>NC_135498.1:83746638-84946638 GCF_052857255.1 Amblyomma americanum | reverse complement strand
GTATTCATGAAAAGAAACAATACATTAGCTTTAGAACGAGCATTTTTATTAAACGACACAAAAAAGGGACGTACAAATGAAACATCAGTTCTGTTGTGAGCTTAATTGATAGCTCCTTAACAAGTGCGCATAGAAAAATAACGATACCGTGAAAAAATTGAGGAGCGAGTAACAGAAATTAAAGCCTGTCCGTTCGGACATTTGTCATGCAACACGGCTTGAATTGAAATGCTCGTTGTGCGCAGGCCCCCGTTGACTAGCGCTAAGATACAAGCATGGGGTTTTCGTTGGTCTAGGCCTCCTGGTTCTCCTCCGGAAACAACAGATTCAGATCCGGAAGTTGGTTGCCATCCGGCAAATCGAAGATGTCGTCGAACAGCCAGCCAAAGTCCATGGGCTCCTCTTCGTCGGGGCGTTGTTGCTTCTCTTTCTCTCCGTTCGGCGGGTTAACCCTGGTCAGCTTTATTTTGAGAGGATCTGCGCCTGCTTCGCATTTCCACATTTCCGATGGGCCGGCCTCGTCTCCGCCTCCGGAAGTCTTGTTTGGCTTGAACTTCTTGGAGGGCCGAGGCTCATCTACAAAGATGAATAAACAGGTTAGAACCAAATGAAGTTCAACTGCAGAATGGAGCCAAGCGACAATACGTTTTCATAAAACTAAAAGAAGAAGAGACAATCTATAAAACCAGCTGCTCTTTTCTGCGTCCCTTGATTTGTCTATAATGACATCTATATTACGCAACATATTGGCAGGGAGTTCTGCTGACGATACCAGTGATTATAAATGGGTTGCAGAAGTGAGGTTAGAATGCAGATAAAGCCTTTCAGCATGTCGCAATGCAAATACGGTATCTGCAGAAGGCGTCCTCAAAACGAACCGCTCTGTTCAGTTTAGCTGGCAGAAGCGCAGTGTTCCGCCTGTGGCAAGTGGTTCCGCCATAGGCACAACAATCAATCGTCGATCGCCTAGAACTGACGCCCACAAGATACAGACGCAGCAACGCAAGATTATGAGAATTATTAGTTTGGCGCATGCGGATTTCGATGAAGCCAAGCTTATCTATGCAGCAAAAAAAATAAATTAGTTGTGGCATTTGTGACTTCAGCTACTTGAAAATTAACATAATTAGAGAGTCCGACGGACAAGTCGGCGAGAATGGTCACAACCTTTCTGCCGAACTCAGCTCGAGAAAACAAACACAGGTCAGCAACTCCGCCATGTCAGCGACAAAATTATGTTAACCATAAATTCTATATTTGAATGAGTATTTTGTTTGAAAATTTTTTTTAGCTAATTTGCACTCTATTTTAGCTGCGTATTTAGTTCCTCGCAACCGAAAATCAAGCGCTCATGGAAGCTAGCGCTGCCTGAGTCGGATGGCAACATTAAGTTTTGAACACGCACGGAGAGCACAGCGACTGCCGAGCTGAACTGCAAGCCATGATGCACACTAAGATCTTAGCTATAAATATTGATTACCCGGAAAACAATCTGCAAGCAGCAAAAGAGGTTCGTAAGTGTTTTTGTGTAAATAATACGAAAACACTGGTGGCAATAGCAACCCGTTGCGTGATGCATTACCTGAGACTCTTACAAAGCATCAACAGAATATTACTTGACACTTAGGTCTCTGAACCAACCTTAGACGAAATATTAATAAATGTTACATATATGATATCAGTCTCCCTACACTACGTTGTTCTGGGCGAAGTAGTCGCCGACAACCAAGTGCTTAGAAAACTATTACTTACTTTTAAATTCCTTTCGCAGTCCATTTTTAATCTTGCGTTTCTTGTTGGGCTTGGTGCGGGTTCCGGATCTCTTGAGGGTGCCTTTGGGACCGGCGTTTTCTTTGCCATCTGTGTCGTCTTCTGAGTCGCTAGAGGTGAGCCCCCACAGCTTTTGAAGGCGAAGCAAGGGCGACATTTTCTCCATGCCCCCCTCCAAAATACGCTTTGCGCTCATTCCCGTAATCAAAGGCAGCGAAATGCTCTCGGAAACATCACAACACAACCTTTAGCAACAGCTATGCTGCTCGCTCGCCTTCAACACCCCATGTGACACATTACAGTTCTGGAGCTTTTCTCATGTTTGGGAAAGGGTTGCTGTTGGCGAGAGTAAGTCGCGGCTCCACCAATGGGCTTTAACTTCTGTGTACAAAGGCGTACTTCTGGTCGCAGGTCAGGGAGATAAGAATACAAATGTTCCCAGTTTCCCATAAACCACTGGAACCAGATATCATATGTATTAAGGACAGCTCACCGTTCCTACTTTTCAAGGAGGTGTATGTGTGTTGACCTCATTTTTGAGACCAGCTTCTTTTCACAAAAGCCTTTTTGTGTTCCTTTACAATGGAACAGGATTTTCGGGGTTAGAAACCAGCGAGGAGAAGGACATTTCCACTGCCTTCGATGGTGCGATAAGAGGTGTTCTAGGAAGCAAGCAGCTGAATAGTTCTGGCGCATTAGAGACAAACCCTCCAGCAAGATAATGGTGCGGCAGCGGCCATGGGGAAAACTTTAGGCAGACACGTTTTTGATGTCGGCTGGACTGTCGGAGAATTGTAATCCGGTCTTTGTACCTCTGCCTTGTCTCCCTTATGCGTAACTAATATAAACGATCCTGTAAGAACAACAACTGTCGGTATGAAGAATAAGCTACCGATGCCCAGGAAACGTACGGCGCGCTAAATGCCACAGGCAGTATTTCTCAGTAAACTAGGCCTAAAAAGATGCAATGGCTTTATCGAGCTTAACATCATGTATATACGTAAGCTGCAGGAATTGCTGCTGTGCGACACGCAAGAAGTGCTGTCTGGTGTTATCTGACGCTCGTTTTGATGTATATGTCTTAAGCGATCTGGAAAAACTACACTGCAGCTCAATTTATATTTAATCTAAAAAAAAGTATTGTTTTACACCAGAAAGCGCTAAATTTGACCCCTGCGTGTTGTTTCTTCTGTGCACAAACGGTGGTGACTTTTTAGAGCAACTTTTTGCACGCAGTATAAACGCTATATCAAGAAACAACCCTTGTTTCCTGACGGGATAAGCACTTGTGTACACATTTGTCTCCGTGAATAGTAGGATACAACTTAAGAGCATTGTGGTTTGCGCTATCCAAGGACCCCCTTCGAGACATTGGCGTCGGGCTATAGGCATGACAATGCAGTGTGACAATGCAGGCAGAAGAAAGGAGGGTAGTCCTGACAACTAGAGGGAATTGATTATCCGAATTCATCTACGGCTCCTTGCTTTGTCACACTAGCACTGTCGGGGAAATCGGCGGAGCCCACCGGTTCGAACGTGGTACTCTAATCCGCTTTTCGCTTCTCAGCCGACCTTCACCTTTGCGTTAAACGAATTAGGCATATCGACTGCCATTCGCCATGCATCTTAACCGACATTGCTGGCCCAGAGTGCAATAGGTGGATCGGAAGTGCGAGGTGTTGTGGCGCCCAATATGCAGGCCAATGATTCGTCGCGTGAATCGGCGTTTGGGCATGCTGTTCACGTAGTGTGTCCGCGGGTGGCTTTGTGGGGAGGACGGCACTCATAGCGTCTACCTCTCTTCGGTATCGGTCATCCCGCTCTGACCTTATGAGTTAGAGCTCTGTGACTATAAGCACTATATCCGCCGTTTTCGTTTGTGCACCCTACCCATCTAGACCTACTTTCCCTTGCCCCCTCAATCGCACCTCCCCCTCCTTTCTCCCTTGTTGAAGTTATCTTTACATCATCAACTCCACCTGCTGCTATAATTTGTCAGGAGTACAGGGGTTCCACATCTCCCCCCCCCCCCCTTTCTTAAGTGCTTTCTCTGAGGTTCACCCAATGTTTTGCTTTTCTTTAATTTCGTATTTTTCTTCGTCTTCTCGTCTGAACACCCCTCCCCGCAGCATTTCGTTCCGCTATCCTGGGTAATTCTCTTATCAGAATTTAGAGGGCAACATAGCCACCTGTAGCCGCTGGACACACAAGCACAAGTTCGCGATCTGTCCATGCTTGGCGGCCCTGGATGCCCTTCAGCCGAGCAGTCCTTTTGTTACAGTTTTGCCATTCAATCGGTTCAACCACTTTAACGCACAATATGCCCGACAAGATTCACCCTAACACCCTAATACCCTTTGCAAGACACGCCTCCTCCCCTCGCTGGGCCTTCCTCCACGGACTGAAGACTAATTTAAACCCAGCCGTTGATGAGCGCTTTGACCAGACGAAGACAGGTCAGGTCCTCTTGTCGAAGAGTTAGCAAGCACCCTTAAACTTTCCCCTCCCTTGTTAAATTTTTGATTATCAAGCACAGTCTGCCCACGCTCTCTCTACCATAGTTTCATATAGAGGTTTGCTAAACAGCACACATGCCTCCACGCAACTGGCGGAAGCAGTTTAGAGCATGGGCAAGTATACTTTCCAAATATTCGTGGCATTGAACCCCTCAAGGAATCATCGGGATGAATAATTAAAATTAAAGATACAGTGCGGAAAATACAACATTACCACCTGTGGCTGCTAGATGACTACACTCGCAAATTATCTGTATAATTGTATAAATAAAGCCTGCATGCTTACCTGGAACACAATCTAGCCGCTCTTTTGTTTCGACTGTCCGCTCCATGTGGGAAACGGCTCGAATAAAAAACAAATAAATACGAAATATTGAAACGGGATTTATGGTGAAGGCAGAATAAGGAGAGCTAGCCGAAATATCGCTCCGAGTTCCCAGAATGAACGAAACATTCTCGCGCTGGTCGTGCTGCTGCAGCCGCTGCCGATCTTCTTCGTAACAATCCTCCCCGGTTGAATGCGCAGCTCCATCCCTCCCCCCAGTCCTCCACTTCCATTCGTGCATGCTCGGAACCCGCTTGCACGTTATCGCTTTTCATTCATTTTTCCCACTTTTCGGCTCTTCCATGTTGCCTAATTCCTTTGTGCAACTTTTCCAGAAAAATTCTGCCAGTCATACCAAGCCGCAGTATTTGAAGCCCACGCTCGATATCTTTCCACGCTCTACGCCCTCGGATTTCATTATGCTGAGCTGGCCTATCTCCTATCATGGTTTTTAAGGTCAACATGCTGATCATATTTAGCATCAATCCTGCCTGCACAACATTCACCGCTCCAAATTCACACCCTCCTTCTCCCATGGAGCAAATACTATACTAAAAGCCCGACAATGATGAACGCTTTGCCAGACAAAGACAAGTTCTCTTCTGGAAACGTTGGCAAGCCCCCTTGAGGCGTTACACTCCCTTCATTACTTTGTGATTTCCTACGTACTGCAAGTCTCATGCATGCGCAATTTCACAAAGTTTGCATAAGTAATATATATCCTCGGCCGCATAAAACACTGCAGGTTACAGGAACCAGAAACATGTTATCGTTTCTCAGTAATTTAGTGCGTCGGCCATCACGTTTGTTCGAATCATTCATTTCGCTTACCGGAGCGGTATACGAACAAGGCTTCGAACTGAGACAATATATCGCATCTGGTCCGCGATCACTTCTAAAACAAGCAGTTAGAATTCAACGCAGGGCTAAAACAGAGCATCAACATCCTTGCAAAAAATTCAGAGGACGATTACGATTCTTTATGCTGCGAAATTTGAGCACCGTTGTGTCGGTGTTTCAGAACCTGTAGGGTCATTGTTTTCTATTGCTGGTTCGTCGGCAAGGCTGCCGACGATATTAGTTCGATAGTAGTACTACTTGATGAAGGCGACCATGCGCAATGCTGAGCGCGGGAGAAGATGCATATTAGATATAGCAGTGTTTGTAGAAGACGACGACCATGTGCAAAGCGCAACGCGAGAGTGGATTGCAGTTTAACACAAAGCGTGGTCGGCTGCGGCGATAGTTGTAGAGCGCTCTCTACAATCTCTTAAGGATCATTTTATTGCTTTGCTGGGTCGTTGGCACGTCTGGGTACAAGATAATTTTAGTAGAAGAATTTGATCTCAAAGAAGACGATGTGAAACAAAGGAGAATTGTTTTATTTAATAAGCATTCCTTGCAGTATCTCTCAGGTTATTATTCCGACAAATTTCCTTCCCGCCTGGTCAGTGCTCGAAAAATTGAGGAATACTACTATGAGCGGTTCCCTTCATTTTTTTTTCCACCTTATAACGAAGAAGTAGGCTTTCGCTGGGCCCCTGGTCACTGTGGCATTGCTTGTAATGAGAGGGTTTAGTCTTTAGCAAAGTCCGCCCCTGGTGGACTTATTCTCCAGTTCGTCCGAAATACTGTCTACGTGACTATAGCACGATTTCAATGATTTCAGCGTCTCCACTACTTGAGCCATGATTCTCTACTTGCTGCGGGGGATTTTCGACCCCTGTCATTATCTCTGAGTTTGCGGATGAGCTAATCAAAACAATCTCTGGTGTCACGACCTTCTTGCGGTGCACTATAGATCGGTTTTTAAATCACTTGCGAGGCATTGTCCGAGGTTCGCCGCCATACAAATGAAGAAAGCAGTGGAGAATGTCCCAGGTGGCTTTGACCGGTTCTCACAACGTTGCCATGCAGAAGAGGGTCAGCAGGAAAAGCAACAAGACGAGCCTGTCTCTCTCTGCGGTGGGCACTGGTAGGTGCCTCAAGGTGACTGGCAAGTGCCTCTTTGAAAAGGAGTTGACCTCTACCTCATGACAATCGGTCTACAGCATTAGCTCTCCTTATACGAACTCGATAGCGTCGTGTCGAGTCGGGGGTCGGACTGAGAAAGGTCAACCCACTAGATGACTGCGTGTTTTCATGAACTCGATTTTCGCGAGTCGAGACCGGTTAGGATGCCTTGACGGTGCACGGGCGGGGAAGGGGCCCATCTAGCATCCCTAAGACCTGTTAAACTGAAGCGACCCGAAGCGTCGAGCAGCGCATTGAGAGCAAGAGGTGGTAGTCCTCAAGACTGAGGCCCGCCGGCACTGTTTCGGAGGCACGACGGCGCAAGCGAAAAACAAGTTCACATTTGTCCTCTCAACTACCAGGGTCTTCGAACCGACAGCGCTCATAGCACATCGGGAGAGGGTCGAGTTGCGTCAAGCTACTCTTCGCTGAGTCGGCTGAACCCGGCCCTTTCGAGTTCATATAAACGCTGTTATTGGCTGGAGGGCCTGCTTTGAAGTGTATTTGCCACTTTATTGAGGTGCCGTCACCTGAGTAACTGCAAACCTTCATTGCGCAAGGAAAAGTGCTGTTCTCCTACATCATCTAGAATAGGAAGCCAACTTCCTCTGAGTCGCCTGTATTGTGATGCAAACAATGCCTTATTGTGTGGCGGCCAGGTGGCCAAGGGGTTGAGGAGAGGTTTTGGGTGTGGCCATGCATCCCACTTCCTTTTAGTCTGCAATGCAGACCCTTGACTACTGTATGAAGTCGTTCCACAAGGTGGAGCAAAACGAAAAGCAGAAATCCTTTAGGAATGCAGCCCAAGCAAGAACAAAGAGGAAAGAAAGAAGTTCAGTTCGTCCATGTTCTGAGGAAAACCTGCGCGCGCGAACGCAGGCAAACAAACTGCTGGGAGAGATCACATACAAATTTTTGAGCTTGTAAAACGCAAATACTAGTTTCGATATGGATGAAACTTGCATCTTAACAATTAAGAAAGAAAAAAGGGTTTGAATACTGCGGACGAAATGTCGACATTCAGTTTAGTTTTTTTTTTCTTTGCCGGATTACATGAAATACCGATATACCGCAAACCATAATTTTTGTTTAATCTTTAACTATGATTTGTAAAAATCGACACTCAAAAAGAAAAATCGGTCCCCAGCATTTACTTTATTCTCTGAAGAGGAAAATACTGCCTCAAACTGCATTAAAATCGAAACGTACTTAGACAGCTTATAGCATCTTAATGTTTCGATGTATTTCCTATATACCCTCCCAGTGTTGAACTCACTTAACGATCTTATGTGTGTTGTGTGCGCGCGAAACCAAGCACGCGTGTTATCGCGTACTGCCTGCGCATGCTCACTGCCCGACTATCGCTCATCTGGTAGCCCGTGCTGGCTTTAAAAGACCGCTCGTACGGGCCCACCGCGCTCTGTATGTAACCTGTTGGCTTCCTGCCAAGTAGTAGGAATAAACGTTCTTTCGATGCTATGTCTACGCCGCCCAGTTCTTGGATGCCAGACGTGACATATTGGCGACGAGGATGGGATGACCGCCGTACGGAATTCGCAGTGTAAAGAACCTGGCCTCTGTGTAAAAAAGCTTCCCGCCACGAAGATTTCCCTGCTGTGAAATTCCTGAAACTGGCATCACGGCAGCCGAAACTTCCAAGTGAGTCATGGGTCACATCGGCTACATTGAACCTTTCTACGAGACCACGAGCGACTGGCGCTCGTACGAGGAAAGGTTGAAGGCCTATCTTTCGGTCAACGATGTTCTAGTAGCAAAGAAGGTTCCTGCTTTACTAAGACTCATCAGCGCGAAGACCTACGCGCTGCTCAAGTCGCTGACGGCACCGGACGCACCGTCGTCACGAGAGTTTGACAGTCTTCTGAAACTCCTGAGCGATCACCTGGCGCCGCAGTCGTCCGTCATCGCAGAGCGTGCGAAATTTTACAAGCGGTCACAGCGAAGCGGTGAGTCCATTGCCGAATTTGTCGCGGAACTTCGAAGGCTGGTGCAGAGTTGCGAATTTGGAAGTTTCTTGGATGAAGCGCTCCGGGTCTGTTTCGTTTGCGGCCTGCTCCGCGAGGACATTCAGCGTGTGTTGTTCACGGAAGACAAAAAGCTAACCTTCCAGAAGGCCGTAGATAGATCTCTTGCCATGGAAACTGCAATGAAAAGCGCGGCGTTCACGCATAACAGCGTATCCCCGGCGTACGAAGTGAATAAGGTTCGAGGCGAAAAGCAGTCTGTGATGTCGCCAAGCTGTTTCCGTTGCGGGTCACCCAATCACTCTAGTGAAGCGTGCCTTCATATCGGCGATACATGTTATAATTGTAACCGGAAAGGGCATATTCAACGCGCCTGCACGAAAGGAAAGAAAGCTAGGGAGGCAAAGCCTCGGAAACGTGTGAAGATGCTCACGTCTGTCCCACTTCAGTCAGTCAACGCAGACCCGTTTACTGTACCCGTGAACGTTGACGGTGTCCTACTGACGATGGAGCTTGACACCGGCGCAGCCGTATCAGTCGTATCATGGCGCGAATTCCAGAGGCTGTTTCCATGTAAGCGACTTCAGCCAGCTACGTTTAAGCTGCGCACGTATACTGGGGCCATAGTAACACCGAAGGGTATGGCGAAAGTCGTCGTGCACCACAACGGCCAGAGCGTGGAGCTTCCCCTGTACGTCGTGCACACTACAGGACCGGCACTCCTCGGCAGAGAATGGTTGCAAGATATTCGTCTGGATTGGAAGAACCTAGTTTTTTTGAAGCACCTTGGTCCCTCTCGAGAAATGTCAAAACACTGGCATGAAAAGCTGGAAGCCATGCTAGACAGCCATTCCGAAGTTTTCAAGGATGAGCTAGGTACCATCACGGAAGAGCAGGCCGAGCTTGTCCTTCGCGAAGGGTCACAGCCGAAGTTTGTAAAGGCAAGAAGCGTTCCCTTTGATCTGCAAGGTGCAGTAGAAGCTGAACTTGCGAAAATGGAGAAGCTTGCCATCATAACGCCTGTTGCTACAAGCGAATACGCGACGCCCTTGGTACCGGTGGTGAAGAGGGATGGAAGCCTCCGACTGTGTGGCGATTATAAAACCACCGTCAATCCCTGTCTAGAAGTAGACCGCTACCCGCTACCTCGGATAGATGACCTTCTAGCAGCGCTTGCAGGAGGAGAGCAATTTTCGAAGATCGACCTGAGTAGGGCCTACCAGCATGTAGTTATGGCGGAAAGCTCCCGGAAACTACTGACGATAAACACACATAAGGGCTTGTATACTATGAACCGTCTGGCTTTCGGCATTTCGCCCGCCCCAAGCATATTTCAAACAATTATGGACAACATGCTGAAAGGGTTGGAAGGAGTCAGTTGCTACCTTGACGACATCCTGGTCACAGGCAAGACCAAGCAAGAGCATCTCCATAACGTGGAAGCCGCCTTGTCCAAGGTAGATGTACACTGGTAGCGAAGGCTCCATAGACGCCCATTGGTCCAAAAAATGGCGGCTCGTGGGCACTCCAGCGCCCCCTGGATTTTGGGGGGCAAACTACGCAAACGTGACGTAGAATGACGTCACGCATACGTATGCTTTTGGCGCGAATTATAAAGCGGTCTTTCTGTAGAATCCGCGTTTTCGAGCCCGTACCTCTCGAAGGTTGCTGCCTTTCAGCGCGCCCCAACCTTTGCCAGTCAAATGTGCTCGCCTTGTGTGCTCGAGTTCCTGCTAGTTATGGCCTTGTTAATGTGCAATTGGGAACGCAATGAAAGTGACTGGTAAAGGAGGGGCAGCATAGAAAGGCAGCAACACTTCCAGACGCTGGCGTGGCCGGGTTAGCCGGGTATCGAAACAAGGCCTGCAAAGACGCGCTGTAATGCACCGCACACTCATGAATAGGGGGCACGTCAAGAGTGTTGCAAAAATACAAAATTTGCCAGGTTTTAATAAAATTACTTACCTCTTTCATAAAACAAGGTGCTAACATATTTTTTCTTTTATATTGGCAGATTACATTCCAATTTTGTAGCTTTATCATTTCTTTATATGAGTGTTTAGCCCCCCATCCTCTGGTTGTGCTGCAGTCGCGCTAAACCACTTTTCGGCCCAGCCTTCGCCACCACTTTATATCCGCCTTGTCTTGTCAAGATTGCAGAAACGCGGTGTGCGCATCCGGCGCGATAAGTGCTCGTTCTTTCAACGAGAGCTCCGTTATCTGGGCCACGTCATCAACGCCGAGGGTGTTTGAGCATCGCCTGAAAAGGTATTGGCACTGCTAAATGCGCCTGCTCCAAAAGACAAGCAGCAACTGCAGTCATTCCTTGGGATGGTCCATTATTACGGCAAGTTTTTTCAGCGTCTCTCGACTTTGGCACAGCCGTTGTACAGGCTGCTAAAGCAAACAAAGGAGTGGACGTGGGATGCGTCATGCCAGCTTGCTTTCACGGAGATAAAAGCAGCTATGGCTTCCCCTCCAGTTCTTGCCCACTATGATCCGAAGCGACCGCTTCAACTTGCCTGCGCACGCATCTGAGTACGGCGTAGGCGCAGTTCTTTCGCAGAAAATGACAAATGGATCAGTTCGACCGGTTGCCTACGCATCCCGCACATTGTCAAGTGCCGAAAAGAACTACAGTCAGATCGAGAAAGGAGCCCTTGCCCTCGTATTCGGCGTAAAAAAGTTTCACTTCTACGTCTACGGAAGGTTTTTCACGCTTGTGACTGACCACAAACCACTGCAAACAATTTTCGGCCCGAAAACAGGCATTCCCGCGATGGCAGCTGCTCGCATGCAGCGTTGGGCGCTGACGCTGTCAGACAGCCTACAACTATGCTTTTGAATTCAAGAAATCTACTGATAATGCGGAAGCAGACTGTCTATCGCGCTTGCCGCTCGACAGAAGCGAAAAGCAATCGGCAGAAGAAAGCGAAACTTTTTATTCGCTTCGTTTTGAAACGCTGCCTATCACAGGCCAAGACATCGCTCGTGAAACGAGGCGAGATTCTTTACTAAGCAAGGTACTGAACTTCACAAGTGCTGGCTGGCGGTCGCATGTCGCTGAAAAGGAGTTGAAACTTTTCTTCAACAAGCGTTTGGAGCTCACAGTTCATCAAGGGTGTTTAATGTATGGCATGAGAGTAGTCGTGCCGTGCCTCCAAAACATCGAGCCTTCTTGCTTGAGGAACTTCATCAGGGTCATCCCGGTATCGTAAGATGTAAAGAACTCGCGAGGTGCTACGTCTGATGGCCTGGTATCGACGCGGACCTAGAGCAACACGTGAAGAAATGTGCAGAGTGTCAGCAGCAACGGAACGAACCAGCACCGGCTCCGCTTCATCCATGGTCATGGCCGACTTCGCCGTGGCAAAGAGTTCACTTCGACTTTGCTGGACCCATGAAAGACAAAATGTTCCTTGTTGCTGTGGACGCACACTCAAAATGGCCGGAAGTTTATGTCATGCAGAAGACTACGGCGTACCACGCAATTAAGTGTCTCCAAGACCTGTTCCCTCGTTTTGGCGTACCCGAGACCATAGTGACCGACAACGGACCACAGTTCGTTTCCGAAGAATTCAAGAGCTTCGTCAAAGGCTTCGGTGGTCGTCATATCGTGAGTGCAGCTTACCATACAAGCACGAATGGCCTTGCGGAGAGATTTGTACAGACAATGAAATCTGCGTTGCGGAAAGGACGGCCCCAAGACTCCTTGCACGCAACCTTACAGACGTTCCTGATGACGTACCGCAACACGCCGCATGCGACTACAAGAGAAACTCCAGCAAACCTTTTCATAGGTAGACGACTGCGCACGAGACTCGACGCAGTCAAGCCTTCTGTAGGGAAAAGAGTGGCTCAGCAACAGCTCTCCGATGTGTTGCGACGCAAGGCACGTGAGCGACTTTTCAACATCAACGATGAGGTCTTCGTGAGGAATTACAGAGGTCCTGAGAAATGGGTCCCTGGCACTATCATTCAGCAGTCTGGCCCCGTTTCATTCAAGGTTCGAGTTATGAGGAATTGTGGGGTGCTCATTTGGGGTCGTCATCAAGACCAGCTACTGCTCAGCATCGACAGCTCAAAGCAGAGCATAATGGAAGATGTTATTCCAGATTTCAGGGATCCTGAGAGCGACACCGAGCCAACTCCAGCTGCGGCCCCTGCGGCAACGAACGACCCTCAGGGGGAGCGACGCTATCCACAGAGGGACCGGCGACCTCCTGATCGATATCAGCCATAGCATTAGTTGCATTGTATAATGCAGCAAAAGGACTTTGCGCTCATTAGGAGGAAGGAGATGTTGTGTGCACGCGAAACCAATCATGCGTGTTATCGCGTATTGCATGCGCATGCTCACTGCCCGGCTATCTCTTATCGGGTAGCCCGTGCTGGCTTTAAAAGACCGTTCGCTCGGGTCCACCGCGCTCAGTATGTAACCCGTTGGCTTCCTGCCAAGTAGCAGGAATAAACGTTCTTTCGATGCTACGTCTACGCCGCCCAGTTCTTGGATGCCAGACATGACAATGAGCATGAAGTTCGCTTTAAAAAACTAATTATGGCCTAGTTCTGTTCGGACAGTGTATACTTAGCGTACACGCGGCGATATCCGGTTCTGAAGTTAATATATAAAAAAGGCGCGCTTTCACAACATGTGGCTTTATTCAAACTTACACGTTGAGCCGTCGTGGCGGAGGGGTAGCGTCTGCGTTTGAAACGCCAAAGGCCCAGGCTGGATTCCCAGCCTCGGCATGGGTTTTTTCATTCAGTGAGTGTGCGGGGGGTTTACTACGTGGTTGGACATGTGGTTGGTCATGTGGTGCGGAGGAGCTGCCAGCGGCGCGGAGCGGTGGTTGGTCACATGGTGCGGTTTCCAGAGGATGCGCAGACAGGCGAGGCGCGCGGCGGCGGCTCCGGCGCGCCAGCTGTTCGCCGTGTGACTTCACTGCTCCTCGCGCATGCACAGAACGGCTCTCAAGGGGCCACGCGAAACTGCTCAACTTCGGCCAGTGTAGCTTACGCTACAAAAATACGACTGCTCCACACCACCAGGTGTTAACTGTCCCTCGTGGTTATGGTGTATACGTCATAAGAGATATGGCGCAACCACACTCCGCTCAATTCATATTTCACGTCCTAAAGAACAAATGTATTCTTTAATGCAATGAAGGACTGCATTTTACCCAGCCACGATGCCTCTGAACTCCACATTTGCGGAATCATTGAACAGTGTTGTGCCTATGCATACCAACGCTGTACACGCGCTACATAAAGAAATAAGTCCTTGTTGCTTGGCGCAATTAGCAGGTGTGTGTACTTCCATCAGCGACTATACTCCAATTATACTTTACAACGCAGCGGTTTAAGCCCGTCAGTGGACCCCGTCCAGCCAATGGCGTCGGCTGATTGTCGTCACGCTGCAGCATTAGAATACAGGGAGTGGCGCCACAATAAAGAAAAGGGTGTAACCCTGGAGATAAAAAGAGGGCATTATCCCCTTTCGTCAACCACTCCTAGTTTTAGTAAACTAGCAAGGTCATGTTAATCGGCCCATGCTGTTGGGCTGGAAAGCGTCCTTTTATTTGGAAAAGCCATTGCATTCTTGAGTTATATCTGACTAATGCATGTGTGCCTGCTTTTGTGGGAGCCGGAAGATACGTCCCCGGAACATACATCCCCTGAAAAACTCCTTATTTGCGAAATATAGTAATATGTCCCCAAAGGGGTGACATGAAACGTATCGTAAGCCGCCGTAAATTGAGGATCAGGCTGCCTCGCAGGTGTACATGAATGCAACTCGCATGCATGCGACTGGCATGCATGTACGGCTCGCATGAGGCGGCTACAAGTTGTGTGCCGTTGGAACGAGTCACTGACACGTAAACGCAACGACATGGTCAGAGCAACGAAAGTGTGGAAATCGCTTATTGCTAAACGCTTGGAAGGTTTGCAACAATACACATCATGAGAAGGGCATCACGATACACAAACTAAATACAAGCAAATATCGTGGACTGAAGAATACAAGTGTAAAAAATATATATCTATCATCAGATCATAACGAAGGCACTTGACATCATGACCGAATGTTTCTTTCTGGGCACAAGGACTGCGCATCTCCTCTACACTATCCTCGAGTTATCGCATGACGCCGATGCAATATTCAAGGGGGTAGTAGTTCAGTGCCTATGCACTGCACCTGTAGACAGCAGCTTCGCGCTTGCACCAGCTCTTGAAAGGTATGTGTACGAGTTAGCAGACGTGATGTAACGGTATGTAGAGCGCTAAAAGTTGGATACTTGTTCAACTATTGATTTATTTTTGTATTTAATTTCAGGATGGAGACCATCAAGTCGAGCAAATTAGGCGTACAGCTATGCCTTGACGGGTTTATATATACAAGACAAAAGGTATTGCCTTTGGCACTTAATCGCTTTGAGCTAATCGCAAGAGCTGCAAATGTGTTTTCATTGTTGAAAATTCCACAGAGTACGGCCTAATGGTTCCCCACATTCATCCTGTAGATGCTGCTGCTTTAAATATTGCCAAAAACAACGCATATACTTAAAGAAATCGTTCTTGTCTCGAAAGAAAAGCCTGCTGACATTCTCGCAGATGCAGTCCGATAACTTAGTGCAGAAGCAAATTGTCGCATAAGCAGAGAGCAAAGCCTGAAACGCTGCATTCGTCAACAACGAAGCAAAATCTACCCGCCGAATCCTGGCAGAATCAGGGACCTTGTTGTTTAGCAACCGTGGACTATGACTTCCGGTAGCAAGCTAGAAACCTTCCTGTGCTACGAAAATGGTACAGAGTCTGTTAACCGAATTCCTGTATTTGCCAGCACAACTTGGTTGAAGTATATAGCCGCGAGCAACGCATGGTTCATGGATGAGAACTTCGACCTCGCACCGAAGGGAATCCTGAAGCTATATTTTATTCTTGTACCACTCGGCGAGGGCGCTTTATCAGTTGCTTGTGCCTTCACGACAAGGAAAAATCAGGAATCCTACGAAGAGCTGTTTAAGTCACTTCGTGGCCACTGCGAACTCTTTGAATTGGTTCTCGACCCGGACCTCGTTATGTGCGACTTTGAAAGGGCGACCATGAATGTTGTCAAAGCAGTGCTTGGGGAAGGCGTTGTCATAAAGGCGTGCTCATTCTATCTGTGCCAAAACACGTGGCGAAAAATTCAAGAGCTCTGTTTGACAATCCTTTACAGGCAAGACGAAAAATTCCGTAAATCCATGGGAATGCTGGACGCTCTTGCTTACCTGCCGCTTAACGACGTAGAAGAGATAATGACAGTATTGAAAGGCCAAATGCCACAAGCTGCCCAAGAAATAGTAGACTACTTTGATACGACATATGCTTACGGTGCGTACAAGAGGATAAAAAGAGCTAACAACATCGTAACCTTGCGGCGAACACCTCCCACCTATCCCCCTGCAAGGTGGAGTGCCCACGCGGCAGCTCTTGATGGAGGACACAGGACAAACAACCATGCAGAAACTTGGAATATAAGGCTGGGAAGCATGCTGGGCCACAGCCGCTCAACGATGTGGAAGACGATTGACGCCTTGCGTTAAGAAGCCACCGTGACCATGAAAGTACCCCAGCATCAATTCGGTGCGCCTGCAAAGAAAAGGGTCACAGAACCACACTCGTGGCCATGCAGCAGCGTCTTCAGAACTTATGGGCAAACTACGCTGCCGGGGCCGATCAAAATCGAAATTTTTTTTTTGCGCACGGGCTGTTGGGCAAACGATCCGATTTCAAATCTATTCTTATTTCATTTTTTACTTCAGTTTACTCACGTGAAATCACCCTTTAGCCGCGTTTTTGTTGGCTTGCATGGTCATTTCTTTTCATATTTTCAGATTTTATTCCGTGATTTGGTCTTCAATAACCCAGACTAATTTCCTTTTACTTTTGCCATATTTTACTGATTTCAGCTTACATTAACTTTTATGGTATTAGCCTCCATGCTTTATTGTATTGGTTTTCGCCCAGACACACATTTCCTGTTACTGTCGTCGCATTTCACTGATTTTATGTTATGTCATCTTTTGTATATTTAGCTTCCATATATTTTTGTCTCTGGTGTATTTCTTTGCTACCAGCTCCATTTCTTCAGCGTGATATCAAGGCTTGGACTGCGTTTCTTTTTGGCAAGCTGTAACTTTGCAAACTACAACGACTACAGATGTCGGCACGGAAGGGGCTAAACAACGAACAGATGCGGGGCGTCCATGAAGAACAATGATGGCGGCGAAAGGGAAGTGGTCCCGAGCAAGTGCGTCTCGGGATCGCTCGGCGCTTCTACGAAGTCACCTCCAGAAGTGCTTTTTCTTTGCATGTCATAGACGCGGTTTAGTACCACAAAATACTTCATGCATACATCTATTATCACATCCAAAGAAAAGTTTAATAAACAGGGGAATTTGCTGTTTAGTGGGTTCCGGAAGAAATTTTTTTCTTCACATGGGTACATTTTTTCCTAGACGGTGCTTGCTAAGGGGTCCTTTTTTCTGGGGATGTCTGTTCCGGGGATGTATCTTTCTACACCCTCTGGGGACAACAAGAAAACCTTTCTTCTTTGGTCGTATCTGCAAATTCGCAAAAGGCAGAAAATACAGATAGGCATTCCTGATCCACAAATTAAAAAAAAAAACCTTACAACCAGCAGGGACCAACATATCTAGAGGAAACTTTGAATATCTCGGGTACATTCCGGTACTGGCGTAATTCTATAAAAAGGTATTGCACGTGGTCACAGCTCGTGCTCACAGTGACACCATAAATAAATCAATAAATAATAAATCAACAGCGACTGGGATTTGGACGCGCGGCGCCGTTAACATGTCAGCACCGCTGATCACTGCTCAAGAGAAGTAGGCTATTGCTTCTTTTTTTCGACATAGTATTCATTACAATGATGCGTTGTTTTATGTATATAAGCAAGTAAATTGAGTCAATTCGGCGCACGTAGCTAATACATCATAATAATAGACACCGAAGCAACAAAAAGTAGAAAAAAGGCAACGGACAACTCAGCACTAAGAGTGAGTGCCGCTCCACGTCAAACTTGTTCTGGGCATACAATTCTTTTAGGCAGCCGATGACGCCACATTTAAACTGCAAATAATTCTCGCGCGGTGCATTGCAGATCGCCGTCTTCTTTAAGAGGTTTCAGCAGTGACTGTGTCCTTAAAAAATAAATGGGAAATTTCTCAAGCTGTAGCGTGTCCAAAAATGGCTCGATTTTCAGGAGGTCTGTGGCAACGTTTTCTCCTTAAAAGAATGGAGGAAAAGCTGCGGACAGATATCATTTTTTAAGTTTCTTTTTTTTTACAAATCAAAGGTAAATATCCAGAAAAATCGCACCTTTAGATATGTCTCTCTCATGGCATCTCGTGAAAAAACTAACCCAAAGATCAGAATTTTGTTGCCAGCATTCTCTCTCTGCTTTTTTCGTGACTGTCAAGCCGCAATTATCATCATTATCGAGCTTAGTGCTTGCGTTTTACAGGCTCTGAAATTTGTGTTTGCTTTTTCTGCTGGGATTCGAAATTCGTGCCAAATTTAACTAGCGCGACGTGGCACCATCTGGCGTTAGAGTTTTTTGTCGCTACTAGACTCTTACACCAACCTCTTGGTTGTTTGTGTTCGTGTGCGCAGGTTTTTAGTCTGAACTTGGACGGACTTGAGCTGTTTTTTTTTCCTTTTTCTGTCTTGGGCTGTATTCGGAAAGGATTTCTAGTTTTCTTTTTGCTGGAGCTTGTGGTGCGGAAGGGAAGTGGGATGCAAAGCCACGCCCAAAAGCGCCCCCCCCCCCCTACCCTCCCGGCAGCCACACAATAAGGAATTGTTAGTGCAAAAACACAGGAAAGAGGTTTCCTATTCAGGACAGTTTGGGAGAACAGCATTTTTCCTCGCCCAGTGCAGGGGCGCAGTAACCTAGGTGGCGATACAAGTCAAGAATGCAGTTGTAAATATTCCTCTTAAGAAACCCTCGAGCCAATAGCGGCGCTTACATGAACCCAACACGCCTAATTGTTGAGTAATCGGGCCGAAAACCGGTTCTGTGTTCATGAAAACGCGCGCCGAATCGGGAGTCGACTGGTCGGGTCCAGTCAATTTCGCCGCAAAGGGTAGGTGACTCTACTCGACCCTGACGTGATGCGCTTGTAAACGCTGTCGAGTGAAAAGTAGGGTAGTTGAGAGAGAGAAGATAAATGCGCACTTGCTTTTCACGTGCACTGTCGCGCCTCCGATACAGCGATGGCGTGCCTCAATCGTGGAGGTTGCTTCTGCTTGACGACGCTTGGTGTCGCTGTAGTTGAACCGGTCTCGAATCGCTTAAATCGAGTTCATGTAAACATGATCTGGTTGAGTTGGATTGACCATGCTCAACCCGACCCCGAATTGACCCGGCGCTATCGGGTTCATGTAAACAGGGCTAATGGCGTAGACTGATTGCCAAGACGTAGCGATTAACCTCCTTTTACTGGGGCTGGGGCGCTTGCCAATCACCTGCGATTTCACGCTGTACTCGCGGACAACTATCTGTGGCAGTGCAACAGCCCACATCAAAGGGAGAAAGGACCGTCCTCTACCTTTTCCTCCCCAGCCTCTGCTGCACTGCAACGGCGACGTCATAAGAACCGATCGAAACCAACGTTCGCCTCTGGCTCCAAGCAAGTGAAACCAGAATGTGTCGGATAAGCGTTGACACATCGATTCTCTAACGAATCTTTGGTGGAGCGTCGCTTTTTTTCCCA
This sequence comes from Amblyomma americanum, assembly GCF_052857255.1. NCBI lineage: Eukaryota > Metazoa > Arthropoda > Arachnida > Ixodida > Ixodidae > Amblyomma > Amblyomma americanum. The sequence continues at coordinate 84,927,248 of NC_135498.1, read as the reverse complement.
ATTCTCCTGCCGACCAGACTTATCTCTGCCAGAATGTTCGCCTTATCAGTGCAGGTGATATCCACTGAACACGGGTAAGCGTGTGTGCACCTTGTCTGCAGAAAGGAGCTCGCGGATTTTCGAGCCCCTACTCAAGAATAGACATCTCCCGCCGCGGTGGCTCAGTGATTAGGGCGCTCTACTACTGATCCGGAGGTCCCGGGTTCGAACCCGACCGCGGCGGCTGCGTTTTTATGGAGGAAAAACGCTAAGGCGCCCGTGTGCTGTGCGATGTCAGTGCACGTTAAAGATCCCCAGGTGGTACAAATTATTCCGTAGCCCTCCACTACGGCCCCTCTCTCTTCCTTTCTTCTTTCACTCCCTCCTTCACCCTACCCTTACGGCGCGGTTCAGGTGTCCAACGATATATGAGACAGATACTGTGCCATTTCCTTTCCCCCCCAAAACCAATTTAATGAATTAATAAAAAAATAGCGTAAATGACGTGATGTCAAAGGTTCATGGCCTGGCTGGCAAATCATCCAGTTTTGCTTTTGAACCGGTTTCACACGTGTCGAGCGTTTCCCAAACGTTATTGCCCCCTTCTTTATGAATTAGGATGATGTTAGCGTTCTTCCAATCTTCCAGTACGCTCGAGGTAGTAAGTGCGTATGCAGGATGGCCAGTTTTTCTAGCATCGTCTCAGCGCAATGATTCAACAGATCTGCTTTAACGTGACGCGCACCGGATGCTTTCTCCATATGCATTTCCCCTAAAGCGTTTTTCAGTTTTTCTTTCGCTACTGTGGGGACGTCCCTTTGCTGTGCGATATTGCTTCTCTCATTAACGTTCTGATTACATTGGTTATTGAATAAATAATGGATATATCTATAAGGAAAAAATTGAAGGTGTAACGGTATGAAAGAGCAAGGTAGAAGGAAGAGCGAAGCAGCTATCAAAAGTGGGTTATTACAACCATATTCAAAACCAGAACAAGAAATGAGCCTGGACAGGACGTGTAATTCGAAGTCAATAAAACCGATGGTCGCCAATGGGTTTGAACACGGTACGCAATAGGGAGGCAAGATGACCGATGGTCGTTAAGGGTAACAGTCCGAGTATCAAGCAAAGGCAGACGTACCAGAGGATGTTGGAAAGTAAAGCGGGTGGATGAGTTTCAAAAATTTTCTTGGATAATATAGCCAGTGGTGGCTAAGGGACCGTATTATAATTGGGGAGATAGGGAGACGCCTTTGTACAGCAGTGGGTGCAGTCCGGGTGGGGGTGACAGTTTGCACCTGTGTCAGGGTTTTCTCGCACGCGCACAAAAGTGCCTCATTGACTGAGTAGAGTAGAAAGCGGAGAATCCGCGACAAAGACAAGCACAGCTTTGAGGCAGTCTTCGAGGCTGATGATTACGAACACGCCAGCCTTCTTTTTGTTATATTAGGACGCTTATAATGTCGACAGAATGTCAGGCATTTCACAATCTGCAATTGATGTTAAAACTCGTACCCAGATAATAAGAATCAGAACGACATAAACAAACTATAAGGACACCCATTATCGGCTCAGAGCCCGAAACGATGAAGATAAAATTAACGGTACCATCCCGTTATGAAACGACCGACGGATTTCGAAGGAGTAACGGAAAGTGCAATGTGGCTGACTGTCAGGAGCCCAGCAGCACAAGTACCGGTAAGATAAAAATTGCATTTTCAGGACCATTTACAATGGACAACAGCAGAAAAGGCGGCGAAAAGCGGACATCGACTATGTCCGAGACATGCTACAGAAAACTACATTCCTTCAAAACGCACATGTATGTGAGTATTATCCGACGGAATGTATCGCATTGCCGCCTTTTTTTTCGGAAATAATTCATATGAAAACGCGCAAAAATCCACACAAACAGACCATCAAATTTTCAAGGAACCATATCTGCTTTAAGCTATCTTTTTTAGCGTAAAGAGTTGAAGATGTCATCTAAAGAAAAAAAGAAACCGCATCGCCTGTCTCCACAGAAGGCTACTGTAGATGTAAGAAAATCTGGTGCCATTTGTTGCATGGAGGTTATACGTCTTGTGAAACAGCACGCTTCGCCTCGAGAGACTGCAACAGTTCCCAAAATCAGCGAGATGTTTTCAGCTGACATTACGTGGGAAGCATCCTCAGCAGAAACCTGTAATAAATTGAGACCATCTGGCCTGCATTTTTTTCTTTTTTCCTTTACGTTGTAGAATATTGATGAAAAAAACCAGGGCACCAGATTTCGAACGAGTATATTTATTGAAAAAGGCATAAAAAAATTGACGTAAAATTGAAACGTCAGATCTGTTGTGAGCTTAATTGATAGCTCCTAAACAATTAGCTGCGCATAGAAAAGTAACGACACAATGAAAGAAGTGAAGAGAGAGTAACAGAACTTAAAGGCTGTCCGTTCTACCATTTGTCTTGCAACATGGCTTGAATTGAAATGCTAGTTATGCGCATTGCCCCATTAACTAGCGCTAAGATGTAATCATATGGTTTTCGTTGGTCTAGGCCCCCTGGGCCTCCTACAGAAACAACAGATTCGAATCCGGAACTGTGTCGCCATCCGGCAAATTGGAGATGTCGTCGAACAGCCAGCGAAAGTCCATGGGCTCCTCTTCGTCGGGACGTTGTTGCTTCTCTTTCTCTCCATTCGGCAAGCCAACCCTTGTCCGCTTTATTTTGAGAGGATCTGGGCCTGCTTCGCATTTCCACATTTTCGATGGGCCGGCCTCCTCGCCGCCTCCGGATGTCTGGTTTAGCTTGAGCTTCTTGGAAGGCCGAGGCTCATCTACAAAGATGAATAAACAGGTTAAAACCAAATGAAGTTTAACTGCAGAATGAAGCCAAGCGACAATACGTGTTCATAAAACTAATGGAAGAAGAGACAATCCATAGAACCAACGCCTCTTTTCTGCGTACCTCGTTTGGTCTATAATGACAACAGCTATTACAAAACATATTGGCAGGGAGTTCTGCTGACGATACCACTGATTGTCAAGGGTTTGAAGAAGTGATGTTATAGTGAAAATAAAGACGTTTCAGCTTGCTGCGTTGCAAATACGGTATCCGCAGAAGGCGTCCTCAACACGAACCGCTCTGTTCAGTTTAGCTGGTAGAAGCGCAGTGTTCCACCTGTGGCAAGTGGTTCCGCCATAGGCACAACAGTCAAGCGCCGATCGCTTAGAACTGAAGCGCACAAGTTACAGACGTGGGAATGGGAGATTATGAGAACTGATAAGTTGGCGCATGAACATTTGTATGAAGCCAAGCTGAGTTATACGGCAAAAAAACAAATTACATGTGGAATTTGTGACTAGAGTTAGTTCAAAATTAACATATTTAGAGAACCCGACGGGCAAGTCAGCGGGAGCGGCCAAACTCAGCAAGGATAAACATACACAGGTAAGCTACTGCGGCATGTCACCGACGAAATTGTTGTTAGCAACAAACTCTTTGTTTGAAACAAAATTTTAGAAAATTTGCACTCTGTATAATACTGCGTCTTTAGTTCCCTGCATCCGAAAACGCCTCCACGCAATGTAGCGCTGCCAGAGTCGGACGGCAGCATTAAAACCTTAACATGCACAGAGCATAGCAACAACTGAGCTGAACTGCAAGCCATGTATGCACACAGAGAACGCAGCACAATATATTAATTGCCCAAAAAACGATCTGCGACAAACAAAACAGGTTCATAAATGCTAATGTTGAAATAAAATGAAAATATTGGTGCCACTATGCAAGTGTTTCGTGATCCATGCACTCGGCATATTATTAAGCATCAACACAGTGTTACTTTACACATCAGTCTCTGAACACATCGCGACCAAAATTTTAATAAATACTAGAAATAAGATATTTGGGTTCTTGGGCTACGGTGTTATGCCTGAAGTAGTCAACGGCAATCAAGAGCTTATAAATTTATTACTTACATTTAAATTCCTCTCGCAGTCCATTGGCAATCTTGCGTTTCTTGTTGGACCTGATGCGTTTTCCGTATTTCTTGTGAGTGCCTTTTCGACCGCCCTTTTCTTTGCCATCTCCTTCCTCTTCTGAATCGCTAGTGTTGATCCACGACTACTCTTGAAGGAGGCGAGACAGCATCAGGTGTTTCTGGAGGCCGTGGTCTCTGCGGCTCATGTGAATATCGAACATTTTCTCCCTGGCTTCGTCCAAAATGCGCTTCACGTTCATCTCCATAATATAAGGCAGAGAAATGATGTGGAAAATATCGAAACGAACACAACCTTTAGCAAGTGCTACGCTGCTCTCTCGGTTTCAACACTTCAACTGACACAAGTCTTGGAGATTTTCACATGAATTTGAAAGGGTCGCTGCTGATAAGAGTGGATTTTTTCGTGGAAAACGAACACGCCCAAATTCACACCTTCACAAGAGTAAATTGCTGTACCGCCAATAGGCTCTACCTTCAGTGCAGAAAGGAGAACATGGGGTCTATGGCAGATCAGGGAGATAAGAAGACAATTGTGTGCATTTTCCCAGTGATCCCTGGAACCAGATGCCAAAGGTATTGGGGACAGCTGACCCATCCTATGTTCAAGTAAGTGTAGGAATTTTGACCTCATTTTGGAGACCACTTCCTTTATCACAACAGTCTTTTTGTGCTCTTAACAATGGAAAGGGCTTGCTCATGTTGCAAACCGGTGAGGTCGAGGAGATTTCCGCTACCTTCGAAGGTGCGTTAAGAAATTCTCTTGGAAGGGAGCGGCACAATCATTCTGGAGCTTCAAAGGCAATCGCACAGCTATCATAATGGCGCCCGATCGGCCACGGGGAAATAAATAGATGTAGACGCTTTTTTTATGTATGCTGGCCATAGTTACGGAATTTTATTTTTGTCAGATTGGCAGAAAATAGTAATCTGTTGTTTGCAACTCTGCTTCGTGTGTCTTATGCGTAGCCGCAGCAGGAATTTTTGTCTAAAGATATTTAGCTTAGACATATTCGATGATTTTAAGACTGCTCACCAGATACAAAACAACTCATTATTGAACTTTTTCTGCCGATAGATGGAAGCGCTTAAGTACCACAAAAAGGAGGTAACTTATATCGCCCCTCAAGGTGAATAAATGCCATCCGCGACACAAAAGTATTCCTTCTTCCGCGTACAAAAAAGTAGAGCGAACTTTCAGTCAATATGAGGCATAATCTGGGAAACCGAAGCACTATAGAATGAACCCCTCTCAAGCCATTAAGAAAAGAAGGAGTGGGCCTCAGACAACGGACCGTTTTCTTATAGGGCACCATTCTCGCTACGGCCGGCACTATAGCCTGGCGAAGTGAGTTTTCCGGTTTGAGTCAGTCCCCTGAGGTCCTTGGCATCTTTTCGGCATAAATTGATATGCAATCGCTTATAGGGTGAGTTATACAGGCTGTAGTTAGGATCAGTGCTAGTTCGGCCCAGCCACAGCAGATGAGTGTGAGTCACCTTTTCACACACCTTGGGCCCACCTTGCGTATTCCGCCGGCTATTCTGTATTCCAAATCTTCAGCCGTCCCCTGAAGTAGTGTTGCCAGATTGGGCTACTGAAGAATTTTTTTTTTGCTGCTTTTTAGACGGTTAGGCGTTGTGGCTATTTCTGGGCTTTATGCACCCAGAAAATCTCTGTGCATAGTAAAAGAAACATGTTTCAAGAAGTGCACTACGTTCTTCATTAAGGACACTTGCCGGGCCTCTTGGTACATGATCTCACCGAAAAACAGCGCGCTAACACGGGACACGAGAAAGGAGACACGCACACACACAGCGCTGGGTGTTTGCGTGTCTCGTTTCTCGTGTCCCGTGTTAGCGCGCTGTTTTTCGGTGAGAGAACTACGCTCGTTTAGCTGTTGATGCATCTTTTTATGTTTTGCTTGCTCTCTTTACATCTATACATGACAACTATAAAATTTAGAAACGCTTGAGCTCCGCCTTAAGAGTGAAACGCGATAGCGCTCCCTCGTGGTGGAGCACCCGCTGATTTAGATGCATCATCAGCATTCAGGGAAGGCCCAGATACGCGCGCCATCTGCCGGGCCTGCGCCATGCATAGAAAGGAGGGGGGGGGGGGTTCAGTGGGTGCCCACTGGATGGCTCTACGACTGATCGCCAAGCTCGGATACCGGAAACGCATGGTACTCGCTTAAGTCCGGCATCTGCAATTTACATGTTCATAATTACTCATTGAAAACCAAACATTCTGACAGATTTGCCTGCCTGGTTGGGTTTGAAGACTTATACTAAACTCTGCACATCATGTTCGTACACATGCTCTGAACAAAGGAGCGAGACCGCAGGGTGCGAAGCGTCAGTTGTCCTGCATTTCTGGCCACCTGGCGGGACTGCGCCCCCACCAACGCTGTACCAACGAGGTATGATGGGTGCTGCAGAAATTTTGAGCCAAGCATAATCTTGGAAAAAATGAAGAGCGCAGTCAAGTTCGATTAGCGATGTTATTGAAGGATATCAGCTGACGCATCTGTGATATGCTTCACTTTCTGCTGTGTCATTGAATCTGTTTGGTTTATCTGAGTTTGGAGTTTAAATTGCAAATAAAAAAATATTTGTATCACTTTCCAATGGCTGATGAGACGGTAATTTTGTAACAACGTTGGCTATTTTTTTGGCTCCTAATTGTCTCGGCCTTGATGCATGGTTGGCTATTTCAGGGCAACAACTTTTGTATATTTTGGCTATGCTACTGCGTGCTATCTGACAACACAGCCCTTAATGAGTACAATCCCGGGGACCGGGTATGAGTGTGGAGGCCGTTTGGACACCGCGGACTCTAATTTTTGTGCTCTCATTTTTTGCGCTCTCAATATTTATTTTGCTTTTTCCGTGCTTTTCTTGACCTTATATTTCGTTGAAGCATCTGGCGGATGCTATTTTGATAGAGAAGTTGTTTGTCCATGTTCAGAACCGTCGGTGTGTGGTGTATTACTCTGTTACACGAGATAAATGATCGTTGTCTCGAAAAATGGCAGCTACCTGCTACTATTTCTACATTATTCTGGTTTGAAGCAGTTGGTATTAGCGCCTTATCTCGAAGGTTCCTCTTCTTCGATGACTGCCAAGCCCGTTTATTCCTATCGCCGACGCCGGATTCTTCAGTTCATTTATGGTCGCTAGTCAGCCCAATACCGACTTTCTTTCAGTTCCACGTTAATCTGCTCGTCTGTTTTTCACGCCATTTTCACAACGTCGTATCAATATTTAACTAAATTGCAGCCGAAGTACTTACTTAGTGGCCAGCGAAGGTGTTCAGTTCGGGTCCTCGCGGGTTCGAATCCCACTCGCGGCAATGTCAATATTCATTTAGTTATTTCTTGATGGTTTGGGTAGGTTGCACCGACGTCGCCTACTGATCTCAACCCGCTATCGGCCGCATAAGAGCTGCGCTCAAAAATGGCATGTTCATTTGAAAATTCTGAGAAGAAAACATGATATTACTCAAGAAGTTACGAAGCATTCATGTGATTTCAGCCCTTAAACAGAAGCACGCATTCCTGTAATGTCTTTCTCAGCCCCCAAATCTGCAGCAATTAGAGGTTGCGGTCCTGAATTCGGTAGTTCAGCTGAAAACCGGAGGGCGGTTCCCAAGAGCCGGTTTTCATTTATACGGCTTCGTGCATTCGGTTGGTTGAAGATGGCGCTACACCTGCTTCACGTTCAACGACCCTAATTGCTCCTGCGTAAGAAGCAAATGATTGAAAACCATTGCGGAAGTTGTCTGTTCGGAGGGGCCTGCCTGTTGTTTCCTGTATTCCTGTTTTTCAATTGCAACCCTCGCAGATCTGGCGGTCATCTTTCGATCGCTAGAGGCGTACGATTAGAAGTAAAGACAGGCAGGCTTGGTGCACAATGAAACTGTGCGAAAAAACAAAATTTACTTCGAACGACAAGATGAGAAAAACGACTGTCCCTTCCTCATCTTTTCTGCCTCCTGCGTTTTCCTAGGAGTGACACACGTGGCTGCTGATCATATTTTGTAGCAACGCGTATAAAGGTGGCACGTGGACCTAACTGAGTTGGGGAGCGGCGCGACAAATGTAAGAGGGCGTGGACAATGGCGCGTTGGCAAAGAATAGGCGACATCTGGGAGTTAGACGAGAAAAATGCTGAGGTTTTAACGTAGATAAGTAGAGTAGACGTTCGAAGACGTGTGTCCAGGCTGATTGGCTCATGGTTTTGGTTTGCTGAGTCGTCGACGCGTCTGGCGACGATATTGGACTCCTGTTAAGCTGATGTGATTTGTTAGCGGGTGCAAATGGAAGTAATGAAGGCGACGATGGGCAATTCACAGTGCGAGATTGCTTTGAAGTATAAAACGAGGCGCGGTCGGCTGCGGAATTAGCGCGTAGGCTTAACGCCTCAGGAGCGAAGGAAACGAGAACACTGCTACGAACCGACACCAGAACAGAACTGCCAGCCGTGGCTGCACGAGCCACGACCAGGTGCCGTCTTTATTCTCTTCGCAGGGTGACGCGCGCTAGCCGGCTTGTCGGCGCCGCCCAAGAGAGGGTGCTACAGGGCCCCCCGCCTAGACTGCAAGTCGAAACGGACGGAGGGCCGGCGATGGCACTCGAGCACTAGGTCAGGCGGCGCTGGGAGTCGTTCCAGGGCGGTCTCCATGTAAGCCGGTTTAAGGCGGTCTAGACTGACGGTCCCTTCGCGGCCGTTTTGGAGGATGGTGGCGGTTTTCGGGGTGCGGCGAACGCGGAATGGTTCGTCGTAAGCCGGTGTGAGTGGAGCTCGGACAGCGTCGCGGCGCACAATAACGTGGGTCGAAGTGGCCAGGTCGGGGTGTACGAAAATAGTATGGTGGCGGGACGGACGTGGGGGAGTAGGCCGGAGGTCTTTAACGCAGTCCAGAAGGCGTTGGAGGAATTCTTGGGGCTGGGCTGGAAGCTGCTGGGATGTAAAGAAGTCGCCTGGAAGACGCAAAGCACTTCCATATACGAGCTCTGCAGCTGAGCTCTGTAAGTCTTCTCGGATGACGGCCCTTAGACCAAGCAGCACAAGGGGCAAGGAGTCGACCCATGAGGCGCAATGGAGGCGGGCAGCGAGGGCGGCCTTCAATTGGCGGTGAAGGCGTTCCACCATGCCGTTAGCACACGGGTGATATGCCGTGGTATGGCAATGCCTGGCGCCGAGAATATTATTAAGGGAAGCAAACAGGGAGGACTCAAACTGGCGTCCACGGTCGGTTGTCACAGTGCCAGGACAACCAACTCGAGATACCCACGCAGAAATGAAGGCGCGCGAAACAGTCTCTGCGGTGATGTCAGGAATGGGGACTGCCTCCGGCCAGCGAGTGAAGCGGTCGACTATGGTCAAGATATAGCGGTAGCCTCGAGAGATGGGTAGAGGGCCCACGATGTCGAGATGAACATGGTCGAAACGACGGCCATGGGGTAGAAAGGCTTTGGAAGGTGTCTGGGTATGTCGACAGATCTTGGTCGACTGACAGTGTAGGCACCGAAAACACACTTGGAGGCATTCACAACGAGGCCGTAGTGCTGTAGACGCTTGAACAAAGCACGTAGGTCTTGCTCATGATCATGAGGTGTAGGGCTGGCGATGAGGACATCGTCAAGGTACGCGAATACACTCGGTAGGCCCCGCGTGACCTCAGCCATGAACCGCTGGAAGGTTTGAGCTGAATTGCGTAGTCCAAAAGGCATCCGGACGTACTCACACAAACCAAAGGGCGTCGTGATGGCGGTCTTAGGTATGTCCTCGGGTTCAATGGAAATTTGGTGATACGCCTTAACCAGGTCAAATTTGCTAAAAATGGCGCAGCCGGCGAGGTGCGATGTAAAGTCCTGGATGTGGGGCAGCGGATAGCTGTCGTGGACAATGTTGGCATTCAACGCCCGATAGTCGCCGCAGGGACGCCAGTCACCGGGATTACGCTTGGGCACTAGATGCAGCGGAGACGCCCACGCGCTGAACGACGGGCGTATAATGCCGAGCTCCAGCATGTGGTCAAACTGACGTCTGGAGATAGCTAGACGGTCTCCAAACAAGCGGCGCGGTCGAGCAGCTGCGGGTGGACCCCGGGTGACGATGTGGTGTGTCACAGTATGTTTAGGCGCCTGAGTGAGGTTGTATGGCTTAGTGAGCTCCGGGAAATCCGCCAACACTTTTTTGAACTGAGAGGAAGGTATCAGCGTGCGAATGCCCATGAGAGCAACGTCGGACGAGACTCCCGAGATGGAGAGATGAGTCAGACTGTCGGTAAGGCGACGATGCCGCACGCTGACGTCTAAGTCGAAGTAGGAGAGGAAGTCTGAGCCGATGATCGGGCGAACCACGTCTGCGATGAAGAAGACCAATCGAAAAGTGCGGCGCAGGCCGAAGTCGAGAGTGAGAGATCGTAGCCCATACATGGGTATAGACGAGGCGTTGGCAGCACAGAGCGACAGTTCTGATGGTTTGGAACGATCTGCCTTAGTCGGTGGAACCACGCTGATTTCTGCGCCTGTGTCGATAAGAAACCGGGTGCCGGAGAACTTCTCAGTGACCATGAACAGGCGGCTCGAATGACTGGGGGAACCACACGCCGCCGTTAGTGATCCCGGCGGGCGTTTCCCGGCCACGAACAGGGCGGTGTACACTTCGTGGCCCGGTGGCGAAAACGCCTGTGGTGCCAGCAGAGAGATGTAGGGCTGGGACTCCGAGCTTGAAGTGAGCGCGAAAGAGCGCGATGATCAAGACGAGACGGACGGGTCTCCAGAGGTCGGCTCCGGAGTGCGGCGACTGAGGCGGCAAGCTCCTCGAGACGGGCCTCAAGGCGCGAAATAGCTGGGTCTCTTGGCGGCAAAACAGCAGTGACGGACGGGGAGGTGGCCTCATGAACGTTATCTGCGAGCTCAGCCAGGCGGTCGAGGGTGACGTCACCGGCCGCCGCAAGGACTAGGCGGATGGGCTGGGGAAGGCGTTGGAGGAAAAGCTCTCGAAGCAACGCTGAGTGGTTGGGGATGTCGCGCTCCCCGAGAAGCTGTTGCATGCGGCGCAGAAGCTGGGAGGGGCGCCGGTCGCCAAGGTCTTCCCCGGTAAGGAGCTGCTGGAGGCGGGTGCGGTCCGACGGCATAAATCTCTCCAGCACCTTGGTTTTCAGGGGCTGATATGGTGTAGCACCCATGGGGGCGGAGAGAACGTCGGAGAGCTCACCGGCAACGTCAGGAGGCAGGCGTGAGGCAACATGATAGTAGCGCGTCGTCTCCGACGTGATGCGGGCTAGGCAAAATTGCGCCTCTAGCTGGTGGAACCAAACTTGCGGGTTCTGGGGCCAGAAAGGAGGAAGGCGAAACTGCAGCGACGAGACGTCCTGCGGACGCGAATCCTGCTGCGTGGATGTTGCGGGATCGGTCATTGCTCGTCCTTGGTCACCAATGTAGGCTTAACGCCTCAGGAGCGAAGGAAACGAGAACACTGCTACCAGCCGACACCAGAACAGAACTGCAAGCCGTGGCTGCACGAGCCACGACCAGGTGCCGTCTTAATTCTCTTCGCAGGGTGGCGCACGCTAGCCGGGTTGTCGGCGCCGCCCAAGAGAGGGTGCTGCAAGCACAGTGGTGTCGTGCAGTGGTGAGCGAATATGATCTGTTCGCGCCGCAGGTGTTTCGAATCCCAATCGCGGTAATATTTATCTCAATTATTTATTCGAGGTCAAAGCTTCGGTGACGACCTGCCTTTCGCCGTGAAGTAGAGCTTTCCTACCAAGAAAGGAAAAATCGTGTGCAAAACAGTAATATATCCTTGCGGCCATTTCTGCGCTTGTCTCTGCGCTATCTTTCCCCACTGCCGTTTTGATTAAGCCGGTGGCGTCTGAGCCTTCTCTCACGAACAACTGTGACCCTCCAGTCCCCAAATCCTGCTCTGCCTGCATTGACTACGCTGTGGATAGCACTGCGTCCTCACTCTCGTCACTGCAGCCAAGACTCATCAGTCGCTTACCCCGCCTCCGTCTCTGCTGCTCGCTACCGATCAGTGCCTGACCGCCCGTGAGAGCAGCGGCAAGCGGCAAGCCCTACAACATGCGACTTTGTTTTTGTGTCTCCGACACCGTATCCAGCTAATACACATGTTCCAACCGCGTGGCAGGCAGCGTCAACCTCGCCGCCATATGTCGAGTACACCAGCGGATGAGCGGATGGATGCTGCACTTTCCCCCGTTGGCTTGCAGTCTCCTCCTTTTGCTAGACTCCATCGAGCACATCGCCCGCACAATCCGTATTTACGATACCAGGCACTATACCGACACAACCAGTTTATCTTTTGAGACAGTGCCAATTTTGGCTCTTCGTCTGCACATATATTTCGTGGCAAGCCTATGGGATTGCAAAGAAGCCAGGCTCGCCCACCTAAACTATTTCGCCTGCCCAATGGCCTTCACTGGCTCGGCGACCTGAACTGGACCGGTATCATGAAACATACTCAAGCCGTTCTTTTTTTTCGTATTTTTTTCTGCTTCTCTCGCCACTACGTTTCACGCAAACTCCGCGTTCGCGATGGGTGGCGGCCCCCGCAACGAGAGCGCTCCTGCTCGCATGATGAAGTCGAAGCTGGCGAGCGCTAACCACGCGAAACGTAACATTACTTACAACATTTGTTTCCCATGTAGGCGCAATCTAAATTCTAATTAAAACTGAAAAGCATAATCTGCTGTCCTTGCGCTACTTTATCCTATACGAACTGCTGTATATTATTCTCAAGTTGAATAAATGTCAGCCTGAAGAATGCACAGATGTCTCATAATGCTCATCTTTCAAACTTAGCAGACCGCCCTACTGTTGGAAGTCTATGCCTTTTTCATAAATTTTACTGTCGCCCCATGATGAAGTTTATTATCCGCCCTGCCCTCAGCATGTCAAGCCGCACGAACCACCAGAAGGCCGTTTACCCTCCCCCTGCCCGGACTACTGTTCATCTGTCAAATTTTTTTAACCGCACTGCAAAGGACTGGAGTGACTTGTCCAACGAAGTCGTACTTCACTCCCGTCCATCATCATTCAAACAATCCATTTAATCAACTATGTGCCCTGAATTCCACTAACTCAAATACTACCCCTTTAATAGGGACTTATAGGTTGCAATGAATTAATAAAAAACTGTTCAGATGGCAATAACGCACTTTTTGAATCCTGTTCCGATTGTTGGGACTCTCTCCGTTGGTGGATTTCTGTTGGAGGTGCGGGAATTTGCCCTCCTCGCCAGTTGCACTATTGCTATTCGCAGCACTGCATACTCCATCCCCTTCAGATTCTGTGTACCGTAGCAGCGACCACTTTCGATATAGGAGCGATAGCATAAAGTGTATGTGGACTCCAAGGTCTCGGTGGCTATTCGGCATCTCTTCAAATTTCTGCTCTGCTGCTGACAAAATGCGGACGTTATGGCGCTCCACTCATGAAGGCGAAGCACCAGCGTCCTCTACGTCATCTTCTGATTCTTTAGCACATATTTTATGGGCTCGCTAAATTAGTGGTTGAAGATAGAGTACACCGCTGAGAATTTACTGCATAAGCACGAAATTTTCCCGGAAATTCACCTGTGAGGTTTTGTGCAGCGCGCTGTGTACAAGGAGCTGGTACGCATTTGCGTGGCATAAAAGGCATGCTGAAATTTATTTATTAGACATAACCTGCATTTCGGTTTGTACCGTTCTTCTTTACGCAGTGCGAAAACTCTGTGGGAAGTTCCAATGCGATCTTTCCCCAGGAAAACACTTGGTAGCCGGATTGCTGACATTGGTTAGGAGCAGCGCTTCTCGCTAGTTTTTCCTGCTTTTGTGACGCGGCGAAAACTCAAAATTAAATCACTTTATCCAGAAATGTTTTGGATGACCATCCGCATTAACTGAAACGACCTTATTTGTTAACCACTACCAGTGACGGTGATGACTAGGAGCCCAGGGTAAGGAGCATAGGAGGGGGGGGGGGGTCCCTCCGCAACATATTTCCGGGGTCAAACCCACCTGTTTCAGGTAAGCGGCCGAGTGTCACAATCCCTGAGCAGCTGCGGGGGCCCAACCTGAATAAATGAAAGCCTACAGGAAGCACAGATGTCTCAGAAACGTATATTCGAGCTATGTACTGAGGCGTACACGAGCGATTACGAGCATCTAAATTACAGATGTGCGTTTAAGGTAAATTTCGTCCGTGGTATACAGCTGTCGTACCAACATCATGCGGCACCCACTGAAACCACACGTCGCAATGTACGGCACTGGTTCGGCAGGCGCGCGCGTAGTCGAGATGACCGAAACGAGATAGAGGGCGCACATGGCAATGAAGAACGCGAAGAGAAATGCTTTCGCATTACTGCACCTAAGTAGACTTAAGTGACCGCTAGAACTTTTCTCATTAGTGGGTTGGTCATATTCTGTGAATTTCCCTATCGCGTGATTTACAGTGTGAATATGGCTTATTAACGAGATAGCGTTATAGGCCCCGTTCTGCAGAAAACCCGGCGTAGGCGTTGTGAACGATAAACCACGAGCATGGCTCTGACCTGTGGTTTCCGAGGAAGCAACCTAGGACACAGCTGAGCCACCTAGGCCACGTGACCTTGAGGCGTTATCACAACCTGGCCACCTGATAGTCAACAAACTGCCCACTACACAGGCGACAGATAAATAAATACTTGGTCGCTCGGGAAGTGTGACCTCGGCCGCACATTTCATTTAATTATTTATTTTATCAACACCAAAATCAACTCAAGCACAATTGCTAAAAGCATCTGGATCCTTAGCTCGCAGGATAGTTGGAATAAATGTACGTAATGTTCAGAAAACTAAATCAGCAAACAGCATATACAGGGACATCTATCAAAGGAGCGAAAATAGTCACAACCTGTTGCAATAGTACGACTTTAGCCATGTAGACAAGTTAGTGTTTTAGATTGTGATTTCATTCAGATCCTAGTTCCTATTAACAGAAGAGTTCTTTTGCCTCACACATTTTTTTTTGTAATTGGAGTGAGAAAGTAAGTTATCGCAATGCTTCTCATGGCCGACAGCTGGAAGCATCTGCCATCGCAGGGCTGTGACGCATCGCTTTACAGCTGAAACAGTGCTTAAGGAGGGATATGAGGACTGCAAGGGATCTTTGAATGTAAAGCATAGGATGACCGTCTGCATATACGGCAATTACTCCTCTATGCTGTCGCGTCAGACCCTTAAGGCGGTGACTAGTTTCCCCTCCACCATCCGAAATTTTTTTTCCAGTAGTAAAAAAAATTATTTGAAACAAAGAGAGAGGTGTTCAAAATTCTAAATTCGTTTTTCGCACCTGGTAATTTTAGACAAAAGTACTCATTCGGAAAAATTATTTCTTTTATTTCCACCGTAGCCGCCGCGGTGGCACAGTGGTTAAGGCGCTCGTCTACTGATCCGGAGTTCCCGGGCTCGAACCAGACCATGCGGCCGTGTTTCGATAGAGCCGAAACGCAAAAACCGCCAGTGTGCGGTGTGATGTCAGGGCACGTTAAAGACCTCCACTTGGTTGAAATTTCCGGAGACCTCGACTACGCCACACCTTTCTTCCTTTCTTCTCTCAGTCTCTCCGTTATCCCTTCCCTTACGGCGCGGTTCAGGTGTCCACCAAGATGTGAGACAGATACTGCGCCATTTGCTTTCCCAAACAACCAATTTTCATAATCATTTTTCCTCCTAGAAAATCCCTCTGTAACATGTGTTATTTGCCTCCATTAATGAATCCCATGTAACCGGCAGCAGTAGTCCATGTAGTCCGGCAGCAGTGCACGCCGCGAGCAGGGCGACTAAGTGATCCTGTATATCGTTACAGCCACACGTTTCCTGGGGCATTGAAACGTTATAGCAATTACCTTACTTGTGGTACTGTTGCCGGAGAAGCGAAATATATATATATATATATATATATATATATATATATATATATATATATATAATTTTTGTGCTTTGACTAGATTTTGACGTGGGCACACTTTGACAAAGAAGAAAAAAGAAAAGGAACTCGCAAGTGTTTTCTGCCTTCCGCAGGGAAAAGCGGGCTGAAATGAGGGAAATCAAAGATAGTCTGCTCTTCTGTAGCGACACCTGTGATGAAGTTATGGCGATTGCTGGCGAAATCAAGGCGTTACGTGAAGAAATAAAAGCGTTAAAAGCTCAGAATCAACATCACAAAGCAGAAAACGAGAGACTGTAAAAGAAAGTCAGCGAGCTAGAATAATATCAGCGAAGTAATAACCTGGAAATTAGGGGTGTGCCAGAGCAGCTCGACTCGACCACAGTGATAAAAAAGATCGGTGAACTTGTGGGTGAATCGGTAACTGATACTGATATCGACATTTGCCATCGGGTGCCCACGGCCCGCGGAGAAGATAAGAACATCATTGTACGGTTCATATCGCGAACCAAGCGCAACACGTTCTTTGCAAAGTCAAAAAAAAAAAGAAGCTGTCATCTGAAGATGTGGGATTTTAAGGCACAGGCACCACTACCATTTACGTGAATGAGCACTTAACACGATAGAACAAGCAACTTCTTGGTGCTGCCCTGGCGGTAAAGAAAAAGGCCGGATGGAAATACGTCTGGCTCAGTTCGGGTAAAATTTTGGCACGGAAAGATGAACAGACCGATGCCATTCCAATTGCAAACAAAGATGATATCGCCCACATCAAATAATCTTAGACGTCATTGTGTTGGTCCGGGCTTTTCATTTAATCAGTATGATGCTCAACTCAGCCTCTTTCATTACTGAATCGTCCACACTAAAATGAAATCTTCGTCATTTACACCCATGTTTTTCCTTATTGCACTTGAATATCCGTAGCGTGCTGAACAAACAAGATGAGATGGACATTTGGCTAAAATCCCTGCAAGTTAATTATGATGCGTTCATGTTCACAGAAACATGGTTAAGCAAAGATGAGCCTTCCCCTACTTTCACTGATTACATGCCAATACGATTAGGCAGAACTGGTAGAGGTGGTGACCTGATTATTTATCTAGAACGAAAGTACGCATATCATATTGTTGACGAGTGCCCATTTATGAATAGGGATATAGAGTGCCTAACGGTGGAAACTAGCCCGTTTAGTTGCTGACCTGTACAGACCACCGTCTGGATACTAGCGGCATTTCCTACAGCATTTAAAAAATGTAATATTCTATTGCATTAATACTAATAAGCAGTTCTTTCTCTTGGGAGATGTAAACATCGACATGGTTGGCTGACGACTCTTCTGCGCGCGACTTGATGAATCTCTTATCCTCTTCTGGGTGCGAAAATGCTATTACCATGCATACCCGAATTACGTCACAAAGTTCTACTTCTATAGATATATGTGTTTCAAACTTGAATGCCTCAGATTATAAAGCAGGGGCATTATCATGCGACATCAGTGACCATCTTCCCATATTCTTTGCCACACAACACACCCTAACCACGAACTATAAACGCAGCAGGCTTAAATTTAGGGTGGTGAATGACTCCTCCTTAAGCTATTTTCATATTTTAATTGAGCGGGCTGACTGGTCAAATGTGTACCTACCGCAGGATGCAAATTCTGCGTACGAGGTTTTTCTTCGGGTATTTCTTGGTTGCTAGAATGATGCATTTCCGCTGAGGGAGTACAAAAAATGCATCCGGAAAATTAAAAAGCTCTGGATTGACCCCGCCTTACTAAAACGCATTTCGAAGAAAAATAGTATGTTCCCCAAATTCATAAAATCCAAAGACGGCAACTTGTTCAAAGAATTAAAAAAATATCGCAATAAATTAAACGCTGATATCAAGAAAGCCAAACTTTCATATTATGAAACACTGCTTGCCAGGATAAGAACGGATCCGGCAATGATCTGGAGGCAGGTAAATTACCTCACTGGAAGAAACCCATCACCGGTTAAGGCTGATCAAATAGTAATCAATGACTCCATAGTAGACAGGACGCTTGCAGATGAAATTAACGAGTATCATTAATGCAGCCGTACCTCAGCTGAATGTTCAACAAAGTGGGAACTACTGGCCTTCTCGTCGAGTGAATTCATTCGTTTTGTAAGCCGTTACTGAAAGAAAAATCAGTAATCTTATAACACACCTAAAAATAATGACGCAAGTGGGTATGCTGAAATTAAAGTTGAACCTGTAAAACGAGTGTCATTAATTAGCAGCCCTGTCCTAGCCTATCTCATTAATGTCACGTTTTCTACTGGAGTCTTCCCGGATAAACTGAAGCTGGCCAAGGTTATTCCAATACACAAAGGAGGCAAAACTGACGATATTACGAATTACCGACAAATCTCAGTGCTACCGGTGTTTTCAAAGATTTACGAATTGTCTATCAATAACCGGCTGTCAAAATATCTAACCAAGTATCATATAATATCACCTTCGCAGTATGGTTTTCAGAATAATAACACAACTCAGGACGCTCTTCTTGCCGTCAAGCAGCAAATAATCAGAAATTTTGAAAATCAACTCTTCACCATAGGAATATTTCTAGATCTACGCAAAGCTTTTGATGCCGTTGACCACGAAATCTTAGCTATAAAATTAGATTGCAATGGGATTCGAGGCATCACATTGGACCTTATCAGGAGCTACTTATCGTTTCGGCGTCAATTTGTTAAAATAGACTGTACTTGTTCAAAAAAACTTGGCATTAAACTAGGTGTCCCGGAAGGTTCGATATTATACCCGTTACTTTTCCTTTTGTAGGTGAATGATATGACGGAGCTACAAAGAACACCCACAATAACCTTGTTTGCAGACGACACTACTTTATTCTTTTCAGGTAGAACACTGTATGACATTGAGCAATCGGCCAATCTGAGTTTAAATGATTTATCCACATGGTTGCCACACAACGAGCTTCAGTTAAATGCAGTAAAACGAGGTACATGATATTTAATCGAATCAATAGGCATAAAAAATAATTAACTTACAGTACAGAGGACATATCTTAGAACGAGTAAGTGTGCAAAAGTTCCTTGGGGTGTGGTTTAGTGAAGAATTGTCTTGGACCCCTCATGTTAATTATCTGCTGTCCGAAATCGCGAAGTCTGTTAGACATATTAGAAAAATAGCTTCTCTTCTCCCTCTGTGGCTAAAGCAGTCATTATATTACTCCCTGTTCTATTCTAAACTTTTGTATGGCATTCTGGTCTGGGGAACAACGACAAAAGGGAACTATGATAGGCTACAACTGCTGCAAAAACGTGTCCTCCGAATTTTTGTGAACCACAAAGGCCCTATTAGAGTGTTGTCGACGCAACCACTTTTTCCCAGATTTGGTGTTTTACCTGCAAGTAATGTCTATTTATGGATACTGGGACAGCAAACATATAAAAAGAAACTTCAAAGTGTTTACACACCTGTTTTGGCTCAATATGATATTCGTAACTCCAAACGCCGAAATAAAAAAGTCAGAACAAATTATGGAAAAGAAGATATGGAATACGAAGTAATAGACATGTTAAATAATTCACCTTCTATTGTAGATTCCTGCCTACCCAGAAAAAGGTTCAAACGTGAACTGCGGGCAATTTTGTTTTCCGATGAGATTGTTAAGTAAGAATGATAAATGTAAATATTGTTTTCAATTATTGACTTGATTTTACGTGTTTTTGTGATATTTGAGTGAATCTTCAATGTGATTTAAAAAAAAAACTGTCCATAGTGTTTACGTACAGCCATATGTTGTATGTATGCGTGTACTATCTGTAACGCAGCTTCTCTTTTTTGTACCAGCTCTCTGCTCAACTGCTGTAGGTTGCTCCTTTTGTTACGGGGACAGAGACCTCGTCAGGCAACCACGCCTTTAGTCTTTGCCACCCACAGGATGATGTGATTTTCCTGCAA
Organism: Amblyomma americanum; assembly: GCF_052857255.1. Taxonomy (NCBI): domain Eukaryota; kingdom Metazoa; phylum Arthropoda; class Arachnida; order Ixodida; family Ixodidae; genus Amblyomma; species Amblyomma americanum. The sequence continues at coordinate 84,907,379 of NC_135498.1, read as the reverse complement.
ATAAAAACTGACGGACTACCGGTTTCCTTTCCTTTTTGTTCAATAAACCCCTACTGCTCGCCGTAGCAATTGCTCCCGAGCGCTTCAGTTTAGATCCTTAGCTACGCCGGCGCAGTGTACTCCGTTCATGCATTGAAAACAAAATAAAACGTCCATGTGACGAATGTTTCTAGTTTTCTTTAATACAGCGCTGCTTATCGAGCGGCAGCCTTCGGCAGCACACTGCACCTCGCTTCGAGGTTTGAAAGCGGGCAGCACTGAGCTGCAGCTTCAGACATCTGTAGCAGCGGCGGCGCTGTCACAGATATTACGTCAGCCAGCCACATACGGTGTTCTGAGGCCGTGTCGTCCAGCTATGGTTACTCTATTTTTCGCGCAGAAGGTGCGCAAAGCTTTGTTTTATTAAAATTAACTGATTAACGCAATTTGTTTCAGTCCAGTAACTAGTCGAGATAACTGCATATTTGCCCAGTGGTCGAAGCACATCTTTATTACGTGACATATACTTCGCTCAGACACATAGCCAGACAACAGCAAAATCGACTAAGTCGAGCTTTGACCTTGGCTGATCTTGATTTTCAGAGTACCGCCATGAGGCATTTTCAGAAGTTCAAACCACGGTGAGCAAAGCAGTGCCTCGGTGGGCTCCGCGATGAATGCAATCGTTCCGCCAGAGAGACGGTACCTAATGTCAAATGCTGTATCGCATCATTACATGGCGCCACACTCGGTGGCTAGGCGACGTGTTTGTACCTCCCTATATTTTCCCCCAATAGTGATCGCCTAATCACTCATACACAGGCATAAACTGTTCAGCTTCAGTGAACCGTCTAAGAAATGCAGTTAATCTGCTTGAATTACCAACGCACTATATGATTTAGCCACATTTAAATATACACGCATAAGTGTATTTGCTTATTACACGACATCAAGTCAAAGACCAAAGCGCATTCCCAGGTGCATCTGTATTCAAATTAATCCGAAGAGCATTTGTGGTCCCTGGTTGGCCTGCTCAGATCTCGCAATGCAAGGGCAGTGGGTTCAATTCCCATCTAACTCACCTTTATTCATAATTACGTTTTTCATTGATTCAAGGACGCTAGCACCAATTTATGCCTTCTACTGTACCGGTTCCGTGTGCTGACAGTGCAGCATATCTAAATATGAAAACAAAGAGTGTGACCGCACTGGAGTGTTTGAAATACCCGCAAGAGGTCTTGTGTGTATGACGTCATGACTCTATTAATTCGGTCTTTTACGGCCACGCCGCCGATTAACATCGATACAGGTGGCTCTTTGACATGCAGCCTTTACCACTAACGAGCTAAAAGAGAAAAGCAGGGCTGCATCCCTTTTTTGAGAGTGTTGGCGTGACACTATGCGCCCCAATCTCGCCGCTACAGTGCGACTTAAGAGCGCCAAATGCGACTTCACTTGGCACTGGCAGATTTTTTTGGGTGTCTCGATGCAAGTACCGTGCTCCCTGCACGTTGCGCGTTATGACACGCGGAGACCAGGATCCCTCCTTCATAGAGATTGCCAGCGCTGAAGCAAGTGAACGAAGCACATGGAAGTTGTCATATGCTTTACGTGCCCGCGCGAGTGTTGGGGGTTTCTTTTGAGTCACACGATGCACTCTTGTAGTGCGCTCGCAACGGAGATAGCAGGGCCGCTGTGCGGCCGCTCTGCTGCTGCTGTACCAGTGCATTTTTATAAACGACTCTAGGTCAGTTCTATTCTTTCGCAAAGAATTCAAACGAATGAGCCATAGCACTTTTCTTAAAACATGTATTTCGCATGAAGACTAACATACAAAGAGCATCACATTCTGAGGACATTGCGTCTCTCTTGAGTAATACTGAGCGAAACAAAAGCTTGGGTTCGACAACTGACTTCACCAGCAAAATGCCGAGCATAGAGTACATTGATACGCGCATCTGCGTTATTCAGAATGACTGCTAAGTTCAAAAATGTCGAATAAGTTTTCGTTTTATCACACGCACCATATTAAAATACAAAATGTTAGGTGGTAGTTTGTGCACATTACTGATTGATCAATACAACATAAAACAGTGCACGTGCCGCCGCGGAGGCGCAGAGGTTATGGCGCTCGGCTGCTGACCCGAAAGACGCTGGTTCGATCCCCGCCGCGGCGATTGAATTTCGATGCAGGCGAAATTTATGAGGCTCGTGTACTGAGCGATGTCAGTGCACGTTAAGAAATCCCATGTGGTCGAAATTTTTAGAGCCCTTCACTGCGGCGTTCCTCATAGCCGGGGTAGCTTTGGGACGTTATACTCACCCCCCCCCCACTAAACCAAACCAACCAACAGTGTACCCATATTATTTGGCATTGTTGTATTCAAATGCTGTGTTAGCCACCTCACCTCTAGTACATCTCTGAGAAAACAGACAGTAGTGCTTGTAAATAGATAAAACCAAAGTCAGCTACGGTCAGTCGTCGAAATTCGAGCGTGGAATGCACGGATGTGCTGGTTCACTTTCAGTCCTCCAGGAAGGCTAGTTCCCATTCGGGAATTGGAGCCAGCATAGCTGCAATGTAGGCTTCGTCAGATATGCTGCCTACGACTACGGCGCTTCCATTTTCTCCCGGACGAAGCTCCGATAGGTCTTGACTTGTCCCGCCATCGTTGTTCAGGTTCCGTCGGCGAGGATCGGAGGCATCAGTACAGGTCCCCGCACCAGAGGGTCCGGCCTCCTCGTTGTCGCTGCGGCTCCGCTTTCCCTTGAAAGGCTCGGGGGCCCGGAGTGCAGCTGTCAAGGTAAATGGGCGAGTAGTGAGTACCGCAGAGCTCTTTGCTGCGCAACTGAACTACGGAACAGTCTGGTTGTTTAGAACGATGAAAAAATTAGACGAGGCTGACATCCTTCTGATTTTTATTGGCGTCACTCCTTTGCCTCGTAGTAACTATAGATGGAACATGAATGGAAATGTAGGATGTGGAGCAAGCGACGCCAAAGAATACCACGCGGTTGCTGAAGTGAGATTACATCGCACAAATATGTAGCGTTTGTCACGCCCGTTTTGCGAATACAGTAACCCAAGAAGAGCGCCAAATACGACTTGTCATTAAGTTGCGTACGAGGACACTGGTAACAATTGCATGCGCAAGCAGCTTGGGCGGAACAGGGCTTTATCAACGTTTGGACAAGAAGCGCACAAACCACAGACACGGCGACACAAGATCAGAAGAGCGAATATGGGACCAGTCTGAACACATGATAATTCCGGGCATTCCATGCAACCAGTATCACATAAAGAAACAGCCTGGTTGCTTATGTGACAGGAGTTCATTCCAAAAAGAGCATATTTAGAAGGGGCCAGGAATTGGTAAAAGAGCGTGCGAAAATCCTTTTGCTGAAAAAAGATTAAATTAGCAACAGAGGGCGAGGGGCCCTGGAATGTCAGCGTAAAGGCTAAATGATCTTGAAACAAAAAAAAAATACAGCGCACGCGGAAAGAGTGCCTGTATCCGTCCTTTCATAATAAAGCTTAGCTGCGAGACAGAGCTTGTAATGTCTGCCTTTCTCCTTCGTCAATGAGCGTTTCTTTTCGTTTTCAAGATGAACTACGTACGACTAGCCCAAAACACCATTCGTCTGCCAGGTCATTTACCCAGAAGACCTTATTTTGTATTACCATTGTACATGCAACAAATTTTTAAATTAATCAGCGCTCTGTTTGTTACTGTGTCGTCCTGGCCTTATGATTGCCAAGCGGGGCATGCAATTTTAAGTGGCAGTTTAAGCTTGCGAAGCGAAGAGAGCTTAGTAAAACTGCATGTTTCGTACTCACAACGAGAAGTCATTTGAAAACAACTAATACATAAACAGCAATCAAAGAGCAGCACAAGAGGGTTTTAATTGCTCTTCATTATTATACAATTCGAAAATACCGGTGAAGCTTGGTTCGGGAAGAAATGCACTCACTCTAAAACCGTGCGGTAATAGAATAGTATCTCAAGCATTAACGCAATTCTCATGGAAGTTACAAATGATAATCTGCTGTCTCTGGGCTACGCTATCTTATCCGAACTATTAGATAGTATTCAAGCGCTCAAAAGTCAATAACCTACCTTTAGATTTCGGTCGCATTGGTTTGGAACACTTTGAGCTTCTATTTGTTTGTTTTCGGCTTGCGGATTTCCCGGCCTTGCCTTTGCCGCCGCAGGCCCCGTATCTTAGAGACAACCACTCTCGGTGAAGACGCCGCAACATGAGGCGTTTCCAAATACCGGGGTCCCGTCGGCTATCCCGCATGTCTTCTATTTTCTTCTTGGATAAAGCTAGAAGGCCGTCCAGGTCTTTCTTCATGATGGAAGCTGCAGGACTACGATCGGAAATGTCACAATAAGATGGCAGCGTGCATCAGAAGCAACAATGCTCCCTCAGCTACTACAAGTCAAGTGACACATTCCAGTTTGGGTCTCTTCACGTGTGTGGTAAAGGGTAGCTGGTAGCGAGAGTGTTTCGAGCCTCCTCCAATAGGCTTCACCTTCGGGCCACATGGGCGAACTTGTTGGTGGTTGCCAGTCGGCGAGATAAGGGGACAATGGGTGTGGTGGTGGTAGTTGGAACTATGAGTTGTCCTGGGGGGGGGGGGGGATTAATAGTTTATCCACCCCCACCACACCTATTGTCCCCTTAACTCTACGACTTGCCACCACCAAAAATTTCGCCCTTTAGTTTCGAGGTGATCTTTGAAACCAGAAAGGAGAGGGATTAAGGATAGCTGAGTCCGCTCCCTCTTTTAGTCAGTCTAACGTCGTTGAACCCATTTTGAGACTCTCCTATATTCACTGCTTCCTTTCCCAGTTTTTTATAAATGAAACGAGCTTTTGGCTATTGAAAGAGGCAGAGTGGAAGCAGATGCCAGCTGGGTTAGACGGTGCGATGAGAACTGAGGCTTTAGCTTAACTCTGCAAGAAGTCTTTGTCTCATGTAAACAACGCCTAGAAAAATTCGATGGGGTTAGCGATCCCAACAGCACGTAAGTATTATATATTTTATTTATCTTGTGTACGGAAACTGCTACCGTTTGACCGGCCACTCGTGGCCTAATGTTCTAACGTGACCTTCGTTGTATGCCGCAATTGTCTCAATAGATTTGGCGCCACTATGCTGCAGCTTTTATTGTCTACCGCCTCCGGGAACGCAGACAGGTACCAGTTAATTCCAGTAAGGCGTGCATTTTGCCCACCCATTGGAGCTCTTCGTCGTAGACGGGGATTTTGATGACGTGACTTTTTCCTTTGCTATTCTGAGAGTATGCACGCTCTATCTGGAAATGAAGACTTGTTGCATGGTGCGCTGACGAAGTCCATACGTTGGCCAGAGCGATGAAACCTGCATCTATACTGAACCTGGTTGTTCGAAATTTGGGTTAAACATTTCTTTAGGACCCGCACGTTGAACTACTGTGCACGAGAAATGTTCTAAAATGTGGGCTCTGTCCAAAAAAGATGTCACTAGAGAAAACGTCCCTCAAAGATACGTCCCAGGAAAAATGTTCCCTTCTTGAAGCGCTCTCCAGGAAATAAAAGGTACCAAAGCGGAAAGCTGTCCAAAGAATGAATACTTGCTGAACGTAGTTGAGAAAAAAAAAAGGTCCTGTTTATTGGACTCTTCCTAGAATTTTACAATAGGTGTAAGCATGAACTGTTTTGTTGGCATACCGGAACTGCTTCACCACGGTCACGCAGTTCTGGTATTGCCGAGGAAGAGCACTTCCGCCGGTGACTTTCTTGAAGCGCAGAAAGATAGATACGCACTTGCCCTGGGCGCTTCCTTTTCTTTTGGACGCCCCGCATCTGTTCTTGTTTTAGCCGTTTTCATGCCGACAGGTTGAATCACTGTAGCTTGCAAAATGTTGCTGCTTGCAGAGGAGAAACGCAATCTAAGCCTTAACAGCAATGTGAAGAAACACAGCCGCAAATAAATGAATACACTAAATGCGAAAAACGTGAAACATAGGCGGAAGTAAAGAAATACACTAAATACAACAAAACGTGGGAGATAAATCCCGCCGCCGTGGATCAGTGATTAAGGCCCTCGACTACCGCGCCGGAGTACCCCGGTGCGAACCCTACCGCGGGGGCAGCGTTTCAATGGAGGAGAAACACAAAAGGAGCCAGTGTACTGTGTGATGTCAGTGCACGTTAAATATCTCCTTGTTCTCGAAATTTCTCCGTAGACCTCCAGACGACACCTTTCTTTTGCGTTCTTTTTTCACTGGCTCCTTTATCATTTTCCTTACAGCGCGGTTCCGGTGTCCACCGAGATAAGTGAGACGGTTACTGTGTCATTTTGATTTCTCAAAACCAATTTTCATTTTTTACAGCTAAAACCATAAAGGTGATGTAAGCTAAAATCAGAAAAAAATTCGAAGACAATGAACGAAAATGAGTTTCAGGGTGAACGAAGACCGAGTAACGAGATAAAATGGTGAACACCAGAAAATAAATTACAATCCAAGCCAACAAACATACAGATAAATTATGGAGTAACGTGAGTAACGTGCATCCTGTGTCCTCCGACAAGTGTTGCTACGTGAGCGCTCCAGGTCACAGGGAGATAAGTGGGAGGCGGATTGACGCAAAGTTACATGCTAGGTCTGTATATTCGCCTGTAGGAAACAGGAACAAATGAGGTATCGAAGTAGTACACTTTTTTCTTGGGTAGCTTCTGGCATTACACATTTCAATACTGGATTTCCATCTTCCACACCTGCAATCAGCAGGAAAGCAAGAGCATCCATCATTTACATGAAGGTACGAAATGCTTGGTCTTGCTTGTAAAGGTTCATCAAGCTGAGCTCGGCAATTTTGAGCAAGGCAGAGATGGAAGAAACATGCCTTTATGGTAACGCCTTCTCGAAAAACTGCTTTGACAGCATTCATGGTAGCCCTTTCGAAGTCTCAATTAACAAGGAACGGGTACACTGCCAGTCCAAAATGATAACACTGATCCCGAAGTGACCTCGAATGCTCTTCGTACGCTTCTTGATTTTTCCTTGTCATGAGGGCCTAAGCTAATGATACAACCCCATTGCCACGTGGTCCAAGAAGGACTCCCTAGCTGGGGTGTCCAAGCGAAGTTCACATTAATAAATTATGTGCTGCCCTCGCTAGGAACTCCAAGAAAGCTGAGCCGGCATATACAAGTAGTCGTGTTTTGAGTCTCTGGTACATTATCGTAGCAGAGGAAGTGCTCAGACTGGCAGCCGACAGTCATAGTGTACGGTGGATGAACCAAGATGGTTCCTTTGGCTGTCGGAACTCGGCTGCGTGAAAGGTTCTCGAGCACTCGGACTCTCGTGTCCTTGAAGAATTTTCTGAAATATATTATTCCAGGAGTGTGATCTAACCTGAATTAGCAGTGTACTCATACATGTCAACGTTTGGGAATAACCGGCGCTTTGAAACTGATTAAATTTTATTAGGTGTATAAATGTATTAATATCCTTTTAGTGAATCTGCGGCTGGCCACCTAACCAACCAGCGATAACGATTTGTGTGCTCTGTACTCCTTTTGTGTTTAATAAATTTCCTGAGAGTCATATTTTGGGCACCATGTAATATTCTCCAAGGTGGCGCTGGTTTCGTGAAGATCTTCGGCGCCCTTTTTCGCGTATGTTTGAATCCTGCAATTCTCCTCCGGCTGCGAGAATAGCGCGTTGGCCCGTCCGTACGTCAAGCTAGGCGGTGTTTCTATTTTCATTTTATTTTTCTGATTTCACGTGCAGGCACGGTGAAGAGAACGCAGACCTCCGCGGCGGTTGGTGGCGGCAGGCGCACTCCGCCGCCCGGGAAGAACCGCATCTGCGACCATCGGCTTCGAGGACAAACGCTGCGAGGGCGTGCTACCTTCTCTCTATGCCTTTATTAAGAAAGCTACGAAAAAGCTATAGTGCGGTATCCGCCTTCACCTCATACACGATGAGCTCTGATCTGTTAGTGAGCTTGACCTGAAGAACAAAAATTTTTTCTATGTCAGCAAATGAATTGATTTTTATTTAGTTATTTCTTCAACACAACCGCAAAGGCCCTCTTCCGAGGGTATTACATTGTGAGAGGGTCAATGTAAAATCATCTACAAGGGACATCATTAACAACAAATTAAGTACCAGGAAGTAAATAAAGATGCAGGCGATATAAAACAATATAATACAAATTTATATATATATATATATATATATATATATATATATATATATATATATATATATATATATATATATATATTGTCAAGCCGTTTATTTAAAGCACAGGTCGGTTGGTCTTGGTTGACCGGCGACACGACGGGCACACTCACAGGCGTCGTTCGAAAAACCCAGCTGCACTTCGTCTGCTTCTTCGTTGTCCCGCTTGAACTCGTCCGCTTCTTCGCTGCGCTGCGCCTGTCGGTCCCATTACAATTACTCTCCCTCCGAAAAAGGAGCCATCCTGGCGACTTACGGAGAGGATGGGCGGGTCATAGTAAGGCTTGAGGCGCTCAACGTGCACAGTTTCGCGCCCCCGGCGACGGTGGTCCGAAGAGGGAACGAGCGGCTCAACGATATAAGTCACCGGAGAAGTTTGGTGGACAACCCGCTATGGTCCGTGAAAGCGAGACAGTAGTTTCGTGGCGAGGCCGGGAGAGGAGGAAGGCACCCAGAGCCAGACGAGGGCGCCAGATGGGTATGACGCTGGAGGGTCCGGGGAATCCCGACGGTGCTTCTGATCCCATTGTTGCTGTGTGGTGAAAGAGCGGGCAAGTTGCCGGCATTCTTCGGCATACAGGTGAGCTTCGGAGAGTAAGGTGGTCTCGGAAGGGTCAGGGTGATAAGGAAGGATGGTGTCCATGGTGGATGTAGGCTCCCGGCCATATAAAAGGAAGAAAGGAGAAAACCCCGTTGTTGTCTGAGTAGCTGTGTTATACGCGTACGTGACGAACGGGAGCACTTGATCCCAGTTGGAGTGGGCGGTGTCAACGTACATGGCGAGCATGTCACTCAGAGTGCGGTTGAACCGCTCAGTCATGCCGTTGGTCTGGGGGTGATAGGCGCTGGTGTAGCGATGAACGATTTGGCATTGCTTGAGCAGGGCCTCGACGGCATCCCAGAGAAAAACACGGCCGCGGTCACTTAGAAGTTCTTTCGGGGCGCCGTGACGAAGAACAAGACTGTGTAGAATGAAGTGAGCGACATCGTTTGCGGTAGCAGATTTGAGAGCCGACGTTTCGACGTAACGGGTGAGATGGTCAACGGCAACGATGATCCACCGATTATTAGCCGAAGTATTTGGAAGCGGGCCATAAAGATCAATGCCGACGCGGTCAAAGGGACGGCCAGGGCAAGGTAACGGCTGCAAAGGAGCGGCGGCGGAGTGGGGAGGTTTCTTGCGACGTTGGCAGGCGGTGCATGACCGAATGTCCTGACGTATGTAGCGGTACATACCTCGCCAGTAGAATCGCTGACGAAGGCGAGCATATGTTTTCAGTACACCGGCGTGGCCGCATTGTGGAGCGGCGTGAAAAAAGGCACAGATTGTAGCACGGAGGTGTCGAAGGATGACCAACAGCCACTTCCGGCCGTCGGGGAGGTAATTACGGCGGTATAAGAGGCCATCACGAACGGCGAAGTGGTGGGCTTGGCGGCGAAGGGTCCGGGTCGAATGATGCGGCGAGGGAGTGTGCAGGAAGTTTAGCAGCGAGGTGATCCAAGGATCCTTCAGTTGTTCGGAGAGCATATCAGGGATCTTGAACGAAGAGAATTCGTAGGCACAGACGAGGGCAGAGGTTGACTCGCATGGGAGTGGTGAACGAGAAAGGGCGTCGGCGTCCGAGTGCTTGCGGCCGGAGCGATAAATGACGTGTATATCAAACTCCTGGAGACGTAAAGGCCAGCGGGCGAGTCGGCCAGAAGGATCTTTGAGGGAGGATAGCCAGCATAGGGCGTGGTGGTCTGTGACGACATAGAAGGGCCGGCCGTAAATGTAAGGGCGGAACTTGGCAATTGCCCAAATGATGGCGAGACATTCTTTTTCTGTGACAGAATAGTTTGATTCCGCCTTGGTGAGGGCGCGGCTGGCGTAAGCGACGACGTATTCCGGATACCCAGGCTTTCGCTGGGCAAGAACTGCGCCCAAGCCCACACCGCTCGCGTCAGTGTGAACTTCTGTCGGACAGGCGGGATCAAAATGGCGAAGGATGGGGGGAGAGACCAGCAGGCGGCGTAAAGTGCTGAACGCGGTATCGCAGGCGGGGGACCAAGACGAAAGGTTCGGGCTGCCGGCAAGAAGCTGCGTTAAAGGGGCGATGATACTGGCGAAATTTCGGATGAAGCGGCGAAAATATTAGCATAAGCCTATAAAACTGCGAAGTTCTTTTAAGGTGGTTGGTTTGGGGAAGTCAGCGACGGCGCGAAGTTTGGCAGGGTCAGGAAGAACGCCGTCTTTGGAGATGACATGGCCTAATATTGTCAGCTGCGTTGCACCGAAGTAACATTTTTTCAAGTTTAGTTGGAGGCCGGCGTCAGTAAGGCTAGTGAGTACGCGCTGAAGGCGGTGCAGATGGGAAGGAAAATCTTTGGAAAAAACGACAATGTCATCTAGGTAACACAGACAAGTTTCCCATTTGAGGCCACTGAGAATAGTGTCCATCATCCTTTCGAATGTGGCTGGAGCATTGCAGAGGCCGAATGGCATCACATTGAACTCATACAAGCCGTCTGGGGTGACGAAAGCGGTTTTCGGCCTGTCGTTCGCTGCCATCGGGACCTGCCAGTAGCCGGAGCGTAAGTCGAGGGATGAAAAATACTCCGCTCCCTGCAAGCAATCCAGTGCGTCATCGATTCGGGGTAGAGGATAAACATCCTTGCGTGTGATCTTGTTGAGACGGCGGTAGTCCACACAGAACCTGATGGAGCCATCTTTTTTCGTCACCAAGACAACAGGAGAGGCCCAAGGGCTGTGAGAAGGCTGTATTATGCCGCGCCGAAGCATGTCGTCAACATTGTCACGGATGACGCGGCGCTCGCTCCGCGAGACTCGGTACGGTCGCTGACGCAAGGGAGCGTGGGTACCAGTGTCAATTGTGTGAGAGACGGCCAATGCGCGCCCCAAGGAGGGCTGGGAAAGGTAGAAAGAGTTGCGGAAGCGGCAGAGAAGTTCCAACATTTGGTCACGGTAAGCGGACGGAAGGTCGGGAGCGATGTTACGACGAAAGACGTCGATGGAAATCGGATCGGGCGCTGTCGCACAGCAGGCTAAGGCAGTAACTGGGGAACAGGCACGGGTATCGGAGAACTCGGAAGCAAGAGCAGGGTCCAGTTCTTCAATAGAGCCGAGGCATTTGCCGCGAAGAACAAACGACGGGCAAGAAAATGGGTTGGTGACATAGATGGCGCAGTGGCCATCGGAAATCGAGACAACGGCGAATGGAATGAGGAGGCGCTGATGGCGAGTGGCTGCTGCGGTAGGTGTGAAAAGAACAGGGCCGCTGAGGAAAGAGTCGGGGCGGAGCGGAACGAGGGCTGAAGAGGAGGGAGGTATGTCGGTGTCGGCAGCTACAAGAAGCTTAGCAGAGCGCACAGGTAGGTCACACAACGAAACATCACACAGGGGAGAAAGCTCAAGTTCCGCACGGGCACAATCAATCACTGCACGGTGGGTCGAGAGGAAATCGCAGCCGAGGATGACATCGTGAGAGCAGGCGGTCAGCACAACAAACTCGATGGTATAGGCGACGTCGTTGATAGAAACGCGGACCGTGCAGGCTGCGATGGGGTGGATGCGCTGAGAGGTGGCCGTACGTAGTGAAAAGTCAGACAGCGGCGTTGTCACCTTACGAAGTTTGCGGCGAAGAGCATCACTAATTACTGACACTGCAGCACCCGTGTCGACGAGCGCGAGAACGGGGACGCCTTCAACAGACACCTCAATCACGTTAGCAGGAGAACACGGAGGACTTAAAAAGTTGGCAAAACACGCAGTTCTTGCCTCCTGAACTGCGGCAGTCAGTTTTCCTCTGGGAGAGGGTCCGGGCGGCGGAGCATCGGAGAAATGGAACGTCGACGAGGGGAAGGCGAGCGACGAGTAGGGTACTGGGAGCGATGTGTAGAGGAGGCAGAAGAGACATTAGGCAAGGGCGGCCCGGAATCGTAGCGGAAATTGCGCATGAAATCGCCAGAACGAGGAGATCGCTGACGGCAAAAGCGTGCGACATGGCCCGGAAAACCGCAGGAATAGCATATCGGTCGATTGTCCTCGGTACGCCAGGGGTTCGTAGGGTTTCGGCGGGGTCGACGAACCGGGACTTGCGGCGGGGGTATAGACGGCGGTGGAGCATAAAAGGCCGGGCTGCTAGGGTAGGCGGCAGAGGTGGGCGAGCGCCGTGTACCGGTGACTGCTTCAGCATAGGTGAGCGGCGCTGCCACAGGAGGAGGTGGGGGACTGGATGGCAGAACTGCAGCGACCTGCTCCTGAATAGCACGACGGATAGTGGGCGTGAGAGATGGCGCCAGGTCGTGCGGAGGGCAGACGGGGTCGGGAATGTGATCAAGCAGAGAAAGCTGGCGAGCGATCTCTTCGCGGATGAAGTCTTTAACCTGCTGCATGAACAGGGACTGCTTAGCAGACGAGCCACCAAGGGTCAAGCCAGCAAGACCCCCCGCAGGCGCGCCGGACTGCCGCGTAGATGCGCGTTGCTTGCGGAGTTCGTCGAAGCTTTGGCACAGCTGGATGACGGTAGCGACAGAGGTGGGGTTCTTCGCCAGCAGCATCTGGAAAGCGTCATCGGCTATGCCTTTAAGTATGTGGTTGACTTCATCCCCTTCGGACATGGAGGGGTTGACACGCTTGCACAGGTCAACGATGTCCTCGATGTAGCTTGTGAACGTCTCGGAAGGGAGCTGAGATCGAGCACGAAGACGTTGCTCGGCGCGAAGCTTCCGGACGGCGGGGGGGCCGAAAACGTCGGCGAAGCTCGTTTTAAAGGACGACCAGGTGGGAAGATCGGCCTCATGGTTGCGAAACCATAGGTTGGCAACGTCCGTTAGGTAGAAGAGGACGTTGCTAAGTTTCACGGAATCGTCCCACCGATTGTAAGTGCTGATGCGCTCATAGGAGGCCAGCCAATCGTCGACGTCTTGGTCATCGGTGCCACTAAATGGAGAAGGGTCACGCTGGCGCTGCACCCCGTGACAGTGTACGGTGGCAGGGATGGGCTGCGATGGTTCACTCGGACCTTCCGGCATGGTGGCGGAGACGAGGAGCGTTCCACTTCGAAGTTCCAGGATGAGGACCGGGACGGGAACCGAGGCACCTCCACCAAGTGTCAAGGCGTTTATTTGAAGCACAGGTCGGTTGATCTTGGTTGACCGGCGACACGACGGGCACACTCCCAGGCGTCGTTCGAAAAACCCAGCTGCACATCGTCTGCTTCTTCGTTGTCCCGCTTGAACTCGTCCGCTTCTTCGCTGCGCTGCGCCTGTCGGTCCCATTACAATATATATATATATATATATATATATATATATATATATATATATATATATATATATATATATATATATATATATATATATATATATATATATATATATATATATATATATATATATATATATATATATATATATAAGGAAAACAATTAGGCATAACGGAAGTAAAAATACTACAGTGTACGTAGTAGGCACAAAAATATATATATATTCGCAAATGTACAGCACCTGAAAAAAAAAAAGAGAAACATGCAAGCAGTTGAAATGCCAACGTAACTGCGGATGGGATCAAGAAACGATGGGGCGTTAGATTCAACTTATATGTGCGGTGGTAAAATATAGGACACTGTTGCTGCTTTTATTTTTTTTAAAATGTGAAGACTGTAACAGGAAAGCACTAGATCATCTTCCTATGGCAAGAAAAGCTTTGAAATCAGGACAACTGCCTGCTATGAAGCTCCCTTCTTTTCACCAAAGCATTACAAAGAAAACCCCATCGCTGCTATGGCGCCCTTACTTAAGCTATGCAAACGCCGCCCCCATTTCCTTTTCAGTTTTTCAAGGACAAAATTCTAAGCCGCATATCTTATCTCACCGGACTTTGCAAACTCTATTGCCACCCTGCATGCTTGCCGAGTCGTTTTGGCACAGTAACCACGCTGCAATGGAGTTGCATTTATTTTTCACTGCTGATTCGCTCTGTTTTTTCGGCTTTATTGCGGCATTTATTTCGCGTGCTTTCCGTAGATCTGTTGTAATACTAAGTTTAACCTGGGCTAGGCAGCAACCGATAGAGAATAAGACTACATAAAATGAAACATTGTTTACCCAATTTGAGACTTCGAAGCGTACAATAATGGGCAAGATATTTGTGTGCGATAAGTACGAAACAACCTAATACCTGAGTCAGAGCGTTTCCACGATGTCACAATTCCTTTGAAAAATTTTCCACACACATAAACAGCACGCATCGAGGCCCGCTTGAGCGATGAGGAATAATTTCGGGATGCTTTACAGCTCCGCCCCTTCATTATCCCACACTTTATATTTCCATGAAATGTCACACATCATCTATTAATTTATTACTTTTTCTTGGAATTTCCAGTGAGCAATATCACCTTTGCGGAAGAAAGAGCCTCGAATATTTATATAGTCTAATTCGCTTCTGGGGACAACAAGAAAATCGTTTTCTTTTGTCAAGTCCGCAAATTCGCAAGGGACAGAAAATACAGATAGTCATTCCTAATCCACATATTAAATAAACCTTACAACCAGCAGGGACCAACATAAATAGAGGAAACTTAGAATATCTCAGGTATATTCCGGTACTGGCGCAATTCTATAAACAGGTATTACACGTGGTCAGAGCATTTCTAGTGCTTCATATATATATATATATATATATATATATATATATATATATATATATATATACCACGGCTTTATCTTCTCTTTCACACTATGCTTCCTCCCCGACCTGCCCTTTCCCACTTCTGTGAAACTTTTTTCTCTCTTTGTTCAAATTTATCTTTTGCTTATGCGCGCCCTGCTTCTTTTTCCATCATTTCTCAGGAACTTTTGCCTTCAGCATTCCTCCCTCCTCTCCTTTCCTTTCGCGCCTTCTCTGATCTCGCCTCCGGGGTTTCACTTATTTCCTGTATTGTAAATTTCTGCGGTAATTAATTCTGCCGTGCCAATTCCTTATCCTGAGCGTTTGAGGTCAACTCAGCCAGTCATACGAAGCCACCTGCTGCTGTTGGACACACAGCCTTAAAAGCTAGCACGCGCTACCTTTACATGCTCCAAACCCACAGATTGTGTTCTTCGGAACTGGCCTTTTCCTTTTCACAATTTTGCAAGTCAATCGGTTGTCAACTTTAGCAGCCATAATTCCTGGACAACATACTAACACCATTCCTACTTCACACCTTCCTCCTCTTCCCAGGGCCTTCCTCCTAGGAGCAGTGACCCTATCTAAGCCCCACAAATGATGAACGCCCTGCCCAGGCAAAGACAAGTCCTGAGTAGAATCTTTGGCGAGCACACTGAGGCTGTCCTCGCTTGTTAACTTTGTGACTTACGGTCGACTGTATTTTCGTTATTGGGCGCTTCATGGCACTAGTTTGGGGATATTTTTTCATACTTCACAAATGGAGTTGTTTGTTCTAGATTAGTTTTTTCCCCGATACCCTTAATATAGGGCGCAGTTTCAAATCGTGTACCTATGAAGCCAATATTGGTAAAACAGAAGTTGATGTGCGGATAGTCCTGTACGCATATCATAAATTTGTCGCAGCTCTTACCGCCTTTTCGTGGGTTCAGCCGCGTCCCACTTGGTGTAACCGAGCGAAACTCTCGATAAATCAATAATTAATAAATCGGCCGTGACTCGGACTCGGACAAGCGGCGCCGCTGGCAAGTCAACATCGCTGGTCACTGCCCGAGAGTAGCAGGCTATCGCTTTTTTTTCAACAATGTATTTATTACATAGATGGGTTGTTTTATGTACATGAGCTATCTACAAATATTAAGAGAACAGTGGCAAATCAACACGCATGAGCAAGGACAAGTGTATAGAGTCAATTCGGACCACACAGCTCGGACAACATAACACGACACACCTAAGCAACAAAGAAGTAGAAAAAAGGCAACGAACAACACAGCAAGAGTGAGTGCCGCTCCGGTTCACACTTGTTCTGGGCATACATTTCTTTTACGAAGCCGATGACGCCTATTTTAGACTGGAAAATACTCTCGCGCTGGGCATGGCAGATCGTCGTGCTCTTCAAATAATACTGCAATCGTTATAATATTCACATTCTCTTGCGCTGGCACAGTACAACACCATCATCTTTAACTAATAAATCGAACCTTTCTCGAGACATGCCGACGACCCAGCAAAACAAGAAAGTGGGCCTACAGAGCGTGAGACAACAAAGGTGCTTTCGATTTCTGTATTAGAGAGAGTCGAATTCGCACTTCATTTTTTTTCTGTCGAATACGTGGCACTGAAGTGTGCTGGAAAAAAAGTTGAGAAGAAAGCCTACGAGTGACAAACGGATGTTTTAAAACCTAACCAGTACGTGGAATGCATAAAGAGCGACATTTGGAAGAGAGAAAAATGTCAAGCTTGTAACAAGGCTGCACAACAGGTATACACTGCTACTGAAACCCGCAAAATTTTATTCTTCTACGCGCCACCACTTTTCGCTTCTTTTTTTTCTAATATTGTCGCCTAGTGGTGACGGCAGTCGAAACAGTGAGGAAGGCAGTCAAAAGTTCATCTGAAAGAAAATTGTTTATTGGGCTGACCTCTGCCCACAACGTTCTGAATCACTCGGCGGCTGCGAAAACAACAAGCGTGCTCGGCAGTCGTCAACAGAATGCCCGCCGCTCTCGGCTATGCTCAATTTAAAGCTGATAGGGAACTTAGGAGCTAAAGCGTGCAAAGTTACTAGAAGATTCTGGAACAAGGTAGAATGGGCTCCGACTGGATGCGGCCAATCGAGATAAATGTGTTCCCGCCTTGCATACACAAACAAAGTGATGAAGCGGCGTGGCGGCAGCTTTTGAAGATTCGTGGCAAAATCTAAGTTATTTGTTTCTAAAGCAACTGTATTGCGTCGTGAAGTCACAGCACGCAATGACAGAGCTCCCGGCTTGGATGCACAATGCGCTCGGCGGAGTCGATGTGGCATTCGTCATCGCCGGATGTTCTGTAGTGCGCATACACGAAAAGAGGAGAGTATTTATAAGAGCTACTAAAAGCGTCATTAGGTGGCAGCGAAACTAAAGGTCTGCAGCCTATTTGGATTTGTTGCGAGATAAATTAGCCTTTCATTTCTCAGCGAATAAGAGGTTAGATAGAATCCTCTTTTTGTTTATATAATGGGTTAAAAGCAGACAAAACATAAGTCATTTTCTCCGAATACTATTTTGTCATGTATATTGCAATCTGAAATGCTCTTTTGAGGCACACACGGTTTGACTGATTCACCTGAAAACTGACATCTTTCTTGCCTTCTTTTATTTTTAAGCAAAAATTACCAGCATGCACACAATTTTCCACCCCACCCGGGCTTTGGATCAGTTTTTAGGTTGTATTGTAAAACGTTCGAGAGTGAAAATCGCCATTTAGAAATGTCTTAGACGAAACAGGCGTCAAAAGCGGGAATGCCTGCAGTGTCCGATTGTGCTAGTTGTACAGATGGTCAAAATGCTTGACGGCAAACGTGAGCCCCGAAACGCCGTTTCGTGCGGCCGGGATTCGCTTCGTCTTCGCTGCACGGGAATTAGCGCAACGACTTCACATAAATTCGCGGCGGAATATTTGCCGCCTGGCCATTTTCGCTACGGAAGTTTCTTTGGGTGATGCCGTTTAGGGGAGATTTTTACGACGAAGGCTTTAGATAAGTGGGAGCAGGAAGAAACCTCTTGATAGAAGGAGGAGATGGTGAACTATCTTAGTCTGAGGAGCTGTTTTAGGCACATCAGCCTGTATGAACCGTCAGAGTAATCAGTCTCCGAAGAGAAGTGAATGGTTATTTCTGTTTCTCGCCGGATGCAACCCGACAGGCAGTAGCTTATCTGGCCACATCTTTTTCATCAACATAACTCTATGATCAAGATGTAATGACCTGCGTAGGTAACATTACTGGCCAATACACGTTTGGAGGAGATATTGCACTGCGTACTTAGGACGAGGACAAGATGCAAAGGAACCAATACAACATCATGTACAAAGACTGGTACAAAGTTTATTCAAGGTAGGTAAACTGCAGGCTCTAAAAGGAAAGAGGCAGTACGCGCCGCAACCTTTGTCGGCCGCACAAGAACGAGGATTGTATACCACACTGCTCTCTCGAGAAAGAAGTGCACTAGGGCAAACTAATTTACACTATAAGGACGTAACATAGCTGGCAGCCAAAATGATCACCACGAAAACCACATATCAAAGAAATAAGGGCTTCATGTAAGGAATAGGAACAGAGATCCGTACATCGCAGAATGTAAATTAGCTACCAGCGTAGAAAAGTGTAACGTTGAAGGAATCAAACGCGCTGTGACAACGTGGATGACAGAAGGAAAAAAATACCAGTAAGAGTGAAGGCGAAGATGAGGATATACAACAACAGTACTACGCAGATGACAGAACAGAAAACCACAATTAACCAGATTGAAAGTGAAGAAGAGGGAGCTAAACTTGATATAACATGAAAGATGGAAACACGATCATACGAAGAGAAACAAGAAACATTGAGAGCATGGGAAAACATGAAACAGATTGTGAAAGATTTGAAGGATTTAAGCACAAGGAAAAAGCTGAGTACATGTAAAATGATCGTAACATGATATTTTTCAGCCGACTTAAAAGAAAGCCCCTTACGTTGTCGGATGGATTAGCATTGTAATGCAATTATATAATTTCAGCTCTCAGTTGTCCTTTAACATGGTGTCAGAGTCGGGAATTGGAGCGAGCAGTGGTGCAACAGAGACTTGGTCTAAGATCCAGCCCAAGTCGAAGGATTCGGCCATTCCGCCCAGACGAAGCCGCTCCTCCGGTTTTGGATACATCTTGCCAGCATTCATCAGCGTCGGTGGGCGAGGACTGGCGTCGGCATCGCAGGTGCAGACTCCCGAGGGGCCGGCTTCCTCCTCGTCCTCGTGACTGCTCTTTGGCTTACGGCGCTTGAATGCTTGGGGATCATCTATGAAGAGAAATGGAAAAAGGTTGAGAAAAAAAGAGCAACTCTCCGCACTAAATCAACAAAGAAACACTATATTTGCTTGGAACGAAGTAAAAATGCGGCGAGGCCTATATCCTAGACCTGATTTCAGTGTCTGTCATTCTCCTGATATCTACAACTTTTGCACTACGGTAAAACGGGATGTTTACCAAGCAATGCCAGTGAATACCGCGCGGTTGCTATAGTTACACCAGAATGCGGATATTAGCTTGTAACCGAGGCCGCAGTGTGAGTACGGTAATCGAAGAAGTGCGCCTAAAACGAGCGGATGAGGTTGATTGGCGCATGCGAATCATTGCAGCACTTGCTAGCGATTTCTGATTGGGCACAACAAGGCACTATTAACCATTCGGAGGTAGAGCGAATCCAAAACACAAACTCGACGACAGGACACTGGAATCACAGATAAGTGGCTACCTAACACCATGGTAATAGTGATGACGCCACGCTATTGATTTCCCTGAAAAGAAATCACATCTAATGAACACAGCTTGATTAAAATAAGGACAGGCTAGGACTCCTGGGATGTCAGCGACGAGGTCCTATCAGCGAGAAGCGCTTAGGTTAAATTATTGTTCATCAATAAAATGTCGTTTCAATTTGCACTCAAGTGGTCATTGCGTTGTCGGAGTCCTACAACAGAAAATGGTCACCCAATGGTGCGCGGTCTAAGAGGGACACCAGTGTTAAGCTGGCAGACGCGCAGCGTTGAACCTGTGGCAAGCGTTTTGGGTATGGACACAGGAGTGTAGAATTCTTCACTTAAAACTGAAGTGCACCCGGTACAGACGCCTCCACGCAAGAATATGAGAACTGATAAATTTTCCGATAAGAATTTCGATGAACCCAACCTGAATGCTACGGCAAAAAAGAAATGACGAGCGGCATTTGCGACAGAGTTATTTTAAACTTAGCGTAGTTAGCACAACGAACAAGACGGCGAGAATGGTCAAAATACGTGTACCGAACTCCATTCGATGAAATCAACAGGCCAGCGGCTCCGGCATGTCAGCGAGAATGTTGTGTTAACCATAAACTATTAATCTGAATTAGTATTTTGTTTGAAACAAAATTTTCGATAATTTGCAATATATATAATAGTGCGTCTTTATTTCTCTGCAACCGAAAGCGCCGCTACGCAATGTAGTGCTGCGAGAGTCGGACGGCAGCATAAAAATTTGAACATGCACAGAGAGCATAGCAACAGCTGAGCTTTACTGCAAGGCATGTATGCCCATAGAGAACTCGGCTCAAGATATTGATTCCCCGAAAAACAATCCGCGACGAACAAAACCGGTTCTTAAGTGCTATTGCTTAAATAATACGAAAATACTGGTGCCACCAGGCACAAGTTTTGTGATCCATGAATCAAGCCTCTTAGTAAGCATCAACACAGAGTTATTTTACACATGTCTTAAACACACCGTGACAGAAATTTTAATAAACGTTAGAAATCAGATATTGGGGCCCCTGGGCTAAGATGTTATGCCTGAAATAGTCACCGGCAATCAAGTGCTTAGAAGTCTATTACTTTTAAATTCCTCTCGCAGTCTATTGTTTATCGTGCGGTTCTTGTTGGACCTGATCTGTTTTCCTGATTTCTTGTGAGTGTATCTGCGACCGCGCTTTTCTTTGACAACTCCTTCCTCTTCTGAATCGCTAGCGTTGACCCACGACCACTCTTGAAGGAGGCGTGACAGCATCAGGCGTTTCCAGATGCCGAGGTCTTTGGCGCTCATGTCAATCTCGAACATTTTCTCCCTGGCTTCTTCCAAAATACGCTTCACGTTCATCTCCATAGTGGAAGGCAGAGAAATTCTCTGGGAAATATCGCAACTAATGCAACCTTTAGCAATTGCTACGCAGCTCTCTCGGTTTCAACACTTATACTGGCACAAGTCATGAAGACTGTGACATGTATGCGAAAGCGTCGCTGCTGATAAGAGTGACTGTTATCGTAGAAAACGAACACGCCCAAATTCACGGCTTCACGGGAGTAAATTGCTGTGCCGCCAATAGGTTTTACCTTCAGTGCACAAAGGAGAACATGGGTTCCATGGCCGATCAGGGAGGTAAGAAGACAATTGTGTGAAGTTTCCCTGTGACCACTGGAACCAGATACCAGAGGTATTGAGGACAGCTAACACTTCCTATGTTCCAGGAAGTGAAGGAATGGCGACCTCCTTTTTGAGAGGACATCCTCTATCCAAACAGTCTTTGTGCTCTTTTACAATGAAAAAGGCTTGCCCATATTGGAAACCGGTTTAGTGGAGGAGATTCCCTATGCCTTCGAAGGTGCGATAAGAAATTCTCTTGGAAGCGAGCGGCACAACCATTCTGGAGCTTCAGAGGCATTCGCACAGCTATCATAATGGTGCCCGATTGACCAGGGGAAAACTAGATGGAGACAGGTTTTTTTGTGTATGCTGGCCGGAGTTCCGAAATTTTATTTTGGTCAGATTGGCAGAAAAAGATAATCTTAGTCAAGGGTTCGACAGAATCCTGTCTTGCGAGGAGGAAGCATAGTAGTTGAATAAATTGTACACTGGCCGAAAATTGTTTCAAAATATGACGCTTCTGGACCCCTACGGGTCCCTTGTTCCCAATGAAGATGGGCGGAATTGGCCGCTTCTCATATGCGCAGTTGATCGCGCAGTGACTGCGCGTAGTTATCCAGGAGATTACCCGCCGTCCTGTTAATAACGATATCCGTAGTCTGTATATAAAAATATTCTAAAAGATGTGACTATAAAGGCTAAATTATATCTAAGATTGTGGCGTTTTCTGAGTCAACTGTGTGCGTCATTTCTTGAACATGCTCTGGCAGTGGTAATTCGTTGTTTGTACCTCTGGTTCGTCTCTTATGTGTGATTAATACAAAGTATCTTGCAAGAACAATACCTATGGCAATGAAGAATGCTCTGCCGATGCCCCAGTAAATTACAGCGCGCTAGCAGCAGCAGGCATTTTTGTCTTAGTATATTTAGCTTAGACAGACGCGATTGCCTTAGGACGACTCACCAGCAACAAGGGAACTCATCGGTGAACGTTTTCTGTCGATAGATGGCAGCACTTAAGTACCACAAAAAGCTGGTAACTGATTTTTCATCTCCAGGTGAATAAATTCTATCCACGACACAAAAGTATTCCTTCCTCTGCACACAGAAAGTAAATATACTTTGACTTTCCAACAGCGCAACTGACTATAAACGTGGAAGGTTTTCTTAATGAATAAAGGAGAGCTTTTCCTGGCCTCCAGTTCACATCATAGACCCCAAAGGGCTCTCAGATTAGATTCTTAGACCTGCTGATCAGTTTCAGCGACAACTACACCTGCTGTGCTTAAGAGCCCATGGCAAAAAAAACACCTTTGTTGTGATTTTATTTCGGTCATTCTAAAAGTGTAAAAAGAGGTGTGGCAACTTCTTGCCTGAAAGTAGATATAAAAAATCATTCCCCCACTCGATTATTCACACCATTGATCAACGGGTTTCGCGATTGAGGGCTATCGGCTATCCAGAACATTTACTTGGCGGCATTGCTGAATGCTTGCTAAGGGAAGTTACTGGGTCACATAAGACTAAGAAACCAGGCTATGAGGGACGCCCCGTTGTCATGCCCTACATTCATAACATCTCCCACAGAACAAAGAAGGCAGCTAACAAGTACGGAGTTGAAGTGGTTTTTACAGCTCCCAATAAGCTCATTGGAATGTGCAAAAAGGTTAACGAGAATGAAGGCCACAAAAAGAAACGTGGATGCAGCCCCAAACACGAAATCACCTATGTAGACTGAAGAATACGTCATTTATAGCATTCCACTTAGCTATCAACGAACCTACGTATGTTAAACGGGTAGGTGCCTGAAGAAGAAGCTTAGAGAGCGTGAAAGATTATGCAAACAAGTTCGAAAATCTGGCAATCTGGCACCACATTTTGTGCATTGCAAATGCACCCCGATGCTAAAAAAACACCTAGGTAATAAGTCGGGACAGAAACAGGCAGGAAGGGGAATTTATCGAAGCTTATGCTATGCATGTTGCTCCAGATAAGCAATACGTCAGCCCCCCTTCGGTGATGCTAGGGAGAACTGAACAAATGTACCTCAAAAATAGTAATCTTCGGCTGATGTAAGACACGTATTCATCGTTTTTTTAATTTAATTATTATTCCCCTTTCAAATCACTCTTGTCAGCGGCCTGCGTTCTTCCTTGTTCTGTGTATGATTTGACATTATTATGTGTGTATAGTCATTTTTCTCCAGAGAATAAAGAGTTGTTAGAAAGCGCTTCGTCCTGCGTGTTCTCCCTTTCCGTATTATGATAGCGCCCACTAATACCTTCAAGAATGCATTTCCAACTAGCCCCAGTAGTAGGTCTTTTCACTCGAATTGCAAAGTGAGTCTTTCGCCCCACAGTTTCACTGGCCTTCCTTGTTCATCTTTGTCCCGCGTGACACGGCGCATGCACACAGCTGTGTCAGCTGTTGCCCGCCGCGCCGCAGGCAGTAACAGTATCTCCTCATCACAATGGCAACCCACGCGACCAACGGCCGCACCATGTGAACAGCCACCTGACCAATGGCGCCGCCACGGAGCTTAAGTGGTGCCACGCTGAAGGGTCGAACAGGTAGCGTAGTGTAGCTATCGCTACAAAAGGGGGGGAAAGGTTGCGGCCGATATTTCGATATTTAGTTAAGTTGCTTTGCGAGATGACATGAAAGACAGAAATAAATAAAACCCCAATTTTTCCAGATAATTACCTCTGATCTGCAAGAAAATGAGAATCAAAAAATAAAATCTGGCTGCTACATTTACTCTATTCACTAAACAAGAACACGCTGCCACAAACCACATTAAATTCTAACTGTATTTAGACATGGTGTAGTAGCTGAAACTTTCGATGTAATTCCTACATGCAATGTGAGTGGTGAACTCAACGTTCATAGGTGCATGTCTGAATCTTACGTACGAAACCCACGGCGCATCCACACGCTGTAAGAAAAAATCCCGCATAAATACAGGACATGTGGCCGCTAACCTTGTTGCCGCAACATGTGCTGCACCACTCCGTTGTGCACACACCCCGTGGTAAAGTGGTACGGTGCATTTTGCGGAAAGAAGGTTAGCGCACACATACTACGTACCCTGTTATGATGTCAAATGTTCTGTATGCCACGGTGTATGTGCTGTTATTATATCAACATAACACCAACCATCACAACAATGTATAGCATGCGTGCTGTAAGCAAGTTAACATGACAGGATCTGTGTTATATGACTACATATCACGTTCTGTTCTCATGCTGCACTGTACATTCCACTGCAAAGATGCTAACATACGCATGTCCCGTAGCATTTATGAGCAGCCCATGTTCATCTTTGAAAGCTGACTGAACACATGCTGTTTAATGCTTGATAGCACATGATACGCAATATTACACTCCTGTATTTTCTGATCGGAGCCAAGCCCACGTTCAGGTAAGAGGCATGCTATGTGTGGTAAATGTGTCATGTCTGTAGCATGCAAATTTTTCTGCACACAGATTAAGTATCAAAATGAACACACTTTGAAAGTAAATATCTTGCGTGTGGTATTTTGCACCTCCTTCAAACACAATCTAGGAGGTGATAAAATTGCATAGAAGTGAATTAGTTTCAAACAGTTTTAATTAGGAACACAAAAAGGTACAAAAATAGCAAAAACAAGCTACACATCAAATGATATAAATTATGCATGTACTTGCAAATCGAATCTGATTTCCAATATCTAACTTCCGATATCAGAGTTCGTAATCGGAGCTACGCAATAAATCCAAAATGAAAGTTTAAAGTTCACAAACACACTAAATCCGAGACATGCAATCTTGCCACTTTTTTTTGAATTTGTCAGGCTGCTGAAGGGCGCTGTGCAGTTCTGGGTGGACTGAGGTGATCCTCCGGTTCAACTGCCGGCTCCCTTCCTCTGGGTTCATGCCCACTAGTTGCCTGAAAAGAATGAGACATATTAAGAAGCTAGATCATCCGAATTAAGACGTGCAGAATTATAGGGCTAGTCTAAATGTAGATCCGCCTTTGCTCGCTGCGCCACTTCTGTGGAAATAAGGGTTCATGTTAACATCATTTACATGGTTATACTAGCTTTTCAAGAAAAACCACGTATCACAAAACACAGAGGAAGAGATGCTGTGATGCCAAGAAAGCAAATGCTTTAGCATTAGGCAGGCAACAGTAATAGCAATACTGTAGTTACTCACTGCATTCTGATTTGGCATGCTTTACACAGCAAATTTCTGGTGCAAGAGATATGCCTTGTGCGTGCTGTTGCTGCACAGCAGTACAGTGCGGTTGCTGCCACATGCCTAAGCTTCTAATTTTAAAAAAAAGTTTTGAATTCTGTGAATTCCATATGAAGAATCTGCAATATTCTCCGCGGCCTTACAGCAACACTCGCATGCCATCGCTTCCTTTTCTCACTGCTTCATGGTCCATGCTGCACAGTTCTGTGCTTGTTAGCAATTTTTTTCCTTCCCTACTACTCAAGGCTCTTTCAGTGCCTTCTATTCTTTCTCAGTAGTCTGCATGGTTTCCTTTCCACGTTCCTGGCCACCAAAAAGTTGGCTTACTCTCGCAGCTCAATAGTCTGTTGAGTGAACTCGCTATGGGAGTAAAAAAGTTAGGAAAAAAATTGCTCTGTATTCATACCTTGGATCCAATATAACATGAGGTGCTTTCTGAAGCATATGATTTTAAAAATAAACTCGTGCTGCATTTGTGCATATATGGTAGTACTGCTTTGGGCAGGTGCCCGTGCTGTAAACCTCATACAAGAGTGTGAGAGCATTGCTGCCAGAGCCGCAGCACTTGTGCTAGTTTGCATGAGCAGAACGGTAGCAAATATATCAAGACATCAGCTGAACTTTTTTCATTGCCAGGTTGTACCCTTCATGATAAGTCACGTGACAAACAATAGCATTCCTATCGTTACGTCATCGTACTGATTAC
The DNA here is from genome assembly GCF_052857255.1 of Amblyomma americanum. Lineage (NCBI taxonomy): Eukaryota > Metazoa > Arthropoda > Arachnida > Ixodida > Ixodidae > Amblyomma > Amblyomma americanum. The sequence goes on along the minus strand of NC_135498.1, from coordinate 84,881,129 downwards.
TGAAGGCACAATATCGTCCAAAAAAGATAATGTGGCTGCTAGCACACCATTGCAGAGAGATGCTAAAACCAGCGTTTTTTTTTCAAAAACTAGGGATCTTACACAAGACTAGCCAATGCAGTTGAGCTCTGATTTTAATACTGAGCCAAATGATTAATGTAGCTTAAGAAAGTTATTAACTGAGCCATAGTCACATAAATGCTAGCCTTCAAGATTTCAGGAAGGCCATGAAGAACTGCCCTAAAGCACGATACACAATAAGCAGACAGGTTGAGGGCACGTGTGTGCATGCTGTCTTTTAGCACAACTCTTGCTGGGTGTGGAGAATAAAAAAAACTAGCACCTTTCCCAAGACTTACTTTGCAACTACAGCACATTAAATTACAATATATGAAAATAAATATTCTTTCCTAGCTGCCTTGCTAAACTGCAGGCTTACATAAGCCATGCCCAACATGAATTCAAGAACAGCAGATACCAAAATATTGGTTCCATGTTTTCTTTTTTCAAATCATGTATTAGGCATTAGTATATATGAATTACCTTGCAGTATTTCCCTATTGCAGCTAAATTATTTATAATCGTATTTTTTCTTGATGCCATTTATACTTATGAACCGAACAATAGCCTCGACATGTGAGGATTGAACTGCAGTATAATCACTGATTCCTAGTTATAAATCACTGTACATGTGTTGCACCGTCATAGCAGCTCCATGTTTGAAAACAGTCACTGCGGAAACCTGAGCATTTTTAAATCCACGTGTTACCGCCTGCTCTGACCTGCACTGCAGAAGCTACGCCTTGGACTCAATCATGGCATCTGTGATGTCACATGCAACCCATGTAAGCAGAGAAGCTGGTCTTAGAAAAAAAATTTCCAATCATAGTCACAACTATGAAAATTCCATGGAACGTGTTTCTACGCGGTGATTCCAAATATGCCACCGAATTTTATAGACATCTCGTGCTTGTGCACTTATATGTTAAGTAAGATTTTGGAGAGAAACTATGAAATTTTGCTGCAGAAAACTTGCTGAAACGCATGCTATTATTTTTTTTTATCTTGACATCAACGAAAGATAAAATCATCCTATCATATAACTTGAGTTATAAGGTTCTTGTGTTGCCATTTTAAAAACAAGAATATGTACACGCTTGCCTTCCCGTTTCTGAAGTGGCAACTTCAAACACCAACAACTTAATTTCTATGATAAGTAAGATGATAATTTTACCCTTATTGCATTCCCTGACGTCACTACAAATGAATGGCATGCCTTTTAACAAGTTTCCTCCAGCAAAATTTCTTACAATTTCTCTCCAAAATCTTACATATTACATAACATAATGAAATTGAATGGCATATTTTCAATTAGCATACAAAAACATAGTGGACAGGGTTTTTTACCTTCGACTTTTTTTGGCTTTTGGTATTTTTTTTTTGCTTTGGTATAATTATTGGCCTTTGGTACCTTTGGTATTTTTTTGTCAATTTAATTACTGGAACAAGCCTGTGATAGCTATGCTGTGGCACACATTCCCACACATTTACTTTTCCTTTCTTTGCCATGTTCCTTGAGCATGAGACACCAACATAAGGAAATGACAGATGTTTGATTCTTACAGAAAAAAATCACAACTGTGAAGCATTTCTTTCATTTACGAAAGTCCTGTTATACTTGTTTCAAAGAACAGAAAAGACATCCTGAGGATGATTACAGACAGTTAAGCATCCAGACTGACAGCGAAATGTACCTCCGAACACTTGTGATGAGCTTGAAAATCTAGCTAACGATGATGTTAATCATAACCAGGGTGCTCAAGTGCAGGTGAGTGGCTGTTTCCTTATTCTTTTAGTTAATAGAAGAAGCATTCGTCGCAAACAAGACACCTATAGAGGGTACAGTTTTTTAGTACCGAAGTCAAGGCATTTGCCCATTACACCTTCCTACATAAACTTCAGTTTGTTTTATTAGTCCATTGTCTTTATGCATTTCATCCTGAAAATGGTAGCACAAATCATGTAATCTTATAGCGAAACATAGAGATGCATATTACAAAAGTACGCACTTCAATATTATACTGAATATTTAGACATTATTATGCTGCTTCAAGAGTTGGCTATGCCGTAGCATTCACACCAACAGAATATACGTCTCAAGTAGATGACACGAGCCTGAAATTTCATCTTAGATGTAGCACTTCGACTTACGTTATTAAATTGCAATATGGAACGTTATTTTCAATGCACCACATTACTCTTTCAACATAAATGGAAAGCAACGCGTTCTTAAATTTTATTGTGACCTCAAGCACAGAAAATGACAGCTTGGAAAATGCGAAATGAAAATCCTGCACTCATTTTTTTTTTGCAAAAAGTTGATGTAGGACTACAGAAAAGACTCCGAATAAGGTGCTGCCAACTTGACATTATTCTGTAATTAAACCACATTGCCTGGCAGGTTGTCTTAACACAATGGTGAAACATTGCAATGGCATGCAAACAAAGCAAAGAAAGGGCGTTGCACTCCTGTACATTAGCGAATCAGTGCGTTACATCCACTGGTCTCCACTAAAGGGCTGAATGATGCAAAAGATGCCTGAGCATGAAGTCACTGTAAGTGAATGGGCTTGTCCCAGAAGCCAGCCTTTCACAGTACACTGAATGGGACATTAGCAAAGTTCTGAGGTTTCCGTTTCGCATCATTCATTACACATTTCGTCTTTCCATCACTTTTGTCTTTTTTCACAACAATGCGTGGTTGTTGCGCCATCAACTATGCAAGAAGAATAAAAAAGTTTTTGAGAAAGACATTTCAGGAAGAAGGGTCCTTCAGAGTGCAACGGGACAACAAGTAGGAGAGCCGACGACATGACAGGGCTACAGGCAATCTAGAGCCTTGTCTCCTAGGCCCTGTGTCGTCCTGTTGAAATACAAAATACCCGTCTAATAATATGCACCACGAAGCCCAGCATGAAGTTTTGCTTAGTATTCAAGTTCTAATTTGCGTGATACCGCTTATTATATTGCAGTTACCAGGTTGCAAACGTTGATTTTTATTGTCATGTAGTAAGTGGAAAACTTCCGCCGCTAGCCAACCACTTTGCCAAGTTGTATTCTTTTGAGCGAAGCCGACAGAGGATGTACCTACTACCCAATGTGACGTCAGTGGTGTCCTGGTACACGAGGGTATCAAGTACTGCTTTGTATTGTAGCAGATAAAGTACTATGCCTAAATGGGCTTTTTTTCATGAGGCTTGGTGCAGTTGGCTTAAAGCAGCGCATGTCCTCTACCACTCTCTTCTGTAGGCCATTTCTCTCGCGCTGCACATTTCTAAAATGGCACATGCTGCCGCAAATATTCATCGTTCTCACAAGTCGTTCCTTTAGCTCATGACTAGCCCAAAAACTATTTTGCGTGCTTCAGGTAGGTGCCGCTAGATAAACTTGGCTGTGCTATAGGCATGTCCGGTAGATAAAAGAACGCTTAAAGCAATAAATATCTTCATCCACCATCGATGTCAGGAGACATCGGCTGTTTGCAGCTTCTAGTGCTGTATATTTGAAGTATTTAAAATCGAGCGGCTGTTCAAAGGACGGGTGCCCTGGATTCTGCCGTCGTTCGCCTATTCTCTGCTATGCGAAATTTCAGTTATAAGATGACCTTAGCCTCATTGTCATTCTACTAGTACTCCATTGCACTCTGAAGAAAAGAACGCAGAGTGCTATGCAAGCATCTCTCTACCGCAGCATTTGCATGGATATTTTCCTAAATTTCTCTGAAACTGGAAGGTTTGACAAGCGATGCTCACATTTCTCGTGTTCGTATTTCTTATTTCTGTGATACAACAGCAGTTGCCACCAGAGAGTGGCATAAAAACTATGTACGAAAGGATGAAAGCTGTGGTTGCATTCACTGAAAAGCACAGCAGCCTTCCGTCTTCTGACACAAGCCATCCAACTCCCAGTGGCTTCACGTATGCTCAGCTCACATGAGAGAATGTGCCATCCAGCCACCTAGTGAAGATTAGTAGTTACTTTCTTTTTTTGTCCGTGTGCCACTGCACTGTTTCATCGTAGTGTTAGACCAACTCGCCCATCAGTTCGTGTTATCAAGGTTGTCAAACTATGCACAAAATGCACGTGCGCATGGAATCGCAACAATGTCGAGATGCTGCAGGAGGGATGCCAGGCATATGCAGTTTACATGCTTTTTTTTCCTCACGTCTTACTGAGTATATACTGCAACAGTCATAAAGAGATAGTTATGATAAAAACTTGTCTATACACAAGAGAAAAATTTATGTGGTTACCTCTGAATGAATTCCAATGTGGCTTGCACTTCTTGATTGTATTTCATGTTGAGACAAAAGTACGCAGCATACAGGGTCTCCATGGCGGCCAGAAAGCTCAGTCCTTCAAAGCACTTCGCTCCATCGAGTGTCACAATGCACGTACAATCACAGTCAAAGATGCTTGTGCCTGAAAAGAAAATTATCAACGACTGCATCAAAAACTGAGTTCGGATTAAATATTAGCAATTGTGGAGTGATTCGTTTTTTTTAATTCTACAGCTCCGAAGAATAATTTTAGCATGATAATATGAACATGAGGAATACAAATCTTTCTCACATAGCTGGTCATGTCAGCACAGCTCACAAAAAAAATATGACGGCACCTCTATGTAGATGCAAATGCTAGACACTGAAGGTATTTATAATGCAACGGACAAGAGCAGATGGATGAATGGCAATGCATGCGATATTTTCTAGAGATGATTCTCAAGTTAATATTATAGGCCACAAGCCTGAATTATATAGCTGCAGTAACAAGGTTCTAGCAGCGGGTTATGCTGCCAGGTACAATATCAAAGAGAAGACTGTGGCATGCGGATGGTTAATTTAGCTTGCTGGGCATGCCTCATCGAATTCTTGAAGCTGCATTGAGTTTGACATACAGGGTAATTCACAACAACCTCCTTCGTTACCACGCTCTAATTCTTTGCGATCAATGAGGTTTCATACATCCATGATTTTTAGAAGGTTATACTCTGCTCAAAGCATCCAGAAAATTATGAAAATCTTACCAAGTACAACCACCATTGGTGTAGGAGGCAGGTCACTAATCAGTTCAGAAACACAGGTTGACGTCTGTGGCGGTAAGAAGCCATTATCAGAAGCAGATGAATATAAGGAAACTGCATGTTCAACACAAGGGCACACAGGTAACAAATGTGCTGAAGAATCACAGGATTAATGAACACCTGGCTAGTTGCAGCAGCAGGACTACAAAAAGGAAAGTTCACAGCTTTTTGCACTTTGGTAAACTTTGAGGTGGTGCCCATAAAATTCTACTGGAACAATGACGCATGTTAATTGGTAATTTTTCGTTGACACTGGCTACAATTTCTGTGAACTCAAATGATGGAGGAAGTGCTCTAGAATTTTCCAGAGATATGTGAAAGTTTCATCTACGGTCATAAAGCAGAAATTATGTTAATGCTGAGAGGCTACCGAGTATCCATCCCCGCAATAATCTCACCTCAAAAACACTAAATAGGAACTCTGTCTTTTCCTTGAAGAAAATGCACAGCAATGGGAACACCCCACTGAGCAGAGCTTTTGGACGGCCCATGTCCTGTGCTGCCCTGTCTGTCATAAGGAGCCATTGAAGTGCCTCGTCTCCCTTCAGGCTGTGCCGCAGGAATGCATACAAGACCTAGAGGTCTGCAATTTCTTGATTGACAAATAATCCTTCTAGCTGCGTGTCCGTTAGCCTGAAAAAAAAAGACTTTTGGCTGTAAAACCTTCTTGACATCACTGAAAACAACCATAACAGTGAGTGAAAGGTAATTTGTGTGCTTGCACAAGACTTTCACCTTTTTCAACCTAACGATCCAGTGCTGAGCAAGTTATCAACACCTACAGGGTATGCCCTCTCTTCTTTGTGTCATGCATTACCCCTTTCCTTTTTTGGCCCTGCCATTTTGGTGCAAAATTGATGGTCACATGCAATGTGTTTCAGGGAAGCCTGCCACTAATTTTTAAAAATGGGCTTTTTGAGTTATGAAGACTGCTTCTGCGGCAGAATAATACCAGTGTAAGCGGGAAATTCAAACAGGTGAATAAAGTCTGCTAGTAAGTTGGTTAAATAATTTCTGATAATTAAATTCATAACTATCGCAGTCAGGCAACTGGCAGTAATTAAAAATTGTAGCCGGTCATTAGTAACAGCCATATCAGTGTTTGAATTTCTAAATCACGATTACTCTAGATGCTGTGGCTTAGAAAATTTTAGCTAGATCATGCCAAGAGACAAGCACTTTTGAAATGCATGCAGACAAACCAATCCCTCTTGTGCACGTAACTATATATTCGAAATAGCCAAACTTTCCATGTCACAGTGCCAAAGGTAATCGTGTTTCAAAATTCCAAGAATTGACATGGCTATCAGTAATGAACAGCTATAAATCTCTAATTGCAACCAGGTGCTAACTGTGACAGTTTTATCAGAACTTAGTTATGCACCTAACTAGTTAACATGCGGGCTTCCCTGAAATATCTGGTATACACTTATATGCATGACCACACTAATACCTCATGCCTACTGCGACATACTATCAACAACAAGAATAAATGGACTGAAAAAATTGTTGATTTTGTACTGCAGGGTAAGGCTCCCAGAAGGCAGCACGACAGACTTACAAAGGCAACTGCACCAGGTACAGTCATCATCATCATCAGCCTGACTACACCCACTGCAGGGCAAAGGCCTCTCCCATGTCTCTCCATTTAACCTTGTCCTTTGTCAACTGTGACCACCGTACCCGGCAAACTTCTTATCTGCCCACCTAACTTTTTGCCGCCCCCTGCTATGCTTGTCTTCTCTTGGAATCCACTCCGTTACCCATACGTACAGTCTACTCCCGACTATATTATCTAGTGTTGCACCGAGTTTTAAATTAAGTAAAATTTTAACCCAATTTTTGAATTTTGTTTGCTTTTCTGACATGATAATGAATGCTCACAGCCTGTAATTTATGAATTCCTTATTACTTAAACAGTTATTGCACTAATTGTTGGAAGTTATTCTTTGACATTGCATCTGGTAGTAGAAGTGCCCTAATCCAATACGTGGCTTACCCTGAACATTTGGCATCCAGCATTACTTTAACACACACTCAGCAACAGTTACTTTTCCTGAAACTTCCAACAACACTTCAATTTACTGACATGCAGCTTTCAAATACAGTTGCATACGTGCCTTCTAAAATGGGCCAGGAAGTGCCGTTGTGTGAACAGCAAGGGCCACTCTTTCTGTACATCACAAGCTCGCTTGCCCTTAGTGTTGATGGTCGCTCGAATTGCTGCATAAGCACGCATTTTAAGGAATGCTTGAAATTCATGAACCGGATGCCTATAAAGCAAGAACAAAGCATTGCCTTTGCAAAAAAATCCTGAATAAGAGATCACCTTAAGCATTAATTAAAATATAGCTAGCAACCAAACCAAAACTAGCCTGCCCACTGCCTACCGGCAGATAGCTCAGGGTTTGAACTCTGCCGTTGAGTCCGCATGCTCAATTTGCTTGAAAGGTGGGTCATTCCATGCCAAATGCGTCAATGTTTGTACTCGACCCGCTTCGATTATGTTCAAAAAATTTGTGGCGTTTTACTGAATTGTCAAAAGGAATCTCTCTTAATATGTAGCGGGAAAAAATTTTCCTGTCATCTATAGCCCTTTGCATTTTGGAGAAAAGTGGAAAGCTAGGTACCGTTAAAAATTCATAATAAAATGTTAATTTCTTTTTTGCCCTAAAATGTTTTGTGGACAATGCAGATGTCTTGTATTTTTTTAAACATGCCTCAAGAAATCCCCTGCACAAGGTTTTTATGTTTTTTCAAGTTCGTTGTTTTAGCTCAATATGCTCCATTTTGGAACTCATTTTAAAAGTCTACGCGACGTTTGTAAACAATATAAAATTTTACACTAGCTCACCATAACATGCTATACATGGTAAAAATGTTTACATTAAAATTAAATTGAACTATGTTCAGAAAAAAAATTACAAAGTTTCAAAAAAGTGCTCTGTGGTACGTATTGAGATAAAAATATTATACTGAGGTGCTCACTGGAAAAAATGCCAAATACTGTTCCTCTAATAGCTCGTTTCATTGTAATTTTGCTCAGAAATTTTTATCAAGGACTTTTTTGTTTTAGGGAAGGAAAAAAGTTTTGAAGCTGAGCGCCACAGCACTAGTAATGGTTGCCCCATTCTATCACTTCACTGCAGAAGACAACCTCGGCACTGTTCAGACTGCTCTCTTTCTGTGCACTCACGTGCTCACGTGCTGCGCATCCAATATGAGCGAAGCTGGCTTCACACTTCTCGCGTGCGGTGTTTACAAAAATCATGCTCTGTGAGATGCGAGGACGGAATCAAGTGACTCGAGGGGGCATCTACAAAAGCAAATATGATCACCTGGGTAGGCCAGGCCACACATCCGCGTCCCTCTGCTTTTTTTATTTTCCACTAAGCTGCGTACTGGACTCTATTCATTTTGCCGGGGCTCCTGAGTTCTGTTTCGTCAACAGCCCTTACAACAAATACAGATAAGGCATTTTTCTGAAACTCAGATGTATCCAGTGCATTAAGGTCTGTTCTTCTAGTGAAAGTGCCGAACAAAAATGTTTACCTCCTAATCAGCTTCATCCGCAGGTTTGATTCCGAAGTGGCACAAGTAAATAGTATGAAGGATATGATGCGAAGAATAACATGATGCGAAATGACATCTTCTCGAACATTTAATAATTGCAAGTATTCATGCACGTTTTACAAGAGCAATAAGTTAACTTAATTACTGCAGCCGCATCTTCCGTCGTTCTTGCTTCCTAAATTAATGAAACAGATGGTTTACCAACTTAGAAATAGAAACTGCACTAGTGCTTTTGCGTGGCTCAATGTGGAATGGTGCCAAATTTCCGGGTGGTCGGACAAAAGCTGCTGTGCACATACCTGCTTTGATATTTGAAACTCCTCTATTTCTGAGAATGATATGAGTTCAACAAGAACAGTACTGAGAGATGCATGTTTAAAACAGTGCAATGCACATATACCTTTAACCAGAACAGCCAGCTATTCCAAACTTGTGATCAAGTTGGACTTTTTTTTTCTGAGCTGCACTTTCCGGAACCCAGAGGGTCTCCTTTGTGCAGCATCTGCTCATGTGAGAAGCTGATAAGGTGTCATGATGTGGCCTTCGTAAGGTAAGACTCTGGTCTCCCGAGGTGATCATATTCGCATTTGTGGATGCCCCCTCCAGCCACCTGATTCCGTCCTCGCACCTCGCAGAGCATCGCTTTTATAAAAACAGCACACCAAAGCATCTCCCAAGTAACAGTGCAGAACACAGACGGGTGCACGAGATGAGAAGGCGACACAACAAGCACTGACTTGCAATGTTTGTTTTGAGAATTACAGAACTTCATATACCCTTGCATAGAGTCGCCACCTGTTCCAAGGACACGTGGCTTGCACACTGTGTGGCACACGCACTCCTGCACAGTCGTGAAAATCATTGCACGTTTGACAGCTCAAGTTCTTTTTTTGTTAGCAGTAGGGACGGTGTGCTGACGCATTGTTCTCGTAGTCTGAATATCCTAGCTGCCCCAATAATCTCACAGACAACCTGTTCACTGTGTGTTTTCAGCACTTTGCATCGATGATTGATTGAGGAATTGATTTTGCATTGTTGCATTGAGCACTACAGCGTATGTTTGTCTGGATACACAGCACAATGCACTTTTTCGCAACTTTGGAATTTTTCTTCTGAAAGTTATTCAGTTTATTTTTAGTGTAAACTATTTCTCCATGTAGTACATGTTTTGGCGAGGCAATGAAAAGTTTTATATAGCTCATAAATGTCGTCTGGACTTTTTAAAAAAAGTTCCGAAATGAAGCATTTTGAGCTAAAAAAAACAAACTACAAAAAACAAAAACCTTGTGCAGGCATTGTCTTGACACATGATAAAAATAAAACTCATATAAGTTGTCCAAAAAAACTTTAGAGGCCAAAAAGAAAAGAAACATTTTATCATGAATTTTCTACGGAGACCTACTTTTGCAGTAGTCTGGAAAATTCAAAGGGCTGTCAGATGATGAGAAAAATTTTTTCTCATTGGATATTAAGAGAAATTTCTTTTTGAGTTCAATAAAAAGATAAATTTTTGGACCAAGATCAAAGAGGGTTATGAGCAAATATTGGTGCGTTTGGCATGAAATGACCCATGTAGTCAGCTGCATAAAATTTAGATGAGCTATATTACATGCACACATCTTTTTTTTTAAGCAATGTTACTGCCTCAGGGCATATAAAGGTGGTATGTTTGGGTGGTTTCGCTAGATGCTAAAATAAACTGATGACCACTTGCTTTGAACATGTATAGCAGACCTACCAAAATGACAACTTTGGCCCAATACACAAAATTCAAATGTTATGCTCATTAAATTTTTCTGGTGCTGGCAAGAACGGTGGTAGAAGCCGCGTCAGAACTTGAACATTTATTGTGCCAAACACAAAACAATTGAACACTTGTAAATTCAGAAGTGGAAATATACCAGTATAACAAAAATGGCAACCCTTATCCGTTCATTTTAATTAATGAAATACAACCAAATTAAACTATTCAGTTCAAATCTGCATTAGCTATTATAATTTACTCAAGTTCTCTCATGGCCCATGCAGAGGCAGTAAGAGAGGGGAGTGAGCGGTTGCAAAGTGATACATAAGAACAATGCTGAACTGCAGGTTTTTCCAGGAAAAATAAATGCACGTATATATTAAAAAATTGCAACATCATTATACAGGATTACAGGACAAAGGAAATACACATTACACTTTGCTATAAAAAATATGTCTTGTACAAAAGATATTAGGGGGAGAAACAAAACAATGCAAGCCACAGTATCATAATTGGTTCAAAATGTTTAGAAACAGTCGCAACAGCAGCAACCAATGACACCACAATGGCAAAACAATGTATAATTTGTATCAAGAACAATAAAAATATTGCTAAAACATGAAAAATCGGCTCACTGAATAAATTCAGTGAATTTAGCAGAATATTTCAATTAAATTGTTTCAATTTGCTTGGAGACGTGTATTGCACTTCCCTTAATTAATACATTAATTACTGAAATAATGAATTCGATTCAGCTATTGCACGCACTTAATGACATGTTCAATTCTAAGAGATTCACTTGTCAAATGGTTTCACTTGTATATTGACTCACGAAATTATGCAGACAAATAAAAATGCGTACATGCTGTCCTGTAGCTGTCACATCTGTCGAAGACAGGATAAGGAGCGGATTACCTCCCAGGCGCAATAAAAATGTAATACCGGTATGTATAGCTTGCCCATCACCTTGTCACTTCAATACGGCGAATCGAAACCATGTGCGGCCGCGCTTCGCATGTATACGGTAACGAGCAACGATACTCGATAATGCTGTATTTTGAGCCGGCCAGGTTACTGATACGCCGATGCGAGGGCCATTTTGGGGCATGCATATATGTTTTCTTTGCATTTCACGCGACAGTATGCGCTAACTCGTTCGTATGGTTTCTTTTTCTCCTCTCGTTGCAGCTGCCAATCCCTATAGTGAGTTGTTCGCCGCGAAAACTGACAGTGCTGTCTTGATAATCGCAGCGCTGATAAAAGCTGAATGTATACATACCTTGAAAACGCGCAGCACTTGCTTTGTCCGGCCAAGAAATGCTCTCTTGTTTGGCACACAGTTGCAGTCGCCGTCAAACGACGTGCTGTTCGCGCGCCATTAGTTGCATCAGCAGCCGCGTTTTGTGGCACTCCGCGCTGTGTGCTGCGGCTCCAGGGGTGGTATCACTCCGCAAGACAATCATGTTCCGAAGAATAAAAGACGCTATTTGCGCTTACGAACAGCCTGAGAGTGCGTGACGCTTATAATAAGCGTGCAATCGCTTTGTGTAGCGCTGAGCATAATAGCACGAATGTACCAAGTCTTTCGCACTTTAGTTGCACATTTCTGAATTGCGTAGCAGTTCCCGTTTCGAAACCGAAACTTCACTTTGGCTATTGCGCCGACGTGCGGGACGGGAGCCGTTCAGCTTTTCCCGTAGTTTTACAGAATTTTCTAACAGTGCAGATAGAAACTGGCCACCTGGTCCAAGCTAACGCTCTTGGTTATGCTGTATACGTCATAAAAGATATCGCGCTGCTGCACTGCCGCTCCATTAATATGTTACCTCCAAGAGCATAAATGTAGTGAATAGTGCCAGAAAAGACTGCATTTTACCCTTCATGCCTCTTAACTGCACGTCTGAAAAATCATTGCAGCGTGTTCTGCACCCCATGCGATACCAACACGGTACGCACTACATCAAGAAATAAGTCCTTGTTCTTTGGTGCAAAGAGGCGGTCTCTACACTTTCATCAGCCACTACACTCCGAAGAAACACAAGAACTCAGCGACTTATGCGCGTGAAATGACCACCTAACTGCCAACGGCGCCGGCCGTTTCTCGATACCCTGAAGCATGAGAATGCACGGAGGGGAGTCACTGTCAAGAAAAGGATCTAGCCCTTTCCAGAGAAAAAAGGATAACCCCCTTTCATAAACCACTCCTTCTTTTGTCACACCAGCAGTGTCAGGAAAATCGGCACGTGCCGTTCGGCTGGAAGGTGTCCTTTGACATGGAAAACCCAGTGCGCTGTTGAGGTGTGCCTACTCTTGTCGGGGGTTCCCTTCTTAAGGTTATACATTTTTTCTAACCATAAAACCATGAAACACGACAGCTGTTTTAACTTTAGGTTATTTGGGATGGAAACATCAGTACAAAACTATCATACTTCTTATCTAATGCAAGAAAACTATTAAATCTGTGTTTTTCGCATGCGTAGTTGCTTTGAAAAGATTCGCTAGTATTTATATGCTCCTAAAATTCAGCTGAAGTCTGTATCCTATGCTAATTCTCCGATATTAGCCTCCAAAATACCACACGAATCCGCATAATATTTGCAATCATCTTTCTGTACATCACCACCTTACACCACAAGTGCACCGGCACTTTCGAGCACCACGTAATTCAGTGGGATGTTTTAAACCTACAATTATTAGAAAACTATTTCCCCTAGTACGTTTGCACAAAGTGTATATGGTTAGCATGACGTACTCTGCAAAATCTCACCAATAAAAACTTCCTGCAATGACAACAAAGCATTATCGACGTCCATAGCAAATCAATGAAATATGGTCAACATTTGAATTCACGCTGCAGTTATGGTTGCTCTGCACCACTCTCCTCGTGGCAAAAGCCGTGCAAACTATAAAACCCTGTACAGATTTTGGGGCCCAGCTGGGTCTTTATAGTTATTCAATTCTTCAATCGAAATGAATTTCGATTTTCTTGACGTCGCAAGTTTCCTACCATATATATCGAAATCTTCTGCAGAGGGTGCCAAAGAACTTCGCATAACAAGACAGCGTGCTTCAATAAAGCGCACCAAAAGAGAGCAGCGAGAAAAGAGCACATGCAAAGCAACTGCATCGGGAAGGACTCCACAGGTAAAATGTAAAATTTGCGCTGTGGTGGGAGCATCGCTATGTTATGAAATTCGAAGTTCACACGCAGATATTACCAACTAATCAACAACAGGCTAGTTTTGAAGTCGGTGTAAAAGTGTCATATACATTAGGAAAACAGCGAGACTCGTCGCTCGTGGATTCCTATAGCTGCAATTACGGTTCGGAGGTTCCAGTTGCATAAGAAACTAATAGGTATTTTACATGTGGCGTCACGGGCGCCATCGTTGGCTGCAGTGCTCAGCCAAGAAGGAAGGAAGGAAGTAAAACGTTTATTGAGCTCTAGAGAGTAGGTGAACAATTTCTTGGAGTCAGATGTGTCGTCCATCTTCTTAGCAATGTTCGTCTGCCCCTAGTCCAGGGCTCCGCTGGATGCCGCTACCAGCTGTGCTCGCCGGATCAGCCCAAGTTGGACGTTCTGACGGTCGCTTCAGAGCCTTCCTTCCCATTGTTCCGCAATCGGGTTGGGTATTTTTGGAGCCACCTCAATTTTCTGGCAGGCCCACGTTATGTGATAGAGCGTGGGTGTTTCATGGCACCATGGGTATTTGTCTGTGTATAGTGTGGGTTGTATTTTTTTTAGTGTATTTATATTCGGGTATGAGCCCGTCTGTAGCAGCCTCCGGGAGGCGGTGTGTTCCCTGGAGAGAGATTTATGTGGTGGGGGTACCGTTTCCTGCATCCCTTGTAGTGGTTTAAGATTGCCGAGTAATCTCTAGGGACAGGTTCGGCTTCCTTCTTATCGCACGAGTCGAACGGAAGAGTTGGGGCGCCAGATAGAACCGCAGCCATTGCCTACAGCTGCTAGGTTGCTTGCAAAACCGCCTTCGCAGCAACAATAAATATGTTACGCCGCATCTTGTATTACAGTGCGTCCCATTACACTAGCGGTTTGCTCAGTGCTGCAAGCAGAGGTGACTAAACCAAATCACGGCAATTATGCATATAGCCTCATCAACTCGTCGAAAGCTATTACTTAGAGTGCCGTATTCTTACATGACTGGGATCAACGACAAGAGGATTTTTTATATAATGTATTGAAATATATTGTCTAAGCTACTAGGAAATAGAACATCGCAGCAGTTCTTAATGACCTCGCATCAAATCGCCAATACATGTTACCGTTACTCGAGGGCACCGAGTATTATTTCAAAAATGATGGTGTTGAAACGACCATACAGCTTTTACGAAAGATATATTTCGAGTATCTGAATATCATACAAACAAGTTATCGCTTCGTTATGCATATCCCATGTCTTCAGAGTTTTATTGAGCGCTGCAGAGAAAAAAAGCGCGCATTTCGTAAAACATCTCTGCAATGAAAAACGGTGATTATAGGGTATATTCAAAAATGCTTGTCCATTTCCACACCATATATGGAAGGGCTTGTTGGAAGAGTAAATAAACAGATCCAGTGCGTCGAATATTGTTCGAATTGAAGCATGCATTCCATGCGCGCATTGGTCAGAGTTCACTTAATGCGCCATTCATGATTGGACAAATGAGGAATATGGGTGAAGCAGAATTGACATCTGAGCTAGTTGGTTTTTCATTTTCAATTTCATTTTCATTTTCATTTGAATGGGTGTCCTGCAGCACATCGCAAATTTTGTGTTAGAGCCACTCCCAAGATGCTGGCTCTTCATCTTCGGCGGGACGATGTTGTTCCTCCTGGTTTGCGTCCATCATTCCAGCCTCCTTCAAAGTAACTTGGTCAGGAGCGGAGACCATACCGTCATTCCCCATTCCCGAAGGGCCCGCCTCTACGTTGGCGCCATAGTTCGGGTTGCCCTTGCAGTGTTCGGGGGCCCGGGTTTCATCTGTCCAAAAGAGTAGTGAAACATTATGAATCAAATAGCTGCTTGCTCAAGAAGTGAACTAGACACCATAAACTTTGTTTAGCAGTCATAGATGTTTAGAAAATTTATTGGCAGCTCTCTTATATTCTGTGTCTCACTTTTACCCGGCAATAACTACATGTGTTTAGCAACGCTGTCATGTGGCATCCAGCAAGCGATCCCATTGCATATGACTCGTTCCCAGTTAAGAGACTAGAATGCAAATTTTACTGCTTTATATAGGCCGCATATCATTTAGAGTAGCCGCAAAAAGGTGGCCATGGTAACTCGTCGCGGAAAAAAGCACAAGCAAAACTGTGCACATCTGGCAAGACGCTAACGCGCGGGAAGGAAAGATCTAAAGAACTAAGGCAAGATAAATCCGGGTTAAACGCGACATTTTATTATATAGTGCCCTAAAATTTTAAAAGACATTCTTATTAACTTGATAATTCAGAGTTATGTGCTGGGACCCGCCACACGTCATCTATAACTATGTTCATGTTTTTCTAAATTAAAACATTGTAAGCAGTAAAAAAAAAACAATTCAAAGCGTGCCACTTGAAGTGAGAAAGCACACTAAAAAGCGTGGAATTCCGGGCGAAATATCTTTTAATTATGTGCACTCAGTCACCCTGGCGTACCTGACTAATGGAAGCGCTTATTTGTTACCAATGCCTGCTGGTATTATGCGAAGGTTAATAATTTTACTCCTCTGATAATTCAGACAGAATTATTTTGCCAGCAGGCGACATCTTGGACAAAGCTGCAAGTTGTGATGTTCTGGTGTGACTAAACTGGATAAGTTTTTCTTTATTGCGTGTTTTAAAGCGCTCTCCGTGTTCTTCCACTCACTGGGTTAGTCTCAAGGTAAGAAAAAAAAACTAATCCCGAGTAACGCTTCGAAAACACGAAGCACTTTGCGGGGCCACAAGAAGACATTAACACCTAACCACATTAAGGGCTGCGATGAAGGCATGAAATTAAAAAAAAAGCTTTACTTAGGCTGGTACAACGCAGTACACAGTAGTAGAACGGCGTAGTGGGTTACAGACAAGCAGCGCAGCGGTGGCCTAAGGGTTCAGAATCCACCACGCATGGGGGAAGTTCGGGGTTTGATCCCCAGTGCCGCCGGGCACACACCGATGATATAAACAAGTTTTCTCTAGCCTAGTATTCGGCTTATTAAAGGTAGAATGCTTACGAAATACGTCTTTGAGCCCACCTTGAGCAAACGCCTTGGCGCTGTTTGGCCGCAGATGCCCTTGCGCCATAAAACCTTATCATCATAAATGATAAGAGTTTCGCGCTTAGTTTGAGTGCAGTCTCTATTGTTAGAATAAAAAGGCTCGCAAAGGTCCATGCAGCGAATTTCTTTTGTATTCATTGAAAGAGCGAATAATATGGTGATTTCTTCAGAGAATTTCCTTGTGCCACAAATATGGGCCAAACCCTGCTTTTGAGATTTCAATTCGACTGATGATTGAGATTCGATGAGTGCGATAAAGCTACGGCTGGAGATATTTGGCCAGTATGTATTTTTACATCGGTGTATAAAAATGTCACGGTTACGATGTGCAAATCAGTGCAACATTCTTCCCTATTACCCCTGATACAATCAAGTGGCTCATAGACAGCAGAAGATTATCGCATGTATCAGGCAGGCAGGCAGTCTACGTGACGATTTCGACCTCAGCGCGCAGCTTTGCATCGCATAAAGAAATTACTGCCTCTGTAAAAATTTTCCGCCCAGGGGTTTCCTACTAAGCTGATTAGCTTGGCTCCCTAGCACGCTAGCGCAGTGCAAAAATAGGAGGGAATGAAAACACGAAGCCATGCTTCTTTAGAGAGGTTACCGAGGTTATGAATAACGAGACATGAAGCGCTAGACTGACCGGCAAACTCCTTGGTCTGTATACTTTTGAGGGGGGTGTACGTGTTTATTGTGAAGGTGACGTTTCCGTTGAAACCTAATGCCCCTCTCACATGGGCACATCGAAGGCCCGCCAACCGATAGTCTACGGACTGAAAGTACATTGAGCGCTGCTGCACGGGCAGTGACCATCGAGTGAATAGTCTGTCGAGTCAACGCAGGAGCGGAGAGCCTATGGTTATGCTGAGGGCCTTTTAACGCAGCCTAGAGCTGGTAGTGTCAATTCTTGCGGTGCGAACGAGCACCTTCGTGCACGATACGTTCAAGGTGCGAAAGCGTGAATAAAGATTAGTCTCCTAATCAATAATGCAATGGAAAATAGTAGTCCGTACAGAAATAATAAATTCGGGGGGCTTTTTGGGGACCTAAACTGCGTTGAGGCGAAAGCCTTTAGCGCGGTGATGCTGCTTGTGTCACTGAAGTGTGCCTAAGATGTTCATTCAGTACACAATTGTTTGTAAATCTAGAATACTGGAGACACGGGAGGGCGTTTGGAGGGCATCCGTCTGATTCGACACCTTTCTGCAAACACTCTCCAGCAAATTTGGCTCGGTGAGCTACACATGCTTTAGCAGGAAGTAGCGTAGTCGTCGGCACGCTCGGCTGCGGACCGGAAGGCTGGTGGTTCGAATCCAATCATGCACAAATATTTTTTTCTTATCGAGCGGAGGAGCGTCACGGACGGACGGACGGTATGACGTCACTTCCGTTGTCGTGACTTCCGTATTGCGATGTAACGGACGAACAGGATCTATACTGGGAGTATGGGCCATTACATGCCTTTGCCTTGAGAAGTGTACGGGTCCAGTTTGAAGAGCATTAAATATATCGTGTCAATCGGAAAAGAAGGAGAAGCAAACGGGATCAGTGTTGTCTGAACACTACATTACTTCAGAAGAAAATCGTACAAAAGGCAGCGTCTTTCCAGAGAACGCATCTGGACATTATATTCCCTGATTGTATGCAGTGTTTAATTGTTTATTCTTCAAAGTTGCCGGCAGGCCGCTTTATCACTTTGTTTATGATGCAAGTCGTGAAGAGATTTATTTCGATTGATCGCATGTAGGCAGAGCTGATTCTACGTTGTTGCAAAATGTTCTATAAACATTACACGCTTTATCTCGAAAGTGCGATATAAGCTTTAAATTGAGCACGGCCGAGAGTGGCGAGCATTTTTTTGATGACCGCCGAGCACGATTGTTGTTACGCTGCCGCCTAGTGATTCAGTTCATTGTGGGCGCAAGTCAGCCCAAATAAAGGGATTTCTCGGACGCAGTTTTTGCAGCCTCTCTGCTCTCCGGACTCCAGTTACTACTTCGTGAAAATATTAATAAGGTCTTTATTATGTGGACGGAATTGCCGAGATTTGAATAGCTAGACTTGACGTAAACACAATAGAGGATTTTTAATATTCCTAAAATGCGCATCCCCGCAACACAGTGCTGCCCAACAAGCGATAGCTGAACATTCGTTTCCAGCAGAAACAAATCAATAAGGACTAGTTTTTTGTTTTATTCTTCCAAAACACGTTTCAACATTCCATCCACACCCTTAATGCCTGTCTTGTACCCATCGCAGTTTATTTTGTATAGAGAAGTCGGCCACTTGTCTTAGGAAACAAGACAGTTACTCAGGTAATAAGAAACAGGGCCACATAAACAACTACAAGGACCCCTATTGGCCGCTGAGAGTCCTAGACTATGAGAAGAAATGGAAAACGACCATGCCGGTATGAAATCAACAAAAGATTTAGAAGGAGGCAGGGAACATAGAATGTGGTTGACGTCAAGAGCCCAGCCGCAAAATTATGTACCGCGGAGAAAAAAGTAGAATTTACAGACCATTTGCAATAAACAATAGCTAAAAAAGCGTTGCGAGAAGACTACTGAGAATACCCGAAACGTACCGCTGACAGCACTGCAGAAAACTAAATTCTTAGAAAACAGTCGTTGAGGTTAGTGTTATTCGAGGGCGATTAGGGCTGTGACATCTTGTTGTTTTGCAAATGATTGTGATGGGAATGACACCAAGAAGCTTTCTTTTCAGATATTACAGACCAACACAAACAGGGCACCAAATTGTAAAGGAATCATATCGGCTGTAAATTTTACTTATTGTGGCTGAAAAGGTGAATATATATCGCCACCCGCAAGAAAAAATCTTGCAGCCCTTTTCGCATAAAAAGACTACTGATGCTGAAAGGTAGTCTAGAGCAATTCTCTGAGAGCAAGAAGGTTTGACGACTTCTGAAACCAGTGAACTTCGCGCGAGCATTAAAAGAATTTGCGCTACTCCCTCTCGTGTCCGTTCTGCTTATATCCGCGAGTAACACGTCTGTTTGGCATGATGCAGTTATAGCCTCGAGACACTATGAAATATTCTGCTAGCTAAACGAGAAATTTTTGAACTGACACGTTTTGCAAGCAGTGTCAGCAGAAAGCGCATAAAGTATGAGAGAGTTGGCTGCAATTTGTTTTGCTTTCCTTCACGTTGCAAAATGTAGTTACTCCTCTTGCGACGTAGTTCACCTCAGTTAACGAAATGTGGACATCAGATTTGTCACGACCATCGTTACTGGCATAGAAAGAAAAAAGAGTACAAATGAAACACCACATTATCAATGCATCACATCTATTGTGAGCTGAATTTATTGCTCCTCCCTCCTAACTTCTTTCAAGATATGAACCAACTAGCCCAAATCAAAGTACTTCTTATTGCTCCTCAACAAGTGGGATTGAAAATTGTGGATTCAATGAAAAAGCTAAAAACCGAGTAATACAGAAAAAGCTTGCCCGTTCGCAGATTGTTCATGGAACAGGGCAAGAATTGAAATGGCAGCCATGAGCACGCACCCCTTGACTAGCAATGACTCGTAAACATGAAATTTTCCTCCCTCTAGGCCTGCTTTTAGTGCTCCAGAAAGGAAAGATCCAGATCCGAAAATGGTGCATCCTCCGGCAAATCGAAGGTGTCTTCGTACAGCCAGCGCTAGTCCTCGGGCTTCTCTTCGGCGGGGCGTTGCCCCTTTTCTTTTTTTCCATTCGGCGAGTCAGCCCTGGTCAGCTTTATTCTGAGAGGATCTGCGCCTGCAGTGCATTTACACAATCCCGATGGGCCGGCCTCCTCGCCGTCTCCGGATGTTTGGTTTGGCTGGAACTTCTTGGTCGGCCAAGGCTCATCTACAAAGATGAACGGACGAACAGTTTGAATAAAGGGACGATTAGGTGCAGAATTGGTCTATGCAAGAGTATATTTTCATTAAAATGCAACGAAGATGTGATAATCTTTACATCCAGCGCCTCGTCTCGGCGTCCCTCGTTTGCTTCGTATTGACTGCAACTGTAACAAAATATTAGAAGGGAGTTTCGCCGGCCGGTATCTGTGAATACGAACAGGCTGCAGTTTGACATGGTTTACGCAGAAAAGCGTACAGGCGCTAAAAGACGAAGACAAGCACACTCTTGAGTGTGCTTGTCTTCGTCTTTTAGCGCCTGTACGCTTTTTTGCGTAAACCATGTCAAGCTACAACCAACTAGCTCAAATGAAAGTCAGGCTGCAGTTGTGCGGCTATAATGCACATAAATGCTTTCAAACCTGCTCCCTTATAGATACGGTATTCGCCCAAAGCGCCCCTAACACGAGACGCAGAGGTTAGCTTATAGACGCGCAGAGTTCCACGTCTGGCAAGCGTTTCCGGCATGGACACAGCAGTAAGCTATTGACCACTTTGAACTGAAGCGCTCTAAACATGGACGTGGCGACACGAGATTAAAAGAGATAAGTTGGCGCATGAGGACTTTGATGAAGCCAAGTTATTATATTTTGCAAAAAATATCAAACACAAAAATAAACTACTTGCAGCACGTGAAACACGAGTTATTTGAAAATTAACATATTTAGAGAGCGCCACCGACAAGTGCCAACGCGTGCGCCGTCAAAGCCTTTCTGCCGAACTCAGCACGAATAAGCAATAGGTCTTTAACACTAGCATGTCAGCCACAAAGTTGTATTAAACATAATCAGTATCTCGGTTGAGACAAAATTTACGCTAATTCGCGCTCCATTCAATATTGGCTTTTAGGGTCTTCCGACGCCATACGCCGTCATGTAATATAGCGCTGCAAGAGTCGGACGGCATCATTAAATCCTAAACAAGTACAAATAGCATAGCCGCAGCTGAGCTTAACTGCAAGTCACGTAAGCACGCTGAGAACGCAGCATAAATATTATGCACCCTAAACACATTCTGCAAGCAATACGCGATATTCGGAAGGGCTATTGCAGAAATAAAAGGAAAATACAGGAGCCATGCGAGGCTCGTTGCGGTGTCCTTTAAATCGCCCTCTAATTACGCTTGCACACAGCATTACTTGACACAACTGTCTCGGAATTCACCTTAACCGATATTGTAAAAAGTGTTACAAACTAGTCAGTAGGGTCTCTACGCCACGTTGTTCTGCCCGAAGTAGTAACTAACAGTCAACTGCTCAGGAGGCTAATCCTTACCTTCATATTCCTCTCGGAGTCTTTTGGTAGCCTGGCGTTCCTTGTTGGACGGGTTGCGGGTGGCAGATTTCTTGTCGCTGGCTTTGGGCCCACCCTTTTCATTGCCTCCTCCAACCTCTTCTGAGTCGCTAGGGCTCAACCACGTCCAATTGTGGAGAAGGTTCTACAGCATCAGTTGTTTCCAGATGCCCACGTCTCTGCGGCTCTCCTTGATCTTCTTTGTTTTCTTCCTGGCTTGGGCCAAAACCCTGACCGCGTCCATCTCTATAATCAAAAGCTCTTGAAGGAAAAGCCACGGCGACATTTGTTTCCAGATGCCGACGTCTCTGCGGCTCTTCTGATTCTCCAAAATACGCTTCACATTCATTCCGATAATCAAAGGCACACACCTGTGCTCGGAAAAATCAGTCTGCAAGACTTCAGCAACTGTCACCTAGCTATCTCGGCTTGAAAAACTCAAGTGACACATTAATTCTTGGAGCTCTTCCCATGTTTGGGAAAGGGTCGCTGGTGGCAAGAGTGAATCGCGCCTCCACCAATGGGATTTACCTTCAGTGCACAAAGGCGAACATCCGGTTTCAGGTCAAGGAGATAAGAAGATAAATTGGTGTGGTTTCCTACAGACCACTAGCACCAGATAAGAGAATGATTAAGGAAAGCAGACCCTACCTAGTATTCTTGGAAGTGTATGAATGGTGACCTCATTTTGCGACCATCTCTTTTTTGCCAGCAGTTTTTTCCCCTCTTTTACAATGCCGCCCGCTGCTTGATGTTGAGAAGGAGTAAGGAGGAGGAAATTTCAGCTTTATTTGAAGGTTCGATAAGAGATGCTTTTGCAAGCGAGCACCATATTCATTCTGGAGCTTGAGAGATTTCGAACCAGCATGATAATGATGCCCCAGCAGCCATAAGGAAAATTTCAGACAGGCAGGTTTTTGATGTGTACTGACGAGAGTTCCGAAGTTTTGTTTTTTTCACACTGGCACACAATGGTCAGCAGATGTTTGTACCTGTGCCTTGTGTCCCTTATGCGTAACTAATACAAAGTATCGTGCAAGAGCAATACCTGTAGGAAAAAAGAATGCTCCACCGATGCCCAGTAAATTTGCGGCACGCTAAATGCCGTAGGCAGTTTCACTGAGTAAACTAGGCCTAAACAGATGCGATGGCGTTATCGAACTTAGCAGCATGTATGTATGTTAGCTGCAGAAACTGCTACTGTTAGACAGGCCACTTGTAGCTGCCCGGTGTTAACCGACGCTTTATTTTATGCCCTATGAGTCGTAGAGGTCGTTTTACATAAAAAAGCAGGTGTTTTCTTGAGTTGCATAAATATATAGTACGCTTGACTTGTATTATTCGAGGTTCTCTGTTTTAGGTTACACATTTGTTTAAATAACAAATATCTGCTGATACCTCTGTTTGAAAATTTGGGTTATTTGAGCATGGGGGCATCAGTAAAAAATTGCCTTCGTCGTTATTACCTGAAACAAGTTAACCTTTCAATCAGTGCAGTTAGCATGCGTTATTGCGTAGAAAAGAGACGCTAGTATTTATACCCATCTAAAATTTAGATACTCTGCTTTTTAACAGATTTTCAATTCTATTCAATGCATTCTTTTGTTTTTCACTAGATCGTTATTTGAACTAAATGGTCTGACTTCGCCTTGACTGAGTCGCGCAGACGTTTGCAGAGCAGCGACAGCCAGTATATATAGATAAATGCTATATATTATATGTGCGCTTTTAATAGAGTGTATACATATAAAAAGAATCCCCCATCAATCCGCACAATATTCATCACTATTTTTCTCGGACATCGGCAGGTATAGTAGAAATAAACTTACAGCCTTTTGGGTCAAAGAACCCTCTTCCAGCCAATGGTGTGGTACCATTCTCATGAGCCTCCTGGAGTGACATAGCAGGGAGTGGTGGATGGAAGGGGATAATCCTTTTCCTCTAAGTTGAGGAGAGACCCCTCTCTCTATTGTGCTGCTGATCCCTGCATTTTCACGCTCGCAGGGTCTTGCTACTTTTTTTTCTTCCTTCCCTGCGCCTAGAGGGAGCTATACTAAAAGCTGGCTGTTCACCACAAAGTCTCCTTCGGAAATACATTGGAAGCTTGAGCAGCTATATCGTGACTACATATGGTTTGATAATAATGCAGTTTGTGGCAGAGTCTTCTTTTTTAGTGGAATGAGGAAATATAGCGAATAGATTTTATTTTTTTCATTTTTTTACAAATCTGAGGTAAATATTGAGAAAAATTGTTGTTTTATATAAGTCGGTCTGCCATGTCGTGTGGTAAAGAAAAGTAAATTAAATATAAAAATTTCGACCCCAATATTTTCTCCCTTGTTGTTTCTTGATTGTTAAAAGCAATTTTTATCCATATCGGAAGCAGTGTATACGTGCTACACGCTCCGAAAGTTGTGTGTGTATTTTCTGCGGGTGTTTGAAATTCGCGCCAAGTTATTGTGTGACGTGGTTCCATCTGGCGTCACACTGCTTTCTCTACCACCACTCTACAACACACATTTTACTTGTCTATGTTCGTGCAAGCAGAATTTTCTGAGAATTTCGGGGAATTTGACTTCTTTCTTTCCTTAATTTCTTCTTTGACTGTATTTCTAAAGGATTTCAGCTTTCTTTCTTTATTGACGTTGTGGTGGGATTCCAAAGTCCACAAAATGAATTGGGCAACAAAAGAAACATCAACTCCACAAAGGAAGGTCACACCCAAAAGCTCCACCCAGTCCCCCTTCCTCTTTTGAAACCACACACTAAGGCATTGTTTGCATCAAAATACAGGTCGCTCACAGGAAGATGGCTCCCTTTCAGGACCATATGAGAGAGCTACATAGTTCCTTCCCTAGTGGATGGGAGCAACGATTCAGGTGACTTCACGTAAAGAATACAGTGGCAAATACACCTAAAATTTGGCCCTCTGTTCAATCGCGGCTTCTTCAGGAACCCGGTACTGCCTGGATGAGTTGAGTTATGTGGTCGAAAACCTGTTACTTGGTTCAAGTAAACGAGCGCTTAGTCGGGTCTTGTCCGCCAAAAGAAGTAGGTTGACTCAACTTGACCATGTCACGATGTGCTAAAAACGCTGTCGAATCGAAGAGTCGGGTAGGTGAGAGGATAAATGCGGACTTGTTTTTCGCTTGCGCCGTCGCGCCTCCGAAACGTCGGTGATCTGCCTCAGTCTTGAGCGTTGCCACCACTCGCTCTCAATGCTTTTCTGACGCTTTTCTGACTTATGGTGCCTCAATGGGCCCGCTCTCCCGCCGTTGAGCGCATCGAGGCATCCTAAGCGGCCTCCATTGGCTAAAATCGAGTTCATGTAAACACACAGTCGTCGGGCGTTCTAACCTTGCTCAGCCCGACACCCGATTCGACCCAACGCGCTCAGGTTCGTGTAAGCGAGGCGCAATGGTGTCGATTAATTGTGATGAGGTAGAGGTCAACCCTCTTACATTGACACACTGACCAGTCACCTTGATACACTTGCCAGTGACCACAGCAGAATGAGAAAGGGTCGTCTTCTTGCTATTTCTGCTAAGGCTCTGCTGCACTGCAACGTAACCAGAACCGGTCGAAGCCAACTAGGACATTCGCCAATATTTTCTTGATTTGTATGGCAACGTACCTCGGTCAGTGGCTCGCAAGTGATTTAAAAGCGCGCCTCTGGCTCTAAGCTTATGAACCCAGAACGTGATGGATCGACATCGAAATGTTGGTTCTCTAATCAATTCTTTAGTCGAGTGTGACTCTTATCTCTCTAATTCTCCTCCCGACCATTCTTATCTCTGCCGTATGTTCTCGTTTTAATCACTGCAGATGCTGCCGACTGTATGGGTGTAAGGCGAGTCTCCACCCTCTCTGCAACAAGGAGCTTGCAGATTTGTGAGCCCCTAAACCGGAATAGATGTCTGCGTGGTATAAACAATGGGATGTCCAAGGGGAATAACCTTTCAGGCAAAATCATCCAGTTTTGCATCTCTCAAGCGTTTCCGAAACTTCTTCCTTCTCACAATAAGAGCCCCCTCTGTATGCCTCAAACCTTGTCTCACCTCAAGCGCCACGCTGAAAACACTCATATTTTTCAACCAGAAAAGTGCTGCGAAGGGGCACAATGTAAATAGAAAGTGATACG
Source organism: Amblyomma americanum (assembly GCF_052857255.1). Classification (NCBI taxonomy): domain Eukaryota; kingdom Metazoa; phylum Arthropoda; class Arachnida; order Ixodida; family Ixodidae; genus Amblyomma; species Amblyomma americanum. Next base: position 84,855,071 of record NC_135498.1, on the reverse strand, counting down.
AAAAAACATCGCGAAGCAGGGCGCATAATGACACTTCACCGGAAACCAGAGTAGGTAGAGATTTCTCGCATTCAACCCGGTGACGTCATGACAATTGGTCGAAGACACTAATTGGTTGTCTCCCATTAGGTGTGCTGCCGTTGCTATGAACAAAAGGAGCACACGTGGGTGGCGTGGTGACCACGGTCGGCACCAATTATTCTTCTATGTACATTTCAATCTTTATTATCTTCACAATACAAACCAGTAATCTAGGCTTTCTAAAAAACAGCGGGAACTCGCGAGTGCAGTGGTGAGATTTGCGTTCAATGTCACCATGAGCAGCAAAAGGACGATATAAGTTTATTTGCAGACCACAGCTCTCATCCTTTTACGCAACTTTGACAATTTCGTTGTGAAATTCTTAGCAATAAAGAAGACACGAAAGAAAGCATTTCTGGTGTAATTTAGTTAAATACTGCCAGGAGGTGGTAACAATGCAGTGAAAAGACAGAAGAGCAGATCTACGTGGATCGTTTTAGAACCAACCGGTTATTGGACAAACCGGCGATGGTAAATGAAGTTATGAATTCGGTGGTGGCGATAGCAACAAGCGGGCTTCCAAGAAGAAGAACCTTCGAGATAAGGGACAGGAAAAAGGTCTCTTCTCTGGCCCCAACCCCTTTTTCCGTATTGGTTTGAGAAGGGTTCATTCTATAGTGCTTTGGTTTCCAAGCTTCTGTCGCAAGTTCGCCGATATACTTTTTGTGCGTGGAAGAATAATAGTTTCGTGCCAAGGTGGAATTCACACACCTGGAGGGGGATATAGAAGTTACTTTCTTTTTTAAGTGCTGCCATCTATAGAAACAAAATTCAAATCTGAGTTGCCTTGTAGCTGGTACGGCCCATTTACTCTAAGAACGGTTTATCTGAGGGCCAAACGTCATTTACTATTGTAGTAGTGGTTCATTAAAAGAACTGAAGTCGGAGGGAAAAGATGTTGGCGCCGGGGTTCCATTCCCACTCGATGTTGGTTGTGCTTGGCCCAGTTACGGAGAAAGAGGGAGGCATGTCTAATTTATTTAGGGCCTCTCCTATAACCTGGTTATCGCCAAAACTGAACGCTCCCTTCTTCAAGCAAAGATACTTGAGTCAAAGAGGAGCTAAGAGCCCTGGTAAATGAAGCCTTTTTCGCCCATCGTCGACTACCGTCGCTCTACCCGGATGAGTTTGCCAGCATTCAACTGCATGCTTGTAATTAGGCTACAATGCATTCCCTTTGTGATGAAGTCTCGCAAAAAAACAAGTTACACCGGCTTCTCCCATCCCCATCAACTACTTGCAAAGCCGCACCTGCAACGATTGTTCACAACATTTCGTCATAAAACACCAACAACGCTGAACCCTTCGTTTTAATCCTTGGCCTCAATGTCAACATTGAACCTACTCTTTATGGAGGAAAAACGCTAAGGCGCCCGTGTGCTGTGCGATGTCAGTGCACGTTAAAGATCCCCAGGTGGTCGAAATTATTCCGGAGCCCTCCACTACGGCACCTCTCTCTTCCTTTCTTCGTTCACTCCCTCCTTTACCCTTCCCTTACGGCGCGGTTCAGGTGTCCAACGATTTATATGAGACAGATACTGCGCCATTTCCTTTCCCCACAAAATCCAATTATTATTAACCTACTCTGGAAGCTAAAAAGCTGGTGTTTGCTCTTAGCACGCTGTCAATAAATGGAACGCTTCACGTTGAGATGAAGCAAGGCCTCGTGCTATCAGCCTACTCTCCCAACTACCACCCGAGGCGATTCCTGCCCCCCTCTTACTACGGAACAGCGCCAAGGTGTTAAGAGCCTTCGCAACAATAAGGAACAATTCCTACCGGCAGACAACGGCAACACCAATGTCCTGTTGGACCAAACAGACTATATAAGCCGGATGCAGAAGCTACTTCACGATGACACCGCCTACTGCTGACTGGACAGAGACCCGACCGCAAAGGTGCAGCGCAATTTTGCAGAAACTTCTCACTAACGTCTTCAGCTTCATCCCTCTGACCCACAGGCCACTTTACCTCAAATTCTTGTGCACCAACGGCTCGGCCCCCGCCCTCTACGGTCTTCCCAAAGTACACAAGACTGGTATGCTGATGCGTCCCATCGTGAAATACAGTCATTCCCCTATTCACAGCTTATCTGCTTACGTTCACCGCATCATCTCGGCTCTTGTGGGTTGTGAATCGACACACGTACGAAATTCGACTCACTTCATCAAGAAAGTAAGCGACATGTCACCGGACCACAACGAGCTCCTGGTCACGCTTGACCTCATGTCGCTATTCACGTGCGTTCCTGTTTACCTTGCTGTACAAGCCTGCTCTTCTGCCCCCGAGTCTGACAGATCCTTACCTGAGAGGACCCCTGTTTGCGTTCCTGACCTCTGTAGACTCCTACAGTTCTGCCTTAGCAACACGTGTTTTTAGTTCAAGACTAGTTTTACCGTCAACTTCAAGGTACTCCTATGTGTGCCTCTATATTCGTTACCGTCGCGAACTACACCATGGAGTGTGTCGAACGCAGGGTCCTTGAAACATTTGCTCACCCGCCAAAAGTTTTCCTCAGATATGTAGACGAGTGCTCCTGCATGATTCAAAAAGACGCTTTGCCTGCGTTTTCGTCGCATTTGAACTCCATATAAGGCGCCATTGATTTCACCACCGATATCGAGGCGTATGTTGCATTGCCCTTTCTAGACGTCTTGATAAAACGCGATAGTCGGAAACTATCATTCAGCGTTTTCAAGAAAGCCACCCTCACGGGGTGTTATCTCAACTCTATATCCGTCTACCCAGCCTCACATAAGAGATCGGTTGCTGCCATCTTATTAAAAAGGAGCCAACGCATTTGCAGTTCTCCCGAAGACAGGGCAAATGACTCTGACATGGTGCGGCAAGAACTTTCATGCAATGACTATCCGACATTTTTCGTGGCATCGGTCGAATAACAGCTTTGTCCACCAGAACATGAAATAGCTGTATCTTCCCCCCTAAAACGTGCCGCTGTTTCCTGCACCCCTGCAATCAACGAGGCGTTGGCACGCATTCTGCGCACCGTCCAAATTGCCATTGCCCCCGTTCCAACCAGAAAATTTCGACATGTTTTTGTCAACGTAAAGGACGTTCTTCCAAAAGAAAAAATATCCCGGCGTGGTTTACAGTCTTTCCTGATCGGACTGCGACTGCATCTACAATGACGAAACTGGTAACTTCGAAAGGCGCCTAAGAGATCATAAAAACGACGTTAAAAACAGAATAGTAGATTCCAGTGCAATCGCCGAACACTCCATATCGAAAGAGTGCATTATCGACTGGGGCAAGGCACATGTTCTTGCGACAGAAAAGAAGAAATTACCTGAACACTAGAGTAAAAATGACAATCCAAGCCAACAAAGATACAGATAAATAATGAACTAAAGTGAGTAACCTGCGTCCTGTGTCCTCCGACAAGTGTTGCTACGTGAACGCTCCAGGTTACATTGAGATAGGTGTGAGGCGGATTGACGAAAAGTTACATGCTAGGTCTGTTTACTCGCCTGTAGGAAACGAGAACATAAGAGGTATCGAAGTTTTCCACTTTTTCCAGAGCAGCTTCTGGCATTGTGCATTTCAATACTGGCGTTCCACCTTCCACGCCTGCAATCGGCAGGAAAGGAAGAGCATCCAGCATTTACATCAAGGTACGAAATGCTTGGTCTCGCCTGTAAAGGTTAATCAAACTGAGCACTGCAATTTTGAGCCAGGCAGAGATGGAAGAAACATGCCTTTTTGGTAACGCCTTCTCGAAAGACTGGTTTGACAGCATTCATGGTCGCCTTTTCGAAGTCTCGATTAACAAGGGACGGGTACACTTCCAGCCCAACTTGATCGCACTGGTCCCGAAGTGACCTCAATAGCTCTTCGCAGGATTCTCTATTTTTCCTGGTCGTGAGGGTCTAAGGTAATGATTCAACCCATTTGCCAGTTGGCAACACAAGGACTCCCTTGGGTGTCAGAGTGAAGCTCCCGTCCATAAATGATGTGCTGGTCTCGATAGGAACTCCAAGCAAGTTGTGCTGGCAAATACAAGTAGTCGGGTTTCAGTCTCTGGTACATTATCGTAGCATTGGAAGTGCTGACTGGTTGCCGACAGTCATAGTGTACGGTGGATGAACCAAGATGGTTCCTGTGGCTGTCGGGACTCGGCTGCGTGAAATGTTCTCGAGCACTCGGATTCTCGTGTGGTTGAAGAATTTTCTGAAATATGGTATTCCAGGAGTGTGATCGAACCTGAATTAGCAGTGTACTCATACATGTCAACGTTTGGGAATAACCGGCGCTTTGAAACTAATCTAATTTTATTAGGTGTTTAAATATATTATCATCCTTTTAGTGAATCTGTGGCTGGCCGCCTAATCAACCAGCGATTACGATTTGTGTGCTATGTACACCTTTTGTGTTTAATAAATTTCCTGAGAGTCATATCTTGGGCACAATGTAATATTCTCCAAGCTGGCGCTGGTTTCGTGAACATCTGCGGCGCCCTTTTCCGCGTATGTTTGAATCCTGCAATTCTCCTCCGGCTGCGAGAATAGCGCGTCGGCCCGTCATGCACGCCAAGCTAAGCAGTGTTTCTATTTTCATTTTATTTTTCTGATTTCACGTGCAGGCATGGTGAAGAGAACGCACACCTCTGTGGCGGTTGGTGGCGGCTGTCGCACTCCGCCGTCGGGAAGAACCGCATCTGCGACCATCGGTTTCGAGGATAGACGCTGCGAGGGCGCACTTCCTTCTCCCTTTGTCTCTAATAAGAACGCTACGAAAAAGCGATAGTGCGGCATCCGCCTTCACCTCGTACACGGTGAGCTCTGATATGTTAGTGAGCTTGACCTGAAGAACAAGAATTTTTTCCATGTCAGCAAATTAATTGATTTTTATTTAGTTATTTCTTCAACACAACCGTAAAGGCCCTCTTCCGAGGGTATTACATTGTGAGAGGGTCAATGTAAAATCATCTACAAGGGACATCATTAACAACAAATTAAGCACCGGAAAGTAAATTAAGATGCAGGCGATATAAAACAATATATACAAATTATATGTTTAAAGAAAACGATTAGGCGCAACGGAAGTTAAAATACTACAGTGTACTTACTAGGCACAATAAAAAAACATGCATTCGCAAATGTACAGCTACTGAAATAAAAAAGGTAAACATGCAAGCATTTGAAATGCCGACTTCACTGCGGATGAGATCAAGAAACGTAAAGACGTTAGATTCAACTTCTATGTGCGCTATTAAAATGTAGGACACTGTTGCTGCTTTTATGTAAAAATATGTGAAGACTGTAACACGAAAGCACTAGGTCATCTGCCTGTGGGAAGAAAATCATTGAAATCAGGATGACTGCCTGCTGTGAAGCTGCCTACTTTTCATCAAAGCATTGCAGAGAAGACCCCATCGCTGCTATGGCACCGTTTTTTAAGCTACGCAAACGCCGCCCCCTTTTCCTTTTCAATTTTTCAAGAACGAAACTCTCAGCCGCATATCTTACCTCACCCGAATATGCAAACTCTATTGCCACCATGCATGCTTGCCGAGAGGTTTTGGTGCAGTAACCATGCTGCATTGGAGTTACATCTATTTTTCACTGCTGATTCGCTCCGTTTTTTCGGCTTTATTGCGGCATTTATTTTGCGTACTTTTTGTGGATCTGTTGCAAGTATTATGTTTAACTTGGGCTAGGCAGCAACCGATAGAGAATAAGACTACATAAAATGAAACTTTGTTTATTTAATGTGACCCTTGAAAGCGTACAATTATGGGCGAGATATTTGTGTGCAATAAGTACGAAATGGCCTAATATCTGTGTCAGAGCGTTTCTACGATGTCACTATTCCTTTGAAATATTTCCCCACACATAAACAGCATGAATAGAGTCCCGCTTGAGAGATGAGGAATAATTTTGGGATGCTTTACAGCTCCGCCCCTTCATTACCATACACATTATTTTCATGAAACCTCACACAACGTCGATTAATTTATTACTTTTTCTTGCAATTTCCTGTGAGCACTTCCACCTTTGCGGAAGAAACAGCCTCGCATATTTATATAGTCTATTTCGCTTCAGGGGACAACAAGAAAATCTTTCTCTTTTGTCAAGTCTGCAAATTCGCAAGGGACAGAAAATAGAGATAGGCATTCCTAATCCACATATTAAAGAAACATTACAACCACCAGGGACCAACATAAATGGACGAAACTTAGAATATATCAGGTAAATTCCGGTACTGGCGCAATTCTATAAACAGGCATTGCAGGTGGTCAGAGCATTTCTAGTGCTTCATAGAACATATAATACAACGGCTTTGTCTTTTCTTTCACCCTATGCTTTCTCCCCGCGATGTCCTTTCCTACTTCTGTGAAACTTTTTTCTCTCTCTTGTTGAAATTTATTTTTTGCTTATGCATGCCCTGATTCTCTTTCCATCATTTCTCAGGAACTTTTGGCTTCAGCATTCCTCCCCGCCCCCCTTCTTTTCGCGATTTCTCTGAAGTCGCCCCGCGTTTTCACCTATTTCCTGTATTGTAAAATTTTTTCGGTATTTCATTCTGCCATGCTAATAACTTATCCGAATTTTTCAGGTCAACTCAGCAGTCATGTCAAGCCACCTGCTGTAGTTGGACACACAGCCTTAAAATCTAGCACGCGCTATCTTTACATGCTTCAAACCCCACGATTCTGTTCTTCTGAACTGGTCTTTTTTTCACAATTTTGCAAGTCAATCGGTTACCAACATTAGCAGCCATAAGGCCTGGACAAGATCCAAACTCCATTCCTACTTCACACCTTCCTCCCCTTCACATGGGCCTTCTTCCTTGGAGCATTGACCCTATCTAAACCCCGCCAATGATGAACGCTTTGCCCAGACAAAGACAAGTCCTTTGTAGAATCGTTGGCGAGCACCCTGTGGCTGTCCTCGCTCGTTAACTTTGGGACTTACGCTCGACTGTATTTTCGTTAATGCGCGCTTCATGGCACTAGCTTGGGGATATTTTTTCATAGTTCACAATTAGAGTTGTTTGTTCTGGATTAGTTTTTTCCCCGATACCCTTAATATAGGGCGCAGTTTCAACTCGTGTACCTATGAAGCCAATATTGGTTTTACGCACATCAGCCAGTATGAACCGCGAGTGTAAGCAGTCTCCGAAGAGAAATGAATGGTTATTTCTGTTTCTCGCAGGATTCAACGCGAAAGGGCGTAGCTTATCCGGCCACATCTTTTTCATCGACACAACCTATGTTCAAGATGTAATGACCTGCGCAGGTAAAATTACCTTCCAATACATGTTTGAAGGAGGTATTGCACTGCGCACTTAGGACGAGGGCAAGATGGAAAGGAAAATATACAACAGTATGGACACAGACAGATAAAATGTTTATTCAAGGTAGGTAAACAGGAGGCTCTAAAAGGAAAGAGGCAATACACGCAGCCACCTTTGTGCTCGCCCAAGAACAAGTAATGCATACCACACTGTTCTCTGCAGAAAAAAGTACACAAGGGCAAACTAATCTAGACCATAAGGACGTAACATAGGTGGCAGCCAAAATAATCAACACGGAAGCCACATATAATAACAAATAAGGGCTTCATATAAGAAATGGAAACAGATATCTGTATATAGAGGAATGTAAATTAGCTAACAGCATAGCAAGGTGTAACTTTGAGAGAATTAAACGCACTGTGACAACGTGGATGACAGAAGGGAAGACAACTACCAAAAAGAGTTAATGCGAAGGTGAGGATATACATCAACAGTAGTAGGCAGATGACAGAACTGAAAACCAGAATTAACCAGATCGAAGGTGAAGAACAGGGAGCTAAACGTGATATGACATGAGAGATGGAAACAAGATCATAGGAAGGGAAACAAGAAACATTGCGAGCATGGGAAAACATTAGACGGATTGTGAAAGATTTGAGGAATTTAGCCACAAGGAAAAAGCTGAGTACACGTAAAATGATATTAACGTGTCATTTTTCAGCGGACTTAAAAGAAAGTCCCTTACGTTGTCGGATGGATTAGCATTGGAATGCAAATATCTAATTTCATCTGTGCGTTGATCTATAAGTTTATGTCAGAGTCGGGAATTGGAGCGAGCAGCGGTGCAACAGAGACTTGGTCCAAGATCCAGCCCAAGTCGTTGGATTCGGCCATTTCGCCCAGACGAGGCCGCTCTTCAGGGATTGGATTAATCTTGCCAGCTTTCATCAACGTCGGCGGGCGAGGACTGGCGTCGGCATCGCAGGTGCAAACTCCCGAGGGGCCGGCCTCCTCCTCATGACTGCGCTTTAGCTTACGACTCTTGGATGCTCGGGGATCATCTGTGAAGAGAAACAGACGAAGGTTGAGAACAAAAGAACAACTATCCGCACGAAATCAACAATGAAACGCAATATTTGCTTGTTATGAAGTAAAAATGAGACGAGGCTTATATCCTGCACCTCATTTCGGAGTCTGTCGTTCTCCTTCTGATATCTACCACTTTTGCACGACAGTAAAAATAGCTGTTTATCAAGAAATGCCCATGAATACCCCGCGATTGCTAAAGTGACACCACAATACGGATATTAGCTTGCAACCTATGCAGCAGTGTGAGTACGGTAATCGAACTGCGCAAAAAAACAAGCGGATGAGGTTGATTTGCGCATGTGAATCATGGCAGCGCTTGCTAGCGATTTCCGATTGGGCACAACAAGGCGCTATTAACCATTCCGAGCTAGAGCGAATCCAAAACACAAACTCGGCGACAGGACACTGGAATCAGAGATAAGTGGCTACCTAGCAGCATGGTAATTCTGATGACGCCACGCTATTGATTTCGTATAAAAGAAATCCCGTCTAATGAACCGAGCTCGGTTAAAATACGGACAAGCTAGGACTCCTGGGATGTCAGCGACAAGGTACTATCAGCGAGAAGAGCTCAGAATAAATTATTGTTTTATTGCAATAAAATGTCGCTTCAATTAGCACTCAAGTGGTGATTGCGTTGCCGGAATCCTACAACAAAAAATTGCCACCCAATGGGGCGCGGTATAAGACGGACAGCAGTGTTAATCTGGCAGACTCGCAGTGTTCAACCTGTGGCAAGCGTTTTGGATCAGGACACAGGAGTGAAGAATTCTTCACTTAGAACCGAAGTGCACCAGTTACAGACGCCGCCACGCACAAATATGAGAACTGATAAGTTTTCGCATAAGGATTTCGATGAACCAAAGCTGAATGCTACGGCAAAAAAGAAACGACGAGCAGCATTTTGCGCCTTGAGTTCTTATAAACTTAACGTAATTAGTGAACGCAACGAACAAGATGGCGAGAACGGTCTAAAACCGTGTACCGAACTCAGTTCGATGAAAACAACAGGTCAGCGACTCCGGCATATCAGCGTGAAAGTTGTGTTTATCATAAACTCTTAATCTGCATTAGTATTTTGTTTGAAACAAAATTTTTGATAATTTGCACTCTATATAATACTGCGTATTTGTTTCCCTGCAACCGAAAACGCCGCTACGCAATGTAGCGCTTCCAGAGTCAGACGGCAGCATTAAAATTCGAACATGCACAGAGAGCATAGCAACAGCTGAGCTTTACTGCAACCCATTTATGCACACAGAGAACTCAGCTCAAAATATTGATTGCCCGAAAAACAATCCGCGACCAACAAAACCGGATCCTAAGTGCTGTTGCTGGAATAATGCGAAAATAATGGTGCCATTAGGCACAAGTTTTGTGATCCATGAATCATGCCTCTTAGTAAGCATCAACACAGAGTTATTTTACACTTCAGTCTCTGAACACGTCGTGACCGAAATATTAATAAATGTTAGAAATCAGATATTGGGGCCCATGGACTACGGTGTTATGCCTGAAATAGTCACCGACAATCAAGTGCTTAGTAGACCTTACTTACGTTTAAATTCCTGTCTCAGTCCAATGGTAATCTTGCAGTAATTGTTGGACCTGCTCTGTTCTCCGGATTTCTTGTGAGTGCCTTTGCGACCGCGCATTTCTTTGACAACTCCTTCCTCTTCCGAATCGCTAGCGTTGACCCATGACCACTCTTGAAGGAGGCGCGACAGCATCAGGCGTTTCCAGATGCCGAGGTCTTTGGCGCTCATGTCAATCTCGAACATTTTCTCCCGGCTTCGTCCAAAATACGCTTCACGTTCATCTCCATAATGGAAGGCAGAGAAATGCTCAGGGAAATATCGCAACGAATACAACCTTCATCAATTGCTACGCAGCCCCCTCGGTTTCAACACCTCAACTGGCAGAAGTCATGAAGACTGACATGTATGGGAGAGGATCGCTGCTGATAAGAGTGACTGTTTTCTGGAAAACGAACAGGCCCAAATTCACGGCTTCACGGGAGTAAATTGCTGTGCCGCCAATAGGCTTTACCTTCAGTGCACAAAGGAGAACATGGGTTCCATGGCAGATCAGGGAGATAAGAAGACAATTGCGTGCAGTTTCCCAGTGACCACTGGAACCAGATACCAGAGGTATTGAGGACAGCTCACCCTTCCTATGTTCCAGGAAGTGAAGGAATGGCGACCTCCTTTTTGAGAGGACATCCTCTATCCCAACAGTCTTTTTGTGCTCTTTTACAATGAAAAAGGCTTGCCCATATTGGAAACTGGTTTAGTGGAGGAGATTCCCTCTGCCTTCGAAGGTGCGATAAGAAATTCTCTTGGAAGCGAGCGGCACAACCATTCTGGAGCTTCAGAGGCATTCGCACAGCTATCATAAGGGTGCCCAATCGACCAGGGGGAAAACTAGATGGAGACAGGTTTTTTTCATGTTTGCTGGCAGGAGTTCCGGAATTTTATTTTGGTCAGATTGGCAGAAAAAGGTAATCTTAGTCAAGGGTTCGACAGAATCCTGTCTGGAGAGGAGGAAGCATAGTAGTTGAATAAATTGTACACTGGCCGAAAATTGTTTCAAAATATGATGTTTCTGGACCCCTACGGGTCCCTTGTTCCCAATGAAGATGGGCGGAATTGTCCGCTTCTTATATGCGCAGTTGATCGCGCAGTGACTGCGCGTAGTTATCCAGGAGATTACCCGCCGTCCTGTTAATAACGATATCCGTAGTCTGTATATAAAAATATTCTAAAAGATGTGACTATAAAGGCTAAATTATATCTAAGATTGTGGCGTTTTCTGAGTCAACTGTGTGCGTCATTTCTTGAACATGCTCTGGCAGTGGTAATCCGTTGTTTGTACCTCTGGTTCGTCTCTTATGTGTGATTAATACAAAGTATCTTGCAAGAACAATACCTATGGCAATGAAGAATGCTCTGCCGATGCCCCAGTAAATTACGGCGCACTAGCAGCAGCAGGCATTTTTGTCTCCGTATATTTAGCTTAGACAGACGCGATTGCCTTAGGACGACTATGCATGTTGCTCCAGATAAGCAATGCGTCAGCTCCCCTTCGGTGATGCTAGGGAGAACTGAACAAATGTACCTCAAAAATAGTAATCTTCGGCTGATGTAATACACGTATTCATTGTTTTTTTAATTTAATTAATATTCCCCTTTCAAACCACTCTTGTCAGCGGCCTGCGCTCTTCCTTGTTCTGTGTATGATTTGACATTATGGGTGTATAGTCATTTTTCTCCAGAGAGTAAAGAGTTGTTAGAAAGCGCTTCGTCCTGCGTGTTCTCCCTTTCCGTATTATGATAGCGCCCACTAATACCTTCAAGAATGCATTTCCAACTAGCCCCAGTAGTAGGTCTTTTCAATCGAATTGCAAAGTGAGTCTTTCGCCCCACAGTTTCACTGGCCTTCCTTGTTCATCTTTGTCCCGCGTGACACGGCGCATGCGCACAGCTGTGTCAGCTGTTGCCCGCCGCGCCTCAAGCAGTAACAGCTTCTCCTCATCACAATGGCAACCCACGCGACTAACGGCCGCACCATGTGAACAGCCACCTGACCAATGGCGCCGCCACGGAGCTTAAGTGGTGCCAAGCTGAAGGGTCGAACAGGTAGCGTAGTGTAGCTATCGCTACAAAAGGAGGGGAAAGGGAGCGGCCGATATTTCGATATTTAGTTAAGTTGCTTTGCGAGATGACATGAAAGACAGAAATAAATAAAACCCCAATTTTTCCAGATATTTACCTCTGATCTGTAAGAAAATGAGAATCAAAAAATAAAATCTGGCCGCTACATTTACTCTATTCACTAAACAAGAACACGCTGCCACAAACCACATTATATTCTAACTGTATTTAGACACGGTGTAGCAGCTGAAACTTTCGATGTAATTCCTACATACAATGTCAGTGGTGAACTCAACGTTCATAGGTGCATGTCTGAATCTTACGTACGAAACCCACGGCGCATCCACACACTGTAAGAAAAAATCCCGCACAAATACAGGACATGTGGCCGCTAACCTTGTTGCCGCAACATGTGCTGCACCACTCCGTTGTGCAGACACCCCGTGGTAAAGTGGTACGGTGCATTTTGCGGAAACAAGGTTAGCGCACACATACTACGTACCCTGTTATGATGTCAAATGTTCTGTATGCCACGGTGTATGTGCTGTTATTATGTCAACATAACACCAACCATCACAACAATGTATAGCATGCGTGCTGTAACCAAGTTAACATGACAGGATCTGTAAACCCCAATTTTTCCAGATATTTACCTCTGATCTGTAAGAAAATGAGAATCAAAAAATAAAATCTGGCCGCTACATTTACTCTATTCACTAAACAAGAACACGCTGCCACAAACCACATTATATTCTAACTGTATTTAGACACGGTGTAGCAGCTGAAACTTTCGATGTAATTCCTACATACAATGTCAGTGGTGAACTCAACGTTCATAGGTGCATGTCTGAATCTTACGTACGAAACCCACGGCGCATCCACACACTGTAAGAAAAAATCCCGCACAAATACAGGACATGTGGCCGCTAACCTTGTTGCCGCAACATGTGCTGCACCACTCCGTTGTGCAGACACCCCGTGGTAAAGTGGTACGGTGCATTTTGCGGAAACAAGGTTAGCGCACACATACTACGTACCCTGTTATGATGTCAAATGTTCTGTATGCCACGGTGTATGTGCTGTTATTATGTCAACATAACACCAACCATCACAACAATGTATAGCATGCGTGCTGTAACCAAGTTAACATGACAGGATCTGTGTTATATGACTACATATCACGTTCTGTTCTCATGCTGCACTGTACATTCCACTGCAAAGATGCTAACATACGCATGTCCCGTAGCATTTATGAGCAGCCCATGTTCATCTTTGAAAGCTGACTGAACACATGCTGTTTAATGCTTGATGGCACATGATACGCAATATTACACTCCTGTATTTTCTGATCGGAGCCAAGCCCACGTTCAGGTAAGAGGCATGCTATGCGTGGTAAATGTGTCATGTCTGCAGCATGCAAATTTTTCTGCACACAGATTACGTATCAAAATGAACACACTTTGAAAGTAAATATCTTGCGTGTGGTATTTTGCACCTCCTTCAAACACAATCTAGGAGGTGATAAAATTGCATAGAAGTGAATTAGTTTCAAACAGTTTTAATTAAGAACACAAAAAGGTACAAAAATAGCAAAAACAAGCTACACATCAAATGATATACATTATGCATGTACTTGCAAATCGAATCTGATTTCCAATATCTAACTTCCGATATCAGAGTTCGTAATCGGAGCTACGCAATAAATCCAAAATGAAAGTTTAAAGTTCACAAACACACTAAATCCGAGACATGCAATATTGCCACTTTTTTTTTAATTTGTCAGGCTGCTGAAGGGCACCGTACAGTTCTGGGTGGACTGAGGTGATCCTCCGGTTCAACTGCCGGCTCCCTTCCTCTGGGTTCATGCCCACTAGTTGCCTGAAAAGAATGAGACATATTAAGAAGCTAGATCATCCGAATTAAGACGTGCAGAATTCTAGGGCTAGTCTAAATGTAGATCCGCCTTTGCTCGCTGCGCCACTTCTGTGGAAATAAGGGTTCATGTTAACATCATTTACATGGTTATACTAGCTTTTCAAGAAAAACCACGTATCACAAAACACAGAGGAAGAGATGCTGTGATGCCAAGAAAGCAAATGCCTCCAGCATTAGGCAGGCAACAGTAATAGCAATACTGCAGTTACTCACTGCATTCTGATTTGGCATGCTTTACACAGCAAATTTCTGGTGCAAGAGATATGCCTTGTGCGTGCTGTTGCTGCACAGCAGTACAGTGCTGTTGCTGCCACATGCCTAAGCTTCTAATTTTAAGAAAAAGTTTTGAATTCTGTGAATTCCATATGAAGAATCTGCAATATTCTCCGCGGCCTTACAGCAACACTCGCATGCCATCGCTTCCTTTTCTCACTGCTTCATGGTCCATGCGGCACAGTTCTGTGCTTGTTAGCAATTTTTTTCCTTCCCTACTACTCAAGGCTCTTTCAGTGCCTTCTATTCTTTCTCAGTAGTCTGCATGGTTTCCTTTCCACGTTCCTGGCCACCAAAAAGTTGGCTTACTCTCGCAGCTCAATAGTCTGTTGAGTGAACTCGCTATGGGAGTAAAAAAGTTAGGAAAAAAATTGCTCTGTATTCATAACTTGGATCCAATATAACATGAGGTGCTTTCTGAAGCATATGATTTTAAAAATAAACTCGTGCTGCATTTGTGCATATATGGTAGTACTGCTTTGGGCAGGTGCCCGTGCTGTAAACCTCATACAAGAGTGTGAGAGCATTGCTGCCAGAGCCGCAGCACTTGTGCTAGTTTGCATGAGCAGAACGGTAGCAAATATATCAAGACATCAGCTGAACTTTTTTCATTGCCAGGTTGTACCCTTCATGATAAGTCGCGTGACAAACAATAGCATTCCTATCGTTACGTCATCGTACTGATTACTGAAGGCACAATATCGTCCAAAAAAGATAATGTGGCTGCTAGCACACCATTGCAGAGAGATGCTAAAACCAGCGTTTTTTTTTCAAAAACTAGGGATCTTACACAAGACTAGCCAATGCGGTTGAGCTCTGATTTTAATACTGAGCCAAATGATTAATGTAGCTTAAGAAAGTTATTAACTGAGCCATAGTCACATAAATGCTAGCCTTCAAGATTTCAGGAAAGCCATGAAGAACTGCCCTAAAGCACGATACACAATAAGCAGACAGGTTGAGGGCACGTGTGTGCATGCTGTCTTTTAGCACAACTCTTGCTGGGTGTGGAGAATAAAAAAAACTAGCACCTTTCCCAAGACTTACTTTGCAACTATAGCACATTAAATTACAATATATGAAAATAAATATTCTTTCCTAGCTGCCTTGCTAAACTGCAGGCTTACATAAGCCATGCCCAACATGAATTCAAGAACAGCAGATACCAAAATATTGGTTCCATGTTTTCTTTTTTCAAATCATGTATTAGGCATTAGTATATATGAATTACCTTGCAGTATTTCCCTATTGCAGCTAAATTATTTATAATCGTATTTTTTCTTGATGCCATTTATACTTCATGAACCGAACAATAGCCTCGACATGTGAGGATTGAACTGCAGTATAATCACTGATTCCTAGTTATAAATCACTGTACATGTGTTGCACCGTCATAGCAGCTCCATGTTTGAAAACAGTCACTGCGGAAACCTGAGCATTTTTAAATCCACGTGTTACCGCCTGCTCTGACCTGCACTGCAGAAGCTACGCCTTGGACTCAATCATGGCATCTGTGATGTCACATGCAACCCATGTAAGCAGAGAAGCTGGTCTTAGAAAAAAAATTTCCAATCATAGTCACAACTATAAAAATTCCATGGAACGTGTTTCTACGCGGTGATTCCAAATATGCCACCGAATTTTATAGACATCTCGTGCTTGTGCACTTATATGTTAAGTAAGATTTTGGAGAGAAACTATGAAATTTTGCTGCAGAAAACTTGCTGAAACACATGCTATTATTTTTGTCTTGACATCAACGAAAGGTAAAATCATCCTATCATATAACTTGAGTTATAAGGTTCTTGTGTTGCCATTTTAAAAACAAGAATATGTACACGCTTGCCTTCCCGTTTCTGAAGTGGCAACTTCAAACACCAACAACTTAATTTCTATGGTAAGTAAGATGATAATTTTACCCTTATTGCATTCCCTGACGTCACTACAAATGAATGGCATGCCTTTTAACAAGTTTCCTCCAGCAAAATTTCTTACAATTTCTCTCCAAAATCTTACATATTACATAACATAATGAAATTGAATGGCATATTTTCAATTAGCATACAAAAACATAGTGGACAGGGTTTTTTACCTTCGACTTTTTTTGGCTTTTGGTATTTTTTTTTTTGCTTTGGTATAATTATTGGCCTTTGGTACCTTTGGCATTTTTTTGTCAATTTAATTACTAGAACAAGCCTGTGATAGCTATGCTGTGGCACACATTCCCACACATTTACTTTTCCTTTCTTTGCCATGTTCCTTGAGCATGAGACACCAACATAAGGAAATGACAGATGTTTGATTCTTACAGAAAAAAATCACAACTGTGAAGCATTTCTTTCATTTACGAAAGTCCTGTTATACTTGTTTCAAAGAACAGAAAAGACATCCTGAGGATGATTACAGACAGTTAAGCATCCAGACTGACAGCGAAATGTCCCTCCGAACACTTGTGATGAGCTTGAAAACCTAGGTCAAGTGCTCAAGTGCAGGTGAGTGGCTGTTTCCTTATTCTTTTAGTTAATAGAAGAAGCATTCGTCGCAAACAAGACACCTATAGAGGGTACAGTTTTATAGTACCGAAGTCAAGGCATTTGCCCATTACACCTTCCTACATAAACTTCAGTTTGTTTTATTAGTCCATTGTCTTTATGCATTTCATCCTGAAAATGGTAGCACAAATCATGTAATCTGATAGCGAAACATAGAGATGCATATTACAAAAGTACGCACTTCAATATTATACTGAATATTTAGACATTATTATGCTGCTTCAAGAGTTGGCTATGCCGTAGCATTCACACCAGCAGAATATACGTCTCAAGTAGATGACACGAGCCTGAAATTTCATCTTAGATGTAGCACTTCGACTTACGTTATAAAATTGCAATATGGAATGTTATTTTCAATGCACCACCTTACTCTTTCAACATAAATGGAAAGCAACGCGTTCTTAAATTTTATTGTGACCTCAAGCACAGAAAATGACAGCTTGGAAAATGCGAAATGAAAATCCTGCACTCATTTTTTTTGCAAAACGTTGATGTAGGACTACAGAAAAGACTCCGAATAAGGTGCTGCCAACTTGACATTATTCTGTAATTAAACCACATTGCCTGGCAGGTTGTCTTAACACAATGGTGAAACATTGCAATGGCATGCAAACAAAGCAAAGAAAGGGCGTTGCACTCCTGTACATTAGCGAATCAGTGCGTTACATCCACTGGTCTCCACTAAGGGGCTGAATGATGCAAAAGATGCCTGAGCATGAAGTCACTGTAAGTGAATGGGCTTGTCCCAGAAGCCAGCCTTTCACAGTACACTGAATGGGACATTAGCAAAGTTCTGAGGTTTCCGTTTCGCATCATTCATTACACATTTCGTCTTTCCATCACTTTTGTCTTTTTTCACAACAATGCGTGGTTGTTGCGCCATCAACAATGCAAGAAGAATAAAAAAGTTTTTGAGAAAGACATTTCAGGAAGAAGGGTCCTTCAGAGTGCAACGGGAAAACAAGTAGGAGAGCCGACGACATGACAGGGCTACAGGAAATCTAGAGCCTTGTCTCCTAGGCCCTGTGTCGTCCTGTTGCAATACAAAATACCCATCTAATAATATGCACCACGAAGCCCAGCATGAAGTTTTGCTTAGTATTCAAGTTCTAATTTGCGTGATACCGCTTATTATATTGCAGTTACCAGGTTGCAAACGTTGATTTTTATTGTCATGTAGTAAGTGGAAAACTTCCGCCGCTAGCCAACCACTTTGCCAAGTTGTATTCTTTTGAGCGAAGCCGACAGAGGATGTACCTACTACCCAATGTCACGTCAGTGGTGTCCTGGTACACGAGGGTATCAAGTACTGCTTTGTATTGTAGCAGATAAAGTACTATGCCTAAATGGGCTTTTTTTCATGAGGCTTGGTGCAGTTGGCTTAAAGCAGCGCATGTCCTCTACCACTCTCTTCTGTAGGCCATTTCTCTCGCGCTGCACATTTCTAAAATGGCACATGCTGCCGCAAATATTCATCGTTCTCACAAGTCGTTCCTTTAGCTCATGACTAGCCCAAAAACTATTTTGCGTGCTTCAGGTAGGTGCCGCTAGATAAACTTGGCTGTGCTATAGGCATGTCCGGTAGATAAATGAACGCTTAAAGCAATAAATATTTTCATCCACCATCGATGTCAGGAGACATCGGCTGTTTGCAGCTTCTAGTGCTGTATATTTGAAGTATTTAAAATCGAGCGGCTGTTCAAAGGACGGGTGCCCTGGATTCTGCCGTCGTTCGCCTATTCTCTGCTATGCGAAATTTCAGTTATAAGATGACCTTAGCCTCATTGTCATTCTACTAGTACTCCATTGCACTCTGAAGAAAAGAACGCAGAGTGCTATGCAAGCATCTCTTTACCGCAGCATTTGCATGGATATTTTCCTAAATTTTTCTGAAACTGGAAGGTTTGACAAGCGATGCTCACATTTCTCGTGTTCGTATTTCTTATTTCTGTGATACAACAGCAGTTGCCACCAGAGAGTGGCATAAAAACTATGTACGAAAGGATGAAAGCTGTGGTTGCATTCACTGAAAAGCACAGCAGCCTTCCGTCTTCTGACACAAGCCATCCAACTCCCAGTGGCTTCACGTATGCTCAGCTCACATGAGAGAATGTGCCATCCAGCCGCCTAGTGAAGATTAGTAGTTACTTTCTTTTTTTGTCCGTGTGCCACTGCACTGTTTCATCGTAGTGTTAGACCAACTCGCCCATCAGTTCGTGTTATCAAGGTTGTCAAACTATGCACAAAATGCACGTGCACATGGAATCGCAACAATGTTGAGATGCTGCAGGAGGGATGCCAGGCATATGCAGTTTACATGCTATTTTTTTCCTCACGTCTTACTGAGTATATACTGCAACAGTCATAAAGAGATAGTTATGATAAAAACTTGTCTATACACAAGAGAAAAATTTATGTGGTTACCTCTGAATGAATTCCAATGTGGCTTGCACTTCTTGATTGTATTTCATGTTGAGACAAAAGTACGCAGCATACAGGGTCTCCATGGCGGCCAGAAAGCTCAGTCCTTCAAAGCACTTCGCTCCGTCGAGTGTCACAATGCACGTACAATCACAGTCAAAGATGCTTGTGCCTGAAAAGAAAATTATCAACGACTGCATCAAAAACTGAGTTCGGAATAAATTTTAGCAATTGTGGAGTGATTCGTTTTTTTTTAATTCTACAGCTCCGAAGAATAATTTTTAGCATGATAATATGAACATGAGGAATACAAATCTTTCTCACATAGCTAGTCATGTCAGCACAGCTCACAAAAAAAATATGACGGCACCTCTATGTAGATGCAAATGCTAGACACTGAAGGTATTTATAATGCATCGGACAAGAGCAGATGGATGAATGGCAATGCATGCGATATTTTCTAGAGATGATTCTCAAGTTAATATTATAGGCCACAAACCTGAATTATATAGCTGCGCTAACAAGGTTCTAGCAGCGGGTTATGCTGCCAGGTACAATCTCAAAGAGAAGACTGTGGCATGCGGATGGTTAATTTAGCTTGCTGGGCATGCCTCATCGAATTCTTGAAGCTGCATTGAGTTTGACATACAGGGTAATTCACAACAACCTCCTTCGTTACCACGCTCTAATTCTTTGCGATCAATGAGGTTTCATACTTCCATGATTTTTAGAAGGTTATACTCTGCTCAAAGCATCCAGAAAATTATGAAAATCTTACCAAGTACAACCACCATTGGTGTAGGAGGCAGGTCACTAATCAGTTCAGAAACACAGGTTGACGTCTGTGGCGGTAAGAAGCCATTATCAGAAGCAGATGAATATAAGGAAACTGCATGTTCAACACAAGGGCACACAGGTAACAAGTGTGCTGAAGAATCACAGGATTAATGAGCACCTGGCTAATTGCAGCAGCAGGACTACAAAAAGAAAAGTTCACAGCTTTTTGCACTTTGGTAAACTTTGAGGTGGTGCCCATAAAATTCTACTGGAACAATGACGCATGTTAATTGGTAATTTTTCGTTGACACTGGCTACAATTTCTGTGAACTCAAATGATGGAGCAAGTGCTCTAGAATTTTACAGAGATATGTGAAAGTTTCATCTACGGTCATAAAGCAGAAATTATGTTAATGCTGAGAGGCTACCGAGTATCCATCCCCGCAATAATCTCACCTGAAAAACACTAAATAGGAACTCTGTCTTTTCCTTGAAGAAAATGCACAGCAATGGGAACACCCCACTGAGCAGAGCTTTTGGACGGCCCATGTCCTGTGCTGCCCTGTCTGTCATAAGGAGCCATTGAAGTGCCTCGTCTCCCTTCAGGCTGTGCCGCAGGAATGCATACAAGACCTAGAGGTCTGCAATTTCTTGATTGACAAATAATCCTTCTAGCTGCGTGTCCGTTAGCCTGAAAAAAAAAGACTTTTGGCTGTAAAACCTTCTTGACATCACTGAAAACAACCATAACAGTGAGTGAAAGGTAATTTGTGTGCTTGCACAAGACTTTCACCTTTTTCAACCTAACGATCCAGTGCTGAGCAAGTTATCAACACCTACAGGGTATGCCCTCTCTTCTTTGTGTCATGCATTACCCCTTTCCTTTTTTGGCCCTGCCATTTTGGTGCAAAATTGATGGTCACATGCAATGTGTTTCAGGGAAGCCTGCCACTAATTTTTAAAAATGGGCTTTTTGAGTTATGAAGACTGCTTCTGCGGCAGAATAATACCAGTGTAAGCGGGAAATTCAAACAGGTGAATAAAGTCTGCTAGTAAGTTGGTTAAATAATTTCTGATAATTAAATTCATAACTATCGCAGTCAGGCAACTGGCAGTAATTAAAAATTGTAGCCGGTCATTAGTAACAGCCATATCAGTGTTTGAATTTCTAAAGCACGATTACTCTAGATGCTGTGGCTTAGAAAATTTTAGCTAGATCATGCCAAGAGACAAGCACTTTTGAAATGCATGCAGACAAACCAATCCCTCTTGTGCACGTAACTATATATTCGAAATAGCCAAACTTTCCATGTCACAGTGCCAAAGGTAATCGTGTTTCAAAATTCCAAGAATTGACATGGCTATCAGTAATGAACAGCTATAAATCTCTAATTCCAACGAGGTGCTAACTGTGACAGTTTTATCAGAACTTAGTTATGCACCTAACTAGTTAACATGCGGGCTTCCCTGAAATATCTGGTATACACTTATATGCATGACCACACTAATACCTCATGCCTACTGCGACATACTATCAACAACAAGAATAAATGGACTGAAAAAATTGTTGATTTTGTACTGCAGGGTAAGGCTCTCAGAAGGCAGCACGACAGACTTACAAAGGCAACTGCACCAGGTACAGTCATCATCATCATCAGCCTGACTACACCCACTGCAGCTCAAAGGCCTCTCCCATGTCTCTCCATTTAACCTTGTCCTTTGTCAACTGTGACCACCGTACCCGGCAAACATCTTATCTGCCCACCTAACTTTTTGCCGCCCCCTGCTATGCTTGTCTTCTCTTGGAATCCACTCCGTTACCCATACGTACAGTCTACTCCCGACTATATTATCTAGTGTTGCACCGAGTTTCAAATTAAGTAAAATTTTAACCCAATTTTTGAATTTTGTTCGCTTTTCTGACATGATAATGAATGCTCACAGCCTGTAATTTAAGAATTCCTTATTACTTAAACAGTTATTGCACTAATTGTTGGAAGTTATTCTTTGACATTGCATCTGGTAGTAGAAGTGCCCTAATCCAATACGTGGCTTACCCTGCACATTTGGCATCCAGCATTACTTTAACACACACTCAGCAACAGTTACTTTTCCTGAAACTTCCAACAACACTTCAATTTACTGACATGCAGCTTTCAAATACAGTTGATACGTGCCTTCTAAAATGGGCCAGGAAGTGCCGTTGCGTGAACAGCAAGGGCCACTCTTTCAGTACATCACAAGCTCGCTTGCCCTTAGTGTTGATGGTCGCTCGAATTGCTGCATAAGCACGCATTTTAAGGAATGCTTGAAATTCATGAACCGGATGCCTATAAAGCAAGAACAAAGCATTGCCTTTGCAAAAAAAATCCTGAATAAGAGATCACCTTAAGCATTAATTAAAATATAGCTAGCAACCAAACCAAAACTAGCCTGCCCACTGCCTACCGGCAGATAGCTCAGGGTTTGAACTCTGCCATTGAGTCCGCATGCTCAATTTGCTTGATAGGTGGGTCATTCCATGCCAAATGCGTCAATGTTTGTAATCGACCCGCTTCGATTATGTTCAAAAAATTTGTGGCGTTTTACTGAACTGTCAAAAGGAAACTCTCTTAATATGTAGCGGGAAAAAATTTTCCTGTCATCTGTAGCCCTTTGCATTTTGGAGAAAAGTGGAAAGCTAGGTACCATTAAAAATTCATAATAAAATGTTAATTTCTTTTTTGCCCTAAAATGTTTTTGTGGACAATGCAGATGTCTTGTATTTTTTTAAACATGCCTCAAGAAATCCCCTGCACAAGGTTTTTATGTTTTTTCAAGTTCGTTGTTTTAGCTCAATATGCTCCATTTTGGAACTCATTTTAAAAGTCTACGCGACGTTTGTAAACAATATAAAATTTTACACTAGCTCACCATAACATGCTATACATGGTAAAAATGTTTACATTAAAATTAAACTGAACTATGTTCAGAAAAAAAGTTACAAAGTTTCAAAAAGTGCACTGTGGTACGTATTGAGATAAAAATAATATACTGAGGTGCTCACTGGAAAAAATGCCAAATACTATTCCTCTAATAGCTCGTTTCATTGTAATTTTGCTCAGAATTTTTTATTAAGGACTTTTTTGTTTTAGGGAAGGAAAAACTTTTGAAGCTGAGCGCCACAGCACTAGTAATGGTTGCCCCATTCTATCACTTCACTGCAGAAGACAACCTCGGCGCTGTTCAGACTGCTCTCTTTCTGTGCACTCACGTGCTCACGTGCTGCGCATCCAATATGAGCGAAGCTGGCATCACACTTCTCGCGTGCGGTGTTTACAAAAAGCATGCTCTGTGAGATGCGAGGACGGAATCAAGTGACTCGAGGGGGCATCTACAAAAGCAAATATGATCACCTGGGTAGGCCAGGCCACACATCCGCGTCCCTCTGCTTTTTTTATTTTCCACTAAGCTGCGTACTGGACTCTATTCATTTTGCTGGGCTCCTGAGTTCTGTTTAGTCAACAGCCCTTATAACAAATATAGATAAGGCATTTTTCTGAAACTCAGATGTATCCAGCGCCCTAAGGTCTGTTCTTCTAGTGAAAGTGCCGAACAAAAATGTTTACCTCCTAATCAGCTTCATCCGCAGGTTTGATTCCGAAGTGGCACAAGTAAATAGTATGAAGGATATAATGCGAAGAATAACATGATGCGAAATGACATCTTCTCAAACATTTAATAATTGCAAGTATTCATGCACGTTTTACAAGAGCAATAAGTTAACTTAATTACTGCAGCCGCATCTTCCGTCGTTCTTGCTTCCTTTCTTAATGAAACAGATGGTTTACCAACTTAGAAATAGAAACTGCACTAGTGATTTTGCGTGGCTCAATGTGGAATGGTGCCAAATTTCCGGGTGGTCGGACAAAAGCTGCTGTGCACATACCTGCTTTGATATTTGAAACTCCTCTATTTCTGAGAATGATACGAGTTCAACAAGAACAGTACTGAGAGATGCATGTTTAAAACAGTGCAATGCACATATACCTTTAACCAGAACAGCCAGCTATTCCAAACTTGTGATCAAGTTGGACTTTTTTTTTCTGAACTGCACTTTCCAAAACCCAGAGGGTCTCCTTTGTGCAGCATCTGCTCATGTGAGAAGCTGATAAGGTGTCATGATGTGGCCTTCGTAAGGTAAGAGTCTGGTCTCCCGAGGTGATCATCTTCGCATTTGTGGATGCCCCCTCAAGCCACCTGATTCCGTCCTCGCACCTCGCAGAGCATGGCTTTTATAAAAACAGCACACCAAAGCATCTCCCAAGTAACAGTGCAGAACACAGACGGGTGCACGAGATGAGAAGGCGACACAACAAGCGCTGACTTGCAATGTTTGTTTTGAGAATTACAGAACTTCATATACCCTTGCATAAAGTCGCCATATGTTCCAAGGACACGTGGCTTGCACACTGTGTGGCACACGCACTCCTGCACAGTCATGAAAATCATTGCACGTTTGACAGCTCAAGTTCTTTTTTTGTTAGCAGTAGGGACGGTGTGCTGACACATTGTTCTCGTAGTCTGAATATCCTAGCTGCCCCAATAATCTCACAGACCACCTGTTCACTGTGTGTTTTCAGCACTTTGCATCGATGATTGATTGAGGAATTGATTTTGCATTGTTGCATTGAGCACTACAGCGTATGTTTGTCTGGATACACAGCACAATGCACTTTTTCGCAACTTTGTAATTTTTTTTCTGAAAGTGTTTCAGTTTATTTTTAGTGTAAACAATTTCTCCATGTAGTACATGTTTTGGCGAGGCAATGAAAAGTTTTATATAGCTCATAAATGTCGTCTGGACTTTTTTAAAAAAAGTTCCGAAATGAAGCATTTTGAGCTAAAAAAACAAACTACAAAAAACAAAAACCTTGTGCAGGCATTGTCTTGACACATAATAAAAATAAAACTCATATAAGTTGTCCAAAAAAACTTTAGAGGCCAAAAAGAAAAGAAACATTTTATCATGAATTTTTTACGGAGACCTACTTTTGCACTAGTCTGGAAAATTCAAAGGGCTGTCAGATGATGAGAAAAATTTTTTCTCATTGGATATTAAGAGAAATATCTTTTTTGAGTTCAATAAAAAGATAAATTTTTGGACCAAAATAAAAGAGGGTTATGAGCAAATATTGGTGCGTTTGGCATGAAATGACCCATGTAGTCAGCTGCATAAAATTTAGATGAGCTATATTACATGCACACATCTTTTTTTTTAAGCAATGTTACTGCCTCAGGGCATATAACGGTGGTATGTTTGGGTGGTTTCGCTAGATGCTAAAATAAACTGATGACCACTTGCTTTGAACATGTATAGCAGACCTACCAAAATGACAACTTTGGCCCAATACACAAAATTCAAATGTTATGCTCATTAAGTTTTTCTGCTGCTGGCAAGAACGGTGGTAGAAGCCGCGTCAGAACTTGAACATTAATTGTGCCAAACACAAACCAATTGAAAACTTGTAAATTCAGAAGTGGAAATATACCAGTAATACAAAAATGGCAACCCTTATCCATTCATTTTAATTAATGAAATACAACCAAATTAAACTATTCAGTTAAAATCTGCATTAGCTATTATAATTTACTCAAGTTCTCTCATGGCGCATGCAGAGGCAGTAAGAGAGGGGAGTGAGCGGTTGCAAAGTGATACATAAGAACAATGCTGAACTGCAGGTTTTTCCAGGAAAAATAAATGCACGTATATATTAAAAAATTGCAACATCATTATACAGGATTGCAGGGCAAAGGAAATACATATTACACATTGCTATAAAAAATATGTCTTGTACAAAAGATATTAGGGTGACAAACAAAACAATGCAAGCCACAGTATCATAATTGGTTCAAAATGTTTAGAAACAGTCGCAACAGCAACAACCAACGACACCACAATGGCAAAACAATGTATAATTTGTATCAAGAACAATAAAAATAATGCTCAAACATGAAAACTCGGCTCAGTGAATAAATTCAGTGAATTTGGCAGAATATTTTAATTTAATTGTTTCAATTTGCTTGGAGACGAGTATTGCACTTCCCTTAATTAATACATTAATTGCTGAAATAATGAATTCGATTCAGCTATTGCACGCACTTAATGACATGTTCAATTCTAAGAGATTCACTTGTCAAATGGTTTCACTTGCATATAGATTCACGAAATTATGCAGACAAATAAAAATACGTACATGCTGTCCTGTAGCTGTCACATCTGTCGAAGACAGGATAAGGAGCGGATTACCTCCCAGGCGCAAGAAAAATGTAATAACGGTATGTATAGCATGTGCCCATCACCTTGTCACTTCAATACGGCGAATCGAAACCATGTGCGCCCGCGCTTCGCATGTATACGGTAACGAGCCACGATACTCGATAATGCTGTATTTCGAGCTGGCCAGGTTACTGATACGCCGATGCGAGGGCCATTTTGGGGCATGTATATATGTTTTCTTTGCATTTCACGCGACAGTACGCGCTAACTCGTTCGTATGGTTTCTTTTTCTCCTCTCGTTGCAGCTGCCAATCTCTACAGTGAGTTGTTCGCCGCGAAAACTGACAGTGCTGTCTTGATAATTGCAGCGCTGATAAAAGCTGAATGTATACATACCTTGAAAACGCGCAGCACTTGCTTTGTCCGGCCAAGAAATGCTGTCTTGTTTGGCACACAGTTGCAGTCGCCGTCAAACGACGTGCTGTTCGCGCGCCATTAGTTGCATCAGCAGCCGCGTTCTGTGGCACTCCGCGCTGTGTGCTGCGGCTCCAGGGGTGGTATCACTCCGCAAGACAATCATGTTCCGAAGAATAAAAGACGCTATTTGCGCTTACGAACAGCCTGAGAGTGCGTGACGCTTATAATAAGCGTGCAATCGCTCTGTGTAGCGCTGAGCATAATAGCACGAATGTATCAAGCCTTTCGCACTTTAGTTGCACATTTCTGAATTGCGTAGCAGTTCCCGTTTCGAAACCGAAACTTCACTTTGCCTATTGCGCCGACGTGCGGGACGGGAGCCGTTCAGCTTTTCCCGTAGTTTTACAGAATTTTCTAACAGTGCAGATAGAAACTGGCCACCTGGTCCAAGCTAACGCTCTTGGTTATGCTGTATACGTCATAAAAGATATCGCGCTGCTGCACTGCCGCTCAATTAATATGTTACCTCCAAGAGCATAAATGTAGTGAATAGTGCCAGAAAAGACTGCATTTTACCCTTCATGCCTCTTAACTGCACGTCTGAAGAATCATTGTAGCGTGTTCTACACCCCATCCGATACCAACACGGTACGCACTACATCAAGAAATAAGTCCTTGTTCTTTGGTGCAAAGAGGCGGTCTCTACACTTTCATCAGCCACTACACTCCGAAGCAACACAAGAATTCAGCGACTTATGCCCGTGAAAGGACCACCTAACTGCCAACGGCGCCGGCCGTTTCTCGATACCCTGAAGCATGAGAATGCACGGAGAGGAGTCACTGTCAAGAAAAGGATCTAGCCCTTTTCAGAGAAAAAAGGATAACCCCCTTTCATAAACCACTTCTTTTGTCACACCAGCAGTGTCAGGAAAATCGGCACGTGCCGTTCGGCTGGAAGGTGTCCTTTGACATGGAAAACCCAGTGCGCTCTTGAGGTGTGCCTACTCTTGTCGGGGGTTCCATTCTTAAGGTTATACATTTTTTCTAACCATAAAACCATGAAACACGACAGCTGTTTTAACTTTAGGTTATTTGGGATGGAAACATCAGTACAAAACTATCATACTTCTTATCTAATGCAAGAAAACTATTAAATCTGTGTTTTTCGCATGCGTAGTTGCTTTGAAAAGACTCGCTAGTATTTATATGCTCCTGAAATTCAGCTGAAGTCTGTATCCTATGCTAATTCTCCGATATTAGCCTCCAAAATACCACATGAATCCGCATAATATTTGCACTCATCTTTCTGTACATCACCACCTTACACCACAAGTGCACCGGCACTTTCGAGCACCACGTAATTCAGTGGGATGTTTTAAACCTACAATTATTAGAAAAGTATTTCCCCTAGTACGTTTGCACAAAGTGTATATGGTTAGCATGACGTACTCTGCAAAATCTCACCAATAAAAAATTCCTGCAATGACAACAAAGCATTATCGACGTCCATAGCAAATCAATGAAATATGGTCAACATTTGAATTCACGCTGCAGTTCCGGTTGCTCTGCACCACTCTCCTCATGGCGAAAGCCGTGCAAACTATAAAACCCTGTACAGATTTTGTGGCCCAGATGAGTGCATATAGTTATTCAATTCTTTAATCGAAATGAATTACGATCGTCTTGACGTCACAGGTTTCCTACCGTATATATCAAAAGCTTCTGCAGAGGGTGTCAAATAACTTCGCATAACAAGACAGCGTGCAGCGAGAAAAGAGCACAAGCAAAGCAACTGCATCGGGAAGGACTCCACAGGTAAAATGTAAAATTTGCGCTGTGGTGGGAGCATCGCTATGTTATGAAATTCGAAGTTCACACGCAGATATTACCAACTAATCAACAAAAGGTTGGTTTTGATGTCGGTGTAAAAGTGTCATATACATATTTGGAAAACAGCGAGACTCGTCGCTCGTGCATTCCTATGGCTCCAATTACGGTTCGGAGGCTCCAGTTGTATAAGAAACTAATAGGTATTTTACATGTGGCGTCACGGGCGCCATCTTTGGCTGCAGTGCTCAGCCAAGAAGGAAGGAAGGAAGTAAAACGTTTTTTGAGCTCTAGAGAGTAGGTGAGCAATTTGTTGGATTCAGATGTTTCGTCCATCTTCTTAGCAATGTTCGTCTGCCCCTAGTCCAGGGCTCCGCTGGATGCCGCTACCAGCTGTGCTCGCCGGATCAGCCCAAGTTGGACGTCCTGACGGTCACTTCAGAGAATTCCTTCCCATTGCTCTGCGCTCGGGTTGGGTATTTTTGGAGCCACCTCAATTTTCTGGCAGGCCCACGTTATGTGATAGAGCGTGGGTGTTTCATGGCACCATGGCCATTGGTCTGTGTATAGTGTGGGTTGTATTTTTTAAGTGTATTTATATTCGGGTATGAGCCCGTCTGTAGCAGCCTCCGGGAGGCGGTGTGTTCCCTGGAGAGAGATTTATGTGGTGGGGGTACCGTTTCCTGCATCCCTTGTAGTGGTTTAAGATTGCCGAGTAATCTCTAGGGACAGGTTCGGCTTCCTTCTTATCGCACGAGTCGAACGGAAAGGTTGGGGCGCCAGATAGAACCGCAGTCATTGCCTACAGCTGCTAGGTTGCTTGCAAAACCGCCTTCGCCTGTGGTAGGGCAGCAGCAACAATAAATATGTTACGCCGCATCTTGTATTACAGTGCGTCCCATTACACTAACGGTTTGCTCAGTGCTGCAAGCAGAGGTGACTAAACGAAATCACGGCAATTATGCATATAGCCTCATCAACTCGTCGAAAGTTATTACTTAGAGTGCCGTATTCTTGCATGACTGGGATCAACGACGAGAGGATTTCTTATAAAATGTATTGAAATATATTGTCTAAGCTACTAGGAAATATAACATCGCAGCAGTTCTTAATGACCTCGCATCAAATCGCCAATACATGTTACCGTTACTCGAGGGCACCGAGTATTATTTCAAAAATGATGGTGTTGAAACGACCATACAGCTTTTACGAAAGATATATTTCAAGTATCTGAATATCATACAAACAAGTTATCGCTTCATTAAGCATATCCCATGTCTTCAGAGTTTTATTGAGCGCTGCAGAGAAAAAAAGCGCGCATTTCGTAAAACATCTCTGCAATGAAACACGGTGATTAAAGGGTATATTCAAAATTGCTTGTCCATTTCCACACCAGTTACATAGAAGGGCTTGTTGGAAGAGTAAATAAACAGATCCAGTGCGTCGAATATTGTTCGAATTGAAGCATGCATTCCTTGCGTGCCTTGGTCAGAGTTCACTTAATGCGCCATTCATGATTGGACAAATGAGGAATATGGGTGAAGCAGAATTGACATCTGAGCTAGTTGGTTTTTCATTTTCAATTTCATTTTCATTTTAATGGGTGTCCTGCAGCACATCGCAAATTTTTTGTTAGAGCCACTCCCAAGATGCTGGCTCTTCATCTTCGGCGGGAGAATGCTGTTCCTTCTGGTTTGCGTCCATCATTCGAGCCTCCTTCAAAGTAACTTGGTCAGGAGCGGAGACCATACCGTCTTTCCCCATTCCCGAGGGGCCCGCCTCTACATTGTCGCCATAGTTCGGGTTGCCCTTGCAGTGCTTGGGGGCCCGTGTTTGATCTGTCCAAAAGAGTAGTGAAACATTATGAATCAAATAGCTGCTTGCTCAAGAAGTGAACTAGACGTCATAAACTTTGTTTAGCAGTCATAGATGTTTAGAAAATTTATTGGCAGCTCTCTTATATTCTGTGTCTCACCTTTACCCGGCAATTACTACATGTGTTTAACAACGCTGTCATATGATATCCAGCAAGCGATCCCATTGCATATGACTCGTTCCCAGTTAAGAGACTAGAATGCAAATTTTACTGCTTTATATAGGCCGCATATCATTTAGAGTAGCCGCAAAAAGGTGGCCATGTTGACTCGTCGCGGAAAAAAGCACAAGCAAAACTGTGCACATCTGGCAAGACGCTAACGCGCGGGAAGGAAAGATGTAATGTGACCGTGTCGAACTAAAGCAAGATAAATCTGGGTTAAACGCGACATTTTATTATATAGTGCCCTAAAATTTTAAAAGACATTCTTATTAACTTGATAATTCAGAGTTATGTGCTGGGACCCGCCACACGTCATCTATAACTATGTGCATGTTTGACCAGTTTAAACCATTATAATCAGCCAAAAAAAAAAACAAATCGAAGAGTGCCACTGAGTGAGAAAGCACACGAAAAAGCGTGGAATTCCGGGCGAAATATCTTTTAATTATGTGCACTCAGTCAACCTGGCGTACCCGACTAATGGAAGCGCTTATTTGTTACCAATGCCTGCTGGTATTATGCAAAGGTTAATAATTTTACTCCTCCGATAATTCAGACAGAATTATTTTGCCAGCAGGCGACATCTTGGACAAAGCTGCAAGTTGTGATGTTCTGGTGTGACTAAACTGGATAAGTTTTTCTTTATTGCGTGTTTTAAAGTGCTCTCCGTGTTCTTCCACTCACTGGGTTAGTCTCAAGGTAAGAAAAAAAAACTAATCCCGAGTAACGCTTCGAAAACACGAAGCACTTTGCGGGGCCACAAGAAGACATTAACACCTAACCACATTAAGGGCTGCGATGAAGGCATGAAATTAAAAAAAAAGCTTTACTTAGGCTGGTACAACGCAGTACACAGTAGTAGAACGGCGTAGTGGGTTACAGACAAGCAGCGCAGCGGTGGCCTAAGGGTTGAGAATCCACCACGCATGCGGGAAGTTCGGGGTTTGATCCCCAGTGCCGCCGGGCACACACCGATGATATAAACAAGTTTTCTCTAGCCTAGTACTCGGCTTATTAAAGGTAGAATGCTTACGAAATACGTCTTTGAGCCCACCTTGAGCAAACGCCTTGGCGCTGTTTGGCCGCAGATGCCCTTGCGCCATAAAAGCTGATCATCATAAATTATAAGAGTTTCGGGCGTAGTTTGAGTGCAGTCTCTATTGTTAGAATAAAAAGGCTCGCAAAGGTCCATGCAGCGAACTTCTTTTGTATTCATTGAAAGAGCGAATAATATGATGATTTCTTCGGAGAATTTCCTTGTGCCACAAATATGGGCCAAAGCCTGCTTTTGAGATTTCAATTCGACTGATGATTGAGATTCGATGAGTGCGATAAAGCTACGGTTGGAGATATTTGGCAACATGTATTTTGATATCTCTATAGAAAAATGCCACGGTTACGATGTGCAAATCAGTGCAACATTCTTCCCTATTACCCCTTATACAATCCAGTGGCTCCTGGACAGTAGAGAAGATTATCGCATGTATCAGGCACGCAGGCAGTCCACGTGACGAATTCAACCTCAATGCGCAGCTTTGCATTGCATAAAGAAATGACCTCCTATGTAAAAAATTTACCACCCAAGGGGTTGCCTACTAAGCTCATTAGCGGATAAGCTTAGCAGTGCCAAAAATAGGAGGGATTGAATACACGAAGCCATGCTTCTTTAGAGAGGTTACAGATGCCGATGATGAATAACGAGACATGAAGCTAGACTGACCGGCAAACTCCTTGGTCTGTATACTTTTGAGGGAGGCGTACGCATTTATTGTGAGGTGATGTTTCCGTTGAAACCTAATGCCCCTCTCACATGGGCACATCGAAGGCCCACCAACCGATAGTCTATCGACTGAAATGACATTGAGAGCTGCTGCACGGGCAGTGACCATCGAGTGAATAGTCTGTCAAGTCAACGCAGGAGCGGAGAGCCTATGGTTATGTTGAGGGCCTTCTAACGCAGCCTAGAGCTGGTAGTGTCAATTCTTGCGGTGCGAACGAGCACTTTCGTGCACGATTCGTTCATGGTGCGAAAGCGTGAATAAACAAACATTAGTCTCCTAATCAATAATGCAATGTAAAATAGTAGTCCCTACAGTAATAATAAATTCGGGTGGGCACTTTGGTGACCTAAAGCGCGGTGGGGCGAAAGCCTTAAGTGCGGTGATGCTGCTTTTGTCAGTGATGTATGGGTAAGATGTTCATTCAGTACACAATTGTTTGTGAATCTAGAATACTGGAGACACGGGAGGGCGTTTGGAGGGCGTCTGTCTGATTCGACGCGTTTCTACAAACACTCTCCAGAAATTTTGACTCGGTGATCTACATATGCTTTGGCAGAAAGTAGCGTAGTCGTCGGCACGCTCGGCTGCGTACTGGAAGGCTGGTGGTTCGAATCCAATCATGCACAAATATTTTTTTCTTATCGAGCGGAGGAGCGTCACGGACGGACGAACGGTATGACGTCACTTCCGTTGTCGTGACTTCCGCATGGCGATGTAACGGACGGACAGGATCTAGACTGGGAGTATGGGCCATTACAGGCCTTTGCCTTGAAAAGTGTACGGGTCCAGTTTGAAGAGCATTAAATATATCGTGTCAATCGGAAAAGAAGGAGAAGGAAGCTGGATCAGTGTTGTCTGAACACTACATTACTTCAGAAGAAAATCGTACAAAGGGCAGCGTCTTTCCAGAGAACGCATCTGGACATTATATTCCCTGATTGTATACAGTGTTTAATTGTTTATTCTTCAAAGTTGCCGGCAGGCCGCTTTATCACTTTGTTTATGATGCAAGTCGTGAAGAGATTTATTTCGATTGATCGCATGTAGGCAGAGCTGATTCTACGTTGTTGCAAAATGTTCTATAAACTTTACACGCTTTATCTAGAAAGTGCGCTATAAGCTTTAAATTGAGCACGGCCGAGAGTGGCGACCATTCTTTTGATGACCGCCGAGCACGATTGTTGTTACGCTGCCGCCTAGTGATTAAGTTCATTGTGGGCGCAAGTCAGCCCAAATAAAGGGATTTCTCGGACGCAGTTTTTGCAGCCTCTCTGCTCTCCGGACTCCAGTTACTATTTCGTGAAAATATTAATAAGGTCTTTATTATGTGGACGGAATTGCCGAGATTTGAATACCTAGACATGACGTAAGCACAATAGAGGATTTTTAATATTCCTAAAATGCGCATCCCCGCAACACAGTGCTGCCCAACAAGAGATGGCTGAACATTCGTTTCCAGCAGAAACAAATCAATAAGGACTAGTTTTTTGTTTTATTCTTCCAAAATACGTTGCAACATTCCATCCACACCCTTAATGCTTGTCTTGTACCCATCGCAGTCTTTTTTTTTACAGAGAAGTCGGCCACTTGTCTTTGGAAACAAAACAGTTACTCAGGTAATAAGAAACAGGACCATATAAACAACTACAAGGACCCCTATTGGCCACTGAGAGTCCTAGACTATGAGAAGAAATGGAAAACGACCATGCCGGTATGAAATCAACAAAAGATTTAGAAGGAGGCAGGGAACATAGAATGTGGTTGACGTCAAGAGCCCAGCCGCAAAATTATGTACCGCGGAGAAAAAAGTAGAATTTCCAGGACCTTTTGCAATAAACAATAGCTAAAAAAGCGTTGCGAGAAGACTACTGAGAATACCCGAAACGTACCGCTGACAGCACTGCAGAAAACTAAATTCTTAGAAAACAGTCGTTGAGGTTAGTGTTATTCGAGGGCGATTAAGGCTGTAACATCTTGTTGTTTTGCAAATGATTCTGATGGGAATGACACCAAGAAGTTTTCTTTTCAGATATTACAGACCAACACAAACAGGGCACCAAATTGTAAAGGAATCATATCGGCTGTAAATTTTACTTATTGTGGCTGAAAAGGTGAATATATATCGCCACCCCCCCCCCCCCCCCAAAAAAAAAAAAATCTTGCAGCCCTTTTCGCAAAAGAAGACTACTGATGATGAAAGGTAGTCTAGAGCGATTCTCTGAGAGCAAGAAGGTTTGACCACTTCTGAAACCAGTGAGCTCCGCGCGAGCATTAAGAGAATTTGCGCTACTCCCTCTCGTGTCCGTTCTGGTTATATCCGCGAGTAACACGTGTGTTTAGCATGATACAGCAATAGCCTCAAGACACTATGAAATATCCCGCAAGCTAAACGCGAAATTTTTGAACTGACATGTTTTGAAAGCAGTGTCAGCAGAAAACGTAAAAAGTATTAGAGAGTTGGCTACAATCTGTTTTTCTTTCCTTCAGGTTGCAAAATGTAGTTACTCTTCTTGTGACGTAGGTCACCTCAGTTAACGAAATGTGGACATCAGCTTTGTCACGACCATCGTTACTGGCATAGAAAGAAAAAAAAAGTAAAAATGAAACACCACATTATCAAGGGATCACATCTATTGTGAGCTGAATTTATTGCTCTTCAACAAGCCACATTCAAAATTGTGGTTACAATGAAAAAGCTAAAAACCGAGTAATACAGAAAAAGCTTGCCCGTTCAGACATTTTTCATGGAACAGGGCAAGTATCGAAATGACAGTCATGAGCACGCACCTCTTGACTAGCAATGACACGTAAACATGGAATTTTCCTCCCTCTAGGCCTGCTTTTAGTGCTCCAGAAACGAAAGGTCCAGATCCGAAAATGGGGCATCCACCGGCAAATCGAAGGTGTCTTCGTACAGCCAGAGCAAGTCGCCAGGCTCCTCTTCGGTGGGGCGTTGCTCCTTTTCTTTTTTTCTATTCGGCAAGTACAAATAGCATAGCCAAACCTGAGCTTAACTGCCAGTCACGTAAGCACACTGAGAACGCAGCATAAATATTATGTACCCGAAACACATTCTGCAAGCAAACCTTCCCTTACGGCGCGATTCAGGTGCCCAACGATATATGAGACAGATACTGCGCCATTTCCTTTCCACCAAAAAACCAATTATTATTATTAAGCAACACACGATATTCGCAAGGGCTATTGCAGAAATAAAAGGAAAATGCAGGAGCCATGCGGCGCTCGTTCCGGTGTGCATGAAATCGCCCTCTAATTACGCTTGAACACAGCATTACTTGACACAACCGTCTCGGAATGCACCTTAACCGAGATTGTAAAAAATGTTACAAACTAGACACTAGCGTCTCTATGCTACGTTTCTGCCCTAAGTAATAACTAAAAGTCAACTGCTCAGAAGGCTAATCCTTACGTTAATATTCCTCTCGGAGTCTTTTGGTAGCCTTGCGTTCCTTGTTGGACGGGTTGCGGGTGGCAGATTTCTTGTCGCTGGCTTTGGGACCACCCATTTCCTTGCCTCCTCCAACCTCTTCTGAGTCGCTAGGGCTCAACCACGTCCAATTGTGGAGAAGGTTCTACAGCATCAGTTGTTTCCAGATGCCCACGTCTCTGCGGCTCTCCTTGATCTTCTTTGTTTTCTTCCTGGCTTGGGCCAAAACCCTGACCGCGTCCATCTCTATAATCAAAAGCTCTCGAAGGAAAAGCAACGGCGACATTTGTTTCCGGATGCCGACGTCTCTGGGGCTCTTCTGATTCTCCAAAATACGCTTCCCATTTATTCCGATAATCAAAGGCACAGAACTGTGCTCGGAAATATGAGTCCGCAAAACTTCAGCAACTGTCACGCAGCTATCTCAGCTTGAAAAACTCAAGTGACACATTAAATTCTTGGAGCTCTTTTCATGTTTGGGAAAGGGTCGTTGGTGGAAAGAGTTAATCGCACCTCCTTCAACAGGATTTACCTTCAGTGCACAAAGGCGAACATGCGGTTTCAGGTCAAGGAGATAAGAAGAGAAATGGGTGTGGTTTCCTACAGAACTCTAGCACCAGATACGAGAGAGATTAAGGAAAGCAGACCCTGCCTAATATTCTTGGAAGTGTATGGAAGGTGACTTCATTTCGAGACCACCCTTTTTTGCCACCAATTTTTTTCCCCTCTTTTACAATGGCGCCGGCTGATTGATGTTGAGAAGCAGTAAAGAGGAGGAGATTTCAACTTTAGTTGTAGGTGCGATAAGAGATGCTTTCGAAAGCGAGCAGCATATTCATTCTGGAGCTTCAGAGATTTCGAACCAGCATGATAATGGTGCCTCAGTGGCCAAAAACAAAATTTCAGACAGGCAGGTTTTTGATGTCTACTGACAAGAGTTCCGAAATTTTGTTTTTTCATACTAGCACACAATGGTCAGCATATGTTTTTACCTGTGCCTTGTGTCCCTTATGCGTAACTAATAAAAAGTATCGTGCAAGAGCAATACCTGTAGGAAATAAGAACGTGCCACCGATGCCCAGTAAATGTGCGGCAAGCTAAATGCCGTAGGCAGTTTCACTGAGTAAACTAGGCCTAAACAGATGCGATGGCGTTATAGAAGTAAGAAGCATGTATGTATGTTAGCTGCAGAAACTGCTTCTATTAGAAAGGCCGCTTGCAGCTTCCCGTTGGTAACCGATTCTTGTTTTTATGCCCTATGAGTCGTAGAGGTCGTTTTACATAAAAAAGCAGGTGTTTTCTTGAGTTTCATAAATATATAGTACACTTGACTTGTATTACCGGGGGTTCTGTGTTTTAGGTTACACATTTCTTTAAATAACTAATATCTGCTGATACATCTGTTTGAAAATTTGGGTTATGTGAGCACGGGGGCATGAGTAGAAAATTGCCATCGTCGTTAATACTTGAAACAAGTAAACCTTTCAATCAGTGCCGTTAGCATGCGTTATTGCGCAGAAAAGAGACGCTAGTATTTATACTTATCTACAATTTACATACTCTGCTTTTTCACAGATTTTCAATTCCATTCAATTCATTCTCTTGTTTTACACTGGATCGTTATCCGAACTAAATGGCCCGACTTCGCCTTGACTGAGTCCCGCAGACGTTTGCAGAGCAGCGACAGCCAATATATATAGATGAATGCTATATATTAATGTGCGTTTTTAATAGAGTGTATACATATAAAAAGAATCCCCCATCAATCCGCACAATGTTCATCACCATTTTTCTCGGACATTGGCAAGCATAGTCGGACAAAACTTAGGGACGCAACGCCTTTTTGATCAAAGAACCCTTTCTAGCCAATGGTGTGGTACCATTCTCATGACCCTCCTGGAGTGACAAAGCAGGAAGTGGTAGATGGAAGGGGATAATCCTTTTCATCTAAGTTGGGGAGAGACCGCTCTCTCTATTGTGCTGCTGATCCCTGCAATTTCACGCTCGCAGGATCTTGCTACTTTTGTTTGTTTTTTTGTTCCTTCCCTAAGCCTAGAGTGAGCTCCACTCAAAGCTGGCTGTTTACCACAGAGTCTACTTCGGAAATACATAGGAAGTTTGAGCAGCTATAGCGTGTCTACATATGGTTGAATATTATTGCGGGTTTTGGCACATTCTTCTTTTTCAGTGGATAGAGGAAATATAGCGGACAGATTTTATTATTCTTCATTTTTTTTACAAATCCGACGTAAATATTGAGAAAAATTGTTTTTTAGACATGCCGGTCTGCCATGTCGTGTGGTAAAGAAAAGTAAACTAAATATCAAAATTTCGACCGCTATATTTCCTCCCTTTTTGTTTCGTTATTGTTAAAAGCAATTTTAATCCATATCGAACGTAGTGTTTACTTTATACACGCTCCGAAAGTTGTGTATGTATTTTCTGCGGGTGTTTGAAATTTTCGCCAAAATCACCGTGTGACATGGCTCCATCTGGCGTCAGACTGCTTTCTCTACCACTCTACCACCAACCTTTTACTTGTCTATGTTCGTGCGAGCACAATTTTCGGAGAACTTCGGAGAATTTGACTTCTTTCTCTCCTTTTTTTCTTCCTTGGCTGTATTTGTAAAGTTTTTCAGCTTTCTTTATTCACATTGCAGTGGGATTTCATAGCCTTCTGAAACATCTCCAAAGTCCACAAAAAGAACTGGGCCACAAAAGGAACATGAAATCCACAAGGGAAGGTCACACCCAAAAGCTCCACCCAGTCCCCCTTCCCCATTGGCCGCCACACAATAAGGCATTGTTTGCATCAAAATACTGGTCGCTCACAGGGAGATGGCTCCCTTTTCAGGACCATATGAGAGAGCTACATAGTTCCTTCCCTAGTGGATGGGAGCAATGATTCAGGTGACATCACGTAAAGAATGCAGTGCTAAATACACCTAAAAGTTGGCTCTCTGGTCAATGGCGGCATTTACAGGAACCTGGTAGAGCCGGGTTGAGTTGACTTATATGGTCGAACACCAGTTACGGGGTTCAAGTAAACGCGCGCTTAGTCGGGTCGAGTCCAGACAAGTCCGCCAAAAGAAGTAGGTTGACTCAACTTGACCCTGACACGGTGTGCCATAAACGCTGTCGAATAGAAACATCGGGTAGGAGAGCGGATAAATGCGAACTTGTTTTTCGCTTGCGCCTTCGCGCCTCCGAAACGTTGGTGACGTGCCTCAGTCTTGAA
This sequence comes from Amblyomma americanum, assembly GCF_052857255.1. Classification (NCBI taxonomy): domain Eukaryota; kingdom Metazoa; phylum Arthropoda; class Arachnida; order Ixodida; family Ixodidae; genus Amblyomma; species Amblyomma americanum. The sequence continues at coordinate 84,816,025 of NC_135498.1, read as the reverse complement.
CGCTCGCACAGCTCGCTCTCAATGCTTTTCTGACGCTCCGTGTCGCTGGAGGTGACCGGGTCTTATGGTACCTCAAAGGGCCCGCTCCCCCGCCGTTGCGCGCATCGAGGCATCCTAAGCGGTCTCCACTGGCTAAAACTGAGTTCATGTAAACACACAGTCTTCGAGTGTTCTAACCTTGCTCAGTCCGACCCCCGACTCGACCCAGCGCTCTGGTTCGTGTAAGCGAGGCGCAATGGTGTACACCGATTGTCATGAGGTAGAGGTCAACCACCTTACACAGTCACACTGACCAGTCATCTTTAGACACTTGCCAGTGACCACAGTAGGGGAGAAAGGGTCGTCTTCTTGCTTTTTCTGCTAAGGCTCTGCTGCTCTGCGACGTCATGAGAAGCGGTCGAAGCCAACTAGGACATTCGCCAATAGTATCTTGATTTGTAAGGCAACGAACCCCGGACAGTGGCTCGCAAGTCATTTAAAAAGCTCGCCTATGGCTCTAAACCACTGAACCCAGAACGTGACGGATCGACATCGAAATGTTGGTTTTCTAATCATTTCTTTAGTTGAGTGTGAGTCTTTTCTCTCTAATTCTTCTCCCGACCATTCATATCTTTGCCAAATGTTCTCGTTTTTATCACTGCAGGTGCTGCCGACTGTATGGGGCTAAGGCGAGTCTCCACCCTCTCTTGGAACAAGGAGCTTGCAGATTTGTGAGCTCTAATCCGGAATAGATGTCTGCGTGGTATAAACAATGTGATGTCCAAGGGGCATGACCTTGAAGGCAAAATCATCCTGTTTTGCATCTCTCAAGCGTTCCTGAACCGCGTTTCTTCTCACAATAAGAGCCCCCTCGGTATGCGTCAAACCTTGTCTCACCTCCAGCGCCACGCTGAATAAAGTATACTTCAATCAGAAAAGTGCTGCGAAGGGGCACTATGTAAATACAAAGCGATACGAAAAAAACAACGCGAAGCAGGGCGCATAATGACACTTCACCGGAAACCAACCAGAGTAGGTAGAGATTCCACGCATTCAAACCCGTGACGTCATTGCAATTGGTCGAAGACATTAATTGGTTGTCTCCTTTTATGTTTGCTGCCGTTTCTATGGACAAAAACAGCACACGTGGGTGGCGTCGTGAGAACGGTCGGCAACATTTTTCTTCTATGTAGATTGCAATCTTTATTATCTTCACAATATATACCAGTAATCTAGGCTTTCGAAAAAACAGCGGGAACTTGCTTGTTCAGTGGCGAAATTTTCGCTCAATGTTACCATAAGCAGCAATAGGACAATATCAGTTTTTTTGTAGACCACAACTCTAATCCTTTTACGCAACTTTGACAATTTCGTTGTGAAATTCTTATAAGTAGAGAAGACATGAAGTAAGCACTTCCGATGTAATTTAGTTAAATACTGCGACGAGGTGGTAACAATGCTGTGAAAAGACAGACGAGCAGATTTACGTGGCTCGTATTAGAACAAACTCGTTATTGGACAAAACGGCGACGATAAAAAAACTTATGAATTCGGTGGCGGCAATAGCAACAAGCGGGCTTCCAAGAAGAAGAACCTTCGAGATAAGGGTCTGGACAATGGTCTCTTCTTTGGCCCCCGCCCCTTCTTTGATTATTGGCTTGAGAGGGGTTCACTCTATTCTGCTTTAGTTTCCCAGCTTAGGCCGCAAGTTCGCCGATATACTTTTTGTGCGTGGAAGAATGATAGTTTCGTGCCATGGTGGAATTCACACACCAGGAGGGGGATATATAAGTTACCTCCTTTTTTGGTACTTAAGTGCTGCCATCTTTAGAAACAAAATTCAAATCTGAGTTGCCTTGTAGCTGGTACGGCCCATTTACTCTAGGAACGGTTTACCTGAGGCACAAACGTCATCTACTGTATGTAGTAGTGGTTCATTAAAGGAGCTCAAGTCGGAGGGAAAAGATGTTGCCGCCCGGGTTCCATTCCCTCTCGATGTGGGTTGTGCTTGGCTTCGCTACGGGGAAAGAGGCGGGCATTTCTAATCCACTTAAGGCCTCTCCTATAACCTATCGCCAAAGCTTAACGCTTCCTTTTTCAAGCAAGGATATTTTAGTGCAAATAGAAGCTAAGAGCCCTTGAAAATAAAGCCTTTTTCGCCCGTCGTCGACTACTGTCGCTCTAGCCGGATGAGTTTGCCAGCATCCAACTGCATGCTAGTCATTAGACTGCAATGCATTCCCGTTCTGATGAAGTCTCGCACAAAAACATGTTACACCGGCTTCTCCAATCCCCATCAACTACTTGCAAAGCTTCCCCTGCAACGATTGTTCACAAAATTTCATCACATGACCCCAAGAACGCTGATCTCTTCGTCTTAAACCTTGGCCTCAACTTCAACATTGGACCTACTCTGGATGCTAAAAACTAGAGTATGCTGCGGGGCACGCTGTCAATCAACTGGACGCGGCACGTCGAGATGGAGCAAGGACTCGTGCTATCTGCGTACTCTCCGAGTACCACCCGAGGCGATTCCTGACCTTCTCTCTCTTACTACGGAGCAGCGCCAAGTTGTTAAGAGTCTTCGGAACAATAAGGAACTACTCATGGTTCCCGCTGACAGAGGCATCACCACTGTCCTGTTGGACCGAGCAGACTATGTAAGCCGGATGCCGAAGCTACTTGAAGATGACACCGAATACTGCAGACTGGACAGGGACCCAACAGCAAAGATGCAGCGCGATTTACAGAAACTGCTCACCAACGTCTTCAGTTTCATCCCTCCGACCCACAGGCCACTTTACCTCAAACTCTTGTGCATCAACGGTTCGGGCCCCGTCTTCTACGGCCTTCCCAAAGTGCACAAGACTGGTTTGCCGATGCGTCCCATCGTGGACTAAAGTCGTTCCCCTCTCCACAGGTTATCTGCTTACCTGCACCGCATCATCTCGCCTCTTGTGGGTTGTGGATCGACATACGTACGAAATTCGACTCACTTCATCGAGAAAGTAAGCAACATATCCCCGGACGACAACGAGCTCCTTGTCTCGTTTGACCTCATGTCGCTATTCACGTGCGTTCCTGTTGACCTTGCCTTACACGCCAGCGCTTCTGTCCCCGAGTCTGACAGATCCTTACCTGAGAGGACCCCTGTTGACGTTCCTGACCTCTGCAGACTCCTACAGTTCTGCATCAGCAACACACATTTTTAATTCAAGAAGAGTTTTACAGTCAACCTCAAGGCACTCGTATAGGCGCCTCTACCTCCATTACCGTCACGAACCACACCATACAGTCTGTCGAATGCCGGGCCCTTGCAACATTTGCTCACCCGCGAAAATTTTTCCTCAGATGTCAAGACGAGAGTCTCTGCATGATTGAAGAAGACGCTTTGCCTGCCTTTCTGTCGCATTTAAACTCCATAGAAGACGCCATTGATTTCACCACCGAGGTCGAGGCGTATGGTGCGTTGCCCTTTCTATGGACCTCCTTCACCCCTCGACGTCACGAAGATGCGGTGGCGCTGATGTTAGCAGCGACTTTCGCATGGTAGGCAAAACAGGTTCCGCTTTCCCGTGCCTACCGCAGCTGCCGCAGTTACCGGCGGCTGCTTCAAGCCTGTGCACTGCAGAAGCAGCATATATTGACCAGCTGCGTCACTGCTGGATCCGCGTAGTAGCATAAAAAATATTAAATTAGCCTCGATAGGTTTCTCGCGCATAAATGCCGCATTCGGAAACTGGCTAACAGGCATTGGGCCACGGTAGTAAAGCGCGAAGTCTAGGAGTCGATAGGCACTGCCACTCAATGCACTTAATATCATGCAAGTTACTGCGTTCATTCACCTGAACTTCAGGATAGTAGGCTCATATTTGCTCAAGGAAAAAAAAAGACATATGTAGCTGCACACGCACTTATCACCTTGAGCCGGAGTGCACGGGGCGCCGACAGGTTCACTCGCCCCCAAGGAATGCGTTTTTTTGTTAATAGCACACCATGTTTAAATGGAGCGTTTTGTGACATTTAATATTTACTTGAAACTGTTTCTTGATATGACGACGTAATTATTTCATTCGAGTAAAAAGAAGTCTGGTAAGTTGTGTCAATCTCGCGCGGTAGCGTTGATGTGCTTAGAATAGCGCACCTTAAGTGTGCTAAACGCCATATGCTTTTTCATTGCATCATGCTTGTGTCATGTTTCATGAGGTAATACATGATCGCGAAGCTTGTTTGGAAAGTAGCAGCCGCAGGCGTGCTACTAACAGACACGTGGCGAGATTGAGAGGCGACGCGGCATGAAAAGTGTTTTCGTTATTTATGCATGCGGTATGCAACTAAACTTGGTGCAAATATGAAATTCCTACGCTAGTTTCAGTCATTCCTTTTATTTATAGCTATACCTGGTGGAGTTCTGGGTAATTATAATTAACACCGTCGTCAAGTCCCCCCAAGCTAGGTCTCAAATAATTGAGTAGATAGTGCGCAGTTTTTTTATGCCAGCATGTGCATAAAGCCCTGTTCTGTATGATGACGCGATTAGTTCTTTTTCTATATGATCAGTACTTATGCATGCATAGTTCCATGAAAACGTTTCTTACAAAAAATAACTAACACAATACTGCACGTGTAGGGAAAAAATCGAGAGATTTATTACGCTCCTCAACGTCTCAGGAATAGTTTGCGACAAATGGAATCATTTGATTTTCATGCGAATTACGAAGGTGAGTGATCCAGTCGCAGAAAATGTGAGAGGTCAGAAAACGAACCTTAAAGTTTATTCCCTCGTTTATGGCATCTTCGCTTTCGCTTTGGTCAAAGAAATGCGGCACTGAAATCAAAGAAATTACCTCACAATTTTTGATGACCACACTTCTAAAAAGCGTAATTTATAAATTTGTACTCAATATTTTGCTATAATTTTTCGTCACGAAACTAGACTTCAGGGCTAGGAAAGAAAATAATTCTAGAAATCAAAAATTTTCATCAAATCGACCAGCTTAACAAGAGCACAAGTCGGCCTGGCTGGTTCGTGGTCATGCGGCTAAAAACAGCGCTAAGCGAGACAGGAGATCGGGGACACGACGCTGTCCCCACTTTTCGCGCAGCGCGACACGTACGTATGTCAGCTGACGATGAGCGCATGTCTGCTCCGACGAAACAACGCCAGCACTTCCCCTCACTACTGTCCCAAAGTAAAGTCATTCCGGCTAGTGCAGAATGTCAAAACTTGTTTTATTCAATGCCTAGCGCATAAATAAACGGCAGGAACGCTTTCTACGTGTTTACTACTAACCATATATACAATACACAGTGGCAAACTATTTCTCTTTATAGGCCGCACGTGGACAACGCGAGCTCGTGTACTTCGACAAATTATTAAGTTGGAAGCATCGACCATTGGTATGATTGGCAGAAACTGGAAACGCGCCTACAAGCCTTGAAAACCCGCGCACAACACCTATCCGCGACGCCACTCCCCGACCTTTTGCCTACCACGAGCTCGCTAGCGACTGCAGCGCCACCTCGTTTGTTTACAAACATGCAGGAGGTCCATATGTCCTGGTAAAACACTATAGTGGCAAACTATAATTCAGCGTTTTCAATAAACCCACCAACACTGGGCGTTATCTCAACTTTAGATCCATCCACCCAGCTTCACATAAGAGATTGGTTGCTTCCACCTTATTAAAAAGAAGCTAACGCATTTGCAAATCTCCCGAAAACAGGGCAAATGAATCAAGGCGGAAAGCTGGGCTAGTTGGTGTTTCATCATGAATTAAAAGACTAGCGCATATAACAGAGACACAGACAAAGAAGTAGACAGGACGAGCGCTAATTTAGCGCTCGTCCTGTCTACTTCTTTGTCTGTGTCTCTGTTATATGCGCTAGTCTTTTAATTCAGGGCAAATGACTTTGACATGGTGCGGCAAGAACTTTCAGGCAATGACTATCCGACATCTTTCGTGGCATTGGTCTAATAACAGCTGTGTCGACCAGAACGTGAAACGCGTGTATCTTCCCCCCTGGAACGTTCCGCTCTTCCCTGCACCCCTGGAATCAGCGAGGCATTGGCACACATTCTGCGCACGTTCCAGATTGTCATTGCTCACGTTCCGACCAGAAAATTGCGACATGCCTTGGTCAACGTAAAGGAGGTTCTTCCAAATGAAAAAATATCCTGGCGTGGTTTACACCATTCCCTGATCCGACTGTCACTGCGTCTACAATGGCGAAACTGATAACTTCGAGAGGCGCCTAAAAGATCATAAAAACGACGGCAAAAACAGAAAAATGGATTCCAGTGCAATCGCTGAACATTCTATTTTGAAACTGTACATTCTCGACTGGGGCGAGGCACACGTTCTTGCGACAGAAAAGAAGAAATTTCCTCACCATCACCTGGAATCTTTGACGATAAAAACGACCTGTCACACCTTGAACAGAAACTGTGGAAATCTGACAACTGCTTGCGCACGCTCCCAGCGCCCCCTTTTCAAGCATACATAAGCTCGTGCACCCGCTTCTCGTTTTTATTGTGAACAAGGCTCCCTGTACGGTAGCCGAAACATATGTTGTGTAATTTTTCTATGTTGTGGTCGGCGTCTGCAATGTCCTGTTTTATCCTCTAACCTTCATCTTTTCTCGGCAATATACGAATTAGGCGCACCCACCGTCAATCGCCAGTCAAGTTAACAGACACTTTTGGCCAATAGTGAGCTAGGCGGATCGAAGGTGAGTGCTTCACTGCTTATGTTGTGCCTGATACTCGGGCGCAAGGTGCGTCGCGTGAATCGATCTTTAGGGCATACTGCTTAGGTGATATGTTTTCGGGTGCCTTTGTGAGAAGGAGGGCACTCCTTCCGTGTACCTCTCTTCGGTATTAATAGTCCCGCACTGCTCGTATAAGAAACTGCCGGCCTTACACCCACATAAAGGCATTGAAAGAAAAAAATTGAACAGTAAGGCATAATACCCCAAGGAGCGGCAATATATGGTGTACAGAACTACACAAAAAACAAAATCTGAACTATTTTGTACCTTTGTAAAAGTGGAGCAGATCACTATAAAACTAAAATGAATAATTGAATAATAATTATTGGAGGAGTAAGCAAGTACAAATGGTTCAGATGCATGTAAATAAATTCAGAAAGATAGCAATAGATTTTGAGTGAAGAAAATTGTCAACACACTATAATAAAACGAGTGTAGGTTTCTCTCGTATATAGAAGTGAGAAAAAGATATTTCAGTGAGCCCCTCCCAATATATGTTGACTTCCACTGGCTCGCTTGTATGTGTAAAAGAAACCACAGATTTATGCATACATACACACAGATTTCTGCCATTGACATTATGCTACGAAATACGTGAAACGATATCCGACTGGACGCGTGGATAGCGCGGGTAAACAATTTTGCTGCTAGTGTTCATCATTTGCGTTTTAAAAAATCCTTGGATTCAGCTTTCGAAATCTTTGTGCAATCTTGTTGCAGCCAGGGTGCACGTTGAGTTTATATAGCTGCTTATTCATTAAACATTATAGAGCTCTTTATACGCCGAACGAGGCATTAGTAGTACAAGTAGTTTATTAAAAATGGCAATAAAAATGTAGGAAAAGATTACTGCTGGTCCTGGCAAATGCCATCTTTACGGGAAAGGACTTATCAGGGGCAACGGAAACATAGAGGTTGCAGGCAGACTGGAGAAATGAAAGAGGTGATATTACAGGAGCTGCTTTCCTTTTTTTTATAAAGCCTCTCAAGTACTGAACTCTGCCCTTCCGTTCTCCGTTTCCTCCAGTTGTTTTCCAGCAAAAACGCCTACTCATGCTTCAAAAACAGCGTCCAACAGAAGCCTTGAGAGATATAGGACGGCCGTGGCAGTGGGAGGAAGAATAAACGGCGGAGAGCTTACTCTGAGGTGGCAGTTTTCAAAGGTAGGCATCACTATAGGTTCTATACCAACGTGCTACAAAATGTCTAGCGAACCTCAGTTACCACTGCTGCAATGACGCTTCTAATTGCAGAATCTTCATTCAGTGTTGGTATCCTGACATATCCATGCCGTGTACTTGAAACCTGTTGCGTTATTGTTGAGAGCCTTTAAATTAATTAATACCAATAAAATCACGCAGAAGTTGACAAATAGTTACTGCAAGTTTGAACCCAAATTTAACAGTAAATTTATAACCGAGAAAGTTTATCTATTTCTGGAAAGCTTTCGGTTAAGTTTTGCTGTATCCGCAGAAGGTTGCATCTTTGGTGGTACCTTAGAAACCGTATTAATCAACAAAAAAGCTTTTTTTGTAGTGAAGTATTCACGAATGAATCGACATTTTGATATAAATACAGAAAATTGCAATTCTCTTATACATATATAGCTTCAAAAGAGGCCTCATGCATTCATTCGGCGTTGTGTTGGAGTGGTCCTTCTGTGCTAAATATGGAATCATTGTATCAAGCCTGCAGACATTCGGTACGCCGGCTTGAAGTCAAGCCAAGATGGACTGCGGTGTTGTTAGGTATTGCAAATCTTCCAAAGGATGTCGTCTTGTAAGATGGACGACTGTGAATTTCCCTTGCCTTCTAGTTACCCCAGGGTACATGCGATGCAGTCGTGAGCAATCGCTAACCATTAACTCTCATAGAAATTGGTCCTCTTCGCCGTTTTCGGTCGTCCGTGGACAGGAGTTTTTGGGGAACGCAAGCTCAATTTGAGAGGCGCGACGCCAGCGCCGCAGCGGCGAACAGTGGAAAGACGAGGCACCGCCGGAATTGCCGGTTTACTAGCTCACGGCCCCATTGAAGAGGCTACCGCTCCGTGGACAGATTTGTGTGGACATGCAACGGGTGGGTTGCGCGACGCACAATATTGGTCATAAGAGAAGCGGTCCCGCCGAAGCAAAGGAAAGGAACGCAGTATTTTGTGTGTATGGCATGATATCGCGCCTGTGGTTCGGCATTAATACCAAGGGACACCGCATTCGCGCCACAGATCTTACGAGTGTAAAAGTAATATTTTCATAGAAAATAAGCACAATTAAGCAGGGCTTAAGTACTGAAATCATTAGAAAAGCAGTGCAACGGGTTTCACAAAGTTTAGTTCATCTGCCTCAGGAATCAGCGAGCGATTGATGTCCTAGCGCCGAGTTTGCCCTGTACTTTACGAGGTTCTCCAATTGGCTAACCAGAACCACCGTGCAGAAACATATTTCTTTCTCGACTACTTATACTTTCTTACCCAGATGTACAAGATTGCCTTCAGTAAGAGCAAAACAAAAAAAAAACAATCCGCATGTACATCGCCTGCTGATAATTTAGAAGCCTGTGTAGCTGACCCATTTGAAATCTGAGACGTTGACAGCAAGACAAGAACCCGGGAACAAAATATTTTTAGAGCGCAGCTCACAAGCGCCCGTTCACCGGCTGAACCACGTCGCAGTAACAGAGTGTAGGAGAGTACCGCTGCTCGCTCTTAGATGGCGCCAGAGTATCGCCGCAGGCGGGCCTACGGGTCATAGACTTCAAGGTGAGGCTGCAGAGTAAAGTACGTATTTTCAGGTGATGTATGTACAGCGTCGACTACAACGACGCACATATACTTAATTTCTATTTTGTTTGCTAATATTTCAGAAGAAATTAAGATACATAAAATTTTTGAAAATATATTTTTGCATTGCGAGTAATATACTGAACAAACAGGATATGAGCAAGTTATGAGTGGTTTTATTAAGCGCTCCTCTAAAGGTTTGATTTTAAAAATGTAGCCACAAGGAAAAATTGGAGTACAATTAAAATGACAGAGATGTGTCCGATTGGACATTAGAAAGCGGACACCAGATTACTTAAAAAAAAAACTCTGCTATGGCCTCGTTTTCACTAGTATTGCAATGAAACTATGCATTTTTTCAGCTGTCTTGCTGCGCTTTCAGCTCTCCAGAAAGACAATGTGCGAGTCGGGAATCGGAGTGAGCAGCGGTGCAACATAGACTAGCTCCAGATCTAGCCCAAGTAGATAGACCCGCCCTTTTCGTCCAGACGAAGCCGCTACTCCGGGTTTGGATTCGCCGTCCGAGCTCATATCAACGTCGGTGGATGTGGATTGGAGTCGATTCCGCAGATTCTGAATCGCGAGGTGCCGGCCTGCTCTTCGTGCTCATGATTGCGGTTTGGTTTAAGATGCCCGTCAGGCTCGTCGGCGCTCATGTGAGAAGTGAAATAGGCGATAGTTGAGAACAAAAGAACAGCTCTCGGCACAATTTAACTACGCAACACAATATCTGCCTGGTGCCAAGAAAACCAGAGACGAGGTCTACGTCCGGCACCTGTTTTCGGCGTCTCTCGTTTTCCTCCTAATACCTACAAGGCTTGCACAATGGTAAGGTAGTGTTTAGCAGGCAGCGCCAATGAATACCACGCGGTCGCTAAAGTGATACAAGAGTGCGGATATCAGCTTTCAACCACGGCCGCACTGTGAGCGCAGTAATCAAAGTGTGCCAAATACAAGTGAGTGAGGTTAATTGGCGCATTAGAAACCTGGCAGCGCTTGCAAGTGTTTCCAGATTGTGCCGATTAATGCATTATTCACCATTCAGAGCTCGAGTGAATGAAAAGCTCAGACACGGCCACTGGACATGGGAAGCACAGATAAGTGGCCGCCTAATAGAATGGTAATTGCGATTACGCCACGCTATTGATTACGCAAAAAAGAAATCCTGTCCAAGAAACACAGCTCGATTGAAATAATGAGAGGTTGGGAGTCCTGGGATATCAGCGACAAGGTCCTATCAGAAAGAACAACTGGGATTAAATTAATGTTTCTGCGATAAAATGTCGCTCTATTTCGCACTGTGGTGATCATTGGCCACGCAATGGTGCGCGGTATTAACTGGACGGCAGTGTTAGAAAAATTAGCGACAGCTTGTAGAACTGCATATTTTCTATGTACACAGAGAACCCAGTTCATACCAGCAGACGCCTAAGAAGCAACCTACGAGCAGCACGAGAGGTTATCAGGGGCAAATATTTTAAAACAATTCGAGAAATGCATGCCACCTGCTACCTCTTAGCCGAGAAATTTACTCTCTCAGTAACCGCGTGGGACCGTAACATCACTTGAAACATTTCTTTCCCAAGTAGGCGCAATAGAAACTCGAGAAAAACTGGAAAAGCATAATCTGCGGTCTTGAAGCTAAGTTATCCTATCCGATGTGCTGAATAGTATTCAACTGCTCAGAATGTAATAACGCCCATTTTGATACCTGCTCAGTTTGCTCGGGACGATTTCCGTTGGTGTTTTTCGGTTTAAGGTTCGCGGATTTGCCCTGCTCGCCTTCGGCACCATCGCTGTTCGCAGCAGTCTTCTCCGTCACCTTCAGAGCCACTGCACCGTAGCGCCGACCACTTTCGACATAGGAGCCATAGCATGAACTCTTTGCGGTTTCCAAGGTCTCGGGGACACTTCCGCATCTCTTCGAATTTCTCCATGTTAGAGCGATGACGAGAGACATGTATGCGAGATTTATAGAGACAATTCAAAGAAAAAAAACACAGACGGGTTAAGGAGCGCCGACCCTACTCTATCTTTTTGAAGGCCATGAACGTCGTCCTCATTTTGAGGCCATACGCTTTTTTTCAGCTAGCTTTTTTATTCTTTGACAATAGAACAGGTTTTAAGGTGTCGAAAGTGGGTAGGAGGGGAAACGACAGCTGGGCTGGAAGGTGCCATAAGAAGTGAGGCTCTACCTTGGAAGCAAATATGTTAGTCACACGGGCCTCTCAATGGCATTGGCATGAACATTCTACAGGTACAGCACTCGGCATGTTCGGAAAACTTGTTCGGTATTTGTGTTTCATGTCTGCTGTCAGGAATTCTAGGATTTCTCTTTTTCGACTTGCCGAAAGTGCTCATCCGCTCTTTATACATCTGCTTTGTGTCTTTTGTGCGACAAAAATGAAAGGTATCGTAAAAGAACGAGCTAAGCATAGCGGGGAATTCTTTTTTTTCTCAACTAGGCCTGAGAAGATGTAAACTAGGCCTCAGAAGATGCGAATGCCTTAGCTATCGTAGGCGCATATATTAATGGTAGGTTCGAAACCTCCCACAGGTCCATAGGGCACTATTACACTGTAAACATGAATGAGCCCTCTTAGGAATATAAATGGCTACCGTCCGCTTTTAACTCCTTAACGAAAATAGCGTGACCGGCTGTAAGTGGCGAAATTGAGGATATCCCTTTTTTTATTACCAACAGAAAGATAACATAGTTTCTGTTGCTAATAAAAAGAGGGGATACTCTCAATTTCACCAGTTACAGAAACTTAACATAGTTTGTGTTGCTCGGCAAGGGCGGAACAAATATCCAGACAAGATTCAAGCTGGGTGTTGGTGAGAGTTTGGGAGCTTTCGCGCTAAAACCAGTCCGGCGCCACGGTTTCACGCAATTGGCTCGTCTAGAACGCCCAACTAAGAAGTGATAGCCGTTCTTTTCACAAAGTGGCGCAATAAGGAGGCAACTTTGCTTGTACGTTTTATTCTGTGAAAAATGCGCGCAGGAAAACTGCGTCTCTGTCAACGGGATATTTTGGTCGTGTTTTCAATTTGTACCTTCTTTAAGAGCTTTCTCGCGTCTTTTTGGCGAAAAGTTACACCCCCATGGAATAGTGCCTCGTACCTTAGATATCTGGTGCCTTCAAATAATCCTTCAGACATAACAAGCGGAAGCTATCAAGGTGAATTTTAGTCATGTAGAATACTGCACCAAAAGAAAAAAAGGCTGCCAGCTCGAATGTCATAAAAAAATTACACCTCTAGATTCTGGCTGGAGCCGACAATAGACTGACAGCTATTTTCTGAACGTTTATTTCATGGAAAAAAACACGTAATTTGAATCCTACTCGTTACGTAATATTTTCATGAAAGGAATTCCTGTACCGGAAATATCACAGCGTTACACTTTGGGACGTGACCAGTTATTGATAAGCTGTAGGAAAGAGCCTCTCTTTTGTTGTGTGCGGGATAACAGTCGCAGCCATGGTCTTCAACGTAAAAAGAGAAGGTTCATAATCTTCTATGCTCTTCGATGCCTTTTTAATGCAGTAGAGAAGTAAGTTGAAGAACAAGCTGTAATTATACCTCTAAGGATTGGAGCGGCCAGTAAAGAGAAAATTTCGGGGAACTTTTAGAGTCTGCGCTGTGTGATTGGTATTCTGTTTTGTGCTAGTCTTATCGAGAAGTTTTTTTTTAAATTAACGGCGCGTAGCAGCTGGACAGAATAAAATGGTATCTTAATTGCTGACTTATCATTTACGTAGACAAGGTACGTGTTGCAAATTCAAGGTTTTGGCGGAGGAAGGAATGGTAAGCCAGTTTCCGAGTTTCAGATGACTTAGCGCGAAGATTTCGTTTTAGGTATCAGACATTAAGTAAATGTTTTGCTGTCATTTTATTTATACGTGTCGACGAGGAAAGGTTAATTGTACGTGAATGGCACAATGTTTGTAGTGTGATTGAACGGCAATTTGGAGGAAGTGGAATTTGAACATTTCGGGCTCCGCTATTTTTGCATCTCTCGTACGGTGTCATTCACCCAGACGAGTAATGGCTGCGGTTCTGACCGCCGAAGCGTGCTTGTACGGTCCAAAAGAAATCAATATCAAGCTAATAATTTGAAATCTTGGGAACAAGGAATTATAGTGCGAAGGTATCACGTGATTGTAATTTACATAGATTTATCTAACAGGCAACTTCTTTGCCCCAACTAGAACGCATTGATATTCTCTGAATTTCCTGATTGGTGGTGAAATACGGATTGTTTGAATTTAGTTTTGGGTCTAGAATCACTGAAAGAGCAAATAACGTAGTGATTATTCATTGATGCACCCCAACCGTTGATCTTGCCGCCTGTAGTTCTAGCAGCATTATAACAACATTTTTATTACTGGAGCATGAAATATCGGTTCTAAAATCACGTAAGCTCTGGTCTTTTCTTCAAAGAAAACTGTTGTGATAAGTGCGATATGTAGCAATTGAAGAGCTGCAAGAAACACACAGCAGAATTTAAGCCGCCGCGGTGGCTCAGTGGTAATTGGCTCGGCTACTCACCCGAAAGACGCCAGTACAGTCCTGGCCGCGGAATTAGATCGCCGAGTGCACAAATAGGACCACAGGTCCATGGGGTTCGACGGACGTTTTTGCCTGGTTGTTGCTACAATATTTAAAATAATTAGGCAATTAAGGCAGCGGCCCCAATCATTGACGATGTCTATCCCGTGTCTGGCATTTATCAGCACTAGACAAATGCCGTTATTATGCTTAGACAGTCTCTACAGAAGGTTTTTCATTTCCCATTTCTGCATTTTCTGTGTTTTCCTGTTCTCTTATTCCATTATGGGTTGTTGCAGAGCAAACACTTTACACCGGCTAGCTTCTCCGCACTGCTCCGCAAAAGGGTTCCTTTGTGTCTCATTATAGCCTTTGGTGGAAAATGAATAAATATTATATAGCATTTAAGAACCATAATACACGCAGTGTACGTTTTTAACTTGTGTTCATTTCAATAGGTTTGCATCGCCAGCGTTCCTCACACTCAAGCTGTGGCTCACACTGTGGCTCACAGCTGTGGCGCACAGCGTTCCTCACACTCAAGCTGTGGCTTAAAAGTACTGAGGATATCTTTAGAAAAAGCAGTGGAAAGTTGGTGCGGCTTGCAGACAGCTCCTGAGCGGTCCTGCACGCTGTTGGGATTCAGGTAGCGCGACTGGCCCGGAGAAGAGACGAGGACGATCGAAGGATGAAAACTTGGAAAGCTTTATACAAAGGCTATTTACATACTGTACAGGTGAGAGCAACTTAGAGTGCTTCTCAGTATGAGAGCTTCTTAGCAGTCGGAAGTGTCTCCCAGCAAATGGTATCTCTCAAGAGGGCAGCTCTTTTCTGGTACCAAACCAGCAGCTCGTTAAATACTCTTCGTATTCCCCAGATCCCTAGCTGGGGAATACAGTTCGAAGAAAGATGTCCAATCAAACGATTGCACTGATGGTACCACCCACGGCAGGGCGGTCCTGATGTTTTTTCGCACCTCAATCGATGGAAAGAGAACAGGACCCGGTCACGTTGTCGTCCACACGGCCTCCAGGTGGGTACGCACATGAGTCCGGACTGCGCCCATGTGCAACAGGAAGGCGCCTGCGTGACACAGGAATGCGTGCTGTCTCCCAGCAGGGGTTGAAAGATCCTGTACTTCGTCGTCTGATGACCAGAACGTGGAACCTCTGTGTAAGGCGCAGCTCTCGGGCACATGTTCAACCCCAGCGTGACTGAGGAGGACAACACTCGTTCGTCGACCCGATGGCATGTTCGAGCACGTGGGGACGCCATTGTCGTCGCTGCTTCTGACATTCCTGCAGCCACGTTTCTTCCAGAGGGCTCATTCACCTTCACGGTGGTTTTCAGGGAATCCTCCTCATGTCCAAATTGGCTGAACTCAACTGCAGGAAGGGAGCGCGAGCACAACAACGCTCTAACGAAAGCCACCGCCAACCATTGAACCCAAGACAGTTAGGTCAATGCGTCCTTCGGCCTCTTGGGACCTTCCTCGACACGTTCGATTGCCACGGCTTCGGCCCTGGCTTCTGCAGCAGCTTCAGCATTAGTGACCATAGCCTCCGAAAATGATAAGGAAAGTGGTCAAGACGACGGTCGGTCAGAAAGGAGGTCAATTTCTTTTGCTACAGTTACTGCGCAAAGTGGTCTTTTCAAGTCTGCCTCACTATGATCTTAATAAAAGAGGACCTCTATAATGTCCATCTTCGTTTGAATTAACAGCTTCGTTCAATATTTTCTTCACCGAACGAAAAACTGACTTGGTTATGTTTTCTTCGCACTAAAATATCCCTGTGACGCAGCTGTGCTTTACCTCTGTTTTTGGTTTTGCGGTGCTGCCAACGCAAAAGGGCAGCTATCAATGCTGCCCCTTTGTCTCAGCTCGGCGCAAAAACTCCCATGAAAGTATCCTGTGGGGATCATTCATATCGGCTATAAGGCCCAAACTCAGGTCTTTGAGAGCATAATTGAAAGACGTGCATTAGCTCGTGCTTCTCAATCTTTGTAAATTCTCATTGCGCCTTTTTTCTTGATAAGCATCTTACTTTGGTTATATACTTTTGCTCTTCGTGACCATAAAATGTTTCCTAGCGGCAGCCCAAAAATATTCCTCCATCGATATTAGCGGAGCACTTCACAGAAATCAACTCTTTTTGAGAGCAGATGTAGTTTAACCGCTGCGTGAAAGGGCGCTTTTGAAGTTCAATAAAATTCCTTGCTGATTGGTGCTGCTTACCAGACAGCAGAAGCAGAAAACAGCCACCACCGTAAGAGCAGCCTTGAAATGCATAGCGCGTGAGCGAAGTGCCTGGGTATGAGAGGAACGAACTGTACTTGTTTCGAGCTCAACTGCTTATTCATGCAGAACAGCCGTGTTAAGTCTGGTTGTTAACCCACCTCGTCCTGTACCCCAGATCAAAACAATTTCAAGAGTGATTTTCTAGCACAAATGATTATCACGAGAATACACACTTTCACGCTGAGTCTACTCTAAAAAGTAGGAAAATAGCAAACATAACTAAATGCTAATTTCAGTTCAGTCCCTTTTTACAGCTTAAACGGGGGTATACAGTGTTTCTTGCGAGAAACGTGGCATCCGATGTGTATCAACTCATGTACTCATCTAGGTCACGCACCTCTTAAGAACACACATACTGGTACTTGTAAGTACTGGAATAAATAGTTGATATCGTTCCATCCCGCTATGAAGGCGGGTGCGGAAACGCAGACGTAGCACCGGCTTAGAGAGAACCGTATCTTGGCTTAGGCCTCTCTTTTAAGTCGCTTGCTTGCGTAACTAATATTTTAAAATCTCCGGAGGACTCTTCAAATATTATTATTACTATGCTAAACAATCCCCTGTAGTCCGCAGCCCCGCTGTTATTCGCGACACGGCTCCAAGACTCAAGAGCGTACCTTCCGCATCCATTTCATTCAAATAGTAAGAAATGACTTGTTACGAAGAAAATGCTCCTTATAGCACCTGCATGTTAGGTGTCTTTACCAGCTCCACAGCAATACAAAATGAAGCCCTCAAAATCTGAGAAGCGAACTGATGTTGAAAAGGCGCAACCAATGGCACTCGAGAATGGCAAGACATACTGGCGGCCAGCTTCTACTGTAACTGACAACTGCATGTATTCGTTTCCTAGATGTTGAAGTAATTCAAAGTGCTTTACCTTATTGCAGTTCCTGAAAAGTAAGCAGAATGCAGAAACACGCGAATTTTTAGTAAAACAGCTTTGTTTGTGCTGGTTAATATTGGATATAAAAAGCATGCTTGAAATGATAAATGAAATGCAGTGTGTTTTTTGCTGTAGTATGAGGGTAAGCTCGCGAGAAGTTCGATTATAGGTGTTTCATATTTATTCACTCTTGTTGGAGCTGGTAGCGCTGCATTCAAGAGAAACTTTCCTCCCTCTGCTGAGTGTAATGGAAAAATGGTGGTTAATGCCCGCCTTATATTCTGGACTCTACCGGCACATGCGGAACAGAAAATTAATTTTTTTTCGTAATGTTGTGTCCTGGTCACGAATTCGCTATATCTAACAGTACGAAAATAAATTCTTCTAAAAAATATTCTTATGTCAATTTAAGGACGGTTGGAGATTAATGCAGAAATTCTATGAGGCAGAAATGGATTTAATGCAGAAATTCTATGAGGCAGAAATGGAATTCGAAGATTATCAAGACACGGAGGAAAAGAACAAAGGTCAAGTGTTCACCGCAAATGCAGCAAGAATAACGCAGAGGTTTATTAGCCGGGGACATTACCATGGCGAAAGTTATGAACACTCATGTAGTTATCCTCCAATTACTGCGGAAGATAATACAGATTGTTGGAATGACCCTTCAATTTAGGTTCTCCTCTCCAATGCCAGAGAACACTCTTCACATAAGGGAAAAGGAATCCTGCACTTCGTTTAAGAAGAGCGTTAATTAAAATTTCTGTTTCATTATATACCCGCTTCTAAAACGCTAGTATATTTAAGCGAGATCTTTTTTACGCAGAATTATCAGCTGTTTTCTATTTTGCCTAAAAAATTGATTTAAAAATTTGTTTCACAGTGCGCCCTTGGAGAAGTCTTCCTTAATTTTTGTCTCCATTTGTGCTAAACGGTCCCTGTTCTGAATGACCATCTCTCTTTGTGTTTTCTTAGATCTGTGGTTAGCTTTTGTTGCTCGGGGTGCTGTTAAAACTTCGTGCCAGATATGAGGAAAAAGATTTCCCAAAAAATTGCATTTATGTATGCACAGTGCCAGCTGCGGCTGCCTTTACTCATGCTGCATTCAAAGCTCTAGCGCAAAGCAGCGGTATACAGAGAGATCAGTGCTTCACTTACGGCATCCAAAAGAAACAACGTCTTGTGGCGCATTTTTTACTTTTCCAAGTATGTACACAAGGTTCTTGCAGAAAACACAGCAGACAGTTTTGTATGTTTCCTTTGGTATACGCAAATTAAAAAAAAACATCATAAACATTAACAAATACACTTGAGAGACTTCTAAAGAATGTCTGCATAGTTCGAAATCCTCTTAACGAGATTTCTTACAGCTACTCGTTAGGTTTAAATGTACCACGTGTCAACGCCCGCAGCCGAATGGACTATTTTGTACCGCTTACTCAAGTATTTCTTGCCTGACTTAAAACTGAATGGCAGTCTTTTGGCAGAGCTAGTCGAATAAAAATTATTCAAGCGTTGCTTTTTATAAGTAAACTTTATACGTTCAGTGCGTCGGTCCTTTCTGTCACATACACATGATTTTCTAAACGATCAATTTCTGACCAATTGGAAGACATTGCGTCGCAGTGATAAACGACGACACTGCGTGATGTAAAAAGACAACAATATAATATAAGCAAGTATTTTTCATTTCAAGGAATAAAGGACACAAGGGCACAGAGTGTGGGCCGTGAGAGCGCAATCTTCAGAATATAAAAAGCTCCAATATGGCAGAGAGAATATTTATATACTAATTTTCATTTTTATGTTTCTGAGCCTTTTTCTTTAATGATTTTTTGGAAGCACTGCTGTTTGCGATGTAAACGAGTGGCACACTGGGCGAGTTGGTTGTTAATTACGGTTGTTATAAAAAACAATTATTTGCGAATGCGAAATCAAATGACAGCGTTAGCTAAGTTTTATTTCTCCTATGCTTGCGACGTATCAGGATATGACCGTGTACATCACGGAGCGACAATTCGTTTAGTACCACACGCATACCTCTGCGACCACTGGTTCAGGCCCTATGAAGGTTGGTTTCCGTTATGGTTTCGAGGAACAAAGGCCGTCAGTAAGAATCCCTCACACAGCCAGGCTTCAACTTGACAAACAATTTTGGGCGCGAAATCGCTCCAATTTGTTCGCCAGAACTCCGAACCCATTCCGCCAAACAGGTGGGACACTATTTTGTCGCCAAAGGCGGCCCCAAGTGGCACAAGTCTCGGATCCCACTCAGACGGTACATATAATAAGTAGTAGTACTTGGTTGTTTATTAAAATATAATAACAAGTAAATAAAAGATATTTGCTAGCATCGGCTTCTGCCGTCGATACTGAAGCACCTCAGCTTGAACGCCATGCTACAGCTCAAACAGGATATTTTCGACGCCCTAAAACCGGGCCGCACCAAATCTGTTCTCGTCTTGGATCTTTCCACGGCCTCTGATCGCCCAGATCATCAAGCGATCATGGCGGCGCTCTACCCCTTGAATGTAGTGAACGTATGTACACGTATATTCAAGCATTCCTTACTCACCGCACGGCCGAAATTCTCTTCGGTCCACAAACATCCCGCCCATACACCCTTAATGGGGTTTGCACCACCCTGGGATCTGTCCTCTCCCGTTTTCTCTTCAATGTCACTCTCATCCCCCTTGCCCGCAAACTACAAACTATCCTTCACCTTCGGCATACACTCCATGCTAATGATATCACTATGGATCACACATGGCAATGATTGAGAAATAAAGAATACTCTGCAGTCGGCAGCTACCCTCGCCCAAACATAAGCGTGGAGTATGGGACTCTCATGCGCTCTGGAGAAGTCGGAGCTACTCATACACCGCCCCAAAACCCGAAACTGCCCCACAGCCCCCACAACGGTGACACTAGAAAACCGGTACATTCCGGAGGTACACACTCTCCGGGTACCACTGGGCCTCCACATCCAGAACAACGGGAAAAACACTGTCACGAACCACCTAATCCACCTAATCCCACCTAATCCACCGTGTTTCTGGACACCACCGGGGCATGAATGAGCATGACCTATGTCGTCTCTTTCATGCCTTCGTCCTCTTTCTATTCTTCGTCGGTTTCTATTCACGCTCGCCTATCTGAAACTCCTAGGCAGAGAAATCTGCACCCTGGATGCCATGATCCGAACATCATTTATGACAGCACTACACCTATCTCTAAATACCTCAACCGAAAAACTCCTCCATTTAGGCCCACACAACGCGATAAGTGAGCTTATCGAGGCCCACCGACAGACACAATACATACGTCTCGCAAGAACCGCCATCGGCAGACACATCCTACACACCCTCGGTGTCAGAATACCAGCCACGGATCCCGCACAGTTCCAGGTCCCACACCGTATTATTCGCGAACTACTTATTAAACCTCTCCCTAAAAACATGCACCCCACCTACCACGAACCCCGCAGCAGAGCTCGTGCACGGGCGCTCCACAAACACTATGGCACGGAACCGGATGCCGTGTGGGTGGATGCCGCATATGCAGGTGAGGACGCAATTGTGGCCATCACGAAACCCTCCCTACAGCCGATTCCCACCCTTCACATATCCTCCCACTGCCACTTCGGAGGAGGTGAAGATGCCGCCATTGCCCTAGGCATCACGCGCACGGAGGAGGGGTATATACTATCAGACTCTAAGACTGCCACACTAAATTTTACTCGCGGGACAGTTCACGTCTCTGCATTTCGCATATTGAACTCCCTCGCCACACACCCGCCTCGCCACATGGAGCTCATGTGGGTGTCCGCCCACTCCGGGAAACTCGGAATCGAGGCTGCCAACGCTTTAGCCCGAGGTTCTCTCAACCGGGCACCAGCGGCCTCCGATCTGGGGTTCTCACCGGAGTGCATGCATTGATTCAGTGAACTGACGGAGGCCTGCAAAGCCGAGTGTCGGCTCTACTCCACCCCAGCCCTCCCTCGACAATTATCACCAGACACTTTGGAGGCGGCTTCAAACACGCAACTTACTCTCCCCTTGTATACGCTCGCGCTATCACCAAGCCCACACAAACTCTTCCTGCGCCCTCTGCCACCCCCCCCCCCCCAAAGCTACTCTCGATCATATCCTTTTCCTCTGCCCGGAGTGTCCTCCCCCGCGGCGCCTGGAGCACCTTACCACTTAGGAGGCTTAAGAGACCCTACTGCGCTCCGAGGACCCAGCCAAGCAAGCCAACGCCACAGGCCGGGCTGCCAGCGTCATGAACCACCGGGATATGAACGTTTTAGAGAAGTGGGGCCGTGCAGGGGCCCAAGGACCTGCATGTTCTCAACTCTCCTGTGTCTATTAAAGTTTCCACCACTACCAGCCCAGGGGCACATTTGCGTTTCGTCTCTATTGAAATACGGCCGCCGAGGTTGGGTTCGAACCAGGGTGCTCGGGATCAGTACCCGAGCGCCTTAACCACTGAGCCACCGCGGCGAGTGGCAGTTATGCTAGCCAATTAATGCTGCCGAATTAAAAACATCGCTACTAGAGACGACAAACACAGGTTTTCGAAAAGGCACAAACTGCGCTATGCCGTCCTGTGTTTTGTCTATATATGGGAGCGCTGTTTTAGGAGCGTCAGTGCTTCCTGCTCGCATTCGAAAGCTTATTCTCCGACTGAGTTTTCAGGATGGCGGCTTGTCACGGAAAGTTCTGCAAAATCACAACGGTCGGTTTACCCCTCCCTCATTCCCCTCCGGCACATATGTAGCAGAACGCCAGCATATTTAGCGGTACCGGCAGTTGTGCCGGCACTCTTCTATTCAAGAAACACATATATGTTTTAAGATTGCAGAACATCTTAGGTGAACTCCCGGAAATGGTCAACTAGAATGACATGTGTCGAAGAGACATTGTAGCTTTTCTTTTCGGCTATGTGTTGCCTTTGTTTGAAATTCGCTATATCGAACAGTGCGAAAATAAATATTTCTAAAACATTTCTTTCATCAACAGAGGGACAGATATCATTAGGTTATAAATTTTCACTGAAAGAAAAGGTTGAGTTTTATCTTGATGCACGCAGATATGGCGAGGGACAATTGTTTTGCTCAAATGCCTCAAATCTAATAGGCTTGGATATTACCCGGATAGTTTGTCCCCTGTACTGTCGGGAAAGCTCATGTTTCTATTGATGAACTGGGCGGACAATGCCGAATTTTCAATTGACACGACAATTGAATTATTACTTCTTCATATTAAGTATAGAATTCGGTATTTTCTATACTAATATTTTTTCTATAAGGCAACGAATGGCACGCTATTAAAAGGAAGCGAGGAAGTTGCTTGTTAGAGCAACTATCTAACTTGTCCAAGCACATAAATAAATAAATAAAAAATTACGATGACACCTGGTCCGTTCCACCGGCAGGCACCTGAAATGAAATTAAACTATTCATCTATTCATTACCTTGCTTTTTAAACTGAGTTGACGTTTCATTTTCACTTCGTTTTTGTGCTTTTTTGACAAGTATTATTTTTCTTGTATCACAGTGCTAGCGTTACATTTCATTGCGCGTACCTACATCTCCCTCTTAACACTGTTTAATGATACCTATGCTTCTTGTCTCTACTGCGGCATTGTCATCGATGTATGTGCAAATTTCAAACTTGTACACACCCCCGCCAAGCCGAAATTTTTCGGATGTGTGCCTGTGCTTCCTGCATGCTGTATGCATGTGAAAACAAATTCCATTTGATTTTAAATAACATTCTACGCGGCCCTTTTGTGATAGTGCACATTCAATTACATCAAAAAGAAATACCGCACATAGCGAATGTGCAACTCTATTTAAAATTCTTGAAACGTTATTTCCTGGATTGTGGAACGACGCCTAAAGCAGCAATAATGCCGCATAATAAAGAAAAATTGCATTATTCAGGTCTGGCAGTGGTTTTTATTTTTACAGTAGAGATTACTCTCGAACATCATTTTGGTAGTATAACTTCAAATCTCATTGTTTGGCGTATTTCTGTGGGGTACTTACTTGTTTGCATTACCATCGCCCTCCCTTTATGCTTTGTCACACAAGCAGTTAGCCGTTGTCGCTCCTGGTGCACTTGAAACATAGTATCGGGCTTGTAAAAGAGGTAATAATTTCAATATAAACGGCCAGCATGTATACAGAGAGCAAAGTGGGGCTGCGTTTACTGACATAATTTCTACCTTAAAGAAGCGACACATGAGGAACTTGGCGATTCGCCCGTGGCTTCAGAGAATTGAAAGCATGGGTTGGTTCAAAATCTTAATCTTTTGCTTTTCCAAAGACTGATGAAGAATGAAAGATACATTAGGCCAATTTGGCGCAATGATCCAGAAGAACCGTTGATAGAAAACAGCGTGAAATGGAGAATATTGATAGTGTGTTATGTTTACCTTTTAATATTAATCCCTTTGTACATTTCTTTTTGAAAGGAAAATAACACGAAGCTGGAGCGACATTTGATAGACGGCACATAATAGAGAATACGACCTAATATATTAGCCTACAAGAAGGAGCACGATTTGAAGAATTACCCAACTCATTAAGCAAAAGAACTGTAGCGCTACCAAGACGAACACAAGAATAGAGGCACACAGGACTAGCGCTAAACTTCATCTAACTTTATTCACTGGTAGCGCAGCAAATATAAGGAAAAAACTCCGATCACGTGCAGACACCAGATCACATACACCACTATCAACAGAACCGTTCAAGATATGCCATCTCCGATCTGTATAAATTCACAGACGTATCGCTAACACAATATACGCCTCTCTTCCGTATATGAAATGCCTCCAGTAGTTCCCTTGCCCTAGTATCTTTGCTTTTGCCCAAAATCTTTATCTCATGAAACCGTGGTTGACAGTCAGAACACTCAGTGCAGTGCTGAGGAAGATGCGCACCACTTAGGTCTTTCAGTGAGCGCGCGTGCTCACCTGCCCTTTCATTTATGCACCGCCCTGTTTGGCCCACATAGACCTTCCCGCATGACAGTGGTATCTGATATACCACCCCGATGCAGCAATCCGTAAACTTCTTTGCATGCCTGACGCGGCAACCACTCTTGTCTTTGCTCGCAATTCGCGCGCAGAGCTGTGCCATCTTGCGTGGGGCCGAGAAGGCAACCGGCACGCCATGTTTGTTAGCCACTTTTTTCAAGTGGTGGGCTACCTTGTGCACATATCGCACAACCTCCGGTTTGACAGCCGTTTCTCTGCTGA
This sequence comes from Amblyomma americanum, assembly GCF_052857255.1. Classification (NCBI taxonomy): domain Eukaryota; kingdom Metazoa; phylum Arthropoda; class Arachnida; order Ixodida; family Ixodidae; genus Amblyomma; species Amblyomma americanum. Next base: position 84,791,491 of record NC_135498.1, on the reverse strand, counting down.
CACATGGTTGCTGCAACTTGATGGTTTTAATCTTCTGTAAGAGGGCTTCAGCAACCGCTGTGATGACAGTGCCTGGGAGCCCTGCCGAAAGTAATCTGTCAACCCGCGTGTCATAGCTCCGTTGCATAGTATGACAGCACGATTTCATGAGAGCCGATTCAAGGCAAAGCTTGGCAATGGCGCGTTTCACTGTTTTCGACTGAGCCGAAGCATACGGAAGAACCTGCTTCTGTGCTCGCGGTGCGTATTGCCAACATGCATGATTTTCACCCACATTGATGTTTATGTCTAAGATGATGTCTAAGATGTTTATGTCCCATATCTTTAAAGGTATTTAACACATACCTTTAAAGATATGGGAGGGGGACTGAGGTTCACGCATGAGCTGCCTGTGCGGGGTTCTTTACAGTTCTTAGACATAAACATCAATGTGGGTGAAAATCATGCATGTTGGCAATACGCACCGCGAGCACAGAAGCAGTTACTACTGTATGCTTCGGCTCAGTCGAAAACAGTGAAACGCGCCATTGCCAAGCTTTGCCTTGAATCGGCTCTCATGAAATCGTGCTGTCATACTATGCAACGGAGCTATGACACGCAGGTTGACAGATTACTTTCGGCAGGGTTCCCAGGCACTGTCATCACAGCGGTTGCTGAAGCCCTCTTACAGAAGATTAAAACCATCAAGTTGCAGCAACCATGTGTCAGCAGAGAAACGGCTGTCAAACCGGAGGTTGTACCATATGTGCACAAGGTAGCCCACCACTTGAATAAAGTGGCTAACAAACATGGCGTGCCGGTTGCCTTCTCGGCCCCACGCAAGATGGCACAGCTCTGCGCGCGAATTGCGAGCAAAGACAAGAGTGATTGCCGCGTCAGGCATGCAAAGAAGTTTACGGATTGCTGCATCGGGGTGGTATATCAGATACCGCTGTCATGCGGGAAGGTCTATGTGGGCCAAACAGGGCGGTGCATAAATGAAAGGGCAGGTGAGCACGCGCGCTCACTGAAAGACCTAAGTGGTGCGCATCTTCCTCAGCACTGCACTGAGTGTTCTTACTGTCAACCACGGTTTCATGAGATAGAGATTTTGGGCAAAAGCAAAGATACTAGGGCAAGGGAACTACTGGAGGCATTTCATATAAGGAAGAGAGGCGTATATTGTGTTAGCGATACGTCTGTGAATTTATACAAATCGGAGATGGCATATCTTGAACGGTTCTGTTGATAGTGGTGTATGTGATCTGGTGTCTGCACGTGATCGGAGTTTTTCCTTATATTTGCTGCGCTACCAGTGAATAAAGTTAGATGAAGTTTAGCGCTAGTCCTGTGTGCCTCTATTCTTGTGTTCGTCTTGGTAGCGCTACAGTTCTTTTGTTACAGTATGTACCATCTAGCCCAACAAAAAGTTCTAAATCATTAAGCAAAACAAGGAATAAAGGCCTCTCCGATTTGAGACAGTGACCCTGACCAGGGTAGGCGAATGAATCTTTTCTGCCTCAGCCTCTCACTAAAAAAAGGTTCGTTCCTTATGCATTTACATAATTATTAACATAACTGCGCCTTTTCTCTATTCAAATATCTTAGTTTAAAAATGAGAGGCCATGCTTTGCAAGAGCAAGGTTGTAGTGCTTCTGCAAGCAGTTCACCACATTAACAACTGCTTAGCTATTTTTAACCGACTGCAAACACCTTTATTGACCATCGCAAGCACCGTCTTGTAGTGAGCAATGAGCGCAAACACAAGACAATCTACGGAGAAAAGAGGAACACAGTAGCACGTCTCCTTATCTTTCTCTCTTCTTCATAGATTGCCCTCAACGTTCACTATAAAAGATCATGCACCAACTAGCCCCAATGAAAGTTCTATTGAAGTACCTTCTCCTATTAACTCTTAGCTTCTGCTGCACCGCTGCCACCACAGTCTTATTTGCAAAGTATAATTCTCCTGAGTCTGATGCCTTTATTCGCTACAGCTGCGCTTTTAGGTCTTTATTTAAGACACGCGAAGGCATTGCCCATCTTGCATGATCGATGATTGGCGCGAGGAGTTACGCGGCACCCGTCTTGGGTGCAATGCTTCGTACTGGTAATGATCCGACAGTGGAACTTCTACGCTATTGTTTTTTTATCCGTCTTTGTGACGCAGAAGGACCAGCACCACACAGAGACCGCTGCAATAACTCATCGCGACTATTAATGCTGGCTAATTAAAAACAGCGCTACCAGAGAAAGCACAAACTGCACTGAAGTGTGTGTCCTTTCGTCCTGTGTTTCGCCTCTGGTAGCGCTGTTTTTGAACATAAATAGCAACCAACGAGCCCAGTGGGCCGTTGAAATATAGTATAATCAGAAGAGCTTTAATACAATTAATAAATGAAAAGGGCTAAATAAATATAAATTGAAAACTAGGTATTTAAATATTTCTCTGTCAATTTGGAGATTTTTCTTAACTTGAAGATTGCGCTCTAAAGGTACACTCTGGCTTTCCAACCTTAGGGGCAATAGAAGCTGCCGCAGTTTGCGCCTTTTACTAAGTGCAATCAAGAACAGTTACCGACGAAAAATTGTTGTTGTTGTCGTTAATATTGCGCATAGTCGGCGTTCTTCTGCCCAATGCAAACAGTTCGAACAGGTTAGAAATTAATTTTTTTAAAATCTTGTGTAAGTGACAGAAAGGACAGACTCGTCGAACGTTATTAAGTTTACCTATTCAAATGAAGACTTCAATGATATATATGCTAGCATCTGTGGCAAAAGACTGGCATCAAGTTTTAAGTGAAACGTGAAATATTTGTGGAACTAAATAGTCTTTTTTGGTGCGCCCATTGACACATACTGTGTCTAAACGTAACGAGTGGCGTTAGGAAATTCCGTAGCGAGAATTTCGCACTCTGCTAACATTCTTTTGAACTCATTCAGCTGTACTTGTTTGCGTTGCTGACTTTTAAATATTTATGTATACCAGACGGAACACAGAACTGTCCGCTGTGTTTTCTGCAAGAACTGAGCGACTGTCCTTGAAAACGTGAAAAAAATGCACCGTCAGGCTTTTTTACTAGGATGCTGTAAGTGAACGTTGAAATTTATGTATACCGGCGTTTTTTGCGTTAGCGCTAGAGTACCGAATGCGGCATGAATAACGGCAGCCGCAGTTAGCTCTGTGTAAACATATAAGGAATATTTCTGGAAAGCATCTCTTTTTCCTCAGATTCGGCACGAGGTTCAAAGACCACCTTGAGCAGCAAATGCTAACCACAGATCTAACAAAACACAAAGGAAAGGAGATGGGCGTTAAGAACAGGAGCCGTTTAGCAACAATGGAGCCAGAAAATAAGGAAGTCTTCTCATTGCCGACAAAGTGAGTTAAAGTATTTAGAAATTTTCGTAAGGCAGGAGAACGAACTGTCCGCATCAAACGTTTTTCGCTAAAGAGGCTGTAAAAAGGTGCTCTAGGATTCGTTTAAGAAAAGAGGACTGTTATAAAACAAACTTTATTTAGCGCTTTTCCTGAACGAAGAGCAACGTTCCTGTTTCGCTAATATGAAATGCATTGTCTGACATTCCAGAGGAATACTTGAACGGAATGTCATTCCCGCAGTCCGTATTAACTTCCGCAGTAATTGGAAGATAACGTTTAACGTGATAACGTCCCCGGCTCATAAACCGTTCTTTACTCTTGCTGCTTTTGTGATGAATGCATGACGTTCGTTTCATATCCAGCTGGCAAGATAATCCTTGAATGCCATTTCTTTGGGGGCAGATAGCACTTCTAATCTGATCTCCATCTAACATCAGTTGATGTCCGGATGCATTTCAGAAGGATTTTTTTTCGTGCTCTTCGATAGGGCGAGGGCGACCCAAGGGCACCGGATACCCAAACAAAAGCAATTATTTTCTTCTCGGCACGGGTTGCTTGAGTCTAGGATATAAGGCGGTATTATCCACCATTTTCTCGTTACACTCTGCATAGGAAGTCAAGTTTCTCTCGAGTCCGAAGCTAGCAGCTCCAACAAGAGTGATTAATTACCGAACTTCTCGCGAGCCCACGCCTCCGCTACTGCAAGAATCAATGTTCGGTTCCCATATCATTTCGAGCATGCTTTATTGACCAATTTATTAACCAGTTGAAAGGAATTTGTTTTACTTAAAATTCGCGCGTTTAGAATTCTGGTTCTGTTTCAGGAACTGCGATAAGGTAAAAGCACTTTCAATTGCTACGCTATTTAAGATATCAATACATGAAGTTATCGCTTTCGAACCGTTGGAGTCGGCCACCAGTGTGAATTACCATTGCCGAGTGCCATTATCGGCATATTTACAGCACCATATTCCTTCTCAAATTCTTACGAGCTTCCGTTTGCGTTGCTCTGCAGCTCGTAGTGGCACATAACTTCGGATACTACACGGAGCAATTTCTTTTATGCTATTATTAGCTTTAACAAATAATTGCAAAAAATATGCTTTTGTGTCTTGGAGTCGGTGCTGCGAGAGAAAGTGGAGCTGCAGATTATAAACGATTGTTTAACACAGAAATGGTTATGTTTGAAGTTGCCAACGGAGATTTTGAAATTTGATGTAACCCAGCAAGCGATTTAAGAGAGAAACCTGAGCCAAGACGGGGTTAGTTACAGGCAGGGGCTACATATAATCTTGGAGAGCGGACTTCGTACCTGGATAGAACGATATTAACGATTTTTTTCCATATGCAAGGAAACCACTAAGACCGTAATGCAGACGAGTACATGAGTTGATGCACATGAAATGCCACTGTTCTTGCAAGAATCACGGGATACCCTCGATTTCAGCTGTAAAAAGCAACATGCGTGACATTAGCTTTTGGTTATGTTTGCTGTTTTCTTGTTTTTCGAAGGAGGCTCAATGTGTATGGGCGTATTCGCCTGATAATCGATAGTGCTCGAAAATCACTCCTGTAAGTGTTTTGATGCAGTGTGCAGGAATGAGTAGATGTCAATTAGCAGACTTAACAAGGCCGTTCTGCATGAATGTGCAGTTGATCACGAAACAAGCGCTATTTTTTCCTGTCATATACAGGAACGTCGTCCATGCGCTACGGACTTCAAGGCTGCTATGATTGCGGTGGCCATATTCGGATTTCTGATAGCAGGTAAGCAGCACAAAGAAATTTCATGTACCTTCAAACCCACTTTTCGCACGGCGTTCAAACTACATCCGCTCTAAAAAAGTCAATGATTTTTGTTAAGTGGACCGCTACAGTCGGTGAACGAATATTTGTGGGCAGCCGCTACAAACATTCGTTGCGCACCAAGAGAAATCCGTATATTTGTGGTAATACATTCATGAAGAAATACAGCGCAGTTAGACTTTCACAAAGACAGAGAAGCATGAACTAATAGAAATCATTCGATTATACTCTCAAATATTCGAGTTGCGTGCCCATAGAGCGGAGATGAACGATCCGCGAGAGGATACTTTCGAGGGGGCTCGTATGCCGAGGTGAGACAATGGGACAGCATTGATAACTGCCTTTTCGCGTAGGCAGCACCGGGAAGCCGAAAACAGAGGACCACAGCTGCGCCACAGAGGTATTTTAGTGCGAAGAAAAATGTAAGTGAAGAAGTTTTTCGTCCGTGAAGAAGGATCTCCAAAAATGAGTTAATTCAAAGGTACACTCAACTGACCACTTTGCGCAGAAACTATAGCAAAGGTTATTGATTTCCTGTGTGATTCACCCTCGTGTTTACCAGCTTTTTTTGCACCATTTTCAGAGGCTATGGTAACCAATGCTGTAGTTATTGCAGAAGGAAGGGCTGAAGACGTGGCAATCGAGCGTGTCGAGGAAGAACCGCAAGAGGCCAGAGAACGCATTGACCCAGGTGCCTTGGGTTCACTGGTGGGCGGTGCCGTTGGTTAAAGCGTGCAAATCCACTCGAGAGCTGTCTGCGAGCAGAATTAAATTACCAGCTCTTTTTCTAAGGATATTCATTACGCTTTCAAACAGCCAACGACCATCCTCACTTCTTCATCACAGCTTTAGCTGTGAGGTTAGCTGTCGGTGCAGACCTAATGAAATATACATGAGTGAAAAGGGGAGAAAGCGTGCGTTCTGGCTGCTAAAACTTGAACAATATGTATTTCTTTTCCACCAAACGCTAAAAACAGAGACAGATGAATCGTTTTGCACGCAACTGTGGAGCAGCCAGTCGGAGGAGCAGTGTCCTTTCTTCAACAGCCTTGAAGGGGATAGCAGAACAGGAAAAGATAGAAGAAGGCAGGTATAATAAATGGAGAAAGAGAAAATGTGTATCACGAACGTTGACATTGCGTAGAGGAGGTGTTAGCAAAATAACGGCATTTGTCTGGTACTGAAAAAATGCTTGACACGGGATTAACTGCGTCAGTGGATTTGGCAGGTGCCTTGGCTATTGATTGAAGTGCTCTAGCAACCACCGTGCAGCAACGTTCTTCGAGCGAAAGGGACATGTGGTTCTAGTTGTGCACTCAGCCATGACACACCGAAGTTTCTGAGATAATCGGCACTGTAAAACAACCGCAACATCAGTACGGACTCTCTGCTTCACAATGCCTACGTTTACTTTTGCCGAGAAGCTGTCGCCTTCAGGCACGACGTTCACTTGGCGTCCAGAGCGGTAAGCGTCAGTTATGCACACACTCGATGTGAGTAAGCAGCAGTCACTAGACCCGTTAATAGTAATGGACTGGATTCAGAGAGAAGGTTAGCATATCATAGGATGGCAGAAACTTAGGTGGGCGGATTATATTATTATATACATGTTGATTTGGAGAGATTTGGTAGAAGTGGGCGCAGTCACGCTGATAATGATGACGGTGGTGTTCATGCTAACTGCCGACATTTATGTCCGCGTCGGTATCGAAAAACACCTCCTTTTCTGATTCTGTCTCGTAAGAACAACCATCGTCCTGTGCCTGAAAAACTCAACATGGTCTTCAGGGTGTAACAAGTTGCAAAACAGGGAACATCAGCAGCGATGATATCCTTCCGGCAGCTAACAAGAAAACGTCTCGCGGAGTTCAACAAAATGAAATTCCTCTAAACACGCTGCAAAAGATAGGCTTTTGTGGGCGCTCAAGCTATACATATAAAACAGCACGGTAAATATGTCTTGTCCTCTGTATTTACCGCACTATGCTTTCTGGGTAACGATGAACCAACACTCCCAAACATATTCCCTCCTGAGGTTCAGGTTATTTGCTGCCATGTCGTGTAAATTGCAAATAATGAACTGTGCATTTCTGATCGTGGTTTTACGCAGCCATGTTGGTGCATGTCGTTATTTGCAAGAACTGCGTGGAAAAACCAATGCGGATTATGAGAACACACAATTACTGAGCGAACATTCCATAATTGCGTGGATATTTTCCTCTGACATAGCGGCTCGGCTGTGAAAGCTGGCTGCAAGATATTTTCCTACAATTTCTTCACGTGCAAACAGCAGGCATCACATGAATTTATATGATTAATTTTCCACGTAAACTCAACTGCGTCGCAGCGGATAGTACGCCGCGGTTTCGAAGTAGTTTTGAAAGTAATCGTATTGTTTCAACGCGGTTAAAACTAGTAGATGTGCAAAGAATGTGTTTAGCTTGACCGGCTTATGTTTTGCTTTGCTGAACCGTCGGCACCTCTGACAACAATAATAGACTCAGGTTAAGCTGACATGATCTGTTCATGCCGCAGATGCCAATCGATGAAGACGACGGTGCGCGATGCACGCGGGAGTGTGTTGGAGATCACTCGGAATGATCAGCTGCGTGATTGGTGTGATTATTAAATGATTAGCTTTTTCTGCATTGAAAGTGCAGCATTGATAATATTCTATCGGCAATTCATGAATTTGCATCGTCTCTGGCGCTCAGATGAATCGCTCCAAAAATTCTGGCCTGTGGTTCGGCTCACCTGACTCAACACCGCTCTGTTATGCCGGAATAAAAAGGTCGTGTGTTCTGTCTAGGTATCATGTCGTTCATGCATTTAAGTCAACTGCACATTACTGGAAGGAGCGAGTTGCGGCCGTTGAGCGTTATGCTCAGAGTTTTGTCCCGCATCGATTTTCAAGTTTCGGTCGTGCTCTGGCCTGCACCACCTTTCTGGCTGCAAAACTATCACGTACATACCCAGGTACTGTGCTAGCATTACTTTGAGCATTTAAGTAGAATATTTGCGACTTTTGTTGGGGCATCTTATTTAGAGCAGATAGGACGTTATTACATTTTCAGGCCTGTTTGTGCAGCAGGATTGGACCTGTTCACCTGTAAGTGAGACAGTTAGTTGCCCATTTCCTTCTTGTTGTGATTGTTCCCATTTGATTAAGAGTGCATTCTTGCAAACTAATTTCATAACCGTTTTCCCGAGTCTAATGGTTTCTTCATATTTTACTTTGCGCCGCTCTTTACTCAGCGTTATGAAGGAAGTCTCTGCGTCTGTGGCGTTTTTGACAGTTCGATTTTATAACGAGTACCTATTTTCTAATTCGCTTAAGAATCCGTACAAGGAGTCTATAATGATCCGCCGCCACTGTATCGTTATGTGTGCGTTAGCCACAAGATTGATGATGTGTTAACGTGAGTGCGCAAGATGCTGCTTCCTCCTTGAACCCAAACGTTTTTCTAAGTTACACACTGAAGCTCTAACTGTTTGACACGTGGCTCCATCGGAAAAAAAACATTGTACTATCTGTTGACTGCCGTATGTACAATTAACATGAAATCATTAGCACTGTTTTATTAACTGCAAGAATGCGATTTTGTTTTGGGATGTGTTGCAGAGGACAATAAAAACGGAATATTTTAATTTCGTACTGTTGCGGCTGCTAAATCTTATTACGAACCATATCATATGATTGTTCCTCATTGGGCATCTTATAGCCTGTGGAAAACGTGCATGCCGGAAAGCAACGCTGAACCTCTTGTTTCCGCCAGAAACCATTTCAGCCGAATTGTATTCCAACTGATTTACATTGATGATAAAAGAACCTTTTTTATCATATTGGCTTGGCTTCCGCTGTTGATGTGGTGTGTATCTTTGTCGTCATATTAGCTCTGTAATTTTCAGTCAAGCTTGTACAGCACAGCTACTAGCTGAATGCCTTGTAAAATATGTTTACATAGGCCCCCTCTGTACATATATAACCTTGTGTAGTAATTACTATGTGAAAAAAATAACGGAGACAGCATAGTGCTCTCGTGCATTGGCCAATAAAGCTGATTTCTGCGTGCTGCCGCGGTATCTATTCCCAGACGGGGCAAAAATTCTTTTTATATTTTTATTAATTAAAGCTTAAGGTCAACGCTTTAGTATGGCCCTGCTTTTGCAGCTTTAGTCATGAAGAGAAGCTTTCAGTCTAAAACTACTTAAGGCTGCTTAAGAAGGCACCAAACGATTATTGCCAGCAGTGCTGTTAATATAAAGCATTATAAAGCTACCTGAACCAGGTTTCGCAGCCTATCTGTCTCTAAGGAGCGCGCTGGCGCGGCAAGCAGCCGGTGGGGACGCTAGCGGGCCCCAGACTATGATGCAGAGGCAGAACCAAAGCATCCCATTGAATGCAAGAGAAGGAAGAGTCGAGATGGGGACCGCGCATGTGACTGCCACCCACAGAAAAGAAGGGCAAAGAAAGGAAACGCCGGGTAGGAGCGAATCGACCACGGCCGATACGTTGAAGACCTGGAATAGATATGTTCGGCCGCGTGAACAAGGTGCCCCCGCGAAATTGCCCATGAGCGCGAGTCGAGGCTCGACAAAACGCGCGCAGTTAGGAGACGTCATCTTCATGGAAAGCGGTTTGTTGTCGGGGCCACTCTCTACTTTGCGAAATGCTTCATGCAACGCGGCTTTGGAGAGTCGTGCAAGCCTGTGTTGAAGACTGAGGCTCACGTCGGATCTCAGACATGTGCTATCGTGAACGAATGAATAGCGAGCAAGAAAAACTGAGGTAGCAGCACATATACACCAACGTATTAGCTCCTATATAGAGAGCAAATACATGCAAGGTTGATTAATACTTCTGTGCAAGCGTCTTCGTAGTTTTTAAGTGACATTACCATCCGCTATTACAAAGCTTTCCCTGGCTATTAATTTGTTATTTTGCTGTTTGTGTCTTGTTCGCGTTGCATTACTTGCTGATAGTACAAGACTAAGATCATTAGATACCGTCAAGTGTTGCTGCTGAAATATCCTCCAGCGGCAACTCAATGAGCAGAGAGGATCCAATGATCATTGCGGTGGATTTAAATATGAAGTTTCTAACGTAAAACACTAGGTTCGTTGAATACACGAAGGCTTGTAACGTGGCAAACACAACATATTTAACGGCAACATATAACTTTAGAGCGATCACCTATCATATAGTACCGGAGAGTCAACTTAAGAACTACCAGATACACAACGTAACCTAGTGGTCAGAAAACAATATGACAAACCGCACATGATTACAGACACAATTGCACTTGGAGTTTACGGGGATAATCGTTTGCGGTTTTTGGGCTTTAAGGTCACAAAGCAACTCATGCTATGGTGGATGCCGTAGTTAATGGCTCTGGAAGTTTCTACCACCTCGGGTTCTTTAACGCGCACTCCCTTTGCACAGCACACACACGTCTAGAATTTCGCCTCCATCGACATCCGACCGCCGCGGCCGGTTCGAACCCGCATCTTTCGTGTCAGCAGCCAAGCACCTCAACACTCAGCCATGGTGGTGCTTTACATGGATGATGATACACCCCAAGGATATTAGTTTGAATACAACGATAAAATTTTTCATTTATTTACAGGGTTATTTACATTCAGTTAGTTATATTTTTTCTGATACCAACCGAAAAAAAGCATCATTGTATTAAAGCCGATATCTGTGCAGAGTATATATTTAACCCTCTCATCCTTAATAGCCAAAGAGGACAGCGATTTCACCAGTTTTTTTCGAATCTAGCATGCCAATTACGCCGTCTAGATTGTCATTTCTTCAATTATAAACGTATGCGAGAAACCTTTTTCGTTGTTCTTTAAACCTTTGGCGAGGATCTGAACTTGCATGTTGTTCAAGAGCTTGCTGGCAGTCCCTTTTTTTGTCCCCTGGCGCAATATTCTGCAGTACTAAAATTCTTGTAGATTACATCCTTTTGTTGATCGAAAAGCTATGAAAGAGATGAGCGAGGATTTCATGTCCATAGAGTTGGCAGCATTTGGCAAAAAAATGGCTGCCAGAAACCTCCTGAAGGAGATCCAACTTGGTATCCTGGAAAGAGCTGCACAGGGCACATGCGTGGGTTTCATGCACGTATTCATCACATAGAAAGCAAGGTTGATTACCTGATTGTCGTGACACTTTCTGAAGAGGACATCTGGAATTCGTTAGTATGACATTCCAAATGAGACAGTAGGACGAAATAGTGGCGCTATACTCGTTATTCATCACCAATTTCAAATGTCGCCTTTTTATTCTTGAGACGGACATAACCACCCCCATGGCGTCCTTGGCGGAAATACAAAATATATTTTCCCCCTTTCCTTTTTAAGGGTTCTTTGTAACCGTCGAGAAACACGTTGAAGAATACGGTGCGGTTGGTTTTAGCACTGCAGCTAGGATGAACTCGCGCATTTCGTTCAATCTTTGCAGTCTGAGTAGAATGTCTGCGTCTTCTCGTCGGCGTCCTCTTCGTTTTGCGCAGATTCTGATAAGAAAGGCTTTGGAGGCATCGCGTCATGAAAAATCTCTTTTTGCAAATGCGACTGCTTCTCTGGATAGCAGCCGGGCTGTTCCACTGGCTAGGTTGGCGGAATAGTTATAGGCATTCTTATTACGCTGTTAATACGACCTCTTATTTTATTAACACCACCGTCGTCCCAAAATATGGCGTCTCAACACTTCTCAAGTTTTAAAATGCCGCCAATTGAAAGTGTAAAGTTTTATCTAAGCACTTTTGTACTTCGATTAATGTCGCAGCTCTGAAAAAAAATAGCTGGTTGAAACACCTATGGCGGAGATATTGTGCTCTTTGGTTTTCAGTACTTGCTACCTGTTTTCTTCGACCTCATCATCTCTTAAGCACATAGCATGCAGGAAGCCAAATACCTGTGTTATGTTTCTAAATACAGCTTTTCACAGCCTTCTAAAGATTTGCTATAAAAAGGGTGAAAAATATCATCCAGAATCAGTTTGCAACCGGTGCTATGAGGGAGCATTTTATTCTGTTATTAAGCATAAAGCCAAAATCGATTGTTGCAATTTTTTATGCACTTTGCAAATGGACTGAAATCGATGGCCATGGGTCCTCATTGACATCACTTTTATTGACATTGTACTTATATTCACAGTGAGCGATTCGCGTGCATGAACTCTGAGTAAAATTGAACACGCGGCTTAAAAGCTGTATGGTTTTACTCGCTTTCTTTTCCAAAAAGGATGATTGTTCTCTTTGTTTCGGCCCCATTGTTCAAAGGTTTTGCTGGGGAATTATTTTAAAGGAAACTTTATTGCCCCAGGTCATCAATGATGGGTGAACGTGTGATGAATGATGTAGTAGAGAATAAATTACTGGTAAAAGGTTAGCTGATTTGATGAAGTCCAGGAGAGAACGATGGTGCGGTCCCTGCGTCCAGGCAATGTATGAAGCAGGGTTGCTTGGTGACAGACCTGCTACCATCAGGTGCCGGATCGTTGTAGACTGGGGAATTGAATAAAGTTTAAGCTGTATGAAGATGCAAGATTGGAAGACCGCCGCAGAGGAACACTTCTTGGAGCATTTTTACCTAAATATGATTGCAATTTATTAGGTACAATATTCCACCTTTAAGCTACAAGCTCTAGCTGCTTAAGTCCTAAAGTTTTGAGAGTGCGAGCAAACACATTTTTTAACGAAGCGACAAATATATTGAATACGTCAATTATTCTTTCACGCTTGTCCATGTAATGACCTACTGGGAGTAGCATCGCGGGGTGTAGTGGGGTCGCCAGTAAGTACGGATAGGAATCCTACCACCGATACTGCACTCGATGACTTTTGGGTTGATTCCGTTTCATCCTTCCTCGAATTTATTGGCGCGTTAGACCTTGGAGGACCAGAGAAAGCCGCGAAAAACAATGTTTTCAAAATAACGGTTGCATAGTCTGGTAATGTATGCATCTATCGAAAAGTGACCAACTTCCTACCATTACTTTGCAGGATAGAATTTTTGTAGCGGTAGCTACACTAGGCTATCACTTCGAGCCTTCAGTGTGGCGCCCCTTGAGCTGCGTGGTCGCCCTTGAGCTCCATGGCGGCGCCGTGGCTGGTCACTTGGTTGGTCACGTGGTACGGAGCAGCTTCTGACGGCGTGGCGTGGCGGCAAAACGGGTGAGAGGGGGAGAGTGAATCCACGTCCATGGACGAAGATGAAGAAGGAACGCCCAGCGAAACGAAGCGGCGAACGACTGACTTTGCAATTCGACTGAGCCAGTTCCACTCGGCAACGTGTAGCTATCGCGTCACCCCAGGTTTAACAAGAGCTAAACGACAGCCATTTTTCTCTATTGAATCTTATTAAATCTTTCATGTATACTCCACCTCGCTACCTGCAGCAGAGTTGATATTGAGAGTGTAATGCTGCATCTTTTACATTTGCTGTGAGGTCACAAGCGCATGACAATATGCCATTATGTTGGGCATGAACTAGACCTTACATTTTGTTTGAAAGGTCGTGAGCTCAAGAGTGGAAAAGAAAACGAGAAGGCTGAAAAATAAACAAAATGTCTGAAGTCACAGCAATGGTCCTGAGTGCATAATAGTCTAATGAAATTAGTCTCATCAGGGCAGTATCAAAATAACCAAAGCGATGATATATGCGTAGTGGAACTGAATTTTTGAAGACGTCCCTGCTGACAAATGGAAGCGTCACTACGTCCTCAAGACTCCCAAGAGAAAGGAAGAATGTGGATCGTATCTGGGAACGCACCGAAAGTGGGAATAAAGAACTGTAATACTAGTTCTTGTCTGATCGCCAAATTACAATTCGAACATTAACTGTTAATTATTAGAAGTTAGAAGAAGCGGCAGCTTTTTAATGATTATCGGCCAGAAAAATTCACGGAGTGTTGCCGTTGTCATGGTTAGCGCAAACATTGGAGAGGTCAGAAAGGAATGTGTATAAACAGTAGCTGTTGGTTAACTAAGCCTATGTAACGAGGCCACTTGATTACAGCAGTTTCCGGGATCCTCCCACTGCTCCTCGGCTCTGAAGGCGCATCAGAGAGATGTGTTCTGTTTGTCGGTTCTTTCGAGCCATTTTCCACTGCGGCGCTAGAGGATATTATGAGTCCGAGAAGCAGCGATCGGTTCAGCGTTTCACCTACGGCACCCTAAGAAAAGAATGTCTGGTAGTGCATACTTTTCACGTTTTCAAGGAAGTACGCGCACACCTTGCAGAAAATACAGCAGACCGTTCCAGATGCTCCGCTTGGTATACACAAATTTTAAAAAATCAGAAACACTGACAAATGCAGTTGAATGACTTCTGAAGAATGTAGGTAGAGTTCGAAATTTTCACGAAATTTTTTATCACCGCTCCTTAAGTTTGGATGTACTGTGTGTCAATTCCAGCAACAAAAAGTACTGTTTTGTCCCATTTACTCAAATATTTCAAGTTTCACTAAAAATTGAATGCCAGTATTTTGCCACAGCTGCTCGAAAACAAATTATTCAGTGTTGCTTTTGATAAATAAATTTTATAACGTTCAGTCCGTCGGTCCTTTCGTTCACCTACACATGATTTTGTAAAAAATTGGTTCCAAATCAATTCGAACTGATTGTGTTGCAATGATGGAAGGCGACAATGCGCAAGCTAATAATAATAATAATTGGTTTTGGGGGGAAAGGAAATGGCGCAGTATCTGTCTCATATATCGCTGGACACCTGAACTGCGACGTAAGGGAAGGGATAAAGGAGGGAGTGAAAGAAGAAAGGAAATGCGCAAGCTAAAGAACAGAAATTTCATGTCGCCAAGTATTGTTGAGTTTAATCGAATATAGGCCACAATCTGTGACAGCTCTACTTTAGCTGAAATCTGAAAGCCAGAGTGTGCACTCTTATAGCGCTATCCTCATAACTAGAAAAAGCTTCAAACTGGCAGGGATAATATTTATATACTAATTTTCATTCTTATTTTTATTAGTCTTTTTTCTTTATGATTCTATAGAAGCGCGCCGTAAACGAACGGTGCATTGGGCGAGTAGGTTGTTATATACGGTTGCTCAAGAAACTTAAAGAACGATTCGAGAATGCGAAACCAAATGAAGAGCGTTAGCTAAGTTGTTTTCACGTACACTTTCGACAATATTGTTTTTTGTTGCTGCGACTGAAGGTAGAATGAAAAGAAAAGTGTCGGGCCTGTCCAATGGCTCAAGCTGAGTCACAATCGCTGCCACGTGCAGACACTAGAAGAGTTGAAAGAAATGTGAGAGGAACGATTGAAAGAAAGTACGCACGTCGCAACAACCGCGTCATCTGAAGCGATGACGACGGTTTTGCAACAGATATCCCTGGTGACCAGGAGCCATCTGCACATGTGCGACAACCCCAGACCCCAGCCCCTTAAGGAGAGTAAGCCACCATATTTTCGACAAATTCAGATATCAACGTCCATATCACAAAACAACGATTCATTTGGTAGCACTGCCCTTCCTCGGCCACCATTGTTTCGCCTGCCACGGTCCTCCAAATGTCGCTGTTCATTACGGTTTAGGGGAAAAAAAGGTCGTCGGTGCGAATCCCTCGCACATACCAGGATTAAGCTCAACTAACAACTCTTGGCGCCGAATAGGGGCGATTCCTTTGTCCCCGCTGAGATTCCTTTGTCCCCGCTGAAAATCCTCTTCGATAAACGAGTCAGACGCAAACTTGTCACCAATGGTGACGCTAAGTAGCACCAGTGTCGGCACGTGCACAGACGGTACGTATATAAAAATTACAGGGGGTGATGGTAGTTACAACTCACTGCCACAAAATGAAAGGGATTAGCTGGGGCTTGGGCTAGTGCAGCGTGGTCTCCGCTCGCGCGGAATCTCTAGAGTATTGACCTTGTCTGCTTTTGAGCGGAAATGCGGTAACCGTTCTTTGTCCTCGTTCTCTGCATTTTTCATTCTCGTTGTTTTCAGCAATTTTCTCTCATTTTGTTGTTTTTTATATCCGTATTTATTTCTTGTTCCTACCTTTTGTTTCTAAGGAACTTTTTATTGTTGTTTTATTTACCATAAACTTATGATTGACCGGCCGTGCGGACAACTTCCGTCCACAAACTTCTTTCTGCAACATACGTCCATGCCACTCACGAGGCAAAATAGGCTTACGCCTTAAAATGAAAATTGATTTTTGAGGGAAGGAAACAACGCAGTAACTGTTATGGATCTCTGCGGACACCCGAACCGCGCCTTAAAGAAAGCAAGAGATAAAGGAGTTAGTGAAAGAAGAATGGAACAAAGTGTTGCACTAGTGCACTGACATCGCACTGCTCACTGGCGCCTTTCGCACTTTTCCTCCATCAAAACGCGGCCGCCGTGGTCGGGTTTGAACCCGGGTAAATAAATATAGTGGGACGCCAGCATACGTGACCAACCTCTCACGAGGAACCATTAATTTAGCTGCCACCTGCCAGGGTGGCAAGGTGGGCCCTCTGCCAATCCAGTGTGCGGAAAGCACTCAATGTTACAGACTCCAAGTCGCGTCCACGTGCCCGATATACCACAGCTTTCTCTCTCTAACCACGTTGAGCACTAGTTAAACCGCAGCTACTTTTTTTTTCTGCTTGCGTGACGGAGAAGGACAACGCACAGATCGTTGAAGCCGCTCGTCAAGGCTAGTAATGATAGAGAAATAAAAACAGCACTACTATAGACGAGACACACAGGAGAAAACGGCACAAACTGCGCTATGTCGTGTGCTCCTTCGTCTTGTGGTTGTCTCTGGTAGCGCTGTTATAAGAGCATTAGTACATTCTACTTGCATTCATTAAGGCTTTGAACTGGGCGAGTTGGTACTGGTTAATATTTTAACAGCGCAATAAAACAACGGGACACATCGAAGAATGGACACCACAAGCGCTGACTCGCAACTAGATTTTTATTCACGGCAGAGGTCTCTTAATACTAGGAAGAACAACACAAACGAGAGGGAAAAGAAAAGAAAACAAAATAAAACACAACAGCTACTCATCATGCCCACAACAATGACATTCGGCAAGAGCGCACAGCTACACATCTTGGCCGGATGAGTACACCATCTCTTTATCAGAGTGACGGAAGGGTCAATAATACAACTATTTGCTTGCTTTACTACTTGCTTTCGAACGTTTCTTGTTCGATCGGGATATCAAGATGGCGGCCAGTCGTGTGCTCAAATGGCTTGGAAGGTCAGCAAAATGTGACCCCCATTACCTGATTCGCGCCAGAATTCAACGGGCCGGCACAACGGCGCGCCTACGCCCCTGTGCATATATAACGGAACGTGAGCATAGGGCGTAAACCGCTACAGCGTCAAAATCAGAAGAATGATGCGGTGTGTGAAAGACTGTGGTGGCAGTGGTACAGCAGGAATTAATAGCGAATACGAGAGGTACTCCACTAAATCCTCGGTTGGCGCTAGTTGCTGCATGATGTTCTGATGAACGATGAGCGCAAACGCAAGACAATCCACGACGAAGAAACAAGCGTAGCGAGAGGCACTACTGTGTGTTGCTCTTCTTCGTGGACTGTCTAGTACTTGCGCTCATCCTTCGCTTGAAGAAGGCGATTGCAATGGCCAACAAAAGCTGTTTGTAGTGGTCTGAAAATTAGTGAAGCAGTACTTAATTTTGTGAACTGCTTGGCAGTGCATTTCAACCTTGCTCTTGCAGAGCACGACCTACACACATTCACACAGATCACTGAAAGCGGGTGTATTTTGGCGATCCGCCACGGTCACTGAGTAGTTAGAGAGCTCGGCTACTAATCCGGAGTACCCGAGACGCGGCGGCCTCGTTTCGATGGAGGCGAAACGCTAAGGCGTTCATGTGCTGCACGTCGTCGGTGCAAGTTAAAGATCCCCTGTTCGTGGAAATTATTCCGGAGCCCTCCACTAAAGCACCTCTTTCTTCCTTTCTTCTAATAGTCCCTCTTTATCCCTTCTCTTACGGCGCGGCTCACGTCTCCGCCGATATGCGAAACAGATACCGCGTCATTTCTTTTCCCAGAAACCAATTTTCAATTTTTTTCTTCTCGCGCGAGGTAGGCAAAATATATTGCGCCACCACACCGAGGGTAACCAGGTTTTAGATGTTTTAATAACTGATATGTATATTATTTAGTGTGGGCTATACGCCATTCAAAAATAAGTAGCATGATGGCCATGGTTAAAAAGGTATGTTTTCAATATTAGTAAAAGGGCATGCTAGTTAGCACGCCCTAGCCGTATTCCGCGGTACTAAACCACTGGCAATGCTCTGCTGAAAATACGCTCTTCCAAATGAAAGAACTTATTTTTAAAAATTTGCAGTACCAGGTGAAACACCATGTAAAGAGGCGTGCGCAATACCGTAGTCGATATCCATATTGCTTTTTAGAAATTCAAAAACGCGATTACCCTAGTCATTGCAGCCCTACAAATTGTGGCTACATCACGAATGAATACCTGAGCTTCCGAGAGGTTTTCAGTCAAAGCAGCCCCAGCAGTAGAGGTAGAAAATAGCCAAAATTTGTTGTACTATAACGCTGATGGTGGTTGAGTTTTTGAAATATTAAAAGCTGATATGAATGAAAGCTATGTTGGGCTACTCGCCTCTCGATAAAAAAAAGACCAACAGTCAGAGTTGAAAAGTTAACTGCACAGAAATATTTACCAGTAGTAGTAGTAGTAGTTACCACGTCTCAGCTGTATTCTTATGCGCTACACTGATTCCAATGTTGTGTCGAAAAACGGCTCTTTTAACTCAAGAAACTTGTACATTTGATGCGTGCAGTACATCTTAGGTGAACCACCCGGAATTGTTCAGCTCGAATGAGACGTGTCGAAGAGATATTGTAGCTGTTTTCTTGCAGCTGTGTGGTGCCCTTGTCTTAATTTCGCTGTTTTTAAGAGTACGAAAATAAATATTGTTATAACATTTCCTACATTAACAGAAAGACAGATATCATTAGGTTATAAATTCTCTCTGAAAAAAAAGGTTGAGTTTAATCTTCAAGCCCGCAGATCAAGGCCGTCATTGAACTATGAAAAAAGTCACCCTAATCTCTCTGCTTTCTGTGACTGTTGGCTTTTGTCATGAACGCCATAACGAGCACATCTTTTCTTTACCTTTAGTCATCAAGAGGCATTGACATTTCTAAATTACTAATAATATATTAGGTTGGGTTAAATTGTTAATCGAAAGCTACTTTAAAAGAATATGGCACTAAAACTCACACAATATTTCGCTAAAAAACAGCCTAAAATGAGAAAAAATTGATAGTTTGATATGTTGATTTTTTCCTCATTAGGTGGTGCAGTCTGCGTTACCCTTGTGTAGAGTGCTCGTGCAGTCTGCACCCAGTAGTCAAAATTGAGATTTGAAAGCAGGCCATGAGTTTCGGGCAAATTGCTTGGGCCCGCCTTGCTTTAGGTCGACTTTGCTCTACTTCCGAGCAAGCCTAGCCTTTTAAAACTAAACGCTACGACAAACTGTCAATTTCTATGCTGGGTAGGGGCACCACTCGAGCGCTCTACACGAGGGTGACGTAGACTGTACAATTCGTTTAGAAATATCCTTAACACTGCACTGAAGCTATCACTGTTGTAAAGCACATTTAAGATAGAGCTCACGACCTAATGTTATCAGCCTACATGCAAAAACGCGTTTATCAGAATTAATAATTTGTGCGGGCTGAATTCACACAGTAAGACACTGAATAAAAGCTCCGCCTCTTCATCATGGGACGGCCACCCCGACCAGGACCGCTAAATAAACAATTTTGTCCGCACGTTTCGCATGACAAGGTACTTTCCTTCTGAACTTACGCATTTTAACAAAACTGCGCCTTTTTGGGCTCCAAATATCATTGTTTAAAAAATAACAGTTTATTCTGTGCAAAACCTACGGTTTTAATGCGCTAGGAAGCATTTGTCTACATTAACGAATGCCTGGCTGTTTCACAAACCACTCCAAACACCTTTGGTCTTCAATGCAAACCATTCGGTTTATTCACTCTTAACTTGAGCTTCACTTCACTTCACTTTATTTCCTTAAAGACCCTCGTGTGAGGGTATTACATAAAGGGTGGGACACATAGATTAACAACAGAAAAAGTACACAAAAATTGAACGAGTTATACAAAGAAAATGATTATCGTGATGCAAGCAAACGCGTAATTTGGTTAAGAAACATAGTTTGGCATGTGATGGCAGCAAGTTCGTGGGGAAGGCCGTTCCAGTCGCTAGCAGTCCGGGGAAAGAATGATGTAGAAAAAGTTGTGCGTGCTCGTGGCCGAGATACCTGCTGCTGATGTCCGGTGCGAAGAGAAAAGCGTGGTGGGGGAGGGCAGATATAGGGTTCCTGTGATAGCTCGGAATAAAAGAATTTATGAAATAGGGATAAACTAGCAATGTGGCGGCGAAGGGCAAGAGTAGGTAGATTGGACTGCGATTTCAGAGCTGATATGCTGATATCAAAAGAGTATGAGGAATGAATGAATCTAGTTGCCCTATTTCGAACTGATTCAAGTGAGTTAGTAAGGTATACTTGTTTCGGAGACCAGATGGGCGATTCGTATTCTAATTTTGATCGAACTAGTGATTTGTATGCGAGTAGCTTAACATGCTGGGGGGCAGAATGGAGATGACGCTTTAAGAAGCCAAGCGTTTTGTTAGCAGATCAAATAATGTTCGCGATATGGCTATTCCATGTGAGGTCATGACTAAGATGAACACCGAGATATTTATATGATTGGACAGTGTCGATAGGAACGTTAGAGATGGAGTAGGGGAACAGGAGAGGATTACTGCGACGTTGGAAAGATATATACTTGCATTTGTTTATATTAAGTGCCATTAGCCAGTCGTTGCACCAGTTTTGTACCAGATTTAGGTTATCTTGTAGGGATTGCTGGTTAACGGAGTCAGTGACTGTTTTGTAAATAACGCAACCGTCGGCAAACATCCGAATATGGCAATCTAATTTCTGAGGTAGGTCGTTAATATAAATTAGAAACAAAAGAGGCCCTAGGACGGATCCTTGGGGCACCCCTGAGGAAACTGGAAATAAGTTAGACATTTGATTATTAATGACGACTGATTGGGAACGGTGAGTCAAAAATTCTTTTATCCATGCTAGTATGTCAGGATGCAAGCTTAGGCAGGAAAGTTTCAGAAATAGGTAGGCGGTTGTGGGGTACCTTGTCAAAAGCCTTAGCAAAGTCGAGGAAGATTGCGTCGGTTTGGAGGTTAGCGTCAAGGTTGGCATGCTGGTCATGAACGAAGACAGCTAATTGAATTTCACAGGAGTATCCTTTACGAAATCCGTGTTGTGATGAATGGAAGAAATTATTTGAGTTCAGAAACTGCATTGTTAAAGAGTAAATGACGTGTTCCATGAGCTTGCAGGGTATGCTGGTTAGTGATATGGGGCGGTAGTTAAGTGGCGAATCTTTTTTACCCGACTTGTGGACTGGAACGACCTTCACCACTTTCCAGTCGTGGGATGTGATACCCGTTGAAATCGACTGCGCGAACAGTAAGCATAAGAACTTGGCAGATGCATGGCGAGTGATCTTTAGGGCTTTTGTGTTAATTCCATCAAGGCCGGTGGATGAAGAAAGTTTTAATTTATCTATTAGAAGAGATATACCGGTTTCCGCGAACGTAACGGTTGGCATTGCAGTTTTGGGGTCATTGGTTGTCAAGAGGGGTGGTGGTTCTTGTTCTTTAGTGAATACAGATGCGAAGGCAGAATTAAATATGTTAGCGCAATCAAAGTCCGAAATAACACGTCCAGAATTGTCAGTCAGGGTAACAACGCACGAAGATTGGGGATTTAGAAGCTGCCTGAATTTAGTCGGGTTGTTTGTAAGTATATTTGGCAGGTCGATATGATAAAAGGAACGTTTAGCGTTTTTAGTGCGACCAAATACGCCTTTTCAGCACCGTAATATTTTTCCCATGCGCAGTCTGCTCTGCTCAGTTTGGCACTTCTGAAGAGGCGTTTCTTTTTATTTTCTAATCTTCCAAGAGTCTTGGTGAACCATGGTTCGTGGTGGTTAGCGCGGAAGCTGCATTTGGGGATATGTTTGTTAGTCAATTCATTCATTTTGTGTTTAAACATTGACCAGTTTGTGTGGATGTCTTGTTCGTCAAATGATTCCTGATAAGATAGAAAAAAGGCCTCCAATTCCGCGTTGAAGGCCTCATAGTTTCCTTTGTTGTAAAGAGAAATTGTTTTTTGGGAAGTTTATTTTGTCATTGGAGAGAAGTTAAAGCATGCATGAATAACTTTATGATCGCTGATTTCACGGAGGTAAGTGATAGCGTTGAGGCTGTCGGGGTAGCTAGATAGTATGAGGTCAAGAATGTTAGCAGTATCTCCGGCGATGCGTGTAGGCTGTGTTACTAGTTGCGCTAGGTTAAAGTTTAGGCAGACATCCATAAATTCACGGGATTCATCCTGTCTAAAAACAGGTTGATGAGGAGTAGACCAATTTATGCCAGGATAGTTGAAATCTCCAAAAAGGAGGATGTGTGCCTTAGGGTGTCTAGTTTTAAGTTCGTTTATAATGTTCTGCAGTTTACGGGGGAATTCGGGACTATTAGGAGGGGGTCTGTAACAAACTCCAATTAATATAGAGACTGGTGTGGCTCCGCAAAGGAGCCATAGTATTTCGAGGTCTGAGGTGTGTTGATGTGGGAACACTGTAACTGATTGCTTGTAGCAATAAGGACGCCACCCTTTCGAGAGCTAGTGCTATCAGCACGGAAAAGATTAAAGTTTGGTGAGTTGCAAAGAACTTCAGCGTCGCTTACAATATCAGTCAGCCATGTCTCTGTCAAAACGAGCAGATTGCTGCCAGTTGAAGACACGAGACTGGACAGAAGATCGGTCTTTGAAAGCAGGCTGCGTATATTGGTATAGACAACCGACAAACAAATATTCTCTCGAGGGGTGGTATAGCAAATATTAGATTTGTGATGGTGGCGAGATAAGCGCTATGCTATTTCTGTAACCGTTTCTGTGGCAGCATCAAAGGTGTAGCGTTTTTTTCCGAGAAAAAGTGTCTTGTACCGCAGGGAGAACGGTCCGGTTTCTGCTTTTGCAAACGCGACAAGGTGTTTGCGTGCTTTTCGAACTGGAAGGAAAAAGTCTTCTCCGATGCAAAAATCGGTCCCCTTCAACTTGGGCCCCTCTGAGAGGATAGTTTCTTTTGTTTTAGAGGACAAATATTTTACTATATTCAGCCGTCGACGGCCTTCCTTATAGCTGCCCAAACGATGTGCACGCTCAATTTGACTTGTGTCCAAGGTTATCTGTAATTTGTCATGACAATGGTGGATTATTAATTCTTGTGATTCGACGAGCGTTTCGGGCGAATAAGAATCCGAAAGGCAATAGAATATCAAATTGTTACGGCGTGACCTATTCTCGGTGTCATCTAACCGAGCTTCAAGGTTAGTAACAAGAGCAGCAGACTTAGCGGAGACAGATTGGGCAGATTGTAGATCGGTTTTGAGAGTAGAGAAACCCTGGAAGACACTTTCTAGGTCAGCTACGCGCTTACTCAAATCAGAAATTGTTATGTCAATAGAACGCATCTGATGCTTAAGGTCCTGTACATCGGTGATTATTTGGTCTTGAGCAGTTGACAATGTCTCCATCTTAGCAAGAATACGGTCCAATTTATCAGGACCAGGATTCGTCTCCCTATCGCCCGACAAGAGCAGGAGGGATTTTATAACACCAAAACATTCATCAGCGACAGAAATGCAACACTGCGGGCTCGGCAGCTGTAGCAGACAGTAGTTACTAGTTTTTTTAGCAAAAAGGCAATATGGTTTACTGACCTGCATAGCGAAAATCAGTGGATCAGGAGGCTGTGTCATGGCACAGCTACCGAGCCCACAAAGCGCGGGCGGGAAGCGGTGCTTCTTATACGTTGGAAGGAACGATGTTGTCGCTGCCGCTTGCGCTTTCCATCCGGTGTCGAGAATCCAGTGAGGGGGCGCGGCTTTTATCGACGCTTCCGAGGCGCCCAAAGCAAAGGCTCGGTTGTTCCCGTTGTAGAATGGTATTTCCAGCTCTGGTAGGACGACCCACGAAAAGTTGAAGAGTGCTGGCAAGACGTATGCGAAGGTAGGCACGAGCACCTGCATAGCGAAAATCAGTAGATGAGGAGGCTGTGTCATGGCACAGCTACCGAGCCCACCTACCAATAGTCAATACTACCGCTGTTTTATTCACACCGTATGATTCTTCTGATTTTGATGCTTTTGTTCGCCACAGGGGCGTGTTTAGAACTGTTTATTACAAGCTGAGGCAATACCTAGTTGTCTGGTCCATGTTTGGCGTGAGGCCGATCGCCGCACCCGTCGTGGCTGTGCGAATCCTTAGTCGGTTTAGACGACAAATGCATGGATTGGAATCCTAATACTAGAACCTATCTTTTCTGGCATTTTTCATGTTATTTTATGCAAATGGACCACACACAGATCGCAGAGAGCGTATCTATTTTTGCGTGATATAGCCAAAACTTGTTCCGGCACATTGACGAGGATGACCGCATTTTCTAAATTTTAAAAAGTGATATGTATAACACTTAGGGTGGGCTGCACGCCTCTCAATAATTAAACAACCTAATGATCCCAGTTCAAAAATTAACTATTGAATACTAGTTAACCAGCCTGCAAGTTACCACCTCCTAGCTGTATTCGGATGTACTATACCGCTGACAATGCTATGCCGAACATGCGCTCTTCTAACACACAGAAGCTATTCTTAAAAATTGTATAAAGTATTAGGCGAAACACCCTATAGAGAGGAGTGCGCTGCACCGTAAGTGCTGTCGGTATCAGTTTTTATGTTTTGGAAAAGGCGGTTACCATCGGCGCTGCGGACCGACAGATTTTGTCTACAGCACGACACAATACGTGAGTTTTGAGGAAGCTTGCAGGGAAGGCAACCCCTTCAGCGCAAGTAAAAAATAGTAAAAATTTATTGTGCCATAGCATCAAGGGCAACTGGGTGTTCTAAATACTGAAAACAGATATCGATAAAAGTTATGTTGAAAAACAAAACATATAGTCAGATATGCCTGTCTGGCTGTGTTTAAAAGCTTATAATAAACTGCACATCTCCAACAAAAAACTAATTTTAAAAGGAAACCTGGCCCCAGTGTATGCCCAGCGACTTTGCTCTGCAACTCAACGAAAAGAAATCGTCATTGATCGCCTCCCCACAGTGCGACGTGACTCACAGCCTTAAGCTTCCCCCCTTCCTCTCCCTCCCCCACGGAATTCGCATCACAGCTTTTGTTCCTTCGAACCTTTCCTCCCCTCCATCCTTAAAGATGCTAGCTACTTCCCCCAGTCAGCCCTGATGAAGGAGCCGAGCGTGCTTAGAAACGTTGGGTTTAAAATTAAAGTTTTGTGGTTGGAGATGTGCAGTTTCTTATAAAAACGTTATGTTGGAATACATGCCTCTCGATAAACAAGAACATTAACAGTATTAGATAAAAAGTTAGCTGCTCTGTATTATACAATCAGCATAGTAGTTAGCGCGCGTTAGCTGTGTTCTCGTGCGCTACACCGATGACACTGCTGCGTCGAAAAAAGCACTCTTCTAAATAAAGAAACATATATATTTCAAAATTGAAACAGATCTCTCGTCAACCACCCGGAATTCTTAACTCGAATGGTGGTGTCCAAGAGAGATTGTAGCATCTTTTTTGCTTTTATGTGGTGCCCTTGTTTGAACTTCGCTTTAACCAAAAGTACAAAATTAAGTATTTCTATAACATTTCATCCTTCCAAAGAGGGACAGATATGACTACGTTATATCTCCTCTGTGAAAACATAACTGAGTTTGATCTGAACGCACGCAGATGGGACGAGGGAGATTTGTTTTGCTAAAATGCCACAAATGTAATGGACCGAGAAATCAGCTGCATAGCTTATCCCCTGTACAGTCAGGAACGCTGATTTATTTCTATTGAACTTTGTGGAGAATGCGGAATGGAAAAATGCAAATCCTCGACTGCGTGAGACCAGGTTCGTACCACGCGCACGTAGTGTTTCAGCAATTCAACTCTTATTCTATTCATTATCGTGCTTGGTAAACGGACTTGGTTTTTATTTCCACTTCTTTCTTGTGGTTTTGTAACAATTATGACTGTTCTTCTATCACACTACTAAAATTATATCTTATTGCCTGTACTTTCTTCTCTCTCACAATTGTATAATGATACGCAACTGTAAAGAAAACATTTGACGGATGTCTGTTTGTGTGGGAATTTTAATTTGGTGGAAAGATGACAGATGCCAAGATAATTTTTGGAAAAAACAACGTTTTGAGACCAAGCCGGTCCCGATATGTCGCGTTTTTTTTCCCAAAAAGTAACTTGGTTGGCATCGGTCATCTTTCTACTAAATACGTATCTATATTTCTTTGCTGTTTCCAGTCTAGTCTTACCATCTTTCTACACGCAAATTTGAAAGAAGCACAGGTCCCCCTCAATACGAAAACTTTTCGCCTTTTATCTGTGCTGCCTGCACCAAGTATGGGTGTGAAAATAAAGTTGATTAGATCTTAATTTACAATCTACACGGCCCTTTAGTAAAAGTACGCACTCAGCTATCCCTGCAGGAGCGTCTGCTACATGCAGATGTTGATGAGTTACGACACCACGGGTACCTGAGCAGCCGCAAGGACGTTCCC
This sequence comes from Amblyomma americanum, assembly GCF_052857255.1. Lineage (NCBI taxonomy): Eukaryota > Metazoa > Arthropoda > Arachnida > Ixodida > Ixodidae > Amblyomma > Amblyomma americanum. The sequence continues at coordinate 84,764,576 of NC_135498.1, read as the reverse complement.
GCAGGGGGATGATGGTGAGCAGTACGACACCATGGAACCGAGCACCCACGCTTAGCCGTGCGTGGCATCAGTGTGTGCGGGAAAAAGAGGATAGTAGTAGTTGAGCCGATGCCGAGCCTTTCGACATTTAAGGTCCCTCAGCGGAGGCAACACATAACTTTGGCCCCAGCTTCCTGCAGACCGCACCTCCGCCTCACCAAAGCGGGGGAAATCGGCAGAGGCGTTTTCCTGTCTTCTCTTCCATCTTACATTTTTCTACATTATTATTTATCACAACTCATCTGTCTTCTATTCACTTCTGGGTTTCCCCTTCTTCAAAAATTATCGCTCTCTCAAAAGAGTAGGAGAGATGTGGAGAAGAACTTTAATGGAACAGGAGAGGCTGCCTGGTTGTCGGCCTCGCATGCTACTCCTGCTCTCAAAAAATGGTGGACCGATGCTGGAGAATTTTTCTAGAAGAGAATGGTAACATTTCCCAAATTTCATGTACTTCATAGCAAAGCTGCGGGAAAACAAGCTAGAATTATATCCCCATTCCAGGTCTCAAAATGCTTGACGGATGCCTTGTGCATTGGTTACAAAGTATAAAAACTGGCCAGCAGAAATTTACTTCTCGATAATGCGCGTCATCGTACAATACACAAAGCTAGCAACCATTTTATTCATTGGGACATTCCTGTCTCTGTGACTCTACACCGGTCTCTGAATTCTGTGCGAGGCGTCATCTCTCAGATCGATTTTGTCCGCCTTTCTGAGAAAGAAAACCTTGAAGGCATTACTGACCAAGATGGAATAAATGTGCACCGGTTCAAAGCTTGGAAGGAACACAAAGAAATAGACACCAAAAATTGATCCTGACATTGAACACCAGCCCAGTGCCCAGAAAAATTGGACTGGGGAGAATGAAAACAAATGTAAGAGCCTACATTCCAAACCCTCGCAGATGCTTCAATTGCCACAGCTTCGATCACGCCTCAAAGAGTTGCTGCAGTCGCAAAACTTGCGCGAAATTCGCTTCGAAGTATCACTCCTGTGATGAATGTGACGGTGCCCCACGCTGCGCAAACTGTGAAGCAGAGCATGCCGCATAGTCCAGGGCGTGTCCGTCCTGGAAGAAAGAAAAAGAAATAATCACGCTGAGAACATTTCTTTCAAAGGAGCAAAAAAGCTATGTGCTAAAACAACAGATTCTTATTCAGTGCAAAAATAAACTGCGCCGATGTGGTTCTTGGGCGGGGAGCACCACACCAAGCTTCGGCACCTGTCCAGGCCACACGCATTGAGCCTGTGGCGGCGCCATCCGCGCATCCGGCTGGAGCAGCTAACACTGCGCCAACCCCAAAAGAGTACTCGCAGACCCACGGGTAGGTGGGCCTCGAGACCTCTTGCCACAGGCCGAGGTCTAACTCGAAATTGAACGTGCCTTCTGCACAGTAGTCCAGTGCCTCTGCAGAGGCGGTGGATATGACCTTAGGCTGCCCCGCACCGTCAACGCCGGACGGAGGGCGGGGCTTTTTGCATCTTCCATAGTTACAGAGCGAAAGACAGGACAAGAGGGGACGACAGGACTCAGCGCTTACTCGTAACTGAAGCCTTTGTTGGCAACCGGTAAGTTTGATCACCCTACTGCTGGCCAGAGTTGCAAGCGAAAAGATCGATCAAACAATCTGAGGCTCCTTGTCACAGAGTGAAAACTAAGTTTACCTAGTCTTTACTTCATAAAAAATATAAAGATGGCTTTATTAATGCAGTGGAACCGCAGAGAACTCGAAAACGACTATAAGGACATAAAAAAAGTTTAAACAAGAATAATTCTGTTCATATATATCTGCAGTAAACCAATCTAGGCCCTCGGCACACAAATGTGCTAAAGAAACGTACTCTCTTCCGCCGTGACCGAGAGGGGGCGAGCAGACTCTCGGCAGGCGAATACATCATAGTGCAACTTGAGGGAGCAGCTCGCGAGCTGAAAGTGAAAACTAGATTCGAAGACATAGCTAGATTCGAAAACGATGATTCGAAGGCAAATACGTATATCCACTGCCTCCATAGTACAATTTTCTGCAATATGCGATTTCTCTCTTACAAATTTCGGCAAAAAGAAACTCTACGACAGCATATTTTACTTGAACTTCTTGACTTGTGGAAACCTGCAATGGTTTCAGGAACTTTAATATAGGTGACTTAAGAACGAATGCTTATATAGGAAGCGGAATGGTACTAGTAAAATTTAGTGAATGCGTAAAGCTTTGACAATGCGCAACCGACTTCACTACCGAATGTTACGCTCCGTATAGCAGCAGACATATGGTAAACGATCAAACTGCATTATTTACGCAGACTCGCTCAGTGTATTCAGAACACTTCATTTTAAAAATGCAATTATTCCCATTTTATCTACTTTCTTATCCCTACTTCCTCCGCATTTGAGCCTTGTTCATTTAGTGTGGGTTCCCGGCCACAGCAGTGTGACAGTAAATGAGATTGCTGATAATCTCGCAAAGGCTTCCTTCAGCGGCCCCGTGTTGCCAATCATCCCGGCTACAGCCTACATTACAGCATCTAGATTTCGGCGACGTGTGTTTTTAAGCACGCAAGACCCATCACTTTTAACATCGGCGGATTATGAGCACCTTAAATAATATTGGAACAGGAAAATTTGTTGCTCTCGGCAACTTGAAGTATCACTGACGAGGCTGCGCTGCCGCATCCCCCCTCTAAATTTCTATTTACACAAGTCGGGTTTGGCGCTCTCTCCTCTTTTTGCATTTTGCCGTGAGCCAGAATCTATTGAACATTTTTGGCTGTATTGTCGCCGATTCAACTCACTGAGAAAAAGGTTGCTGGAGGAGCCCTTGCAGCATCTTGCCCTTAGTTTGAGCAGCCCGCTCTTGCTATCATTTGGCGCCACCACATTTGGGTTCAGCCACAGATCTGTTTGCACCGCTGTTCAAAATTTCCTGATAGAATCTCACCGACTGCCTTGCTAAGTGTTCCAACCTTTTCTTTTCTATCAATTATTACATTTTGACTAAATCATTAATATTTAATCCCTCTCTTTATTATTATTCTTAAAATTTTAAAATCAAAACACTGATCCTTTTTCTGTTCATGACGAAAAATTCACCGGTGTTGCGCTCCCACGTGCTTTTCCTTTTTGCTAACTGCGTTCAGGTGAATAGCCACCCGATTCTTGGCCGATCCCCCAGTGTGGGTATGTGCCATTTTTTGATAGGCTAACAACAACAACAACTACTCCACTGCTTGATGACATCATAGACAACATAACAACCGCTAGAGCTCAAAGGCAAAACATAAAACTCTGCTATGTACAAAGACACGTCGGAATTAAAGGCAACAACAGTGCAGACTTTTGCACTGCTAAGGCCAATATCTCGCTGTCCCCATTCCCATCACATTACCCATAACCCTTCCCTCAGTCCCATTCCCACAACCTACGTCCCCACCCCCCCCCCCGGCTGTGGGTCGCTTTGTAGCATTACCCCATTTTTTTTATTTTCCCACCTACGGGTGGCAAAAGCACAACATTGCCTTCGGCCCGTTTCATTTATATTACGATTGGGTTAAGCCTGTTATACTTAAGTGGCACAGGCAGGGGCCTATTGGTTCGCATTCCTTTTCTGGTTGCCCCACCAAACTTATGCTAAAGCCAGTGGCAAGCAGATAAAGAAGGCAAACGTACCTTTCACGGATAGCGCGAGTCTCGTAAACTTTAAATTACGAAAAAAAAAACGGCAGTCGGCATAAAGCCACGAAATACACACCAATATGCGCTTGGAAAAGCCAGTTTTAGGTGAATGGAAGTTTTCTTTGCTCCAGGAGCAGTTCACTGAATTTATTTTATGTCATCTCCATATAGGCCAGACGCGCCTTACACACAATTTCCTATTGAAAAATGAAGACAAACCAAGTTGTGAAAAATCGAGAAATGACGTAACAGTTGATGACATTTATTTACAATGCACTGAAGTCGAAAAATTAAAAAAAATGTGATTACTGAGTTTTATAATAAACACCTTCGTTTACATAATAATAATAATAATAATAATAATAATATTAATAATAATAATAATAATAATAATAATAATAATAATAATAATAATAATAATAATAATAATAATAATAATAATAATAATAATAATAATAATAATAATAATAATAACAATAATAATAGGTTTTTGGGGAAAGGAAATGGCGCAGTATCTGTCTCATATATCGTTGGACACCTGAACCGCGCCGTAAGGGAAGGGATAAAGGAGGAGTCAAAGAAGAAAGGAAGGAGAGGTGCCGTAGTGGAGGGCTCCGGAATAATTTCGACCACCTGGGGATCTTTAACGTGCACTGACATCGCACAGCACACAGGCGCCTTAGCGTTTTTCCTCCATAAAAACGCAGCCGCCGCGGTCGGGTTCGAACCGGGGACTCCGGATCAGTAGTCGAGTGCCCTAACCACTGAGCCACCGCGGCGGGTGCTTTGTTTACACCGAATGTTACTTTTGGGAGAAGAAGGAATATAGTGATATATCCTGTGTATTTAGCTTTTTAGGAGAAACAGGTTTTCCCAACAAACTCTAAAAATTTACTTACTGCTTCGTTTTATTTTGTTATGCACCTCAGCCACATTCTCATTCCAGTCTGTTTGTGAGTGAAGCTTATCAGCTTTCTGTACACCGGTTGGACTGGAATGCAGCTTTCAATAGCCTGGACGTGTATACTTTACAAGAGGCCAGCAGGCTTAGCAGGTGATGGGTCTAGCAGGGCCAACAGCGACATGTGAGTTATCAATTGCAATTGTAGGAAAAATGAACTCTAGTTCCTCTGTATAAATACAAGCTGATTTTCGCTACGCTCAACGTCTGTAAGATGTAAGGTTCAGAACACTTCACCAATCCACGAATTAACTTCTGCAGGACTGCTGCTGGAGAAAAACCGGATGCAAAAAACGTATTTGTGAGGGTGGCATCATTGGTGTTTCGTTTGGGAAGTACGCATTCGGGAATTTGCCGCATGTCCGTCAAAAATTTGTGGTCGAATGGGAATGGTTTCCATTGTTACTGTAGAGATATAACTCTCGAAAATTATGGCGGCAGCGAGTGGCAGTACAAATGCATGTCTAATTGTTTCCGGTATTTTTGTGGCGAACCTCACTGCCTTTGCCCTCCCTTTGTGCTTTCTCACACAAGTAGTTAACCTTTGTCGCTCATGATGAACTTGGAACATATTATCGGGCTCGTAAGAGAGTGAATGCTTTCAAGATAAGCTACCATATTGTGCACAGAGAGCTGAGTGGGTTTGCGTTTACTGATATTATGTAGTATTTAGTCTGGCCTCACAGAAGGAATATAAGGGGAACCTCGTGATTTGCCTGCGATTTCAAGGAATTGAGAACTTGTCTTGGCTTATAAGCCTTATCATTTGCCTTTCCTAAGTTTATTAAAGAATGAAAGCTGCGTTCAACTCATTTGGCACAGTGATGCAGGAAAGCCGTTGTTAGAAAACCTCCTAAAGATCAGAAGACTACAATTGTTTGTTATATTGAAGTTTTCCGCTTCATACCTTCTCACATTTCTCTTTGGAAGGAACATAAAGCTGCGCTATAGCGATATTCGATGGCAGGTACACTTCTGACATAGAACACTCAAATAAAACAGCCTTAATTAAAAAACGATTTTTTAATGATATCCGTTTACTTATAACGGGTAAACTCACTGATTAAAAAAGCAAATAAAGGCTTTGCATCTTCGATTTGATACAGCGGCCCCAACGAGGGTCGGTAAATAAATCTTTTCTTCTCCACCTTTCACTAAAAAAGGTTCTTTGTCTATAGGCTCGCAAAATGTTAACAGAACTGCGCCATTTCGCATTGCAAATATCCTTGTATAAAAAATAAGAGGTCATGCTGTGTAAGAGCAAGATTGCAATCGAAAAGCAAAAAGTTAACCACATTAAATACAGCTTGGAAATATTTCAATCGACAGCGCGGATCTCTTCTTGCATAATGCAAACACCTTCTTCTAGCGAACAATGAGTGCAAAAAATAGACAATACACGGAGAAGAAACACAGTAAATAGTGTCCTTACGTTCCTGTCCTCAAGGGTTCAGTGTTTGAGGTCATCGTTCACTATAAGAGTACCATGCACCAACTCGCCCCGACGGAAGTTTTCTTAGAGTACCTTCTCATAATCATCTTCAACCTCAATACGCCCACTGCTGGGCGAAGACCTCTCCCTTATCTCCCGAAGTAACCCTGTCCTTTGCCAGCTTAGCCCACGGTTTGCCTGCAAACTTCTTAATCTCATCCACCCGCCAAAATTTCTGCCGCTCCCTGCGATACGCTTGCCTTCTTTGGGAAACCACTCCGGTACCCTTTAGGACCAGCGGTTACATTCCCTTCGTATTACATGCCCTGTCCATGCCCGTTTCTTCCTCTTGATTTCGACTAGGATGTCATTAGCCCGCGTTTGTTTCCTCCCCCCACTCTGCCCGCTTCTGGTCACTCAACGTAACACGAAACTTTTTACTTTCCATGGCTCGCTGCGGTCTCCTTAACTTAAGCTGAACACTGTTCGTTAGCCGCCACGTTTCTGCACGTAGGAAAGTACCGCCAAGATACAGCTCTTATACACTTTTATTTTGAGGAATATTGGTAAACTGAAACTCATAATCCGATAGAACCTACCGTATGCGCTCCACTCCTTTCTTGTCCTCAAAGACTGCTTTCAATTCACTCTTAACTTCTGCTGTACCACTGCCACCACAGTCTTGTTCACACCGCATCATTTGCCTGATTTTGATGGTTTTATTCGCAATATTGGCGTGTTTGAGACTCTGTTTAAGACACGCGAAAGAATTGACCATTTTGCATAATCGATGATGGCTTGGAGGTTGCGTTCTGGTTTCGCAGGTGAAATTCCTGGCTTCGAATCCAAAAAGCGGAACTTTTTTAAACTTTGATTTTCTGTTGGCGTGAAGCAAAAGGACCGTTCACAGGCCAATAAAATTGTTCATCGCGGCCAGTAATGCTAGCGAATTAAAAACATCGCTGAGGTGTGTGACCTCTCGTCCTGTGTTTCGTCTCGGGTTGTTTGCGCTTTAACAACCATAAATTATACCACTTCGCTCAGTGTGCCGTTCATTTACAGTGCAAATAACAGCGCTTTTATAAAACCTATAAAGAAAAAGGGCTAACGAATCATAAAAGCAAAACTGAGTATTTAAATATTGTGAGCGCTTTATGCGCCTTCGTCGTCATAGCCTCAATGGCTGCGACTTCATTCTCTTTCACCTCTAAATTCCCATCGTCATCGCCTGGCGCTGTTCGTTGGGAGCACATCTCTTGCAGCGGGTGAGAGTAAATGTCTCCCGTGAAGTCTTCCCTTACAAATGGTGGATGTGCGCCTTGGGTCCCCCGTGTCCTCTTTCCCCGTTTCTCCCTGGAGCTGCGTTCTGGTCGCCGCTTGAATACTCTCACCGTCATGTCCCAAGAGAAGAACGCCGACAGCCCGGGTTCCTCCCGCTCGCCCTCTGCCACCCCGGTAACTTGGACTGTGAGCAGCCGTAACCGCGACCCTCAGATGTTTGCTGGCCTCCGCGGCGACGACGTTGACGACTGGTTTAACCACTACGACCGCGTGAGTTCGTTAAACCGCTGGGACGACTCCCTTAAAGTCCTGAATGTGTCCTATCATTTGACTGACGTTGTACGCACACGGTTCTTTAATCATCAGATGGATATACTCGAATGGACAAGTTTCAAGCAGCAGGTGCCACAGATGTTTGGATCTCCGGCTTTTCGGTCTGAAGTAGCCAAAAAGGAGCTCGCTGACCATATCCAGCACCCTGTCGAGTCGGACACTTTGTATATTGAGGATGTACTTGCTCTCGGCCGGAGTGTCAATGCCACCATTAAAAAGGCTGACCGTGTTCGCCACGTCCTGGAAGGTATCGGCTCTCTGGCGTTCAATGCCCTTGCCGTTTAAAACCCTACGTCCGTCGATTCCATCATCGCGACCTGCCATGCCAATGCCTCAATAAGCTGCAATCCATCTGTTTACAACCTGACCCGGCTGCCTCCCTTTTGCCCGCCGACTTCGACCTGCGTGCACTAATTCGTGCGCTCATTCGTGAGGAGATTCTCGCACATAGTTCTCCGTGCCTCACAGCACTTGCGCCTCCTGCTCCGTCCTTTTCTGGTGCTGGCCTTTGCAGCATCATCAACGAAGAGTTGGCGTCAGTAACCTGATCTGGGGCACCAGCTACCCCTGCTGTTCGCCCTACACCCATGTATGCTCAGGTCGCTGCCATGCCACCTGTCTTTGGTCCGCCTTTAACGCCAGCTCCGCCACGCGACCATGTCACAGCTTTAGCACCTCCAACCTCAACGCGACCGTTCTAGTCGACTCGGCGCCCCAGCCGCCCGATTTTTAATTATTGCGGCTTCCGGGGCCGTATTTCGCGTTTCTGCCATCGGCGCCTTCACTACGATCGTCGCGGGTTAGAAGCCTTCGAAAGCGGCTACACTCCTAGTGGTCCCTCTCATCAACGCCGTGCCTTCGCTGACTCTTCGGGACGTTCACCTTCACCTTCCCCTAGCACTGCTCCGCCTCTTGGGTATCGGCTCACCAGAGCTCAAACCCCTTCGCTGTACCGCTGCTCTTCTCCGCTGCACCCGACTTCTCCGGCGCCTGAGCTTCGCTCGGAAAACTAGCTAGTGCTGTTTTTGGAGGGAATACTGCATGCTTCGGACACCGATAAATACCTCGGGAGAGCCCGTCTAATATAGTTTTAGGGTGAGTTGCAGGTTTACAATAAGAATCTTTGATTGAGACGGGCGCTGCAGTTTCTGTCATTCACGCAGACTTGTGTTCTCGCTTGCGGAGGGTGAAAACGCCGTACGATGGGCGCCCCTGCATGAAGCTAACGACGTCATCATGCGCCCATCCGCTAAGTGCACTCTCCGCATTTCTATGTACGGAGTCCGTCAAAACGTACAATTTGCTGTGCTTTCTCTTTGCGCAAACCTTATGATTGTTGGCTGAGATTTCTTGCCCTCCGTAAATGCTTTTATTTCTTGCCGTAGCCGCGTCGTGCACATCACCGAAAGGAGCCCATCATCTGAAGCCCTCGAGCTCTGTCATCGCCTCTTTGCCGCTGCTGATTCGATTTTGCCCGCTGCGAATCAAGACCTTGTCAAGTTTACTCCTGATGCCATAGTTCATGGGGATGTCCTCATCGCGCCTTCTAATTGACATCTGATCAGGGGGCTTGCCTTGCCGATTAGCCTGGATCGGTTTCAGAATGCCTTAGCCGTCGCCGCTGCCTTGAACACTTCCCGTGAAACTCTAGTGTTGCTTAAAGGCACTTCTTTTTCCTGCATGTTGGACATGCACCCGATTTCTCTTGTACTTCCCACGCCCTCCTCTCAGCCGCCCCTTCAGCGGACGATTTTCTCTCAACCATCAACCATCCTGCTGCATCGATGGACAGCAATCACTCCTGCAGGCGAGAGGTTCTTAGGCATTTCCACGGGGCTCAATCGAGCGCCGACACCTCGGACCGAGCCCTTGGAACATGCTAAATGAGACGGAATGAATGCGCTCATCGGGTGGTTGGGAAGGTCGTACCCTTTAGAAGGTCTTCAATACAGTCTTTATCCGGCGACCTGCCCAAAATACCACCCATGCCGAACTGTCGGACATCGGTAGTGTGCATGAAGTGCTTCGATGTAGACTGAAGAGCCGCCTGCACTGCCTCCGGGTTGTTCAGTCGGATAGCACCTCCATCGGAAGGCACTAAAGCGACTGGAATGCTCGAAACACCACTGCGAAAAAAGAGATCAATTGGGAGCTGGTCTTGAGGAAGAGATGCCGACCAAGGGGAAAACCCCTGGCCAGGAGAAGAAGTCGACATTAAGCTCTCCTCCCGTGCCCAATCACCCCAGAACATGAACAAGCAGGCACAGACAAAAAGAAGGAGAAATTTAGCAAGATAGCGCAACACCGCCAGGTACTTAGCCATTTCCCCGCAACCTGGGCAGCTGAGCCACGTCATCACCAACGAAGAGCTCCCTAGCCTAGCCTAGCCTAGCTCCCTAGCCTGGCCTAGCGCGAGCGCTCCGTCGAGCGGCACTTCTAGCTCATCGTCTTCTACGCCGTGCAAATCCATACTTTCGCACTGAGTGTCTCTGAACTAGCAAGAGACAGCGTAACTGTTGTGATATCTGGTGCCATTTTTATTTGCCACGGCACACGAGTACTAAACGCACATAAAGACAATGAGAACAACACTTGTCAGGCAGGATATAGGCCCTGCTTTTCTGGCGCGGCATTATAGCTGTGGCGGCCGCATGCAGACTGCCTCCTTTAACGTCTCTTTATAGCCGGATACATATAGCGCGTGGGAATACAGATCAGTAGCAGAGAAACGCAGAAAGGGACTCACCGGTCATGTCATTTATCCAGGCTTAGTAAAACCGCGCAGGAGTCTTCGTTGCCTTTACAGATGACAAGACGTCGCAGCATTGCCTTTCTTCGTGCCTTACCCGTTGATACTCGTTATTATTAACCGGGCGTAATTCTTGACGTTAGCCTCCAAAACACATTGCTGCTCACGTTCCTAATCAATGAGTTTTTCTTCACACGTGTCCGCCATACAAGCACTCAAGCAATGTCTCAAAGATCCAAACAACACAAAACGCGACGCGTCGTTTGTGCTGTCATGATTCCGACAGCAGAGCTTTCGCGTCGTTGAGAAATCAACCCACAAACAAGATTGCTTTTTACACCACAAATATTTAAATTATGTTCACAACAAGGACGCTGAATTTTTGACATTTATTTTTCTCTTGTTTATGAGTATAAAAACGTTTCAATTACTAATTCTGGCATGTCGTTTGTAGAAGCTTCAATCCTGTGATCCCCTGAGGTGACCCGTATGTGCTAGCAAACGTAGCTGTTGATGGAATGCAATTTCGTTTCATGCAAGGTAAAATCACTAAGTTGCGACAAAAAAGCGAATAAATGCGCCGCATCTCAAGCTGGTGAATATTGTGGATATGTTGAACGCGAGCGGCACGGAGGAGAGCAGCTGCGATGCATTAATTTGCGCGACACTGGCACGCTCACCGGAGATCGTGAAACTTAACAGCTTATTGTGTGACCATTACAAAAAAATTGTTTTGATATCAACTGCATTACGATACTACGTCGATAATTGTGTCACACTTTAGCTAATATGCAACAGCGGCTCGCACTGGCCGCATCCTGATCGCGTGTAGTTTCAAAAGCAAGAGGCCACTAGTGCATCGAAGCACCCGTGTTTTCGAGTTCATATCGTTCCGATAAATACAAGCTCTTTTGGCTCGTACTGGAATTGCGGTTGTCAGCCTCTGCGTCACGAGCGGTGATGATGGCGCCGCGGACGATCTTAATTAGGACTCGCCGCAACGCAGCCGATACCCCAAGCATATGGGCCTTATTTGTTGTTCACCAGCACTGCAAACGTGGGCATAAAGCATCGCTCACTCGCAAGCCAGTCGCTCGCTGCTCGATTTTCCAGCCTTCCGAGAGCAAGTCACAAGCTGCTGAGCCAATCAGTGAGCGAGCCGCATTGAGCGAGCCAAGCATTCGGCAACGACGCCGCCCGCGGGCGTGCCGGGTATTGAACTACGCGCTGCTCCCTGGCTGCCCTAGTTGTCGCTAAGCCTTGTCGGTTTCACATCGATGCAGCAGCTAAGTGCACTTCGGAACTGGCTAGCGTTGAGGTGCTGCTCTCTTCATCGCTTTACTGCGAACCTCGTCTCATAGTAAAATAAAGATATGCTCGGGTTCCGCGACACATTCAGGAGCGGAGCCTGCTGAGGCCAGGAGAGCCGCAATTGAGGAGCAGCAAATAATTGCGCTACGGGAAGACATTTGTTTTGTAATCCTGTTATCGCTTCTACACACAACTCGATATTGGCATACGATACTCCATCGGACGGTTTAGTATCGACTTGAACAAACATTACTATCGCATTTTCTGATGATGGCGGCAGCATCCAGGCTGGCATGCCGGCACCGAGAAGGGCGTCCTTACGTTATTATGACGCTTAATTGCATGGCTGTGGTGCACATCAAAATCGCCAGACATCCTTTTGTCCGCTCAGGTTGTCGTAGCACATGTCACACTGGGGACCAGAGACTGTAGAGGACCGAGCGCGGGGGCGCAGGAGCTAGACTTTGCCAAAGCAGAAGAAACCTCTCGAAACCGTGCGACTTACGCCAGTCCCAAAACTTCATTCTCATTTCGACCGAGAATCAAACGAGAACTAGGCCCGCAGGTCGCCCTTGCAGGTGTGAGCAATTGCGTTCTTGAGCGGCTGCCTGATCCAAGCGACTGCTGGTCGCATGCCCTTTGCGGCTTGCAAGTCTGAATGGGCATTAAAAGTGCGTTCACAATATCGAGTCCCAGAGTTCGCGCAAGATAAGCCTATAGGTCAAAGGGGAGAGGGGGAGCCTCGAACAAGCACACTCTTTTATGGAAGTCGCTTGTAACATCATTTCACAGAACAACGCACCGAATCTGCAGCGTCGCGGGGTATAACGCCACGTCACCTGACCAATATCAGGGTTCTTGTTCCGCCGGGAAATTCAAGCGAAGGCGTGAGGCAGCGCCCCATTGCGCTCTACGTTTCTGGGTGTCCATCTTCAAATCGGTTCAAATACGTCGGCCGCTGCATTTCACCATCGGCTGCATACGCTGTTCTCTCTTAATTTTGCTATATTTACGTGTCACCGTCATGAGATTTTCAGCGAAGGCTATGAACGACGTCGTAAAGAATTTTGTTTTTGCTATTTCATGATAAGCAAAAGTGGAGAAGACAAAATTCAAACACCAGAGGGCGTTTCGTTTAATAATAATAGGTTTTTGGGGAAAGGAAATGGCGCAGTATCTGTCTCATATATCGTTGGGCACCTGAACCGCGCCGTAAGGAGAGGGAGAAAGGAGGGAGTGAAAGAAGAAAGGAAGTGAGAGGTGCCGTCGTGGAGGGCTTCGGAATAATCATCAATGTCTGGATAAACAAAGGAGACGACGGGCAAATAGAAAGGAAACTCCAGAAGGCAGCAGACACTGTGGTAGAGTATGCAGCACAAAGAGGACTGGCATGTTCACCAGAGAAATCTGAGCTTCTGGTATACAACCCAAAAAGAAACAGGCTCAAGCACGGTGAGGACTTTAAAAACACTGTGGAAGGAAAACTGGTGCCTAAGGTAGATATGATCAGGATTCTGGGCCTATTCATACAAAGTAACGGCTACAATGATGAAACCCTAAAAAGATTGGACAAGTTTGCGACGCAAGTCACGGGAATTTTCAGAAGGATATCGCTTAGAGGTAGAGGCCTCAAAGAGAAGAGCCTAATGAAACTAGTACAGGCATATATACTAAGTAGGATCAGCTACGCGACCCCCTTCCTCAAGATAGGGGCAACAGAAAAAAGGCAGCTTGAAGCCATAATCAAGAAAAGCTATAAGAAGGCGCTGGGCTTGCCAATAAGCACCTCAAACGAAAGCCTACTAAATATGGGGCTTCACAACAACTGGAGTGAGATAGCTGAAGCGGTAAGATCAGCGCAGCTAGATAGGCTCAGCAGGACGAGCACCGGCAGAGCTATACTAGAAGCGGTCGACAGGCAAACCGACAGGGGGATGCAAAAGAAACAAGACATTCCAAAATGTGCTAGGGAAAAGATCAGAGTAGACCCATTGCCCAAAAATATGCACCCAGAATTCAACAAGGAAAGAAGGGAAAAGAGGGCAGAAGCCATGGCCAGAGGACTGGACAGTCTAGATAAGAAAGCAGTGGCATACACAGATGCAGCAAGTGGGAAGCTAGGAGCAGCCGTGGCCTCAGTGGTCAACGGAAAGGGGGAACCTGAGATAGCAGCATCCATTCGAAGCCGCAACCCGGAAACGGCAGAAGAAGTCGCAATAGCGCTCGCATGCGTAGGAACGCAGGCCAAAATTATAGCTAGTGACAGCAAAACTGCAGTCTACAATTATGGCAGAGGGAGGATTGCCTTAGAAGCAGCACAAATTCTAAAAAAGAAGGAAATTGGGAGGGACGTACGCATCGTGTGGGTACCAGCTCACGCATCCATCCCTGGAAACGAGGCGGCAAACACCCTGGCTCGAGACCTCTACTTCCGAGCCAGGGGAGAGCCGCCCGACTGCAAGGACCTGGATGAGAGACTGATCAGCTATGCAGAAATAATAGAGAGCTATAGAAGTCAAAGGAGGATTTTCCCTCCGGCGGACAAAACACTAGGGAATAAAGAAGCTACAACATGGCGTAGACTACAAGCTGGGAACTTCATAAACCCGGTGTGGGCATCACACGTATTTAGGGAAAAGGAAATAGAGGAAAAATGCAAAAAAATGTGAGAATAGGGGGACCCTAGATCACATCATTTGGGAATGTACACACTCCCCAGGGATTAAAGAAGGAATAAATAGCAAGGAAGCCTGGGAAACCCTTCTGCAAAGCGCGGACCCCGCCGTGCAGAAAAAAGTCATTCACCTGGCACTGGAGGCCGCAAGAGACCAAGAACTCTATGCCTGCCTTTAGATGCGAGGCTCCCGGCCCCCACCCCTAGGCCTGCGTGCCAGAGATGGGGAGTAGGGGAGCCTCTTCTCTGGTGGAAATAAAGGTTTTTGGAATGGAATGGAATAATTTCGACCACCTGCGGATGTATTGTTTCGGAAACATTCCTTTAAGATACAAACAGCGACATCTACTTCAAAGATTTTGCACTACCATTGCGATTTACTTCCCCCTTCGCTGTATCCGGTATGTTCCCTCCTTATATATCAGTTATTGAGTTGTATAAACGTGTGCATTACCGAAATACGAATCGTTTGACTACATTCGGAACCCTCTGCAAGAAACGATTAGGCCATAATTGCCGTCTAGAATTCCCCGGAATGCATTGCTAGGAGCAGGAAGGTCCTGTTTGCGAAACCCACAGATATTTTGGGCTTCATCTCAATATTTATTTTATCCTCAGGAACGTGACAAGTCATTTCACACCACTTCGAACATTCTGCGTCAAACGGGCGCCCTCAAAATTTAATAAAAATGGGGGTCCCCAGGTTTCCACTTCGATAGCCGCTATACTGGCATATGTAAATCGGATCGAAGGTATGGGTGACAACTGAGGCTCTATGCGCTCACTGTTGCTGTGCGATATGGTGTGGTAAATGTCTTTGCCAATTTGACCTTCCCTGCAGACACACGTGTCCTTGACAAACGTAAGTAGTAAAAGGTGACGCGCTTGAAACTGAAATGTGCAAAAATGATATCGGGGTCTTTGAACATTTATACAGAGAACTGCGTGCATGTACATACATGCTGCCTTTGTGATAGCCGGATGATTATGGCGAGCAATTTTCTCTGATTGACGATTGACGACATTCTTTTCCGCGACGCGCGTATATGTGTCCTTGACCTTTTCTGCGCATGTAGTAGTAACGGTACAGTATGTTACATGGCTTGCCGAACACGTCTCAACAGCCATGAGGACACTGACTTTCAGTACCGCCATTCGACTCTCGCACTGCGATTGGTGGGCAGGCGCTGTGGTGGTTGCTACATGCCGCCACCGCAAGCAAGTGCGGATACGCAGGCACCGCTAGCTTCGTCGCTTGTCCATTACAGTTTTCCGGGCTTTCAAAGCAGCAATACTGTTGAGCATGCACTACTTTCGTCACACTGTCATGTGGGAACAGAAGGGAATGAAGTGGGTGCTGGAGCAGTGCCTCTCCTCTACGCCGATTCTCGTTCAGAGAGATAGCCAGGTTGCGGGAAAGGAGTTTCTACTCGCCAATCTGAATTAACACTTCATTTCGCTCGGTGCCCGTCACTAACAGACCAGAGCACCTCGAAACCTCTTCCCGACTCCAACCAGTGAACGCGCTTTAACACACCTTTGGTCATTTTGATCCTATCGCTGTCACACGATGGCACGACAGTATTTCTAGAATTCTGCAGTAATACCATAACCCTCGGCAGCAATCTCTCGTATGACACATCCCAGGATAGGTATCTATCTCGCGACACAATCGACGACAGGTATTCGTCGCGCGACTTATCCCACGACAGGTATCTGTCGTGCGACACATTCCACGACAGGTATCTGTAGCTCATCACATCCAACAACAAGGTGTCGCGTCGCGCGACAGGCCGCACGACAGGCCCTTTTGTCGCAAAAAAAGAGGCGTGCCGGAAGTCTGTCACGCGACTGAACCCGCGACAGGCAACTCTGTTGAGGCACGAAGTCTGTCGCGCGGCACAACTCCCTCTTTCGCAGGAAGGTAGCTGCAACAGAAACCTGTCGCGCGAAAAATGCTGCGACAGGAACCTCTGTCGCAAAACACAAGGGACGCCAAGACAGCTTGTCTTGCGGCACAAAATTGTGTTGCGCGACAGATGGGTGACAAAAAATTCTTTCGTGCGTTTTGATCGGGATCAATTAAAAAACAAAAATAAATACACATAAAAAAGAACAAAGTGGCAGTAAAGGGCGGAAAACAAAGAAAAGTTAATTTCAGAGACAGAGGACAAAGAACGGCTTTCGAATGCAGTTCCTCTCTTTATTATTATTATTATTATTATTATTATTATTATTATTATTATTATTATTATTATTATTATTACTAATTTTGAAGTAAAAACTGTCATCCTTTTTCTCTTCATTAGGACGAATCTTCCGGTGTTGGTTTCGTTTTCATTGGTGCTTTTCATTTTAATCACCTCAATACAGGTGAATGGTCACTCGATTCTTGGCCGATCCCCCAGTGTGGGTATGTGCCATCTTTTGATAGGCTAACAAATACAACAACAACGGCTTTCACATTTATGCTCGAAAGCAGACAAGGTCAATACTGTTGATGTCGCCCCCGACCGGAGGCCACACTGGACTCACCCAAGCCCCAGCTAATTCCTTCCATTTTGTGGCAGTAAGGTGTAACCACCACCACCTCCTATAATTTCTCATAACATGCACTCTGAGTGCGCGCCGAGACTGGTGCCACTTGGCTATACCATTGGTGACAAATTTGTGTCCCTGGCGAATAGGGTTTTCAGTGGGGCAAACTCATCGGCCCTATTCGGCGCTAAAAGTTGTTAGTCTAGTTTAATCCTTGTATGTGTGAATGATTAGTACCAACGACCCTTTTTCCTCTAAACCGTAATGAACAGCGACATTTGGAGGACCGTGGCAGGCAAACTATTAGTGGCCGAGGAATGCTAGTGCTACCAAACGAATCGTTGTTTAGTGATATACTCGTTGATATCCGAATTTGTCGAAAGGATGGTGGCTTACTTAGCTTACGGGGCTGGGGTCTCGGGGCTGTCGCACATGTGGCCATGGCTCCTGGACACCAGAGGTATCTGTTGCTAAACCGTCGTCATCGCTTCAGATGGCGCGGTTGTTGCGACGCGCGTCCTTTCTTTCAATCTTTCCTCTCACATTTCTTTCAACTCCTCTAGTGTCTGCACGTGGCAGCGATTGTGACTCAGCTTGAGTCATTGAACAGGCCCGGCACTTTTCTTTTCATTCTACCTTCAGTCGCAGCAACAAAAACAATATTATCGAAAGTATACGTGAAAAGAACTTAGCTAACGCTCTTCATTTCGTTTCGCATTCTCGAAACATCAATTTTCTTGAGTAACCGTAAATAACAACCAACTCGCCCAGTGCACCGTTCGTTTACAGTGCGCTTCTATAGAATCACAAAGAAAAAAGACTAATAAAAATAAGAATGAAAAATAGTATATAAGTATTCTCCTTGCCAGTTTGATGCTTTTTCTAGTTCTGAGGATAGCGCTATAAGCGTGCACACTCTGGCTTTCAGAAGTCAGCTGAAGTAGAGCTGCCACAGATTGTGCCCTTAATTCCATTAAAATCTAACAACACTTGCCGACATGAAATTGCTGTTCTTTAGCTTGCGCATTGTCGCCGTCCATCAATTCAACGCAGTAGGTTCGAATTGATTTAAAACCAGCTATTTTGAAAGTCACGTGTAGGTGAAAGAAGGGCCGAAGGACAGAACGTTATAAGGATTAGTTATCAAAAGCAACACTTGAATCATTTGTATTCGAGTAGCAGTGCCACAATATTGGCATTCAGTTGTAAGTAAAACACGAAATATTTGAGTAAATGGTACAAAACAGTACTTTGTTCTTCGGACATTGAGACATGGTATATCCAAGCTAAATGATCAGTGATAAAAGATTTCCTAAAGGTTTCGAAGTTTTCTTGCATTATTCAGAAGTCATTCGAATGTTTTTTTCAGTGTTTCTGATTTTTTTATAGTTTGTGTATAGTGTCACGTAGTGGTGACGGCAGTCGAAGCAGCGATGAAGTCGGTTAAAAGGGTCTTCTAAAAGAAAATGGTTTATTGGGCTGACTTGCACCCAAAATGGACTGAATCACTCGGCGGCGGTGAAGCGACAAGCGTGCTCGGCGGTCGTCGAACAGAATGCCCGTTGCTGTCGCCCATGCTCAATTTAAAGCTGATAGCGATGTTTGGAGATAACGCGTGCAAAGTTACTAGAACATTCCGGAACAACGTAGAATCAGCTGTACCTGGCTTCGATCAATCCAGATAAATCGAGTCTAGCGTGGTCGTGGCCTCCCTGCTATGGACGAGCCTAAAAGACGTGATCTGGGTGGTCTCCTGCACTGCGGTATTGTAGGCGAAGGCGACGTAAGGCAGGATGACATACCAGGTTTTGTGTTCGGCATCGACATACATGGCGAGCATATCGGCGATGGTTTTGTTCAGGCGCTCGGTCAGTCCGTTGGTCTGCGGATGGTATGATGAGCACATCGGGGGCGCCGTGTCGAAGAAGAATGCATTCCACGAACAATTTGGCGACTTCTGCTGCTGTTCCGTTCGGTAGGGCTTTCGCATCGGCGTAGCGGGTCAGGTAGTCGGTCGCTATTATGATTCACTTATTTCCAGATGTTGACGTTGGAAAAGGGCCAAGCAAGTCCATGCCGATCTGCTGAAAGGGCCTTGAGGGAAGTTCAATGGGGTTCAGAAATCCTGCTGCTCGTGTGGGAGGGTTCTTTCGTCGCTGACAATCTCGGCAGGATTTCACATAGTGTGCGACATCGGCCGACAGTCGGGGCCAGTAATACTTGTCTTGAATGCGGCGGAGGGTGCGAGTAAACCCAAGTTGTCCAGCTGTCGGCTCGTCGTGTGAAGCCTGTAGAACATCTTAGCGGAGACAAGCAGGTACAACAAGGAGGTAGGCTGTTTTGCTGGCTGCAAAGTTCTTCACGAGGACCACATTCTGCACACAGAAGGACTACAGTTCTCGCTTGAATGAAGCGGGGGGTGAAGAAACCTTGGCTTCCAGGTACTCGGTGAGGCGTTTTAGGTCGGCGTCTGAGAGTTGCTGCTGGGCAATAGAGCTGGGGCTGATGGGTCCCAGGAAGGCGTCCTCATCGTCGTCCGGCGGCGGTGTATCAACAGGGGCTCGTGAGAGGCAATCGGCGTCAGAGTGCTTGCGTCCGGACTTCTAAACGACGGTGACGTCAAACTCCTGGAGACGCAGACTCCATCGAGCGAGTCGGCCAGAGGGGTCCTTCAATTTGGCAAGCCAGCAGAGCGCGTGGTGGTCGCTGACCACCTTGAACGGTCGTCCGTAGAGGTAGGGGCGGAATTTCGACGTAGCCCAGATGATGGCAAGGAACTCCTTCTCAGTTGTCAAATAGTTAGCCTCGGCTTTGGAAAGGGAACGGCTAGCGTATGCGATGACTTTCTCTAGCCTGTCAATTTTTTGAACGAGGATGGCGCCTAGTCCCACGCTGCTTGCGTCAGTATGAACTTCAGTATCGGCATTTTCATCAAAATGCGCAAGGATCGGTGGTGACTGTAAACGACACTGAAGTTCCTTGAAGGCTTCTGCTTGCGGCGCTTCCCATTTAAATGGCACGTCTGTCTTCGTCAGTTGGGTCAGCGTCTCGGCGATGCGCGAAAAGTTTTTCACAAATCGTCGGTAATATGCGCACAGTCCAAGAAATCTGCGCACTGCTTTCTTATTGTACGGCAGCGAAAACTGTTCAATAGCAGCTGTTTTCTGCGGGTCGGGGCTTACTCCTTCCTTGCTAACGATGTGGCCTAGAAACAGCAGCTCTTCGTAGGCAAAGTCGAATTTCTCTGCTTTTAAGGTTAGGCCAGACGACTTAATTGCGTCCAGTACTGTTCGAAGTCTTTTGAGGTGCTCTTAAAAGTTATAGGCGAAGACATCGACGTCATCTAAATATACCAGACAAATTTGCCTCTTCAGGCCTGCCAGCACAGTATTCATTACTCGCTGAAACGTCGCTGGTGCGGAACAGAGACCAAATGGCATCAACTTGAACTCAAACAGCCCATCCGGAGTGATGAATGCTGTCTTCTCGCGATCTATTTCGTCGACCTCAATTTGCCAGTAGCTGCTATTGAGGTCCATCGATGAGAAATATTTGGCGTTGCAGAGGTGGTCCAGTGTGTCGTCGATGCGGCGGAGGGGGTAGACGTCCTTCTTTGTTATGTTGTTCAAGCGGCGGTAATCCACGCAGAATTGAAGTGCGCCGTCTTTCTTTCTCACTAGAACAACCGGTGCCGCCCATGGGCTGTTTGAAGGCTGGATCACGTCGTTGCAAAGCATTTCTTCGACTTGGTCCCGAATGGCTTGTCGTTCTCGCGGTGACACACGGTAGGGGCTTTGACGGAGAGGTCGGACGTGTTGGTCCGTTGTAATGCGGTGCTTGGCAATTGGCGTCTGTTGCACCTTCGGCGATGTCGAAAAACACTCACTGGAGATTTGAAGCAGATTGCGCATCTAGTCTTGTCTGTTCTGGTGCAGGGCTGGGTTGATGCCGAAAGTGGGCAAGTTCTCTTGGTCAGGCGAATCTTCTGCGGAGAGGTCAGAGAGGGCAAAGGAGTCTCGTACGTCAGATATTTCATCAAAGAAAGCAATTTTCGTTCCTCCGTTAATGTGTCGGTATTCTTCGCTGAAGTTCGAAAAAGGAGTACTTCGACCTGGCCATTGCGCAAATATGCGATGCCTCTTGCGATGCTGATTCCTCGTTCTAGAAGCAACTACACGTTGCCCTCGATGATGCCTTCAGCGTTAATGGCTTATGTGACGCCTACGGTCACGATAACGCTTGATCGGGGTGGGACGCTCACTTCTTCCTCCAGGACACTCAGGGCAACGTGATTTTCCCCAGTTTTCAACGAAGCGATGGCTACGTCCGTCGAAAGCGTGATCAGCTTGGATCGCAGGTCGATGATCGCCTGATGCTCATAAAGGAAATCCATACCCAAGATCACTTCGCGGGAGCACTGCGGTATCACAACAAAGGTCGCAGGTTATGTATGTCCTTTGACAGTCACTCACGTTGTGCATCGTCCTGATGGCGTAATGAGGGGGCCCCCTGCGGTGCGAATTTGTGGGCCGTCCCAAGCGGTTGTGAT
Source organism: Amblyomma americanum (assembly GCF_052857255.1). Taxonomy (NCBI): domain Eukaryota; kingdom Metazoa; phylum Arthropoda; class Arachnida; order Ixodida; family Ixodidae; genus Amblyomma; species Amblyomma americanum. Next base: position 84,743,039 of record NC_135498.1, on the reverse strand, counting down.
GTTTCTCAGATGCGCAGCGAATGTTCTATTCATCACCGAGTAATCGGCTCCTGTGGCGACTAAAGCGGTAACTTTCCGGCCGTCGATAGTCACTTCTAAGTCGGAGGTCCTGGCTCTTGCATTGCATGTCGCTCTCGGTGTCGGGTCACGGCTTCGTCGCGTGTGCGAGTCGCGGGTGTGGTGCGTGGTCGAAGCTTTTCTGGGTGGAGTCGTCATTTTGAAGGCAGTTTGCGTTGTGGTCGGGGTTGTGTTTTTGTGCGGCGTCGGTGCAGCCAGGGTAGGTTCTTCATGCGGCGTCGCGGGTGCAGCGTTTTCATGGGGCGTGGTCGGTGGAAGATCATCGGCGTTTCGCTCGTGAGCAACCTCACCTCCAGAGGTTGCTGCCTTTAGTTTCCCCTACGGGGGCTTGGAGACCTTCCTCGTACCGCGGCTGCGTAGCTGCGGCGCGGCGACGCAAAGCGCGAGGTTGACGGCGATGGTGAGCGCGAAAACCGGTTCGGCGTCAACTCCTCTCGAAGCAGGTACTCATCAATTTCCTGCGGACGTTGTACGAAGCGTGGTCGTGGGGCGTTAACGGCAAATCCCGGAAGACCGATACGTCGGTACGGGCAGTTACGAAGAATATGGCCGGCCTCACCGCAATGGAAGCACAACGGCGGGTTGTCGGAGGTCCTCCAGGCGTTGCATTTCCTGGGGCTTGAGCCTCGGTCATAGGCTGGGCGGGCGGGGTCTGAGAGGCGGCGTTGTGGAACAAGTGGCTCATCTCGGGGAGGACGTGGGGGTTGTCGCTTGGGCTGAGCAGTCCTCACTGCAGCGGCGTAGGTCATGGACTGGGGTTCTGTGGCCGTCGGGGTGCCAAGTGCCCGTTGCACTTCTTCCCGTACCACATCCATCAGAGTCGTTGATTGTGTCTGTGGGGAGGATAGCAGTTATCGGCCTAGCTCTTCTCGGACAATTTCGCGGATAACTTCCTTCAAGCTGTCGCTGGTGGTGGCCGGTGTGTCCGAACGGATTGCACAGGCAGAGGAAGGGCGATTTTACTGGCGAGCTCGGACGTCGAGGGTCTTCTCAGTCGTGCAGTGTTCTTGCATGAATTCCTCCACTATTTTTGGCGGCTGGCGGACGAGGCTTGCAAACAGTTGTTCTTTTACACCGCGCATTAAAAACTGAACTTTCTTTTCCTTTGTCATCTCGGGGTCGGCGCGGCGAAATAGGGCTTCATCTCCTCGACGTAACCGCGGACGGGCTCATTCGGAAGCTGGAGCCTGGACTAGAGGAGTCATTCCGCTCTTTCTTTCTTCACGACACTGGTGAATACCTTCAATAGTTCTCTCTTGAATAGCGCCCATGTCGTAAGGGACGACTCGTAGTTTTCGTACCACGTGCGTGCGGAGCCATCCAAAGAGAACACGTGTCCCATTTTTGCCGCATCATCCGAATTGTTGCATGACGCCACGCACTCAAATTGGTCCAACCATTCTTCAGGGTCTTCGCCTAGAGATCCATGGAAAGTTGGCGGTACCCGCGGCTACTGCAGCATGATCGGTGTCGACATTTACGGCCAGGTTCCGGTGCTCGTAGTAGCGTCTTTTCGCTGTCTGGTGCGGTCCGGAAGTTTCCCGAACTCAGGCTCCTCTCCCTGGAGACGTCGGCTGGCTCGCTGAGCTGCTGGCTCGTAATCGGGTGCGAAGCGCTTAGTGCTGGCTTCACGACTTGAAGGGGGCGTCCGGAACATGGAAGGCAACGCCGCACCTCCACCAGGTGTCACGTAGTGGTGACGGCAGTCGAAGCAGCGACGAAGACGGACAAAAGGGTCCTCTAGAAGAAAACTGTTTATTACTCTGACTTGAGCCTAAAATGGACTGAATCACTCGACGGTCGTCGAACAGAATGAACGTCGCTGTCGGCCGTGCTCAATTTAAATCTGATAGCGATGTATCGAGATAAAGCGTGCAAAGTTACTAGAACATTCCGGAACAACGTAGAATCAGCTCTGCCTGGCTGCGATCAATAAAGGTAAACCTAGTGGCGTCTTGCGTCGCCAAAAAAGCGATAAAGTGGTGTGGCGGCAGATTTGAAAAACGAAAAAACACTGCAAATATAAGCAGCAATACCAAACGGAACATCTGGAAATGTCTACTGCATTTACTGCAAGAACTGCGTGTACATCCTAGGAAACGTGAGATGTATGCACCCCCAGACATTCCTTTCTAGGGGTGCCGTAGGTGAAATGCTGATCCGATCGCTGCTTCTCGGACTCATGATATTCCCTACGCGCCGCAGTGGAAAATGGCTGGAAAGAACCGACAGAGCACATCCCTCTTGTGCGCCTTGAGAGCCGAGGAGCCGTGGGAGGAGCCCTGCAACTGCTATAACAGGTTTAGCCATGTGAAACGAACCACCAGAATTTTCGGAGCGATTCATCTGAGCTCCAGCGACGATGCCAAATTGATAATTGTCGATAAAATTATGTCAATGTTTAGCTTGTCAACGCGAAAAATTCTAATCACGTCCTAATCACACTTACCACGCATATGATCGCGCCCCGTATTCTCCAACATTATTGTTGTTTTTGTTGTTGTCCACATAATATGGCACAAGCCGACATAGGGGGATTGGCCAAGAATTGGGGGCACAGAGAGTTTTTAAGGTAAATAATGCCTCTATGAAATTAAAATGAACATTATCTCACACAGTGCATTGGACGCTGTCGTCTTCATCGACTTGCATCTGTGGCGCGAAGAGTATATACCAGCTTAACCTGTATCAAAGCTTATCCTTAGTCTAATATCGTCACGAGAGGTGCCAACAACCCACCCAAGCAAAACATGAGCCAGTCGTTCTAAACACATGCCTTGTTTGTCTACTCGGTACAACTGCGTTAGAACACTAAGATTATTCTCATAAGCACTTGAAAACAGCGGCATGCAGCTATTGATAAGGCATACCATCCGCAAGGACGCAATTGAGCTTACGTCGCAAATTATGCATTCAATTTAATAAATTGTTTTACGTGTATACGTCTAGGAAAAGGCAGGAAAATACCTTGCAGCGAGATTTCACTGACGAGCTGGTATGTTAAAGAAAAATATTCACGCAATTATGCAGTGTTCGCTTCGTAATCAAGTGTTCTCTCAAAAACCGTATCTCACATTTCATACAGTTTTCCACCAACACGACTGCAGGAAAGCACTAGCAGGAATCCACCCTTCAATATTTTCAATACGCAATTCAAGGCCGCGAATAACGTCGACTTAAGTAGGGATTACATTTTGTCGTGCTGGTTCATCGTTACTACGAATGCATAACGCAGTAGCTACAGAGGACAAGGCATAGTAAGCGCGCTGTGTTCGGTGTAATAGCTTGAACGCCCTGAAAAGCCTAACTTTCACATCCTTTTTAGAGGAGGCACATTCTGGTGAAACAAGTGGGACCTTTTATTGTCAGCTGCCGATAGGATATACTCCTTGCTGATGGTTTCGCTTTGCAACATTGTACACCCTGAAGACCATGTTGAGTATTTTCGCCTAGGTAACGTGTCTGGCTTTCTGTTCGTCTTTCTCTCTCTCTTCTCGTATAGGGGCATAGTTGTTTTTGGGAGCCAGATTAGCTAAAGGAGTCGTTTTTTGATACTGACGCGGACATGAATGTCGCCGACATAACTTCTGCACCCTCATCTTATCAGCACCCGCACCGTCATCATCATCAGCATGCCTGCGCCCACTTCTACGAAATCTCTCCAAGCCAGCATGTCCTGTTCCTGCCACGGCCAACTGTATACCGACAAATATATTAATATATCCAACCCACCTAATTTTCTGGCGTCTTATAATACGCTCACCTTCTTGAACCCAATCGGCTACTATTACCAACCATGGATCATCTTGCCTTCGCATCACATAAATTCTGAATCTAGTGACGGCTGCTTGCTCACATCTAGTGTGTGCTTAACTGACTCCCACCGCTCAGGACGGCAAGTGAACGTCGTGCCTGAAGGCGAAAGTCTCAGCCAAAAGTAAACGTAGGCGTTGTGAAGCAGTTGTGAATGCTGATATGGCACTTGCCTTACAGTGCCGCAAATCCCAGAGAGTTCGGTATGTCAACGCACATTGCACAACTAGGACCACATGTTCCTTTCGTTCGCTGTATGTTTTTGCCTCGTTGCTGCTAGAGTACTTGAATCATTAGCCAAGACAGCTGCCCAAACCACGGACACGGTTAATTCCTTGTATGGCATTTTTGTGCTCCTGGCAAATGCCATCATTTTGATAACATATTTTCTACAGAACGCCGCGAACATTGCAATTTTTAATTGATGCCTTTTTCTGTGTTTCCCTATTCCGTTATCTCCCTGTGGTTTGTTGCAGACCGGACTCTGTTCCTCCGGAGGGCTGCTCGCCGCTTGCGCACAAAAGCATTACTCTGTGTCTCTCTTTAGGGTTTGGTCGAACTAGAAATAAATATTATTTAACTTTTTGCAGCCATTACGCACGTCTTGTACTCGTTTTACTCGTGTTTATTTCAAAAGGTCTGCATCGCCAGCTCTCCTAACAGCTCAAGCGGTCATGAAGATGTGATGACAGTCGTTGGCTGCCGAACATTGTTGTCCACATCTTCAGAAAAACAGGTGGAACGTTGGTGCGGCTTCTAGACACCTCCTGAGTTGTCCTGCAGGCTCTAACGTACCCCACCGCCAACCATTGATCCCAAGATAGTTGTTTCAATGCGAGCTCCCGCCTCTTGCGGTCCTTCCTCGACACATTCGTTCACCACGACTTCGGCCCTTGCTTCTGCAGCAGCTTCAGCATTCGTGACCATAGCCTCTGAATAGTGGACAAAAAAAGGTGGCACAACACTGGGTCATACGAAAGGTCAATTTTTTTCTATAGTTTCTGCGCCAAGCGGTCGCATCAGTCTCTATCACTATTATCTTATGAAAGAGGACGTGTCCAAAGCAAGTCTGCCTTTGAATTAACCCCTTCTTTGAAACTGTTCTTCACCGAAAAAAAAATTGATTTGCTTACGTTTTCTCGGCGCAAAAATACCACCGTGGCGCTACAGGGCTTCTCCTTTGATTTTGGATTTGCGGTACTGCCAACGCGAAACAGCAGTTATCAAATCAGCTCTTTCCTCTCACCGGTGCGCAGGAGTCCCCTAGAAACTATCCACTCGCGGTTCATTCATCTCCGCTATATCGGCGCGCAACTAGAATCTTTCAGTGTATAATTCAATGATGTGCATTAGTTCGAGCTTCTCAATCTTTGTGAATGTCTCACTGCACCTTATTTCTTCATGAATGTTTTACTACGGTTATAAAGATTTTCTCTTGGTACCCAGCGATTGTTTTTGATATTAGCGATGCACTTAACCAAAATCTGCGAATTTTTTTAGATTGGATTTAGTTTAAGCGCCATATCAATTGTGCGTTTGAAGGTAAATAACATTTCTTGGCCATTGGTGTTGCTTACCTGACATCAGAAAGCCAAAAATGGCCACCGCGATGAGAACAGCCTTGAAAATCTTAGCGCCTGAAGGAGTTACCTGCGTATGACAAAAAAGAATACCGCTTCTTTTGTGCTCAACTGCACATTCAGGCAGAACGCCATTGTTACTTCTGCTAGGTGAAATCAACTCTTTCCTGCACTCTGCATCAAAACACTTTCAAGAGTGACGTTCGAGCAAAAATCATTTTCTGGCAAATACGCACTTTCACCCTGAGTCTGCTTCGAAAAGTGGTAAAGCAGCATTCATAACCAAATGCTAATTTCGAGTGTGTCCTTTTTTACGGCTGATATTGAGGGTACCTGCGTATCCTACGGGAATCGAGGCATCTCATAATCATCAAATCATGTACGCATCTTCATTGCGGTCTTATTGTTTCCCTAGCATATGAAAGAATTGCTTATATCGTTCGATCCTGCTATGTACACCGCTCTGCAACGCTAGTAGTAGTACCTGCTCAGAAAAAACCCAATTTAGGCTCAGTATTCTCACTTACATCGCTTGCCGGATTACATCATAATTATAAACTTCTCTGGAGGCAACTCCAAGCGATACCATTACTGCGTTAAATAATTGCCTGTAATCTAAAGCTCGACTGTCTTTCGCAGCACCAGCTCCAAGTCTCAAAATCATATTGTGTTTGCAATTATTTATTAAAGAAACGAAGCCTAAAGCATCTCTTTACAGCTTCTTAAGCGAAAACCATTTGATGCAGACTTATCAATGGTTCGTTCTCCTGGCTTACCAAAACTTCTAAAAATCTGATTTACAGAGCGCGCTATGAGAAGCCTTCCTAATTTTTAGGTTCTATTTTTGCTAATTATGGCTCCTGTACGGAATGACCATCTCTTCTTCTTGGTGTTTTGTTAGATCTGTGATACTCGTTTGTTGCTAAGGGTGTTCTTAGAACATCAAACCGAATCTGAGAAAAAGAGAATGCTTTCCAGATAAGTCGCATTTATGTATACACACAGCTATCTGTGGCTGCCTTTACTCATCCTGCATTCAGTACTCTAGCGCTATCGCAAGGCACTGTTATACAGAGATTTTAGTGTTTCACCTGCAGCGTACGAAATAAAGAGCATCTGATGGTGCAGTTTTTCATTCTTCCAAGGATGTAGCTGGATGTTGAGCTGGATGAAATACCGCACGACAATTCGAATATAGGATCCACAGGTTTTCATTAATTCCCAACATGGTGCCTTGCACCAATGTCTAGGTATTAAACAGAAAGTTGCGACTTGTGTGCCTTGGATAAATGATGAGAGAGAATGGAAAAGAGCATGCCTTCTCAAGCAATATGCTTGATATCTCACATAACAGCTCAGCATTATACAAAAATTGGCAGTGCATTAAACAAATCTGCATAGAATTAAATACTGCACAAATTTGTCGACTGGTAATGCAAGTAAGGGCTAGAGAAAGAAAAAAATTCCAAAGAACAATGGTAAGTGCGGTGAAGAGAGGTGGGTGGGTAGGATCCCGTGCCTGGGAAGAGTTCCGAGCTCGGAGAATCGCCGGCAGCGCAGCTGACGGCACACAACCAAGAATAAATAACAAAGTGGAAATAAGTAACAAAAACAACCATCGACAATAGCGAACGACTTGAATGTGGGCCGCACAAGCGAGGGATATAGCAAAAATCTAGAAATCCTAAATGAGTGTGCAGTTGCATCACCAACAGCTCGCAGTGCTCAGAAGGAGAAGAAGCATCGAAGCTTACAGCTCAGGAGCGACGCAAGATTGATGAAACTTGTAACTAACACTTCCTCAAATCCTGTTCTATTAGGGAAGCACAGATAAGTTTACAAATGAAAAGGCGAGGAACATGCGCCAGCCTTTACCATACGATGACTGTCTCAGAATAATTTAGTATGACGAATATAAGGCGCAAGCACTAATCCGATAAGTTCCAACCCTGAGCAAATTAGTGCGCTGTCTGATCGCAGCTGCCCTAGCCCGAGCGCTCCGTCGCGCGGCACTGCTAGCTCATCGTCTTCTACGGAGTGCAAATCCATGCTTTCGCACTGAGTGTCGCAGCGCTAGCAAGCGACAGCGCAACTCTGTTGTGATATCTGGTGCCGTTTTTACTTGACACGGCACACGAGTACTAAACGCACATAAAGACAATGAGAACAACTCTTGTCATGCAGGATATAGGCCTTGCTTTTCTGGCGGCGCATTATAGCTGCGGCAGCCGCATGCAGATTGCCTCCTTTAACGTCCTTATATAGCCGGATACATATAGCGCGTGTGAATACAGATCAGTAGTAAAGAGAACTCAGAACGAGACTCACCGGTCATGTGATTCATCCAGGCTTTGTAAAACCGCGCAGGAGTCTTCGTTGCCTTTCCAGATGACAAGACGTCGCAGCACTGCCTTTCTTCATGCCTTACCCGTTGAAACTCGTCAATGTTTACCGGGCGTAATTCTTGACGTTGGTTTCCAAAACACACTCCTGCTCACCTTCCTATTCAATGAGTTGTTCTTCACGCGTGTCCGCTGTACAAGCACTCAAGTAAGACCTCAAAGAGGCAAACAATAAAAATCCCGACGCGTCGTTTGCGCTGTCATGACGACGACAGCTGCGCTTTTGCGTCGTTGAAAAATCAACCCACCAACAAGTTTGTTTTTTACACCACAAATATTTAAATTATGTTCACATCAAAGACGCTGTATTTTTGGAATTTATTTTTGTATTATTTATGAATATAAAAACGTATCAATAACTTTTCTGGCATGTACTTGTTATTTTTATCAATATGTTTGTACCCCACTCCTGCCTAAGGCCTGTAACACAGGCCGGCAGTATTTGCTAAATAAATAATAAATAAATAAAATGTCGTTTGCAGAAGCAGCGATTCTGTGATCCGCTGAAGTGACCCGTATGTGCTAGCAGACGTCGCTGTTGATGGAATGCAATTTCGTTGGATGCCAGATCAAATAAACAAAGTGCCGCAAAAAAAAGCAAATAAACGCGCCGCATCTCATGCTGGCGAATATCGTGGATAAGTTCAACGCAGTTGGCACGGTGGAGAGCAGCTGCGATGCATTACCTTCCGCGACACTGGCGCGCTCACTGTAGATCGTAAAACTTAACAGCTTATTCTGTGACCAGTACAAGCAGATTGCTTTGAGATCAACTGCATAACGAAACTACGTCGATACTTGTGTCACACTTTAGCTAATGAGCAACAGCGGCTCGCACTGGCCGCATCCTGATCGCGTGTAGTTTCAAAAGCAAGAGGCCACCGGCGCATCGAAGCACGGGTGTTTTCGCGGTCATCTTGTTCCGATAAATACAAGCTCTTTTGGCTCGTACTGGAATTGAGGTTGTCAGCCTCTGCGTCACGAGCGGTGATGATGGCGCCACGGACGATCTTAATTAGGACTCGCCGCAACGCAGCCGATACCCCAAGCATATGGGCGTTAATTGTTGTTTACCAGCACAGCAAACGTGGGCATAAAGTATCGCTCAGTCGCGAGCAAGTCGCTCGCTGCTCGATTTTCCAGCCATCCGAGTACAAGTCGCAAGCAACTGAGCCAATCAGTGAGCGGGCCGTAGTGAGCGAGCCAAGCATTCCGCAACGACGCCGCCCGCAGGCTTGCCGGGCATTGAACTACGCGCTGCTCCCTGGCTGCCCTAGTCGTCGCTAAGCCTTGTCGGTTTCACATCGATGCAGCAGCTAAGTGCACTTCGGAACTGGCTAGCGCTGTGGTGCTGCTCTCGTCATCGGTTTACTGCGAACCCCGTCTCATAGTAAAATAAAGATATGCTCGGTTTCCGCGACACCTTCAGGAGCGGAGCCTGCTAAGGCCAGGAGAGCCGCAATTGAGCAGCAGCAATTAAATGCGCTATGGGAAGAGATTTGTTTTGTAATCCTGTTATCGCTACTACCAACTACTCGATATTGGCCAACGATACTCCATCCGACGGCTTGGTATCGACTTGAACAAACATTACTATCGCATTTTTCTGATGCTGGCGGCCGGCATCCAGACCGACATACCAGCACCGAGACGGGCGGCCTTACGTTATCATGACGCTTAATTGTATGGCTGTGGTGCACATCAAAATCTCAAGACATCCTCCTGTTCGTTAAGGTTGTCGTAGCACACAGTCACACTGAGGACAAGAGCACTCTAGAGGACAGAGCAAGGGGGCGCAGGAGTTAGACTGTGTAAAAGCAGAATAAACTCTCGAAAGCGTGCGATTGACGTCAGTCGCAAGACATCAATCTCATTTCGACCGAGAATCAAATGAGAACTAGGCCAGCAGGCCGCCCTTGCAGGTGTGAGCAATTGCTTTGTTGAGCGGCTGCCTTATCGCAAGCGACTGCTGGTCGCATGCGCTTTGCGGCTTGCAAGTCTGAATAGGCATTAAAAGTGCATTCACGATATCAAGTTCCTGATTCCGCGCAAGTTAAGCATATTGGTCAAAGAGGGGGGAGGGGAGTTGGGGGGGAGCCCCGAACAAGTACACCCCTTTATGGAAGTCGCTTGTAACATCATTTCACAGAACAACTCACCCAAACTGTAACGTCGCGGGGTATAACTCCATGTCACCTGGGAAGAAGACGAAGACCTAGTGGGTGGATACGTGTCTGCTTCTAGGTCTGTGTTTTCGCTTTTCGCTGTCTTCTCGTGTGTGGCGTGGGTCGGACAGTGCCCTCCGTGAGACCGTATGCTGACGACGCCCCTGCGGAGAAATTCCCGGCACGGCGGGCGCATTCTCAAGTGAGAAAACCCAACCGGAACCCTCAGGGGCAAGCTAGGCTTAGCTCGGCGCTGCCGAGCGAGGCCGCGCTACGCGTCTGCATGGATTCTGCGTTGTCGACGACGGCTACGCGGATGCCCGCTGTGTTGCCACCTGACGCAGCCTCCACGTCCACGCAATCGTCAGCGCCTCTGGGCCTCCAGCCTGCGCCGTCTTCCGATGCTACGACTTTGGCCTGTGACATGGACTGCTCTACCGCCTCCGTGCCCGTGGCACTCCCTCAAGAAACTGTGCCCGTCGCGCCAGTTCAGTATTCCCACCAAGGGCCGTCACCAGCGTCTGAGCCTCCTCCACAGATGCCTCCCGTGAGTCAAGGCTCTCTTCCGCCTGCTGCGAACTCGTTCCGCGTTACCATGAAGCCTACATTGCGCTTTGATATGACTACCATCCCTGCCCGGAATGTTCAAGCCACAATTGACCATGCCCTTGGCTCTTCGAACTACTGCGGGTTTGTCGTCCATCGCCCATCGAACCCCATCACTGTAAACTTGTCATCCTTGATGGACGCCCAGAAACTTTGCGCAGTTACGCGGATCCCCCTGGATGACAGCAAGCATGTCCCGGTGCAAATATATTTTCCATCTGGTCCTGACACACTCCGCTGCGTGGTTTATCATGTCGACAGCACGAGCCCTCCCGAGGAGGTGCGCGCAAATATTCGCTGCTCAACTCATGTTGTACTGCAAGCACGGCCTATGGGTCGCCGGGGCTCATACCTGCTCATCCTGCAAGGCCCGTTGACTCTCCCGAAGTACCTTACCTACTACGGTGCGATCGTCAAACCACAGCCCTTCCGACCTCGTCGTATTTTTTGCTATCACTGCCACAAAGAAGGACATATGCAAAACACCTGCCCTAATGCCCTTATCCAGCAGCTGTGGCCGACATGAATGAACCAACAGCTCATTGTGCCCTGTGCAAATCGCCGGACCATGACATTCGCTCCCCCGCTTGTCCAAAGAAGAAGCAAGCGAAGAAGTTTCACAAGTCGCCTGCAAAAATGGATGTTCCTACAAGTAATCGCTTTGCAGCTCTCGCATGTGACGACAACGACTTCCCTGAACTTCCTTTATCTGAGCCTGCTGCTCACCATACGTCTCCTCGCCAGCGTACATATGCACAAGCGGCTCACCTTCCCGGATCAAATGGTACGCCCAAACGTCCAGTGCATCCATCACATGTGGACACCACAGATGAAGACACAGCTTTAGACAATGCAATCGCGGTGGCTCGCCGCCGACTAGACGAACTCACCCAGCGCCGCGAACAGCGTCGTTCTCAATCCTCTCGAAGAATTCTCATAACTCGGGAGCAATCATCAGAGGAATCACCTAGGGTAAGCACTGGCCCACAATCAGGTGCCGACCACCTGTTAGCCGCGACTACCCCGACAGTGGACAAGATATTAGCGCTGATGAAGCAGGTGACATCCCTCATCGTGGAAGCTCTTCGGCCTCGTCATGGATAGCGCATCATCATCATTATTATAATTCCTAATTTTAAAGTAAAACTGTCATCCCTTTCCTGATCATTAGGAAGAATCCTCTGGTGTTGGTTTCCCGCGTGCAATTCATTCTAATTACCTGAATACAGGTGAATAGACCAGATTCTTGGCCGTTCCCCCATTGTGGGTATTTGCCTTCTTTTCATAGGCTAACAAATACAACAACGGCTTTCGCATTTCTGCTCAAAAGCAGACAAGGTCAATACTGTAGAGGTCGTCCCCTACCGGAGGCCAGCCTGGACTCACCAAAGCCCCAGCTAATTCCTTCCATTTTGTGGCAGTAAGATGTAATCAATTCACGCATTATCGCTTTCGCAGAAAAGTACAACTTGATAACCGAACATCAATATGGATTTAGGAAGTTTCGCTCGACAGAAGACGCTCTCTTAGTTCATAAGGAAACGGTGTTAGAAAACATTGAAAATAAATCAGCGACACTAGGAATCTATATCGATTTCAGAAAGGCGTTTGATTATGGTAATCATCTCATACTAGCTGACAAGATGGAACGATATGGGTTTCGGGGAATTTCTCATCGCCTCATTAAATCCTATCTTCATGGGCGTCACCAGTTCGTAGAATCACACCACCTTAAGTCGAATATAAAACCTGTGATGTCCGGAGTTCCGCAAGGAAGTATTCTGGGACCTATCCTGTTTCTTTTTTATATAAATGATATTGTAAGAATTTCCTGAAAATATAAATGCATAATATATGCAGATGATTGCACAGTGCTGGTTTCAGGCAAGGACACCTTAGGGAAATAGATCTTGCAGATACTTTCTGTTATGGGCTTCAGGAATAGTGCCGTATAAAGAGATTAATTCTGAATGAATCTAAAACTATATGCATTATGTTCCGCATACCAGGAACCCCCATTACACCACCTGAGAATATTCACTTAGGTCCCTACTCCACAAAATCAGTAAAACATGTAAAAACACTAGAAGTAATTTTTTCTGAAAATATGACTTGGAACAAACACATTAAAAGGATTTCATTGAAACTATGCAGGGTCGTAGGTACGTTGAACCGATGTCGCCAAATACTTCCGAGTAACATTAAGAAACTTTTATACAACGCTCTATTTAACTCACAAATATACTATTGCGCCTTAGTGTGGGCAAACACCTGCGGAACTGACATTACCAACATTTATTACTTCAGAAGAGAGCAATCCGTGCAATAGAAAACAAATCTAGGCTTGAACATACACAACCACTTTTCCGAAAACACAAGGTTATGACAGCAAATAATATCTACACACACAAACTCCTATGTGCTTACAGAAAAGCAGTGCAAGGAAGATCGGAAACAGTTTTAAATTTAGCACACCTTACAAAAAATCTAAAAACCTACACTTTTCGGTAGCAGCCACCATGGTTTGTTCCCTTTTCGCGTACTGGCTACAGCACCGAAAGAGTTAGACATTCATTACCATCCATTTTAAAAGATTTCGACTTCCAGAGCGTGGATGTCATTTCAATCCCGAGTAGACACATCGCCAACCTCTTTGTCTTGTGAACCATGTTGATGTTGTTTTTCATGTCCGTTTTCCCCTTCTGTTTGCCTTTCAGTGTTATTTCATCATCTCTGTGTTGTGCACATGTATAAAAATGAATCCTTTATTTTTATATCGTTTTGCAAGTGCAGTTGTACTGCAAGATAGGCCTTTGAAACAAAAGCGAAAAAATAACAATGGTGTTTCAGATGTGCACTGTATGCCTCGCCATTGCTCCTGATGTAAAGGTGGCTGGAGCGCCGTCAAGCTGCCGATGTGGCAGCTTTTTCTCCAGCAACCTATTTTCGCTCCTCTGTATTTCAGCAGCGAAAATGAACATGACTATTATTATCTTATTATAACCACCACCACCTCCAGTAATTTTTCATAAAGTGCACTCTGAGCGTGTGCCGAGACTGGTTCCACTTGGCGTCGCCATTGGTGACAAATTTGTGTCCCTGGCGAAAAGGGTTTTCAGTGGGGCAATTGAATTGGCCCTATTCGGCGCCAAAAGTTGTCAGTGTAGTTTAATCCTGGTATGTATCAAGGGTCAGTACCGACGACATTTTTTCCTCTAAACCGTAATGAACAGCGAAATTTGAAGGGCCGTGCCAGGCGAACAATTGGTCGCCGAGGAATGCCAGTGGTACCAAACGAATCGTTGTTTTGTGATATACACGTTGATATCCGAATTTGTCGAAACGAAGGTGGCTTACAGAGCTTACGGGGCTGGGGTCTCTGGGCTGCCGCACATGTGGTCATGGCTCCTGGTCACCAGAGGTATCTGTTGCTAAACCGTCGTCATTGCTTCAGATGGCGCGGTTGTTGCGACGCGCGTCCTTTCTTTCAATCTTTCCTCTCACATTTCTTTCAACTCCTCTAGTGTCTGCACGTGGCAGCGATTGTGACTCAGCTTGAGCCATTGGACAGGCCCGGCACTTTTCTTTTCATTCTCCCTTCAGTCGCAACAAGAAAAACAATATTGTCGAAAGTATACATGAAAACAACTTAGCTAACGCTCTTCATTCGGTTACGCATTCTCGAAACATTCTTTAATTTTCTTGAGTAACCGTAAATAACAACCAACTCGCCCAGTGCACCGTTCGTTTACAGTGCACTTCTATAGAATCATAAAGGAAAAAGGCTAATAAAATTAAGGATGAAAATTTGTATATATATATTCTCCTTGCCAGTTTGAAGCTTTTTCTAGTTCTGAGGATAGCGCTATAAGGGTGCACACTCTGGCTTTCAAATTTCAGATGAAGTAGAGCTGCCACAGATTGTGCACTTAATTCGATTAAAAGTCAGCAATACTTGCCGGCATGAAATTGCTGCTCTGTAGCTTGCGCATTTTCGCCTTCCATCATTTCAATGCAACCGGTTCGAATTGATTTGAAAACAAATGTATATGAAGTCAAGTGTAGGTGACAGTTGTGCCGAAGGACTGAATGTTATAAAGGTTAGTTATGAAAGCAACACTTGCATAATTTGTATTCAATTAGCTGTGCCAAAATAGTGACATTCAGTTGTAAATGAACCACGAAATATTTGAGTAAATGGTACAAAACAGTACTTTGTGCTTCAGACATTGAGACATGGTATATCCAAACCAAATGATCGGTGATAAAAGTCTTCCTAAAGATTTCGAACAATTCTTGCATTCTTCAGAAGTCATTAAAAAGTTTTTGTCAGTGTTTTTGATTTTTTATAGTTTGTGTATACGAAACGAAACATCTGGAGCTGTCTGCTGTGTTTTCTGCAAGAACTGCGTGTTCATCCTTGGAAACGTGAGAAGTATGCACTACAAGACATTATTTTCTAGGGTTGCTCTAGGTGAAATGCTGAACCGATCACTGCTTCTCGGACTCATGATATTCCCTACGCGCCGCAGTAGAAAATGGCTTGACAGAACCGACAGAGCACATCCCTTTTATGCGCCTTGAGAGCCGAGGAGCCGTGGGAGGAGCACGGCAACTGCTATAACAGGTGTAGCCACGTGAGCCAAACCACCAGATTTTTCGGCGCGCTACATCTGTGCTCCAGCGACGATGCCAAATTGATAATTGTCGATACAATTATGTCCATGTTTTGCTTGTCAACGCGAAAAATTCTAATCACGACCTAATCACACTTACCGCGCATATGATCGCGTCCCGTATTCGCCAGCATTATTGTTGTTGTTGTTGTCCACATGCTATGGCTCATGCCCACATAGGGGGATTAGCAAAAAATTGAGGGGCACAGAGAGTTTTTGAGGTAAATAATGCCTCGACGAAATTAAAATGAACAATTTCTCACACAGTGCATTGCACCCTGTCGTCTTCATCAACTTGCATCAGTGGCGCGAAGAATACAGATCAGCTTAACCTCTACCAAAGCTTTGACCTGAGTCTAATATCGTCACGAGAGGTGATGACAACTCAGCTAAGCAAAACATGAGCCAGTAGGGCTAAACACATGCATTGTTTGTCTACACGTAGCAACTGCGTTAGAAGCCTAGATTATTCTCATAAGCACTTGGAAACAGCGGCATGCAGCTATTGACAAGGCATACCATCCGCAAGGACGCAATTGAGCTTACGTCGCAATTTATTCATTCAATTTCATAAATTGTTTTATGTCTATATGTCTAGGAAAAGGTAGAAAAAATACATTGCAGCGAGCTTTCAGCGACGAGCCGGTATGTCAACGGAAAATATACACGCAATTATGTAGTGTTCGCTTCGTAATCAAGTGTTCTCTTAAACCGCATTTGCCATTTCATACTGTTTTTCACCAAAACGGCTGCGGAAAAACAACACTAGCAGAAATCCACACTTCAATATTTTCAATGCGCATGTCACGGCCGCGAAAACCGTTGCCCTCAGTTGGGATTATATTTGGGCGTGTTGGTTCATCATTACTTCGAAAGCCTAACGCATGAACTACAGAGGACAAGGCATAGTAAGCACGCTGTGTTCGGTGTAATAGCTTGAACGCACTCAAAAGCCTAGCTTTCGCATCCTTTTTGGAGTAGGCACATTCTGGTGAACAATGTGAGGCCTTTTTCTGTCAGCTGCCGGAAGGATATACTCCTTGCTGATGGCTTAGCTTTGCAACATTGTACACCCTGAAGACCATGTTGAATTGTTGAGAAGACCTTACAGTGCCGCAAGTCCTAGAAAGTTGGGTATGTCATCGCAAACTGCACAACTAGGACCACAATTCTCTGTCGCTCGCTGTATGTTGCTGCCTCGATGCTGCTAGAGTAGTTGAATCATTAGCAAAAGCAGCTGCCCAAACCACTTACACGGTTAATCCCTTGTGTGGCATTTTTTTCTACCTGGCAAAGGCCATTATTTTGATAACATCTATTCAACAGAACGCCGCCAACATTGCGATTTTTAATTTATGCCTTTTTCTGTGATTCCCTATTCCGTTATCTCCCTGTGGTTTGTTGCAGACCAGACTCTGTTCCTTCGGCGGGCTGCTCCCCGCTTGCACTCAAAAGCATTCCATTGTGTCTCTCTTTAGGGTGTGTTCGAACTAGAAAAAAATATTTTTTTACTTTTTGCAACAATTGCGCACGTTTTGTACCGTTTTTACTCGTGTTTATTTCAAAAGGTCTGCATCGCCAGCTCTCCTAAGAGCTCAAGCTGTCATGAAGATGTGACGACAGTCGTTCGCTGCCGACAAGTGTTGTTCATATCTTCAGAAAAAAAGGTGGAACGTTGGTGCGGCTTCCAGACATTTCCTGAGTGGTCCTGCGGGCTTTAACGTACCCCACCGCCAACCATTGATCCCAAGATAGTTGGGTCAATGCGAGCTCCGGCCTCTTTCGGTCCTTCCTCGACACGTTCGTTTGCCACGGGTTCGGCCCTTGCTTCTGCGGCAGCTTCAGCATTCGTGGCCATAGCCTCTGGAAAGTGGACAAAAAAAGGTGAGAGTCACAACACTGGCTCATACGAGAGGTCATTTTTTTTCTGTAGTTTCTGCGCAAAGCGGTCGCATCAGTCTCTATCACTATCTACCTTTGAATTAACCACTTTTTTGAAACCCCTCTTCACCGAAAAAACAACTGACTTGCTTACGTTTTCTCCACACAAAAATAACCCCGTGGCGCTACAGGGCTTCTCCTTTGATTTTGGATTTGCGGTACTGCCAACGCGAAACAGCAGTTATCAAATCAACTGTTTCCTCTCACCGCTGCGCAGGAGTCCCCTAGAAAGTATCCACTCGCGGTTCATTCATCTCCGCTATATCGGCGCAAATAGAATCTTTCAGTGTATAATTCAATGATGTGCATTAGTTCGAGCTTCTCAATCTTTGGAAAGTCTGACTGCGCCTTATTTCTTCATGAATGCTTTAGTACGGTTATAAGAATTTTCTCTTGGTGTTCAGCGATTGTTTTTGATATTAGCGATGCACTTAACCAAAATCTGCGAATTTTGTTTGGATTGGATATAGTTTAAACGCCGCACCAGATGTGCTTTTGAAGGTAAATAACATTTCTTGTTCATTGGTGGTGCTTACCTGACATCAGAAAGCCAAAAATGGCCGCCGCGATGAGAACAGCCTTGAATTTCATAGCGCCTGGGGGAGTTTCCTGCGTATGAAAAGAACAAATAGCGCTTCTTTTTCGCTCAACTGCACATTCAGACAAAATGGCATTGTTACCTCTGCTAAGTGAAATCTACGCTTTCCTGCACTCTGCATCAAAACGCTTTTAAGAGTGACTTTCGAGCAAAAATCATTTTCTGGAGAATACGCGCTTTCACCCTGAGTCTGCTTCGAAAAGTGGGTAAGCAGCAAACATAACCAAATGCTATTTTCAAGTGTGTCCTTTTTTACGGCTAATGTTGAGGGTACCTGGCGTATCCTACGGGAATCGAGGCATCTCATATGCATCAAATCATATATACATCTTCATTGCGGTCTTATTGTTTACCTAGCATAAGAAAGAATTGCTTATATTGTTCGATCCTGCTATGCTGACCGCTCTGCAACGCTAGAAGTAGCACATGCTCGGAAAAAACCCTATCTAGGCTCAGGATTCTCACTTACATCGCTTGCCGGATTACATCATAATCATAACCTTCTCCGGAGGCAACTCCAAGCGATACCATTACTGCGTTAAATAATTGCCTGTAATCTGCAGCTCGACTGTCTTACAAGGCTCCGGCTTCAAGACTCAAAATCATTTTGAGTTTGCAGTTATTTCTTAAAGCAATTAATAGCATAGAATAAATTCCTGCCTATAGAAGCTGCAAGTTATGTGCCACTACAAGCTGCAGAGCACCGCAAACGGATGCTCATAAAAACTAGTGAAGCAAAATGTTGCTATAAATGCGCCAATAATGGCACTCGGCATTGGTAAGTTACACTGGTGGCCGACTTCATTAGTTCGTAAGCGATAACTGCATGCGATTTCCTAGGACTCGAATCTTGAATCTTGAATCTTGAATTCTGAATCCTGATGCGGAAGGAATTCAAAGTGTCTATACGTTATACAAGTCACTGAAACGGAACCAGGATAATTCTAAAAAGCGCGAAGTTAATAATTGGTGTATAATTTGATACAGAAAGCATGCTCGAAATCATATGTGAAGCGAACATTCATTCTTTCAGTAGCGTGGGTGTGGGCTCTCGAGCAGTTCAGTTATATATGTTTCATAGATACTCACTCTTGTAGGGGCAGGAAGCCCTGCACTCAAGAGAAACTCACCTTCGTCTGGAGAGTCCTATGGTAGAAGGGTGGAAAATGCTGGACTTATATTATCCACTCCAAGGACACGTGCCGACCAGAAAAGTATTTTTCGGTGTGCGGTGTCCTCGTCTCGACGTCGCCATATCAAACTCCACAAACGTAAATCCTTCAAAAAATATCCTGGCGTCAAATGAAGGACACATCGAATGGAACTAGAAATGCTATAGGCCTCAAAAAATGGCATTTGATTATCTTGACAGGAGAAAAAGCAACGAACGACATGTGTTCACCACGTATGCAGCAAGACTAACACAGAGGGTTATGAGCCGGGGACGTTATCACGGAAAAGGGTATCTTACAATTACCGCGCAGGATAATACGAACGGTTGGAATGACATTTCAATTTAGGCTCTCCTCTGGAATGTCAGAGAACACATTTCATATTAGCAAAAAAAAATACTGCTTTTCGTTCAGGTATATATTTAATTAAAATTTGATTGATTACAATTCTCTTTTCCGAAACGAAGCCTAAAGCACCTCTTTACAGCTTTTTAAGAGAAAACCATTTGATGCAGACTTATCAATGGTTCGTTCTTCTGCCTCACCAAAACTTCTAAAAATCTGACTTATAGAGCACACTATGAGAAGCCGTCCTAATTTATTGGCTTCCTTTTTTGCTAAATGGCTCCTGTTCGGTATGACCATCTCCTCTTCTTGGTGTTTTCTTAGATCTATGGTTGTCCTTTGTTGCTAAAGATGCTAAAGATGCTCTTAGAACATCAAACCGAATCTGAGAGAAAGAGAATGCTTCGCAGATAAGTCGCATTTATGTAACCACGCAGCTAACTGCGGCTTTCTTTACTCATCCTGCATTCAGTACTCTAGCGCAAACGCAAGGCACTGGTATACAGAGATGTCAGTGCTTCACCTGCAGCATCCAAAACAAAGAGCATCTCGTGGCCCATTTTTTTTTCATGTTTCAAAGGATGGAGCTGGATGATGAGCTGGATGAAATAACGCCCACCAATTGGAATATAGGATGCACAGGTTTTCATTAATTCCCATCATGGTGCCCTGCAGCAATGTCTAGGTTTTAAACAGAACGTTGCGACCAGTCTGCCATGCATATATGAGAAGAGAGAAAGGAAAAAAGCAAGCCTTTTCAAGCAAGAAGCCTGATATCTCAAATAATAGCTTAAAATCATACAAAAATTTGCAGCGCATATAACAAATCCGCATACAATTAAGAACTGCACAAATTTGTCGACTGGTAATGCAAGTAAGGGCTAGAAAAACAAATAAATTCCAAAGAACACTGGTGAGTGCGGTGAAGGGAGGTGTGTGGGTACGGGCCCGTGCCTGGGAAGAGTTCCGAGCTCGGAGAATTGCCGGCAGCGCAGCTGATGGCACGACACCAAGAATAAATAACAAAGTGGAAATAAGTGGCAAAAAACAACCATCGACAATAGCGAAGACTTGAATGCGGGCCGCACAAGCGAGAGATATAGCAAAGAGATAGAAATCCTAAATAAGTGTGCAGTTGCATCCCCGACAGCTCGCAGTGCTCAGAAAGAGAAGAAGCATCGATGCTTACAGCTCAGGAAGGACGCAAAATTGATCTAACTTTGGAATAACACTGCCTCAAATCCTGTAGAATCGGAAGAACAGATAAATTTACAAATGAAAAGGCGAGGAATATGCGCTAGTCTTTCACATGCAATCACTGTCTCAGAATAATTTAGAATGACGAATATTTAGGCGCAAGCACTAATCCGATAAGTACCAACCCAGAGCAGAATAGTGCGCTGTGTGATCGCATCTGGAAAGAAGGAAGGCCTCAGACGCTACTGGCACATACCGACTACGGGGGAGTGGCCAAGACACAGGCGGTTAATTATTGGATACAGGAAAATTTTGACGGCAAAAGAAGTGGAAATAGTATGTAGTCTGATAGATTGGAAGAGTCAAGGAGAGGGGTCCTGTTAACTTGGAGATCGAAGATGGGACAATGGCTTAATGTGCACAATAGTATACAATGCATGTAATGCCTGTAAGCGGGAAAAAGAGATTAGAATGGGAGTCGCTGCGTTTTCTGAAGAACATTTTGCACAGCAGAACGCACACTCCTGTCGCTTCGTCCAAGCAACGAAGCCCCAATGGAAATAATAACCGCGGAAGACACAGGCAAGCCCAGTTGATGAAATGGAATTTGCAAAAGACGCTTCCTCAAACGGGAGAAGCGGCGGCAGAACAGCAGGAAGTGATCTATTGTCTCAGGCTCGGCACAAAAAGGGCACAGTGGGGAAGCTGCTAGGCCAGATCTGTAAAGGTAGAGATTTAGAAGGGGAACCCGGCAACGCAAGCGCGTGAAAGAGACCTCTAGTCTGCGTGAGCGCCAGTCTTTGCTACTCCAAGGATGCAGAAGATACTGATATTCGGGAGATGATGTAAGTGCCGAGGCAGCAAATTCATGAAATATTGCGTAGCTGCGAAACATCCCCGCAGACGCAAATGCACACGTTGGCAGGACAGCAACAATTGGGCCGCTGAGAGAGGCTCTTGCTAAGGAATCTGCAACCTCATTTAAGTGAAAGCCCATGTGACCTGGTAGCAAAAGCAACCTTAACGAATTTAAATGGAGCGGAATCAGGAACTTAAAGAGGCGTAATGCCCGAGACTCAGTGGGTGAGGATAAGGAATAGCAAATGGACAGAGTGTCATAACCACGGCCTAGGAAAAGATAGTTTATAATTTTCGTGAGGCTAAGATTACTGCTAATAATTCAGCCAGAAAAATTGGAGTGAAGAAAGAAAGACGGAGAGAAAAAGACCAATCCAGTGAAGGTGAAAAAATTCCCACACCTGCCTTTACGCGATCCTGCGAGGCATCGGTAGCAATAAGAACATAAGAAGGAAAGGACCTCAGGTGGTCCTGCAATATAACTTGAAGAAGCGGGAAGGGCTGCAGCTTCGCATTCGATGGGAACATGTCATCGAATTCAATCTGGACAGATGAGGAGTTGTTATACATTTGGCGGACATCTGTGAAATGAATATTTATGCGATCAAGGAGGGACTGCACGTAACATATCTGCGGGGTATAAAAACGAGACCAGGCAGCACTAAAAAAGGCGGAAGGTTGACAATAAATATTATACTGGAAGCGTGAAGAGGTGATTCGCACAATTTTAAAAATGTTTGAACTGTTAAAAGGCGAAACCTAGCTCATAACGATAGCATTCGCGCCTCAAGGTGCAGAACAGCAATGACGACATATTTTGGAAGCCCCAGACAAAGGCGCAACGCCTCACGCTCCAAAGGCACAAGAGGGCGAAGTTCATAAGCAGGAGCTCCTGAAAATAAAACACACCCTAACTCCAAAATTGGGCGGACGTACATTTTATAAATCATCAGCAGCGTATGCCTTCTCATGCCTGACCTAGCACTACAAAGCATGCGCAGTATGTCAAAGGCCCGTACTCCTTTTGCAGAAACTTGCTCAATGTGCGGCCGCCAGGATAGAGTAGAGTCGTATATTACTCCGAGGTACTTAACCGCCTGAACTTGAGGTATTATGCTATTTATTTAGACCAGGCAGATATTTAGAGGAACAGAAACTGGAAATACTAACAATGGGCATTTCTTCACATTAAGAGACAGTTGAATTCTTCCTAGCCAGTTGTCAAGAACATTGAGGTAATTTTGCAGGTTTCGATAAAGAGTGTGAATGTCACCTGCTGATGCAAAAAATGCAATATCGTCGGCGTAGGCATAAGTTTTCACACTTTGAATGCATGGAATTGAGCTTAGAAAAATGTTAAAAAGAACAGGTAAGAGAACTGATCCTTGCGGAACACCTCTTGTCTGTGGAAATCTTCTTGAGGAAACAGCATTTTGGCAGCACTAAAATTCTCTATTTTCCAAAAAATAACAGAAATCCAGGTTACAAATTAGCTTGCGAAGTTGAGTTCCTGTTCTCTTAGTAATAGAGTCGAGTGCTCAACGCAGTCGTATGGTTTATGACATCCAAGGTGACTAGAGCAGCAAACTATTTTCTATTGCAAGCTAATTTAATACGACTCTCAAGGTATGCATGAGCACACCAAATTGAACAACCCGGCCTGAAACCAATTTGACATGGATTCAATAGAGCATTTTCTGAAATGAATGACATGACACGGCTGAGAAGGACCCTTTCCACCAATTTCACTAGGTTCGATGTTAACGAAATAGGGCGTATATTGTCTAAAGTTAAGCCCTCCGCTTGCTTTTTAAGCAATGGAACTATTTCAGCAAGACGCCAGTCATGCGATATCCTAGGACCTTGAATAGAATGGCTAATTAGAGCCAAGAGGTCTGCAGGAGATTCATTGAACAAAATTTTGATCTTAGATGAACTGACCTTATCGGGGCCAGGAGCCGCTGGGGATAAGCGCAGAACAATTTGCGACAGCTCATCATAGAGACCGCAGTGAAATCACTTGAGGCGCATATGAATATAGTCGGAGAAGGTAAAGCAGATGTAAAGCGAAACTCTAGGCCACACGCAATATCCTCTAAGGCCTTTGCGATGTCAGCAGGGGACTGAAAGAGGAATTCAATGTTGGCAGCGGGAGGAATCACCTTGTTGCGCCTCATGAAATTAAACAAAGCTCGTTTATTTCCTGATTGGCAAAGGAAATCATGATCATTTGTACTATACTCCTCCTTTGCACAGGCTACAGTGCGCTTGAGTGTTGCTGCAACATACTTATAATTCACCAATTTTTTGGGCATTGATTGATGAGAAGTTTCTTCCAAGCTGCTTTTAGTCGTCTATATGCACGCGTGCACTCAGCATTCCACCAATTGTTCGCGATTGGACCCTTTGTTCTCTTAACCAAAAATTTAGACTTTTGCCTTGCATAGTCCAGTAGTGAACATAGATGTGCAGCCTTGCTTTCGGCACTTCTCTGAGCGCAAGTGTCTGAAGTGATTTGGAGGGCTCACTATGGCGTGTCTTTAATGCAACTGTAATTTATTAACGTGCGCTGATGTCGCTCAAGAAGAGTTAATTTACACGCAAACTAGAAACTAATTGGTAGATGATCACTGTTTGTTGCATAGTGAACAGGCGCCCAAGACATAACAGAGACTCCTGGGGACGAAAAATTTAAATCCAAGGCAGAGCGGCATTGACTCCGAACAAACGTAGGCAATCCGGAATTGTTGCGATAAAGTTGTTGCAAAAAGCCCATTCAAATTGTCTAGAACCAAAGCTGCCTGTTTTAAAGGCCCCCGTAACATGGTGCGAATTGAAGTCTCCAAGTAATAGAACCTGAGATCGGCTACTAGACATGAGTGAGTGAAGGGGCCGAGTGTCACGCACACCAGACGGGAAATATGCATTAGCTACCGTAAAGGGCTGCTGACCTAGGACACTGAAGTCAATCGCACGGATTTCACATTCTTTGTCCGCATATTGAAAAGAAATGCATGCCTTGTGGCAAAACTTTGTAGATATTAGCACTAACGACCCACCCCCTCGTGATGACCGGTCAAGCGGGGACAGACGGTAATCCTTGGGATGATAATTAAAATTTGAAGTTAGCCATGTTTCCTATGAAGCAACTAAATCTGGGAGAAGCTGATTGCATAGGAAATTTAAATCTGTTGAAGCTGAGAATATAGATCAACACTTCCGCTGGAGTACACTTACGATCCCTATCTTAGCGGGAGTGCCGCAGCCGCGACTGCCTTTTCTAGAATCTGGTCTTAGCGTTCTGACTTAAGTTACTTTTCTTTGTCTTTGACTGAGAGCAAGATGGACCTGCAATATTCAGAGGAGACCCACTTCGTTTCTGTGCGCGGAGATCAGACTCCATATCCACACACTCCATAGAGGATGCGTCAATAACGCTATTCGAAGGAGAGGCCTGAGAGGTCTTTTGTTGCTCACTTTGATTTTGGCCCTGTGGAGCGGACTCGATTATTACAGAAGGAGGGGTAGTTTTCGTAGCCAAAGAAGACAGGAGCGGAGCGGTGGACGCCTGCAGAAGATTGGTCATCTGAGCAGCTATGACCTGCGAAATGCACGTGGACACGGTTTTCATAACGCGATCTATTGCAATTGCCACAGCTTTCTCAACTGCCGCTGTAATAGCCTAAGACCAACTAGAATCTGTTATGGGTGGGCATTTGGCGGCCACACCAGAGTAGCCTGAGGCTCTCTCCTTGACTGCGGCAAAAGCGTCTCTCCGCGTGCATCTGCGCTTGTCTATAAGCTCGAGCACCTGAACTTCTTGTGCTCGTGCAGGACAGTCAGGGGAATCAGCAGGGTGAGCACTGCTACGCAAACAACATTTCTCTGGCTGTTCAGGGCATTCCTCTCTGCAATGAAATTCCCCACAAGCACAGCAGCGTAAGGCACAATTGCAGGCTTTGCGCTAAGGCCAAATCGCCAGCAGTTTTGACACTGAAGGGGCCGAGGGTTAAAGGAATCTACTTGAAAAACCAATGGCCACACCTTCATCTCTGACGGGCAAAATATTCCTGCAAATGTGGCAATGACGGACTCCGTAGGAATTTTTACTTCGTCAACCATCCTGCTGCATCGATGGACAGCAATCACTCCCACAGGCGAGAGGTTCTTACGCCTTTCCACAGGGCTCAATCGAGAGCCGACGCCTCGGACCAAGCCCTTGGAACATGCTAGATGAGGTGGAATGAATGCGCTCACCGGGTGGTTGGCGAAGGTCGTACACTTTAGAAGGTCTTCAATACGGTCTCTATCCGGCGACCTGCACAAAATACCACACACGCCGAACTGCCGGACATCGTTAATGTGCACGAAGTGCTTCGAAGTGGACTGAAGAGCCGCCTGCACTGCCTCCGGGTTGTTCAGTCGGATACCGCCTCCATCGGAAAGCACTAAAGCGACTGGAGTGCTCGAAACACCGCTACGGAAAAAGAGATCGGTTGGGAGCTGGCCTTGAGGAAGAGATGCCGACCAAAGGGAAAACCCCTGGTCAGGGGAAGAAGTAGACATTAAGCTCTCGTCCCGCGCCCAATCAGCCCAGAACATGAACAAGCAGGCACCGACAAAAAGAACGAGAAATTTAGCAACCTAGCGCAACACCGCCAGGTACTTAGCCACTGCCCTGCAACCTGGGCAGGTGAGCCACGTCAACACCAACGAAGAGCTCCCTAGCCTCGCCTAGCCTAGCTCCCTAGCCTGGCCTAGCGCGAGCGCTCCGTCGAGCGGCACTTCTAGCTCATCGTCTTCTACACAGTGCAAATCCATGCTTTCGCACTGAGTGTCGCAGCACTAGCAAGCGACAGCGTGACTCTGTTGTGATACCTGGTGCCATTTTTATTTGCCACGGCACACGAGTAATAAACGCACATAAAAACAATGAGAACAACACTTGTCATGCAGGATATAGGCCCTGCTTTTCTGGCGCGGCATTATAGCTGCGCCAGCCGCATGCTGACTGCCTCCTTTAATACAGATCAGTAGCAAAGAAACGCAGAAAGGGACTCACCGGTCAGGCCATTTATCCAGGCTTAGTAAAACCGCGCAGGAGTCTTCGTTGCCTTTACAGATGACAAGACGTCGCAGCATTGCCTTTCTTCTTGCCTTACCCGTTGAAACTCGTCAATATTGACCGGGCGTAATACTTGACGTTGGCTTCCAAAACACATTCCTGCTCACCTTAATATTCAAGGAGTTGTTCTTCACACGTGTCCGCCATACAAGCGCTCAAGCACTGTCTCAAAGATCCAAACAACATAAAACGCGACGCGTCGTTTGTGCTGTCGTGATTCCGACCGCTGAGCTTTCGCGTCGTTGAAAAATCAACCCACAAACGAGATTCCTTTTCACACCACAAAGATTTAAATTATGTTCACAACAAGGACGCTGTATTTTTTGACATTTATTTTTGAACTGTTTATTAATATAAAAAGGTTTCAATTATTTTTCTGGCATGTCGTTTGTAGAAGCTGCAATCCTGTGATCCCCTGAAGTGACCCGTATGTGCTAGCAAACGTGGCTGTTGATGGAATGCAATTTCATTTGACGCCAGATAAAATCACTAAGTTGCGACAAAAAGTGAAGAAATGCGCCGCATCTCAAGCTGGCGAATATTGTGGATATGTTGAACGCGAGCGGCACGATGGAGAGCAGCTGTGATGCATTAATTTGCGCGACACTGGCACGCTCACCGGAGATCGTGAAACTTAACAGCTTATTCTGTAACCAGTACAAGAAGATTACTTTGATATCAACTGCATTACGAAACGACGTCGATACTTGTGTCAGACTTTAGCTAATGAGCAACAGCGGCTCGCACTGGCCGCATCCTGATCGCGTGTAGATTCAAAAGCAAGAGGCCAATAGCGCATCGAAGCACCCGTGTTTTCGAGTTGATATCGTTGCGATAAATACAAGCTCTTTTGGGTCGTTCTGGAATTGAGGTTCTCAGCCTGTGGGTCACGAGCGGTGATCATGGCGCCGCTGATGATCTTAGTTAGGACTCGCCGCAACGCAGCCGATATCCCAAGCATATGGGCGTTAATTGTTGTTCACCAGCACTGCAAACGTGGGCATAAAGTATCACTCAGTCTCAAGCTAGTCGCTCGCTGCTCGAGTTTCCAGCCTTCCGAGTGCATGCAAGTCGCAAGCTGCTGAGCCAATCAGTGAGCGAGCCGCAGTGAGCGAGCCAAGCATTCGGCAACGACGCAGCCCGCGGGCGTGCCGGGTATTGAACTACGCGCTGCTCCCTGGCTGCCCTAGTCGTCGCTTAGCCTTGTCGGTTTCACATGATGGACCAGCTAAGTGCACATCGGAACTGGCTTGCGCTGAGGTGCTGCTCTCTTCATCGTTTTGCTGCGAACCTCGTGTCATAGTAAAATAAGTATATGCTCGGTTTCTGCGACACATTCAGGAGCGGAGCCTGCTGAGGCCAGGAGAGCCGCAATTGAGGTGCAGCAATTAAATGCGCTACGGGAAGACATTTTTTTTTGTAATCCTGTTATCGCTTCTAACTACAACTCGATATTGGCATACGATACTCCATCCGACAGCTTGGTATCGACATGAACAAACATTACTATCGCATTTTTCTGATGATGGCGGCCGGCATCCAGGCTGACATGCCGGCATCGAGAAGGACGCCCTTACGTTATCATGACGCTTAATTGTATGGCTGTGGTGCACATCGAAACCGCTAGACATCCTCCTGTTCGCTCAGGTTGTCGTAGCACACAGTCACACTTGGGACCAGACACTCTAGAGGACCGACCGCTGGGGCGCAGGAGCTAGACTTTGCCAAAGCAGAAGAAACGTCTCGAAAGCGTGCGACTGACGACAGTCCCAAAACTTCATTCTCATTTCGACCGAGAATCAGACGAGAACTAGGCCCGCAGGTCGCCCTTCCAGGTGTGAGCAATTGCGTTTTTGAGCGGCTGCCTGATGCAAGCGACTGCTGATCGCATGCCCTTTGCGGCTTGCAAGTCTGAATGGGCATAAAATTTGCGTTCACAATATCGAGTCCCAGAGTTCACGCAAGTTAAGCCCATCGGTCAAAGGGGGGGGGGGGGGCGGTGAGCCTCGAACAAGTACACCCTTTTATGGAAGTCGCTTGTAACATCATTTCACAGAACAACGCACCGAATCTGTAGCGTCGCGGGGTATAACGCCAGGTCACCTGACCAATATCAAGGTTCTTGTTCGAAAAAGACTCCTGCGTGGTTTTACTAAGCCTGGATAAATGGCATGACCGGCGAGTCCCTTTCTGCGTTTCTTTGCTACTGATCTGTATTCCTACGCGCTATATGTATCCGGCTATATAGGGACGGTAAAGGAGGAAGTCTGCATGCGGCTGCCGCAGCTATAATGCTGCGCCAGAAAAGCAGGGCCTATATCCTGCATGACAAGTGTTGTTCCCATATTCTTTATGTGCGTTTAGTACTTGTGTGCCGTGGCAAATAAAAATGGCACCAGATATCACAACAGAGTTACGCTGTCGCTTGCTAGTGCTGCGACACTCAGTGCGAAAGCATGGATTTGCACTGCGTAGAAGACGATGAGCTAGAAGTGCCGCGCGACGGAGCTCTCGCGCTAGGCCAGGCTAGGGAGCTAGGCTATGCGAGGCTAGGGAGCTCTTCGTTGGTGTTGACGTGGCTCACCTGCCCAGGTTGCAGGGCATTAGCTAAGTACCTGGCGGTGTTGCGCTAGGTTGCTAAATTTCTCGTTCTTTTTGTCTGTGCCAGCTTGTTCATGTTCTGGGCGCGGGACGAGAGCTTAATGTCTACTTCTTCTCCTGGCCAGGGGTTTTCCCCTTGGTCGGTATCTCTTCCTCAAGACCAGCTCCCAAATGATCTCTTTTTCCGTAGTGGTGTTTCGAGCATTCCAGTCGCTTCAGTGCCTTCCGATGGAGGCGCTATCCGAATGAACAACCCAGAGGCAGTGCAGGCGGCTCTTCAGTCCACATCGAAACACTTCATGCACATTACCGATGTCCGGCAGTTCGGCAGGGGTGGTATTTTGTGCAGGTCGCCGGATAAAGACTGTATTGAAGACTTTCTAAAGTGTACGACCTTCGCCAACCACCCGGTGAGCGCATTCATTCCGCCTTATCTAGCATGTTCCAAGGGCTTGGTCCGAGGCGTCGGCTCTCGATTCAGCCGTGTGGAAACGCGTAAGAACTTCTCGCTTGCAGGAGTGATTGCTGTCCATCGATGCAGCGGGATGGATGACGGAGTAAAAATTCCTACGGAGTCCGTTATTTCCAGATTTGCAGGAATATTTTGCCCGTCAAAGATTAAGGTGTGGCCATTGGTTTTTCAAGTAGATGTCTTTAACTCTCGGCCCCTTCAGTGTCAAAACTGCTGGCGATTTGGCCACAGCGGAAAAGCCTGCAAATCGGCCTTACGCTGCTGTGTCTGTGGGGAACGTCATTGCAGAGAGGAATATAATGAACAGCAAGAGAAATGTTGTTTGTGTAGCGGTGCTCACCCTGCTGATTCGCCTGACTGTCCGGCACGAGCACAATAAGTTCAGGTGCTCGAGCTTATAGACAAGCGCAGATGCACGCGGAGAGACGCTTTTGCCGCAGTCAAGGAGAGAGCCTCAGGCTTCTCTGGTGTGGCCGCCAAATGCCCACCCATAATAGATTCTAGTTCGTCCCAGGCTAATACAGCGGCAGTTGAGAAAGCTGTGGCAATTGCAATGGATCGCATTATGGAAACCGTGTCCACGTGCATTTCGCAGGTCATAGCTGCTCAGATGACCAATCTTCTGCAGGCGTCCACCGCTCCGCTCTTGTCTTCTTTGGCTTCGGAAGCTACCCCTTCTTCTGTAGTAATCAATTCCGCTCCACAGGGCCAAAAACAATGTTCGCAACAAAAGACCTCTCAGGCCTCTCCTTCGAATAGCGTTATAGACGCATCCTCTATGGATTGTATGGATATGGAGTCTGATCTCCCTGCGCAGAAACGAAGTGGGTCTTCTCTGAATATTGCAGGTCCATCTTGCTCCAAGTAAAAGACAAAGAAAAGTAACTTAAGTCAAAACGCTAACACCCTAATCTAGAAAAGGCTGTCGCGGCTGCGGCACTCCCGCCAAGATAGGGTTCTGAAGTGTACTCCAGTGGAATTATCGATCTATATTCTCAGCTTCAACAGATTTAAATTTCCTATGCAATCAGCTTCTACCAGATTTGTTGCTTTACAGGAAACATGGCTAACTTCAAATTTAAATTATCATCTCAAGGATAAACGTCCGTTCCGGAACGACCGGTCATCACGAGGGGGAGGGTTGGTAGTGCTCATAACTACAAAGTTTTGCCACAGGGCATGCATTTCTTTTCAATATGCGGACAATGAATGTGAAATCCTTGCGGTTGACCTCAGTGTCCCAGGTCCACAGCCCTTTACGGTAGCTAATGCATATTTCCCGTCTGGTGTGCGTGATACTCGGCCCCTTGACGCACTCATGTCTAGTAGCCGATCTCAGGTTCTATTATTTCGAGACTTCAATTCGCCCCATGTGACGTGGGTGTTTAAAACAGACAGCTTTGGTTCTATACAATTTGATTGAGCTTCTTGCAACAACTTCATCTGCAACAATTCCGGATTGCCTACGTTTGTTCGGAGTGAATGCCGCTCTGCCTTGGATTTAACTTTTCCTCCCCAGGAGTCTCTGTTATGTCTTGGGCGCCTGTTGACTGCGCAAGAAACTGTGATCATCTACCGATTCGTTTCAAGCTTGCGTGTAAACTAACTCTTCCTGGGCGATATCAGCGCACGTTAAGAAATTACAGTTGCTTTAAAGACACGCTAAAATCAGCCCTCCAAATCACTTCAGACACTAGCGCTCAGAGAAGTGCAGAAAGCAAGGCTGCACATCTATGTTCTGTACTCTACCATGCAAGGCAAAAGTCTGAATTTTTGGTTAAGAGAACAATGGGTGTAATCGCGAACAATTGGTGGAATGCTGAGTGCACGCGTGCATATAGACGACGGAAAGCAGCTTGGAAGAAACCTCTCATCAATCAATGCCCAAAAAATTGGCTGGAATATAAGTATGTTGTAGCAACATTTAAGCACACTGTAGCCTATGCAAAGGAGGAGTATAATACAAATAATTATGATTTCCTTTTCCAATCAGGAATTAAAAGAGCTTTGTTTAATTTCATTAGGCGCAACAAGGTGATTCCTCCGGCTGCCAACATTGAATCCCTCGTTCAGTCCCCTGCTTACATTGCAAAGGAACTAGAGGATATTGCGTGTGGCCTAGAGCTTCGCTTTACATCTGCTTTACCTTCTCCTACTATATTCACATGCACCTGAAGTGATTTCACTGAGGTCTCTATGCCTGAGCTGTCGCAAATTGTTCTGCGCTTATCCCCAGCGGCTCCTGGAGACCTGCTGGCTTTAATTAACCATTCTCCTAATGATCCTTGGATAACGCATGAGTGGCGTCTTGCTGAAATAGTTAACTTTGGACAATATACGCCCTATTTCGTTAACATCGAAACTAGTGAAATTGGTGGAAAGGGTCCTTCTCAGCCATGTCATGTCATTCATTTCAGAAAATGCTGTTTTGAATCCATGTCAAATTGGTTTCAGGCCGGGTTGTCCAATTTGGTGTGCTCATACTGACCTTGAGATTCGTATTAAATTAGCTCGCAATAGAAAACAGTTTGCTGCGCTAGTCACCTTGGATATCAGTAAAGCATACGACTGCGTTGAGCACTCGACTCTATTACTAAGTTAACAGGAACTCAACTTCCCAAGCTATTTTGTAACCTGGATTTCTGTTTTTTTGAAAAATAGAGAATTTTACTGCTGCCGAAATTGAGTTTCCTCAAGGAGATTTCCACAGACACGAGGTGTTCCGCAAGGATCAGTTCTCTCACCTGTTCTTTTTAACATTTTTCTGAGCTCAATTCTATGCATTCAAAATGTGAATACTTATGTGTACGTCGACGATATTGCATTTTTTGCATAAGCAGGTGATATTCACACTCTATCGAAACCTGCAATATTACCTCAATGTTCATGACAAGTGGCTAGGAAGAATTCATCTGTCCCTTAATGTGAAGAAATGCGCATTGTTAGTATTTCCAGTATCTGTTCCTCTAAATATCTGCCTGGTCTATAGAAATAGCATAATACCTCAAGTTCAGACGGTGAAGTATCTCGGAGTAATATACGACTCTACTCTATCCTGGCGGCCGCACATTGAGCAAGTTTCTGCAAAAGGAGTTCGGGCCTTTGACATACTGCGCATGCTTTGTAGTACTAGGTCAGGCATGAGAAGGCATACGCTGCTGATGATTTATAAAATGTACGTCCGCCCAATTTTGGAGTTAGGGTGTGTTTTATTTTCAGGAGCTCCTGCCTATAAACTTCGCCCTCTTGTGCCTTTGGAGCGTGAGGCGTTGCGCCTTTGTCTGGGGCTTCCAAAATATGTCGTCAATGCTGTTCTGCACCTTGAGGCGCGAATGCTATCGTTATGAGCTAGGTTTCGCCTTTTAACAGTTCAAACATTTTTAAAATTGTGCGACTCACCTCTTCACGCTTCCAGTATAATATTTCATAGTCAATCTTCCGCCTTTTTTAGTGCTGCCTGGTCTCGTTTTCATACCCCGCAGATATGTTATGTGCAGTCCCTCCTTGATCGCATAAATATTCACTTCACAGATGTCCGCCAAATGTATAACAACTCCTCATTTATCCAGATTGAATTCGATGATATTTTCCCGTCCAATGCAAAGCTGAAGCCCTTCCCGCTTCTTCAGGGTGTATTGCAGGGCCACCTAAGGTTCCTTCTCATGATCTTATTGCTACCGATGCATCGCAGGATCGCGAAAAGGCAGGTGTGCTAATTTTTTCGCCTTCACTGGATTGGTCTTTCTTTCCGTCTTCCTGACTTCACTCCAATTTTTCTGGCTGAATTATTAGCAGTAATCTTAGCCTTACGAAAATTAGAAACTACCATTTCACAGGTCGTGTTTATGACAGACTCTCTGTCCATTTGCTCTTCCTTATCCTCACCCAGTGAGTCTCGGGCATTACGCCTCTTTAAGTTCCTGATTCCGCTCCATCTAAATTCGTTAAGGTTGCTTTGGGTACCAGGTCACATGGGCTTTCACTTAAATGAGGTTGCAGATTCCTTAGCAAGAGCCTCTCTCAGCGGCCCAATTTTTGCTGTCCTTCCAACGTGTGCATATGCAGCTGCGGTGATGTTTCGCAGCTACACATTATTTCGTGAATTTGCTGTCTCGGCTCTTACATCATCTCCCGAATATCAGCATCTTCTGCATCCTTGGAGTAGCAAAGACTGGCGCTCACGCAGACTAGAGGTCTCTATCACGTGCTTGCGCTGCCAGGTTCCCCTTCTAAATTTCTACCTTCACAGATCTGGCCTGGCAGCTTCCCCACTGTGCCCTTTTTGTGCCGAACCTGAGGCAATAGATCACTTCCTGCTGTTCTGCCGCCGCTTCTCTCATTTGAGGAAGCGTCTTCTGCAAACTCCATTTCATCAATTGGGCTTGCCTGTGTCTTCCGCGGTTGTTATTTCCATTGGCGCTTCTTTGCTTGAACGAAGCGCCAGGAGTGTGCGCTGTGCTGTGCAAAATGTTCTTCAAAAAACGCAGCGACTCCCATTCTAATTTCTTTTTCGCGCTTACAGGCATTACAGGCATTGTATACTATTATGCACATTAAGCCATTGTCCCGTCTTCGATCTCCAAGTGAACAAGACCCCTCTCCTTGACTCTTCCAATCTATCAGACTACATACTATTTCCACTCCTTTTGCCGTCAAAACTTTCCTGTATCTAGTAATTAACCGAATGTGTCTTGGCCAGTCGCCCGTAGTGGGTATGTGCCAGCAGCGTCTGAGGCCTTCCTTCCTTCCAGATGCGATCACACAGCGCACTATTTTGCTCTGGGTTGGTACTTGTCGGATTAGTGCTTGCGCCTAAATATTCGTCATACTAAATTATTCTGAGACAGTGATCGCATATGAAAGGCTGGCGCATATTCCTCGCCTTTTCATTTGTAAACATCTGTTCTTCCCTAATTCAACAGGATTTGAGGCAGTGTTATTTAAAAGTTAGATCAATCTTGCGTCTTTTCTGAGCTGTAAGCATCGATGCTTCTTCTCTTTCTGAGCACTGCGAGCTGTCGGGGATGCAACTGCACACTTATTTAGGATTTCTATCTCTTTGCTATATCCCTCCCTTGTGCGGCCCGCATTCAAGTCTTCGCTATTGTCGATGGTTGTTTTTGCTACTTATTTCTACTTTGTTATTTATTCTTGGTGTCGTGCCATCAGCTGCGCTGCCGGCAATTCTCCGAGCTCGGAACTCTTCCCAGGCACGGGACCGTACCCACACACCTCCCTTCACCGCACTCACCAGTGTTCTTTGGAATTTTTTTGTTTTTCTTGCCCTTACTTGCATTACCAGTCGACAAATTTGTGCAGTTCTTAATTTTATGCGGATTTGTTATATGCGCTGCCAATTTTTATATTGTGCTAAGCTATTATTTGAGATATCAGGCTTCTTGATTGATAAATCTTGCTTTTTTCCATTCTCTCTTCTCATATATGCAAGGCAGACTTGTCGCAACGTTCTGTTTAAAACCTAGACATTGCTGCAAGGCACCATGATGGGAAATAATGAAAACCTGTGCATCCTATATTCAAATTGGTGTGCGTTATTTCATCCAGCTCATCTTACAGCTCCATCCTTGGAAACATGAAAAAAAAAATGCGCCACCAGATGCTCTTTATTTTGGATGCTGCAGGTGAAGCTCAGAAATCTCTCTATACCATTGCCTTGCGTTTGCGCTAGAGTACTGAATGCAGGATGAGTAACGAAAGCCGCTGTTAGCTGTGTGTATACATATATGCGACTTAAATGTGAAGCATTCTCTTTCTCTCAGATTCGGTTTGATGTTCTAAGAGCATCTTTAGCAACAAAGGACAACCACAGATCTAAGAAAACACCAAGAAGAGGAGATGGTTATTCTGAACAGGAGCCATTTAGCAAAAATGAGCCAATAAATTAGGATGGCTTCTCATAGTGTGCTCTGTAAGTCAGATTTTTTTAGAAGTTTTGGTAAGGCAGGAGAACGAACCATTGATAAGTCTGCATCAAATGGTTTTCGCTTAAGAAGCTGTAAAAAGATGCTTTAGACTTCGTTTCGGAAAAGAGGATTGTAATCAATCAAATTTTAATTAAATCTACACCAGAACGAAAAGCAGTATTTTTTTGCTAATATGAAATGCGTTCTCTGACATTCCAGAGGAGAGCCTAAATTGGAATGTCATTCCAACCGTTCGTATTATCCTGCGCGGTAATAGTAAGATACCCTTTTCCGTGATAACGTCCCCGGCTCATAACCCTGTGTGTTAGTCTTGCTGAATACGTGGTGAACACATGTCGTTTGTTGCTTTTTCTCCTGTCAAGATAATCAAATGCCATTTTTTGAGGCCTACAGCATTTCTAGTTCCATTCGATGTGTCCTTCAGTTGACGGGAGGATATTTTTTGAAGGATTTACGTTTGTGGAGTTCGATATGGCGACGTCGAGAAGAGGACACCGCACGCCGAAAAATAATTTTCTGGTCGGTACGTGCCCTTGGAGTCGATAATATAAGGCCAGCATTTTCCCCCTCTTCTACCATAGGACTCTCCAGACGAAGGTGAGTTTCTCTTGAGTGCAGGGCTTCCTGCCCCGACAAGAGTGAGTATCTGTGAAACATATATAACTGAACTGCTCGCGAGCCCACACCCACGCTACTGAAAGAATGAATGTTCGCTTCACATATGATTTCGAGCATGCTTTCTGTATCAAATTATACACCAATTATTAACTTCGCGCTTTTTAGAATTATCCTGGTTCCGTTTCAGTGACTTGTATAACGTATAGACACTTTGAATTCCTTCCGCATCAGGATTCAGCATTCAAGATTCAAGATTCAAGATTCGGGTCCAAGGAAATCGCATGCAGTTATCGCATACGAACTAATGAAGTCGGCCACCAGTGTAAATTACCAATGTCGAGTGCCGCCATCGGTGGATTTATAGCACCAATTTGCTTCTCTAGTTTTTACTAGCATCCGTTTGTGGTGCTCTGCAGCTTGTAGTGGCACATAACTTGCAGCTTCTATAGGCAGGAATTTATTCTATGCTATAAAAAGCTTTATGAAATAATTGAAACACAAAATGATTTTGAGTCTTGAACCCGGAGCCTCGTAAGACAGTGGAGCTGCAGATTGCAGGGGATAATTTATCACAGTAATGGTATTGTTTGGAGTTGCCTCCGGAGATGGTTTTAAAGTATAATATTCACCCAGCAAGCGGTATAAGTGAGAATCCTGAGCCTAGATAGGGTTTTTTTCGAGCAGGTGCTACTTCTAGCGTTGCAGAGCGGTCAGCATAGCAGGATCGAACAATATAAGCAATTCTTTCTTATGCTAGGGAAACAATAAGACCGCAATGAAGATGCATATATGATTTGATGCATATGAGATGCCTCAGTTCTCGTAGGATACGCAGGTACCCTCAACATCAGCCGTAAAAAAGGACACACTTGAAAATAGCATTTGGTTATGTTTGCTGCTTACCCACTTTTCGAAGCAGACTCAGGGTGAAAGTGCGTATTCTCCAGAAAATGATTTTTGCTCGATAGTCACTCTTAAAAGTGTTTTGATCAGAGTGCAGGAAAGAGTAGATTTCACTTAGCAGAGGTAACAATGCCATTTTGTCTGAATGTGCACTTGAGTGAAAAAGAAGCGCTATTCGTTCTTGTCATACGCAGGTAACTCCCCCAGGCGCTATGAATTTCAAGGCAGTTCTCATCGCGGTGGCCATTTTTGGCTTTCTGATGTCAGGTAAGCACCACCAATGACCAAGAAATGTTATTTACGTTCAAACGCACAACTGGTGCGGCGTTTAAACTATATCCAATGCAAACAAAAAATTCGCAGATTTTGGTTAAGTGCATCGCTAATATCAAAAACAATCGCTGAACACAAAGTGGAAATTCGTTTAACCGTACTAAAGCATTCATGTAGATATAAGGCGCAGTGAGACTTTCCAAAGATTGAGAAGATCGAACTAATGCCCATCATTTAATTATACACTGAAATATTCTAGTTGCGCGCCCATATAATGGAAATGAATGAACCGCGAGTGGATACTTTCTAGGGGACTCGTGCGCCGCTTTGAGAGAAAAGAGCTGCTTTGATAATTGTTGTTTCGCGTTGGCAGTACCGCAAATCCACAATCACAGGAGAAGCCCTGTAGCGCCACGGGGGTAATTTTGTGCAGAGAAAACGTAAGCAAGTCAGTTGTTTTTTGCGGTGAAGAAGGGTTTCAAAAAAGGGGTTAATTCAATGGTATATTGGTTTGGACACGTCCTCTTTCATTGGGATAATATAGAGACTGATGCGACCACTTTGCGCAGAAACTATGGAAAAAAATTGACCTTTCGTATGAGCCAGTGTTGTGACTCTCACCTTTTTTTGTCCACTTTTCAGAGGCTATGGCCACGAATGCTGAAGCTGCTGCAGAAGCAAGGGCCGAACCCGTGGCGAACGAACGTGTCGAGGAAGGACCGCAAGGGGCCGGAGCTCGCATTGACCCAACTATCTTGGGATCAATGGTTGGCGGTGGGGTTCGTTAGAGCCCGCAGGACCACTCAGGAAATGTCTGGAAGCCGCACCATCGTTCCAGCTTTTTTTCTGAAGATATGAACAACACTTGTCGGCAGCCAACGACTGTCGTCACATCTTCATGACAGCTTGAGCTCTTAGGAGAGCAGGCCATGCAGACCTTTTGAAATAAACACGAGTAAAAACGGTACAAAACGTGCGTAATGGTTGCAAAAAGTAAAAAAAAAATATTTATTTCTAGTTCGACCTCATCATAAAGAGAGACACAATGGAATGCTTTTGTGTGCAAGCGGGGAGCAGCCCGCCGAAGGAACAGAGTCTGGTTTTGCAACAAACCACAGGAAAATAACGAAATAGGGAACCACTGAAAAAGGCATAAATTAAAATGGCAATGTTGGCGGCGTTCTGTTGAAAAGATGTTATCAAAATAATGGCATTTGCCGTTTAGAAAAAAATGCCAGACAAGGGATTAACCGTGTCAGTGGTTTGGGCAGCTGCTTTTGCTAATGATTCAAGTACTCTAGCAGCAACGAGGCAGCAACATACAGCGAGCGACAGGGAATTGTGGTCCTAGTTGTGCAATCTGCGATGACATACCCAACTTTCTAGGACTTGCGGCACTGTAAGGTCTGCTCAACAACTCAACATGGTCTTCAGGGTGAACAATGTTGCAAAGCTAAGCCATCAGCAAGGAGTATATCCTTCCGGCAACTGACAGTAAAAGGCCTCACTTTGTTCAACCAAATGGGCCTCCTTCAAAAAGGATGTGAAAGCTACGCTTTTGAGGGCGTTCAAGCTATTACACCGAACACAGCGCGCTTACTATGCCTTGCCCTCTGTAGTTAATGTGTTATGCTTTCGAAGTAACAATGAACCAACACGCCCAAATATAATCCCAACTGAGGTCAACGCTATTCGCGGCCGTGACATGCGCATTGAAAATATCGAAGTTTGGGTTTCTGCTAGTGTTGTTTTTCCGCAGCCGTGTTGGTGAAAAACACTATGAAATGGCAAATGCGGTTTAAGAGAACACTGGATTACGAAGCGAACACTGCATAATTGCGTGGATGGTTTCCGTTGACATACCGGCTCGTCACTGAAAGCTCGCTGCAAGGTATTTTCCTACCTTTTCCTAGACATATACACATAAAACAATTTATGAAATTGAATGAATAAATTGCGACGTAAGCTCAATTGCGTCCTTGCGGATGGTATGCCTTGTCAATAGCTGCATGCCGCTGTTTCCAAGTGCTTATGAGAATAATCTAGGCTTCTAACGCAGTTGCTACGTGTAGACAAACAATGCATGTGTTTAGCCCTACTGGCTCATGTTTTGCTTAGCTGAGTTGTCATCACCTCTCGTGACGATATTAGACTCAGGTCAAAGCTTTGGTAGAGGTTAAGCTGATCTGTATTCTTCGCGCCACTGATGCAAGTTGATGAAGACGACAGGGTGCAATGCACTGTGTGAGAAATTGTTCATTTTAATTTCGTCGAGGCATTATTTACCTCAAAAACTCTCTGTGCCCCTCAATTTTTTGCTAATCCCCCTATGTGGGCATGAGCCATAGCATGTGGACAACAACAACAACAATAATGCTGGCGAATACGGGACGCGATCATATGCGCGGTAAGTGTGATTAGGTCGTGATTAGAATTTTTCGCGTTGACAAGCAAAACATGGACATAATTGTATCGACAATTATCAATTTGGCATCGTCGCTGGAGCACAGATGTAGCGCGCCGAAAAATCTGGTGGTTTGGCTCACGTGGCTACACCTGTTATAGCAGTTGCCGTGCTCCTCCCACGGCTCCTCGGCTCTCAAGGCGCATAAAAGGGATGTGCTCTGTCGGTTCTGTCAAGCCATTTTCTACTGCGGCGCGTAGGGAATATCATGAGTCCGAGAAGCAGTGATCGGTTCAGCATTTCACCTAGAGCAACCCTAGAAAATAATGTCTTGTAGTGCATACTTCTCACGTTTCCAAGGATGAACACGCAGTTCTTGCAGAAAACACAGCAGACAGCTCCAGATGTTTCGTTTCGTATACACAAACTATAAAAAATCAAAAACACTAACAAATACTTTTTAATGACTTCTGAAGAATGCAAGAACTGTTCGAAATCTTTAGGAAAACTTTTATCACCGATCATTTGGTGTGGATATACCATGTCTCAACGTCTGAAGCACAAAGTACTGTTTTGTACCATTTACTCAAATATTTCGTGTTTCATTTACAACTGATGTAACTATTTTAGCACAGCTTATTGAATACAAATTATGCAAGTGTTGCTTTTCATA
Source organism: Amblyomma americanum (assembly GCF_052857255.1). Lineage (NCBI taxonomy): Eukaryota > Metazoa > Arthropoda > Arachnida > Ixodida > Ixodidae > Amblyomma > Amblyomma americanum. Next base: position 84,702,594 of record NC_135498.1, on the reverse strand, counting down.
ACTAAACTTTATAACATTGTCCTTCGGCACATCTGTCACCTACACGTGACTTTATAAAAATTTGTTTCCAAATCAATTCGAACAGATTCCGTTGAAATGATGGAAGGCGAAAATGCGCAAGCTACAGAACAGCAATTTCATGTCGGCAAGTATTGCTGATTTTAATCGTATTAAGTGCACAATCTGTGGCAGCTCTACTTCATCTGAAATTTGAAAGCCAGAGTGTGCACCCTTAAAGCGCTATCCTCAGAACTAGGAAAAGCTTCAAACTGGCAAGGAGAATATTTATATACAAATTTTCATCCTTATATTTATTAGCCTTTTTCCTTTATGATTCTATAGAAGTGCACTGTAAACGAACGGTGCACTGGGCGAGTTGGTTGTTATTTACGGTTACTCAAGAAAATTAAAGAATGTTTCGAGAATGCGTAACCAAATGAAGAGCGTTAGCTAAGGGTTTTTCATGTATACTTTCGACAATATCGTTTTTGTTGTTGCGACTGAAGGGAGAATGAAAAGAAAAGTGCCGGGCCTGTCCAATGGCTCAAGCTGAGTCACAATCGCTGCCAAGTGCAGACACTAGAGGAGTTGAAAGAAATGTGAGAGGAAAGATTGAAATAAAGGACGCGCGTCGCAACAACTGCGCCATCTGAAGCGATGACGACGGTTTAGCAACAGATACCTCTGGTGACCATTAGCCATGGCCACATGTGCGGAAGCCCAGAGACCCCAGCCCCGTAAGCTAAGTAAGCCACCTTCCTTTCGACAAATTCGGATATCAACGTCTATATCACAAACCAACGATTCGTTTGGTACCACTGGCATTCCTCGGCGACTAATTTTTCGCCTGCCACGGCCCTTCAAATTTCGCTGTTCATTACGGTTTAGAGGAAAAAAAGGCGTCGGTACTAACCCTTGATACATACCAGGATTAAACTACACTAACAACTTTTGGCGCGGAATAGGGCCAATTCATTTGCCCCACTGAAAACCCTTTTCGCCAGGGACACCAATTTGTCACCAATGGCGACGCCAAGTGGAACCAGTCTCGGCACACGCTCAGAGTGCACTTTATGAAAAATTACTGGAGGTGGTGGTGGTTATAATAATATAATAATATACATGTTTATTTTCGCCGCTGAAATACAGAGGAGCGAAAATAGGTGGCTGGAGAAAAAGCTGCTCTACCGGCAGCTTGACGGCGCTCCAGCCACCTTTACATCAGGAGCAATGGCGAGGCATACAGTGCACATCTGAAACACCATTGCTATTTTTTTGCTCTTGTTTCAAAGGCCTATCTTGCAGTACAACTGCACTTGCAAAACGAAATAAAAATAGAGGATTCATTTTTATACATGTTCACAACACAGAGATGATGAAATAACACTGAAAGGCATACAGAAGGGGGAAAACGGACATGAAAAACAACATCAACATGGTTCACAAGACAAAGAGGTTGGCGATGTGTCTACTCGGGATTGAAATGACATCCACGCTCTGGAAGTCGAAATCATTTAAAATGGATGGTAATGAATGTCTAACTCTTTCGGTGCTGTAGCCATTACGCGAAAAGGGAACAAACCATGGTGGCTGCTACCGAAAAGTGTAGGCTTTTGGATTTTTTGTAAGGTGTGCTAAATTTAAAACTGTTTCCGATCTTCCTTGCACTGCTTTTCTGTAAGCACATAGGAGTTTGTGTGAGTAAATATTATTTGCTGTCATAACCTTGTGTTTTCGAAAAAGTGGTTGTGTATGTTCAAGCCTAGATTTGTTTTCTATTGCACGGATTGCTCTCTTCTGAAGTAATAAAAGTTTGGTAATGTTAGTTCCGCAGGTGTTTGCCCACACTAAGGCGCAATAGTATATTTGTGAGTTAAATAGAGCGTTGTATAAAGGTTTCTTAATGTTACTCGGAAGTATTTGGCGACATCGGTTCAACATACCTACGACCTTGCATAGTTTTAATGAAATCCTTTTAATGTGTTCGTTCCAAGTCATATTTTCAGAAAAGATTACTTCTAGTGTTTTTACATGTTTTACTGATTTTATGGAGTAGGGACCTAAGTGAATATTCGCAGGTGGTGTAATGGGGGTTCCTGGTATGCGAAACATAATGCATATAGTTTTAGATTCATTCAGAATTAATCTCTTTATATGGCACCATTCCTGAAGACCATAACAGAAAGTATCTGCAAGATCTTTTATTTCCGTAAGGTGTCCTTGCCTGAAACCAGCACTGTGCAATCATCTCCATATCTTATGCATTTATATTTTCAGGGAATTCTCACAATATCATTTATATAAAACAGAAACAGGATAGGTCCCAGAATACTCCCTTGTGGAACTCCGGATCTCACAGGTTTTATATTCGACCTAAGGTGGTTTAATTCTACGAACTGGTGACGCCCATGAAAATAGGATTTAATGAGGCGATGAGAAATTCCCCGAAATCCATATCGCTCCATCTTGTCAGCTAGTATGAGATGATTACCAGAATCAAACGCCTTTCTGAAATCGATATAGATTCCTAGTGTCGCTAATTTATTTTCAATATTTTCTAACACCGTTTCCTTATGAACTAAGAGAGCGTCTTCTGTCGAGCGAAACTTCCTAAATCCAAATTGATGTTCGGTTATCAAGTTGTACTTTTCTGCGAAAGCGATAATGCGTGAATTGATTACATCTTACTGCCACAAAATGGAAGGAATTAGCTGGGGCTTTGGTGAGTCCAGGCTGGCCTCCGGTAGGGGACGACCTCTACAGTATTGACCTTTTCTGCTTTTGAGCAGAAATGCGAAAGCCGTTGTTGTATTTGATAGCCTATGAAAAAAAGGCAAATACCTACAATGAAGGTTCGGCCAAGAATCGGGTGACTATTCACCTGTATTCAGGTAATTAAAATGAATTGCACGCGGGAAACCAACACCGGAGGATTCTTCCTAATGATCAGGAAAGGGATGACAGTTTTACTTCAAAATTAGTAATTATAATATTAATTAAAATAATAAAGAGAGGAACTACATTCGAAAGCCCTTCTTTGTCCTCAGTCTCTGAATTTTTCTTTTATTTGTTTTCCGCTTTATACTGCCACTTGGTTCTTTTTATCTATGTGTATTTATTTTTGTTTCTATATTTGTTTGATCCCGATCAAGACGCACAACAGAATTGTTTGTCGCGCATCAGTCGCGCGACACAATTTTGTGTCGCAAAACGAGCTGCCGTGTCGTGCCTAGAGTCGTGCGACAGAGGTTCGTGTCGTGAGTTTTTTCGAGCGACAAAGGTTTTTGTAGCAGGTTTCGCCGCTCAACAGACATCTTTCCTGTTGCAGCATTTGTCGCGCGACAGGTTTCTGCCGCAGCTACTGTCGTGCGAGAGAGAAAGTCGTGCCACGCGACAGAGACTTCGTTCCTCAAAAGAGTTGCCTGTCGTAGGTTCATCTGTGCGACAGACTTCCAGCACGCCTCTTTTCATGCGACAAAAGTTCCTGTCGTGAGGCCTGTCGCGCGACACGACACCTTGTTGTGTGATGTGCCGCGCGCCAGATACCTTTCGTGGAATGTGTCGCACGACAGATACCGGTCATGTATATGTCGCGCGACAGATATCTGTCGTCGATTGTGTCGCGCAATAGATACCTATCGTGGGATGTGTCATTCGAGAGATTGCGGTCGAGGGTAATGTTTTTATTGCAGAATTCTAGAAATACGGTCTTGCCTTCGTGTGACAGCGATAGGATCAAATTGACCAAAGGTGCGTTAAAGCGCGCTCACTGTGGCGAGTCGCGAAGAGGTTGCGAGGTGCTCTGGTTTGATGGTGACGGGCACCGAGCGAAATGATGTGTTAATTCACATTGGCGAGTAGAGCTTTCAACTCCCTTCCCGCAACCTGGCTATCTCTCAAAACGAGAATTGTTGTTGTTCTTAGCCTATCAAAAGATGGCACATACCCACACTGGGGGATCTGCCAAGAACCGGGTGGCTATTCACCTGAACGCAGTTAATAAAAAGGAAAAGCACGTGGGAGCGCAACACCGGTGAATTCTTCGTCATGAATAGAAAAGGGATGAGAGTTCTAATGTCAAAATTATAAGAACAATAATAAAGAGAGGGATTAAATAATAATAATTAAGTGAAAATGTAATAATTGATAGAAAAGAAAAGTTTGGAACACTTAGCAAGGCAGTCGGTGAGATTCTATCAGAAAATATAGAACAGCGGTACAAACAGATCTGTGGCTGGACCCAAATGTGGTGGCGCCAAATGATAGCAAGAGCGGGCTGCTCAAACTAAGGCCAGGATACTGCAAGGGCTCCTCCAGCAACCTTTTTCTCAGAGAGTTGAATCGGCGACAATACAGCCAGAAATGTTCTATAGATTGGACCCGCCGCGGTGGCTCAGTGTTTAGTGCGCTCGGCTACTGATCCGGAGATCCCGGGTTCGAACCCGACCGCGGCGGGTGCGTTTTTACGGAGGAAAATGGCCTGGCTTAGCTAAGGTTAAGCCTAGGATGCGAAGCATAATAGATTTGTGAAAGGGATTCGGTATCGCCTGCCCGTAAGTCAGGCTAGTCTCTTCGTTGTTTAGCAATCTCCTGGAGGAGCGGGAGTTAGCCTTGGTGGTCGCGGCCGCGCGGCGACCGCGCGAGTTGAGCCCCGTCTCTCCTCAGCTGGCGTGACGTCAGACCACGTGCTCGGCTGCAGCGGCCCTAGCGGGAGGAGCGGAGCCGCGCCTCCAGGAGCCATCGCAACGAGTGTCTATCGGAGGCAAGCGCAGCCTCCCTTATATACCGTCGCCGTAGCGTCACGTGGTACCACGTGGTCACCCGGCGCGCAACTGTCGCGACGGCGCAAGATGCGGCTCTGCCTCTCCTCGGACGTGACGTCATGGTGTCACGTGGTCGCCAGGCGCGCAACCGTCGCGACGGCGCAAGATGCGGCCTGCCTCTCCTCGGTCGTGACGTCATGGTGTCACATGGTCGCCCGGCGCGCAACCGTCGCGACGGCGCAAGATGCGGCCTGCCTCTCCTCGGTCGTGACGTCATGGTGTCATGTGGTATAGCTCAAGGTCGAAGCCGGCGTGTAACCGTCGCGAGCGCCGAAGTGAAACGCTGATAATATGCTTCGCATAAAAACGCTAAGGCGCCCGTGTACTGTGCGATGTCAGTGCACGTTAAAGATCCCCAGGTGGTCGAAAATATTCCGGAGCCCTCCACTACGGCACCTCTTCCTTCCTTTCTTCTTTCAATTTTTCCTTTATCCCTTCCCATACAGCGCGGTTCAGGTGTCCAACGATATATGAGACAGATACTGCGCCATTTCTTTTTCCCCAAAACCAATTATTATTATTATTAGATTCAGGCTCACGGTAAAATGCACAAAGGGGAGAGAGAGCCAAACCCGACTTGTGTAAATAGAAATTTAGAGGGGGGATGCGGCAGCGCAGCTTCGTCCGTGATACTTCTAGCTGCCGAGAGCAACAAAATTTCCTGTTCCAATAATATTTAAGGTTCTCATAATCCGTCGATGTTGAAAATTTTGTGTCTTGCGTGCTTAAAAACGCACGTCGCCGAAATCTAGATGCTGTAATATAGTCTGTAGCCGGGATGATTGGCAACACGAGGCCGCTGACAGAAGCCTTTGCGAGATTGTCAGCAATCTCAATTACTGTCACACTGCTGTGACCGGGAACCTATACTAAATGAACAAGGCTCAAATGGGGCGGAAGTAGGGATAAGAAAGTTGTTAAAATGGGACCGTCAACATGTGCAGCGAGGGATGAACACAAAGATATAGATTCAATAATTACTGCAACTGCTGTAATAGAGGGGTTTAACTTGAGTAGAGCAAGTACAACTGCTAGAAACTCGGCTTGGAAAATAGGGGTGAAATCTGGAAGGCGCAGTGAACAGGACCAGTCTAAATGCGAGCAAAATATTCCCACACCTGCTTTTTCATTGCATTGGGATGCGTCAGTGGCTATTGCTATATCTGTAAGTAGGGTCCTCAGATGATCTTCTAGTAGACAACTTAGAATACTCGGTGGCAAAAGTTTTACATCTTTTGAGAATATGTCGTCGAAGACAAAAAAATGTGGATAGCGGGCCCATTGCGAAGCGCAGGAAGGATATCATAAATGTTTACATTTAAAGACTGAAGTAATCTTTGCACAAACACTAACTGTGGGGAATTGAAACGAGACCAGGGGACACCAAAAAAGTAGGTCGGCCGACAACAGAAAATGCTTTGGGAACGGTGGAAATGGGACTCATAGATCCTGAGGTAGCTTTGCACAGTTAAAAATTGAAGTCGTGATAAGACAGGCGGAATGCGGGTTTCAAGGTACATCACATTGGTAGCCACAAAGTTTGGAAGACCGAGGCACATGCGATGTGCTTCCCTCTCTGAAAGGACGAGAGGACGAAGTTCATATCTAGCCGAGCCTGAAAACCACACTGATCCAAATTATAAAATTGGCCTGACATACACAGTGTAGATCATTAATAGCGCATCTCTGCGAATGCCGTACCGGTGATGACATAATCTCCGTAGCATGCCCACGGCACGAGCCCCTTTCGCCACGACATGGTCAATGTGAGGCCGTCAGGTGAGTCTGTTGTCATATATGACCTCTAAGTATTTTAGGGATTGAACCTGCGGTATTATTTTTAACTGGCAAGTGAGAGAGACCACTACAGGAGTGTATAGAGGGAAAACAAGGGTGGCGCACTTGCCGACATTTAACTTCAGGTGCAATAAGCTCAACCAGTGCTCAAGTGTATTAAAATATGACTGCAACAGACCATACAGGGAATGTATATCCGGCGCAGCAGCAAAAGACGCAATGTCGTCCGCATAGACGTAAGTGCGTACATGGCGGTGGAGAGTAATTGAGCTCAACGTAATATTAAAGATCACGGGAGAAAGAACAGCTCCTTGCGGTACACCTCGCGTTTGTCTGTACCGCTCTGAATGAACACCAATATGAACGCAAAAGAATTCCCTGTTATAAAGAAATGCAGATATCCATGCAACTATATAATCGGCAAATTGAAGAGATTGTAGCCTATGTATCAGGATCGAGTGTTCTACACTGTCGTATGCTTTGGCGACGTCTAACGTAACCAATGCCGCGACCAGGCGTTAACGATGAGCAAGAAGAATTCTGCTCTCAAGATCAGCATGTACATTTTATATCGAACGCCGTGACCGGAAACCGATTTGGCACGGGCTGAGTATAGTTTTGCGGTTCACAATGGCTGACACCCGAATTAGTAACACTCTTTCTATCAACTTTACCAAGTTTGATGTTAAAGAAATTGGCCTTACATTATCCAATTCATAGCCTCCACCCTGATTTTTAAGTAAAGGGATTACCTTGGACAGCTTCCACTCAGAAGGTATCCAAGCGTGTTTGAGAGAGAAGTTTATTAGGTGCAATAAGGAGTTGGGAGACTCTTCAAAGAAAACTTGAGCATCTTTGTAGTAACACCATCAGGACCAGGAGCAGCAGCTGGCAATCTCTGGACAACTTGCGAAAGCTCTGATAGATTTACTTGTGAGGCATCATCATTTGGCACGACTGATGCAAACAACATTGGGCGCAAAAGTAGTAGAGACGAAAACCGCTTTTGCAGGCCAGTGGCAATTAATTCATCCGCCTGGATAGCTTCTTCAGGTGACATAACTAATGCCTGAAAATTATGAGAGGACTTGAGCTGTTTCCTAGACCATAGAAAATCGAATAGTGCACCTTGGTTGCCCGCCTTTGAAAGATAATCGAAGTGTTCTGAGTCATATTTTTCCTTCGCGCGAGAAACTGTGCGTTTACAGGTGGCTGCAATAAATTTATAATCACTCCAGTTATTCTGGCATTGGTTATGAAGAAACTTTTTTCATGCTGCCTTCCTCCGCCTGTAATCTCTCGTACAGTCCGCATTTCTCCAGTTTGAAGAATTTCCTTTTGTTGGCCTCACCAGGAACTCCTACTTTTTACGGCTTTCCTCTATAGCCAGACATATGCTTGCTGACTGGTGGACCTCGGCGATGTTAGACACTGAAGCAAGCGCAGAGCGCAACGCCGTCTGAAATCTGTCATAATTTACATGTGACAGCAACTGAGAAGACGCCGGAGTAACACGACATATGATATCAAAATGAATAAGTATATGATCACTTAAGGTGCCGCTATTAACAGTCGACCAATTCGTTACGCCAATTCCAGGACTAATGAACGTGAGATCTAAAACAGATTGAGAATTTAAGTTCCCAGCCACGAGAACTGGATTTTTACAGTTAGCGAGTAACAAGTCCAGAGGTCTAACATCATGGACTCCATTGGGGAAATTACAATTTGCTATTGAAAATGGAGAGCACCCGGGAAGTACAAAGTTTAGTGCCAAAATCCCACAGTCAGGAGACATTTGTTGAATAGATACCATAGCCCTGTGGCAAAATTTTGAAGAGACTAAAGTTAGTAAACCCCCTCCTCTTGACTGGCGATCTAGGCGAAATGAACGGTAATTTTTTATATGAAACTGTTTTTCGTTTGAAAGCCACGTTTCTTGCAGAATTATGATATCCTAATTAAGCTGGGTAGAAATGCAGTGTAAATTTGTGGAAGCGGAAAGAATAGAGCGACAGTTCCACTTTAGAACTCGCAACGACGCTATGGTTGCGAAAACCTAGCAGGAGCAACTGCCTGCTCCAAAATGGTATACTTGGGTTTAGTGCCAAGCTGCTGCTTCTTTGATTTGGGATTGGGTGCCAAGAGAAGACAACGAATGAGACATGGGGGAGCCGCTGCGCTTAAGAAGCCGCGCAGCAGGCTCCACCATTTCGGAATCATAGATTATACCATCCCTCGAAGTACCCGAGGTAGGTACAGCTAAAGGGGCAGAAGTTTGTTCCTGGGGCTGTGATGCTACTGGAATTGTAGACCGGATAAGATGAGAGGGATTGGCTGTCAAAAGAGGTGCCAAACTGGCCAGCACGGCATGTGTAAGCTGAGTCGCTAGAACGTTTGTATGGCACTCCGACACACTTGCGACAATCTTTTCAACCATTTTAGACATGGAAGCCTCCACAGCAGCCGCAATTGCCTGGGACAGCGTTGAGTCTAACATGACACCTTGCCGAGCGGTCACACCGGCATAACCGTGGGCACGATCTTTGACCTCTGAAATAGCGTCATGGCGCGAACAGCGTTTTCTGTCGATTATCCCCAGAATTTGGATTTCCTGAGCTCGAGAGGGACAATTTGAGTACTTTGCAGAGTGGGCACCACCGCAAAGGCAGCACTTTTCATTCTTCTCAGTGCAGGTGCTCGTTGAATGACCATTCCCACAGTTGCAACACCTCAAGTTGGATTTGCAACCGCCGACGCTATGTCCATAGCGCCAGCAGTTGTTACACTGCAGAGGCCGAGATGATAACGGGTCTACCGGAAAAATTAGAGGCCATGCCTTGATTTCAGAGGGGCTTGGAGTGCCGGCAATGATTCAGTGGGCATCCGCAAGTTGTTTACATCCCGGCTACAGCGGTGCACAGCAACAACACCTGCAGCCGACAGAAGCTCAATGGTCTCTGCTGGAGACATTGAAGAGTCTACGCCTCGTACAATACCTTTCGTGCACGCAAGATGTGAAGGGATGAAAGAACTTACCCGAAGGGAGGCAAAGGATGAGGAGTATAGCAAATGTCTTACACAGGCGAGGTCTGTCGATATGCACAGAATCCCGCCGCGTCCACACTGGCGTACCTCTGGGATTCACTCATGATGAGAAGCCGCCGACTGGAGAGCAGCCCGAACAGCACCAGGATTGTTCATCTTGATTGCACCACCATCCTTAAGCACCAGCGCGACAGGGATACTGCCGACACTACTGAACAAAAAAGCTTCCAACGGCAGGAGATCAGTGGACAAAGAAGCCGACCAGAGGGAGCTCCGCTGACCGGGAGACTGGGTCGACATAGCCTGGGCTTACTGCCTTACCGCGCAAAGACGCAGGGAGAAAAGGCCACAACAAGCCACCCAAAACTTAGCCGATCGTTCCCAGCAGAGCAGAGCAGACAGCGGGCACCTGACTTTGACTTCACCTTTGAGAGGCGTCCAGCCGGCGCTCAGGGAAATCTTCTTGGACTAGAGGAGAGGCACTGCTCGAGCACCCGGTTTATTCTCTTCAGTTCCCTCATTACAGTGTGATGAAAGTAGGCCATGCTCAATAGTAATGCGGCTTTAAAAGCACAGAAAGCTGTAATGCACAAGCGACGAAGCCAGCGGTGCCTGCGTATTCGCACGTGCTTGCGGTAGCGGCATGTAGCCAGCCACGACAGCGCCTGCCCATCAATCGCCGTGTGCAAGTAGAATGGCGGTACTGAAAGTCAGTGTCCTCCTGGCTGCTGTGACGTGTTCGCCAAGCCATGAACATACTGTACCGCTACTACTACATGCGCAGAAAAGGTCCATTACACATATACGCGCATCGCGGAAAAGAATATCGTCAATCGTCAATCAGAGAAAATGACTCGCCATAATGATCCGGCTACCACAAAGGCAGCATGTATGTACATGCACTCAGTTCTCTGTATAAATGTTCAAAGACCCCGATATCATCTTTCCACGTTTCAGTTTTAAAAGCGTCAGCTTTTAGTACTTAAGTTTGTCAAGGACACGTGTGTCTGCAGGGAAGGTCAAATTGACAAAGACAGTTACCACACAATATCATTAGCAACAGCGCACGCGGAGAGACTTAGTCGTCGCCCATACCTTCGATCCGTTCTATATATGCTAGTATAGCGGCTATCGAAGTGGAAACCTGGGGACCCCCATTTGCATCAAAATTTGAGGCCTCCCGTTTCGCGAAGAATGTTCGAGGTGGTGTCAAATGACTTGTCATGTTCCTGATGGAAAAATAAATATTGAGATGAAGCCCAAAACATCTCTGGGTTTCGCACCGACGACCTTCCTGCCCCCAACCAATGCATTCCGGGGACTTCTAGACGGCCATTATGGCCTAATCGTTTCTTGCAGAAGGTTCCCAATGCGGTCAAACGATTCGCCTTGCTGTGACGCACACGTTTATACAAGTCATTAACTGATATATAAGGAGGAAACATACCGGATATAGCGAAGTTGGAAGTAAATCGCAATAGTTATGCAAAATATTTGAAGCAAATGGCGCTGCTTGTATCTTAAACGAATGTTTCCGAAACGAAACATCCCCAGGCGGTCGAAATTATTCCGGAGTACTCCACTACGGCACCTCTCTCTTCCTTTCTTCTTTCACTCCCTCCTTTCACCCTCCCTTTACGGAGCTGTTCAGGTGTCCAACGATATATGAGACAGATTTTGCGCCATTTCCTTTCCCCAAAAATCAATTATTATTAAACAAAACACCCTCAGATGTTTGAATTTTGTCCTCTCTATGTTTGCCTATCATAAAATAGAAAAAAAACAAAATACTTTACGACGTAGTTCATTGCCTTTGTTGAAAATTTCATGACGGTGACACGAAAATGTAGCTAAATATGGAGAACAGCGTATCCAGCCGATGGTGACATGCGGCGGCCGGCGTGTTAGAACCGATTTGAAGATGGACACCCAGAAACGTAGCACGCAATGGGGCGCTGCCTCACGCCCTCGATTCAATTTCCAGGCGGAACAAGAACCCGGTAATGGTCAGGTGACGTGACATTATACCCCGCGACGCTACAGTTTGGGTGAGTTGTTCTGTGAAATGATGTTACAAGCGACTTCCATAGAAGGGTGTACTTGTTCGGGGCTCCCCCACGCCTCCCCTCCTCCCCTTTTTGACCAATATGCTTAACTTGCGCGAAATCAGGAACGCGATATCGTGAATACACTTTTAATGCCTATTCAGACTTGCAAGCCGCAAAGCGCATGCGACCAGCAGTCGCTTGCGATAAGGCAGCCGCTCAACAAAGCAATTGCTCACACCTGCAAGGGCGACCTGCTGGCCTAGTTCTCGTTTGATTCACGGTCAAAATGAGAATGATGTCTTGCGACTGACGTCAATCGCACGCTTTCGAGAGTTTCTTCTGCTTTGACAGTCTAGCACCTGCGCGCCCTTGCTCTGTCCTCTAGAGGGCTCTGTTCCCCAGTGTGACTGTGTGCTACGACAACCTGAACGAACAAGAGGATGTCTGGCGATTTTGATGTGCACCACAGCCATACAATTAAGCGTCATGATAACGTAAGGCCGCCTTTCTCGGTGCCGGTATGTCAGCCTGGATGCCGGCCGCCAGCATCAGAAAAATGCGATAGTAATGTTTGTTCAAGTCGATACTATGCCGTCGGATGAAGTTTCGTTGGCCAATATCGAGTTGTTGGTAGTAGCTATAACAGGATTACAAAACAAATCTCTTCCCATAGCGCATTTATTTGCGGCTGCTCAATTGCGGCTCTCCTGGCCTCAGCAGGCTCCGCTCCTGAATATGTCGCGGAAACCGAGCATATCTTTATTTTACTATGAGACGAGGTTCGCAGTAAAACGATGAAGAGAGCAGCACCTCAGCGCTAGACAGTTCCGAAGTGCACTTAGCTGCTGCATCGTTGTGAAACCGACAAGGCTTAGCGACGACTAGGGCAGCCAGGGAGCAGCGCGTAGTTCAATACCCGGCACGCCCGCGGGCGGCGTCGTTGCCGAATGCTTGGCTCGCTCACTGCGGCTCGCTCACTGATTGGCTCAGCAGCTTGCGACTTGCACTCGGAAGGCTGAAAAATCTAGCAGCGAGCGACTTGCTTGCGACTGAGCGATACTTTATGCCCACGTTTGCAGTGCTGGTGAACAACAAATAACGGCCATATGCTTGGGGTATCGGCTGCGTTGCGGCGAGTCCTAATTAAGATCGTCCGCGGCGCCATCATCACCGCTCGTGACACAGAGGCTGACAACCTCAATTCCAGTACGAGCCAAAAGAGCTTGTATTTATCGGAACGAGATGAACTCGAAAACACGCGGGCTTCGATGCGCTGGTGGCCTCTTGCTTTTGAAACTACACGCGATCTGGATGCGGCCAGTGCGAGCCGCTGTTGCATATTAGCCAAAGTGTGACACAAGTATCGACGTAGTATCGTAATGCAGTTGATATCAAAACAATCTTTTTGTAATGGTCACACAATAAGCTGTTATGTTTCTCGATCTGCGGTGAGCGCGCCAGTGTCGCGCAAATTAATGCATCGCAGCTGCTGTCCATCGTGCCGCTCGCCTTCAACATATCGACAATATTCGCCAGCTTGAGGTGCGGCGCATTTCTTCGCTTTTTTGTCGCAACTTAGAGATATTATCTGGCATCAAACGAAATTGCATTCCATCAACAGCGACGTTTGCTAGCACATACGGGTCACTTCAGGGATCACAAGACTGCAGCTTCTACAAACGACATGCCAGAAAAAGTAATTGAAACGTTTTTCTATTCATAAACAATTCAAAAATAAATGTCAAAAATATAGCGTCCTTGTTGTGAACATAATTTAAATATTTGTGGTGTAAAAAGCAATCTTGTTTGCGGGTTGATTTATCAACGACGCGAAAGCTCTGCTGTCGGCATCATGACAGCACAAACGACGCGTCGCGTTTTGTGTTGTTTGGATCTTTGAGACATTGCTTGAGTGCTTGTACGGCGGACACGTGTGAAGAACAACTTATTGAATAGAAAGCTGAGCAGGAATGTGTTTTGGAAGCCAACGTCAAGAATTACGCCCGGTCAACATTGCCGAGTTTCAACGGATAAGGCATGAAGAAAGGCAATGCTGCGACGTCTTGTCATCTGTAAAAGCAACGAAGACTCCTGCGCGGTTTTACTAAGCCTAGATAAATGGCCTGACCGGTGAGTCCCTTTCTGCGTTTCTTTGCTACTGATCTGTATTCCCACGCGCTATATGTATCCGGCTATATAGGGACGTTAAAGGAGGCAGTTTGCATGCGGCTGCCACAGCTATAATGCCGCGCCAGAAAAGCAGGGCCTATATAATGCCTGAGAAGTGTTGTTCTCATTGTATTTATGTGCGTTTAGTACTCGTGTGCCGTGGCAAATAAAAATGGCACCAGGTATCACAACATAGTTACGCTGTCTCTTGCTAGTTCTGCGACACTCAGTGCGAAAGCATGGATTTGCACGGTGTAGAAAACGATGAGCTAGAAGTGCCGCGCGACGGAGCGCTCGCGCTAGGCCAGGCTAGGGAGCTAGGCTAGGCTAGGCTAGGGAGCTCTTCGTTGGTGTTGATGTGGCTCAGCTGCCCAGGTTGCGGGGAAGTGGCTAAGTACCTGGCGGTGTTGCGCTATCTTGCTAAATTTCTCCTTCATTTTGTCTGTGCCTGCTTCTTCATGTTCTGGGGTGATTGGGCGCGGGAGGAGAGCTTAATGTCTACTTCTTCTCCTGGCCAGGGGTTCTCCCCTTTGTCGGCATCTCTTCCTGAAGACCAGCTCTCAATTGATCTCTTTTTCCGCAGTGGTGTTTCGGGCATTCCAGTCGCTTTAGTGCCTTCCGATGGAGGCGCTATCCAACTGAACAACCCGGAGGCAGTGCAGGCGGCTCTTCAGTCCACATCGAAGCACTTCATACGCACTACCTATGTCCGGCAGTTCGGTAGGGGTGGTATTTTGTGCAGGTCGCCGGATAAAGACTGTATTGAAGATCTTCTAAAGTGTACGACCTTCCCAACCACCCGATGAGCGCATTCATTCCACATCATCTAGCATGTTCCAAGGGCTCGGTCCGAGGTGTCGGCTCTCGATTGAGCCCCGTGGAAACGCGTAAGAACCTCTCGCCTGCAGGAGTGATTGCTGTCCATCGATGCAGCAGGATGGATGACGGAGTAAAAATTCCTACGGAGTCCGTCATTGCCACATTTGCAGGAATATTTTGCCCGTCAGAGATTAAGGTATGGCCATTGGTTTTTCAAGTAGACGCCTTTAACTCTCGGCCCCTTCAGTTTTAAAACTGCTGGCGATTTGGCCACAGCAGCAAAGCCTGCAAATCGGTCTTACGCTGCTGTGCCTGTGGGGAACGTCATTGCAGAGAGGAATATCCTGAACATCAAGAAAAATGTTTGTGTAGGGGTGCTCACCCTGCTGATTCGCCTGACTGTCCTGCACGAGCAAAAGAAGTTCAGGTGCTCGAGCTTATAGACAAGCGCAGATGCACGCGGAGAGACGCTTTTGCCGCAGTCAAGGAGAGAGCCTCAGGCTAGTCTAGTGTGGTCGCCAAATGCCCACCCATAATAGACTCTAGTTGGTCCCAGGCTATTACAGCGGCAGTTGTGAAAGCTGTGGCAATTGCAATGGATCGCGTTATGGAACCCGTGTCCACGTGCATTTCGCAGGTCATAGCTGCTCAGATGTCCAATCTTCTGCAGGAGTCCACCGAGGTTGAGGTGGAGGTGTTGAATGCTAAAGGTGGGGTTAGCCTTGCTTTGACTGCCGGCAATTGCTCCACCGCAGCGTCCCTTCGATAAATAACAATGCCGCATCTACCCCGCTAAGCGCACAGTCTCTTATAATAGCACACATTTTCTCCCGCAGTCACCAGCTATGCACACAATCAATCCACACAGTTTACATCACAGTCCACTCCAGAAGTCGCCATCTATGCACATATTCAGTCACACTAGAACATAGGCCATATTAGTGCCACACTCCATACACACATTCACTCACAGTATAAAGTAGTCCACTCCGGAAGACACCATATACGCACACATTAAATCACAGTAGGCCATAGTCCGTTCCTGCTGTCACCATTTAAAAACAAGATCCGTGTTCTGCAGAAGGCGTGCAGCCTCCTTTCTGCATGTCTGGTTTCCACTCGGGTAGACAATGTCCTGCACTGTTCTGTGACGGGTTCCTGTCTTCTTGAAGGAAGCGAACATCACCTGCCTTTCCGCGTTGTACTCTGGGCAGTACATAATATAATGTTCGATATCCCCGCACACACCATATAAAGAGCAGAGCGGAGACGATGCTATGCCGGTCTTAGGTATCCATGCAGGAGTGCGAGCAGACGCCGTGCGAATTCGATGTAGAAGGGTCGTTTGAGATCTTCTCAGTCTCTTGGTCACACATGGCTTGTGGTACGCACTCCACAGTGTACTGAAGTGACCGAGTACCGTTTTCCTGCAGAGACATTTCCCATCTTGAGGTACTTTTCTTGATGGAATCCTTGAGAGAGCTTTATGGGCGAGACTGTCTGCCACCTCATTACCCTTGACTCCTATGTGAGAGGGAACCCACTGGAAATGCAGAGTAAAGCCTCTGCTGTGCAGATTCTGCACCAAGCGCAGAGAGCTTAGAGTCAAGGCGTCAGTAGGGAATCCGCGCTCTAACCTATGAAGGGCAGATTTTGAATCCGTTAGAATGACAACAGGTTGAGCCGGACGAGACCCTAACTTCCGTAAAGCCGCCTCAATAGCAACACTTTAAGCCGTTGTGGACTATACAACAGCAGTAAAGCGTACGGACCATTTACAGTCCAAAGAAGGAATGAAAAAGCCGGTGCGCTAGCTTGTTTGACCTTGTCCACAGAACCATCCGTGAAAATTTGAAGATGGCAGGCATACTCTGTTTCCAAGTATTCCAGTACAAGCGAACGCGTTGCTGCCAAAGGAGAGCTGCGCTTTGCGCTCACATGGGGAATTGTGACCTTACAGTCGAGAGTCGGAAAAGACCAGGGGGGTTTCAACCGTTTCCTTTGCCTTCGGACATTAATGCCTAAAGAACTAAGAGTATTGAGTGCCAAGTAAGCCTTCGACTCATATCTCTTGCAGAGCCGCTGGAGAAGGTATCGCCCAGCTACCGACTCTCCTAAGCGGTCAAGATGCATTAATAGTCTCTGAGAAGCGATAAGGCTAAGAGGTTTCGATAGGGACTCATGAAGTACTACCTTATTCGCAGCCGCCTGGGGAACTCCAATGGCTCTTCTTAGGAACTTTCTGTGGACAACTTCGAGACGCTCAAGTTGTGATGCCGAGGGGGAAATTAAAGGTAATTGATACATTATCCGGCTGACCACCAGCGCTTCATGAAGTGTGACCATTGAAGAAGGATGGTTTTCCCATTGCTCACGTGCAATTCTACGGATCACATTGAGACGAGAAGATATAGATGAAACAATCGCGTCTACAGCTTTTCGCCACTGTAGACGGGAGTCAATAATGACGGCCAGGGAACGCGCGTAGTTGAATTGACGGATGGAAGAGAGACCGAGGTCTATCTTCAACCGCGCTTGACGTCTTCCTACACCTGGAAACAGAATAAAGCCGGATTTGTCCACTGACAGAGACAACCCCACACCTTGAAGGTAAGCTTGTGCCGAAAATATAGCCTGTCGAGCAATCAGGGCTAATCGCTTGTGTTGGTAGCCAGTAATCGAAATACAGATGTCGTCAGCATAAAGTGACATACGCACTTGCCTGCAACTTTTTTTCAATGAATCGGGTAGGCCAGCCATTACGGCATTAAAGAGCGTGGGGGCAAGAACACATCCTTGAGGCACACCTCGTGACAGAACCCTTTTGGTGCTTAACGTGCTCCCTAACGGTACACGAACCGCGCGATCACTTATAAGCTTGTAAATGAATCTTAACATATGGCCCTCTATGCCCATGCCTTGCAAACGTTTTAGAATTGAGCTCTGAAGCACGCTGTCGTAAGCTTTCACAACATCAAGAAAAATGGCTAAGGTGGAAAGGGCGACAGCTCTCTAGTGTTCAATGTGACTGATCAAGTCTAAGACGCTATCTTGGGCACTAAGACCTCGGCGGAATCCTGTCATACAGGATGGGAGTGCCTTGCTCCCCTCAAGCCACCATGATAAGCGTTCATTTACCAGCTTCTCCATCAACTTAGCTACACAGGAGGCCAATGACACTGGGCGATACGAGGCAAGGTCTGTCATGTCTTTGCCAGGCTTCAGTACCGGAACTACAGGAGCTCCTTTCTGAGTTGCAAGGGCAGATTATTCAGCATTTGATTGGTGATGCCGTCGGGACCTGGTGAACACCGGCTCAGCAGGCCACTGAGCGCAGTCTGAAGCTCACGAAGCCTGAACGGGACGTTCATGACAGACCTGGAGGAAGCAGATGGTGACTATATATATATATATATATATATATATATATATATATATATATATATATATATATATATATATATATATATATATATATATATATATATATATATATATATATATATATATATATCGGAATCAGCGCGTACGAGTGCGTCTGCAAATTCCTCAACCAAGCGCGCAATAGGTGTTTCCTTGCGTATTGCAAGAGCTTCAAAGGGCGAGATTCTCCAGCAAGGCTGCCAATAACTCGCCATATTCTCGCTATCGGTGAGAACACAGTCAAACTAGCACAGAATGAGGCCCATTGCGACCTGTACAGCTTGTTCGTGTGCCGTCTAATAGCAGAATTCAGCCTATTGAAGGTCGTCTTCAGTTGCCTGTCGTCCTTCTCCCGCACGAGTTGGCGCTCCGCCCTTTTTCCGGGGCCGGAAAATGATCAGGTAACTTGACCGCCGTAGTTGTTGCTAGCTTACTAGAAATCATTTTGCCAACAACATCACCAGAAACACGTTCTAGGTGCTTTCTGTAGTTGTCGCAGTTGACCACGTTGCTAATTTTAGGAGCATGCATACGAAAGTCGGCAGAAAACACAAAAATCGGATAGTGATCACTTCCCATGCGGTCGGGTGCTGTTGACCAACTCACACGGAGGTCAGGTGAATGCAGTGTCAGGTCTATAGCTGTCGCTGAAGCTGGAGGCCGGAAAAAAGTGGGGCTTCCGTCATTGGCAACACACAGGTCCAAACTGTCAATAATCTCTACATGTTTGCGTCCACGGGAATCCGTGTTCCGGTCACCCCAAACGGCATGATGAGCATTGAAATCACCGCAGATGATTCTAGGTGCTGGGCAGCGGTCGCAGATCTGCTGTAGAAACAAATCAAATGCTACCTTCTTCCGCGGAGACACGTGCACGGATGCAATAGAAAGGGTTCGAGAGCGGAGCTGTATTCTTACAGCCGCTACCTCAATGTCATCCGTGCAAACATCGGCAACGCTTAGAGAAACATGTGGAACATCTCTTGCTATGTTATGCGCAGCACTGCCTGCAGGAAATGACTTTATGCTGCAGTTTTTATGGGCTACATATCCAGTCAAACATCTCCCGCTTGGCAGGCCAGCTTCTGACAAGGCGAATACTGGAACACAAGTCTCAAAAATAGTTTGAGTTCTGCTAACCGACTTAAAATCCCAGCGCAGTTCCACTGCAATATAAACGGCACTTTTCGGTGCATATGAGATCCACGAGGTTTAGCCCCATCCATTTTAGTTCGCAAGGAAGTTTGCTGCGAAGGTGGAAATTAGGGACTCAAAAGAAAGCACCAGCTATAGGAAGTTCTTCAGGTTACCAGGCGCCATCGCTGGAACATGCGAACGCAGGGCCCCAAACAAAACATGAAGGTCAGACATACCTTGATTTTTGAGCTCCTTATTTTGCGCAACGCACTCACTTACAACATCGATAAAAGATGCCGACGGGGACACACTCTTGGCCGCAGTAGCTGGTTTTTATGTCACTTGTGCATATGAGGGTCCCCCTTGCTGTGGAGTCTGGCTGTGATCCGGCCGCTCAAGAACTGGACACTTTTTGCTGGAGGTCGAACAGTCGACTCGCGCGCACTGGGCCTTGGCTTCTTGCTGGACTGAGGTCTCTTAGGGACATTGTTGGGCAAGGCAACAGCATCAGACTCCAATACTGGGAACTCGTCTAATCCGGGGACAGGCGTCTCAGTCGGTGGTGATTTTGGACCAGCAATAAAGGACATCCGACGCTGGAGAGTGGTGCTCACACAGAAGGGGCAGCCTCCGAAACTCGCTTGGTGTTCGCCACCGCAATTGGCGCAAGCAAAATCTGCCCTGCAGGTTTTAAAGTAGTGGTCGTCTCCGCACCGCTTGCAGCGTCGTTCCTTTGTGCAAACTTTGGCCGCGTGCCCAAACCGTTGGCATCTAAAACACCATGGAGGAGCTTCAGTGAAATCGGCAGCTGCGTGAGTTGGGAGCGAATGTGAACAGGATAGAGTTGGTAGGTTTCGCAGCCCATTCTTTTCCTGGAGACTCCACACGACGCACAAGTCGTTTCACGTGCAGTACACCTTGTGGTTTCAGATAATCCAGTAGGTCGCGTTCTGAATACCACTTTGGTACACCCTTAATAATACAGGTGTTCCTCATGTAGGAATGGGGCAACCGCACGTTAACTTTGATGCCAAAAATCTGAGAGCTCTGCAGGAGCTTGTCAACCTGCTCCTCCGTCGAGACATCCAGCTGAAGAGCCCCGTGCATGGTGAACCGACTTCGAACCGGAGCTGATCTCAGCAGTGATTGTATGGCCGCGAAAAGTAAGATGAGATTCTTCTCTCTTAAATCAACCCCCTTTTCTGAAGGCTCAACCACTACCGGGATCCCTACCGTTCGTTGCTTGCGATGGCTCACCAACTTGAAGCTCTCGTAGTCCACGTCAGCCACATCGTCCAGTGACTCGTCACCGTCCACGATCGTTGACTCAGCCCCACTAAGCGATGAGGTCTCACTGGACGTGTGGTCAAGTCTATGTTCTGGTCGCTCCACAGCCTGGGAAGGCTGTGGAGCTCAAAAGGCCTTTACGGTAGCTAATGCATATTTCCCGTCCGGTGTGCGCGACACTCGGCCCCTTGACTCACTCGTGTCTAGTAGCCGATCTCAGGTTCTATTACTTGGAGACTTCAATTCTCACCATGTGACGGGTTGGTTTAAAACAGACAGCTTTGGTTCTAGACAATTTGATTGGGCTTCCTGCAACAACTTTATCTGCAACAATTCCGGATTTCCTACATTTGTTCGGAGTCAATACCGCTCTGCCTTGGATTTAACTTTTTCCTCCTCAGGAGTCTCTGTTAAGTCTTGGGCGCCTGTTGACTGTGCAAAAAATAGTGATCATCTACCGAGTAGTTTCAAGTTTGCGTGTAATTTAACTCATCCTGAGCGACATCAGCGCACGTTAATAAATTACAGTTGCTTTAAAGACACGCTAAAATCAGCCCTCCAAATCACTTCTGACACTTGCGCTCAGAGAAGTGCCGAAAGCGAGGCTGCACATCTATGTTCACTACCGGACCATGCAAGGCAAAAGTCTGAATTTTTGGTTAAGAGAACAAAGGGTGCAATCGCGAACAATTGGTGGAATGCGTAGTGCACGCGTGCATATAGACGACGGAAAGCAGCTTGGAAGAAACTTCTCATCAATCAATGCCCAAAAAATTGGCTGGATTATAAGTATGTTGCAGCAACATTTAAGCACACTGTAGCCTATGCAAAGGAGGAGTATAATACAAATCATTATGATTTCCTTTTCCAATAAGGAAATAAACGAGCTTTGTTTATTTCATTAGGCGCAACAAGGTGATTCCTCGGGCTGCCAACATTGAATTCCTCGTTCAGTCCCCTTCTTACATTGCAAAGGCCTTAGAGGATAATGCGTGTAGCCTAGAGCTTCGCTCTACATCTGCATTACCTTCTCCTACTATATTCACATGCACCTCAAGTGATTTCACTGAGGTCTCTATGCCTGAGCTGTCGCAAATTGTTCTGCGCTTATCCCCAGCGGCTCCTGGCCCCGATAAGGACACTTCGTCTTTGATCAAAATTTTGTTCAATGAATCTCCTGCAGACCTGCTGGCTTTAATTAACCATTCTCTTAAAGATCCTTGGATATCGCATGAGTGGCGTCTTGCTGAAATAGTTCCATTGCTTAAAAAGCAAATGGAGTGCTTAACTTTAGACAATATACGCCCTATTTCGTTAACATGCAACCTAGTGAAATTGGTGGAAAGGGTCCTTCTCAGCCGTGTCATGTCATTCATTTCAGAAAATGCTCTTTTGAATCCATGTCAAATTGGTTTCAGGCCGGGTTGTTCAATTTGGTGTGCTCATACTGACCTTGAGAGTCGTAATAAATTAGCTCGCAATTGAAAACAGCTTGCTGCGCTAGTCACCTTGGATGTCAGTAAAGCATACGACTGCGTTGAGCACTCGACTCTATTACTAAGATAACAGGAACTCAACTTCCCAAGCTATTTTTTAGCCTGGATTTATGTTTTTTTGGAAAATAGAGATTTTTACTGCTGCCAAAATGGTGTTTCCTCAAGGAGAATTCTGCAGACAAGAGGTGTTCCGCAAGGATCAGGTCTCTCACCTGTTCTTTTCAACATTTTTCTAAGCTCAATTCCATGCATTCAAAATGTGAAAACTTATGTGTACGCCGACGATATTGCATTTTTCGCACCAGCAGGTGACATTCACACTCGTTATCGAAACCTGCAAAATTACCTCAATGTTCTTGACAACTGGCTAGGAAGAATTCATCTGTCTGTTAATGTGAAGAAATGCGCATTGTTAGTATTTCCAATTTCTGTTCCTTTAAATATCTGCCTGGTCTCTAGAAATGGCATAATACCTGAAGTTCAGACGGTGAAGTATTTTGGAGTAATATACGACTCTACTCTATCCTGGCGGCCACACATTGAGCAAGTTTCTGCAAAAGGAGTAAGGACAATTGGCATCCTGCGCACGCTTTGTAGTGCTAGGTCAGGCATGATAAGGCATACGCTTCTGATGATATATAAAATGTACATCCGCCCAAATTTGGAGTTCGGGTGTGTTTTATTCTAAGGGGCTCCTGCCTATAAACTTCGCCCTATTCTGCTTTTGGAGCGTGAGGCGCTGCGCCTTTGGCTGGGGCTTCAAAAATATGTCGCCAATGCTGCTCTGCACCTTGAGGGGCGAATGCCATCGTTATAAGCTAGGTTTAGCTTTTTAACAGTTCAAACATTTTTAAAATTGTGTGACTCACCTGTTCACGCTTCCAGTATAATATTTCATAGTCAACCTTCCGCCTTTTTTAGTGCTGCCTGGTCTCGTTTTCATACCCCGCAGATATGTTATGTGCAGTCCCTCCTTGATCCCATAAATATTCATTTCACAGATGTCCGCCAAATGTATAATAACTCCTCATCTGTCCAGTTTGAATTCGATGACATGTTCCCATCGAATGCAAAGCTGCAGCCCTTCCCGCTTCTTCAGGGTCTATTGCAGGACCACTTAAGGACCTTTCCTTCTCATGTTGTTATTGCAACCGATGCATCCCAGGATCACGAAAAGGCAGGTGTGGGAATTTTTTCGCCTTCACTGGATTGGTCTTTTTCTCTCCGTCTTCCTGAGTTCACTCCAGTTTTTCTGGCTGAATTATTAGCAGTAATCTTAGCCTTACAAAAATTAGAAACTACTATTTCCCAGGTCGTGGTTATAACAGACTCTCTGTCCATTTGCTCTTCCTTATCCTCACCCACTGAGTCTCGGGCATTACGCCTCTTTAGGTTTCTGATTCCGCTCCATCTAAATTCGTCAAGGTTGCTTTGGGTACCAGGTCACATGGGCTTTCACTTAAATGAGGTTGCAGATTCCTTAGCAAGAGCCTTTCTCAGCGGCCCAATTGTTGCTGTCCTGAAAACGTGTGCATATGCAGCTGCGGTGATGTTTCGCAGCTACACAATATTTCAGGAATTTGCTGCCTCGGCTCTTACATCATCTCCTGAATATCAGCATCTTCTGCATCCTTGGAGAAGCAAAGACTGGAGCTCACGCAGACTAGAGGTCTCTTTCACGCGCTTGCGCTGCCAGGTTCCCCTTCTAAATTTTTACGTTCACAGAACTGGCCTGGCAGCTTCCCCACTGTGCCCTTTTTGTGCCGAGCCTGAGACAATAGATCACTTCCTGCTGTTGTGCCGCCGCTTCTCTCATTTGAGGAAGCGTCTTTTGCAAATTCCATTTCATCAACTGGGCTTGCCTGTGTCTTCCGCGGTTGTTATTTCCATTGGCACTTCTTTGCTTGGACGAAGTGACAGGAGTGTGCGCTCTGCTGTGCAAAATTTTCTTCAAAAAATGCAGCGACTCCCATTCTAATTTCTTTTTCGCGCTTAAAGGCATTACAGGCATTGTATACTATTATGCACATTAAGCCATTGTCCCGTCTTCGATCTCCAAGTTAACAGGACCCCTGTCCTTATCTCTTCCAATGTATCAGACCACATACTATTTCCACTCCTTTTGCCATCAAAACTTTCCTGTATCCAATAATTAACCGCCTGTGTCTTGGCCACTCCCCCGTAGTGGGTATGTGCCAGCAGCGTCTGAGGCCTTCCTTCCTTCCAGATGCGATCACACAGCGCACTATTTTGCTCTGGGTTGGTACTTATCGGATTAGTGCTTGCGCCTAAATATTCGTCATACTAAATTATTCTGAGACAGTTATCGCATGTGAAAGGCTGGCGCATATTCCTCGCCTTTTCATTTGTAAAAAACTTATCTGTTCTTCCCTAATTCAACAGGATTTGAGGCAGTGTTATTTCAAGGTTAGATCAATTTTGCGTCTTTCTTGAGCTGTAAGCATCGATGCTTCTTCTCTTTCTGAGCACTGCGAGCTGTCGGGGATGCAACTGCACACTTATTTAGGATTTCTATCTCTTTGCAATATCCCTCGCTTGTGCAGCCCGCATTCAAGTCTTCGCTATTGTCGATGGTTGTTTTTGCTACTTATTTCCGCTTTGTTATTTATTCTTGGTGTCGCGCCATCAGCTGCGCTGCCGGCAATTCTCCGAGCTCGAAACTCTTCCCAGGCACGGGACCGTACCCACACACCTCCCTTCACCGCACTCACCAGTGTTCTTTGAAATTTTTTTGTTTTTCTTGCCCTTATTGCATTACCAGTCGACAAATTGGTGCAGTTGTTAATTGTATGCGGATTTGTTATTTGCGCTGCCAATTTTTGTGTGGTGCTAAGCTATTATGTTAGATATCAGGCTTCTTGATTGAGAAAGCTTGCTTTTTTCCAATCTCTCTTCTCATATATGCATGGCAGACTGGTCGCAACGTTCTGTTTAAAACCTAGACATTGCTGCAAGGCACCATGATGGGAAATAATGAAAACCTGTGCATCCTATAATCAAATTGGTGTGCGGTATTTCTTCCAGCTCATCTTCCAGCCCCATCCTTGGAAACATGAAAAAAAATGCGCCACCAGATGCTCTTTATTTCGGATGCTGCCGGTGAAGCACAGAAATCTCTGTATACCAGTGCCTTGCGTTTGCGCTAGAGTCCTGAACGCAGGATGAGTCAAGACAGCCGCTGTTAGCTGTGTGTATACAAAAATGCGACTTAACTGGGAAGCATTCTCTTTCTGACTGATTCGGTTTGATGTTCTAAGAGCATCTGTAGCAACAAAGGACAACCACAGGTCTGAGAAAACACTAAGAAGAGGAGATGGTCATTACGAACAGGAGCCATTTGGCTAAAATGAAGCCTATAAATTAGTACGGCTTCTCATAGTGTGCTCTGTAAGTCAGATTTTTAGAAGGTTTGGTAAGGCAGGACAACGAACCATTGATAAGTCTGCATCAAATGGTTTTCGCTTAAGAAGCTGTAAAGAGGTGCTTTAGGCTTCGTTTCGGAAAAGAGGATTGTAATCGAACAAATTTTAATTAATGCTATACCTGAACGAAAAGCAGTATTTTTTTGCTATTATGAAATGTGTTCTCGGACATTCCAGAGGAGAGCCTAAATTGGAATGTCATTCCAACCGTTCGTATTATCCTGCGCGGTAATTGTAAGATACCCTTTTCCGTGATAACGTCCCCGGCTCATAACCCGCTGTGTTAGTCTTGCTGCATATGTGGTGAACACATGTGGTTCGTTGCTTTTTCTCCTGTCAAGATTATCAAATGCCATTTTTTGAGGCCTATAGCATTTGTAGTTTCATTTGAGCTGTCCTTCAGTTGACGCCAGGATATTTTTTGAAGGATTTACGTTCGTGGAGTTCGATATGACGACGTCGAGACGAGGACACCGCACACCAAAAAATAATTTTCTGGTCGGCACGTGCCCTTAGAGTCGATAATTTAAGGCCAGCATTTTCCACCCTTCTACCATAGGACTCTCCAGAGGAAGGTGAGTTTCTCTTGAGTGCAGGGCTTCCAGCTCCGACAAGAGTATCTATGAAATATATAACTGAACTGCTCGCGAACCCACACCCACGCTTCTTTCGAGCATACTTTCGAGCATGCTTTCTATATCAAATTATATACTTATTATTAAATTTGCGCTTTTTAGAATTATCCTGGTTCCGTTTCAGTGACTTGAATACGTATAGACATTTTGAATTCCTTCAGCATCAGGATTCAGCATTCAAGATTCAAGATTCATGATTCGGATCCTAGGAAATCACATGCAGTTATCGCTTACGAACAAATGAAGTCGGCCACCAGTGTAAATTACCAATGCCGAGTGCCGCCATCGGCGCATTTATAGCACCATTTTGCTTCTCTAGTTTTTACGAGCATCCGCTTGCGGTGCTCTGCAGCTTGTAGGGGCACATAACTTGCTGCTTCTATAGGAAGGAATTTATTCTGTGCTATTATTAGCTTTAAGAAATGATTGCAAACACAATATGATTTTGAGACTTGGAGCCGGTGCCGCGAAAGACGGTCGAGCTGCAGATTACAGGCGATTATTTAACGCAGTAATGGTATCGCTTGGAGTTGCCTTCGGAGAAGGTTTTAAAGTATGATGCAATGAAGATGTATATATGATTTGATCCATATGAGATGCCTCGATTCTCGTAGGATACGCCAGGTACCCTCAATATCAGCCATAAAAAATGACACACGTGAAATTAGCATTTCGTTATGTTTGCTGCTTTCTCACTTTTCGAAGCAGATTCACGGCGAATGTGCGTATTTTCCAGAAAATGATTTTTGCTCGAAAGACACTCTTAAAAGTGTTTTGATGCAGAGTGCAGGAAAGAGTAGATTTCACTTAGCAGAGGTAACAATGCCGTTCTGTCGAAATGTGCAGTTGAGCACAAAAGAAGCGCTATTCGTTCTTGTCATACGCAGGTAACTCCCCAAGGCGCTATGAATTTCAAGGCTGTTCTCAGCGCAGTGGCCATTTTTGGCTTTCTGATGTCAGGTAAGCAACACCAATGGCCAAGAAATGTTATTTACCTTCTAAAGCACAATTGGTACAGCGTTTATACTAAATCCAATAAAAAAAATCGCAGATTTTTTTTAAGTGCGTCGCTAATATCAAAAACAATCACTGAACACGAAGAGAAAATTCGTATGACCGTACTAAAGCATTCATGAAGAAATAAGGCTCAGTGAGACTTTCCAAAGATTGAGAAGTTCGATCTAATGCCCATCATTTAATTATACACTGAAACATTTTAGTTGCGCGCCCATATAGCGGAGATGAATGAACCGCGAGTGGATACTTTCTAGGGGACTCGTGCGCCGCGGTGAGAGAAAAGAGCTGATTTGATAACTGTTGTTTCGCGTTGGCAGTACCGCAAATCCACAATCACAGGAGAAGCCCTGTAGCGCCAGGGGGTATTTTTGTGCGGAGAAAACGTAAGCAAATCAGTTTATCTTCTCGGTGAAGAGTTGTTTCAAAAAAGGGGTTAATTCAAAGGTATATTGGCTTTGGACACGTCCTCTTTCATTGGGATAATAGTGATGAAGACTGATGCGACCGCTTTGTGCAGAAACTATAGAAACAAATTGACCTTTCGTATGACCCAGTGTTGTGACTCTCACCTTTTTGTCCTCTTTTCAGAGGCTATGGCCACGAATGCTGAAGCTGCTGCAGAAGCAAGGGCCGAACCCGTGTTGAACGAACGTGTCGAGGAAGGACCGCAAGAGGCCGGAGCTCGCATTGACCCAACTATCTTGGGATCAATGGTTGGCGGTGGGGTACGTTAGAGCCCGCAGGACCACCCGGGAGGTGTCTGGAAGCCGCACCAACGTTCCACCACTTTTTCTGAAGATATGGACAACACTTTTCGGCAGCCAACGACTGTCGTCACATCTTAATGACAGCTTGAGATCTTAGGAGAGCTGGCGATGCACATCGTTTGAAATAAACACGAGTAAAAACGGTACAAAACGTGCGTCATGGTTGCAAAAAGTTAAAAAATATTTATTTCTAGTTCGACCAAGCCCTAAAGAGAGACACAATGGAATGCTTTTGTGTGCAAGCGGGGAGCAGCCCGCCGAAGGAACAGAGTCTGGTCTGCAACAAACTACACGGAGATACCGGAATAAGGAAACACAGAAAAATGCATAAATTAAACATGGCAATGTTGGCGGTGTTCTGTAGAATAGATGTTATCAACATATAGGCCTTTGCCAGGTAGAAAAAAATGCCAGGCAAGGAATTAACCGCGTCAGTGGTTTCGGCAGCTGCCTTTGCTAATGATTCAAGTACTCTAGCAGCAACGAGGCATCAACATACAGCGAGCGGCAGGGACTGGTGGTCCTAGTTGTGGAATTTGCGATGACATACCGAACTTTCTAGGACTTGCGGCACTGTAAGGTCTTCTCAGCAACTCAACATTGTCTTCAGGGTGTACAATGCTGCAAAGCTAAGCCATCAGCAAGGAGTACATCCTTCCGGCAGCTGACAGAAAAACGCCTCACATTGTTCACCAGAATGAGCCTACTCCAAAAAGGATGCGAAAGCTAGGCTTTTGAGGGCGTTCAAGCTATTACACCGAACACAGCGTGCTTACTATGCCTTGTCCTCTGTAGTTCATGCGTTATGCTTTCGAAGTACCGATGAACCAACATGCCCAAATTTAATCCCCACTGAGGTCAACGTTATTCGTGGCCTTGACATGCGCATTGAAAACATTGAAGTGTGGATTTCTGCTAGTGATATTCCGCAGCCGTGTTGATGAAAAACTGTATGAAATGGCAAATGCGGTTTAAGAGAACATTTGATTACGACGCGAACACTACATATATGCGTGGATATTTTTCGTTGATATACCGGCTCGTCACTGAAAGCTCTCTGCAAGGTATTTTTCTACCTTTTCCTAGACATATACACATAAAACAATTGATGAAATTGAATGAATAAATTGCGACGTAACTCAATTGCGTCCTTGTGGATGGTATGCCTTGTCAATAGCTGCATGCCGCTGTTTCCAAGTGCTTATAAGAATAATCTCAGGCTTCTAACGCAGTTGCACCGAGTAGACAAACAAAGCATATGTTTAGCCCTACTGGCTCATATTTTGCTTAGCTGGGTTGTCGGCACCTCTCCCGACGATATTATACTCAGGTTAAGCTTTGGTAGAGGTTAAGCTGATCTATACTCTTTGCGCCACAGATGGAAGTTGAAGACGACAGGGTGCAATGCACTGTGTGAGACATTGTTCATTTTAATTTCGTCGAGGCATTATTTACCTCAAAAACTCTTTGTGCCCCCCAATTCGTCGCTAATCTCTCTATCCGGGAATGAGCCATAGCATGTGGACAACAACCGCAACAATAATGTTGGAGAATACGGGACGCGATCATATGTGTGGTAAGTGTGATTAGGTCGTGATTAGAATTTTTCGCGTTGACAAGCAAAGCATATAATTGTATCGACAATTATCAATTTGGGATCATCGCTGGAGCTCAGATGAACCGCTCCGAAAATTCTGGTGGTACCGCTCACGTGGCTAAACCTGTTATAGCAGTTGCCGTGCTCCTCCCACGGCTCCTCGGCTCTCAAGGCGCAGAAAAGGGATGTGCTCTGTCGGTTGTTTCGAGCCATTTTCCACTGCGGCGCGTAGGGAATATCATGAGTCTGAGAAGCAGCGATCGGTTCAGCATTTCACCTACAGCACACCTAGAAAAGAATGTCTGATGGGGCATACTTCTCACGTTTCCAAGGATGTACACGCAGTTCTTGCAGAAAACACAGCAGACAGTTCCAGATGTTCTGTTTCGATAAACACAAACTTTAAAAAAATCAGAAACACTATCAAATACTTTTTAATGACTTCTGAAGAATGCAAGAAATGTTTGAAATCTTTAGGAAAACTTTTGTCACCGATCATTTGGTTTGGATATACCATGTCTCAATGTCCGAAGTACAAAGTACTGTTTTGTACCATTTACTCAAATATTTCTTGTTTTATTTACAAATGAATTCCACTATTGTAGCACAGCTAATCGAATACAAATTATCCAAGTGTTGCTTTTCATAACTAACCTTCATAACATTCAGTCCTTCGGCCCATCTGTCACCTACACGTGAGTTTCTAAAAAATTGTTTCCAAATTGATTCGAACTGATTGCATTGAAGTGATGGACGGCGACATGCGCAAGCTAAAGAATTGCAATTTCATGTCGGCAAGTATTGATGACATTTGAACAAATTAAGTGCACAATCTGTAGCGGCTCTACTTCAGCTGAAATCTGAAAGCCAGAGTGTGCACCCTTAAAGCGCTATCCTCAGAACTAGAAAAAACTTCAAACTGGCAAGGACAATAATTATATACTAATTTTCATCCTTATATTTATTAGTCTTTTTCCTTTATGATTCTATTGAAGCGCACTGTAAACGAACGGTGCACTGGGCGAGTTGGTTGTTATTTATGGTTGCTTAAGAAAATTAATGAATGTTTCGAGAATGCGAAACCAAATGAAGACCGTTAGCTAAGTTGTTTTCACGTATGCTTTCGACAATATTGTTTTTGTTGGTGCGACTGAGGGTAGAATGCAAAGAAAATTGCCGCGCCTGTCCAATGGCTCAAGCCGAGTCACAATAGCTGCCACGTGCAGATAATGGAAGAGTTGAAAGAACTGTGAGAGGAAAGATTGAAAGAAAGGACGCGCGTCGCAACAACCGCGCCATCTGAAGCGATGACGACGGTTTAGCAACAGATACCTCTGGTGACCAGGAGCCATGGCCACATGTGCGACAGCCCAGAGACTCCAGCCCCGTAAGCTGAGTAAGCCACCTACCTTTGGACAAATTCGGATATCAACGTGTATATCACAAAACAACGATTCGTTTGGTAGCACTAGCATTCCTCGGCAACCAATTGTTCACCTGCCACGGCCCTCCAAATTTCGCTGTTAATTACGATTTAGAGGAAAAAAGGTCATCGGTACTAACCCTTCACACTTACCAGGATTAAACTACACTATCAACTTTTGGCGCCGAATAGGGCTGATTACTTTGCCCCACTGAAAACCCTTTTCGCCAGGGACACAAATTTGTCACCAATGGTGACGCCAAGTGGAACCAGTCACGGCCCGCGCTCAGAGTGCACGTTATGGAAAATTACTGGAGGGGGTGGTGGTTACAACTTACTGCCACAAAATGGAATTAATTAGCTGGTGCTTGGGCGCGTCCAGGGTGGCCTCCGGTCGAGGACGACCTCTAAAGTATTGTCCTTGTCTGCTTTTGAGCAGAAATGCGAAATCCGTTGTTGTATTTGTTAGCCTATGGAAAGAAGGCACATATCCACAATGGGTGATCGGCCAAGAATCGGTTGACTATTCACCTGTATTCAGGTAATTAAAATAAAAAGCACGCGGGAAACCAACTCCGGAGGATTCTTCCTAATGAATAGAAAAGGGATGACAGTTTTTACTTCAAAATTAGTAATTATAACACTAAATAAAATAATAAAGAGGAACTCCATTCGAAAGCCGATCTTCGTCCTCTGTCTCTGAATTTTCCTTCTCTTTATTTTCCGCCAATACTGCCACTTTGTACTTTTTTCTATGTATATTTATTTTTGTTTCTATATTTGTTTGATATCCCGAACAAAACGCTCGACAGAATTTTTTGTCGC
This sequence comes from Amblyomma americanum, assembly GCF_052857255.1. NCBI lineage: Eukaryota > Metazoa > Arthropoda > Arachnida > Ixodida > Ixodidae > Amblyomma > Amblyomma americanum. Next base: position 84,670,840 of record NC_135498.1, on the reverse strand, counting down.
GCATCTGTCGCGCGACACAATTTTGTGTCGCAAAATGAGCGGTCGTGTCGTGCCCTGTGTCGTGCGACAGAGGTTCGTGTCGTGGGTTTTTTAGCGCTACAAAGGTTTCTGTCGCAGCTACTGTCGTGCGAAATCGGGAGTCGTGCCACGCGACAGAGACTTCGTTCCACAACAGAGTTGCCTGTTGTGGGTTCATCTGCGCGACCGACTTCCAGCACACCTCTTTTCATGCGATAAAAGTGCCTGTCGTGTGGCCTGTCGCGCGACACGACACCTTGCAGGGGGTGTGCCGCGCGACAGATACCTGTCGTGGAATGTGTCGCACGACAGATACCTGTCGTGTGTAAGTCGCGCGACAGATATCTGTCGTAGATTGTGTCGCGCGATAGATACCTATCGTGGGATGTGTCATACGAGAGATTGCTGTCGAGGGTAATGTTTTTATTTCAGAATTCTAGAAATACTTTTTTGCCTTCGTGTGACAGCGATAGAATCAAATTGAGCAAAGATGCGTTAAAGCGCGTTCACTGTGGCGAGCCGCGAAGAGGTTTGCAAGGTGCTCTGGTCTGTTGGTGACGGGCACCGAGCGAAATGATGTGTTAATTCACAATGGCGAGTAGAGTTTTCAACTCCTTTCCCGTAACCTGGCTATCTCTCCGAACAAGAATTGTTGATGTTGTTAACCTATCAAAAGATGGCACATACCCACACTGGGGGATCGGCCAAGAATCGAGTAGCTATTCACCTGAACACAATTAATAAAAAGGAAAAGCAAGTGGCAGCGCAACACCGGTGAATTCTTCGTCATGAACAGAATAGGGCTGACAGTTTTGATATCAAAATTATAAGAATTATAATATAGAGAGGGATTAAATAATAATGATTAAGTCAAAAAGTAATAATTGATAGAAAAGAAAAGTTTGGAACACTTAGCAAGGCAGTCGGTGAGATTCTATCAGGAAATTGAGAACAGCGGTACAAACAGATCTGTTGCTGGACCCAAGTGTGGTGGCGCCAAATGATAGCAATAGCGGGCTGCTCAAACTAATGCCAAGTATGCTGCAAGGGCTTCTCCAGCAACCTTTTTCTCAGAGAGTTGAATCGGTGACAATACAGCCAAAAATGTTCTATAGATTCAGGCTCACGCCAAATGCACAAAGGGGAGAGAGCACAAACCCGACTTGTGTAACTAGAAATTTTGAGAGGGGATGCGGCAGCGTATCCTCGTCAGTGATACTTCAAGCTGCCGAGAGCAGCAATTTTTCCTGTTCCAATAATATTTAAGGTTCTCATAATCCGGCGATGATAAAAGTTTTGTGTCTTGCATGCTTAAAAACGCACGTCGCCGAAATCTAGATGCTGTAATATAGTCTGTAGCCGGGATGATTGGCAACACGAGGTCGCTGACAGAAGCTTTTGTGAGATTGTCAGCAATCTCAATTACTGTCACACTGCTGTTACCGGGAACCCATACTAAATGAACACGGCTCAAATGCGGAGGAAGTAGGGATAAGAAAGTTGTTAAAATGGGGCCATCAACATGTGCAGCGAGGGACGAACACAAATATGAAGAATCAGTAATTAGTGCAACTGCTGTATTAGAGGTGTCTAGCTTGCGTAGAGCAAGTACAACTGCTAAAAACTGTGCTTGAAAATTGGGGTTAAATCTGGAAGGCGCAGTGAAATGGACCAGTCTAAATGCGAGCAAAATATTCCCACACCTGCTTTTTCATTGCATTGGGATGCGTCAGTGGCTATTGCTATATCTGTAGGTAGGGTCCTCAGATGATCTTCTAGTAGACCATGTAGAATACTCAGTCGCAAAAGTTTTGCGTTTTTTTGGGAATATGTCGTCGAAAACATTGTGGATAGCGGGGTCATTGCGAAGCGCAGGAAGGATATCATAAATGTGTACATCTAAAGGCTGAAGTAATTTATGCACAAACACTACCTGAGTGGAATTGAAACAAGACCAGGGGACACCAAAAAAGTAGGTCGGCCGACAACAGAAAATGCTTTGGGAACGGTGGAAACGGGAATCATAGATCCTGAGGTAAGTTTGCACGGTTAAAAATTGAAGTCGTGATAAGAGAGACGGAATGCGGGCTTCAAGGTACAGCACATTGGTAGCCACAAATTTTGGAAGACCGAAGCACATGCGAAGTGCTTTCCTCTCTAAGAGGTCGAGAGGACGAAGTTTATATGTAGCCGAGCCTGAAAACAACACTGATACAAATTCTAAAATTGGCCTGACATACACAGTGTAGATCATTAATAGCGAATCTCTGCGCATGCCGTACTGGTGATGACATAATCTCCTTAGCATGCTCATGGCACGAGCCCCTTTCGCCGCGACAATGTCAACGTGAGGTCGCCAAGTGAGTTTGTTGTCATATATGACCTCTAAGTATTTTAGGGATTGAACCTGCGGTATTATTTTTAACTGGCAAGTGAGAGAGACCACTACAGGAGTGTATAGAGGAAAAACAAGGGTGGCGCACTTGCCGACATTTAAATTCAGGTGTAATGTGCTCAACCAGTGCTCAAGTGATTTCAAATATGACTGCGACAGACCATACAGGGAATGTATATCCGGCGCAGCAGCAAAAGACACAATGTCGTCCGCATAGACGTAAGTGCGTAAATGGTGGTGGCGAGTAATTGAGCACAACATAATATTAAAGAGCACAGGAGAAAGAACAGCTCCTTGCGGTACCCCTCGCGTTTACGTGTACCTCTCTGAATGAACACCATTATGGACGCAAAAGAATTCCCTGTTTTAAAGAAATCCAGATATACATGCAACTATATAATCTGGAAAGTGAAGAGACTGTGGCCTATATATCACTATATATAAGGATGCAGTGTTCTACACTGTCGTAAGCTTTGGCGACGTCTAACGTAACCAATGCCGCGACCAGGCGTTGACTACGAGCAAGGAGAATTCTGCTCTCAAGATCAGCACGTACATTTTATATTGAACACCGTGGCCGGAAACCGAGCTGGCACGGGCTGAGTGTAGTTTTGCGGTGCGCAGTGGCTGACACCCGAATCAGCAACACCCTTTCTATCATTTTTACCACGTTTGATGTTCAAGAAATAGGCCTAATATTATCCAACTCATAGCCTCCACCCTGATTTTTAAGTAAAGGGATCACCTTGGACAGCTTCCACTAAGAAGGTATCCAAGCGTGTTTGAGAAAGTAGTTTATTAGGTGCAAAAAGGAGTTGGGAAACTCTTCAAAGAGAATCTTGAGCATCTTTGTAGTAACACCATCAGGACCAGGAACAGCAGCTGGCAACCTCTGGACAACTTGTGAAAGCTCTGATAGATTTACTTCTGAGGCATCATCATTTGGTACGACTCATGCAAGCCACATAGGGCGCAAAGGTAGTAAAGACGAGAACAGCTTTTGCAGGCCAGTGGAATTAATTCATCCGCCTGGATAGCTTCTTCAGGTGACATAACTAATGACTGCAAATTATGAGAGGACGTGAGCTGTTTAATAGACGGTAGAAAACCAAATAGTGCACGTCGGTTTCCCGCCTTTGAAAGATAATCGAAGTGTTCTGAGTCATATTTTTCCTTCGCGCGAGAAACTGCTTTTAAAGGTGGCTGCAATAAATTTATAATCATTCCAGTTATTCTGGCATTGGTTATGAAGAAGCGTTTTCCATGCTGCCTTCCTCCGCCTTAAATCTCTCATACAGTCCGCATTCCACCAGTTAGAATTCCCTTTTGTTGGCCTCACCAGGAACTCCGACTTTGTACGGCTTTCATCTATAGCCAGACATAAGCTTGCTGACTGGTGGACCTCGGCGATGTTAGACACTGAAGCAAGGGCAAAGCGCAACACCGTTTGAAATCTGTCATAATTTAAATGTGACCGCAACTGAGAAGACGAAGGAGTAACACGACATATGATATCAAAATGAATAAGTATATGGTCACTTGATGTGCCGCTATCAACAGTCGACCAATTCGTTACGCCAATTCCAGGGCTAATGAACGTGAGATCTAAAACATATTGAGCGTGTGAGGGAAGATAAGTGGCCGATCCTCAATTTAAGCACATCAGGTTGTGATCAGAAACGCAGTTCCAAAAGCGCTTGCCGCATGTATTAGTCCTAAACCCCACGACAAATGGTGAGAATTTAAGTCCCCAGCCACGAGAACTGGAATTTTACAGTTAGCGAGTAACAAGTCCTGAGGTCTAACATCATGGACTCTATTGGGGAAATAACAATTTGCTATTGAAAATGGAGAGCACCCAGGAAGTACAAAGTCTAGTGCCAAAATCTCACAGTCAGGAGACATTTGTTGAAAAGATACCATAGCCCTGTGGCAAAAATTCGAAGAGACTAAAGTTAGTAAACCCCCTCCTCTTGACTGGCGGTCTAGGCGAAATGAACGGTAATCTTTGATATGAAAATGTTTGTCGGTTGAAAGCCACGTTTCTTGCAGAATTATGACTTTCGATTTAAGCTGCGTAGAAATGCAGTGTAAATCTGTGGAAGCGGAAAGAATAAAGCGACAGTTCCACTGCCGAACTCGCAACGGCGCTATGGTTGCGAAATCCCAGCAGCAGCAACTGCCTGCTCCAAAATGGCATACTTCTGTTTAGTGCCAAGCTGCTGCTTCTTAGATTTGGGCTGGGGGCCCAGAGAAGACAACGAATGAGACATGGGGGAGCCGCTGCGCTTAAGAAGCCTCGCATCACGCTCTACCATCTCGGAATCATAGATTATACCATCCCTCAAAGTACCCGAGTTAGGTACAGCGAAAGGGGCAGAAGTTTGTTCCTGGGACTGTGATGCTACTGGAATTGTAGACCGGATAAGATTAGAGGGATTGGCTGTCGAAAGAGGTGCCAAACCGGCCAGCACGGTATGTGTAAGCTGAGTCGCTAGAACGTTTGTAATGCAATCCGACACACTTGCGACAATCCTTTCTACCATTTTAGACATGGAAGCCTCCACAGCAGCCGCAATTGCCTGGGACAGCGTTGAGTCTACCATGACACCTTGCCGAGCGATCACACCGGCATAACCGTGGGCACGTTCTTTGTCCTCAGAAATAGCGTCACGGCGCGAACAGCGTTTTCTTTCAATTATCCCCAGAATTGGGATTTCCTGAGCTCGAGAGGGACAATTTGAGTAGTTTGCAGCGTGGGCACCACCGCAAAGGCAACACTTTTCATTCTTCACAGTGCAAGTGCTCGTTGAATGACCATCCCCACAGTTGCAACACTTCAAGTTGGATTTGCAACCGCCCACGCTATATGCATAGCGCCAGCAGTTGTTACACTGCAGAGGCCGAGATGATAACGGCTCTACCCGAAAACTTAGAGGCCATGCCTTGATTTCAGAGGGGCAGAAAGTGCCGGCAAAGGTAGCAATCAATGATTCAGTGGGCATCCGCAAGTTGTTTACATCCCGGCAACAGCGGTGCGCAGAAACAACACCTGCAGTCCAGAGAAGCTCAAGAGTCTCGGCCGGATACAGGGAAGAGTCTACGCTTCGTCCAATACCTTTCGTGCACGCCAGATGTGAAGGGATGAAAGAACTTACGGGAAGGGAGGCAAATGATGAAGAGTTTAGCAAATCTCTTACACCGGCTAGGTCTAGCGATCTGCATAGAATCCCGCCGCGTCCACACTGGCGTACCTCTGAGATTGACTCATAATGAGAAGTCGCCGACTGGAGAGCAGCCCGAACAGCACCAGGGTTGTTCATCTCGATTGCACCACCATCCTTAAGCACCAGCGCTACAGGGATACTGCCGACACTACTCAACAAAAAGCTTCCAACGGCAGGAGATCAGTGGACAGAGAAGCCGACCAGAGGGAGCTCCCCTGACCGGGAGACTGGGTCGACATAGCCTGGGCTTACTGCCTTACCGCGCAACGACGCAGAGAGAAAAGGCCACAACCAGCCACCCGAAACTTAGCCGATCGTTCCCAGCAGAGCAGAGCAGACAGTGGGCACCTGACTGACTTCACCTTTGAGAGGCGTCCAGCCGGAGCTCAGGGAAATTTTCTTGGAGTAGAGGAGAGGCACTGCTCGAGCACCCACTTTATTCTCTTCAGTTCCCTCATTACAGTGTGATGAAAGTAGGGCATGCTCAAGAGTAATTCGGCTTTAAAAGCACAGAAAGCTGTAATGCACAAGCGACGAAGCCAGCGGTGCCTGCGTATTCGCATGTGCTTGCGGTAGCGGCATGTAGCCAGCCACGACAGCGCCTGCCCATCAATCGCCGTGTGCAAGTCGAATGGCGGTACGGAAAGTCAGTGTCGTCCTGGCTGCTGTGACGTGTTCGCCAAGCCATGTAACATACTGTACCGCTACTACTACATGCGCAGAAAAGGTGAATTACACATATACACGCATCGCGGAAAAGAATATCGTCAATCGTCAATTAGAGAAAATGACTTGCCATAATCATCCGGCTATCGCAAAGGCAGCATGTATGTACATGCACGCAGTTCTCTGTATAAATGTTCAAAGACCAGGATATCATTTTTCCCCGTTTCAGTTTTAAAAGCGTCAGCTTTTACTACTTAAGTTTGTCAAGGACACATATGTCTGCAGGGAAGGTCAAATTGATCAAGGTAGCTACCACACAATATCATTAGCAATGGCGCGCGCGGAGAGACTTTGTTGTCACCCATACCTTCGATCCGTTTTACATATGCCAGTATAGCGGCTATCGAAGTGGAACCCTGGGGACCCCCATTTGCATAAAAATTTGAGCCTCCCGTTTGACGCAGAATGTTCGAAGTGGTGTCAAATGACTTGTCATGTTCTTGAGGATAAAATAACTATTGAGATGAAGCTGAAGAAATCTGTGGGTTTCGCACCGACGACCTTCCTTCCCCCAAACAATGCATTCCGGGGACTTCTAGACGGCCATTATGGCCTAATCGTTTCTTGCAGAGGGTTCCCAATGCAGTCAAACGATTCGCCTTGCTGTGACGCACACGTTTATATAAGTCATTAACTGATATATAAGGAGGAAACATACCGGATATAGCGAAGGTGGAAGTAAATCGCAAAAGTTATGCAAAATATTTGAAGCAGATGTTGCTGCTTGTATCTTAAACGAATGTTTCCGAAACGAAACATTCCCAGGCGGTCGAAATTATTCCGGAGTCCTCCACTACGGCACCTCTCACTTCATTTCGTCTTTCACACCCTCCTTTCTCTCTTCCCTTATGGCGCTGTTCAGGTGTCCAAAGCTATATGAGACAGATACTGGGCCATTTCCTTTCACAAAAAACAAATTATTATTAAACGAAACACCCTCAGATGTTTGAATTTTGTCTTCTCCACGTTTGCCTATCATAAAATAGGAAAAACAAGATACGTTACGACGTCGTTCATTCCCTTCGCTGAACTTTTCAGGACGGTGACACGAAAATGTAGCTATATATGGAGAACAGCGTATGCAGCCGATGGTGACATGCGGCGGCCGGCGTGTTTGAACCGATTTGAAGATGGACACCCAGAAACGTAGCACGCAATGGGGCGCTGCCTCACGCCTTCGATTCAATTTCCAGGCGGAACAAGAACCTGGCAGTGGTCAGGTGACGTGGAGTTATACCCGGCGACGCTACAGTTTGGGTGAGTTGTTCTGTGAAATGATGTTACAAGCGACTTCCATAAAAGGGTGTACTTGTTCGGGGCTCCCCCCGCCTCCCCCCCCCCCCCCCTTGACCAATAGGCTTAAATTGCGCGAACTCTGGACCTCGATATTGTGGACGCACTTTTAATGCCTATTCAGACTTGCAAGCCGCAAAGCGCATGCGACCAGCAGTCGCTTGCGATCAGGCAGCCGCTCAACAACGCATTTGCTCACACCTGCAAGGGCGACCTGCTGGCCTAGTTCTCGTTTGATTCACGGTCAAAATGAGAATGATGTCTTGCGACTGACGTCAATGGCACGCTTTCGAGAGTTTCTTCTGCTTTGACAGTCTAGCACCTGCGCCCCCTTGCTCTGTCCTCTAGAGTGCTCTGTTCCCCAGTGTGACTGTGTGCTACGACAACCTGAACGAACAAGAGGATGTCTCGGGATTTTGATGTGCACCACAGCCATACAATTAAGCGTCATGATAATGTAAGGCCGCCTTTCTCGGTGCCGGTATGTCAGCCTGGATGCCGGCCGCCATCATCAGAAAAATGCGATAGTAATGTTTGTTCAAGTCGATACTAAGCCGTCTGATGGAGTATCGGTTCCAATATCGAGTTGTTGGTAGAAGCGATAACAGGATTAAAAAACAAAGGTCTTCCCACAGCGCATTTAATTGCTGCTGCTCAATTGCGGCTCTCCTGGCCTCTGCAGGCTCCGCTCCTGAATGTGTCGCGTAAACCGTGCATATCTTTATTTTACTATGAAGCGAGGTTCGCAGTAAAACGATGAAGAGAGCAGCATCTCAGCGCTATCCAGTTCCGAAGTGCACTTAGCTGCTGCATCGATGTGAAACCGACAAGGCTTAGCTGACGACTAGGGCAGCCAGGGAGCAGCGCGTAGTTCAATACCCGGCACGCCCGCGGGCGGCGTCGTTGCCGAATGCTTGGCTCGCTCACTGCGGCTCGCTCACTGATTGGCTCAGCAGCTTGCGACTTGTTCTTGGAAGGCTGGAAAATCGAGCAGCGAGCGACTAGCTTGCGACTGAGCGATACTTTATGCCCACGTTTGCAGTGCTGGTGAACAGCAATTAACGGCCATATGCTTGGGGTGTCGGCTGCGTTGCGGCGAGTCTTAATTAAGATCGTCCGCGGCGCCATCATCAACGCTCGTGACGCACAGGCTGAGAACCTCAATTCCAGTACGAGCCAAAAGAGCTTGTATTTATCGGAACGATAGGAACTCGAAAACACCGGTGCTTTGATGCGCTGGTGGCCTCTTGCTTTTGAAACTACACGCGATCAGGATGCGGCCAGTGCGAGCCGCTGTTGCATATTAGCTAAAGTGTGACACAAGTATCGACGTAGTTTCGTAATGCAGTTGATATCAAAGCAATCTTCTTGTACTTACTGGTCACAGAATAAGCTGTTAAGTTTCACGATCTCCGGTGAGCGTGCCATTGTCGCGCAAATTAATGCATCGCAGCTGCTCTACATCGTGCCGCTCATCTTCAACATATCCACAATATTCGCCAGCTTGAGATGCGGCGTATTTCTTCACTTTTTTGTCGCAACTTAGTGATTTTATCTTGCATCAAACGAAATTGCATTCCATCAACAGCCACGTTTGCTAGCACATACGGGTTACTTCAGGGGATCACAGGATTGCAGCTTCTACAAACAACATGCCACAAAAAGTAATTGAAACATTTTTATATTCATAAACAGTTCAAAAATAAATGTAAAAAAATACAGTGTCCTTGTTGTGAACATAATTTAAAGATTTGTGGTGTAAAAAGCAATCTCATTTGTGGTTTGATTTTTCAACGACGCGAAAGCTCAGCTGTCGGCATCATGACAGCACAAACGACGCGTCGCGTTTTGTATTGTTTGCCTCTTTGAGACATTGCTTGAGTGCTTGTACGGCGGACACGAGTGAAGAGCAACTCATTGAATAGGAAGGTGAGCAGGAATGTGTTTTGAAAGCCAAAGTCAAGAATTACGCCCGGTCAACATTTACGAGTTTCAACGGGTAAGGCATGAAGAAAGGCAGTGCGGTGACGTCTTGTCATCTGGAAAGGCAACAAAGACTCCTGCGTGGTTTTACTAAGCCCTGGTAAATCGCATGACCGGTGAGTCCCGTTCTGCGTTTCTTGGCTACTTATCTGTATTCACACGCGCTATATGTATCCGGCTATATACGGACGTTAAAGGAGGCAGTCTGTATGCCGCTGCCGCAGCTATAATGCGGCGCCAGAAAAGCAGGCCTACATCCTGCATGACAAGAGTTGTTCTCATTGCCTTTATGTGCGTTTAGTACTCGTGTGCCGTGGTAAATAAAAACGGCACCAGATATCACAACAGAATTGCGCTGTCGCTTGCTAGCGTTGCGACACTCAGTGCGAAAGCATGGATTTGCACTGCGTAGAAGACGATGAGCTAGAAGTGCCGCGCGACGGAGCGCTCGCGATAGGCCAGGCTAGGGAGCTAGGCTAGGCTAGGCTAGGGAGCTCTTCGTTGGTGTTTACGTGGCTCAGCTGCCCAGGTTGCGGGGCAGTGGCTAAGTACCTGGCGGTGTTGAGCTAGCTTGCTAAATTGCTCCTACTTTTTGTCTGTGCCTGCTTATTCATGTTCTGGGGTGATTGGGCGCAGGACGAGAGCTTAATGTCTACTTCTTCTCCGGGCCAGGGGTTTTCTCCTTGGTCGGCACATCTTCCTGAAGACCAGCTCCCAATCGATCTATTTTTCCATAGTGGTGTTTCGAGCACTCCAGACGCTTTAGTGCTTTCCGATGGAGGCGCTATCCGACTGAACAATCCGGAGGCAGTTCAGGCGGCTCTTCAGTCCACATCGAAGCACTTCATGCACATTACCGATGTCCGGCAGTTCGGCATGGGTGGTATTTTGTGCAGGTCGCCGGATAAAGACCGTATTGAAGACCTTCTAAAGTGTACGACCTTCGCCAACCACCCGGTGAGCGCATTCATTCCGCCTCATATAGCATGTTCCAAGGGCTTGGTCCGAGGGGTCGGCTCTCGATTGAGCCCTGTGGAAACGCGTAAGAACCCCTCGCCTGTAGGAATGATTGCTGTCCATCGTTGCATCAGGATGGTTGACGGAGTAAAAATTCCTACGGAGTCCGTCATTGCCACATTTGCAGGAATATTTTGCCCGTCAGAGATGAAGGTGTGGCCATTGGTTCTTCAAGTAGATGCCTTTAACCCTCGGCCCCTTCAGTGTCAAAACTGCTGGCGATTTGGCCACAGCAGCAAAGCCTGCAAACTTGCCTTACGCTGCTGTGCTTGTGGGAAATTTCATTGCAGAGAGGAATGCCCTGAACAGCCAGAGAAATGTTGTTTGTGTAGCAGTGCTCACCCTGCTGATTCCACTGACTGTCCTGCACGAGCAAAAGAAGTTCAGGTGCTCGAGCTTATAGACAAGCGCAGATGCACGCGGAGAGACGCTTTTGCCGCAGTCAAGGAGAGAGCCTCAGGCTACTCTGGTGTGGCCGCCAAATGCCCACCCATAATAGATTCTAGTTGGTGACAGGCTATTACAGCGGCAGTTGAGAAAGCTGTGGCAATTGCAATGGATCGCATTATGGAAACCATGTCCACGTGCATTTCGCAGGTCATAGCTGCTCAGATGACCAATCTTCTGCAGGCGTCCACCGCTCCGCTCATGTCTTCTTTGGCTACGAAAACTACCACTCCCTCTGTAATAATCGATTCCGGTCCACAGTGCAAAAATCAAAGTGAGCAACAAAAGACCTCTCAGGCCTCTCCTTCGAATAGCGTTATTGACGCATCCTCTATGGATTGTGTGGATATGGAGTCTGATCTCCACGAACAGAAACGAAGTGGGTCTCCTCTGAATATTGCAGGTCCATCTTGCTCCCAGTCAAAGACAAAGAAAAGTGACTTAAGTCAAAACGCTAAGACCACATTCTAGAAAAGGCAGTCGCGGCTGCGGCACTCCCGCCAAGATAGGGATCTTAAGTGTACTCCAGTGGAATTGTTGATCTATATTCTCAGCTTCAACAGATTTAAATTTCCTATTCAATCAGCTTCTACCAGATTTAGTTGCTTTATAGGAAACATTGCTAACTTCAAATTTCAATTATCATCCGAAGGATTACCGTCCGTTCCGGCTTGACCGGTCATCACGAGGGGGAGGGTCGTTAGTACTAATATCTACAAAGTTTTGCCACAGGGCATGCATTTCTTTTCAATATGCGGACAAAGAATGTGAAATCCGTGCGGTTGACTTCAGTGTCCCAGGTCAGCTGCCTTTTACGGTAGCTAATGCACATTTCCCGTCTGGTGTGCGTGACACTAGGCCCCTTGACTCACTCATGTCTAGTAGCCGATCTCAGGTTCTATTACTTGGAGACTTCAATTCGCACCATGTGACGGGGGTGTTTAAAACAGGCAGCTTTGGTTCTAGACAATTTGATTGGGCTTTTTGCTACAACTTTATCTGCAACAATTCCGGATTGCCTACGTTTGTTCGGAGTCAATACCGCTCTGCCTTGGATTTAACTTTTTCGTCCCCAGGAGTCTCTGTTTTGTCTTGGGCGCCTGTTCACTATGCAACAAACATTGATCATCTACCGATTAGTTTCTAGTTTTCGTGTAAATTAACTCTTCTTGAGCGACATCAGCGCATGTTATTAAATTACAGTTGCTTTAAAGACACGCCAAAATGAGCCCTCCAAAACACTTCAGACACTTGCGCTCAGAGAAGTGCCGAAATCAAGGCTGCACATCTATGTTCACTACTGGGCCATGCAAGGCAAAAGTCTGAATTTTTGTTTAAGACAACAAAGGGTGCAATCGCGAACAATTGGTGGAATGCTGAGTGCACGCGTGCATATAGACGACGGAAAGTAGCTTGAAAGAAACTTCTCATCAATCAATGCCCAAAAAATTGGCTGGATTATAAGTATGTTGCAGCAACATTCAAGCGCACGGTAGCCCGTGCAAAGGAGGAGTATAGTACAAATAATTATTATTTCCTTTGCCAATCATGAAATAAACGAGCTTTGTTTAATTTCATGAGGCGCAACAAGGTGATCCCTCCGGCTGCCAACATTTAATTCCTCTTTCAGTCCCCTGCTGACATCGCAAAGGCCTTAACGGATATTGCGTGTGGCCTAGAGTTTCGCTTTATATCTGCTTTACCTTCTCCTACCATATCCAAATGCACCTCAAGTGATTTCACTGTGGTCTCTATGCCTGAGCTGTCGCAAATTGTTTTGCGCATATCCCCAGCGGCTCCTCGCCCCGATAAGGTCAATTCATCTAATATCAAAATTTTGTTCAATGAATCTCCTGCAGACCTGTTGGCTCTAACTAGCCATTCTATTCAAGGTCCTAGGATATCGCATGAGTGGCGTCTTGCTGAAATAATTCCATTGCTTAAAAAGCAAGCGGAGGGCTTAACTTTAGACAATATACGCCCTACTTCGTTAACATCGAACCTAGTGAAATTGGTGGAAAGGGTCATTCTCAGCCGTGTCATGTCATTCATTTCAGAAAATGCTCTATTAAATCCATGTCAAATTGCTTTCAGGCCGGGTTGTTCAATTTGGTGTGCTCATGCATACCTTGAGAGTCGTATTAAATTAGCTCGCAATAAAAAACAGTTTGCTGCGCTTGGATGTCAGTAAACCATACGACTGCGTTGAGCACTCGACTCTATTACAAAGATAACAGGAACTCAACGTCCCAAGCTAATTTGTAAAATGGATTTCTTTATATTTTTGGAAAATAGAGAATTTTAGTGCTGCCAAAATGCTGTTTCCTCAAAGAGATTTCTACAGACAAGAGCTCTTCCGCAAGGATCAGTTCTCTTACCTGTACTTTTTAACATTTTTCTAAGCTCAATTCCATGCATCCAAAATGTGAAAACTTTTTGTACGCCGACGATACTACATTTTTTGCATCAGCAGGTGACATTCACACTCTTTATCGAAACCTGCAAAATTACGTCAATGTTCTTGACAACTGGCTAGGAAGAATTCATCTGTACCTTAATGTGAAGAAATGCGCATTGTTAGTATTTCCAGTTTCTGTTCCTCTAAATATCTGCCTGGTCTATAGAAATAGCATAATACCTCAAGTTCAGACGGTGAAGTATCTCGGAGTAATATACGACTCTATCCTGGCAGCCACACACTGAGGTAGTTTTTGCAAAAGGAGTTCGGGCCATTGGCATCCTGCGCATGCTTTGTAGTGCTAGGTTAGGCATTAGAAGGCATACGCTTCTGATGATTTATAAAATGTACGTCCGCCCAATTTTAGAGTTCGGGTGTGTTCGGGTTATAGGCTCCTGCCTATAAACTTCGCCCTCTTGTGCTTTTGGAGCGTGAGGCGTTGCGCCTTTGTCTGGGGCTTCCAAAATATGTCGCCAATGCTGTTCTGCACTTTGAGGCGCGAATGCCATCGTTATCAGCTAGGTCTCGCCTTTTAACAGTTCAAACATTTTTAAAATTGTGCGACTCACCTCTTCGCGCTTCCAGTATAATATTTCATAGTCAACCTTCCGCTTTTTTAGCGCTGCTTGGTCTCGTTTTCATACCCCGCAGTAATGTTACGTGCAGTCCCTCCTTGATTGCATAAATATTCATTTCACATATGTCCGCCAAATGTATAACAACTCCTCATCTGTCCAGATTGATTTCGATGATATTTTCCCATCGAATGCGAAGCTGGAGCCCTTCCCTCTTCTTCAGACTCTATTGCAGGACCACCTATGGACCTTTCCTTCTCATGTTCTTATTGCAACCGATGCCTCGCAGGATCACGAAAAGGCAGGTGTGGGAATTTTTTCGCCTTCACTGGATTGGTCTTTTTCTCTCCGTCTTCCTGACTTCACTCCAATTTTTCTGGCTGAATTATTAGCAGTAATCTTAGCCTTACGAAAATTAGAAACTACCATTTCCCAGGTAGTGGTTGTGACAGACTCTATCCATTTGCTCTTCCTTCTCCTCACCCACTGAGTCTCGGGCATAACGCCTCTTTAAGTTCCTGATTCCGCTCCATCTAAATTCGTCAAGGTTGCTTTGGATACAAGGTCACAAGGGCTTTAACTTAAATGAGGTTGCAGATTCCTTAGCAAGAGCCTCTCTCAGCGGCCCAATTGTTGCTGTCCTGCCAACGTGTGCATGCGCAGCTGCGGTGATGTTTCGAAGCCACACAATAGTTCAGGAATTTGCTGCATCGGCTATAACATCATCTCCCGAATATCAGCATCTTCTGCATCCTAGGAGAAGCAAAGACTGGCGCTCACGCAGACTAGAGGTCTCTTTCACGCGCTTGCGTTGCCAGGTTCCCCTTCTAAATTTTTACCTTCACAGATCTGGCCTGGCAGCTTCCCCACTGTGCCCTTTTTGTGCCGAGCCTGAGACAATCGATCGCTTTCTGCTGTTCTACCGCCGCTTCTCTCATTTTAGGAAGCGTCTTTTGCAAATTCCATTTCATCAAGTGGGCTCTCCTTTGTCTTCCGCGGTTATTTCCATTGGCGCTTCTTTGCTTGGACGAAGCAACAGGAGTGTGCGCTCTGCTGTGCAAAATTTTCTTCAAAAAACGCAGCGACTCTCATTCTAATTTATTTTTTCTGCTTACAGGCATTACAGGCATTGTATACTATTATGCACATTAAGCCATTATCCTGTCTTCGATCTCCAAGTTAACAGGACCACTGTTCTTCCCTCTTAGAATCTGTCAGAATACATACTATTACCACTCCTTTTGCCGTCAAAACTTTCCTGTATCCAGTAATTAACCGCCTGTGTCTTGGCCACTTCTCCGTAGTGGGTATTTGCCAGCAGCGTCTGAGGCCTTCCTTCCTTCCAGATGCAATCACACAGCGCAATATTTTGCTCTCGGTTGGCACTTATCGGATTAGTGTGTGCGTATAAATATTCGTCATACTAAATTATCCTGAGACAGTGATCGCATGTGAAAGTCATGCGCATATTCCTCGCCTTTTTATTTGTAAACTTATCTGTTCTTCCCTAATGAAACAGGATTTGAGGCAGTGTTACTTAAAAGTTAGATCAATCTTGCGTCTTTCCTGAGCTGTAAGCATCGATGCTTCTTCTCCTTCTGAGCATTGCGAGCTGTCGGGGATGCAACTGCACTCTTATATAGGATTTCTATCTCTTTGCTATATCCCTCGCTTGTGCGGCCCAGATTCAAGTCTTTCGCAATAGTCGATGGTTGTTTTTGCTACTTATTTCCACTTTGTAATTTATTCTTGGTGTCGTGCCATCAGCTGCGATGCTGGCAATTCTCCGAGCTCGGAATTCTTCCCAGGCACGGGACCGTACCCACACATTTTCCTTCACCGCACTCATCAGTGTTCTTTGGAATTTTTTTGTTTCTCTTGCCCTTACTTGCATTACCAGTCGACAAATTTGTGCAGTTCTTAATTGTATGCGGATTTGTTAATGCGCTCACAATTTTTGTATGTTTTTAGGCTATTATTTGAGATATCAGGCTTCTTGCTTGAAAAGGCTTGTTTTTTCCATTCTCTCTTCCTATTTATGCAAGGCAGACTGGTCGCAACGTCCTGTTTAATAGCTTGACATTGCTGCAAGGTAGCATGATGGGAATTAGTTAAAACCTGTGCATCCTATATTCAAATTGGTGTGCGGTATTTCATCCAGCTCATCTTCCAGCTCCATCCTTGGAAAGTTGAGAAAAAATGCGCCACCAGATGCTCTTTATTTTGAATGCTGCAGGTGAAGCACTGAAATCTCTGTATACCAGTGCCTTGCGTTTGCGCTAGAGTACTGAATGCAGGATGAGTAAAGACAGCCGCAGTTAGCTGTGTGTATACAAAAATTCGACTCATCCGGGAAGCATTCTCTTTCTCTCAGATTCGGTTTGATGTTCTAAGTTCATCTTTAGCAACAAAGGACAACCATAGATCTAAGAAAACACCAAGAAGAGGAGATGGTCATTCCGAACAGGAACCATTTAGCAAAAATGAAGCCAATAAATCAGGACGGCTTCTCATAGTGTGCTCTGTAAGTAAGATTTTTAGAAGTTTTGGTGAGGCAGGAAAACGAACTATTGATAAGTCTGCATAAAATGGTTTTCGCTTAAGAAGCTGTAAAGAGGTGCTTTAGTCTTCGTTTCAAAAAAGAGGATTGTAATCAAACAAATTGTAATTAAAACTATACCTGAACGAAAAGCAGTATTTTTTGCTAATATGAAATGTGTTCATGGACATTCCAGAGGAGAGCCTAAATTGGAATGTCATTCCAACCGTTCGTATTATCCTGCGTGGTAATTGTAAGATACCCTTTTCCGTGATAACGTCCCCGGCTCATAACCCGCTGTGCTAGTCTTGCTGCATATGCGGTGAACACATGCCGTTCATTCCTTTTTCTCCTGTCAAGATAATGAAATGCCATTTTTGAGGCCTATAGCATTTCTTGTTTCATTCGATCTGTCCTTCAGTTGACGCCAGGATATTTTTTGAAGGATTTACGTTCGTGGAGTTCGATATGACGACGTCGAGACGAGGACACCGCACACCGAAATATAATTTTCTGGTCGGCACGTGCCCTTGCAGTCGATAATATAAGGCCAGCATTTTCCACCCTTCTACCATAGGACTCTCCAGAGGAAGGTGAGTTTCTCTTGAGTGCAGGGCTTCCTGCCCCGACAAGAGTGAGTATCTGTGAAACATATATAACTGAACTGCTCGCGAGCCCACACCCACGCTACTGAAAGAATGAATGTTCGCTTCACATATGATTTCGAGCATGCTTTCTGTATCAAATTATACACCAATTATTAACTTCGCGCTTTTTAGAATTATCCTGGTTCCGTTTCAGTGACTTGTATAACGTATAGACACTTTGAATTCCTTCCGCATCAGGATTCAGCATTCAAGATTCAAGATTCAGATCCTAGGAAATCACATGAAGTTATCGCTTACGAACTAATGAAGTCCGCCACCAGTGTAAATTACCACTGCCGAGTATCGCCATCGGCGCATTTATAGCACCATTTTGCTTCTCTAGTTTTTACGAGCATCCGTTTGCGGTGCTCTGCAGCTTGTAGTGGCACATAACTTGCAGCTTCTATAGGAAGGAATTTATTCTATGCCATTAGTAGCTTTAAGAAATAACTGCAAACACAAATTGAATTTCAGTCGGTGCCTCGTAATACAGTAGAGCTGCAGATTAGAGGGGATTATTTACCGCAATAATGGTATTGTTTGGAGTTGTCTCCGGAGAAGGTTTTAAAGTACGATGTAACCTAGCAAGCGATGTAAGTGAGAATCCTGAGCCTAGATAGGGATTTTTCTGAGCAGGTGCTAATTCTAGCTTTGCATATCGGTGTGCATAGCAGTATCGAACGATATAAGCCATTCTTTCATATGCTAGAGAAACAACAAGACCGCAATGAAGATGTATATGTGATTTGATGCATAAGAGATGCCTCGATTCTCGTAGGATACGCCAGGTACCCTCAATATCAGCCGTAAAAAAGGACACACTTGAAATTAGCATTTCGTTATGTTTGCTGCTTTCCCACTTTTCGAAGCAGACTCAGGACAGACTCAGGAAAGTCACTCTTAAAAATGTTTTGATGCAGAGTACAGGAAAGAGTAGATTTCACTTAGCAGAGGTAACAATGCCGTTCTGTCTGAATGTGCAGTTGAGCACAAAAGAAGCCCTATTCGTTCTTGTCATACGCAGGTAACTCCGCCAGGCTCTATGAATTTCAAGGCTGTTCTCATCGCGGCGGCCATTTTTGGCTTTCTGATGTCAGGTAAGCAACACCAATGAATAAGAAATGTTCTTTACCTTCAAAAGCACAATTGGTACGGCGTTTAAACTAAATCCAATCTAAAAAAAATTCGCAGATTTTGATTAAGTGCATCGCTAATATCAAAAACAATCGCTGAACACCAAGAGAAAATTCGTATAACCGTATTAAGAATTCATGAAGAAGGCGCAGTGAGACTTTCCAACGATTGAGAAGTTCGATCTAATGCCCATCATTTAATTATACACTGAAACATTCTAGTTGCGCGCCGATATAGCGGAGATGAATGAACCGCGAGTGGATACTTTCTAGGGGACTCGTGCGCCGCGGTGAGAGAAAAGAGCTGCTTTGATAACTGTTGTTTCGCGTTGGCAGTACCGCAAATCCACAATCACAGGAGAAGCCCTGTAGCGCCACGGGGTTATTTTTGTGCGGAGAAAACGTAAGCAAGTCAGTTGTTTTTTTCGGTGAACAAGAGTTTCAAAAAAGTGGTTACTTCAAATGTAGTTTGGAATTGGACACTTCCCCTTTCATTGGGATAATAGTAATAGAGACTGATGCGACCGCTTTGCGCAGAAACTATAGAAAAAAATTGACCTTTCGTATGACCCAGTGTTGTGACTCTCCTTTTTTGTCTACTTTTCAGAGGCTATGGCTACGAATGCTGAAGCTGCTGCAGAAGCAAGGGCCGAACCCGTGGCGAACGAACGTGTCGAGGAAGGACCGCAAGAGGCCGGAGCTCGCATTGACCCAACTATCTTGGGATCAATGGTTGGTGGTGGGGTACGTTAGAGCCCGCAGGACCACTCAGGAGGTGTCTGGAAGCCGCACCAACGTTCCATCACTTTTTCTGAAGATATGGACAACACTTTTCGGCAGCCAACGACTGTCGTCACATCATGACAGCTTGAGCTCTTAGGAGAGCTGGCGATGCATACCTTTTGAAATAAACGCGAGTAAAAACTGTACAAAACGTGCGTAATGGTTGCAAAAAAGTTAATAATTATTTCTAGTTCTACCAAACCATAAATTAGACACAATGGAATGCTTTTGTGTGCAAGCGTGGAGCAGCCCGCCGAAGGAACACAGTATGGTCTGCAACAAACCACAGGGAGATAACGGAATAGGGAAACACAGAAAAAGGCATAGATTAAAAATAGAAATGTTGGCGGTGTTCTGTTGAATAGATGTTATCAAAATAATGGCCTTTGCCAGGTAGAAAGAAATGCCAGACAAGGGATTAACCGCGTCAGTGGTTTCGGCAGTTGCCTTTGTTAATGATTCAAGTACTCTGGCAGCAACGAGGCAGGAACATACAGCGAGCGACAGGGACTTGTGGTCCTAGTTGTGCAGTTTGCGATGACATACCGAACTTTCTACGACTTGCGGCACTGTAAGGTCTTCTCAACAACTCAACATGTTCTTCAGGGTGTACAATGTTGCACAGCTAAGCCATCAGCAAGGATTATATCCTTTCGGCAGCTGACAGTAAAAGGCCTCAATTTGTTCACCAGAATGTGCCTACTCCAAAAAGGATGCGAAAGCTAGGTTTTTGAGGGCGTTCAAGCTATTACACCGAACACAGCGTGCTTACTATGCCTTGGCCCCTGTAGTTCATGCGTTATGCTTTCGAAGTAATGATGAACCAACACGCCCAAATATAATCCCTACTGAGGGCAACGCTATTCGCGGCCTTGACATGCGCATTGAAAATATTGAAGCGTGGATTTCTGCTAGTGTTGTTTTTCCGCAGCCGTGTTGGTGAAAAACAGTATGAAATGGCAAGTGCGGTTTTAGAGAACACTTGATTACGAAGCGAACACTACATAATTGCGTGGATGTTTTCCGTTGATATACCGGCTCGTCACTGAAAGCTCACTGCAAGGTATTTTTGTACCTTTTCCTAGACATATACACATAAAACAATTTATGAAATTGAATGAATAAATTGCGACGTAAGCTCAATTGCGTCCTTGCGGATGGTATGCCTTGTCAATAGCTGCATGCCGCTGTTTCCAAGTGCTTATGAGAATAATCTCAGGCTTCTAACGCAGTTCCACCGTGTAGACAAACAATGCATGTGTTTAGCCCTACTGGCTCATGTTTTGCTTAGCTGGGTTGTCATCACCTCTCCTGACGATAATAGGCTTGGGTCAAAGCTTTGGTAGAGGTTAAGCTGATCTATATTCTTCGCGCCACTGATGCAAGTTGAAGACGACAGGGTGCAATGCACTGTGTGAGATATTGTTCATTTTAATTTCGTCAAGGCATTATTTACCTCAAAAACTCTCTGTGCCCCCAATTCTTCGCTAATCACCCTATGTGGGCATGAGAAATAGCATGTGGACAACAACAACAACAATAATGTTGGAGAATACGGGACGCGATCATATGCGTGGTAAGTGAATTAGGTCGTGATTAGAATTTTTCGCGTTGACAAGCAAAACTTTGACATAATTGTATCGACAATTATCAATTTGGCATCGTCGCTGGAGCTCAGATGAATTGTGAAGAAAAAATGGCCAGGCTTAGCTTGGTTAAGCCAAGAATGCGTTGCATATCTCGGTGGAGTTCCGTGCTGCTCCGTCGACTCGATAGGCTATTGATTCGATCTCCATTGAAACTGCTCGTGTAGCAGCGCTCGATCGCCTTTGAGCCGACAGACTATCGGTTCGAGGGCCCTCGAAATGCCCCTGTGACAGGGGTATAAGACTGTCTCGACGGAGGAGCGCAGCTCTTTTATACATATGCCGTGACGTCAATCATAGCGCAGCGCCCCTAGCGGGAACAGCGGGAGTCAGGTGGTGGCTGCGGCCGCGCGCGACCGCGCCAGTTGGGGCCCAGCTTTTCCTCCGTGACGTCACGCGGCGGGGGAGCGCCCCTAGCGGGAGGAGCGGGAGTCAGGTGGTGGCTGCGGCCGCGCGACCGCGCGAGTTGGGGCCTAGCTTTTCCTCCGGCTGTTGTGACGTCACGTCACGTGGTTTGGTGGCTGCCCGGCCGCGCCCAGGGGCTGAACTGAGTGATTGCAATATGCAACGCATAAAATCTGGTGATTTGGCTCACGTGGCTAAACCTGTTATAGCAGTTGCCGTGCTCCTCCCACGGCTCCTCGGCTCTCAAGGCGCATAAAAGGGATGTGCTCTGTCGGTTTTTTGGAGCCATTTTCTACTGCGGCGCGTAGGGAATATCATGAGTCCGAGAAGCAGCGATCGGTTCAGCATTTCACCTACAGCACACCTAGAAAAGAATGGCTGGTGGGGCATAATTCTCACGTATCCAAGGATGTACACGCAGTTCTTGCAGAAAACACAGCAGACAGTTCCAGATGTTCCGTTTCGTATACACAAACTATAAAAAATCAGAAACACTGACAAATACTTTTTAATGACTTCTGAAGAATGCAAGAAATGTTCGAAATCTTTAGGAAAACTTTTATCACCGATCATTTGGTTTGGATATACCAAGTCTCAATGTCCGAAGCACAAAGTTCTATTTTGTACCATTCACTCAAATATTTCTTGTTTCATTTACAACAGAATGCCACTATTGTGGCACAGCTAATCGAATACAAATTACGCAAGTGTTGCTTTTCAAAACTAAACTTTATAACATTAAGTCCTTCGGCCCATCTGTCACCTACACGTGACTTTCTAAAAAATTGTTTCAAAATCAATTCGAACCGATTGCGTTGAAATGATGGACGGCGACATGCGCAAGGTAAAGAATAGCAATTTCATCTCGGCAAGTATTGTTGACTTTTAAACGAATTAAGTGCACAATCTGTGGCAGCTCTACTTCAGCTGAAATCTGAAAGCCACAGTGTGCACCCTTATAGCGCTATCCTCAGAACTAGAAAAAGCTTCAAACTGACAAGGAGAATATTTATATACTAATTTTCACCCTTATTTTTATTAGTCTTTTTCCTTTATGATTCTATAGAAGCGCACTGTAAACGAACGGTGCACTGGGCGAGTTGGTTGTTATTTATGGTTGCTTAAGAAAATAAAGAATGTTTCGAGAATGCGAAACCAAATGAAGACCGTTAGCCAAGTTGTTTTCACGTATACTTTCCACAATATTGTTTTTGTTGTTGCGACTGAAGGTAGAATGAAAAGAAAAGTGCCGGGCCTGTCCAATGGCTTAACCTGAGTCACAATCGCTGCCACGTGCAGACACTGGAAGAGTTGAAAGAAATGTGAGAGGAAAGATTGAAAGAAAGGACGCGCGTCGCAACAACCGCGTCATCGGAAGCAATGACGACGGTTTAGCAACAGATTCCTCTGGTGACCAGGAGCCATGGCCACACGTACGACAGCCCAGAGACCCCAGCCCCGTAAGCTAAGTAAGCCACCTTCCTTTCGACAAATTCGGATATCAACGTGTATATAACAAAACAACGATTCGTTTGGTAGCACTGGCATTCCTCGGCGAACAATTGTTCGCCTGCCACGGCCCTCCAAATTTCGCTGTTAATTACGGTTTAGAGGAAGAAAGGTCGTCGGTACTAACCCTTCAAACATACCAGGATTAAACTTAACTAACAACTTTTAGCGCCGAATAGGGCTGATTCCTTTGCCCCGCTGAAAACCCTTTGCGCCAGGGACACAAATTTGTCACCAATGGCGACGCCATGTGGCACCAGTCTCGGCACACTCAGAAAAATTACTGAAGGTGGTGGTGGTTACATCTTACTGCCACAAAATGGAAAGAATTAGCTGGGGCTTGGGCGAGTCCACGGTGGCCTCCGGTCGAGGACGACCTCTAGAGTATTGACCTTTTCTGCTTTTGAGCAGAAATGCGAAAGCCGTTGTTGTATTTGTTAGCCTATGAAAAAAAGGCACATACCCACAATGGGGGATTGGCCAAGAATCGGGTGACTATTCACCTCTATTCAGGTAATTAAAATTAAAAGCACGCGGGAAACTAACACCGGAGGAAAGGGATGACAGTTTTTACTTCAAAATTAGTACTTATAATAATAATAAAATAATAAAGAGGAACTGCATTCGAAAGCCGTTCTTTGTCCTCTGTCACTGAATTTTCCTTTTCTTTGTTTTCCGCCCTATAATTCCACTTTGTTTTGTTTTTCTGTGTATTTTTTTCTGTATTTGTTTGATATCCCGATCAAAACGCACGACAGATTTTTTTGTCGCGGATCTGTCGCGAGACAAAATTTTGTGTCGCAAAACGAGCTGTCGTGTCGTGCCCTGTGTCGTGCGACAGAGGTTCGTGTCTTGGGTTTTTAAGCGCGACAAATTTTTTGTAATAGGTTTTGCCGCTCGACAGACATCTTTTGTCGTGCAATGAAGGTCCCTGTCGTAGCATTTGTCGCGCGACAGGTTTCTGTCGCAGCTACTGTCGTGCGAAAGAGGGAGTCGTGCCACGCGACAGAGACTTCGTTCGTCAACAGAGTTGCCTGTCGTGTGTTCATCTGCGCGACCGACTTCCAGCACACCTCGTTTCATGCGACAAAAGTGCCTGTCGTGAGGCCTGTCGCGCGGCACGACACCTTGTTGTGGGATGCGCCGCGCGACAGATACCTGTCGTGGAATGTGTTGCACGACAGATACCTGTCGTGTATAAGTCGCGCGACAGATATCTGTCGTCGATTGTGTCGCGCGATAGATACCTATCGTGGGATCTGTCATACGAGAGATTTCTGTCGAGGTTAATGTTTTTGTTGCAGAATTCTATAAATACTTTTGTGCCGTCGTGTGACAGCGATAGGATCAAATTGACCAAGAAGCGTTAAAGCGCGTTCACTGTGGCGAGTCGCGAAGGGGTTGCAAGGTGCTCTGGTCTGTTGGTGACGGGCGCCGAACAAAATGATGTGTTAATTCACATTGGCGAGTAGAGTTTTCAACTACCTTTCCGCAACCTGGCTATCTCTTCGAACGAGAATGGTTGTTGTTAGCCTTTCAAAAGATGGCACATACCCACACTGGGTGATCGGCCAAGAATCGGGTGTCTATTCACCTCAACGCAGTTAATAAAAAGGAAAAGGAAGTGGGAGCGCAACACCGGTGAATTCTTCGTCAAGAACAGAAAAGGGATGAGAGTTTTGATATCAAAATTATAAGAATAATAATAAAGAGAGGGACTAGATAATATTGATTAAGTCTAAATGTAATAATTTATAGAAAAGAAATGTTTGGAACACTTAGCAAGGCAGGCGGTGAGATTCTATCAGGAAATTTAGAACAGCGGTACAAACAGATCTGTTGCTGGACCCAAATGTGGTGGCGCCAAATGATAGCAAGAGCGGTCTGCTCAAACTAAGGCCGAGTATGCTGCAAGGGCTCCTCCAGCAACCGTTTTCTCAGAGAGTTGAATCGGCGACAATACAGCCAGAAATGTTCTATAGATTCAGGCTCACGGCAAAATGCGCAAAGGGGAGAGAGCGCCAAATCCAACTTGTGTAACAAGAAATTTAGAGGGGGGATGCGGCAGCGGAGCCTCGTCAGTGATACTTCAAGCTGCCGAGAGCAACAAATTTTCCTGTTCCAATAATATTCAAGGTGCTCATAATCCGCCGATGTTAAAAATGTTTTGTCTTGCGTGCTTAAAAACGCACGTCGTCGAAATCTAGATGCTGTAAAATAGGCTGTTGCCGGGATGATTGGCAACACGAGGCCGCTGAGGGAAGCCTTTGCGAGATTGTCAGCAATCTCATTTACTGTCACACTGCTGTGACCGGGAACCCATACTAAATGAACAAGGCTCAAATGCGGAGGAAAATAAGGATAAGAAAGTTGTTAAAATGGGACCCTCAACATGTGCAGCGAGGGACGAACACAAAGATAAAGAATCAGTAATTACTGCAACTGCTGTAATAGAGGGGTCTAACTTGAGTAGAGCAAGTACAACTGCTAGAAACTCGGCTTGAAAAATAGGGGTGAAATCTGGAAGGCGCAGTGAAAAGGACCAGTCTAAATTCGAGCAAAATATTCCCACACCTGCTTTTTCATCGCATTGGGATGCGTCAGTGGCTATTGCTATACCTGTAGGTAGGGTCCTCAGATGATCTTCTAGATGACCATTTAGAATACTCAGTCGCAAAAGTTTTGCATTTTTTGGGATTATGTCGTCGAAAACAATGTGGATAGCGGGCCCATTGCGAAGCGTAGGAAGGATATCATAAATGTGTACATCTAAAGGCTGAAGTAATTTTTGCACAAACACTACCTGAGTGGAATTGAAACGAGACCAGGGAACACCAAAAAGGAATTCGGCTGACAAAAGAAATGCTTTGATCCTGAGGTAAGTTTGCACAGTTACAAAATTGAAGTCTTGATAAGAGAGGCGGAATGCGGGCTTCAAGGTACAGCACAATGGTAGCCACAAATTTTGGAAGACCGAGGCACATGCGAAGTGCTTCCCTCTCTAAAAGGACGATAGGACGAAGTTAATATGTAGCCGAGCCTGAAAACAACACTGATCCAAATTCTAAAATTGGCCTGACATAAACTGTGTAGATCATTAATAGCGCATCTCTGCGCACGCCGTACCGGTGATGACATAATCTCCTTAGCATGCCTACGGCACGAGCCCCTTTCGCCGCGACATGGTCAATGTGAGGTCGCCAGGTGAGTTTGTTGTCATAAATGACTCCTAGGTATTTTAGAGATATAACCTGCGGTATTATTTTTAACTGGCAAGTGAGAGAGACCACTACAGGAGTGTATAGAGGGAAAACAAGGGTGGTGCACTTGCCGACATTTAACTTCAGGTGTAATGTGTTCAACCTGTGCTCAAGTGTATTCAAATATGACTGCAACAGACCATACAGGGAATGTATATCCGGCGCAGCAGCAAAAGACGCAATGTCGTCCGCATAGACGTAAGTGCGTACATGGCGGTGGAGAGTAATTGAGCTCAACAGAATATTAAAGAGCACAAGAGAAAGAACAGCTCCTTGCAGTACACCTCGCGTTTGCGTGTACCTTTGAATGAACGCCATTATGGACGCAAAAGAATTCCTTGTTATAAAGAAATGCGAATATACATGCAACCATATAATCTGGAAAGTGAAGAGACTGTAGCCTATGTAGCAGGATGGAGTGTTCTACACTGTCGTAAGCATTGGCGACGTCTAACGTAACCAATGCCGCGACCAGGCATTGACGACGAGCAAGGAGAATTCTGCTCTTATTATCAGCATGTACATTTTATATCGAACACCGTGGCCGGAAACCAAGTGGGCAATGGCTGAGTATAATTATGCGGTTCACAATGGCTGACACCCGAATTAGTAACACCCTTTGTATCAACTTTACCACGTTTGATGTTAAAGAAATTGGCCTATTATTATCCAACTCATGGCCTCCACCCTGATTTTTAAGTAAAGGGATCATCTTGGACAGCTTTCACTCAGAAGGTATCCAAGCGTGTTTGAGAGAGTAGTTTATTAGGTGCAATAAGGAGTTGGGAGACCCTTCAAAGAGAATCTTGAGCATCTTTGTAGTAACACCATCAGGACCAGGAGAAGCAGCTGGCAATCTCTGAACGACTTGCGAAAGCTCTGATAGCTTTACTTGTGAGGCATCATCATTTGGCACGACTGATGCAAACAACATTGGGCGCAAAAGTAGTAAAGACGAGAACCGCTTTTGCAGGCCAGTGGCAATTAATTCATCCGCCGGATAGCTTAACTAATGCCTGAAAATTATGAGAGGACATGAGCTGTTTCCTAGACCATAGAAAACCGAGTAGTGCACGTCGGTTGCCCGCCTTTGAAAGATTATCGAAGTGCTCTGAGTCATATTTTTCCTTCGCGCGAGAAACTGTGCGTTTAAAGGTGGCTGCAATAAATTTATAATCACTCCAGTTATTCTGGCATTGGTTATGAAGAAGCTTTTTCCATGCTGCCTTCCTCCGCCTGTAATCACTCGTACAGTCCGCATTCCACCAGTTAGAAGATTTTACTTTTGTTGGCCTTACCAGGAACTCCGAGTTTTTACGGCTTTCCTCTATAGCCAGACATATGCTTGCTGACTGGTGGACCCCGGCAATGTTAGACACTGAAGCAAGGGCAGAGCGCAACGCCGTCTGAAATCTGTCATAATTTACAAGTGACCGCAACTGAGAAGACGAAGGATTAACACGACATATGATATCAAAATGAATAAGTATATGCTAACTTGAGGTGCCGCTACGAACAGCAGACCAAATCGTTACGTGAATTCCAGGACTAATGAACGTGAGATCTAAAACAGATTGAGTGTGTGAGCGTAGATAAGTGGCCTATCCTGAATTTAAGCACATCAGGTTGTGATCAGAAACCCAGTCCCAAAGGCGCTTGCTGCATGTATTAGTCCTAACACCCCACGACACATGGTGAGAATTGAAGTCCCCAGCCACGAGAACTGGGTTTTTACAGTTAGCGATTAACAAGTCCAGAGGGCTAACATCCTGGACTTCATTGAAGAAATAACAATTTGCTATTGAAAATGGAGAGCACCCAGGTAGTACAAAGTCTAGTGCCAAAATCTCACAGTCAGTAGACATTTGTTTAAAAGATCCCATAGCCCTGTGGCAAAATTTTGATGGGGGACCCGCTGCGCTTAAGAAGCCGCGCTTCAGGCTCCACCATCTCGTAATCATAGATTATACCAACATCCCTCGAAGTACCCGAAGTAGGTACAGCGAAAGGGGCAGAAGTTTGTTCCTGGGGCTGTGATGCTTCTGGTATTGTAGACCGGATAAGAGGAGAGGGAACTGCTGTCGAAAGAGGTGCCAAACAGGCCTGCACGGCATGTGTAAGCTGAGTCGCTAGAACGTTTGTAAGGCACTCCGACACACTTGCGACAATCTTTTCTACCATTTTAGACATGGAAGCCTCCCCAGCAGCCGTAATTGCCTGGGACAGCGTTGAGTCTAACATGACACCTTGACGAGCGGTCACATCGGCATAACCGTGGGCACTTTCTTTGACCTCTGAAATAGCGTCACGGCGCGAACAGCGTTTTCTGTCAATTATCCCCAGAATTTGGATTTTCTGAGCTCGAGAGGGACAATTTGAGTAGTTTGCAGAGTGGGCACCACCGCAAAGGCAACACTTTTCATTCTTCTCAGTGCAGGTGCTCGCTGAATGACCATCCCAGCAGTTGCAACACCTTAAGTAGGATTTGCAACCGCCGACGCTATATCCATAGCGCCAGCAGTTGTTACACTGCAGAGGCCGAGATGATAACGGGTCTACCCGAAAAATTAGAGGCCATGCCTTGATTTCTGAGGGGCAGGAAGTGCCGGCAAAGGTAGCAATCACTGATTCAGTGGGCATCCGCAAGTTGTTTACATCCCGGCTACAGCGGTGCACAGCAACAACACCTGCAGCCGACAGAAGCTCAAGAGTCTCTGCCGGAGACAGGGAAGAGTCTACGACCCGTACAATACCTTTTATGCACGCCAGATGTGAAGGGATGAAAGAACGTACACGAAGGGATTCAAAGGATGAGGAGTTTAGCAAATCTCTTACGCAGGCAGGTCTGGCGATCTGCACAGAATCCAGCGCGTCCACACAGATTGACTCATAATGAGAAGTGGCCGACTGGAGAGCAGCCCAAACAGCACCTGTGTTGTTCATCTTGATTGCACCAGCATCCTTAAGCACCAGCGCGACAGGGTTACTGCCGACACCACTGCGAAAAAGAGCTTCCAACGGCAGGTGATCAGTGGACCGAGAAGCCGTCGGATCTCCCCTGGCCGGGAGACTGGGTCGACATAGCCCGGACTTACTGCCTTACCGCGGAGAAGACGCAGAGAGAACAGGCCACAACCAGCCACCCGAAACTTAGCCGATCGTTCCCAGCAGAGCAGAGCAGACAGTGGGCACCTGACCTTGACTTCCTCTTTGAGAGGCGTTCAGCCGGCGCTCAGGGAAATCTTCTTGGTGTAGAGGAGAGGCACTGCTCGAGCACCCATTTCATTCTCTTCAGTTCCCACATTACAGTGTGCCGAAAGTAGGACGTGCTCAAGAGTAATGCGGCTTTAAAAGCACAGAAAGCTTTAATGCACAAGCGACGAAGCCAGCGGTGCCTGCGTATTCGCGCGTGCTTGCGGTAGCGGCATGTAGCCAGCCACAACAGCACCTACCCTTCAATCGCCGTGTTCAAGTCGAATGGCTATACTGAAAGCAAGTGTCGTCCTGGATGCTGTGACGCGTTCGCCAAGCCATGTAACATACTGTACCGCTACTACTACATGCGCAGAAAAGGTTAAGGACACATATACGCGCGTCGCGGAAAAGACTGTCGTCAGTCGTCAATCAGAGAAAATGAGTCGCCGTAATCATCCGGCTATCACAAAGGCAGCATGTATGTACATGCAGGCAGTTCTCTGTATAAATGTTCACAGGCCCCGATATCACTTTTCCATGTTTCAGTTTTAAAAGCGTCATCTTTTACTACTTATGTTTGTCAAGGACACGTGTGTCTGCAGGGAAGGTCAAATTTACAAAGACAGTTACCACACAATATCATTAGCAACAGCGCTCGCGGAGAGGCTTATGGTGACTTCAAATCGCAGAGTTGGAGCACTTCTGTAGCAACGTTTCCTGCTCTTTTCGGAGCAACTGTATTCGAAACGCAGATCTGAGGCGCGGATCGAGTCTTCCAATCGTAGACAGGGAGCGGTTGCCGAGCCGAGATTGCTCCGTGGAGCAGTCGGGACTGCTCCGCCGAAATCGGCGGATCCGACCGGAAGGTTGCGTGTCGTTGTTATTCAGCGGCGATAGCGGCGCCCTACATGCTCTGGACTGCATGCTCTGGCCAGAGCAAGTGTACTCCAATCGCGCTTCAGGCGCTCTATCACAGAGCGTGCAGACCGCTCCGGGCCTGCGATTGGAATTCACCATTAGTTGTCAACCATACCTTCGATCCGTTTTATATATGCCAGTATAGCGGCTATCGAAGTGGAACCCTGGGGACCCCCATTTGCATCAAAATTTGAGGCCTCCCGTTTGACGCAGAATGCTCGATTTGGTGTCAAATGACTTGTCATGTTTCGGAGGATAAAATATATATTGAGATGAAGCCCAAAATATCTGTGGGATTCCCACCGACAACCTTTCTACTCCCAAAAAATGCATTCCTGGGACATCTAAATAGCCAGTATGGTCTAATAGTTTGTTGCAGAGGGTTCCAAATGAGGTCAAATGATTCATTTTGCTGTAATGCACACGTTTATACTAGTCCTTAACTGATATAGCAGGGGTAAACATACCGTATATAGCGAAGGTGGAAGTAAATCGCAATAGTAGTGCAAAATCTTTGAAGTCGATGGCGCTGCTTGTTTCTTAAACGAATGTTTCCGAAACGAAACATCCCCAGGCGGTCCACTACGGCACCTCTCACTTCCTTTCATCTTTCACTCCCTCCTTTCTCCCTTCTCTTACGGCGCGGTTCAGGTGTCCAACGATATGTGAGACAGATATTGCGCCTTTTCTTTCCCCAAAGACCAAATAATATTAAACGAAACACCCTTCTCCACGTTTGCCTATCATAAAATAGCACAAACAAAATACTTTACTACTTCGTTCATTGCTTCGCTGAAACTTTAATGACGGTGACACGAAAATGTAGCTAAATATGGAGAACAGCGTATGCAGCCGATGGTGACATGCGGCGGCCGGCGTGTTTCAACCGATTTGAACATGGACACCCAGAAACGTAGCACGCAATCGGGCGCTGCCCCACGCCTTCGCTTGAATTTCCCGGCGGACCAAGAACCCGGTAATGCCCAGGTGACGTGTCGTTATAACCCGCGACGCTACAGATTGGGTGACTTATTCTGTGAAATGATGTTACAAGCGACTTCCATAAAAGGGTGTACTTGTTCGGGGCTCCCACCGCCTCCCCCCCTCCCCACCCCCCTTCGACCAATAGGCTTAACTTGCGCGAACTCTGGAACTCGATATTGTGAACGCACTGCGTAGAAGACGATGAGTTAGCAGTGTCACGCGACGGAGCGTTCGCGTTAGGCCAGCTGCGATCAGACAGCGCACTATTTTGCTCAGGGTTGGTACTTATCGGATTAGTGGTTGCGCCTTAATATTCGTAATACTAAATTATTCTGAGACAGTGATCGCATGTTAAAGGCTGGCGCATGTTCCTCGCCTTTTCATTTGTAAACTTATCTGTGCTTCCCTAATAGAACAGGATTTGAGGAAGTGTTATCTACAAGTTAGATCAATCTTGCGTCGCTCCTGAGCTGTAAGCTTCGATGCTTCTTCTCCTTCTGAGCACTGCTAGCTGTTGGTGATGTCTCTGCACACTCATTTAGGATTTCTAGATTTTTGCTATATCCCTCGCTTGTGCGGCCCGCATTCAAGTCGTTCGCTATTGTCGATGGTTGTTTTTGTTACTTATTTCCACTTTGTTATTTATTCTTGGTTGCGTGCCATCAGCTGCGCTGCCGGCGATTCTCCGAGCTCGGAACTCTTCCCAGGCACGGGACCGTACCCACACATTTCCCTTCACCGCACTCACCAGTGCTCTTTGGAAATTTTTTGTTTCTCTAGCCCTTTCTTGCATTACCAGTCGACAAATTTGTGCAGTTTTTAATTCCACTCAGATTTGTTTGATGCGCTGCCAATTTTTGTATGATGCTAAGCTTTTATGTGAGATATCAGGCATCTTGCTTGAGAAGGCATGCTTTTTTCCATTCTCTCTCATCATTTATCCAAGGCAGACTGGTCGCAACCTAATGTTTAATGCCTAGACATAGGTGCAAGGTACCATGATGGGAATAAATGAAAACCTGTGCATCCTTTATTCAAATTGTCGTGCGGTATTTCATCCAGGTCATCTTCCAGCTCCATCCTTGGAAGCATGAGAAAAAATGCACCACGAGATGCTCTTTATTTCGGACGCTGCAGGTGAAACACTGAAATCTCTGTATAACAGTGCCTTGCGTTAGCGCTTGAGTACTGAATGCAGGATGAGTAAAGGCAGCCGCCGATAGCTGTTTGTATACATTATGCGACTTATCTGGAAAGCATTCTCTTTTTCTCAGATTCGGTTTGATGATCTAAGAGCACCCTTAGCAACAAACGACAACCACAGATCAACAAAACACCAAGAAGAAGAGATGGTCATTCCGAACAGGAGCCATATTTAGCAAAAATGGAGCCAAAAAATTAGGAAGGCTTCTCATAGTGTGCTCTGTAAGTCAGGTTTTTAGAAGTTTTGGTAAGGCAGAAGAACGAATCTTAGATAAGTCTGCATCAAATGGTTTTCGCTTAAGAAGCTGTATACAGTTGCTTTAGGCTTCGTTTCGGAAAAAAGGATTGTAATCAAACAAATTTCAATTAAATCTATACCTGAAAGAAAAGCAGTATTTTTTTTGCTAATATGAAATGCGTTCTCTGACATTCCAGAGGAGAGCCTAAATTGGAATGTCATTCCAACCTTCCGTATAATCCTGCGCGGTAATTGTAAGATAAACTTTTCCGTGATAACATCCCCGGCTCATAACCCGCTGTGTTAGCCTTGCTGCATATGTGGTGAACACATGACCTTTGTTCCTTTTTATCCTGTCAAGATAATCAAATGCCATTTTTTGAGGCCGATAGCATTTCTAGTTTCATTAGATCTGTCCTTCAGTTGACGCCAGGATATTTTTTGAAGGATTTATATTCGTGCAGTTCAAAATATGGCGACGTCGAGAGGAGGACACCGCACACCGAAAAATAATTTTCGGCTCGGCCCGTGCCCTTCGAGTCGAAAATATAAGGCCAGCATTTTCCATCCTTCTGCCATAGGACTCTCCAGAGGAAGGTGAGTTTCTCTTGAGTGCAAGGCTTCCAGCCCCGACAAGAGTGAGTAAATATGAAACATATGTAACTGATCTGCTCGCGAGCCCACACCCACGCTACTGTAAAAATCAATGTTCACTTCACAAGTCATTTTGAGCTGGCTTTTAGACCAAAATATATACCAATTATTAAATTCGCGCTCTTTTAGAATTCTCATGGTTCCGTTTCAGGGACTCCAATAACGTATAGACACTTTGAATTCATTCAGCATCAGGATTCAGCATTCAAGATTCAAGATTCAGATCCTAAGAACTCACATGCAGTTATAGCTTACGAATTAATGAAGTCGGCCACCAGTGTAAATTACCAATGCCGAGTGCCATTATCGGTGCATTTATAGCACCATTTTGCTTCTCTAGTTTTTAGGAGCTTCCGTTTGCGGTGCTCTGCAGCTTGTAGTGGCACTTAACTTGCAGGATCTATAGGGAGGAATTTCTTCTATGCTATTAATAGCTTTAAGAAATAATTGCAAACACAGTATTATTTTGAGTCTTGGAGCCGGTGCCGCGAAATACAGTCGAGCTGCCGATTACAGGCGATTATTGAACGCAGTAATGGTATCTATTGGAGTTCCCTCCGGAGAAGGTTTTAATTATAATGTAACCCGGCAAGCGATGTAAGTGAGAGTGCTGAGCCTAGATAGTGTTTTTTATGAAAATATTGCTACTACTAGCGTTGCAGAGCGGTGTACGGAGCAGTATCTAACGATATAAGGAATTCTTTCATATGCTAGGGAAACAATGAGACCTCAATGAAGATGCATACATGATTTGACGCATATGAGATGCCTCGATTCTTGTAGGATACGCCAGGTACCCTCAATATCAGCCGTAAAAAAGGACACACTTGAAATTAGCATTTGATTATGTTTGCTACTTTGTCACTATTCGAAGCAGACTCAGGGTGAAAGTGCGTATTCGCCAGAAAATGATTTTTGCTCGAAAGTCACACTTGAAAGTGTTTTGATGCAGAGTGCAGGAAAGAGTAGAGTTCACTTAGCAGAGGTAACAATGCCGTTCTGCC
Organism: Amblyomma americanum; assembly: GCF_052857255.1. NCBI lineage: Eukaryota > Metazoa > Arthropoda > Arachnida > Ixodida > Ixodidae > Amblyomma > Amblyomma americanum. Next base: position 84,636,583 of record NC_135498.1, on the reverse strand, counting down.
TGAATGTGCAGTTGAACACGAAAGAAGCGCTATTCGTTCTTGTCATACGCAGGTAACTCCTTCGGCCGCTATGAATTTCAAGGCTGTTCTCATCGCGGTGGCCATTTTTGGCTTTCTGATGTCAGGTAAGCAACACCAATGACCAAGAAATGTTATTTACTTTCAGAAGCACAAGTGGTATGGCGCTTAAACTAAATACAATCTTTAAAAAATTCGCAGATTTTCGTTAAGTGCATTGCTAATATCAAAAACAATCGCTGAACACCAAGAGAAAACACGTATAACCGTAGTAAAACATTCATGAAGAAATAAGGCGCAGTGAGGCGTTCCCCAAGATTGAGAAACTCGAACTAATGTACATCATTTAATTATACACTGAAAGATTCTAGTTCGCGCCGATATAGCGGAGAAGAATGAACCGCGAGTGGATACTTTCTATGGGGCTGGTGCGCCGTGGTGAGAGAAAAGAGCTGCTTAGATAACTGTTGTTTCGCGTTGGCAGTACCGCGAATACAAAATCGAAGGAGCAGCACAGTAGCGCAATTGGAGTATTTTTGCGCGGAGGAAACGTAAGCAAATCAGTTTTTTTTCGGCGAAGAACAGTTTCAAAGAAGCGGTTAATTCAACGGTAGACTGGCTTTGGACACGTCCTCTTTCATTAAGATAATACTGATGGAGACTGATGCGACCGCTTTGCGCAGAAACTATAGAAAAAAGTGACCTTTCGTATGACCCATTGTTCTGACTCTCACCTTTTTTGTCCAATTTTCAGAGGATATGGTCACGAATGCTGAAGCTGCTGCAGAAGCAAGGGCCGAAACCGTGGCGAACGAACGTGTCGAGGAAGGACCGCAAAACGCCGGAGCTCGCATTGACCCAACTATCTTGGGATCAATGGTTGGTGGTGGGGTACGTTAGAGCCCGCAGGACCACTCAGGTGGTGTCTGGAAGCCGCACCAACGTTCCACGTCTCTTTCTGAAGATATGGACAACACTTTTCGGCAGCCAACGACTGTCATCACATCTTCATGACAGCTTGAGCTGCTAGGAGATCTGACGATGCAGACCTACTGAAATAAACTCGAGTAAAAAGGGTACAAAACGTGCGTAATTGCTGCTAAAACTTAATATTTATTTCTAGTTCTACCAAACCATAAAGATAGACACAGAGAAATGCTTTTGTGCGCAAGCGGGGAGCAGCCCGCCGGAGGAACAGAGTCCTGTCTGCAACAAACCAAAGGGAGATAACGGAATAGGGAAGCACAAAGAAAGGCATCAATTAAAAAGTGCAATGTTGGCGGCGTTTTGTAGAAAAGATGTTATCAAAATAATGGCATTTGCCAGGTACACAAAAATGCCATACAAGGGATTAACCGTGTCCGTGGTTTGGGCAGCTGTCTTGGCCAATGATTCAAGTACTCTAGCAGCAACGAGGCAAAAACATACAGCGAACGAAAGGAACATGTGGTCCTAGTTGTGCAATGTGCGTTGACATACCGAACTCTCTGGGATTTGCGGCACTGTAAGGCAAGTGCCATATCAGCATGCACAACTGCTTCACAACGCCTACGTTTACTTTTGGCTGAGACTTTCGCCTTCAGGCACGACGTTCACTTGCCGTCCTGAGCGGTGGGAGTCAGTTAAGCACACACTAGATGTTAGCAAGCAGCCGTCACTAGATTCAGACTTCATGTGATGCAAAGGCAAGATGATCCATGATCGGTAATAGTAACCGATTGGATTCAAGAAGATTAGCGTATTATATGACGGCAGAAAATTAGGTGGGTTGGATATATTATTATATTAGCGGGTATACAGGTGGCCGGGGCAGGAACAGGACATGCTGATTTGGAGAGATTTGCTAGAAGTTGGCGAAGGCACGCTGATGATGATGATGATGATGATGATGACGGTGGGGGTGCTTATGTGATGACAGTGGAGAGGTTATGTCGGCGACATTTGTGTCCCCGTCACTATAAAAAAAACGCCTCCTTTTGCTATTCTAGCTCCCAAGAAAAATGATGACCCTAAGCGAGAAGAGAGAGAGAAAGACGAATAGAAAGTCAGGCACGTTACCTAGGCGAAAATACTCAACATGGTCTTCAGGGTGTACAATGTTGCAAAGCGAAACCATCAGCAAGGAGTATATCCTATCGGCAGCTGACAATAAAAGGTCTCACTTAGTTCAGCAGAATGTGCCTCCTCTAAAAAGGATGCGAAAGTTAGGCTTTTCAGGGCGTTCAAGCTATTACACCGCACACAGCGCGCTTACTATGCCTTGTCCTCTGTAGCTACTGCGTTATGCATTCGTAGTAACGATGAACCAGCACGGCAAAATGTAATCCCTACTTAAGTCGACGTTATTCGCGGCCTTGAAATGCGTATTGAAAATATTGAAGTGTGGATTCCTGCTAGTGCTTTCCTGCAGTCGTGTTGGTGGAAAACTGCATGAAATGGGAGACACGGTTTTTGAGAGAACACTTGATTACGAAGCGAACGCTGCATAATTGCGTGAATATTTTTCTTTGACATACCGGCTCGTCAGAGAAAGCTCGCTGCAAGGTATTTTCCTACCTTTTCCTAGACGTATACACGTAAAACAATTTATGAAATTGAATGAATAAATTGCGACGTATGCTCAATTGCGTCCTCGCGGATGGTATGCCTTGTAAATAGCTGCATTGTGCTGTTTCCAAGTGCTTATGATAATAATCTAAGGATTCTAACGCAGTTGTACCGAGTAGACAAACAAAGCATGTGTTTAGAACGAATGGCTCATGTTTTGCTTGGGTGGGTAGTTGGCACCTCTTGTGACGATATTAGACTCAGGTTAAGCTTTCATACAGGTTAAGCTGATCTATACTCTTCGCGCTACAGATGCAAGTCGATGAAGACGAAAGGGTACAATGAACTGTGTGAGATAATGTACATTTTAATTTCGTAGAGGCATTATTTACCTCAAAAACTCACTGTGCCCCCAATCCTTGGCCAATCCCCCTATGTGGGCATGTGCCATAGTATGTGGACAACAACAACAACCCTAGTGTTGGAGAATACGGGGCGCGATCATATGCGTGGTAAGTGTGTTTAGGACGTGATTAGAATTTTTCGCGTTGACAAGCAACACATTGACATAATTGTATTGACAATTATCAATTTGGCATCATCGCCGAAGCTCAGATGAATCGCTCCGCAAATTCTGGTGGTTCCGCTCACGTGGCTAAACCTGTTATAGCAGTTGCAGGGCTCCTCCCACGGCTCCTCGGCTCTCAAGGCGCACAAGAGGGATGTGCTCTGTCGGTTCTTTCGAGCCATTTTGCACTGCGGCGCGTAGGGCATATCATGAGCCCGAGAAGCAGCGATCGGTGCAGCATTTCACCTACGGCACCCCTAGAAAGGAATGTCTGGGGGTGCATACTTCTCACGTTTCCTAGGATGTAGACGCAGTTCTTGCAGTAAACGCAGCAGACAGTTCCAGATGTTCCGTTTGGTATTGCCACCTATATTTGCAGTGTTTATTCGTTTTTCAATTCTGCCGCCACACCACTTTATCGCTTTGTTGGCGACGCAAGACGCGCCTAGATTTATCTTGATATATCGCAGCCAGGCAGAGCTGGTTCTACGTTGTTCCGGAATGTTCTAGTAACTTTGCACGTTTTACCTCGAAACATCGCTATCAGCTTTAGGTTGAGCACGGCCGACAGCGACGGGCATTCTGTTCGAGGACCGCTGAGTGATCCAGTCCATTTTGGGTGCAAGTCAGCCCCATAAACAGTTTTCTTTTCGAAGACCCTTTTGACCGTCTTCATCGCTGCTTCGACTGCCGTCACCACTACGTGACACTATACACAAACTATAAAGAAATCAGAAACACTGAAAAATACCTTCGAATGACTTCTGAAGAATGCAAGGAAAGTTCGAAACCTTTAGGAAATCTTTTATCACTGATCATTTAGTTTTGATATACCATGTCTCAATGTCCGAAGCATAAAGTACTGTTTTGTACCATTTACTCAAATATTTCGCGTTTTATTTACAACTGAATGCCAGTATTGTGGCACAGCTACTCGAATACAAATGATTCAAGTGTCTTTTGATAACTAAACTTTATAACGCTCTGTCCTTCGGCCCTTTTTTCACCTACATGTGACTTTAAAAAAAATTGGTTCTAAATTAATTCGAACCTATTACGTTGAATTGATGGACGGCGACAATGCGCAAGCTAAAAAACAGTAATTTCATGTCGGCAAGTATTGTTGACTTTTAATCGAATTAAGTGCACAATCTTTGGCAGCTCTACTTCAGCTGAAATCTGAAAGCCAGAGTGTGCACCCTTATAGCGCTTTCCTCATAACTAGAAGAAGCTTCAAACAGGCAAGGAGAATACTTATATAATATTTTTAATTCTTATTTTTAGTAGTCTTTTTTTCTTTAGGATTCAATAGAAGCGCACTGTAAACAAACGCTGCACTGGGATAGTTGGTTGTTGTTTACGGTTGCTCAAGAAAATTAAAGAATGTTTCGAGAATGCAAAACCAAACGAAGAGCGTTAGCTAAGTTGTTTTCACCTATGCTTTCGATAATATTGTTTTTGTTGTTGTGACTGATGGTACAAAGAAAAGAAAAGTGCCGGGCCTGTCCAATGGCTCAAGCTTAGTCACAATCGCTGCCACGTGCGGACACTAGAAGATCTGAAAGAAATGTCGGAGGAAAGATTGAAAGAAAGGGTGCCCGTCGCAACAACCGCGCCATCTGAAGCGATGACGACGGTTTAGCAGCAGATACCTCTGGTGTCCAGGAGCCATGGCCACATGTGCGACAGCCCCGAGACCCCAGCCCCGTAAGGCGAGTAAGCCACCATCCTTTCGACAAATTCGGATATCAACGTGTATATCACAAAAGAACGATTCGTTTGGCAGAACTTGCATTCCTCGGCGAACAATTGTTCGCCTGCCACGGCCCTCCAAATTTCGCTGTTCATTACGGTTTATAGAAAAAAAGGTCGTCGGTACTAATCCTTCACACATTCCAGGATTAAACTAGACTAACAACTTTTGGCGTCGAATAGGGCCGATGAGTTTGCCCCACTGAAAAGCCGTTTCGCCAGGGACACAAATTTGTCTCCAATGGTAAAGCCAAGTGGCACCAGTCTCGGCACGCGCTCAGAGCGCACGTTATGAAAAATTACAGGAGGTGGTGGTGGTTACATCTTACTGCTAAAAAATGGAAGGAATTAGCTGGGGCTGGGGCGAGTCCACGGTGGCCTCCGGTCGGTGGCGACCTCAAAAGTATTTACCTTGTCTGCTTTTGAGCAGAAATGCGAAAACCGTTGTTGATTTGTTAGCCTATCAAAAGATGGCACATACCCACACGGGGGGATCGGCCAAGAATCGAATGACTACTCACCTGTATTTAGGTAATTAAATGAAAAGCACGCAGGAAACCAACACTGGAGGATTCTTCCGAATGAAAAGAAAAAGGATTACAGTGTTTACTTCAAAATTATTATTATTAATAATATTAATATTAATAATAATAATAATATTAATAATAAAGAGAGGAACTGCATTCGAAAGCCATTCTTTGTCCTCTGTCTGAATTTTCCTTCTCTTTGTTTTCCGCCCTTTACTGCCACTTTGTTCTTTTTTCTATGTGTATTTATTTTTGTTTCTATATTTTTTGATCCCGATCAAAACGCACGACAGAATTTTTTTGTCGCGCATCTGTCGCCCGCCACAATTTTGTGTTGCAAAACGAGCTGTCGTGTCGTGCCTTGTCTCGTGCGACAGAGGTTCGTGTCGTGGGTTTTTTCGCGCGAAAAAGGTTTTTGTAGTAGGTTTTGCCGCTCGACAGGCATCTTTCCTGTATTTTGTCATGCAAAGAAGGTCCCTGTCGCAGCATTTGTCGCGCGACAGGTTTCTGTCGCAGCTACTGTCGTGCGAAAGAGATGGTCGTGCCACGCGAGAGACTTCGTTCCTCAACAGAGTTGCCTGTCGTGGGTTCATCTGCGCGACAGACTTCCAGCACGCCTCTTTTCATGCGACAAAAGTGCCTGTTGTGAGGCCTGACGCGCGACACGAAACCTTTTTGTGGGATGTGCCGCGCGACAGATACCTGTCGTGGAATGTGTCATTCGAGAGATTGCTGTCGAGGGTTTTTTTTTTTATTTTAGAATTCTAGAAATACTTTCGTGCCGTCGTGTGACAGCGATAGGATCAAATTGACCAAAGATGCGTTAAAGCGCGTTCACTGTGGCGAGTCGCGAAGAGGTTGCGAGGTGCTCTAGTCTGTTGGCGACGGGCACCGAGCGAAATGATGTGTTAATTCACATTGGCGAGTAGGGTTTTCAACTCCCTTCCCGCAACCTGGCTATCTCTCCGAACGAGAATTGGCGTAGAGGAGAGGCATTGCTCGAGCACCCACTTCATTCTCTTCAGTTCCCTCATTAGAGTGTGACGAACGTAGTGCATGCTCAAGAGTAATGCGGCTTTGAAAGCACAGAAAGCTGTAATGCACAAGCGACGAAGCCAGCGGTGTCTGCGTATCCGCACGTGCTTGTGGTGGCGGCATGTAGCCAGCCACAACAGCGCCTGATCAGCAATCGCCTAGTGCAAGTCGAATGGCGGTACTGAAAGTCAGTGTCCTCCTGGATGCTTTGACGTGTTCGCCAAGCCATGTAACATACTGTACCGCTACTACTACATGCGCAGAAAAGGTCAATTACACATACATGCGCATCGCGGAAAGGAAAGTCGTCCTTCGTCAATCATAGAAAATTACTCGCCATAATGATCCGGCAATCACAAAGGCAGCATGTATATACATGCACGCAGTTCTCTGTATAAATGTTCAAAGACCCCTATATCATTTTTCCACTTTTCAGTTTTAACAGCGTCAGCTTTCACTACTTAAGTTTGTCAAGGACACGTGTGTCTGCAGGGAAGGTCAAATTGACCAAGACAGTTACCACACAATACCATTAGCAACAGCGCGCGCGGAGAGCCTTAGTTGTCACTCATACCTTCGATTCGTTTTACATATGCCAGTATAGCGGCTATCGAAGTGGAACCCTGGAGACCCCCATTTACATCAAAATTTGAGGCCTCCCGTTTGACGCAGAATGCTCGAGGTGGTGTCAAATGACTTGTCATGTTTCGGAGGATAAAATATATATTGAGATGAAGCCCAAAATATCTGTGGGATTCCCACCAACGGCCTTTCTACCCCTAAAAAATGCATTCCTGGGACATCTAGATAGCCAGTATGGTCTAATAGTTTGTTGCAGAGGGTTCCGAATGCTGTCAAACGATTCGTCTTGCTGTAATGCACACGTTTATACTAGTCCTTAACTGATACAGAAGGGGTAAACATACCGTATATAGCGAATGTGGAAGAAAATCGCAATAGTAGTGCAAATATTTGAAGTCGATGGCGCTGCTTGAATCTTAAACGAATGTTTCCAAACGAAACATACCCAAGTGGGCAAAATTATTCCACAGAACTCCATACGGCACCTCTAACTTCCTCTCTCCTTTCACTCCCTCCTTTTTCCCTTCTCTTACGGCGCGGTTCAGGTGTCCAACGATATATGAGACAGGTACCGCGCCATTTCCTTTCCCCAAAAACCACTTATTATTAAACGGAACTTCCTCAGATCTTTTATTTTCTCCTCACCACATTTGCTGAGAACCCCGATCTAAACACTTGAAGCTCCCTTAGCTAGCGCTATTAAATCCAACATTGATCCAGTGTTGGCAGAGAATTTTTTAGCGGCACTAACGTGCTGCTTATCGTAAAATAGATAAAAACAAAATATTTTACGACGTCGTTCGTTGCCTTCGCAGAAAATTTCATGACGGTGACACGAAAATGTCGCTAAATATAGAGAACAGCGTTTGCAGCCGAAGGTGACATGCGGGGGCCGGCGTGTTTGAATAGATTTGAACATGGACACCCAGAAATGTAGCGCGCATGGGGCGTTGCCTTACGCCTTTCAATTCAATTTCCGGGCGGAACAAGAACACGGATATTGGTCAAGTGACGTAGCGTTATACCCCGCGAGGCTACAGATTGGGTGAGTACTTCTATGAAATGATGCTACAAGCGACTTCCATAAAAGAGTGAGCTTGTTCAAGGCTCCCACCGCCTCCCCCTCCCCCCCCCCCCTCTTCGACCAATAGGCTTAACTTGCGCGAACTCTGGGACACGATATTGTGAACGCACTTTTAATGCCCTTTCAGACTTGCAAGCCGCAAAGGGCATGCGACCAGGAGTCGCTTGCGATCAGGCAGCCGCTCAACAACGCAATTGCTCACACCTGCAAGGGCGTCCTGCGGGCCTAGTTCTCGTTTGATTCTCGGTCGAAATGAGAATGAAATTTTGGGACTGACGTCAGTCGTACTTTTTCGAGAGGTTTCTTCTGCTTTAGCCAAGTCTAGCTCCTGCGCCACCGCGCTCGGTCCTCTAGAGTCTCTGGTCCCCAGTGTGACTGTGTGCTACGACAACCTGAGCGAACAGGAGGATGCCTGGCGGTTTAAATGTGCACAACAGCCATACATTTAAGAGTCATGATAACTTAAGGGCGCCCTTCTCGGTGCCGGCATGTCAGCCTGGATGTCGGCCGCCAGCGTCAGAAAAATTCGATAGTAATGTTTGTTCAAGTCGATACTAAGCCGTCGGATGGAGAATCGTATTCGAATATAGAGTTGTTGGTAGAAGCGATAACAGGATTACAAAACAAATGTCTTCCCGTAGCGCATTTAATTGCCGCTGCTCAATTGCGCCTCTCCTGGCCTCAGCAGGCTCCGCTCCTAAATGTGTCGCGGAAACCGAGCATATCTTTATTTTACTATGAGACGAGGTGCGCAGTAAAACGATGAAGAGAGCAGCATCTCAGCGCTAGCCAGTTCCGAAGTGCACTTAGCTTCTGCATCGATGTGAAACCGACAAGGCTTAGCGACGACTAGGGCAGCCAGGGAGCAGCGCATAGTTCAATACCCGGCACGCCCGCGGGCGGCGTCGTTGCCGATTGCATGGCTCGCTCACTACGGCTCGCTCACTGATTGGCTCAGCAGCTTGCGACTTGCACTCGGAAGGCTGAAAAATTGAGCAGCGAGCGACTGGCTTGCGACTAAGCGATACTTTATGCCCGCGTTTACAGTGCTTGTGAACAGCAATTAACGAACATATGCTTGGGGTGTCGGCTGCGTTGCGGCGAGTCTTAAGATCGTCCGCGGCGCCATCATCAACGCTCGTGACGCACAGGCTGAGAACCTCAATTTCAGTACGAGCCAAAAGAGCTTGTATTTATCGGAACGATAGGAACTCGAAAACACCGATGCTTCGATGCGCTACTGGCTTCTTGCTTTTGAAACTACACGCGATCAGGATGAGGCCAGTGCGAGCCGCTGTTGCATATTAGCTAAAGTGTGACACAAATATCGACGTAGTTTCGTAATGCAGTTGATATCAAAGCAATCTTCTTGTACTGGTCACAGAATAAGCTGTAATGTTTCACGATCTCCGGTGAGCGTGCCAGTGTCGCGCAAATTATTTCAAAGCAGCTGCTCTCCATCGTGCCGCTCGCGTTCAACATATCCACAATATTCGCCAGCTTGAGATGCGGCACATTTCTTCGCTTTTTTGTCGCAACTTAGTGATTTTATCTGGCGTCAAACTAAATTGCATTCCATCAACAACGACGTCTGGTAGCACATACGGGTCACTTCTGAGGATCACAGGATTGCAGCTTGTGCAAACGACATGCCAGAAGAAGTAATTGAAACGTTTTTATATTCATAAACAATGCAAAAATAAATGTCAAAATTACAGCGTCCTTGTTGTGAACGTAATTTAAATATTTGTGGTGTAAAAAGCAATCTTGTTTGTGGGTTGATTTTTCAACGACGCGGAAGCTCAGCTGTCGGCATCACGACCGCACAAACGACGCGTCGTGTTTTGTATAGTTTGCCTCTTTGAGACATTGCTTGAGTGCTTGTACGGCGGACACGTGTGAAGAGCAACTCATTGAATAGGAAGGTGAGCAGGAATGTGTTTTGGAAGCCAACGTCACGAATTACGCCCGGTCAACATTGACGAGTTTCAACGGGTAAGGCATGAAGAAAGACAATGCTGCGACGTCATGTCATCTGTAAAGGCAACGAAGACTCCTGCGCGGTTTTACTAAGCCTGTATAAATCGCATGACCAGTGAGTCCTGTTCTGCGTTTCTTTGCTACAGATCTGTATTCACAGGAGCTATATTTATCCGGCTATAAAGTGACGTTAAAGGAGGCAGTCTGCATGCGGCCGCCACAGCTATAATGCGGCGCCAGAAAAGCAGCGCCCATATCCTGCATGACAAGTGTTGTTCTCATTGTCTTTAGTGCGTTTAGTACTCGTGTGTCGTAACAAATAAAAATGGCACCAGATATCACTACAGAGTTGCGCTGTTACTTGCTAGTGCTGCGACACTCAGTGCGAAAGCATGGATTTGCACTGCGTAGAAGACGATGTGGTAGAAGTGGCGCGCGACGGAGCGCTCGCGCTGGGCCAGGCTAAGGAGCTAGGCTAGGCTAGGCTAGGGAGCTCTTCGTTGGTGTTTACGTGGCTCAGCTGCCCAGGTTGCATGGCAGTGGCTAAGTACCTGGCGGTGTTGTGCTAGCTTGCTAAATTTCTCCTTTTTGTCTGTGCCTGCTTATTCATGTTCTGGGGTGATTGGGCGCAGGACGAGAGCTTAATGTCTACTTCTTCTCCAGGCCAGGGGTTTTCCCCTTGGTCAGCATCTCTTCCTCAAGACCAGCTCCCAATTGATCTCTTTTTCGGCAGTGGTGTTTCAAACATTCCGGTCGTTTTAGTGCCTTCCATTGGAGGCGCTATCCGACTGAACAACCTGGAGGCAGTGCAGGCGCCTCTTCATGCCACATCGAAGTACATCATGCGAATTAGCGATGTCCGGCAGTTCGGCAGGGTGGTATTTTGTGCAGGTCGCCGGATAAAGACTGTATTGAAGACCTTCTAAAGTGTAAAACCTTCGCCAACCACCCGGTGAGCGCATTCATTCCGGCTCAGCTAGCATGTTCCAAGGGCTTGGTCCCAGGGGTCGACTCTCGATTGAGCCCCGTGGAAACGCGTAAGAACCTCTCGCCTGCAGGAGTGATTGGTGTCCATCGATGCAGCAGGATGGTTGACGGAGTAAAATTTCCTACGGAGTCCATCATTGCCACATTTGCTGGAATATTTTGCCCGTCAGAGATTAAGGTGTGGTCATTGGTTTTTCAAGTAGATGCCTTTAACTCTCGGCCCCTTCAGTGTCAAAACTGCTGTTTATTTGGAAAACAGCGGCAAAGCCTCCATATCGGCCTTACGCTGCTGTGCCTGAGGGGAACGTCACTGCAAAGAGGAATGTCCTGAACAGCAAGAGAAATGTTGTTTGTGTAGCGGTGCTCACCCTGCTTATTCGCCTGACTGTCCTGCACGAGCACAAGAAGTTCAGGTGTTCGAGCTTATAGACAAGCTCAGATGCACGCGGAGAGACGCTTTTGCCGCAGTCATGGAGAGAGAGCCTCAGGCTACTCTAGTAAAAGGCTAGGCTACTACAGCGGCAGTTGAGAAAGCTGTGGCAATTGAAATGGATCGCGTTATGGAAACCATGTCCACGCGCATTTCGCAGGTCATAGCTGCTCAGATGACCAATCTTTAGCAGGCGTCCACCGCGCCGCTCTTGTCTTCTTTGGCTTCGGAAGCTACCCCTCCTTCTGTAGCAATCGATTCCGCTCCACGGGGCCATAAACAATGTGAGCAACAAAAGACCACTCAGGCCTCTCCTTCGAATATCGTTATGGACGCATCCTCTATGGATTGTATGGATATGGAGTCTGATCTCCGCGCAGAGAAACGAAGTGGGTCTCCTCTAAATATTGCAGGTCCATCTTGCTCCCAGTCAAAGACAAAGAAAAGTAACTTAAGTTAAAACGCTAAGACCAGTTTCTAGAGGCAGTCTCGGCAGCGGCACTCTCATCAAGATAGGGTTCTTAAGAGTACTCCAGTGGAATTGTCAATCTATATTCTTAGCTTCAACAGATTGAAATTTCCTATGCAATCAGCTGCTATCAGATTTATTTGCTTTACAGGAATCATGGCTAACTTCAAATTTCAATTATCATCTCAAGGATTACCGTTCGTTCCGGCTTGACCGGTCTTCAAGAGTGGGATGGTCGTTAGTGCTCATATCTACAAAGTTTTGCCACAGGGCATGCATTTCTTTTCAATATGCGGACAATGAATGTGAAATCCTTGCGGTTGACTTGAGTGTCCCAGCTCAACAGGTCTTTATGGTAGCTAATGCATATTTCCCGTCTGGTGTGCATGACACTCGGCCCCTTGACTCACTCATGTCTAGTTGCCGATCTCAGGTTCTATTACTTGGAGACTTCAATTCGCACCATGTGACGTGTTGGTTTAAAACAGACAGCTTTGGTTCTAGACTATATGATTGGGCTTCCTGCAACAACTTTATCTGCAACAATTCCGGATTTCTTACATTTGTTCGGTGTCAATGCCGCTCTGCCTTGGAGTTAACTTTTTCCTCCCCAGGAGTCTCTGTTATGTCTTGGGCGCCTGTTGACTGTGCAACAAATAGTGATCATCTACCGATTACTTTGAAGTTTGCGTGCAAATTAACTCATCCTGAGCGACATCAGCGCACGTTAATAAATTGCAGTTGCTTTAAAGACACGCTCAGCCCTCCAAATCACTTCAGACACTTGCGCTCAGAGAAGTGCCGAAATCAAGGCTGCACATCTATGTTCACTACTGGGCCATGCAAGGCAAAATTCTGAATTTTTGGTTAAGAGAACAAAGGGTGTAATCGCGAACAATTGGTGGAATGCTGAGTGCACGCGTGCATATAGACGACGGAAAGCAGCTTGAAAGAAACTTCTCATCAATCAATGCCCAAAAAATTGGCTGGATTATAAGTATGTTGCAGCAGCATTTAAGCGCACTGTCGCCCGTGAAAAGGAGGAGTATAACACAAATCTATATGATTTCCTTTCCCAGTCAGGAAATGAACGAGGTTTATTTAATTTCATGAGACGCAACAAGGTGATTCCTCCGGCTGCCAACATTGAATCCCTCGTTCAGTCCCCTGCTAACATCGCAAAGGCCTTAGATGATATTGCGTGTGGCCTAGAGCTTCGCTTTATATCAGCTTTACCTTCTCCTACCATATCCACATGCACCTCAAGTGATTTCACTGTGGTCTCTATGCCTGAGCTGTCGCAAATTGTTCTCCGCTTATCCCCAACGGCTCCTGGCCCCGATAAAGTAACTTGATCTATGATCAAAATTTTGTTCAATGAATCTCCTGCAGACCTGTTGGCTCTAATTAACCATTCTATTAAAGGTCCTTGGATATCGCATGAGTGGCGTCTTGCTGAAATCGTTCCATTGCTTAAAAAGCAAGCGTAGGGCTTAAGTTTAGACAATATACGCCCTATTTCATAAACATCGAACCTAGTGAAACTGATGGAAAGGGTCCTTCTCCGCCGTGTCATGTCATTCATTTCAGAAAATGCTCTAGTGAATCCATGTCAAATTGGTTTCAGGCCGGGTTATTCAATTTGGTGTGCTCATACTTACCTTGAGAGTCGTATTAAATTAGCTCGCAATAGAAAACAGTTTGCTGCGCTTGTTACCTTTGATGTCAGTAAAGCATACGACAGCGTTGAGTACTGGACTCTATTACTAAGATAACAGGAACTCAACTTCCCAAGCTATTTTGTAGCATGAATTTCTGTCTTTTTGGAAAATACAGAATTTTACTGCTGCCAAAATGGTGTTTCCTCAAGGAGATTTCCACAGACAAGAGGTGTTCCGTAAGGATCAGTTCTCTCACCTGGTCTTTTTAACATTTTTCTAAGCTCAATTCCATGCATTCAAAATGTGAAAACTTATGTGTACGCCGACGATATTGCTATTTTTGCATCAGCAAGTGACATTCACACTCTTTATCAAACCCTACAAAATTACCTCAATGTTCTTGACAACTGGCTAGGAAGAATTCATCTGTCCCTTAATGTGAAGAAATGCGCATTGTTAGTATTTCCAGTTTCTGTTCCAGTAAATATCTGCCTGCTCTATAGAAATAACATATTACCTCAAGTTCAGACGGTGAAGTATCTGGGAGTAATATACGACTCTACTCTATACTGGCGGCCACATATTGAGCAAGTTTATGCAAAAGGAGTTCGGACCATTGGCATCCTGCACATGCTTTGTAGTGCTATGTCAGGCATGAAAAGGCATACGTTCTGATGATTTATAAAATATACGTCCGCCCAATTTTGGAGTTCGGGTGTGTTTTATTCTCATGAGCTCCTGCCTATACACTTCGCCCTCTTTTGCTTTTCTAGCGTGAGGTGTTGCGCCTTTGTCTGGGTCTTCAAAAATGTGTCGCCAATGCTGTGAATTCTGCACCTTGAGGCGCGAATGCCATCGTTATCAGCTAGGTTTCGTCTTTTAACAATTCAAACATTTTTAAAATTGTGCGACTCACATCTGCACGCTACAAGTATAATATTTCTTAGTCAACCTTTCGCCTTTTTTAGTGCTGCCTGGTCCCGTTTTTTACTCCGCAGATATGTTACGTGCAGTTCCTCCTTGATCGAATAAATATTCATTTCACATATGTCCGACAAATGTATAACAACTACCATCTGTCCAGATTGAATTCGATGACAATTTCTCATCGAATGCAAAGCTGCAGCCCTTCCCGCTTCTTCAGGGTCAATTGCAGGACCACCTAGGTCCTTTCCTTCTCATGTTCTTATTGGTACCGATGCTTCGCAGTATCGCGAAAAGGCAGGTGTGGGAATTTTTTCGCCTTCACTGGATTGGTCTTTTTCTCTCCGTCTTCCTGACTTCACTCCAATTTTTCTGGCTGAAATATTAGCAGTAATCTTAGCCTTACGAAAATAACAAACTACCATTTCCCGGGTCGTGGTTATGACAGACTCTCTGTCCATTTGCTCTTCCTTATCCTCACCCACTGCGTCTTGGGCATTACGCCTGTTTAGGTTCCTGATTCCACTCCATCTAAATTCGGTAAGGTTGCTTTAGGTACCAGGTGATATGAGCTTTCACTTAACTGAGGTTGCATATTCCTTAGCAAGAGCCTCTCTCAGCGGCCCAATTATTGCTGTCCTGCCAACGTGTGCATATGCAGCTGCGGTGATGTTTCGCAGCTGGACAATATTTCAGGAATTTGCTGCCTCGGCTCTTACATCATCTCCCGAATATCAGCATCTTCTGCATCCTTGGAGTAGTAAAGACTGGCGCTCACGCAGACTAGAGGTCTCTTTCATGCGCTTCCGTTGCCGGGTACCCCTTCTAAATTTCTACCTTCACAGATCTGGCCTGGCAGCTTTCCCACTGTGCCCTTTTTGTGCCGAGCCTGACACAAAGATCACTTCCTGCTGTTCTGCCGCCGCTTCTCTCATTTGAGCAAGCGTCTTTTGCAAAATCCATTTCATCAACTTGGCTTGCCTGTGTCTTCCGCGGTTGTTATTTCCAATGGCGCTTCTGTGCTTGGACGAAGCGACCGGAGTGTACGCTCTGCTGTGCAAACTTTTCTTCAAAAAACGCAGCAACTCCCATTCTAATTTCTTTTTCCCGCTTACAGGCATTACAGGCATTGTATACTATTATGCACATTAAGCCATTGTCCCGTCTTCGATCTTCAAGTTAACAGGACCCCTGTCCTTACCTCTTCCAATCTATCAGACTTTCCTGTATCCAGTAATTAACCGCCTGTGTCTTGGCCACTCCCTCGTAGTCGGTATGTGCCAGCAGCATCTGAGGCCTTCCTTCCTTTCAGATGCGACCACACAGCGCACTATTTTGCTCTGGGTTGGTACTTATCGGATTAGTGCTTGCGCCTAAATATTCGTCGTACTAAATTTTTCTGAGACAGTGATCGCATGTGAAAGGCTGGCGCATATTCCTCGCCTTTTCGTTTGTAAACTTACAGGATTAGAGGCAATGTTATTTAAAATTTAGATCAATCTTGCGTCTTTCCTGAGCTGTAAGCGTCGATGCTTCTTCTCTTTCTGAGCACTGCGAGCTGTCGGGGATGCAACTGCACACTTATTTAGGATTTCTATCTCTTTGCTATATCCCTCGCTTGTGCGGCCCGCATTCAAGTCTTCGCTATTGTCGATGGTTGTTTTTGCTACTTATTTCTAATTTTTTATTTATTCTTGCTGTCGTGCCATCAGCTGCGCTGCCGGCGATTCTCCGAGCTCGGAACTCTTCCCAGGCACGGGATCGTACCCACACACCTCCCTTCATCGCACTCACCAGTGTTCTTTGGAATGTTTGTTTCTCTTGCCCTTACTTGCATTACCAGTCGACAAATTTGTGCAGTTCTTAATTGTATGCGGATTTGTTAAATGCGCTCCCAATTTTTGTATAATGCTAAGCTATTATTTGAGATATCAGGCTTCTTGCTTGAGAAGGCTTGCTTTTTTCCATTCTCTCTTCTCATTTATGCAAGGCAGACTGGTCGAAACATTCTATTTAATACCTAGACATTGCTGCAAGGCATCATGATGAGAATTAATGAAAACCTGTGCATCCTATATTCAAATTGGTGTGCGGTATTTCATCCAGCTCATAATTCAGCTCCATCCTGGGAAACGTGAAAACAAATGCGCCAACAGATGCTCTTTATTTTGGATGCTGCAGGTGAAGCACTGAAATCTCTGTATACCAGTGCCTTGCGTTTGCGTTAGTGTACTGAATACAGGATGAGTAAAGACAGCCGCAGTTAGCTGTGTGTATACATAAAGGGGACTTATCTGGGAAGTATTCTACTTCTCTCAGATTCCGTTTGGTGTTCTAAGAGCATCTTTAGCAACAAAGGACAACCACAGATCTAAGAAAACACCAAGAAGAGGAGATGGTCATTCCGAACAGGAGCCATTTAGCAAAAATGGTGCCAAAAAGTTAGGACGGCTTCTCATAGTGTGCTCTGTAAGTCAGATTTTTTAGAAGTTTTGGTAAGGCAGGAGAACGAACCATTAATATGTCTGCATCAAATGGTTTTCGCTTAAGAAGCTGTAAAGAGGTGCTTTTGGCTTCGTTTCGGAAAAGAGGATTGTAATCAAACAAATTTTAATTGAATCTATACCTGAACGAAAAGCAGTATTGTTTTTTTTTTGCTAATATGAAATGTGTTCTGTGACATTCCAGAGGAAAGCCTAAATTGGAATGTCATTCCGACAGTCCGCATTATCCTGTGCGGTAATTGTAAGATAAGATTTTCCGTGATAACGCCCCGGCTCATAACCCGCTGTGTTACTCTTGCTCGATATGTGGTGAACACTTGTCATTCGTTCCTTTGCCTCCTGTCAAGATAATCAAATACCATTTTTCGAGGCCGAGAGCATTTACAGTTTCATAATATCTGTCCTTCAGTTGACACCAGGATATTTTCTGAAGAATTTATGTTCATGGAGTTCGATATGGCGACGTCGAGACGAGGACACCGCACAGCGAAAAATAATATTCTGGTCTGCACGTGCCCTTGGAGTAAAAAATATAAGGCCAGCATTTTCCACCCTTCTACCATAGGACTCTCCATAGGAAGATGAGTTTCTCTTGAGTGCAGGGCTTCCAGCCCCGACAAGAGTGAGTAACTATGAAACATATATAACTGAACTGCTCGCGAGCCCACTCCCACGATACTGCAAAAATCAATGTGCGCTTCACATAATATTTCGAGCGTGCTTTTTGCACCACATTATATACAAATTATTAAATTCGCACTTTTTAGAATTCTTCTGGTTCCATTTCAGGGACCCCAATAACATATAGACACTTTGAATTACTTCAGCATCAGGATTCAGCTTTCAAGATTCGAGATTCAAAACCTAGAAAATCACATGCAGTTATCGCTTATGAACTGATGAAGTCGGCCATCAGTGTAAATTGCCATTGCCGAGTGCCATTATCGGCACATTTGCAGCACCATTTTGCTTCTCCAGTTTTTACGAGCTTCCGTTCGTGCTGGTCTGCAGCTAGTGGTGGTACATATCTTGCAGCTTCTATTGCAAGGAGTTTCTTCTATGCTACTAATAGCTTTAAGCAATAATGGCAAACAGAATATGACTTTGAATCTTGGAGCCGGTGCCGCGAAAGACTGTGGAGCTGCAGATTACAGGCGATTATTTAACGCATTAATGGTATTGTTTGGAGTTGCCTCCGGAGAACGTTTTAAAGTATGATGTATCCCGGCAAGCGATGTAAGTGAGAATCCTGAGCCTAGATAGGAATTTTTCTGAGCAGGTGCCAATTCTAGCTTTGCAGAGCGGTGTACATAGCAGGATCGAAGGATATAAGCAATTCTTTCATATGCCAGGGAAACAATTAGACAGCAATGAAGATTGCATACTTGACTTGATGCGTATCAGATGCCTCGATTTTTCGTAGGATACGCCAGGTGCCCTCAGTATCAGCCGTGAAAAAGGACGCACTTGAAATTAGCGTTTGTTTATGTTTGCTGCTTTTCCACTTTTCGAAGCAGACTCAGGGTGAAAGAGTGCATTCGCCAGAAAATGAGTTTCGCTCGCAAGTAACTCCTGAAACTGTTTTGACGCGGAGTGCAGGAAAGAGTAGATTTCACTTAGCAGAGGTAACAATGCTGTTCTGCCTGAATGTGCAGTTGAGCACAAAAAAAGCGCTATTCGTTCAAGTCATACGCAGGTAACTCCCTCAGGCGCGATGAATTTCAAGGCTGTTCTCATCGCAGTGGCCATTTTTGGCTTTCTAATGTCAGGTAAGCAACACCAATGACCAAGAAATGTTATTTACCTTCAAAAGCACAACATCGCAGAAAGCAAAATTCGCAGATTTTCGTTAAGTGCATCGCTAATATCAAAAACAATCGCTGAACACCAAGACAAAACACGGATAACCGTAGTAAAACATTCATGAAGAAATAAGGCACATTGAGACTTTCACAAAGATTGAGAAGCTCGATCTAATGCACATCGTTTAATTATACACTGAAAGATTCTAGTTGCGCGCCGATATAGCGGAGATGAATGAACCGCGAGTGGATACTTTCTAGGGGGCTCGTGCGCCGAGGTGAGAGAAAAGAGCTGATTTGATAACGGTCGTTTCGCGTTGGTAATACCGCGAATAAAAAACCAAAGGATAAGCACTGCAGCGCCACTGGGGCTCATATGTGCGGAGAAAACGTAAGAAAATCTATTTTTTTTGCCGTGAAGAAGAGCTTCAAAGATGGGGTTAATTCAAAGGTAGATTTACTTTGGACACGTCCTCTCTCATTAGAATAATAGTGAAGGAGACTGATGCGAGCGCTTTGCGCAGAAACTATAGAAAACAATTGACCTTTCGTATGACCCAGCGTTGTGACTCACCTTTTTCGTCCAATTTTCAGAGGCTATGGTCACGAATGCTGAAGCTGCTGCAGAAGCAAGGGCCGAAGCTGTGGCAAACGAACGTGGCGAGGAAGGACCACAAGAGGCCGGAGCTCGCATTGACCCAACTATCTTGGGATAAATGGTTGGCGGTGGGGTACGTTAGAGCCCGCAGGACCACTCAGGAGATGCACCAACGTTCCACCTCTTTTTCTGAAAATATGGAAACTTTTCGGCAGCCAACAACTGTCATCATATCTTCATGACAGCTTGAGCTCTTAGGAGAGCTGGCGCTGCAGACCATTTGAAATAAACACGAGTACATGAATACAAGACGTGCGTAATGGTTCCAAAAGTTAAATAATATTTATTTCTAGTTTAACCAAACCCCCAAGAGAGACACAGATGAATGCTTTTGTGCGCAAGCGGGTGCAGCCTGCCGGAGGAAGAGAGTCCGGTATACAACAAACCACAGGGCGATAACGGAATAGGCAAACACAGAAAAAGGCATAATTTAAATATAGCAATGTTGGTGGCGTTTGTATTAAACTTGTTACCAAAATATTGGCATTTGCCAGGTACACAAAAATGCCACACAAGGGATTAACTGCGTCAGTGGTTTTGGCAGCTGCCTTTGATAATGATTCAAGTACTCTAGCAGCAACGAGGCAGCAACACACAGCAAGCGACAAGGACATGTGGTCCTAGTTGTGCAATTTGCGATGACATGCCGATCTTTCTGTGATTTGCGGCACTGTAAGACAACTGCCACATCAGGATGCACAATCTGCTTCACAACGCCCTCGTTTACTTTTGGCGTCAAGCTTCCGCCTTCAGGTACGACCTTCACTTGCCGCCCTGAGCGGTGAGAGTTAGCTAAGCACACACCAGCTGTGTGGAAGCAGCCGTCACTAGACTCAGACTTCATGTGATGCGAAGGCAAGATGATCCATGGTCGGTAATAGTAACCGATTGTATTCAAGAAGGTGAGCGTATTATAAGACGGCAGAACCTTAGGTGGGTTTATTATAATAATATATTTGCGGGTATACAGGTGGCCCCGACAGGAACAGGACATGCTGATTTGGAGAGATTTCGTAGAAGTTGGCGCAGGCACGTTGATGGTGAAGATGATGACGGTGGGGGTACTGGTGCGATGAGAGTGGAGAGGTTATGTTGGCGACAATGATGTCCGCGTCACTATCAAAAAACGCCTCCTTTTGCTATTCTGGCTCCCAAGAACAACGATGCCCCTATGCGAGAGGGAAGAAAGGCGAACGGAAAGGCAGGAAGGTTAACTAGGCGGAAAAACTCAACATGGTCTTCAGGGTGTACAATGTTGCTATGCTAAGCCATCAGCAAGGAGTATATCCTTCTGGTAGCTGACAATAAAAGGCTTCACTTTGTTCACCAGAATGTACCTCCTTTAAAAAGGATGCGAACGTTAGGCTTTTGAGGGCGCTCAAGCTATTACACCGAACACAGCGCGCTTACTATGCCTTTTCCTCTTTAGTTACCGCGTTATGCTTTCGAAGTAACAATGAACCAACCCGCCCAAATATAATCCCTACTGAGGTCAACGTTATTCGCAGCCATGACATGCAGTATTAAAAATTTTGAAGTGTGGATTTCTAATAGTGTTTTTCCACACCTGTGTTGGTGGAAATGGCGAATGCGGATTACGAGAACACTTGATTACGAAGCGAACACTACTTATTTGCGCGGATATTTTCCTTTGACATACCGACTCGTCAGTGATAGCTCACTGCAAGGTATTTTTCTACCTTTTCCTAGACGTATACACATAAAACAATTTATGAAATTGAACGAATAAATTGCGATGTTAGCGCAATTGTGTCCTTGCGGATGGTATGCCTTGTCAATAGCGGCACGCGGCTGTTTCCAACTGTTTATGAATATAATCGTAGGGTTCTAACGCAGTTATACCTAGTAGACGCGCAAAGCATGTGTTTAACGCGACTGGCTCGTGTTTTGCTTGGCTGGGTTGTCGGCACGTCTGCCGGCGATATTAGGCTCAGGTTAAGCTTTGATAGGTTTTAAGCTGATCTGTTCTGTTCGTGCCGCAGATACAAGTCGATGACGACGACAGCGTGCAACGCACTGTGTGAGAGAGTGTTGGAGAACACGGGGCGCGTTCACATGCGTGATAAGTGTGATGAGGTCGTGATTAGAATTTTTTGCATTGACAAGCACTGCACTGACAAAATTCTATCGACAAATATCAATTTGGCATCGTCGTTGGCACTCAGATGAATCGCTCCGAACATTCTGGCTGGTGGTGCGGCTCACGTGGCTCAACCTGTTATGCCGGAATAAAATGGTCGCGCGCGCTACCTCTTGGCGTATCTTGGCGTTCCACACCTTTCTGGCAGCGAAAATGTGTTACGTACACACGAAGTCTTGCACTGCGCTCAGAAATATGTCTATCGTTTTCATCGAACATTTGAGAGTTTTATTTGACCATCTGATGTGCAACCGATACGATGTGATAATTTCTTCAAGCCTGCTTAGACAGGAGGATTGGCCTTATTTCACCTGTCTTTGAGACATTAGTTGCCCGCTTCTTCTTTTTCCGTGATTTCTACCATTCGATTATTAGCGCATTCTCGAAGATTCATCTCATGACCCTATTTTTTTGATACTGAATGATTTCTTCACACTTTACTGAGCGCCTCTCTTTACTGAGGTTTATGAAGAAACTTTGGCGGTCTATGGCGGACTGTTCGAATTTACAAGGAGTACTTAATTTCTGATTCGGGTAAGAATCCGTACAGGGATTTGATAACGATGCTCTTTCCGCCGCCACTGTACCGTTGTGTGTGCTTTAGCCACAAGAATCATGATGTGTTAACGTGAGTGCGCAAGATGCCACTTCCTTCTTGTAACAAAACGTTTTTTTTTCTAAGCTACACTGCAAACCTTTTCCTCGTGACACCTGGCCTTATGGGAAAAACATTTTTGTGCTTTCTCCTAACTGGCGCCTCTACATTGTACCAGGAATCATTCAGCACTGCTCTGTTACCTGCAAAGATGCGATTTTATTTTGGGATGTGTTTCAGAGGATGCTAAAAAGGATTGTGTTTTAAATGCGTACAGCGTTCGTAACAATACGGCTACTAAACCTGACTAAGAAACGTTTGACATGTTTTTCCGCATTAAATTTTTTAGCCTGTGGAAAACGCGTATGCTCGACCGGAACGCTGAACCTGTTGTTTCAGCCAAAGGCCATTTCAAGTGAGTGATGCTCCAACTCGGGGACATTTATGATGGAATAGACTTTCTACTGGACAGGTTTCTGCTGTTTACGCAGTGTCTATCTTTGTCGTCCTTTTAGCTCTGTTGTTTTCAATCAAGCTAGTACGGTACAGTAACTAGCTGAATGGTTTTTAAATAACTTGTATATAGCCACTTTTGGTACATACATAACCTCGAGTCGTGAATAACACGTTGAAAAAAAAACGAAGACAGTCCTGATGGACATGACCAAAGGCGCGGCACTTAGTACAGCGAGGCATCTGGCAGTCGCGGCGGATATGACCGCGTCTGCGACACCGGAGACAAACAGGTGCCCTACAGGGCACAATCGCAAGGACGGATCACCCGAAGAATTTGAAAAGATGCGGTACCTCCTCCTACGTGATCTGCTCTTTAAGCACTATTCTAGCCACACGTGTTGTCGACTCCGCTGATTCAAACCCTGGAACATTCCATTCCTCGTGCCGAATTTCCGTCACTTCGCCAAACACTCTCAGGGCGTTCCGAAGGATCTCACTGGGCATGTGAAATGGTGCCCAGTGAATCTTCACCTTGATCTCCTTTCGTCAGGGGTCAATAATGGCACAGTAGGCGCCTTTCACACTCAGCCCTCCGGCCGCAAGTACAGCGTCCTTCGCGTCCTAGGTGCGGCACCTGGGTGCAGTCCCGGGGTCAGGACTGCATACGTACGTACGCCATTGTGATAGGGCCGGCCTCAAAGGACTGTGACGATAAAGAGGACATGATGGACATTGGAGGAAGCCGGAACAATGGCCCCTGTGGACCGTCGGAAGAAGAGTCCGTCTGGCGAACAAGAAAGCGATTTTGACGTAAACATGAAAACATCGAGCGCGTCTCCCGTACTCAGCTTCTTCGTCCGCGGCTAGCGTACGTAGCGCATGGCGCGCTGATTAATCGCCCGTTCTCATGGGGTTAGCCACGCGCATGTTCAGGCACCTGTATTTTGTTCGTGCCCAGGATTCTCAGCATGTCTTGTCTTCCATCAAATTTAAAATGCGGCACGTTAAACGTGCGTGGACTAGTAGCTAGGCGTAAACATTGTCAGCTAAGGCATCTCTTGTATGAGAAAGACCTTGACATTCTGGCAGTGCAAGAAACAAAGATAGAGAGTGCGTGCGCGGCAGACAATATGGTTGCGCAGTTCAAGTCGCGTTATAACGTGCGTGCTAGTCATGCAGTGGGGACATCAACGAGATGTATTCTGTTTATTAAGAACTGCCTTGGTATCGAGAAACAAGCAGTGGTGCGTTGCACGACGGGAAGGTTTGTGCTCTTTGACACGGGGAGGAAAATTTGAGAGTTGTCCGTGTGCATGCTCCTACAAAACCTCGCTGACGTCGTTTGTTTTCCCAGGAACTGTGTGTGTACATAGAATGCAATAAAATTGTCATTATTTTGGGGGATTTCAGTTGTGTTCTCAAGATGACAGATCAGGCTCAGCGGTTAGCGAAAGCGAAAGTGCTGCTTTCTTGGCAAAAAAAAAACATTGAAAAGTATTCACTTCAAGAGTTAGCCTAGTATTCAAAGGGAGACCAAGGAGGATAAAGCGGATGTCAAGAAGTACATTTTTTAAATAGGGTGCGGAAAATGGTGTTGCCAGCGGGTGTGAATACGTTTTTCTTCAAGTTACGCACTGATATGTTGCCTGTTAAAACAAGGATGGAGGCGCAGGGATTGTTTTTACCATGGGGTGCTGAATGCTTGTGCCACAAACTAGAGTCAATAGAACACGTCTTTATTGATTTTGCGGATGCGCTTCTCTTTTTGGACGTTCTATCGCGTACAGTAGACTTACCCTTCTGTGAGGGGCAGAACAGATCTTCGGAGGATTTTTGAGCACGGTGCGTCGACAGTGGTGCGTCGGACAGCGGAGCGCTGCGCGTGCCAGCCCAGCGTAGCGCGTGTGCACTTGCGAATAGTGTGTGCGAGGCGACGGGACAGGGAGGGTGGCGAGCACCAGGAGCGGAGAGCTGACGTGCCAGAAAACTGAGGTGTTCCAGCGTAGGTGGTGTCATTCAAGCATGGAGGTGGTAGCCGTCGGACGTTCGGTCCGTGCTGACGTGGACCTCTCTTGGATCACCGACGCAAGCCTCCTGCGTTCCTTGCAAGCATGAAGGTGGCAGCCAATAGATTGAAGGTCCGTGCGGCTTAAGGGCACCCTTGGATACCCTTCTTTAAGCCTCCGGTGTTTTGGGACGCCGTCGCCGGGACCTGGCTACGCTTCTCCTGCTGCTGCCAAGTTCTTCGGGCTGTTGTCTGGAGACCACCTGCGTCTTCCTGCAGGTCTCTCCGCTCCTAAGATGGCTCCCTTCCGCCGTTTCCTTCGACGCAGCGCCAGCGACGCGTCGCACTACAACCACCCGCGTCCGCCCTGTCTGCAATGCATCCCCACTTCACCTGGGTCGCTCAGTACCTGATGAACTCTTTCCTTTTATTCTGTAGTGTAGTACGTGTGTTGATTGTGTGTTTTTCTTGTTTTCGTGTCGATTTCTTATTGCCCCGTTTTTTTTAAATTATAGATAAGGCTTCGTTTTTTTCTTTTATCTATTTGTTCTCTTGTTCGAATCTGCACGCGACAGCGTTCCCCTTCGGAAAGTCGGGGACGCGTAACAGATTTGCGACACCTTTACGGAGTACGGGATACGATTCCTGGACGTTTATTTATTACTTTATTTTATTTATGGATACTGATATCTTGTTCACAAGATCATAGCGGGTGGGAAACATTGTGTTCTGAATCACCAATACAGACAAATACAAACAAAACAAATTTGCACATAGAAAAACAGCAAGAAAATACCGCGGCAAGGTCACCAACAACAATCAATTCAAAAGCTTTTCAAACAAATGCAATGATGTCTGCCTGACAACATTATCTGTGAGGTTATTCTAATCAGTGATGGTCCTTGAAAAAAAGGAATATTTAAAGCAATTAACTTGCGAATTTAATGAAGTTATGGAAAGAGAATGGCGATATCTAGTTTGGTACCCCGAGGAATAAGCAAGAAGGTGTCAATTTTGAAAGTATTATTAATTTATTAATTAATTGAAAGAAAAACTTTAAGCGACATATGCTATTTCTGTTATGAATAGAGGGTAAGCCGCTTTTTTTGAAGAGGTCACTGACTGATGCTCGCCCGTAAGTGTTATATATAAACCTTATTGCTTTCTATTGAATTTTTTCAACTTTATGTTCACCCTTCTAAAAGGGTTATTGATAATTAGTGCATATTCTAAGATTGGTCTAATAATAGTGTTGTAGTCAAGGAGGCGTGTACCAGGCCTTGCTAACTTAAGTGAGTGTGGTAAGAAAAAAGCTTTCGGAGAATGTTTGCTGTAATATAGTCGACATGCTTGGTTCAAGTGAAGTTGTCAGAAATCCATAGGCCTAGTTACTTATATTCTGTAAATTCATGAAGAAAATTATTATTAGCTGTGTAATGATATTGAAGACGGTTTTTTTAGTGTTATTCTCATAAATACGGTTTTTTAAAATTTAATTGACATTTGCCACTCCACGCACTACGAAATTATTTTTGCAAAATTATTTATTCAGCCTAATTTGATATTCAGTCGAATTTATTTTCTCATACAGCACGCAGTCGTCCGCATATAACTTGACACGTACTGACAGGTATTTACCAATATCGTTAATAAATATTAAAAACAGTAGAGGCGAGGACGGATCCTTGAGGAACGCCAGAATCAAAAGGAACGTAATTGGAGCAGGCGTTATGTAGTTCGACAAACTGACTGCGGTCAGATAGGTACGATCGTATCCATGTTAATATCTGTTGAATATTTGTAACAATACTGAGCTTATGAAGTAGTTTCTTTTGTGAAACCTTATAGAAAGCCTTTCTAAAGTCCATCAAAATAACGTCTGTTTTTCTTTCCTTCGTTTATTGCTGTCGCAAAATCGTGGATTGTTTCGACCAGCTTAGTGGATGTTAAATACACTCGTCTGAACCCATCTTGGAAAACTGCGAGTAGATTATGCTCGTCGAGGAAATTAGCTGCTTGTGCATGACGTGTTCTAATAATTTGCACGTTGTCGAAGTTAATGAAATAGGGCGATAATTATCAATACACGTCCTCTCTCTACTTTTATACAAAGGCTTAATTCTAGCAGTTTTCCAATCACATGGTAGAACACCTTCCTTCAAAGATTGAGTGAATAGGACGCACAAATACTTGTAAAGCCACTCTGCATACAGTTTAAGAAAGGCATTCGGAATATCATCTGGTCCAGGTGATTTATTAACATCCAGTTTTAACAATAGATTCAAAACACCCTCTTCAGAAACTTTACAATCAGGAATGGAAGGAAGGGACATGCTAAAGGGTGAGAGACGCCCGTCATCTTTTATGAAAACTTTCTTAAAGGTGTTATTAAATGATGAGGAAACCTGGACATTGTCACTTACATGTTGCCTATTTATATTAAGGTATCGGTAGAACGAGAAACTGGTGAAATTGACCGCCAAAACTTTTCATGTGAAGTTTTTATAAAAGCTGGAAGTTGCGCATTGTAGTATTTTTCTTTATCTTTCAGAATGCACTGTTTTAATTTCTTTGAAACTTTATAAATTTTTGCCTCTAAATTGGGAGAGCTTCAGATTTTTATTCTTTTCTTAGTTGTAATAGCTTGCGCTGCATTTGCCAAGTTTCTCGTGTAATCCAGGGATTGTGATTGCTTGATTTCTTGCATATCACTGGTACAAAGCTCTGAATGCAGTCACAAACAATGTTTTTGAAAACAAGCCACAGGTCATCCACGCTACAAGTGCTGTGTATAAAACTATAATAATGAAGATCTAAAACATCAACAATCGATTCATTGTCAGCACGGGCGAAATTAGGAACATGTCGAATATCCCTCTTTCGGTCCAATAATGTCTTCTAATACCAAGATTGCTGCTTGATGATCAGAAATTCCTGCCACTATATTGTATGAAAGTTTTTCTTTTATATTCCCGCGCACCAAGAATAAATCCAGAATTGGTGCAGATCCTTGTTTTATTCTAGTAGGGTACTTGACAATTTGTAACAGATCGAAATGAAACATGATATCAAGCAGTGCATCTCCTACTGCATGCGGAGATTGAACAGAAATGTTTGTTTGGTAAGTTGAAATCTCCAACTAAAGTTAACTTGTCGTCTGGTTTCGTGTAGCAATAAAGATACTTCTTAACTTCATCTAAGACAGCAACAGAGGAACCTGGAGGCCTATAGATTGCTCCAATGATATATCGGAAATTGTAAGCATATACTCTACAAAAAACCGCTTCAACTGTAGCGACATCAGACAGTTTTAAAATCTTAAATGAGCTTTTGAACATTATAGCCACTCGGCCACCTCTTCTGTTGCGGTCTTTCCGAAAGACTTTATAGTTTCTTTGCACAAACTCGGAATCAAATATTTCTTCATCTAACTACGTCTCTGTTTTCACAACTCCGTCCGGATTATATGATAACAGCATACCTTCTAGATGGGCGACTTTGTTCACAACGCTACCACAATTAATATTAATTATTGTGAATGTCTTCCTATTTTCTTTTTGTGGTCATTTCTTTCTTTCAGAAATTTTGTATTGAGCATTGTCCACTGAGTGCCAAGCAAACATCCTACCATCCACACACAGCTTGTTAAAAAAAGTTTGTCCTTAGCTCCGTTAGAGCTTTCTTCCGCTGAGCTTTCCCATAAATTTTTTCTAATATTTCTAATGGCGAAAGAAATGTCTTCGGTGCTCGGAAATTCCGTTTCCTTGAGCTTATAGCACGCTTTTAGGTCCGAACGTTTTTCGCGGTTGTCGAAGAACTCTGTGATTACCGGCCGACCATTTTCAATCTTTGTTCTAAGCCTGTGACATCCCTCTATGCCTTTAATAGTAGCATCTAATTTTTCCTGGAACACCGTCTCCTTCACCTTCGTGATAAGAGAGTCAGCATTTTCATCGCTCTACTCTTTTATTCTGAGAACAATCAAGTTATTTCTCCGGCTCCTGTTTTCTAGTTCATCAATCTTGTCCGGCAGGTATGTCACTTTATCTTCCAGCTCAGTCCTTGTTGATTTTAACTTACAAACTCGCTCTTTTAGTTCATTCAAGGACGCCATTTGAACCTTTAACTTCTTCTTTTCGTTCTGTCCAGCGATATCTGCTTCAATTTTTACTTGATTGGTCAAAATGTTGTTAATGGAGGCTGCCATTTCACTCTGGCCCGAAAGAATCTTCTCTAACGTTTCCTTATGAGTAGGACCTTGATTTGACTCGATGTCGCCAGAGTTCAAAAGGCTTTTCTAAAATGCACACACATCCAAAAGTAAATTTCTTGTACGGAGTCGGTAAAGCAGCAGCAGTAGGAAACGATCATCACTGCGATAACATTAGGTATGTAAGTATGCACTAACCTGCACAACAAAGCAGAATGAGAGGATGAGGAAGACGAAGACGTTGTTCGATTTGCTGTCGCCTCATCTCTGTTTCTCTACCTAATTTTGCCTAATTTACCTAGTTTTATTTGTACATTCGAGGACGGCAGCATCTTCAAGGCGGTACTGTGCCCATGGGAAGAGTACGGCTGCTCTGGCGCCGGCAAGCCTAAAGGGACCACGACAATCTAAGGAGGCTGGCTCGTAAGAGGCGGCCATGGCTTCCCAGGCTGTGGAGCGACCAGAACATGTCGACGACCACCCGTCCACAGAGACCTCATCGTTCAGTGGGGATGAGTCAACGATCGTGGACGGTGACGAGTCAGTGGCTGATATGGCTGATGTGGACAACGAGGACTTCAAGTTGATGAGTCATCACAAGCAACGAACGGTCGGGATCCAGGTAGTGGTTGAGCCCACAGGAAAGGGGTTGATTTAAGAGAGAAGAATCCCATCCTACTTTTCGCGGCCATTCAATCACTGCTGGGATCAGCTCCGATCCGTAGTCGGTTCATAATGCACGGGGCTCCTCAGCTGGATGTCTCGACGGAAGAGCAGGTTGACAAGCTCCTGCAGAGCTCTCAGATTTTTGGCATGAAAGTTAGCGTGCGGTTGTTCGATTCCTACATGAAGAACACCTGTGTTATTAAGGGCGTAACAAAGTGGTATTCAGAACGCGACCTACTTGATTATCTGAAACCACAAGGTGTTCTGCACGTGAAACGACTTCTGCGTCGTGTGGAGGCTCCAGGAAAAGAATGGGCTGCGAAGCCTACCAACTCTATCGTGTTGACATTCGCTCTCAACTCAAAGCGCTCAGAAAATATTGATCTGGGATTCACAAAACACGCAGTTGCAGATTTCACTGAAGCTCCTCCACGGTGTTCTAGATGCCAACGGTTTGGGCACGTGACCAAAGTTTGCACAAAGGACCTACGCTGTAAACGGTGCGGAGGCGACCACGACTAAAACCTGCAAGGCCGATTTATGTTGCGGCAATTGCGGTGGTGGTCATCCAGCGAGTTTCGGAGGCTGCCCCTTCCGTGTGAGCGCTCTGCACCGTCGAATATCCTTTATTGCTGGTCCCAAAACTCAACCGACTGAGACGCCTGCCCCAGGATTAGACGAGCTCCCAGTGTTGGAGTCTAATGTTGCGCTACCCACCAATGTCCCTAAGAGACCTGAGTCCAGCAGGACGCCAAAGTCCATGCGTGCGAGTCAGTTGTTCGACCTCCAGCAAAAAGTGTCCTTGTTCCTGAGCGACCGGATCACAGCCAGACTCGACGGCAAGGGGAACTCTCATATGCACAAGTGGCAAAAAACCAGCTACTGCCACCAATAGTGTGTCCCCGTCGGCATCTTTTGTCGATGTTGTAAGTGAGTGCGTTGCGCAAAATAAGAAGCTCGAGAATCAAGGTATGTCTGACCTTCTTCGTGTTTTGTTTGGGGCCCTGCGTTTACATGTTACATCGATAGCGCCTGGTAATCTGAAGAACTTCCTACAGCTGGTGCTTTCCTTTGAGTCCCTACTTACCACCTTCGCAGCGAACTTCCTTGCGATTTAATATGAATAGGGTTGAACCTCATGGATCTCATATGCACCAAAAAGTGCCGTTTATATAGCAGTGGAACTGCGCTGGCATTTTAAGTCGGTTAGGTGAACTAAAACTATTCTTGAATGAGACTTGGGTTCCAGTTTTGGCCCTGTCAGAAGCGGGCCTGACAAGCGGGAGACGTTTGACTGGATATGTCACCCATAAAAACTGCAGCATAAAGTCATTTCCTGCCAGAAGTGCCGCGCTTTACATAAGAAGAGAAATTCCGCGTGTTTCTCTAAGCGTTGCCGATCTTTGCACGGGTGACATTGAGGTAGCGGCTGTGAGAATACAGCTCGGCTCCCGAACTCTTTATATTGCATCCGTGTACGTGTCCCCGCGAAAGAAAGTAGCATTAGATTTGTTTTTACAGCAGCTCTGCGACCGCTGCCCAGTACGTCGAATCATCTGCAGTGATTTCAGCGCCCATCATGCCGTCGGGGGTGACAGGAACACGGATTCCATAGGACACAAACTCGTAGACGTTATTGACAGTTTGGACTTCTGTGTTGTCAATGAAGGAAGCCCCACTTCCTTCCGGCCTACAGACTCAGCGACAGCTATAGACCTGACATGGCATTCACCTGACGTCCACGCGAGGTGGTCAATAGCGCCTGACAGCATGGGAAGTGATCACTATCCGATATAAGTGTTTGCTGCCGACTTTCGTATGCATTGTCCTAAATCTAGCAATGTGGTCAACTGGGACAAGTACAGACAGCACCTAGAACGTATTTCTGGTGATGTTGTTGACAAAACGATTTCTAGTAAGCTGGCAGCAACTACGGCGGTCAAGCTACATGATCATTTTCCGGCCCCTGAATTAAAACTCAGGAACCTTTGCGCAGCGAGAAGAAGGACGGAGCGCCAACTCGTGCGGAAGAAGCGCAACAGGGAACTGAAGGCGACCTTCAATAGGCTGAATTCTGCAATTAGATGGCACACGAACAATCTGCACTTGTTGCGATGGGCCTCATTCTGCGATAGTTTGACTGTGTTCTAACCGATGACGAGAATATGGCGAGTTATTGGCAGCCTTGCTAGAGAGTCTCGCCCTTCGAAGCCCTTTCAAGTTCTTGCAAAACGCAAGGAAAAACCTATTGCATGTTTGGCAGAGGAATTTGCAGACGCTCTCGTACGTGCTAATTCTGGAATAGATATTTCTACACCACCTATTTCCTCCAGGTCTATCATGAACGTCCCGTTCACGCTTCGCGAGCTTCAGACTGCGCTCATTGGCCTACGGCGCCGGTGTGCACCATGTCCCGACGGCATCACCAATCAAATGCTGAATAATCTACCCTTGCAACTCAGGAAGGAGCTCCTTAGTTTCATCAATCGAGTTTCGAAGACTGGCGATGTTCCTTCGTCATGGGAGGTGGCACATGTAGTTTTAGTACTGAAGCCTGGCTAAGACATGACAGACCTTGCCTCGTATCGGCCTTTGTCAATGACCTCCTGTGTAGCTAAGTTGGTGGAGGACCTGATAAATGAGCGCTTATCCTGGTGGCTTGAAGACAGTAAGGCACTGCCAACAAGTGTGACAGGATTCCGCCGAGGTCTTAGTGCCCAAGATAGCGTCTTAGAATTGGTGAGTCACATTGAACACGAGAGAGCTTTCGGCCTTTCCACCTTATCCATTTTTCTTGACTTTACCAAAGCTTACGACAGCGTGCTTCAGAGCTCAATTCAAAGAGTTTGCAAGACATGGGCATAAAGTGTTGTATGTTAAGATTCATTTACAAGTTTATAAGTGACCGCACGGTTCGTGTATGGTTAGGGAGTACGTTAAGCACCGAAAGGCTTCAATCACGAGGCGTGCCTCAAGGAAGTGTTCTTTCCCCCACGCCCTATGACCTGGTAATGGCTGGCCTTCTGATTCTTTGAAAAAAGGTTGTAGGCAAGTGCGTATGTAAATATATGCTGACGACATCTGTATTTCGATTACTGGCTACCAACACAAGCGATTAGCCCTGATAGCTCGACAGCCTCTACTATCGGCAAAAACTTATTTTCAAGGTGTGGGATTGCCTCTGTCAATGAAAACATCCGGCTTTGTTCTCTTTCCAGGCGTATGAGGACGTCAAGCGCGGTTGAAGATAGACATCGGTCACTCTTACATCCGTCATTTGAACCACACGCGTTTCCTGGGCATCATTATTGACTCCCGTCTACAGTGGCGAAAAGCTGTAGACGCTGTTGTTTCATCTATATCTTAGCGTCTCAATGTGATCCGTAGAATAGAACGTGAGCACTGAGGAAACCATCCTTCTTCAATGGTCGATCTTCATGAAGCGCTGGTGGTCAGTCGCACAATGTATCAATAACCTTTAATTTCCCACTCGGCATCACAACTTGAACGTCTCGAAGTCGTCCACAGAAAGGGTCTAAGAAGAGCCATTGGAGTTCCTCAGGCGTGTGCGAATAAGCCAGTACTTAATGAGTCTCTATCGAAACTTCTTAGCCTTGTCGCTTCTCAGTCTACTAATGCATCTTGGCCGCCTAGGAGAGACGGTAGCTGGGCGATCCCTTCTCCAGCGGCTCTGCAAGATATGAGTCGAAGGCTTACTTGGCACTCAATACTCTTAGTTCTTTAGGTTTTAATGTCTGAAGGCAAAGGAAACGGTTGAAACCCCCGTGGTCTTTTCCGACCCTCGACTGTAAGGTCACAATTTCCCATGTGAGCGCAAAGCGCAGCTCTCCTTTGGCAGCAACGCATTCGCTTGTACTTTAACATTTGGAAGCAGAGTATGCCCGCCACCTTCAAATTTTCAAGGATGTTTCTGTGGACAAGGTCAAACAAGCTAGCGCAGCGCCTTTTTACATTTCTTATTTGAACTGTAAGTGCTCCGTATGCTTTACTGCTGTTGTATCGTCCACAACGGCTTAAAGTGTTGCTATTGAGGCGACTTTACGGAAGTTAGGGTCTCGTCCGGCTCAACCTGTTGTCATCCTAACGGATTCAAAATCTGCCCTTCAGAGGTTAGAGCGCGGATTCCCTACTGACGCCTTGACTCTAAGCTCTCTGCGCTCGGCGCAGAATCTGCACAGCAGAGGCTTTACTCTATTTCCAATGGGTGCCCTCTCAGATAGGAGTCAACAGTAACGAGGTGGCAGACAATCTTGCCTATAAAGCTCTCTCAAGGATTTCATCAATAAAAGTACCTCAACATGGAAAAAGTCTACAGGAAAACGGTGCTCGATCATTTCAGTACCCTGTGGAGTGCGCCCCACAAGCCATGTGTGACCAAGAGACTGAGAAGATCCCTAGCGACTCTACTACATCAAATTCGCATGGCTCTGCTCGCACTCCTGCCTGGATGCATAAGACGGGCATAGCATCGTCTCCACTCTGCTCTTTGTGTGGTGTGTGCGGGGATATCGAACATTAAATTATGTACTGCTCACAGTACAACGCGAAAAGGTATGTGATGTTCGCTTCCTTCAAGAAGACAGGAACCCGTCACAGTACAGTTCCGGACATTGTCTACCCGAGTGGAAACCAGACATGCAGAAGGGAGGCTGCACGCCTTCTTTTAACGTTTCTGCAGGACACGGATCTTGTTTCTAACTGGTGACAGCAGGAACGGACTATGGCCAACTGTGATTGAATGTGTGCGTAGATGGTGTCTTCCGGAGTGGACTACGTTATACTGTAAGTGAATGTGTGTATGGATTGTGGCACTACAATGGCCTATGTTTTACTGTGACTGAATATGTGCACAGATGGACTCTTCTGGAGTGGACTACGACGTGCACTGTGTGGATTGATTGTGCGCATAGATGGTGACTGCGGGAGAGAATGTGTGCTATTATAACAGACTGTGCGCATGGCCGGGTAGAAGCGACAGGCTTTAGGATATTATTGATATTGAAGGGACGCTACGGTGGAGCAATTGCCGGCTGATAAAGCAAGGTTAACCCTACCTTTAACATTCAACACCTCAACTCACTTCAACTCAAAGCAGAATGAGTTGACTATTGTGACCGATATGGTGCTGCCGAGACCACTGATTCCGAAAGTCAGGTTGCTGCTTCCTCTACACCGCTGGTGGAAGCCTATGAGGCGACGTCACTGATGCCGGCGCAGGCGTAGTAGCCACAGTGAGTGGCTGGAAGATGTCTACGGGGCAGTGGTTGCATCCTACAGATACGTCGATGGCCAGGCGCTGTACGGCAATTCCATCTTCTGCGCAATTGCGCGGTGCTCGCATTTGCAGCAAGGACGATAGAACCTGCACGACAAAGCAGAATGGGTTGACCATTGTGTCCGATGTGCTGCTGCCGAGCCGCCTTTGAGCAGGCGTTTTTATAAATACAACGTATTTTCCTTCTTGGCCTGCACAGTATTTGGCGAAGAAGAATGGCTGTACGATAATGCGATGAAGATGCGCTGTCTGTCCGAGATAACATCAAAGAAAACATATTTAAGCTGCGTGAAGTGCACAAGGAGTGATGTTGTTGATATGAAGTTATCGAGTTGAGAGAGTTGTGTTCATTTAAACAGTTTCGATTTTCTTTTACAGTGAAACACATGTCCACTCTTGATGTCTGAGAGTGCAGCGCAGAACAACCCTATCGAAAAATGTCATATGGATGCGTAAGTGTCTCGTATGAATTTATATGTGTCTAGTTCGTGGTCATACGAGATGATATGTGCCTAGTATGTGGTCATACGAGTTGATATGTGTCCAATATGTTTTTCGTATGGGCTGATATGTGTCCCTAGTATCCCTCGTATGGGCTTATATGTGTCCTTCGTATCCCTCGTATGGGCTGATATGTGTCCTTCGTATGCCTCATATGGGCATATGTGTCCCTCGTATGCCCCTATGTGCTGATACGTGTCTATCGTATCAGTTTTTTGAGCCGAAATATGGATTTCGTATCACCCGAATGGGCCGATGTGCCTTTCGTATCACTCATTTGGGCCAATATGCAGCTCTCGTATCACTCATATGGGTGAACTGCGTCTCTCAGTCAGCTGATATTGTCACGGACTCGAAGGCGACAAAGTTGGCAGTGGCGCGGCACGGAGCGCTCGCGCTAGGCACACCGCCATTAAATCATTCCATCGCCATCTGTTATGTAGTACTGTCTTCACCTGCTTGCCGTCACATAACATTTGGCGTGAGGTGCGGAGTTCATCTCCATCCTGGTCCTGGAGCTTCGGCGTCCTGCGTGTGCCGTGGTCGTCGGTCATGTGTTCCTGCCCGCACCGCCCGGTTGTGCCCCAGCCCGCCCGACCAGAACCGACCATGTCGTTCACCCCATCTCTGTCCCCGGCCCCGACCAGAAGACACTACAACTTGACGACGCCGCCGCTACTCGAACCTATGACCGCACCGAGAATAGAAGCCGCCAACATATTCGAACACAGCCCCTGCCCATGCCGTTCGATGTGTTCATGGGGCTCGGCCGTCGGCTTAAGGTGACCTAGCTAGCTACGGCCCGGAAGCTTCCTGGACCAGCGCTCATCTGAGCATCATCTGTTCATATCTTTCATCGTGCCGGCAAACCCTGCATCTTCTCTTCTGTATTCATCCGTCCTGTCACGCTCATCGTCACGCCCTGCGTTTCGTCTTCACTGCCGGTCTTTCAGTTCGCGCGATCGGGACGATCGCTCGGCAGCCCCGGGTAGTGTCACGCACTCGAAGACGACAAAGTGGGCAGTGGCGCGGCACGGAGCTCTCGCGCTAGGCCCACCGCCATTAAATCATTCCATCGCCATCTGTTCACCAGTCTTTACCATTATTGCCCTCACGTAACAATATGTGTGTCTTTTATAAGGCTCGTATGAAATTAAATGGATAACATTTCATCTTGTCTTTCACGCAGTGCACTTGAGCTCATAATTAAAGAACACAGGTGAAAAAATTTGATCCCTATAACGTGGTGGGATGTTAAATCCTAAGTATAGTACCATTTTACGCTGTATCAGCTTAACACATGAATGGGCAAGCATATGGCATTCCAATACTGTCCTGTTTCAAAGCTACATCACAGCTGAAGCGCACACATTCGAAAAAAAGTTTAGAACACCCTCAGGAAAAGTAAAATTAAGCCAAGGTCACCATCTAAAACATAATAGATAATAAGGCCACAAAATATTGTTCCATGGGATAAATAACTCGAGTAGCTTCCAATAATAAGGAAGTGACTATACAGATGCAAAAATTTCCCATACATATATCCCAAGCTTGAGAGGTGTATTGAATAATTTGCCTCCTTGTCTATAACATGCTAACTACTGAAAGTGAAAGATATTATTATAAACAAAGCTTCAGATGTCTTTTTTCAGAGGTGTAATTCATTTTTTGATATCGTCCCCCACTTACACTGATGCCCTTGCGTCATCGATGCACTTTTGTTGTTTACATGCCCTCAGAGAAGAATGAGGCTGATGGCCCCAACTGAACACTCAAAGTCTTCGAATGTCTCTTCAGCTACGGAATAGCCAGTAGCTACAAGGCACTAGGTAAGAACTATTGGTGGGTGATGCAGAACATCCCGAAACTGCAGCTTATTCAACACGGCGGTATTGCCACCTAACTTGTTGTCATGCCAAGCATTGTCACGTTAAATGATAGATTTTTGTAGGACACAGTTTAAGAAAAAGTGCACGTTCCTTCTGCATCCTCAAGTTCAAGAATGCCCGTAATAACAGTCTGCTTAATGTGACAATCATCACAAAAAAATTCATCCATATGTGTCATGAGCTCAGATGCGAGATGCGGACAGTGGGCATCCACTGCACTCCTCGTCCTTCACACTCAACACAGCTGGATCTTGCATGTACTCATTCGATGGTGGATAATGATAGGGAGAACCCCTTCTTCCATCCAAAATTTGGTTCCGAAAAACTGTTATAACCGTACACAGATGAATACTAACATTTTCCTTGTGACTACTTCAATATCAGTGGTGCCATGTGCAAAATGAAAATATCATGAAAAGTGGGAACATCAAACTTTCTTTTCATTGTAATGTCTTTTCCTTTCATGAGGTAATAAATGTGTGACAGACCAGGAGGTAAAACATATACTGATCACCCCTCGTATAAACAGAACCCACCAATACCATCTGTTTAATGAAACAACCCTACATAATACACAAAAACACTACATATATACTATATCATGGAACAAGAGTAAGTTTTGCACACAGACCACACGAACAACACAGCAGCAAGTGACATGCAATATTAGTTACATTTCTCCATATTTACTATACTCAAATACAACTTTAGAATGAAGTGGCAGATGCCTCTCAAAGGACCAGGCATTGTAATGAGCATGGAGGAGGATGACACAACCAGCAGTGCATTCGAATTTTGATGATGACGATGAGATGTGAGCCCATTAACAGGCCAATGTGATCCATTAAACGTCTCCGTATACAAGCCAAGCACATCGAGCACTGCCACAATGAGATTAGCAAAAATAAGAA
This sequence comes from Amblyomma americanum, assembly GCF_052857255.1. Lineage (NCBI taxonomy): Eukaryota > Metazoa > Arthropoda > Arachnida > Ixodida > Ixodidae > Amblyomma > Amblyomma americanum. The sequence goes on along the minus strand of NC_135498.1, from coordinate 84,598,365 downwards.
TGACAATGTCTCTAATGAGCTTATGTAGACGCCATGGTGGAGGGCTCCAGATTAACTTTAACTGCATATGCGCTGACAAAGCACAGCAAAGAGGCGTGTTTTCCACTTCACCTATATCAACATGTGGCTGCTCTCGCCTGGATTTGACTCAGCTTCCTTGGGCATAGACCACAATGGAGTGAATAAATGTCCATCCAAACAACTGTGACGTGACAACTAAAGAACTGAATATGGACAGGTAATGACAAAACGAAAAATGGCCCATATATGCCCTATTCACTGTGTGAGCATGTCACCCATCTGAAAACAAACATAAAAATAAAAAGACATCAAGTGTCACCTGCTGAAGAAATAAACAGCCTAAACACTAGTACACCTTCATTCACAGAAATGGAGCTACCTGTCACAAAACAATGGGTGTGGTAGGCATGCAGCAACCCAATTATATAGTGTGCGCCATCCTGATTGGCTCAGGTTGTCGTACCTTCCATGCAAACAGCTTGCAAAGTGAGTTATAGAGAAGCATTTGCCACTTCATTCTTGAGTTGTATTCAACTATAGTTTACACAACACACAAAAGAAAATACTGCTTCTCAAAGGGACACTGAGGACATGTCCACATAATTTCTGTTCTTAGTAAAAATATGTTGCATTGGCCCTTTCTAACCATTCTGTTATTCTGTTAACCATTCTATTACTAGGGCCGCCTACCCGTGTGTTTTTTTTCTTGCAGAAATGTAGGGTTTATTTGAGATATGTCAATAAAAGAATTCCAAGAAGTTCCTATAGTTAGACGAAAGCTATATGTTCGGAAAAAAACAATCCGGTAAACACTGGAAACTGCCTACAAAGATCTTGCCTGATCGAATGCTTCGTCGGATCAAACATCTCTCAGAACACTCAGATGTTTCAAACTTGTTTACCAATAGACATTGGCTTTGCGACCAATATCAGATATACAATCAGCGAGATATACCTACTCTAGTGGGCCGATCAGGTATCTGTAGGGCCGCCTACCCATGTGTGTTTTTTTTCTTGCAGAAATGAAGGGTTTGTTTGAGATATGTCAATAAAAGAATTCCAAAACGTTCCTATAGTTCGACGAAAGCTATATATTCAGAAAAAAACAATCCGGTATACACTGCGAACTGCCTTCAAAGATCTTGCCTGACCGAATCCTTCGTGGGATCGAACATCTCTCAGAACACCTCGGACGTTTTAAACTTGTTTACCAATAGACATCGGCTTTGCGACCAATATCAGATATACAATATGCGAGATATACCCACTCCAGCGGGCCGATCAGGTATCTGTAGGGTCGCCTACTCATGTGTGATCTTTTTTCTTGCAGAAATGAAGGGTTCATTTGAGATATGTCAATAAAAGAATTCCAAAACGTTCCTATAGTTCGACGAAAGCTATATATTCAGAAAAAACAATCCGGTATACACTGCGAACTGCCTTCAAAGATCTTGCCTGACCGAATGCTTCGTCGGATCGAACATCTCTCAGAACACCTCGGACGTTTTAGACTTGTTTACCAATAGACATCGGCTATGCGACCAGTATCAGATATACAATATACGAGATATACCCACTCCAGCGGGCCGAACAGGTATCTATCTGTACGGCCGCCTACCCGTGTTTTTTTTTCTTGCAGAAATGAAGGGTTTATTTAAGATATGTCATTAAAAGAATTCCAAAAAGTTCCTATAGTTCGACGAAAGCTATATATTCAGAAAAAAAAAACAATCCGGTATACACTGCGAACTGCCTTAAAAGATCTTGCCTGACCGAATGCTTTGTCAGATCGAACATCTCTCAGAACACCTCGAACGTTTTAAACTTGTTTACCAATAGACATCGGCTTTGCGACCAATATCAGATATACAATATGCGAGATATACCCACTGCAGCGGGCCGATCACGCATCTATAGGACCGCTTACCCGTGTGTTTTTTTTCTTGCAGAAATGAAGGGTTTATTTGAGATATGTCAATAAATGAATTCCAAAAAGTTCCTATAGTTCGATGAAAGCTATATATACGGAAAAAAACAATCCGGTATACACTGCGAACTGCCTTCAAAGGTCTTTCCTGACCGAATGCTTCATTTGATCGAACATCTCTCAGAACACCTCGGATATTTTAAACTTGTTTACCAATAGACATCGGCTTTGCGACCAATATCAGATATACAATATCAATCAATCAATCAAAGGAAGCTTTATTTCTTAATTCAAAAAAAAAATTGTACAAAATATTTGGACCGATAGCCTACATGGCTAGTGTCCGGTCCAATACAAATCAAGTCATTTAGGCATTTAGGCAGCCACATAAATATGTAAAGTGAGAAAAAAAATTAAAACAGCGAATTAACACAGCAAAAGCATCCAGTGTCCGATCGCATGCAAAAACAAGGCATTTTGGCAAACGTACAAGGAAGGTATACACCGGCATTTTAAGAAACACAGAAACACAAAAAGGAAATCACATGATTACTTGATTATGCAAGAAAAATAATTTAGAAGATAGTTTAAAATTTCTGGCAAGCTTTATTTCCAATGGCAATGTATTCCAGACTTTCGTCCCAATGAACTCAATTAATCTCTCACCGTATGTGTTGTGATGGATCGGAAGATTAAAATTACCATTGGCAGCATGTCTTGTGTTGCGAACAGGCAAAGTGAATAAGCTCATCGGGAGTGGAGAGTTAGTTGTTAACATGCAGTTTACTAGAAGGGAGATTTTGTAGTCGCGTAGGGCGGAAAATTTTAATACTCGAACTTCTTCAAACAGATTGTTACTTGGATGATGCAATGGAGAATATGTTATAATCCTTAGTGCTCGCTTCTGTAACCGTTGCAGAGGTGTGAGATAAGTTGAGTATGTGTGGGCCCATGATTCGCAGCAATAACTCATATGACAGTGAACGAATGAGAAGTACAAGCTTCGTAATATGTTGCGAGGAAAGTATTGTCTAGCCTTAATAAGGACGTAGCAACCAAACGCAGCTTTATTACAAACGCTGTTCACTTGATTCTTCCAGTTAAGGTTATTGTCAAAGATAACACCAAGATATTTAAATGAAGGAACTGATTCGATTAAACAATTGTTCAAGGAAATCCTAATATGGTTAAAATCAACGTTTCTTCTTCTTGTATGGAAGACGACATATTTAGTTTTCTCAACGTTCAATGTTAATCTATTGTTACTGAACCAGTTGGAAACAGTCATTAAATCCTGCTTCATGTCGTCTTGCATCGCAGAAACCGATTTACCTGTGAATATGAGGGCCGTGTCGTCTGCATACATGAGAACCTGCGAAAGCGAGACTGAACCTGGAAGATCATTTATATAAATGGAAAACAGTAGAGGCCCCAGGACAGATCCTTGCGGTACTCCGCATTTTATATAGCTATATGTAGATTCAAGGTTAATTACCACTTTCTGTTGTCGACCTCATAAGTAACTGGTGAAAAATTGTAGTGTGTCATGAACAATCCCATAGGCGGCTAGTTTCCTCAGTAATATTGGATGTGATACAGTGTCGAACGCCTTCTTCAGGTCTAAAAATATACCAATTGCGATTTCGTTTTTATTAAGAGCTGAATTTATCAACTGGGAAAGCGTTAGAACGGCTGTAGAGGTCGACCTGTTTGGGACGAAACCGTGCTGCTGGTGACAGATGATGTTATACTGACTAAGGAATATTTTTAGTTGAATGGCAATTAGTTTCTCAAAAAGAGTATTTAGAATGCTTAGTACAGATATTGGACGATAACTACTTGGGTTGTTTTCGTCTCCAGATTTATAAATAGGCACAACTTTCGCGATTTTTAGAATGTTTGGGTAGCAACTAGTCTCTATAGCATGGTTAAATATATGGCATAGTGGGTTGGACAGAATGTCGATATTATGCTTTAAAACTGCAGTCTGAATACTGTCGTGCCCAGCCGCTTTATTAACTGGCAGTGCGCTTATTACAGATGTAATTTCCTCGACAGTGACTGCATTTAGATTAAAATCGGTGTGGAGAACTCTGGGTAGGGTAGTTGAGGCGGACTGAAAAGAGAACTGGTTTGCAAGAGATTCACCAACATTGGAGAAGTAGCTATTAAAGTCATTGACTACTTGTACGGAGGGGTCGTTCGGGGTAACGCGTTTCTTCGGTCCAAGTCCTGTGACGTCCTTAACAATTTTCCAAACTTGTTTCGAGTCAAGGCCAGGTTTCGTGACTAAATTACTGTAATACATTTTTTTTCGCTCTCCTCATCATCGTAACAGACTTATTCCTATAAAGCTTGAATTGACCGTGATAATAATTGTTTGTTTTGTTTTGCTTCCATTTGTGATAGAAGGAGTCTTTTTTCTTTAGAACCGCAAGTATATGATCAGTTATCCACGGGCACACAGGTTCTTCGTAGTTACGACGTGTGCATTCGCGCTTGGATTTTATTACGGCATTTGATACGCAGCGGATAAAATTTTCACACTCTATATTCACATCACTGTCGTACAGTTTCACAAAATCAATGCTCTGCAAGAAGGTTCGAACGCAGGCGTAATTTACTCGAGTTCTTTTGTCTCTAGAATACGTTTTGCAATGCGGATATATGTAAGTGCGTGGTAAACACATGAAAGTCGGACAGTGATCAGCAATAGCTATATCACAAACGCCAGCGCGTACAGTCATTTCATTGTTGCAGAACATATGATCAATAAGGGATGCTGATGTCTGTGTTATACGAGTAGGTGAGGAAATAACGTTTTTAAGGTTAAATGACTGCATGAGAAGCAGGTAGTCGCACTCGGAACATCCATCTTTTAAAAGATCGATGTTGAAATCACCGCATATAACAAGTGGAGTATTGGTTGTCATTAGTGGGTTGAAGATAGTTTCCATATCCGAGAGAAAGTTCTTTACGCTTGCGTTGGGAGGCCGGTATACAAAACCAATGTTAAGACCACAGCCGAGGTGTACAAAAAGAGATTCGACAGACTGCTTACTACATGAGCTATCTTTTACAACCTGGTAATCAACACTATTCTTTATGAAAAGCGATACACCCCCACCGCGTGATTGGCGGCACCTTGGTAAAGATATCGTGGCATATCCGGGTATTTCAGCGGTTTCATTTTCCTTTAACCATGTTTCTGTAATTGCAATAATGTCATAATGAAAGGAGAATTGTGATAAATAGGAAAGAAGAAGGTCTAAGTTTTTATGTATGCTGCGGATATTACAATGCAAAATAGATATGTTTTCCATTTCTATCCAGGTTTGCTCGATTTGCTTTACACAAACAGCCATTGTGTTAGAGAACTTGTCGCAAGTCTTCTGCACTTGTCACGTGAAGAACATGTGAGTTTTCAACTTTGCGCATCAAAATTTTTCCGTCTGACACCCACGTGAACTTCCATTTTTTCTCTTTCTTTGCTTTCACCGCCATTCCCAGCAATACTTTATTAGCAGGACATAAGTGCTCATTCACAAAAACGGGCGTATTGCCTTCAAAACCCAACTGAGAAACATTAATCCTTTGCTTCTTTGCAACTTTCAGAATTTTATCCCGCACTGTACAGGAAAAAAATTTGACAATTATGTTCTGTTCATCCTTTTTCTTTGTAGGTACACGATGAATAACTTCAATGTCAGACTCGACCACTTCAGTGTTCAAGCATCCAGAAATCGTTTTCATGGTGGAGATGAGGTTCTCGTCCGCAACCACAGGAACACCCTTTATCTCCAGGTTATTTCGGCGACTGTATTGTTGCATATCAGTCAACTCTCTCCTGACTTGCGAGTATATGCGGCATGACTTGCGGTATATGCGAGATATACCCACTCCAGTGGGCCGATAACGTATCTACAGGGCCGCCTACCCGAGTTCAGGTGGGCTATACTAAATAACCACGGAACATGGGGGTGGCAGTGGGGAAGGTCGCCTCCCCCCCCACATTTTTCAGAGGGGGAAGTGCCCCCCCAATCTCCATTTGCTTCTACTTGAATCAGATTTCTGCAAATTGAAGCACATATTAATTTTAGGACTCTTTTATTTCAAAGCGCAGTGGGGCTGCATGAGCTGCTTGGCTTAGTAGCCAGTTGTAAAGCATTTGGTACATGAGTAACCTAAAGCGGTCATGTCCCCACAGAATTCGATCGACTATATATCGAACTGACTTTGTACATGATCATGATTAGCAGAATTTAAACAACCAATGCACAGGTTTTTTTAATAGAATTTATCACTCCTCGTGCGTACAGCTTCCCACCAATAAGCTCCTCATTTCAATTAATTTTATATTGCCACAAATCTTTGCACCGTTTGTTCGTTCGCACTCACAAGTTCGCACTCACAACCTTCGGCACACGGCCTTATCATTTTGTTTTGGAATGCGAGGTGCGACCAGACTTATGCCGTTGATCATGGCCACGTGCAAATGATTCCACATTGTTCCAAATTCTTGCTGCTTTTGGTTCATTATCTCGAAGGTTCCTTGTCAGCTTTCATTTCAGCACGACCAAGACCTGCATGGCATTCAGGTTGATGACCGCCGAGCACGCATAATTAACCCTATTGCAGCCGCCGAGTAATTCAGTTCTTAGTAGGCGTGAGTCAGCCCCTTAAACAGTTAATTTTGGAAGCCTTTTCGTTGTCTTCCTGACAGCTGGAGTGTCGTCACCGCAACGTGATACTTTGCATCAAGCTTTGAACATTGAAAAAAATTATATATAAAATTAATATGTAAATGAGCATTAAATAAATAAATAACAAAATAAGCTCGAAGTCCTGCCCTCCCACTAAAAAAAAAAGAGCTCCGGAGTCCCTGGCTATACTAAATGTCTCGAGCATAGCCCAAACCTTCACGCGCTGCCATTACGACCCGGACGCGACAGCGGTGTGCCAGAGAACACTGCGAAACTGTAATTATAGAGTTCCTCAATCACCTCGATCGAGGACGCGGTTGTGTTACCCAGTTCCGTGTTTTAGCGCACACTAGCAGTTTATTTTTGAGAGCCTCCTCCTCCTCGTACCTTGCACACTTCTGATTTCTTAACATAAATTCTTTCAGTGCATCAACTTACCTATTTAGCAATCTATATTTCCCCCTCTGCTGGTCATAGGTCGCTGATTTCAGGTCAGTGGCAATATAGTACTTATGATATCTACCACGCACCGTGCGAGAAAATACTTTTTTTTGCAGCAATTACAGACTTTTCAAGCACTTGCTGCATTTAGGGGAGTTCTAAAAGAAGTTTTTATTTTATCGTAGATAACACAGAAGTTGCTGTTTACAGCGCAGAGAAGAGGGAAGGGCCCAGCGTTATTTATGATCAAGAGCCGCGCAACAGGAGCTTTTATATTTCGAAACCGAAACTGAAAATGTTCTAGCTTCGTCTGACGGCTAGGCCCAGACTTTATAGGTGCTTCCTGTTTGTCGTAAGCCACACAAAACTTTCTGCTTAAAGCACTAAGTAAAAAGCGCAAAGCACAGTCAGGCACCGCGCGCCACTATAGCTTCCAGCTTTGAAACCGAAATCGAAGGCGATGTGTCACATAGCGACTACTTTGTGTAATGCAGTGGCGATAAAAAATCGCAGGACACTTCAGACATTTAGGTTACAGTGGTACCACAAAGCTCATACATGATAGAGCCCATAGAGTTACACTAAGCCGCCCTATTCACACTCCATGGGCAGTCACAGGTGCAAGACCGATTTGACGGGCTAGTTGGTTCTGCAGTTGGTTCTGCTTATGTTGGACCAACGCTCTGTGGCACGGCTTGACACGGACCTCATAACTATTTCCCCTTCAAAGTAGTATTTGTAACTTTTCAACTATAAGTATTTTATGGTGTGTAGAGCCCCGCGTCGTCTGCTACTATATGCGGTCAATCAGCAGTCAACTGGATGGCCGGATGCGCTGCACGAGGTGGCTGCGACATGGAGCGGTATAAAGATCACGGTCGGAGACGCAAGTTCTGCCGCAGGAAATAAACAAACGAAATTGAACGAATAAAACGTATTTATTATTCTGGTTTGTAACGAAGAGGTCATCATCATCATCGTATGCAGCGCTCTGTGCGGTGCGCGTCGCCAAGCCAATCCAAGTCTGCGGTCGTTTGCGTCCAACGTTTGCGTCATCACTCGTGTCTTTGTGTGTGTGGTTGTTACAGTTATTAGATTGTGTGTTTTGCAGCGACATGTGACACTTCCACTATGGGTTCGTCAGCTGCGGCGAGCTATACGTACGTGAAATACTTCGACCGATGGCGCAAAAGCTATCGTACGCGTCTCTATGTCGTCCTTGATTCCTTGTATCCATGATGCCTCACCGACTGGCGTGAGCGACCTGGCGAAATAAAGGACGTCTACTGGCGCGGCGGAAAAGATGAGACGTTATTGAGGCGTCTGTAATCCACGCAGACATGAGGGTGCCATATTTCTTCGCGACGAGGACAACAGGCGATGCCCAGGGACTCGTGGACGGTTTTGTGACGTCGTCCTGGAGGATTTGAGTAACTGGATGGCGTCACGTTCTTTTGAAGACACGCCATAAGGGCGCTGGCATAGTGGTCTTTGGTCGTCAGCAACGATAATTCGGTGCTTGGTAAGCGGCGTCTGTCGCGCCTTAGAAGTTGATGCAAAACAGTAGCGGAAGGAAGAGATGAGGTTTTCCAAGCAGCGTTTCTGACTGGCCAAGAGGTGCGGGTTTACGTCGGTCGGAATGGCTGTAGCATTCTATTCCGCCCAAGTAATGGAGCTTGGAGGTGAGTTTTGCAGTTACTTCGCTACGTGGTCAGATTTCAGAAGTGCCAAACGTGTGATGCGTGTACAGTCAAGCCTAACGCTTTTAGCAAAGCTTGGTGGCGTTTTACATAAAGTTGATGCACATGCTTTTTTACTGTTGCGAGCACTTGCAGAACGCTTACGGTAGCACTTCCTCTGTGCTTGCGATCCGAGCACACAGCAGCCCAGCGCACGCTTCCCAAAGAAGAAAAAAACTGCGTGGTCGCGTTGTAGCAGGTCTCGACGTAAGCGTCACTCTGAGCGAAATAATATTTCGTGATTTTTTTCATGAATTCAAGTAATTGCATGAGGCAAGGAGAAATTGGCTGTGTTCAGAGCAGCTAATTTTTCGCATCTTAGATTTTTGGAAACCAATGAACGCGACACAGTAACTGATCCGTTTCCGTAGCTTGCCCTGTGTTTGCTGTCGCTTTCATTATTTTATCTCTCATTTCTTGTGTTCCAGTAACAAAAGCGGAGCTTATCCAGAAAATGTTGAAGAGAAAAATCACTGCAATGGACCTTGAAAAGTCTGAGCCAGCAACAGTTGCACAGATACATGTATGTACCGAGCGAAATTTTACTGCGGATGCCTCTGGTACTGCCACTCGCACGCTTACCGGTCGCAATATGTACATTACATAGCAGCATACTTCAGAGCCAGACAGGCGTCTCTGTCTGTGTGTGCCTAAATTATTTATGGTTGCGGGAAGCATCCAGGTTCCCTTCAGCAACAGAGAGGTTTGTAGCGGATCTTTGAATTATAGTATAGAGATATTGCTTAAATGCTACCATTGTAAAAGATTGCGTAGGACAATAGAGAACCGCATGTGGAATGGAAGCATCATTCTGTTTTTTTGTTCTCTCATATATTGTGTGCTTCATGTCAGGTCAAAGTTTCATTTTTCGTATTGCCTCTTCGCATTGTTGTCAAAAATATTTATTGTTTGGGGGAGCAACCAGGCTGCCTTCAGCAACAGAGAGCTTGGTAGCGAGCCCACCGATACGGCGTTGCGGGACAGCGCACTTCTCGCATTGCAGCACGTTGTCTTAGCTTCGGCTTGCAACTCGGTGGCCTGTTTTTTCAGTGCCATGATGCTGGTTAAATATATGTATTGCTGGAAATTTATAAGCCCTGCTATTCTTCGGTTATGCGGCTTACCAAAGCGAATTGGGCCACGTGAGACACGGATAGGGACTCTGATAATTATTATTCATGAGGGGCGATAATTATTATTCAAGTGTCTATCGAAAACACCGGTGCCGCGCTGTGGGCTACAACTGCGGTGGGCTCTCTCCGGTCGGGGCGGCTCTTGTCAAGACACGATTAATTACTGGAAGGCACCGTTCCTCTCTTCCCGTCATCTGTCCATCGTCGGTCGCTTCTTGCAGGGAACCAGTCAAAGGGGGAAGGTCATTTGCATCGAGCCGAGCGTGGGAAGAACAGGCTCCTTTCCAGCTAGTCATCCTTTCTTTTTGTGCAGTCGTCGTCCACCTGATGACGCTGTCGAAATTGCCGCTGCTGTTGCTGCGCCACCGTGGTCATCCCTGTCGATGGGATCTGCGCCTTAATCCTCTTCGGCTGGTGTGTATTCCGTTCATAACAGGCCCAACGCGAACGCCACCGAAATCTCCCCGTTTGGCTTTCAAACAAAAGGGGTGCTGTCTACTCTTGTAAACGGAAGGGCAGCCACACAGAACAAGCAGGGATGGAGGACTAAAGCTAGTAGACCAAGCGGAAGGGAGAAAAACCTCTGGGAGGGAATGGAAGGAGAGGAGCATGGAAAAGTAGCTAGTTTGCCATATATGTAACTCCAATATAATTTATTTTATTAAAGAATTGTTTGCGGTTGTGTGTTCCGGGGACGGTGCCTCACAACAACCTTGGTAGAGGAAATTTTCAGCCAGAGGGTGGTCAGGGCCCTTTAAGTAGTGGCTGCTGGCTGGCGTGCATGTGTGCTCTGCCATATTTGTTGTTCAAAATTTTTATTCTCTATGGAGGTCATTTTCATTTGACAGCTGAAGATGAGGCATAACCTTGCGTGTGCCGATTCGGTCGTTGCCATAAAGCTTGGTGCCCGGGTCTTGTGCCACAAGTGCTTAAAATACCTGAGAAATATTATATGCATATTTCACCTTGCATTTGACTCATCGAAAAGAAAAATTTCCCAGTGCGGATCATCATGCCTGCACACACAGTGCGGGGCCGACATGCAAGGCCAGATTGTAATGCCTTTCATTCGAGTGCTAGCTTTGCAGCAAAAGCGATAGCATACAGACACGACGTGCAGCTAAATTTGTACAGTACACGCACTTCAGAAAAATGTTCAACCACCTGATATGCACGCTTGTCAAAACTATGCGTGCATTACTTGCTGGCAGCAATATTAACAGCTGGAGGGCGGCAGACTACTGTTGAGTGGAACATATCCTGATTGTTTTCTGCTTACAGCCCACAGGAATTAGTTCACAAACCGAAATTGCAACTACCACAGGAGAGTCAGTATAGGCAGGGTCGTTCATTGGCGCCCAAGTAATTAGTGTGGAGTTAACAAATATGCAATAATCTGAGACTACAGCATGTTGTTTGAGCAGTGCATGCGCAGTTTTTCTCTCCTCCTCCTCATTATCGCCTCACTACACCCACAGGGCAAAAGCCTCTCCCATGTCTTTTCAATTAACGCTGTCCAATTAACCCTCCTATGTGGTGTCAAATGCAAGCCTTTAGAGTGCGACTGCCCGTCACATATGCTTTTGAGGATATCTCGAAGCTTACATGCAGACTTCACGACAGCACACGACGCACTGAAGGACATATACTTGCGTTGTTGCCGTCGATGTATGCATCAGAGTGCAAGAGTCTGCAGCTGCCCTGAATAACTAACGTCCTTTCATTCGCTCCCAAGGATCAGATTTCTACCGTACGCATGCGAGCAATGAGACGCTACAGCACGCAAAGCAGCAGAGGGCACTCGCCTTCCGTGATCCATGGACGGCCTTGGCGCCATGATTGCCAGCAGGCTGGTTCTGGCGGCGACCAGTTCATGTGAGCATGATGCACCTTCCTGTCAGGAGTGTATTTTCTGGCAGCGAACAGGCTCTCCGAGCGCAGCAATTTGAAAAATCCCAATGATAATTTAAAGACGTATAGACACCTCATTTTGGTGGCATGTTTTCTTCTCTACAATGATTCAGAAGACACTACTATGAATGAATCATCATGTGGTATTTGCCTGGGACCTATAAATAATTTGTAATCGAATTTTTCTGTCATGCTGTCTCGGTTTCAACAGCCGAGTGAAGACTGTGACATCAGAGAGGTTATATGTAAGGTGAAGCATTGAAAAAATGCGATATAATTGCTGCTTGATCGTTTTAATTCACTACAATGTTGAAGCCAGCCTTCCTCAATAGTCGGAATGACAAATGTAGCAGCACCGATTATATTGCAGTTTTTCATGCCTCACATGACCTATAAGCTCACTTTGACGTCATAGTCCCCATTCAGCTCTTGAAACTGAAACAGCGCAAGAAAGAAATTCGATTATAAATTATTTAGTAGTCATGGGAGAATCTTCATCATCATCAGCCTGATTACACCCACAGCAGAGTGAAGGCCTCTCCCATGTCTCTCCAATTAACCATGTCTTGCCAGCAGCGCCCACCTTATGCCTGCAAACTTCTTAATTTCATACGCCCACCTAACCTTCTGCCGCCCCCTGCTATGCTTTCTTTCTCTTGGAATCCTTTAAGGACCAACAGCTATCTTACCTTCGCATTCCATTCCCCGCTCAAGCCAATTTCTTCCTCTTCATTTTGGCTAGGATGTCATTAACCCGCGTGTGTTCCCTCAACCACTCTTCCTGCTTCCGGTCTCTTAAAGGAGTATAGACACCTAATTTTTGTGGCATGTTTTCTTTTTTTCAATGATGCAGAAGACGCTACTATGCATGAATCACCATGTGATGTTTGCCTACGACCACTAAATAATTTATAATTGTTTTTTTTCCTGTCATGCTGTTTCAGTTTTGGAACAGCCGAACGATGGCTCTGACATCAAAGAGGGCTTTTCCTTCACGTGAGCCATAGAAAAATGTCCATAGAATCGCTGCTTCATTGTTCTAATTTACAGCAGTGTTGAAATCAGCCTTCCTCAATTGCTGGAATGACAACAAATGTGCAAGCGGCGATTATATTGCTGTTTTTTCATGTCTCGTGATGTGTAAGCACACATTGACGTCACTGTCTTTGTTCAAGTGTTGAAGCCGAAACTGGACGAAAAAGAAATGCTATTATAAATTATTAAGCGCTCGTAAGAGATTACTAGCTGCTACTCTATGTATAATAATGCCTTATGCATCATTACAAACAAGAAAACACGCACCCGAGTAGTAGGTGTTATACTGCTTTAACATTACGCCTATCATTTTTCTTTCCGTAGTTCACTGCGTTCTCCTCAGCTTAAGCTGAACCCTTTTTTTGTACACGTATTCAGTGGCGGCACCTATGATAGCCACTGAAACCCCCCGCCCATACACTGAATACCTGTGCCAAGACTCGGAATCGAACCAGGGCCTTTGTAGTTTCAGGCGGAGACTCTACCACTCCGCCACGTCGGCTCAAGATTTAACCATGAATAAAGGCGCATCTAGTGAATGCACTCTTCCGATGCAGAAGTCTCCTCGCTTTCGCTATGTATATTCTGGCCTAACACAGCTAAGCCATCAACAATTTTTTGTGACTGCCTTGTACCTTGTCTCCCGTCCCTAATAAGCGATTTCCGTTAAGTAGTTTGAAGTTGACTGGCACAGCCAGGAATGTTTCGCCGGGCGAGCGTGTGAAGACACAAGTACTCTTTATACTGTGAACTGCCTTGTACGATCACCAATCATTGTACCATCATAGTTTATCATCAACCGTGGCGATCATTTGACCAGCCTTAACAGGCTCCTTCAAAGGTTAACTAGCACTTGAAGCGGCACTTGGAGTTCCTCTGCTGTTCGGCACTTGTATATCGAGGAGCGTCAAAAACAAATCCACGGGGCACGCAAAGCTCATAGACGTGAAGCGCCATAACAAATCGAAACTTTCCTGGCTGCCTGTGGCGCCGCCAAGCATTGGTTTTGTTTGCTTCCAACATTCAGGTTGTCTTTTGACTGTCTTCTAGGTGTGATAAAAGTGCGCTATCGGTTTTAAAACAAAACTTACTTCAATATTGATCCGCGCAACCTTCTTTTGTCAGCCTCAGAGATTCGCAGCTTCCATGTAAAAAGGAACATTCCTCCAAGGTGGCGTCTCTTGTCCTATGACGTCATCACACTTGTACTTGCGAGATTGCCCTGTGGCGGCGATATCTGTATTTTGGTCCTTGCTATTTTCTACCTTACAAGAGCTTTGTTTTCAGTAAGAGTGGCGTTTTTGTGATCAGGAGCTTGTATTCTATCGATACAAGGCAACCTCAATTTCTCCTCAGTGTCCCTTTAATGCGCGTTTATAGCCTGGCGTAACGCATGCGCGTGCACTGCACACCAACGTCACGTCGGCCAAAGCGAGACCCTCTATACTCCAACTGCGCTTGATCGGTGACGCATTTGGCGGCTTAGGCGCACTCTGACCACACTGGCGGAGACTTGGAGCATGTCTCTATTTCGCGCCGAGTGCGCCAGCTGTGCCAGCCAGACCAGACTGATACGGTTCCGCGGCGAGGTGCGCGTTGTGACATCATTCAATAGCTTCGGTCGTTAGGCGGTGCTGTTCTTTTCGAGCTCTCGGCTAATTTAATTCATTCACAGTACACATATGTAGGTACATGGAAGTGGGCGAGAGAACCCGATCCAGTGGACCCTGTACCTCCGGAAACGCGCAGAAGCCGTTGAAGCGTCGGCTTTACTCTCAAGCCGCCTACTTTAAATGCCAGTGCCCTTGAGTACCCATCCGTTTTTGTGGCAAAACAATAAATAAATAACCTTGCCCTTGCAACTGTGGGAGACCTCGACGCCATCTTTTGCACCGTGCAACCGCGCCGTTCAAGGAATCACAATCTGTTGACCCCAAAGCCCCGGCCAGCCTCCGATGGGTGCGATGCACTGACCTTGTCCTGGCCCCTCGCGAATCCCCGCACTGGGGTTATGATATTTAATTTGCAAAGGCTGCTCATGGCGGAAGGGGGAAACGACCCGCCGGCGCATAACTGAACCGTGCTCAGTCAAAAGCTTCGCCCGCTCTGTGGGGCTGAGGTCGCTGAAATGCAGGCCGGAGTTTTTGCGAGAACTTTGTCATCGGGCTTGGGAACGGGATTCATCGTACCGCCGGCAAGACGTTGGTGCAAACGTAAACGAAGCAATGGTAGCGACCCCCGATAGATGACTTCAACGTGTGGCGGCGGTCGCTTTCATTTTGGCTGCTTCTAGACCGCACCACTAGCCGCGAGAAATCACGGAGTCTGCGTTTACGTCATGTTTCACGTCACTGCGTCCTGTAACGTCATAAGAGTGCACCGTGATGTCATAAGAGTTCCCGAGTTTGAATCGGAGTTGCGAGAAAAACTTTTTCTACTTCGAATCCAAATTTCTTTGAAATAAATGCATCTTTCGCTCTCGGACAAGCGGCAACAAAGCCATGAAATGCTGAACTATCAGATTTTGCTTACAAAAGAAATTTGATTGAGTTCTCCTCACTGTCCCTTTAATGTACCGTGTACAGTCTTGGTCAAAAGTGTTGAGGCTACAGCATTCAGCTGCAGTGAAATCAATGTTCCTAGAATAGTTCATGTAGCGCATCATTCAAAACTGTAGTCAAGCAGAAAGCTTCTGTATCGCAAGAAGAAACCTGCTAGTATTTCAAGGTCACTTGGTCTTTAATATTGCCGTAATGGCTCTGTAATGCGGCTGAAGCGAAAAGCCTTTGGCCTTAAGACTTCACCGACACTGTACATTACTCTGGTTGCAAATGCGAACACTTTGCACACTTTCCAGGCTTCCACTAGCATGGGTCCTGCTGCACCACGGAATCCAGGTGTTCTTGCTGCGGTCAATGGCCAGGTACGATGGCTTCTCATATTTAGAACTAGTTTGTAATCTTGAAATGCTTTTAGCTCTCGTTCTTGGTAACTGGAGGCAAACAATCTAGAAACTGTGGAAACGTATAGGGCTGAGGATCAGTGCACACCTCTCGGACACGTGCAATTTTCCATTCAAATGGCATGGAGTGGAAAAAAATTGCCTGCACGGGATCCCCAGGCGCAATTTGAACCTGTGACAGCTCAGGGCAGCTTTGCTTATTGAACTCATAGATCACTAGACCATGACCACAACCTTTCATGTTCTATTTAGCACGGCCTCTTGTGCTAAGATTTATTTGCTGTGTTTTAATTATTCATATTCTTGCATCTGTTAGTTCTGTGCTTCCGAATATTTGGCAGCATAACTGTTGCCAGGGTGCAGTGGAGCCTGAAGTAGAGATAAACAGGCTAATCTATGTTGTCAAAGGCAGCTTATATGATTGCATTTAAACGTGACCTGGCGGCCCATCGCGCTGCTCACTCTGAAGAAGAGAGCGATGTGTCATGTTTTATCATTAGTAGCGTTTGCAAGGAAAACTGCCATTTTCGTAATGTTACATATAGGAGTCCTGAGGAATAAGTTTTTAGCAGTTTTAATGTGGCAAATAATAACTTTCTCCCCAATATGTTATAGGGCTTTATACAAAGCATATGTGCAGCTGTTTTATTGCAGGTCCACCTCGGGAGCAGAAATTGTCAGTGCAGAGCGGTGGCGCTGGCTTCTTTCCCGAGGTCGAGACTTAATGTTTTGCAAGAACGCCATAAAACTTTTGTGGGGTTCCCCACAAATGTGACGCTCCTTCCTGGTGATGCTCCTTCCCCGAAGATCCTTAGGGGAAAGAGCGTTCAGGGAAGAAGCATCACCGGCTCAGTATGCTGGCAATTCCTTAAGGCTCGTGCCATGCAGAAGCCTCGGATGAGCTCAGAAAAACTAGCAGCTGTGGGCAGTAAGCCTCTTTTATTTAGGTACATATCCTAACTGACAAATGCATTTGTTTATTTAAGTATGCATGACTTGAATACCTTTATTTTACAGCACCTGCATGTCTTCAATTTTGTCATGATTAATACTATTATAGATGCATTTGATGCATACATCAAAGCTGCACAAGCTGCCGGGGATGAGAAAATGCGCAGAGCAGTTGAATTGCTACCTGGCGGACATGCTGAGGGATATCAAGTAATCATCGCCTGCACCTGCCCCTGTAGTCAATGACTGTAGTCAGATAAAAATGATAAAAAAAAGGCAGCAAGAATAATTATTTCATTGACTGCAGCCTGGTATTTAGTGCTGGGATGCAGCATTTGCTGCACTGAAGGGTTGCAAGTTCATTCAGGTAGCCTACATATTCAGAGCTATTAACTGTACACCAGAGTACGTGTTGCAAGGCCATTGTATTCCCATGTCGAGGCCCTCGTATCTGTACGAAGGTTACGTTGCCCTCGTATATACGAGGGACGAGAGTGACAGATATCCAATAGCGTGTATATGAGGCACGTATCACCAGTATATATGTTTCGCCATACGTGAAAGGAACACGTATGCCATACGAGCATATATGTGGACACATATCCAATAATTGTGTATATATGAGACACATTTAACACATATATACGAGATTTTTCAATAGAGATGTGTTAGTGGTCTGTTGTAAACAGTCAAACATGCAAGAAAGAAAAGAAACGAAGACAGCCTAGTGCTCCCATGCAGTGGCCAACGAAGCTGATCTGTGTGCGCCGCCGGGGGATCGATTCTTTGACGCCTCGATATTTATGTTACATATTTTTATTTATTCACGATCAAGCTCATGGTTTCAGCGCAGCCCGTCTTTTTCACCTGTTGTGAAGTAGATATTTTGCTCTGAAACTGCTTAAGGTTTCTATATAGGGGTGCCGAACAATTAATTGCTACCAGCAGTGCTCATAATATACAGCAATCTTTAGCTACCTCAACCAGATCAAGCAACGTATCTGTGTCTAATGCGAGAGCTGGCGTGGCGGGCGGCCAGTGGGAATGCTAGCGGGTATTATGATATGAGGTAGATATGGAACCAAAGCATCCCATCAGAGGCTGAGCAGGGAACCGGCTAGCGCCGATGCGTTGAAGGCCAGACGGTGCGCCTGGAACAGATATGTGACGCTGCCCGAACAAGGCGCCCCCGCGAAGTTGCCCAGCAACGCGAGTCGAGGCTCTACAACAAGAGTGTAGTTAGGCTTGGTCGTCTGTATGTACAGTGGTCTGGTGCCGGGGCCAATCCCTACTTTGCGAAATGCTTCATGAAAGACGGCATCGGAGTGTCATGGAAGCCTGTGTGGAACTGTGCTGCTCACATCGAGTATAAAACGTGTACAAGACGATTACCATGAGCTACAATCAAGTGTTGGCGCTGAAATATCCTCCAGCGACAAAGCAAAGACAAGAAAGAAGCCAATGATCTTTACGACGGACATATATATCAAATTTTAAAGCAAGAAAGAACCAGTGTTTCATCGACTACACGAAGGCCTGTAATGAGACAAACACAACAGATTCTGTGGCAACAACACCTCATTTTTGTTTCATCGACGACGTCTGCACTGGAGGGTCGCCTAAAATACTTGCTAATAAACCACTTTACTTTGCAGGGACAAATATTACAAACTGAACATGACGAAAGGAACAACTACATTTCGAGTTTACATGGGTGATTGTTTACGGATTATGGGGGTTTCACGTCCCAATGCGAATCAACCTATGAGGGACACCGTAGTGAACGGCTCCAGGAGCTCTTTAACGTGCACTATCATCGCATAGTAGACGGGCGTCTAGAATTTGGCATTCATTGAAATTCGACTGCCCCGGCAGTGTTTGAATCTCGATCTTTCGGGTCAGCAGCCGAGCATCATAACCGCTAAGCCACAGCGGCGGCTTTACATGGATAACGATACTCTCCACAGATATCAGTTTCAATACAACGACGCATTTTTTACGTTTGTTACATGAGAGTTATTACCAGCTTAAAAAGTTGCATCCTTGTACTCAACTTGTATCTGTGGAGAGTAGCATTTTTAAAGCTCTGGCACTTACTAGGCAAACAGCTTTGTGATTTCGCCAAATTTTTTTTTCAGATCAAGCATGAGAATTGTCCCTTCTAGATTTTCAGTTTCTCGACTGGAAAACGTATGCAGGAAACGGTTTCCTGTGTTCTTTAGAGCTTTGGCCAGGGTGCCAAGTTGTATGTTCCAAAAGGATTGGCTGGCAGCGGTGTTTTTGTCTGCTGGCGCAACATACCACAAATTAAATTCTCTAGATTGCATCCGTTTGTTTTTCAAATATGCTTTGAAAGTTGTGAGGAAGAAGTTCACGTGCATATTAGTTTGCTGCATTTGGCGAAAAATCGCCTGCCAGAAAGCTCCTGAAGAAGACACACCTTCGTTTCCTTGCAAAACCTTCACACAGCACACTCAAGGGGTTTCATGCACGTGTTCATGACAGGAGGTGCAAGGTAAATTGCCTGATTCGCGTGACAGCTTCTGGAGATGACGTCTGACAGTTATTAGTTGGGCCTTCTAAATGCGACAGTTGGACGAAAGAGTAGCGCCATACTCGCTATTGATCAGCAATTTCAAAAGCCTTATTTGTATAGTTCAGACGAAAAAGCTACCCCCCTCTCCCCCGGTGTCTTTGGCAGGAATACAAAATATATTTCTCTCCTTTTCCTACGATGGCTTTTTTATTGTAACCGTTAATAAACATGTTGAAGAACAAGGAACATTTGGACTTAGCGTTGCGACCAGGATGAATTAGCACATGTTTTTCAGTCTTTGCAGACTGAGTGGCATGTTTGAAATTTTGGTCGTCAGAGTTCTTGTCATTTCCCATAGTTTCTGAAATGAAAGGCTTTGGCGGCAGTAGAAGCTGGCTCTGTTTCTGCCTTTTATTCCTTGCTATCAACAACAGTTGATGACATTAAAGTGTTTTTGTTGTTTAGATTCCGCACGGTCGCCGCCCATCAGCGCAACGCACTCAGTTCGAACTGATTAGACACCGATATTTTTAGAAAATCATGCGATGGTGTCAGAAAGGAGAGGATGAATGAACGTTATAAAGTTTTGCTATTAAAAGAGACGCTTGAATATTTTGTATGCAAGTAGCTGTGGGAAAAGACTGGCATGCCGTTTTAAGTGAAACATAAAATATTTGAGTAAATGGCACAGAACAGACCTCTTTGTTGCGGAGTTCACACATGATGTATCTAAGCTTAACGAGTGGCGATAGGAAATTTTGTAGCCGGGATTTCGAACTCTGATAGTGAGTGAGTGAAAAACTTTATTGAGCTCTAGATTCGCTGGTATTCTGCACTCTTCAGACGGCTTCGTCTTTCTTCTTGCACAACGGTCGGTTGCCCTTAGTCCAGGACTCCGCTAGATGCTGCTGCTAGTTGTGCTCGCCGAATCAGAGTTTCTTGGTCGACCCGGTGATCGCTAATTGAGCACTCCCTCTCACTGATCCGCAATCCGGTTTGGCATAACGGGTACAACGTCTATCTTCTGGTATGCCCACGTCATGTGATACAGCGTGGGTGTTTCGTGGCACCAGGGGCATTTGTCATTGTATTGTGTGGGATACATTTTGCTGAGTACGATTAGGTTTGGGTACGAGCCCGTTTGTAGCTACCTCCACGGGAGTTGTGCGGTGGTGGATACCGCCTTCTGCAGCCCTTGTATTAAATTAGTGTCGCTGAATAGTCTTGGGGTACAGCATCGGTCCCCTCGAGGTCGCCTACGTTGGATGCTAAGTTATAAGTGTACCCTCGAGCTATCCTGTCCGCCACTTGGTTCCTTGCCACTCCCGTGTGTCCCGGTGTTCATACTATCGTGACTAACTGGTTCTTCGTTTGGTTGTCGTTGTGTTATGTGGTCTCCGGGCGGAGTATGCGGAGCGCTCCGTGCCCTATTCTGCCTCATAGTTGGTTGCGGCACGCCGTTTGTGAGTCTGTAAGGATTGTTAGAAACCGTTAGGCCAATAGCCCTCTGCTGCCGCTAGAGCGATGGCCGCTTCTTCAGCCTCGACTATCGTACAGTATTGTAGTGATGCGCTGGTGATCTCGCGTGAGCTGGAATCAATGACCGTTGCTACCACGCTGTTGTTGCTCTGCCCCTAAGCTCTGGCGTATGTGGCTGCGTCCACGTATACTGTTGTTTTTCGGGGTGGAAGTGTCTTGTGGGTATTGAGCCCTCGCCATTCTGCGTGCTTTGTGTAGGTTGAGATCTATGTTCCTGGGTATGGGTGCACCTTTTAGTGCGTTGCGATACTCGTCCGGAATTATTTCGGTCCTCTGTATCTCTTGAAGTTGAACAGCGCAGCCTAGTTTCTTCAGGAGCTTCCTGCCATAAGGGGTCTGCTGCAGTCAGCGCAGTTGGGAGACTAGTTGCGACTCTCAATTGCTCGAAGGTGTTGTGTACTCCTAAGACTAGGAGCTTTTCTGTTGCGGTGTTGTGATGAAGGTGGAGTGCGGTTTTTAGGCTTTGCGTAGAACCACGTCCGCCCGTTGTGCCTCCGCCTTGATGCGATTGTGGCAGGGGAGGCTGTATGCCACTCGGCCGATCACGAGGCATCTGACCAGCTTGAGTGTGTCCTCCTCTCGCATGCCGTGGCGCCTATGTGAGACGCACTTGATTTTTCGGGCCACTTGTAGGGTGGATGCCTTGAGTAGAGCGAGGGTGTGGGTGAGCATTAATTTGACTGTATCCACATACCCAGGATTCTGATGAGCGTCTTTTCCGGTGTCGGCTTCCCCTCGAGGTAGACGTTGAGCTGTAACTCGTCGCTGGTGGGGACTGTGCGGTTTTGCTGTTCTCTCCAATCTCTCAGGAGCACGGACTTCTCAGCGGAGCACACTACTGTCTTGCCCTGATGTAGTCCTCTGCGTAGGTGTCTACCTCTTGTAACGTCTTCTTTCTCTCTGAGCGAGCCTGTGCTGACCCAGACGGTGATGTTGTCGCCACACATGGCATGGAGTATGCCGTAGACTTCTTTTAACTGTTTTGCCAAGCAAATCATGGCTATATTCGAAAACGTGAGGGTGGAGGGGAGATGACCGACCCTTGAGGCGTACCTTTGTTTGGAGTGAGGAAGTTCTCTGATCGGAGCTCTCCCAGGTCATTCGTTGCCGTTCTGTTTGAAAGGAAGGCTTTGACGTAGCTGTAGACTCTCCTCCAGCTGTTCAGGTCGTTCATGCCCGTTAGGATAGCCTCGTGGCTTACATTGTGAAAAGCCCCTTGATGTCCGATGCCATAATTATATTCTCCCCGCTACTGGGGAAGTTCCCGAGTTCTTCTTTTATTTGAAGCAGAAGGCCTCGGGTCGATAATTTTGCCCTGAAGCCGAACATGCTATGGGGATACAGTTCGTTGTCCTCCATGTACTGTTGTAGTCTCAGCATCACCACTCGTTCGTAAAGTTATCCCAGTCAAAATGTGTGCGAAACCGGTATGAGGTTCTCAATTTGCAGTTTCTTGCCCGGTTTAGCAATCATGACTACCTCCGCATGCTTCCGCTCCTTGAAGACAGTCTCCGCTTCCCATCGTTTGTTGAGGAAGCCGGTTAATTCTGCGACTAACTCATCATTGAGGTTGCGGATGAGTGCATTATTGATCTTGTCTGCACCTGCGGCCTTGTTTCTGGTTGTGTTTGGAATCGCTGCGTCGACATCTTCTGGCATGATGGTCTGTCCAGGTTATTGTTATCTCTTCCCCGGTAGCGCTCTGCGTAAGCTGATGGGTTTGTGTCCCCGAAGCACTTAACACGTACGTTCTCCTAACTTCGGTGTCTGCGTCGTTCGCGCCAATTCTTTGGTGTACTTGCGCTGTTTTTCCTTGAGCATGTTTCCCTACTCTTCTATCGATTGGATCCCGTTCTCGGCGAGATTCTCATCGCACGCCCCTCGAAAAGCGCTCCAGTCGGTACTTTTTGCTGATCCGAGCTGACGCTTTAGCTTGTCCGAGGTTACTTGCGTCTTGAGTATGTAGTGGCCACTACCCAGGTCCTCTAACAGGTTCTCCAACACTGCTTGTTCCTCTCCTCGTATGAACGTGAGGTCGGGGCAGGTGTCGGTACTAACGTTTTTTCCGATTGTGGTTGGAGTGTCTGGGCCTGTGAGGAGGTTGCAGTCGGTGTTATCTGCTGCCTTCGCTAGCGTTTTGCCTTTTAGGCTTGCGGTTTAGTATCCCCAACTTTTGCCCATGGCGTTAAAGTCTCCTAGGATGATTAGCGTGTTGCCCTTCGCTAGTCTGCCTTCGCTGTGGAGTAGCTCGTAGAATTTTGCCTTCTTCTGATTCGAGGGGCTGTATGGAATCACAATAAAGATACTGCTCCTCTTTCTTCTTTGGTATAATTTCTACTATCACGTGCTCTAAGTCGGTGTCGGCTATCCTGTCGTGGCTTAAGGCGATGAATGTCTTGCTGACAAGGATTGCCGTTCTTCCTTTCTTTTGAGTCTCGTAACACGTGTATCCTGCAAGTGTTAGTGTGGTGCCCGTCTTTTGAAGCGCTATGATGTCGGGCGGTGTTTGTAGTGTGTGAATGTATTGTTAGAGGAGGTCCTGCTTCTTACGGTAGCCTCTGCAGTTCCACTGCCATATATCTAAAGTTTCTTGCTTGCTTAAAGTTGTACTGGCCATGTTTAAGCTTCGCTGTTCTTTGCGGATGTTTTGGCGAGGGCTGTCAGCGCGGAGCGGTGGTAGGCCTTCTTTCTAATGTTCTTGGTAAACTTCTGCTTGCGAATGCTGCTGCGGAACTCTGTGACTTGTAATTGCACTTCGTGCATTTTTTGCTGCGTGTTGCTGCATAATCTGCGGCATCATTTGCTGAATCTCTGCTTTAAACTTGACGAAGTCCTCGTTGCCAGCTTGCGACGGGGCTTGGGCTTGTACGGTTTGCGGCTGCGAAGGGCTTTTTGACCTAAGGTCTCGCACTGCCTTCGTTAGCTCTGCTATATGGCGTTCTAGCTCTTTCTGCCTAGCGCGTGATAGCTCAAATTCTCGTCTCAGCGCTATTTTCTTCGCCGTTCCTGTCTAGGCGGTTCGAGATTTCTGTTTGTGTTGTTCTGTTTTGGTATCTACCCCACCCGAGTGCGGAGCAAACCAGGCGTTTTCCGCTCCCCACTTCACCTTGACACCGCCGCTATTTCGGGTAGGCTCCTTCTTCTTCTGCGGCTAGGGCTCCTGCTGGCTCCCTTTCTTGAAGGCTGGGAGCGGCAAGGGCGGGCAGGTTTCACGGAGCTCCCCGGAGAACACTCGGACCGAAAGAACGGACTTGGCGACAGGTGTACCCACACAGACACATTTATTACACCCTACGTGACACAAACACTAGCACACAAACCTAACTAGAAAAACTTACACAAAACACAAAGACTATCAATACACATGACTCGGGAACACTACTACAAGCGTCTACTAGGAGCGATCTACTGTTAGCGTTCTACTGTTAGCGGTCGGCGTTCGTGCTCACGGTTGGTTGGATGCGGATGCGGCGTTGTATGGGTCCAGTAGCCGGCGTCTAGGCGGCGTTCGATGTGCTTAGGCTGGCGTCGCTGGCAGCGTCGCTGGCTGCGTCGTACAAGCTCGCGGTCCGTGCGCCCGTGGAGGTGATGCCGCTCATGATGGCGTGGGCATGGGGCGCACCACCCGGATGGGTCGCAACAGCGCTGGAGGCACCCCTGGCCGTAGCAGGTGGTAGCGTGTACTCAGTTGACCCCCCGGAACGAGCTCAGGAACGGCAGGAAGTCCACGATGCGACGCCGTAGAACGCGAGCTCCCCGCAGCAGTAGCCGGCGTTGCTCTCTTCCAGCTGAAGCGCCCCTGACCCACCGGAGCATCTGTTTCTCTCTTCTTCCCCCCACCCCGTGCCTCGATCTTCCTAACCCATTTATAGGTTTGGCGTTAGTTCACGTAAGCCTTGTCGTGGTCCACTCCTTCTTCTCTTCTCTGCCAATCAACTCTCCACCTCTCCGAATGCTTCTTCTTCACCTTCTTTATTCTTCGGTTAATCCAAGCCATCCTTATCACCAACTTCTTCGTCTTCTTCACACCTCTTTCCTTCATAATATTATTGTAGACTCCCTATTATATGTGACAAGGGCCCCATTTCACAAGAGTTTTTCCGTGAATAACTACTCACGTCATCCTCATCTTCAAGCCATCCAGCTAACCGACTATCTTCGGTGGCGATTCTGGAACCAGCACAAAACACACTGCAGTTGTCCAGCACACACCAAAAGTACACCACTAACACAGCACTCCAAACAGTTTTTCGAAACATTAACACACCGCTGCCGTTGTCCGTACAGAGTCCTTAAAGTTACAGTGAGAAGAACACTACGAATTTTTTTAATTAGCAAAATCTGATAGTTCGGCATTTCATGGCTTTGTTGCCGCTTGTCCGGGAGCGAAAGATGCATTTATTTCAAAGAAATTTAGATTCGACTTTAAAAAGGTTTTTCCCGCCGCTTCGATTCAGTCTCGGGGAACTCTTATGACGGGTCAGGACGGAGTGACGTGGAACGTGACGTAAACGCAGATTCCGTGATTTATGGCGGCTTGCGGTGCGGTCTAGCAGCAGCCGAAATGAAAGATACCGTCACCGCACGTTGAAGGCCTCTATCGTGGTTCGCTACTGTCGCTTCGTTTACGTTTGCACCGGCGTCTTGCCAGCGTTACGATGGGTCCCGTTCCCGAACCCGACGACGAAATTCTCGCCAAACCTCCGGCCTGCATTTCAGAGACCTCAGCCCCACACAGCGTGCGATGCGTTTGAAGGAGCACGGTTAGGTTAGGCGCCGGTTGTTGCGTTTCCCTCTTCCGCCGTGAGCAGCCTTTGCTAAATAAATATCGTAAACCCAGTACGGGAAGTCGCGAGGGCGAGGACAAGGTCGGCGCATCGCGCACATCGGAGGCTTGCCGGGGCTTTGGGGCCAATGGATTGTGATACCTTGAACGGCGCTGTTGCACGGTGCAGCAGGCGGTGTCGAGGAGGTGTCCCACGGTTGCAAGGGCCAGGTTATTTCTTTTTTTGCCACAAAAAAAGATGGGTGCTCCAGGGCGCTCGCGTTTACAGTTTGCGGCTTGAAAGTAAAGCTGACGCACGACGCTTCAACGGGTTCCGCGCATTTACGGGGGTACGGGGTCCATTGGATCGGGCTCTCTCGCGCACTTGCATGTACCGTCAGATGTGTACTGTTAATGGAATAAATTAGCCAAGGGCTCGAAGAGAACAGCTCTGCCCAACCTCCGAAGCTATTGAATGACGTCACAACGCGCACGTCGCCGTGGAGCCTAACCGGCCTAGCCGGGCCGGCGGCGGCTAGCGCAATCGGCGCGAAATAGAGACATGCTGCAAGTCTCCGCCAGTGTGGTCCGAGTGCGTCGAACCCGCGGAACGCGTCGGCGGTCAAGCGCAGTTGGGGTATAGAGGGTCTCGCTCTGGCCGACGTGACGTCGGCATGCAGCGCGCGCACTCGTTACGACGGAGAATATACGCGCTTTTACAGAGCCTGCGTTTAACCACTAACCAACGTAAATCCCCTGAATGAGGGGCTTTAAAACTAACGTATTCGGTGGCGGCATATATGGGAGCCACTGAAACCCCCGCACACTTTCTGAATAAAAGAAGAAAACCTGTGCGAAGGCTCGGAATCGAACCAGGGCCTTTGGCGCTTAAGGCGGACGCGCTACCACACCGCCACGATGGCTTATGCGTTCGCCGCTAATAAACGCGCATCTAGTGAATGCACTCTTCAGATTCAAGAAGTCCCCGCCCTCTCGCTACATATATCCTGGCCTAACAGAGCCATGCCATCAGAAATTTTTGTTACCTGCCTAGTACCGTGTCTCCCGACCCTAATAAACGATTTCCGTTAAGTAGTTTGAAGTTGACTGGCACTGCCGGGAATGTTTCGCCGGGCGGGAGTACGAAGACACAAGTGCTCTTTATACTGCGAACTGCCTTGTGCGGTCACCAACCATTGTGCCATCAGTTTTTCATCGACCGTAGCGATCATCTGACCAGCTTTAACAAGCTACTTCAAAGGTTAACTAGCACTTGAAGCGGCACTTAGAGTTCCTCTGCTGTTTGTAGCTTGTAAATCGAGCCGCATAAAAAAACACTTCGCACGCAAAGCTCATAGACGCGAAGCGCAATAACAAATCGAAACTCTCCTAGCCGCCTGTGCGCGCCGCCAAGCATCGGTTTTCTTTGCTTCCAACATTCAGGTTTTCTTATGTCAGTCTTCCTTGTGTGATAAAAACAAAACTTTAACAAAACAAAACTTACTTCAATATTGAACCGAGCAACCTTCCTTTTTCAGCCTCAGAGATTCGCGATCCCTGGTAGGAAGGAAACTTCCTCCATGGTGGCGTCTCTTGTCCTAAGACGTAATCACGCTTGCATTTGCGAGATTGGCCTCTGGCGGCGATACCTGTATTTTTGTTCTTGCTATTTTCTTACTTACAAGAGCTTTGTTTTGAGTAAGAGTGGCGTTTTTGAGATCAGGAGCTGGTATACTATCGATACAATCCAACTTCAATCTCGTCTTAGTGTCCGTTTGATAAACATGTTAATCACCACAACGCAATTGAATAACCACATAATAGAAACAACAACAACACCAAAAAGATACATTCCAGAGATAGCTAGAGCCGTTTAGGTGGCTCAATCTGTAGAGAGGCCTAATTTGCAACATATGACCTCTCTTTTCCTCCGTAGATCTGAAAATACCTCCCCCTCGATTGGGAGTAGAGCTGTGACCGTCTATCTTCATTCAAATTGGCGTTAATTAGTGCCTTACCTCATTCTGCCCTTTTCTTCGCACTGCACGTGGGCAGCTCGGCAACATCATCTGTCTCCTCGGCCACTACCGTGCATGCTACCTTGGGGCGTACCACCGTACGGGACCTCTTTCTTCATAATTCTTCAACATATTTACATGGAAAACCTTCTTTGTGTCAGCTATTAATATATCATAATCAGTGTCATTCTTCTTCCGCGTGACACGGTAAGGGCACTTCCACTGCATCAGTAACTTATTATGATCCCTAGGTAGCAGGATAAGAACCCTGTCACCTGGATTCAGATTTCTTTGAGTGGCTTTCTTGTCATAGTACCCCTTGTAGCGTTCGCGCGCCCTTTCCAGGCATTGACATGCCTGCCTGCATGTTTCCTCCAACTTGTTCTGCAACTCAAGAACATATGTCTATGTTGTCTTGAAGTCTCAAGCAATCTCCTTATTAGCCCACAGCTCCTTGAGTATTGTAAGTGGACCTCTAATGGTTCTCCCATTCAAAATCTTGACTGGCGAGGAACCAAGACTCGTTTGCGGTACTTCACGGTAAGCGAACAGAAGAGCTTGGAGATATCTTTCCCAATCAGTAGGTCTCTCTTGGCATATTTTTAATTATATTTTTGAGGGTGCCATTGAACCGCTCTACAAGCCCATTACACACGGGATGAAAAGGCGTTGTCAGTAACTGCCCTACTGACAAAACGCGGTTAACCTCCTTTATTAGGTTGTATGTGACGTTCGAGCCCCGGTCACTCAGAACTTCCCTCGGGAACCCATAACGAGAGAAAATCTCCACAAGAGCCTCCGCCAATAGGATATTGTCAGTATATTTTAACGAAATAGCGCTAGGATAACGAGTGGCCACGTCAACCAGAGTAAGCACATATTTATTGCCTCTGGCGGAAACTGGAGAGATAGCCCTCACAATGTCAATGGGCACTGTGAAACGGTAGGTCGATGGCTCGCATCTTTCCCAAAGGTACGGGACTAACTCTTTCCTTCGGAACTGTGCGCTGGCACACGTCACATGAGCGAACAACGCGTTTAACGTCACTCTGGACACCTAGCCAAAAGAACTCCTCGGTGATCCTAGACACCGTTTTTTGAACACCCTGGTGTATGGCCATAATGGCGACATGTCCTAAGCGTAGCACTGTCTCTGGCATATCTCTCGGTAACACCAGCTGTTGGACCCGCCTTCCTGCGCTAAATATGCAATTCCTGTGCAGAAGACCATTTACCAATTGATATTCAAATGACGTACGACTCTTCTTTTCATTTTTCCCTGACTCTTTCGAAACAGGCGTCCAAGCTCGGGTCTTCTCTTTGCCTAATTGCAATTTCGCCCGATGTTACGCTCAGGCACGTCATAACGGGCGTAGTGAGTGGACGCTGCGTTGCTAGGGCTGTCGCTTGAGCCGTTGTCTGCACGGCCGACGAGAAAGTGCTGCCCTATCACTCGCCTGATCTGTCGAGCACCTTTTTTCTTTTGGATGTCTTCAATGTCACTCATGCTGCACTCTGGATTGAGGTCTTCGACACTTCTTGCACGCGTAATGTTTCCTAAGAACAAATCGTAGATGGGTTGCTCTACGCATTTTGCTTACCTGTCCAGTACAATATGGCGTGGCCACTAGAATCGTGGCTTCAAAAATGTACCTGACTGTGCTATCTACAAGAGTGACGGCCGACACTTCCCCTGTAAGATCCTCGTCCTTCATCAGGCTTCTTCGAACGTAAACTGTGTTGCCTCCACTGCCTCTAAGAATCAATATAGGACGGTCCCCTATTTGCCCAACCACCATCGGCATTGCTGTTTTCGACTTGGGTGTTCCACTCACTGCCTCATTTCATAGCGGCGTTTGCTCTCCTTTCAGCTGCGGAACTTCGGGAGGTGTGACATGTTCTACCCGAGAGTCGACAACGCATGCAGCTCGGTCCTGCGTTCTGTATCGGCGCTCATCCAGAGCATGACCCCTCCTCTTACAACCTTGACACACAACCTGTGTCTTTTGGGAAACGCTTCTAGTCCGACAGTCAATTGCATGGTGTCCCACCTTGTGGCAGAGAAAACACCTTACGGTCGATTTAGATGCACCGCCATATGCTATTGGTTTTGTCGCATCTGTCTCTAGGACCTCTTCAGTTTCCTCCTTTGCTTTACTCAAATTTCTCAGCCCTTGAGCCTCGAGGAATTGGTCTGCAGTGTCGGCGAACTCTTCCAATGACCACAACTTTCTTTCAGGACTAGCGCTAGTTTTGAACTGCAACATGCTAACAATTGCTCTGTGACCAGCTTGTGACGCATCCCTTCAAACCTCTTTTCGGTGTTAGACATATCAAGCCACCTATCGAAATAATTGGACACCCTGCAAGAAAACTGCTTAGCGGTTTCAGAATCCTCAGGTTTCTCTCACAGAAACCCTCTGCCATGAGCCTGAATCTTTGGAGGACTGCCTTCTTGACTTGTAGTCCATGGAATCAGCAGCAGGCATCCTTCCAAACACATTCAGCGTCTCTCCATCTAAACACATGCTCAATGCCGTGGCTAATTCACCGCGCTACCAGCTTTGCCCCAAAGCTATCCGCTCGAATCTTTGCAGATATGCGTCCAAATCATTTCTTTTGTCATCAAAAGGAGCCATCACCTTTCTTGGACAAACTCTAGCAGGTCTAGGATATTCTGTACCCGATAATGAGCGCTGATCATTTCCTGTGATCTCCTAATATAATCCCGCGACATGCACCTGTTTCCACAAAATAAACTCCTTCTACCCGTTCTATCCTTCTTTTCTCCTG
This sequence comes from Amblyomma americanum, assembly GCF_052857255.1. Taxonomy (NCBI): domain Eukaryota; kingdom Metazoa; phylum Arthropoda; class Arachnida; order Ixodida; family Ixodidae; genus Amblyomma; species Amblyomma americanum. The sequence continues at coordinate 84,567,891 of NC_135498.1, read as the reverse complement.
TCCTTCTTTCTCGCGAGCGTCCGCGAGTGCTTGCGCTCTTTCCTTTCTCTGCCTCTTTTCCTCCTCCTCATAGAGACACATCGCCTCTTCCTTGCTTAAACCTAGCTTGAGCGCTAGTTATAACGTTTTTGCCAAATCCATACTTTCTGCCGTCGAGAGATTGAAAAGATCCGACACAAAGCTAAAAGAAAAAAGAAAATGAATCCTGGCAGGCTCGCCTCTGATCTTTGTCACGGTTCTTCCCGGAGAACACTCGGACCGAAAGAATGGACCAGGCGACGGGTGTACTGACACAGACACACATTTAATGCCCCCTATGTGACCAACACAAACTAGCAAACAAACCTAACTAGCAAAACTAGCATAAAACACAGACTACGAATACACCCGACAAGGGAACAATACAACAGGCGTCTACTACAGGCGTTCTACTGTTAGCGGTCGGCGTTCGTGCTCACGTTTGGTTCGGTGCGGATACGGCGTTGTATGGGCCCAGTAGCCGGCGTCTTGTTGGCGTTCGACGTGCTTGGGCTGGCGTCGCTGCGGCGTCGTTGGCTGCGTCGTACAAGCTCCCGGTCTGTGCGCCCGTGGAGGTGATGCCGTTATGTTTGCGTGTGCGATAGGGGCACCACCCGGATGGCTGGCAACAGCGCTGGAGACAACCCTGGCCGTAGCAGGTGGTAGCGTGTCCTCAGTTGACCCCCCGGAACGAGCTCAGGAACGGCAGGAATTCCACGATGTGACGCCGTAGAACGCGAGCTCACCGGAGCAGTAGCAGGCGTCGCTCTCTTCCAGCCGAAGCGTCCCTGACCCGCCGGGGCGTCCGTTTCTCTCTTCTTCCCCCCACTTCGTGCCTCGCTATCCCTCGCCCATTTATAGCCTTGGCGTTTGTCTGTGTTAGCCTTGTCGTCTTGTCCTTCTTCTCTTCTCCACCAATGATCTCTCTCCGCGTCACCGAATGCTTCTCTATCTTCTTTAGTCTTCGGTTAATCCACATCATCCTTATCACTACCTCTTCGTCTTCTTCACACCTCTTTGCTTCATAATTTTATTTTAGACTGCCTATTATATGTGACAAGGACCCCTCTCCCAAGAATTTTTCTATGAAAAACTGCTCACGTCATCCTCATCTTCAAGCCATCCAGCCAACGGACTATCTTCTGTGGCGATTCTGGACCCAGCCCACAACACACCGCAGATCTCCAGCACACACCAAAAGCACACCGCTAACACAGCGCACCAAACTGCTTTTCTAGAACATGAACGCACCACTGCTGTTGTCCGTACAGAGTCCTTAATAAACTTGTTAATGCACACAACACACTGAATTGTATAATCACATACCAATAGCAACAACAACAAATTAACAACACCAAAGAGATACATTCCAGAGATAACTTGAGCCGTTTAGTTGGTTCAATCTGTAGAGAGATCTAATTTGCAACATATGACCTCTGCTTTGCTCTGCAGATCTGAAAACACCTTTCCCTTGATTTAGAGCAGAGCTGCGATCGTCTGTCATCATTCAAATCGGGGTTCATTAGAGCCTTACCATATCCTACCCTTTTCTTTCCACGGCACGTGGGCACCTCTGCCGCATCGTCTGTCTCCTTGGACACTCATCATTCATCAATAAAGGAGGCGCAGTGAGACCTTCAGAAAGATCGAGAAGCACAAGCTATTGCACTTGGTTCAAATATACAGTGAAATACAAGAGTTACGCGTACATAATGCGGAAATTGACGATCCGCTGGGCGGATACTTCCGTCGGAGCTCGTGCGCTGAGGTGAGAAAACGAGGCAGAACAGAAAACTGTCCTTTTGCTTTGGCAGTACCCCGAACACAAAAGCAGAAGAGAAAAGCGGTTGCGTCACTGGTATTTCAGTGCGCAGAAAATGTAAGCAAATCAGTTTTTGCATCTGTGAAGAAGAGTTTTAAAGTAGATTTTAATTCAACTGTATATGAGCGTTACACAACACCTCTTTAATTAGTATCACAGGGAGGCAGACTGAAGCGACCACTTTGCGAAGGGACTACGGCTAAAAAATTGACCTTCCGTATTACCCACTGTTTTGTCTTCCACCATTTCTTGGACCATTTTCAGAGGCTATGGCCACTAATGCTCAAGATACTGACATCGATCCAGCTGTCTTGGGTTCACTGGTTTTCGGTCGAATTGGTTAGAGCGTGCTGAACTACTCAGGTACTGTCTGCGAGCGGCACCAACTTCCCACCTATTTTCCTAAAGATATAAACAACACTTTTATGCAGAGAACGACCGTTTTCACTTCTTCATCACAACTTGAGCTTTGAGGAGAGCTGTCGAAGCAGAACTACTAAAAAAAACATGTGTGAGAAAGGTTCAAAGCGTGCTTTATGGAACTTATAGAACATATAGGACGGTCTATACGGAACATATAGAACGGTCTACTGTGCTTTCTGCAAGAAATGAGTGTCCACTCTTACAAACCAGAAAAAATGCACCACCAGACGCTGTTGTTTTAGTACGCTGCAGGTGACACACTAAACTCTCCGTATACCAGTGCCTTGCGTTTGTGCTAGAGTACTGAATGCAGCTTGAGTAAAGGCAGCTGCAGTTAGCTGTCTATATACATAAATGCGACTTAACTTGAAGATATCTCATTTTCCTCAGATTCGGCACGACGTTCAAAGAGAACCTTTAGCAACAAAGGCCAACCACAGATCTAACAAAACAACAAGAGAACGAGATGGTCGTTCGAAGCAGGAGACGTTTAGCACAATTGGAGCCAAAACGTAAGGAAGGCTTCTCATAGTCTACTGTGTAAGTGAGATTTTTTAGAAGTTTTGGTAAAGCAGGAGAGCGAAGGTTTGATAAGTCTGCATGAAATGGTTTTCGCTTAAGAAGCTGCAAAAAGGTGCTTTATGCTTGTTTTCAAAAAAGAGAACTGCATTGATAGAAATTTTAATTATCTCTATCATAGAACGAACAGCGGGATTATTTTTTTGGTAATATGCAATGTGTTCCTAAAGATTCTTGAGAAGAACTGAAATTGAAATGTCATTCCAGCAGCCCGCATTATCCAGCGCGGTAATTGGAAGACAATTTTTCGAAGATAAAATCCCCTTCTCATAACCCGCCCTGTTTCTCCTGCTACATTTGGGGCAAACACAAGACGTTCGTTACTTTTACTTGTGCCAAGATAATACTCGAATACCATTTTTTAGGGCGATAGCATATTTAACTTCAGGAGTGCACGTTGTTGGGCGAGTCGGTCGTACATACTTAAAGAAGGGAATTGCGCTAAAAAGACATGGACGAGAAAAGACAAGGACGGGCGCAAACTCGCGACTGATTTTATTCAGAAAGAACACAAATATATATATACCTAGATTCTTATCCAATCATTGCCTAAGCGCACATGCCAGGAACGTTTTCTCTTTCTTATACAAATTGATACTAGAATCGCTTACGCATTCATCACCTGACTTATCATGAAAAAAGCCTCTGCGAGTTCACGTGCTACCTGTTTACGACTGCGCCTTAAGATTTTTGTTCTAGCCAGCAAAGGCTGGCATGCTTTATCAGGCGTAGCCAAAGGGCATGCGCCGCAATGTAAGGGCAAATTTGACCCTTTTCCGTTAACCATAGAAAGCTTGTGTTCCCTTAGTCGTTCATTTATACAACGGCCCGTCTGGCCGATGTAAACTTTTCCACATGTCAGGGGAATTTCATACACAGCCCCGACAGAACACCTGACAAACTGGGTGGCGTGACGTTTCGTGCAGTCTCGCACGCATTCCTCGCCGGAGACAATCCGGGGGCACAAAGAGGCCAACTTGCGCGGGGCAGAAAATACCACCGGCACACCGTAGCGATTGGCTACATTCTTAAGGTTGTGGGACACCCTATGAATATAGGGGACAACCACCGGCCTGGTCTTCGGTTGACCGTCACCTTCTTGAGGTGTTCTAAGTTTCAAGCTTTGCAGAAGCTTCTCTGCCACAGCAACCACAACGGAAACGGGAAAACCAGCTTCCTGTAACCTGCCAATCTGATTGTTGAGGCTGTCCTTTACCGTCCTTGTCTTTTCTTGTTCATGTCTTTTTTAGCGCAATTCCCTTCTTTAAATATTTAACTTCAATCGATCTGTCCTTCAGTTGACGTCAGAACACTTTTTAGAAGGATTTATGTCGTGCAGTTCGATATTGCGATGTCGAGACGAGGACACCGCGTTCCGCAAGAAAAACAAATCATTTTCTGGTCGGTACCTGTCATTCGAGTGGAGAATACAAGGCGAGCTTTATCCATCATCTTCTCATGACTCTGTACAGAACGGTAAGTTTCTCTTGAGTGCAGGGCTTCGACCTCCGACAAGAAAGAGTAATTACGAAACATCTATAATCGAACTCCTGGTGAGCTTTGCCCATACAACTGCAAAAACAATGTTCAATCCTTTTATTATTTCAAGCATGCTTTCTAGGTTAAATTATTAATCAGCTCAAAAAAAGGTTGTTTTACTTAAATTTGCGTGTTTTTGAATTCAGGTTCCGTATTAGGAAATGCAATACGGCAAAAGCACTTTGAATTGCTTCACTACTTAGGATATCAAAACATGTAGTTATCCCTTACGAACGAATGAAGCCGCCCACAAGTTTGTCTTAACTTCATCGAGTGCCATTGGTGACGCTTTTGCAGCATCATATCGCTTCTCTTAGTTTTCACAGCTCCCTTTCGCGTTGCTGTGCAGCTCTTAGAGGCACATACCTTTAAGGTTTTATAAGGAGGAATTTTTGTTCTAGATATTTAGTTCTTGTTAGCTTTAAGCAACAAATGAAAAAAAATACGGATTTAATTTTTGGAACCCATGCTGCGAGAGACAGTGGAGCTGCAGATTACTGGCGATTGTCTAACACAATAATGTTTAAGTTTGAAGTTGCCACCAGAGAAGAATAAAATTTGATATAACCCTGCAACCGATATAACAGAGAAACCTGAGCCAAGACAGCGTTCTTTCCGAGCAGGTGCTACGTGTAAGCTTGTCGACCTGACTTCAGAGCAGGATGGAACGATAGTAACAATTCTTTGCATGTGTTAGGAAAATCACAAGACCGTAATGTAGATGCATACCTGATTTGATGCATATGAGATGCTACGATTCTTGCAAGAAACACCGGCTACCATCAATATCAGGTGTAAAATTGGACACGCTTGTAATTAGAATTTTGGTATGTTTGCTGTCTTCTCACTTTTCGAAGCGGATTCAACGTGCAAGTGCATATTTTCATGATAATTTTTTGTATTTTGTATTTCAAAATCAGCCTTGAAGGTATTTCATCTGATGCGTGGGAAGGATTAGATTTCACATAGAAGAGTTAACAAGGCCGTTCTGCATGAATGAGCCTCTCCTCACGAAACAAACGCTGTTGGTTCCTCTCGTACCCAGGTACTTCAACCAAACGCTATGAATTTTAGGGCTGTTCTCCTCACAGTGGTGATTTTTGGCTTTGGTATGTCAGGTAAGCAAACACCAAGAACCAAGAAATAATATTTGCCTTCAGAAGCACCCTTCACATGGCGCTTCAACTAAAATCAATGATAAAATTTGAGGATTTTTGTCTACTGCACCGCTATTATCGATGGACGCATATATGTGGGCAAATGCTAAAAACATTTGTTCCAAACGAAGAGCAAAACTGTGTAACCGTAGTAAGACATTCATCAAGAAAGGAGGCGCAATGATACCTTCACTAAGATCGAGAAGCACGAGGTAGTGCGCTTCATTCAATTATACAGTGAAATACAAGAGTTGCGCGCACATATTGCGGAGATGAATGACCCGCTGTGCGGATACTTCCGTCGGAGTTCGTACGCTGAGGTGAGGAAACGGGGCAGCACTGAAATCTGTCATTTAGCGTTGACAGTACCACGAATCCAAAAACAGAAGAGAAACAGAGTTGCGCCACTGGTATTTCAGTGCGCAGAAAATGAAAGCAAATGAGTTTTTTCATCTGTGAAGAAGATTTAAAGTAGGTGTTAATTTAACTGTATATGAGCATTACACAACTCCCCTTTCATTAGTATCATAGTGAGGCAGACTGAAGCGACCACTTTGCTCAGAAACTACGGCTAAAAAAACGACCTTCCGTATGACCCACAGTTTTGTCTTCCAACTTTTTTTGGACCATTTCCAGAGGCTATGACAACTAATGCTGAAGATCCTGCAGAAGCAAGAGCTGAAGCCCTGGCAATAGAGCGTACAGAGGAAAGTTCGCGAGAGGGTGAAGGACGCATTCACCCAGCTGTCTTGGGCTCACAGGTCGGCGGCCAAATTGGTTAGAGCGTGCAGGACTACTTAGGAGCTGTCTGCGAGCAGCACCAACTTTCCGCCTCTTTTACTGAAGATATGCACAACACTTCTATGCAGGCAACGACAGTCTTCACAACTTCATCACAGCTTGAGCTGGAGTTTCAAAGGATGTGTTAATTAAAATGTACATTGGTGTTACACAACTCCTTTTTAATTAGTATCATAGTGAGGCTGACAGAATCGACACTTTTCGCAGAAATTACGGCTAAAAAAATTGACCTTCCGTATGGCAAACTATTTTGTCTTTCACCTTTTCTTGGGTCATTTTAAGAGAATAGTCACCAATGCTGAAGTTGGTGCAGAAGCAAGGGCCGAAGCCGAGGCAATCAAGCGTGCAGAGGAAGGTCCGCAAGAGGCTGAAGGACGCATTGACCATCTTCAACGACAATCTTCACTTCCTCATCCCTGCTTGAGCTTGAGTTTCAAAGTAGGTGTTAATTAAAATGAATATAGGCGTTACACAACACTTCCTAATTAGTATCACAGTGAGGCAGACGACCAGTTTGCGCTGAAGCTACGGCTAAAAAAATTGACCTGCCGTAGGATCCACTGTTTTGCTTTCCACCTTTTCTTGGGCAATCTTCAGAGGCTATGGTCACCAATGCTGAAGTTGTTGCAAAAGCAAGGGCCGAAGCCGGGGAAATCGAGAGTGCAGAGAAGTACCGCAACAGCCCGAAGGACGCATTGACCCAGCTGTCTTGGGTTCACTGATCGGGTTCACTGGTTGGGTTCATTGAGCGTCCAGGACTATTTAGGAGCTGTGTGCGAGCCGCACCAATTTTCCACCTCTTTTCCTGAAGATAGGGACACTTCTATGCAGACAATGACTGTCTTCACTTCTTCATCACAGCTAGAGCTTGAGTGTAACGAAGTAGATGTTAATTAAAAGGCATATGGGCGTTACAAATCTCTTTAATTAGTAACATTGTGAGGCAGACTGAAGCAACCATTTTGCGCCTAAACTACCGCTCAAAAATTGACCTTCCGTATGACCCACTGTTTTGTCCTCCACCTTTTCTTGGACCATTTTCGGAGTCTATGGCCAATAATGCGAAAGATGCTGCTGAAGCAAGAGCCGAAGTCTTGGCGATTGAGCGTGCAGAGGAATGTCCGCAAGAGGCTGAAGGACGCATTGACCGCGCTGTCTTGGGTTCACTGGTCGGTGGTTGAATTGGTTAGAGCGGGCAGGACTACTTAGGAGCTGTCTGCGAGCCGAAACAACTCTCCATCTATTTTCCTGAAGATATGCAAAACATTTCTATGCAGACAGCGACCGTGTTCACATTTACATCACAGCTTGAGCTTGATTTCAAAATTAGTGTTAATTAAAATGTATATGGGCATTACACAACTCCTCTTTGACCAGTATCATAGTGAGGCAGACAGAAGCGACCACTACGGCTAAAAAAATCGGCCTTCCGTATGATCCACTGTTTTCTCTTCCACCTTTTCTTGGGCCATTTTCAGAGGCAATGGTCACAAATACTGAAGTTGGTGCACACGCAAGGACCGAAACCGTGGCAATCGAGCGTCCCGAGAAATACCGCAAGAGGCCGAAGGACGCATTTACCCAGCTGTCTTCGGTTCACTGGTAGGTGGTCGTATTGGTTAGAGCGTAACGGACTACTTAGGAGATGTCTGCGAGCCGCACCAACTTCCCACCTCTTTTCCTGAAGATATGCACCATACTTTTTTGCATACAACGACCGTCTCCACTTTTTCATCACAGCTTGAACTTGAGCTTCAAAGGAGGTGTTAATTAAAATGTATATGGGCGTTACACAACTAATCTTTGATAGTATCATAGAGAGGCAGACTGAAGCGACCACTTTGCGCAGAAACTACGGCTAAAACAATCGACCTTACGATTGACCCACTGTTTTGTCTTCCACCTTTTCTTGGGTAATTTTCAGAGGCCATGGTCACCAATGCTGAAGTTGGTGCAGTGCAAGGGCCGAAGCCGTGGCAATCAAGCGTGACAAGAAATACTGCAAGAGGCCGAAGAACGCATTGACCCAGCTGCCTTGGTTTCACTGGTCGGCGGTCGTATTAGAGCGTGTTGGACCACGAAGGATCTGTCTTCGAGCCGCACTAACTTCTCACCTTTTTTCCTGAAGATATGCACAACCGTTCTATGCAGGCAACGACCGTCTTCACTTCTTCATCACAGCTTGAGCTTCAGTTTCAAAGTAGGCGTGAATTAAAATGTATATGTGCATTACTCAGCGCCTCTTTAATTGGTATCACAGTAAGGCAGACTGAAGCGATCACCATGCGCAGAAACTGCGGCTAAAAAATTGACCTTCCGTATGAACCACTGTTTTGTCTGCCATCTTTTCTTGGGTCATTTTCAGAGGCTATGGTCACCAATGCTGAAGTTGGTGAGAAGCAAGGACCGAAGCAGTGGCAATCGAGCCTGCCGAGATGAAACGCAAGAGGCCGAAGGACGCATTGGGCCAGCTGTCTTTGTTTCACTGGTCGGCGGTCGTATTGGTAAGAGCATGCAGGACTACTTAGGAGCTGTCTGCGAGCCGCACCAACCTTCCACCTCTTTTCCTGAAGACATGCAAAACACTTCTATGCCAACAACGACCGTCTTCACTTCTTCATCACAACTTGAGCTTGAGTTTCAAAGTAGGTGTTAATTAAAATGTATATGTGCATTACACAGCGCCTCTTTAATTAATATCATAGAGAGGCATACTGAAGCGACCATTTTGCTTAGAAACTACGGCTATAAAACGCATCTTCCATATGAGCCACCGTTTTGTCTTCCATCTTTCCTTGGGTCATTTTCAGAGGCTATGGTCAGCAATGCTGAAGTTGGTGAAAAGCAAGGGCCGAAGCCGTGGCAATCAGCGTGCCGAGAAGAAACCCAAGAGGTCGAAGGACGCATTGACCCAGCTGTCTTGGTTTCACTGGTCGGCGGTCGTATTGGTTAGAGCGTGCAGGACTACTTAGAAGCTGTCTCAGAGCCGCACCAACTTTCCACCTCTTTTCTTGAAGATATGCACAACACTTCTAGGCAGACAACGACAGTCTTCACTTCTTCATCACATCTGGAGCTTGAATTTCAAAGGAGGTGTTAATTAAAATGTATATGGGCGTTACACAACTCCTATTTATTTAGTATTATAGTGAGGCAGACTGAAGCTACCACTATGCGCAGAAACTACGGTTAAAAGTTGTCTTCCGTATGACCCCCTGTTTTGTCTTCCACCTTTTCTTGCGTCATTTTCAGAGGGTATGGCCACCAATACTGAAGTTTGTGCTGAAAGAAGGGCCGAAGCCGTGGCAATCAGCGTGCCGAGAAGTACCGCAAGAGGCCGAAGGACGCATTGACCCAGCTGTCTTGAGATCATTGGTCGGCGGTCGTATTAATTAGAGCGTGTAGGACTACTTAAAAGCTGTCTGCGAGCCGCACCAACTCTCCACTTTTTTTCCCGAAGATATACACAACACTTCTATGCAGAAACTACCGTCTTCACTTCTTCATCACAGCTTGAGCTTGAGTTTCAAAGGAGGTGCTTATTAAAATGTACTTGGGCATTACACAACTCCTCTTAATATGCATCATAATGAGGCAGACTGAAGCGACCACTTTTCGCCGAAACTATGGCTAAAACATCGACCGTCCCTATGACCCACTGTTTTGTCTGTCACCTTTTATTGGGTCATTTTCAGATGCTATGTTCACCAACGCTGAAGTTGGTGCAGACACAAGGGCCGAAGCCGTGGCGATCGAGCGTGCCGAGAAATACCGCAAGAAGCCGAAGAACGCATTGACCTAGCTGCCTTGGTTTCACTGGTCGGCGGTCGTATTAGAGCGTGTTGGACCACGTAGGATCTGTCTTCGAGCCGCACCAACTTGCCGCCTCTTTTTCTGAAGATATGCACCACACTTTTTTGCAGACAACGACCGTCTCCACTTTTTCGTCACAGCTGGAGCTTGAGTTTCAAAGAAGGTGTCTAATAATATGTATATGGGCGTTACACAATTCCTCTTTAATTAGCATCATAGTGAGGCAGACTGAAGCGACCACTATGCGCAAAAAGTGCGGCTAAAAAATCGACCTTCCGTATGATCCCCTGTTTCGTCTTCCACCTTTTCTTCTTTCATTTTCAGAGGCTATGTTCACCAAAGCTGAAGTTGGTGCAGACGCAAGGGCCGAAGCCGTGGCAATCGAGCGTCCCGAGAAATTCCACAAGCGGCCGAAGGACGCATTGGCCGAGCGGTCATGGGTTCACATGTCGGCGGTGGTATTGGTTAGAGCCTGCAGGACTACTCAGCAGCTGTCTGCGGGCCGCAACAACTTTTCACCTCTTTTCCTGAAGATATGCACAACACTTTTATGCAGACAACGACCGTCTTCACTTCTTCATCACATCTAGAGCTTGAGTTTCAAAGCAAGTGTTTATTAAAATGTATATGGGTGTTACACAACTCCTCTTTGATTAGTATCATAGTGAGGCAGACTAAGCGACCACTTTGCGCAGAAAGTAAGGCTAAAAAATTGACCTTCCATATAACCCAATCTTTTGTCTTCCACCTATTCTTGGGTCATTTTCAGAGGCTATGCAGAAGCAAGGGTCGAAGCGGTGGCAATCGAGCATGCCGAGAAGTACCGCAAGAGGCCGAACGACGCATTTAGCCAGCTGTCTTGGGTTCACTGGTCGTCAGTCGTTTTGGTTAGAGCGTGCAGGACTATTGAGAGCTGTATGCGAGCCGCACCATATTTCCACCTCTTTTCCTGAAGATATGCACAACACTTCTATGCAGACAACGACTGTCATCACTTCATCACAGCTTCAGCTTGAGATTCAAAGTAGGTGTTAATTAAATTGTCACCAATACTGAAGTTGGTGCAGACGCAAGGACCGAAGCCATGTCAATCGAGCGAGCCGGGAAGCAACGCAAGAGGTCGCTGGACGCAATGACCTAGCTGCTTTGGTTTTACTCGCTGGCGGCCGTATTGGTTAGGCGCTCAGAACTACTTAACAGCTATCTGTGGGCCGCACCAACTTTCCACCTCTTTTTCTGGAGATGTGCACAAACATTCTATACAGAAACGATTGTCTTCACTTCTTCATCACAGCCTGAGCTTCAGTTTCAAAGGAGGTGTTATCTGAAAGGTATATGGGAGTTACACAACTCCTCTTAAGTTAGTATCATATACCGTCAGACTAAGCGACGACATTGGGCAGAAACTAAGGCTAAAAAATCGACCTTCCGCTTGACCCACTGTCTTTTCTTCCCCCTTTTCGTGAGTCATTTTCAGAGGCTATGGTCACCAATGCTGAAGTTGGTGCATAAGCAAGTGCCGAAGCCGTGGCAATCGAGCGTGTGAAGAAGTACCGCAACAGGCCAAAGGACGCATTGACCCAGCTGTCTTGGGTTCACTGGTCGGCGGTCGTATTGGTTAAAGCGTCCAGGACTATTTAGGAACTGTCTGCGAGCCGCACTAACTTTTCACCTTTTTTCCTGAAGATATGCACAACCGTTCTATGCAGGCAACGACCGTCTTCACTTCTTCATCACAGCTTGAGCTTCAGTTTCAAAGTAGGTGTTAATAAAAATATATGTGCATTACACAGCGCCTCTTTAATTAGTATCACAGTAAGGCAGACTGAAGCGACCACTATGCGCAGAAACTGCGGCTAAAAAATTGACCTTCCGTATGAACCACTGTTTTGTCTTCCATCTTTTCTTGGGTCATTTTCAGAGGCTACGGTCACCAATGCTGAAGTTGGTGAGAAGCAAGGACCGAAGCAGTGGCAACCGAGTGTGCCGAGATGAAACGCAAGAGGCCGAAGGACGCATTGGGCCAGCTGTCTTTGTTTCACTGGTCGGCGGTCGTATCGGCAAGAGCGTGCAGGACTACTTAGAAGCTGTCTCAGAGCCGCACCAACTTTCCACCTCTTTTCCTGAAGACATGCAAAACACTTCTATGCAAACAACGACCGTCTTCACTTCTTCATCACAACTTGAGCTTGAGTTTGAAAGTAGGTGTTAATTAAAATGTATAAGTGCATTACACAGCGCCTCTTTAATTAGTATCATAGAGAGGCATACTGAAGCGACCATTTTGCTTAGAAACTACGGCTAAAAACATATCTTCCGTACGAGCCACCGTTTTATTTCCATCTTTCCTTGGGTCAGTTTCAGAGGCTATAGTCACCAATGCTGAAGTTGGTGAAAAGCAAGGGCCGAAGCCGTGGCAATCAGCGTGCCGAGAAGAAACGCAAGAGGACGAAGGACGCATTTACCCAGCTGTCCTGGGTTCACTGGTCGGCGGACGAATTGGTTAGAGCGGTCAGGACTACATAGCAACTTTCTGCGGGCCGCACCAACTTTCCACCTCTTTTCCTGAAGATATCCACAACACTTCTATGCAGAAACGACCGTCTTCACTTCATCACAACTTTAGCTTCAGTTTCAAAGGACGTGTTTATTAAAATGTATATGGGCGTTACGCACCTCCTCTTTCATTAGTATCATAGAGAGGGAGGCTGAAGCGACCACTTTGCGCAGAAGCTACAGCGAAGGACATCGACCTTCCATATGACCCACTGTTTCGTCTTCCACCTTTTCTTGGGTCATTTTCAGAGGCTATGGTAACAAATACTGAAGTTGGTGCTGAAGGAAGGGCCGAAGCCGTTTCAATCGAGCGTGCCGTGAAGTACCCCAAGAGGCCGAAGGAAGCATTGACCCAGATCTCTTTTGTTGACTGGTCGGTGGTCGTATTAGTTAGAGCGTGTAGGACTACTTAGGAGCTGTCTGCGAGTTGCACCGACTTTCCACCTCTTTTCTTCAAGATATGCACAACACTTCTAGGCAGACAACGACTGTCTTCACTTCTTCATCAGAGCTTGGGCTTGAGTTTCAAAGGAGGTGTTTATTAAAATGTATATGGGCGTTACACAACTCCTCTTTCATTAGTATCATAGAGAGGGAGACTGAAGCGACCACTTTGCGCAGAAACTACGGTTAAAAAGTCGGCCTTCCGTATGACCCCCAGTTTTGTCTTCCACCTTTTCTTGGGTCATTTTCAGAGGCTTTGGTCACCAATGCTGAAGTTGGTGCACAAGCAAGGGCCGAAGCCGTGGCTATCGAGCGTGCCGGGAAATAGCGCAAGAGGTCGAAGGACGCATTGACCCAGCTGTCTTGAGATCATTGGACGGCGGTCGTATTGGTTAGAGCGTGCCGGACTACTTAGGAGCTGTCTGTGAGCCGCACCATCTCTCCACCTTTTTTCCCGAAGATATACACAACACTTCTATGCAGAAACTACCGTCTTCACTTCTTCATCACAGCTTAAGCTTGAGTTTCAAAGGAGGTGCTTTTTAAAATGTACTTGTGCATTACACAACTCCTCTTTAATTAGCATCATAGTGAGGCAGACTGAAGCGACCAATTTTCGCAGAAACTACGGGTAAAAAATCGACCGTCCTTATGGCCAACTGTTTTGTCTTTCACCTTTCATTGGGTCATTATCGAGGCTAGTATCAGAAATGCTGATTTTGGTGCAGAAGCAAGGGCCGAAGCCGTGGCTATCGAGCGTTCCGAGAAATACCGCAAGAGATTGAAGAACGCATTGACCCAGCTGTCTTGGGTTCACTGGTCGGCGGTCGTATTGGTTAGAGCGTACAGGGCTACTTAGAGTTGTCTGAGAGCCGCACCAACTTTCCACCTCTTTTCTTCAAGATATGCACAACACTTCTAGGCAGACAACGACTGTCTTCTCTTCTACATCACAGCTGGAGCTGGTTCAGCGCCTGTGACGTCGTCCTCTGTGTTTCTTCTGTCCCTGTGCTTTAATACGCTGTCAACAAGAATGGATCATTACCAACTAGCCCGGCAATTTGTCCTATTCAAGCTGGGGCTTGAGTTTCAAAGGAGATGTAAATAAACTGTATATGGGCGTTACACAACTCCTATATAATTAGTGTCATAGTGAGGCAGACTGAAGCGACAACTTTGCGCAGAAACTACGGCTAAAAAAATTGACCTTCCATATGACCCACTGTTTCGTCTTCCACCTTTTCATGGGTCATATTCAGAGGCTGTGGTCACCAATGTGGAAGTGCGTGCAAAAGCAAGAGCCTAAGTCATGGAATCGAGCGTGCCGTGAAGTACCCCAAGAGGCCGAAGGAAGCATTGACCCAGATCTCTTTTGTTAACTGGTCGGCGGTCGTATTGGTTAGAGCATGCAGGACTACTTAGGAGCTGTCTTCCAGCCGCACCAACTGTCCACCTCTTTTCCTGAAGATATGCACAACACTTCTATGCGGGCATCGACCGTCTTCACTTTTTCATCCCAGCTTGAGCTTGTGTTTCAAAGAAGGTGTTAATTAAAATGTATATGGGCGTTACACAACTCCTCTTTCATTAGTATCGTAGAGAGGGAGACTGAAGCGACCACTTTGCGCAGGAGCTACGGCGAAAGACATCGACCGCCCGTATGACCCACTGTTTTGTCTTCCACCTTTTCTTGGGTCATTTTTAGAGGCTATGGTCACCAATGTTGAAGTTGGTGTAGAAGCAAGAGCCGAAGCCGTGGCAATCGAGCCTGCCGAGAAGTACCGCTAGAGGCCGAAGGACGCATTGATCCAGCTGCCTTGGGTTCACTGGTCGGCGGTGGCGTTAATTAAAGCGTGCAGGACTTCTTAGGAGCTGTCTGTGAGCCGCACCAACTTTCCACCTCTTTTCCTGAAGATATGCAAAACACTTCTATGCAGATAACGTCCGTCTTCATTTCTTCTTGACCCCTTGAGCTTTGAGGAGAGCTGTCGTTGAAGACCTATTAAAATAAACACGTGTGAAAAAGTTTCAATGCGTGCGTTATGGCTGCTAAAGATTTGTTAGTATTTATTGCTTGTTTTTTTTGTTTTTCGGGAACGGAAATGACGCTGCATCTGTCTAATATATCGGTGGACACCTGAACCTCGCCGTTAGAGAAAGGATAAAGGAGTGACTGCGAGAAGACAGAAAGAAATAAGTGCCGTAGAGGAGGGCTCCGGAATAATTCCGGCCACTGGGGATATTTAATGTGCACTGAAATTACACTGCACACGGGCGCTTTTGCGCTTCGCCTCCACCCAAACGCGGCCGCCGCTTTCGGGTGCGAACCCGGGTAACGAAGGGTATAACGAAATAGTAAAGGACAGAAAAAGGCAGGAATCGGAAATGTGCAAATACAAAATGTATCGAGTAAATAGAATACTTGTAATAATGTACCCCCTCTCTTCTATCCTTTCAGCACTCCTCTCTTTCATTTCATTTCTCTAGAGTGCCTCCTACACATGTGTTTCCGGTGCTGCAGCTCGGGTGCTTTCCGTAGCCATGGAAGATACCGGGGCTAGCAAACATCTTTTCCTTCCTTTATTATTAATTTAATAATCAACACCAAAATCAACAATTCCTACTACTACTACTGCTACTACTACTACTACTACTGAAAAGACGTGGGGAACGAATGTTGGCGACGTTCGGTGGAGAGGGTGCCAACAAAACAATCGTATTTTGCTGGTGCTGAAAAATATAAGAAACGAGATCAACGGCGTCATTGATTTGGGCAGCTGCCTTGGATAATCATTTAAGTACTCTAGGAACAAGAAGGCGAAAACGCCAGTCGAGCGACAGGGACATGTAGTCCTATTTGTGCGCTCAGATATAACGTAACGAGGATTCTGACATTTTCGGCACTGTAACACAATTACCACAACAAGACCCACTCTCTGCTTGACGACGCCTAAGTTTCCTTTTGGCGGAAAAATGTCGCCTTCAAGCACGAAGCTGACTTGCCGTCCAGAGCGATGAGCGTCAGTTATGCTCGCACTAGACTTCAGTGCGCTGCAATCACTAGATAGAGACTACATGTAATGCGTAGGCAAGATAAACGATGGTCGTTAACGATAACGGACTAAATTCGAAAAGAAGATGAACGTAGCATAGGATGGCAGAAACTTAGGTGGACAGAGAACAGGAATAATTTTTGTTTGCAGGTAAAGATGTTCGCAGGAGGGACGGTAGGTGCAGGTTTGGAGATTTTGTAGAAGTTGGCGCAATCACGCTATTGATGTTGACGGTGGTGGTAATGATGATGAGACGAGAGTGGACACGATAATGCCGACATTGCTGTCAGCGTCGGTATATAAAAACACGTCCTTTTCTCACTTTCTCTCTCAAGAATAAGTATGCCTGGATGCAAAAATATAATTATCATAGTATTTCAGGCGTACAATGTCTCAAAACTGGGAAAATGAGCAGAGAAAATAGCCTTCTGGCACTTAACAATAAAAAGGCGTCATTGAGTTCACCAGAAATATTTCCTTCAAGCAGGCTCTAAAAGTAAGAATTTGGAGAGGGGTCAAGATATTATACAAAAAAGAGCCCGGTAAGGACGCCTCGTTCTCCGTAGTTACCACGCTATGCTTTCTGGTTAACGATGAACCGACACGGCCAGAGATTTTCGCTCCAGAGGTTCAGATTATTCTTCGGCCGTGACATGCAAACTGCTTATACCTTAATTGTGAAATGTGCATGACTGGCAGTGTTTTTCTGCAGCAATGCTGGCGCATGTCAATAATTTCAAAAACTGCGAGGAGTGGCGAATGGGGAAGATGAGAACACACAATTACGAAACGAACAGTACATATCTGCGTGGATATTTTTCTTTGAAATACCGACTCGACTGTGAAAGATACCTGAAAGAAGTTTCGTGTTTTTTTTTACGTGTGCACTGAAAGCCTCATGTGAGATTGAATGAATAAATTTCAATGTATACTCATTTGCGTCGTTGCGGATGGTATGCCTTGATATTAGCTGCACGCCGCTCTTTCGATGTGATTATGAAAACAAACGCGGGGTTTTAACGCAGATTAAGCGTGCAAAACATGTGTTTAGTCTGACTGGCTCATGTTTTGCTTTGCTTGGTCGTCGGCACATCTGGAGACCATATTAGATTCAGGATTAGCGCTTATCGACGTTCAGCTCACCTTTTATGTTCACGTCGCAGATGCAAGTTGGTGAAGACGGCATTGTGCCATTCAGTGCATGAGAGTTTGTTATAGAACATGGGCGTGACCATCTGCGTAATTAGGGCGGTATTAGATTTTTCTGCATCGACAAGCACAGCATTGACAAAGTTGTATCGACGATAGGTTAATTTGGCGTCATATCTCTGGCGCTAAGATGAATCGCTCCAATAATTATGGCCTGTGGTTCGGCTCACGTACCTCAACATCGCTCATTTATGCTAGAAAAAAAATGGTCGTACGTGCCGCATAAAGATCTTGGCGTTCCACCTAAAGCATTTAGGTTAAGTGTACATTACTGAAAGGAGCGGATTGCGGCCGTCGTGCTCAAGCCTCCAACACCTTTCTGGCAACACAAATGCATTACGTACTCGAGGTCTTGCACTGTGTTCAGCGATTATTTAGACAGTACTTATTTTCTCATTCGCGAAAGAATACTTATATGGATTTGATAAAGGTGGTCGTTCCGCCGCCACTCTATCGTTGTGTGTGCTTCGGGCACAAGGGTTATGATGTGCTAACGCGAGTACGCAAGATGCCGCTTCCTCCATGCACCTAAACGTTTTTCTTTAATTTGCACACGTAAGCTCTTCGTCTTAACACATGGCTACAAGCGAAAACATTTTTGTTCCTTCGGTTAACGGTCGTCTGTAAAATGTCCCTCACACCATTGAGCACTATTGTTTTTTTAACTGCAAGGATGCGATTTTGTTTATAATGTGCTCCAGAGGACGACAAAAAAACATTTTAAATTCCAACTGTGTTCGTTATCTTGCAGGTACTAAACCTGATTACAAACAATATGATATATTTTTCTTCATGTGAACTTGTAGCCCTTTGAAAATGCGCATGCTGTACCGCAACGGTGAAACTCGTTTTACCCAGATGCCATTTCAGTAGAATGATGCTCTTAGGGAATTTTGTGATGAAACATTCTACCGGACTGCTTTCTGCTGTTGTAGCGGTGTCTATCTTTGCCCTCCTTTTAGCTCTGTTGTTTTTAGCAAATCTAGTACGGCACATTCACTACCTGAATGCTTTGTAAATAAAGTGTGCCTAGCCCCCTCTGTACCTACACACTAAACACAAATCAACCGAGAGGGGTGTTTTTGGCTTGTCCTCTAGCGTCCTCCCAAATCGAGGTTCGATATACACCGTTAGACTTGGGGTAGATTTCAACCCAAAAATTACAGAGTACTTAGGGTTGGCGAAAGGAGCCGATTTGGTGTAGATTTTTACACCAAAAAATACGAAGCACTTGCGGTTGACAATGGGAGCATATTTGGTGTAGATTTTACACCAAGAAATACGAAGCACTTCCGGTTAGCAATGGGAGGTTTCAACCGCGGCGATACGCTGAGCGGTGGCTGAGGTGTGTGTATGCATGCGCAAAGATTTTGCAACGCCGGCATTCAGGAGGAAGAGGTGATGACAGCGGTTCGTTTTTCTATATTGCATTTTTGCTCTTTCGTACAGGGGTACTAGAACTGCTAACTATATAGGCGGAACGGTGCTAGTTCGTTAATCACAAAACTCATGTTCGAATGAGCTTTGTAATCATGAACAAAGCCCAATCAAACTTCAGTGTTGAGATATAGCAACTAGCACCCGTTCCGTCCATGCGGTTACGAAGTAGTACTGTAAAGAACAGGGCAAAAGTGCTGGATGCAAAGTGCATCAGACCGCTGTCTTCACCTCCTCCTGGATGCCTGCTTTGCACGATCGTTGCGCCATGCATACACACGTCGTCGCAACTTTGAAGAACTGAGAGAGGCACAACACGTCGCCCAGTTGCAGAGACTACAGCGACTCCGTCTGGCACAGAGCGTCTGCAGAAGTTGGGATTCAAAGAACAAATACAAGAAATCCAGCGAACCGCGACTATCCCGTACGCCATACGGGGAACAATTAGAGTGACCCCTATCCCCAAGAGCATGGACCCCAACCTACACGAAGAACGCAGAAAGGCGAGAGCCGAGTGCATCCAAAAATCACTAGCCACATAGGCAACAACGGTGTATGTGGACGCAGCCATATACTCAAGAAGGACGGGACAAAACAACCCCAAAGCGGAAGCTGCTGTGATAAACTCGCCCAAGCGGGAATTCATCAGCGCGTCGCTACGGGACTGCATGGTAGTCGAGGCTGAAGAAGTGGCCGTCGCCCTAGCGGCAGCGGAGGTCTACCGGACTAAGCGATCCTTAACAATACTAACCGACTCTCAAACGGCATGCCGAAACTTCATGTTAGGCAGAATAGGTCACAGAGCGCACCGCATACTCCGCTCTGGGGAACGATCAAAACAAAGCACAGAAAGAGAACCAATAAAACATGCGATAGTATGGACGCCGGGACACGCGGGAGAGGAAGGTAACCAAGCGGTCGACAGGGTAGCTCGAGGGTACACTTTTTCTTGAGCTCTCCCCACAATTGACATCAAGGAAGCCAAACCTGTCCCTAGAGATTACTCGGCAATCTTAAACCAATACAAGGGCTGCAGGAAATGGTACCCCCACCACATAAATCTCTCTCCAAGGAAGACGCCGTCGCCTGGATGCTGAGGACGGGCTCATACCCGAATCTAAATACACTCATCAAAATACAACCCACACAATACACATACAAATGCCCATGGTGCCATGAAACACCAACGCTCTATCATATAACGTGGGCCTGCCAGAAAATAGATGTGGCACCAAAAATACTAAACCCGGGTGCGGAGCAATGGGAAGGAATGCTCTCCAGCGACCGTCAGGACGTCCACATTGGGCTGATCCGGCGAGCACAGCTGGCAGCGGCATTTAGGGGAGCCCTGGACTAGGGGCAGACGACCATTGCTAAGAAGACGGAAGACACCATCTGACTCCAGCAAATTCCTCACCTACTCTCTAGAGCTCAATAAACTTTTTCCTTCCTTCCTTCCTTCGCAGTCACGTCGCAGCGTACTGCCGTACATCGCGGAAACAAAACTAGACCAGCGGCGGCGGCAAGGAAACGTCTTTTATCTGACTCCGCTGTGTATACGGCACTTCTGTAAAAAATACAGAAACCACGGCTCCGGCGCTAGCCGAAAGTATCGTGACGGGGTGGTTCGCAATGGGCAAGAAAAGCAGAGTTGGGGAGACGACAGGCAACTAAACTGAAAACAAGGACGTGGTAACGGATCTACGTGCCAAATTCCAGCAACACATTTTTTCTTCGCGTAAAAGTACACCATCTCTTCACTGTGGTCCAAAAACCGAATCCCTGAAGTTAAATAACCTGAATGATGTACAAGCCACTTGCGGGCAGCTGCACATTGGACAAATAATGTTTGCTAACTCTCTGCCTTTAGAAGTTTTTAAAAAGAATGCATTTGTATATTGTATCCTCATAATCCGTTCAATCCTATCACTCATTTTTGAAGTGCATACTTTCTTAAAGAAAATTTTGAATTCCGTGCTCCACTCGCGCATTGAAAATATTTTTCGAGCACTATATTCATCCAGTCTATAAGTCCTCAAAGTCGATAAAAGCAGTAGGATTCGCAGTAATTATTACACGAAACATGGCGTATAGCTTGTGCTCCGTGGTATTATTTTCGAACAAAAACATAGTTCTTGGATTTTACCTTCATAGTGCAAGGTAGCTGTGTAAGTTTGTTAGACATTTTTTTCCGAGAC
Organism: Amblyomma americanum; assembly: GCF_052857255.1. NCBI lineage: Eukaryota > Metazoa > Arthropoda > Arachnida > Ixodida > Ixodidae > Amblyomma > Amblyomma americanum. The sequence goes on along the minus strand of NC_135498.1, from coordinate 84,546,842 downwards.
TGCAGTTTTAAGCACGTTACAAAACATTGTTACTGGCACGTTCTCAAAACACTGTTCGCAATTTAACTTGTGCATGCGAATTACATTCATTCCATTGGATGTTCGAAAACACTGAATTAAACAAACCACCGTTAAAATAGCACTAAATTATCACAAATCTCAGTCACTAACCTGCACACATATCTGAAATCTAATCACCAGCAGCATTAAAAGGCTGCTTAACCTGTCAAGCTTATTCAATTCAAAAGAAATTGAAGAGCCTGCGTAAAGTAAACAAAAGGTCACGAAGACCTGTATATTACAATTTCATTTTTTTTAAATGAAGGACAATAAATACCATTTGAAACCACAATTCTTGGACAGGTAATAGAGATAGGGACTAACTTGAAATCAGCACCTAAAATTAATCAAAACGATACAATAGCAAATCTTGAAAAACAATGCAGAGTTGACTTGAAGACTTCTTCGCTACACTTCAGGCTAACTGGTGTCATTAGATAACATTAGCTAAAAAATGTTTTGCACCAGACAATTTCCAGTGGCTAATTCTAAGTGGCTAACTTCACGATGCAGATTACAAACTTCAGTAAAGGAAATACTAAACAAACATCCTAAAGCAGCCCACTAAATCTACAGTAATATATCGCAGGTATCCAAACTCTAACGTTTGTGTTTTTTCTTGAGAAACACATACGATCAACATAACCATAGAAAACGTATAAAATACATTCAATTTATTACAAAATTGCATAAAAACAACCCAAAATTAAACTTTGCACTCTATATATGGAGGTCTATGCTCTAGAGAAAGTTTATGTGCCCCGAAAAATATGTTTGCCACCCATTTGAAGGAGCCTATCACAAATAAAATTCAGCCCTCATAACTTATATGGAAAAAATAGAATACAGAAACACATGCACACATGCTTTTCAATCTAGCTAACAAGTAATGACTAATGCTGAAACACAAGGAATTAGTCAACCTGGTATTACCTGACTGTGCGCACTACAAGCAAAGCAAAAACACATGGGCTAAGGTTAAAGCGCTAAGGACACACTGCATAACCTTGAAAGCAGTAGGTAAATGTTAGCATTTGAATCCCGTGGGTGTCTTGACATCATATCAGTGTGAATTTAAGCAAGCACGCTCTAGAACCTATAATCTTGTCCCCCGTGAGAACGCAATCCGAGAAGCATTTATAGTTAGACAACACTGCCTTGCAGTCTGTTTTGATTTGGACAAAGCCTAGGGCACCACATGGAGGTTTGGCATTCTGCGGGACCTTGGAGACCTCGGCATCCGCGGTTGGATTCTGAAATGCTTGAGCGACTTCTTGTTCAACCGTTCAATTTACGTCTCGATGCCGCCCTTTCGAAGGACTTCAGTCAAAATAACGATGTACCTCAACGATGCATTTTAAGTACTTCGTTCTTCATACTAAAACGACCTTCCTAGGTCATTTTAGTATGAAGCGAAAATAATTCCTAAGCCAATCCTGTTTTAAGTCTATGTCGACGATCTCCAGATTGAACACACGTCCTCAAGCGTTACGTCGTGTGAGCGGCAAATACAACTGAAAGAAAACAAACTTGCTACGCTTAAGTTCTCTTGGAATTCACTCTGTTACCCTTCAGGACCAGCGGTTATCTTGCCTTCGGAATGCATGCCCTGCCCAAGCCCACATGTATCTCCTGATTTCGACTAGGATGTCATTAACCCGCGTTTGTTTCCTCACCCATTCGCTTCCAGTCTCTTAATTATACACCTATCATTTTTCTTTCCATGGCTCGCTGCGTTATCCTTAAGCTGAACCCTTTTCGTTAGCCTTCGCGTTTCCTCCCCATAGATGAGTACCGATAAGATGCAGCTGTCGTTCACTTATCTCTTGAGGGACATTTGTAAACTGCCATTCTAGAATTGAGAGATCCTGCCGTATGTGCTCCTCGCCATTCTTAACCTTCAAGAGTACCTTCTATTCACTCTTAACTTGTGCTGTACCACTGGCACCACAGTTTTCTTCACACCGCATCATTCTTGTGACTTTAGTGCTTTTATTCGCAACAGTGGTGTGTTTAAGAAACGCCAAAGTATTGTCCATTATGCATAATCGATGATAGCTTGGAGGTTGCGTGCTGGTTTCGCAAGAGAAATTCCTGGCTTCACATTCAAAAAGGGGAACTTTTTTTTCCACTGTGATTTTTCTGTTTGCGTGAAGGAAAAGGACTGCACATATACCGATCTAATAATTCATCACGGCCAGAAATGCTGGCGAATTAAAAACAGCGGTGAGGTGTAACATCTCGCCCTGTGTTTCAATATTCAATATTAGTTCAATATATTTCAGTGTATTCAGTATTAGTTAAAAAACCGGGCAGTTAGCACTCCCAGGCCGTATTGAATATTACCACACTACTCAAGATTTTATGCCCAAAAGGCGTTCTTTCAGTTCAAAGAACCTATATATAAAAACTGTGTAGCTTTAGGTGAAACACCCTGTAGAGAGGCGTGCGTTAGAGCGTGAGTGATACCAAATTGAGTTTTTAGATTCTCAAAAACGCGGTTGCCCTCCACGCTGCGGCCCAACAAATTTTGGCTACATCACGACCAAATACCTGAGCTTTCGAGAGGCTTTCAGGCAAAGCAGCCTCTCCAGTACACGTAACATAATTGGTTTTTTGGGGAAAGAAAATAGCGCAATATCTGTCTCATATATCGTTGGACACCTGAACCGCGCCGTAAGGGAAGTAATAAAAGAGGGAGTGAAATTAAGAAAGGAATAGGTGCCGTAGTGGAGGGTTCTGGAATAATTTCGACCACCTGGGGATCATTAACATGCACTGACATCGCACAGCACACGGGCGCCTTAGCGTTTTTCCTCCATAAAAACGCAGCCGCCGTGGTCGGGTTCGAACCCGGGAACTCCGGATCAGTAGTGGAGTGCCCAAACCACTGAGCCACCGCGGCGGGTAAAACGGGACATTCTAAAATCAGAGGGACGCACAAAATTAGGGCAATCCCAGTGCAGACAACATGAAATGTTCACAGGGTACCCTGTTTAGATAAAGGGCATATTAGGCATATACATGCTTTGTCCAAATTATGACTAAGCACAAATATTGCCGCTGCGAGCTGTGGGCATGCAGAGTTAGGAATCCCTAATCATGAGGGTATATTTATGAGTGAACTTTAACTGCTTTCTGGTCAACAGTACGGCTGTAATGCAGCACTTAGCGGCCTGGACGTCTAGCCTATATATGAGGACCTGCAGTCTTAGCAGTTAATGGGACTAGCAGGGCTTACAGCGACAAGCAAAGTATACGTTGCAATTGTAGGCAAAATGAACGCTAGTTCCTACGTATAAAATCATGCTGATATTCCCCTACGCCGGATGGCTTCAGGATGTCAGGTTCAGAACACTGCACCAGTACATGAATGAACATCTGCAGGACTTCTGCTAGAGAAAAGCGGACGCAAAAAACTCTGTCTGACGGTGGCATCATTAGTGCCTCGTTTGGAATGTACGCATTGAGATCTTTGCAGGACGTCCGTCAATAATCTGTGGCTTTAAGTTTGAAATAATGAAATGGATTTCAGTGTTACCATAGAGATTACTCTCGAAACTGATGGGGGCAGCGAGCGGTAGTACAAATGCATGTCGTATTGCTGGCCGTATTTTTGTTGGGAACGACCTTGTCTGCGTTACCATTGCCCTTACTTTGTGCTTTGTCACACAAGCAGTTAACCTTTGTCGCTCTTGGTGCACTTGGAACATAGTATGGGGCTTGTATGAGAGTGAAGGCTTTCAAGACAAACTACCATAATGTGCACAAAGAGCTGAGTAGGTCTGCGTTTCCTGACATTCGAGCCTGACAGTCTAGCCTCTCAGAAGCGACATGGAGGGAACCTGGCTATTTGCCGTTGATTTCAAAGAATTGAGAACTTGGCTGGGCTCATAAGCTTTATATTTTGCTTTACCTAAGGATAATAAAGAATGAAAGCTACGTTAAGCTAATTTGACACAGTGATGCAGAGGAGCCGCTGTTATAAATCAAGTTAATGATCAGAACATTATTAATAGTTTGTTATATTATATTTTTCATCGTCCCTTTGTTCATTTTTCTTTGCAATGAACAGAAAACTGTGTGGTAGAGATATTCGATAGAAGGGAAATTTACGATAGACAACACCACCAATTACAACAGCCTAAATAAAAACTCGAGATTTTAAGAATTATTCATTTTTTTTCAACGGGTGAATTCACTAAGTAAAGAAGCAAATAAAGGCTCTGCGTCTCCAATTTGATACAATTGATTGATTTACCAGAGTCGGTAAATCAATCTTTTCTATTTCCACCTCTCACTAGAAAAACATTCTTTCTTTATGGGCTAACATATTTTTAACATAACTGCGCCCTTTTGCACTGAAAATATCTCTCTTTAAAAAGAAAGAGTTCATTCTCTGAGAGAGCAAGATTGGAATGCGGTAGCAAAACGTTAAGCACATTAAAGACTGCTTGGCTATATCTCAAATGATAGCACAGATCTTTTCTCGAATAGTGCCAGCACAATCTACTAGCGAACAATGAGCGCAAAATGTATAAAATCCACAAAGGAGAGAGAAACACAGTAGAGCGTGTCCTTACTTTTCTTTCTTCGTGGATTACAAAGTGTTTGCCTTCAATATTCACCATAAAAGGCGCATGCACCATCTAGCCCCTAACGAAGTTTAATGAAAAGCCTTATCATCATCACCATCAACAGCCTGACTATTCCCACTTCAGGATAAATGCCTCTCCTATATCTCTCCAATTAACCCTGCGCCCATCCTATGCCTGCACACTTCTTAATCTCATCCACCCACCTAACCTTCTGCCACCCCCTGTTTGGCTTTCCTTCTCATGGAAACCACTTAAGGACCAGTGCTTATATTGACTTCGCTTATAAGCCCTGCCCAAGCCCCTTTCTTCCTCTCGATTTCTGCTAGCATGTTATTAACCCGAGTTTGTTTCCTTTACTACTCTGCCCGCTTCCGGTCTCCTAACATTACAGCTATCATTTTCCTTTCCGTGGCTCACTGAGTTGTCTTTAAGCTGAACCCTTTTCGTTAGCCTGCACGCTTCTGTCCTGTAGATGTGTACCGGTAAGATATAGCTGCCGTTCTCTTTCCTCTTGAGGTCTATTGGTAAACTGCTATTCATAATCTGAGAGAACTTACCCTATGCACTCCACTCCATTCTTATCCTTCTAGAGCATTGTCTATTCACTCTTAACTTGCGCTGTACCACTGCCACCGTTCTTGTTCACGCCATATCATTTGTCTGATTTTGATGCTTTTTTTCGGAACAGTGGCATGTTTAAGAGTCTAAGACACGCCAAGAAATTGCCCATTTTGCATAATCCATAACAGCATTGTGTTCCCTACTGCTTTCGAAAGAGAAATTCTTTGCTTCGAATCCGAAAAGCGGAACTTTTTTCCTACTGCAATTTTTTTTATTTCCGTAACGCAGCAGGAAGAGCACAGACCGATCAAATCGTGCATCGCAGCTAGTAATGCTGACTAAGTAAAAACACCGCTACCAGAGAGGGCTCAAACAGAAATGAGGTGGGTGTCCTCTCGTCCTGTGGTTAGCCTCTGCTAGCACTGGGTTGAACGACCATAACAACAAACCAACTCGCCCAATGGGCCGCTCTTTTAGGGTGCAAACAGCAGTGTTTTATGGAATCAATAAAAAACAGGCCTAAACCAGCATCAAAATAAATCTCAGTATTTAAATATTTTTCCCGCATATATGGAGCTTTTTTCTTATTGGGAAGATTGCGCTATAAAGGTGTGCATTTTGGCTTTCCAGCTTTAGGGGCAGTAGAAGCTGCACAGTTTGCGCCTTTTAATTCTTGCAAGAAAGAAGAGTTGCTGGCAATAAATTGTTTTGTTGTTCAGAGGGCGCATTGTCGCCATTCATCAGCACAACGCAATAAGTTTGAACTGAGTACAAACCAATTTTTTAGATAATAGTGTATAGGTGACAGAAACCACAGACTGACTGAACGTTATAAAGTTTAGCTGTATAAAGGAGCACTTCAGTATATTATACACAAGTAGCAGTGGTAAAAGACTGGCATGCAGTTTCAAGTGAAACGTGAAATATATGAGTAAATTAGACAACAGTCCTTTTATTGCGGCTGTTGACATATGCTATAACTAAATCTTATGATTGGCGATAATAAATTTTGTAGCCTGGATTTCGAATCCTGCTAACATTATTCGGAACTTATTCTACTGTATATGTTTGTTTCTTACTTATAAAAATTAGCTTATGCCGCACGAAATATTTTGAACGGTCTGCAGTGTTTTGTGCAAGAACTTAGTGTCTATTTTTGGAAACGCGAAAAAAATGCTCCACCAGACGTTCTTTTTTTATGATTCCGTAGATGCAACGCTGAACTTTCTGTATACCCGTGGGTTTCGCCAGAGTACTGTATGCATCATGAGTAAAGGCAGCTGCAGTAAGCTCTGCGTAAACATAAAAGAAATTTATCTGGAAAACGCCTCTCTTTCCTCAGTTTTGGGAAGACAATCTAAGAGCAGCATTAGCAACAAAGGCTAACCCCAGATGCAACAAAACAGAAAGAAAAGGAGATTGCCGTTCAGAACAAGAGCGATTTATCACAAACGGAGCCAAAAAATAAGGAAGGATTCTTATAGTCCACACCGTGGGCGAAATATTTTAGAAATTTTCGTAAGGCGGGAGAACGAAGCGTTGAAAAATACATGAAGTTTTTATCGCTTAAGAAGCTGTACAAAGGTGCTATGGGCTTCCTTCCAGAAATGAGGGCTGTAATAAAACAAATTATAATTATCTCTATTCCTGAACGAAGAGCAGGACTCCTTTTTCGCTAATGCGAAAGGTGTACTCTGACCTTCCTGAGGAGAATCTATACTGGAATGTTATTCCAACAGTACGTATTATCTTCCGCGGTAATTTCTACATAAAGTTTCCTATGATAACGTCCTCAGCTCATAACCCGGTGTGTTACTTTTGCTGCATATGCAGCGAACAAATGTCGTTCGTTCCTTTTCGTAATGCAAGATAATCATCGAATTCCATTTTAGGGGGCCAATGGCATTATTAATTTCATTCAATCTGTCCTTCAGTTGATGCCAGCATACTTTTTTGAAGGATTTTTTTTCGTGCGGTTCAATATGGCGCGGTTGAGACCAGGACACTGCATACCGAATAAAAAAAATCATTTTCTGGATGGCACGTGCCCTTCGAGTCCTAAATATAAGGCCAGCATTTTCCACCCTTCTACCATTGGACTCTGAAGAGGACGGTGAGTTTCTCAAGAGTTAACGGCTGCCAGCTCTGACAAGGGTGAGTAATTATTAAACATATATAATTGAGCGTCTCGCGAGCCCACACCTACGCTGCTGCAAAAATAAATGTTCGATTCACATAATATTTTAGGCATGTTTTTTAGATCAAATAAAAACTAGCTAAAAGAGCGTTGTTTTAGTAAAGATTCACACTCTTTATGAACGCTCCTGGTTCCGTTTCAGGAACTCCATAAAGTTAGAGGCACATTGTATTGCTTCAGCATCAGAATTCAAATTCCGTTTCAGGATTCAGAATTCAAGATTCAGGATTCAGCCCATAGAAAATAAATACACGCAGTTATCGCTTACCAACTAGTGAAGTTGGAAACCAGTGTGAATTTCTATTCCTGAGTGCCATTAATGGCGCATTTAAAGCATCATTTTCCACCCCTTTTCTAAAGATACGCACAACACTTCTCAGCCGTCTTCACTTCATGATCACAGCTTGAGCTGTGAGGAGAGCTGTTAATGCAGACCTATTGATATAAACACGAGTGAAAAAGGTACAAAGCGTGCGTTGTTGTTTCTTAATGGTAGATTATGTTTATTATTTGCTCCATCAAACGCTAAAACGAGACACAGAGGAATCTTTTCGTGAGCAAGTGTGGAGAAGAAGGCCGGAAGAACAGTGTCCGCCGTGCAACAGCCCAGACGGCGATAACGGAATAGAGGAAGAAAGAAAGAGGCAGAAATGGGAAATCGGAAATGACAGAAATGTGCGGCACGAAGTTTGCCCTCTTTCTGCAGACATCGTGTTAGAAAAATAGTTGCATATGTCTAGTATTTTTTAGTAGAAAGCAGCGGCCTTGGGTAATGTCTGCAGTACTCTAGAATCAACCAGGCAGCAACGTCCGTTCATTGACATGTACATGTGGTCCTAGTTGTGCACTCAGCTATGACGCACCCAAGCTTCAGAGATTAGCGGCACTGTAAAACTAGTGCTACATCAGGGTGCACTCTTCTTCACGGTGCATACGTTTGCTTTCTGCGGCAAGAAATTGCCATAAGGCACGATGTCCACTTGCTGTCAAAAGCGATGAGCGTCACTTATGCATACACTAGTTGCCCCACGCAGCAGGCATCAGATGGAGACTTCATGTGATGCGAAGGCGAGATAACCGATGGTCGTTAATGTTAGTACTTGCACAGATTAAATATTGATTCCCGTTGTCTTTTGACTGATAGAATGTGTAGAATACGTACTGCTTCGCTGCTGTTGTTACGTGCCTGAGTGCGGTTTAAATTCTTAGTTATGCTCCTTGTAATACTTTACACGCTATTTGGCGCGTGCTCGAAATATAAAACATCCAAAAATTTTTAACCGCTATTTTTAAAGTAGTTTAAAGGTACAAGGCCGAATACGGGAAAAATAAATGGTTTTACAGCCGAAGGTGTGAGCTAAAATACTGAACTGGATTATATCATAATTTTCAAGTATTCTCACGCCGTTTCTTTTCATAAAAGAATCTTCATTTCACCGATTCATTGTACATAATATAAGGTAAGATTGCTCTTATTTCTGGACCTAATGCTGTTTTACGCATCTTATGTGTCCCATTCATAAGACTGGCAAATATCGGCGACTTGCGATAAACAAGAGCGGTAAACTTCTATCAGTAGGCAGTCTTCTGATAATACTTACTTTGAAGATGAACAACCTTCCTCTCCGCCCGTAGTCCCTCGGTAGAAGCCTTTATATTTCTGGCCTTATTTTTCGCTAGTTGACGCACGTGCCTACTGGAAATTAGTGCTTTTTTTCTATATATTGCTTCTTCTGCTCGTTTGGTCTGACCAGGTTAATCAGGCCTACTGTCATTTGTAACAAGGCTTAAAACGTTTAGCTTGACATAAAAAAAAACATATAATTAGAGAGGCAAATTTAAACAGAATCCAATCAAAGCTTTATCTTGACATGGATGAAACAAGCCAACTCATTCTGTTGCCTCAGAGATTGAGTGGTAATGGTAAGGGTGGCTTACTGCCACGTCATATGTATTATCAGAGACCAAAGCTTTATATATGTAAAATGAGGTTGACAATATGGACTCCTTGATTGGCATTCCAATTTACTTTTTGCCCAAACACACAAAGAACAAGCACTCAGCAGCTACACAGTATCACATGTGGGCTTTTGCTAATTTGAAAACCCTTCACTGAAATACAGTTTGAATAATCCCTGGCAAGAGTATTTAAGGCTAGCGTAGCTCCGCTTCATTCATTGGAGGATGCCTTTCAATCAAATAACAATCTTTTTCAGTTTAATTAATCTTCCCACACAAGCTGCATAAGGATAAATATATATTATTGATGGAGTAATATTACCCATTTTGAGTCTGGCAGCATTCTTTCGTTTCAAACAATGTACCTCGTAACTGCATACACTGCGCTTACGAAGCAGCCGAAATTTTGAAGCTTTCCATTATTCTGCTCTTCTTTTTGAAACTTCAAGACACTATAAGTGCAGTAGGCATTTAAAGCCTGCGCGCTCAAAAGCAGTCGCATGAACTCATTTGTAGAAGATAACGACTGGAGCCTAAAAATATTCATTTTTAATAGAAAGGCTTTACGTAGGCGCCGGTCAAGTTACCAAGTTTAGAAAAAGTTTTGAAGTGTAATGCCAGCGTTCAGCGGAAGCTGACTGAATGTTACTTATGATTATCAGTGTTCTTCTTTCAGAGTGCTCTATAATAGACCTTTTCAGGAACTGTTTAAACGCGTGGCCTGAATCGGTTCAGGAAATGGAATATTCTTTTCCTAGGCGATCTTCGACTTGAAGGAATGGTCTCTTATTACTACATTAACGGCACTAGAGTGTTAATATGCTCTACGCTAAGAGCTTCTTTCTGTTTTTTGTAAAGAAAAAGAAATCTTTCAGGAAGATAGCACTGCGAAAAAAATTTCGGAGTACCTTAAATTTATCTTTTTGTAGTCAATATAAAGCCTAAAATACTCTCTTGGGGAACATTCTTATTCCCTGAATAATTTATTGTTTTTATTCTGTTGTTAGGATGCACCTGCGCCGAATTCAATGGCTGGAAGAATAGAGGTAGCGCATAGTGAAATTTATTTTCTCTAGTTAATTTGAGGTATGACATAGCAAGCAGAGTTTCGTTTTACTTCTGGACTGAGGTATGACATAGCAAGCAGAGTTCTCTTATACTTCTGGACGGGAGCTTCATTGTATTTGCAACTGATATCAGCGCTTCCTGGGCTACCTGTAGGTAACTATACTGCAAATAATTTCCCAGTTTTAGCATTGCACGATTATAGCTGAAGCTCTATTTGATCGATTTTGTTCGAACGTTTAAATTTCGGTCAATTTCTCCAATTTTTACGTACACTAGTCAACCTATATTTCCGCACCAGACAGTGGGAAGTCACACTGCTGTAAAGGTTTCAAATAGCAGCAGCTTGTGGTGCTATGTTGCGCAAGAATCGCACCAACAGAAGCCAAGGTGCATCGTCGAAGAGTGACTTAAGATAGATGTGCGAGAATTCGGCATTGTTGGTTGTGCAGGACGGTGGCCACTGCTTAACTCTCTTCACACCACAACTTCTGGTTCATAAAAAAAATTTACCGCGTTGTCACCATTCTCAATAGGCCCCTTTTAAAGGCACCTTTGCAATAAATTTACTGCTTTTCATCAGAGATTTGGAATAGCAAGAAAGCGGTGTTTCCAAATAATACGTTTTCTGACCTGACAAGATCGATTTATTTTGAGGTGCAGAAACACAAGTTGACAAGTATAATATATGCATTTCAATACGCTGATGCCTGATGGGGACCCTAAATGACTTCTTGTATACTTGACGCCTAATAGTGCGCGTGTTAAAGGTTCCAGGTTGATTTACCTTGGCGCACTTTTCGCTCGTGAGCAGATATCCGCGACCTCAGGGTTAAAGCCAAGGCCTCCGGTAATCTTTGATGACTTTTTTTAGCTTTTCTGTGCACAGTACGAATAAGGTTTGGTTTAAGGGGGTTTAGTGTCCCAAAGCGACTCACGCTATGGAGGGCGCCGTCGTGAAGCGCTCCGAAAATTTCGAGCGCCTGGAGTTCTTTAATGTGCACGGATATCGCAGAGTACACGGGGCTCTGGCATTTCACCTCCCTCAAAATTCGACCACCGTGGCAGGGATCTAACTCGCGTCTTTAGGGTCAGCAATCGACCACCGCAACAGTTGAGCCACCGCGGTAGGTCAGAGGGGTCATTTTAAGGGTATTGAAGAGCCCTCATACAGTGGCGATTTCTGAAACAGTTGCAGGGCTGGAACGCTTAATCTTCATTGCAGTACTTTCGATAGTTAACTTTCCCATTACCTTCTTTGCATTTAGTTTTTGGGAAATTATCTCCGGTTTGACGTCTTTGACATATATGCTTTAAACGTTATGTGCTGGGACGTAAGCGTATTTCAGGCGACAAATTCTTTATTCGCCATAATTTTCTTTGAGCTCAGTCATGGCCAGCTTATTTTATTTATTTATTTTGCAGTTTAAGTGCTCACACTTCACAGAATGAAGAAGCAGCGCACAAATAAATTTTTCATTGTTGTAATGAAATTCCAACTTCTGTTGAGCAATATAAGTTGCTCGAAATGTGAGATACTTTGCATGCAACAGAACTGCTGAAGTTTGCTGAATTTTGGCTAGTTAGCATCTATAGTTTGGTGGGCGTTTTTAGTTATTTGCTCAATAAGAAAGCAGAATAATCCCGACCGCTTATTCCTAACGAGACGCCTAAAGTAAGGTTTGAGGAAATAAGAAAGCAACCAAGATTTAAAGTTATCTGGAGTGTCTTTCAACTTACAAGTATCACAAACGCAGTTTTGGATAGCGAAATGTAGACACCGTTCCAGTTGACATCTCGGAAAATGGTGTTCCGTGCACTATTTGAGCGGCAAAGTCAGTTGCAGTCCCATCTATGAAGGTGGAACTGTTTTGCGAAAAACGACAGTGCTACAAAGTGGTTCCTCAGGTGGACTTTGGTTTAAAGTGGCGTTAACATTGCTCTCAGTTCAATATCCCTTGCTTCCTCTCTACGTGTGACGCACGAACAGCTGAGCGGTGCGGAAACTTAAGCCGGTTGTTTCCAGGAGCGTCGCAGATAAAGTTTTCGCAGTATGGATCGTTTCTGAGCACGGCATGCGTCGTGTTACAGATTGGGATATACTATTCTGTGCTTGAGGAAATATCTCATCTAGAGTGATGAGCGGGCTAACGAGTGTAACAATCAGTGCAAGGAGTAGTTAACAAAATGAAGGCTACGAAACTGACGCCGCTAGCACAACCTAGTATAAACATGGCATGAAAAGTATTGTTTGAAGTTTGCAACAAAATAGGAGGAAATTGTTAACCTCTGAAGAAGTGCGTTTACGCACGCTCATTAAGAAGTAATGAAAAGAATTTCCATGGGATATTCCGATCTGAACACAGCTTTATGCGAGCAATTTTTGTGTCTTATCAACTTAAAGGTAAAGTAGAGCCTTGAAAACAGTTTCAGTTTAGATGTGTTTATACCACAAAATGTTTTGTATGTAATGCACAGGTGGCATCGAGACCATGACACTGACACATAAGGAGCCACGTTCACGAACCCACCTAATTTCTTCTTCCTCCTCTCTCCATTTGTTTCTCTAAACAACCACTTGCATCTCCCTTCCCCAAGAAACAATCACCTTTCTAGAAGAGTAGTAATGTCAATAATTGCTGACAGGTTTAGAATATTAGCTGCGTACGACGTCCAAGCGGATCAGGTTCCTTCTAACAAGCTCAAAAACTACCTGGTACACATGAAGGAACCGCTAGAAAAGATGACATAGCCCTGCCGTCGCCTACAAGATCTCCTGAAATGAATCCAACGCAACGAATGTAGGCGATACAAGGGATTTCAGAAGGGGGCTAAAAGAAGGTCAGCTGGACGTCAAGAACAGAAGAGTGGCTTCCATCTCCCAAGCAGAATATCAGCAAAACCCGAGCCAGTTAATGGACAGGGAATCCACGGGCATGCTTAAAAAGAAAAATTTATATGCGCGGCCGCTCACGGAGTCCCTTCACATTCGAATGAAAAGCTAGCCGAAAAAAGGTAGCGGCGCAATTTACCCGTGTCATACAGTACCAAACAAAACGCCACATTATATCACAATTTCTTATTTATCTTTTTACCACTCTAAAATTTGAGCACCGGGTTGGTGGGACAATTATGGCAGACATTTTACACAATAGCTGCCATTGCTTACCTTCTTATTAGGCGACAGTTTGTTCCTACAGCAAATGTTTTGACGAGCTGTTTTCTGCGCTGCTTGAAGGTATCAGTGATTTTATTGTTTTTTTAAGTAGAAAATGAGGCAGCAATTTTCAGAGTGCCCCTATACAAAACCTTAATGTGTCAGTACTTCAAACGCTTGCGTTTTCTAGTTATCACTGCTTAACTCTGGCGTAGCACGGAGTCCAGGAAGCTGTCGGTGAAAGCATAGAGCCCCTGTTTCTCCACTTTTGCAACAGCTTCCTGACTATCCGCTACGCGCTGCCTGTTTTTCTTACCCTCAGACAATGCACAATGCTTATCTACATGTATTCAACTGAAATAATCTCAGTAGGACGGCTAGGCGACTCCATAAGGCCAACCTTCCTCTCCTTCCTCCAATTATTCGCAAGCGCAGGAGAGTGGTTCGAGATGTAATTCTGTTAAAACACATCAGAAGCACACCTTCTTCAGGAATGCTTTGATCAATCTCTTCGCTCACGGTACTTTGAATTCAGTCAAAGAGAATAACTCCACGAACGGAGTATCAGCCACGTATCGTAACGTTCCCAACCACGTGGTTTAACGTCGGAAGTTAAAAAGCAGGTAAATAAAAAATCCAATTAGGTCTACGCGCACAACGAATCCCCTCTTTCCCACCCGACGGAACAACAATTTCTCTAATGAGATCACTCTTTTTTATTCGTGACGTATCAATACAAAGCGTTCCTTAATCTGAATCAACCTGGAAGCCGAAATGTTTTCACAGGGGTGCGCAGCTTGAGCTGGGCTCCTGTCGTTTAGATCATCACATTGCAGATGACACGTCGCCATCCATGTAGTTCCTCAAGAGGCTGTAAAACAAGGCCAACTCTTCAGAAAAGTGGATAACAGAGTTTTTATGCACGCACGAGCAGTCTTTCACGACAACATGGTTCGTAGTTCTGCCTTGACTCCTGCGAGTGTTGAAAGACCAAACCACCTCTGAACTTATATCTCTTCAAAACGTGTGAAGGCGTTAACCATGCTATTCTGAAATGCAATTAAAGCTGGCGGTGTTTCATCCCGTAGTTGCGGCTGGGCATCACTGCCATTTGAGCAAACTTAAAGACGTTTTAGTCAACACCCTGCACCCACTGCCTATAAAAATTTGCAGTTATGCATGTAACCACAAAAAACCTCACCATAAAATTAAGAACGTTAGTAATAACTTAGAATAGATGGAAAATGAACGCAATCTCAAGAGTCACTGACAGCACAAAAATGTAAAACGAACTGCAGGAAAAAAGTTACGGCCTCAACCATTCCAGACGAAAGAAAAGGCTTCATTGCATCATATTATACCAAGAAAAAACTAACAGACCTCTTTGAAATCTGTTATTCTTTGAATTTACGCAAAAAAATGCATATGTCTTATGTTTTTGTTCAGTACTGTACAGACGCCCTGTGCGCCATGTCCTCCTTTCATAAGCAACGGCTCATTTAATTCTTTCTTACTGTGAACAAGGCACCCGTTCGACGGCCGAAACGTCAATGTTTTTGCGTTTTTCTTCATGATACACCTTGACGAGTGCTTGTCTCTTCAGATGCAGATCTTCCTCTCCAGACGGGTTTCTGTAGAATCCTTAACTCTTTATTCACCTGTTATCTTACTTACGCCTAAAACAGCCATACTCAGCCACAGTAGCCGTCCTGGTGTCTCAAGAAGCCTCTTTGAAAAATTAGTGACAGTCTTCCCTGAAGTGCCTGGTGTGCGATGGAAGCCAAAAACTGAAAAGAAAATAGTTTGGGGCAAAGCTCCACTGTTCGCATGCAAAGCTGAATGTCAAATGACGTTTGGATTTCGCCTCTAGATGGAAACTCGCAGCAGGATCGGATGTGACGACATACTATGTGACTTGTCGCAACTGCTACCGCTCGTTCCGACGCTGCGCCGACCGCCACTCCGACCACTCGCTCTCGCCAGTTGTGTCACGTGACGTGACTAACCACGTGATTCGCTCTTAGTAAATGCCAGCGCTCGCTGCATAGACACCGCAGAGACATGGATCCAGGACAGTTCACCGGGTGGAGTTCTTCGCCTCAGCATTGGAGGCGCCGGGCTGCTTCTAGCGATCCCTACTACAGAGAGCGTCACGAAGCCGCGTAGGCTAAAGGTAAGTCGCAAAAGCGGGCTCGTCGAGTTGAGGAAACCGACGAAGAACCGGAGGTGCGTCCGTAGAAGGAGCGGCAAAGGCAACAAGAGTATCTGAAGCTGAAAAGCACATCGGCGTCCAACAATGACTAAACATGCTTAATCAAGCTTTCGCTCCGTAAAACCTCGCTCTGCCAAGTTGAGTCACAACAACCTCTTATAATATATGTTGTGTTGGTCGCTTTGAATTAAACCATAAAATACATTGTAGCTGAAGATTACAGAAGATAAAATACAAAAGTCAATCGCAATCCTCAGCTGGGTTCAGCACTCACGACATCTGCATGTCGCAGGCATTTAGGGCTTCCGCCATCAGACCTCATATTTTGTGTAGCTCAGCCCTGAGACCATTCACCAGAGCGAACTTTAACTATAGCACGGGATGTGGCACATGGTTCACTACCGCAAAAACCATGTGAAACATGATGTAACGGGATTCCATTGATGCGCAAGGAGCGGATTGAATTTCCTTTTCAGGAGACGACACGAACGAAGATGCCAATTTTTGAACTGCGAGCTCAATTTTAGCTAACTTCAAGAATGCGAAATCTCGAATGCCAACATCAATATTGAGGTCAATATAAGTGATGCCAGCAATCACCCAGAGTCATTGAAAGCGGTTTACTTCGTATGCTCATAAGCTTATTCTTTCCCACTTGTGGATTTCTCCTCTCTTTATGATGACTCTTTAGAGTATGGTTCGAATCCTGATTTTGAATTATTTCTGTATGGTTGTATTGAAACATTCCTAACTGCCTGTATATAAGTTCTATACAAAATTCACCTTGATTGCATGCGTGCTGCATGTTTAGCACATGCTGGTGTCTAAGTGACAGGATAATCAAGCGGTAAACGAAAACTGTCCATTGTGATAGCCATCGATATTTCTGTTAGTTCTTTCACACCGCTTTGTCACGCTGATAAGAGTACAATACAGCGTTGAGAGAACATAATAATTATGATCTTCAAAACATCACCGGGATACGTGAACGTATTTAGGACTTATGTCCGATTATCCGTTTAATTGATAAGTCTGGAATTCTTGAGCCACCAAACACAGTAGAATTCCGCGCAAGACGCGTAAAGAACACCACACCCCCTAATATGTTAGAGAAGAAGCGACGCAAGAGCCGTTTATTTGGCAATGCGAACGAGATACAAAGACGGCAAGCGAGAAAAGAAATCCTCGCACAGCAGACTCTAGAAATTCGAGGAATTATTTGATTCACATACCGGCAGTTATGATGTGACAAAGAAAAAAATCTAACTACATCCTAATCATTAATGTGAATTTTGACGGCTTTAAAATATGCGTCACAGAAACGGGAAAAATAAATCTTTGATATCCATCAAGAGCACCTTAGTGGAGGCTATTATGCCTTTGCCATGAGTAGCATGAACCATGATAGGTTAGCGTAGCCCAAAACGGGACAAGGAATAAGGAAGACGCACACGCCGCGGTAGCTCAGTGGTTAGGGCGCTCGACTACTGATCCGAAGTTCCCGGGTTCGAACCCGACCGCGGCGGCTGCGTTTTGATGGAGGAAAAACGCTAAGGCCCCCGTGTGCTGTGCGCTGTAAGTGCAGGTTAAAGATCCCCAGGTGGTCGAAATTATTCTGGAGCCCTCCACTACGGCACCTCTGTCTTCCTTTCTTCTTTCACTCCCTCCTTTACCCTTCCTTTACGGTGCGGCTCAGGTGTCCAAAGATATATGACACAGATACTGCGCCATTTCCATTCCCCCAAAAACCAATTATTATTATTAGAAAGACGCACACAACAAAGGCGCTAACTTCCGACAGACAGAAACATCGGCAACCAAGACGAACGTGACCCCTGAGGACAAACAGGCGCATGCGCCCGCAAAAAAATAAAGAAAATCAGGTGAATGAAGGCGTACTGAAGAGAGTGACTCAGCGACATTTAAAGAAGGTGCTCTCTTTTGGACAGAGAGATAGACGGTTTGCTGACACATTTATCTTCCAAGGCAGCGATACGCGGTGCTTCAATTTTTTAACGTGTTATCTGATCCCGGTGTCTGGCCATGATCGAATACTTATGCAATAATGGCACACAACCACACTGCTTAGAGTAAAAAGCCAGCTTACTGCCAATAAAAGGTTTCATGTTCTTTTGTGTTCATGAAGCCTCTCATTCAAGCAACTACCAGGCTGACCAACATACCGCTTGCCACAAGAAAGATGGATGTCATAAACAATGACTTCAGTAGGTTTCGCCAATCTTTTCCTGTGATTAATGGTGCACAACAAGTTTTTGGCAGGTTTATCGGCAAGCAAAGTATTTTTCCATAGCGCATTTAGTTTTTCAAGGGCTGAAAAAACTACGAGAACATTCGCCTTCGTCCGAAATTTCTTGAGATTGTGGGACCGGCAATTAATGTAAGGAATAACGGCAATTTTGCCTTTCTATTTTTCTGAAGGCAGAGATGATAGTTGATCTACTTGGCGCTTCCTCTTCAGGAAGCTTTAAGCGACAGAAACAAAGATATAAGGCGAGTAGCCCGCTTCATGCAGCATAGCGAGTTGTTCATGAAAATTTTGGCTGATGGGGGGGGGGCATGAGTTTTCCAGCATTCATTATAATGCCTCGTTTTTCCAGTTTAGAATGTGCAGGTGTGTAGGGGAGTAGAGGTTGGCTAACGCGAGTTGAATAGCTCCAACACACGTGGCTGTCTAGGAATTTAAAACGGAATATCAACATAGCGGATCTCGTTGTCAGTTGGCATTTCGTTAGTAAACAGCAGCTGTGAACACTCTAGTGCTTTAGTTAAAAAAACCGGATACAACCTGCTCTAAGCGCGATGGCGTATACTCAATCAGAAGAAAAAATCGTCAACAAATTTAAACATTTTGACCACATGTGGATGGTAAGCTGCTCTTGGAGGCTCCTGTCAAGGTGTGCCAGTACAGGTCACTAAGAACAGCGGCCAGACAAAAGTCAATGCATATCCCCTGTTTTTCATTGTGTGCACCGCTTTGCATATTTACGAAAGTGGAGCAGAGATAAAAGTGTAATATTTATAAAAAATTGATGACGGATAAACCGGATTCATCCTGAAATGACACAGCACCGAAATAACGGATGGAGTCTTCGTCTACTGTCCATCCATCATTTCGGGCTGTGTGTTTTCAGAATGAATACGGACACTTAGGTTTTAAACGGAGAATACTGCATGAACAATTTTTTTTTACATAGCGCAAGATTATAATATGAAAATAAATCGATCCGGAAATCTTGCCTTGGTACGCTTGGAATTTTTTCTGATTTAGAGTTTCTGCTATCGTACGGCAGCATTGACTACATGTTGGGTGCGAGCCATCAGTATGGTTTAAATGAAAAATTTTGTTACGCAACCCAAGAATGAACTATTGATAACAGCGGTGATTTTTGATGAAGCAAAAGCATCTGCAACCGAATAGCGCCATGGCGCTCTTTTGTCACAGTATTGTACAATATTTTTACAATATTGTACAGTATGTTTACAATATTGTTAGTGTACGTAACACTATTGCAATATTCCAAATGGATGTCGAAGAACCCTGGACTTCTACCAGAAATGCTAGAGTGATAGCGCTCCGCCACAACAAGTACAGTATGTCCCTGTTTCTCCTGACACCCACGAGTGACAACCGCGCTCTAGCTGCCAAAGCGCTCGAGCTGCAATGAAACATGGGAGAACTTCGAGGCAGCGTTCAATGTTGAAAACGCTGAACTTATTTCTGAATAAAATTGAGAGATATTCCTCAAGTAGCAATGCAGAACATAAACGTGAGCACGAAGAAGCACCGCCCCCGCAGAAGACATGCAAGCAAAGGGCAGAGCACTTTGACCGCTGCAGAAATGAAATGTAGGCGTGTGGAGGTACGGGCTGAATTATCTGTTCTGGACAAGCCGTCAGCTGCAGCTTTCGCATGGGCGACGTTTAAAAAGAAGGTAAGACACCTCTGCGGCGTATCGGCGTTCTGATTTCGCTTCGGTCGGGCACAACAATGCCAACACATAAACGAGTACGACACTATCCTGTGCTAAAGCCATTAAGTTCACGCTCAAAAGAGCACTGCTTAGCTACACCGTGTTAGCCCCAGACAATCGCCTTTAACTACCGCCGTTTAATCGTAGATCTGAGCATCTTTCGCCTGTGTCTCCGAATGAAGGATAATTATGTAACTAGCAAATAAAAATCATGACCAAATGCCTTATTGGGGATCTGCGCCTAGTAGTTGTTGGAATTTGCACACCGTTTGCCGAGAAAGCTGTGCTGATCGTGAAACGCTTGAACCCGTGCTTGCAACCAATAAGTAACGAATAATGGTCATTAACGAGCAGCTACAGTCACTACTGGAGGTGGGTACCACTCGTACAGATCAGTGTACGATTTCATATTTATTTGTCATATTGATGTATTCTACCATTACCCACTTGCACAGTGCGGAGTCGCAAGCCAGAGGCTGCTGCCCCTGCTGACTTCTTCACCCTATCGCGCGTTGAAGAATCCTCTCTCCGCTTCCACTAAGCTTTATCCGCAACAATAATCTTAGCCTACTAAATATGAGAATAGCCGGCACTTTGTCCCGTTTGCTGTAGTGTCTATTTCATTTGATCTGAACCGCCGGACAGTCCCATAACAGTGACGGTGACGGTGCATCAAGAACAGTATTTGATAACTTAGAAGGTGGCGTACATATGTAGAGAAATGCTGTATAAATGTTGGGACGGCTTTCAGGCCCGTATATTGCAGGGTTCCAAGCTCTAACCCATGCCCCCGCCACAAAGTGTGGTAATGCACGTTACGCCAATGCGATCCTCCGCCTCTTGAGGTCCTACCGCGGTGCGTTCAAATTATCCGGCTTCGTCCCTTGCGTCCGGACTAGCATCAGCGGTAGTTGCCATGGGCTCGGAGGAGGTAGATAAATTTTATTTTCATCGACCAAAGTAGCAGTTGGTGTAATTTTATAGCCTCATCAAGTGGCCATGAGCCCGTGGAGTTCGGCGACTTCTAGGGCGCTTGTCACAACCCGGATCTGTGTGTCCGAGCCGGAACTGAGCAATGCGGCCTCCCACTGGTCTGGATTCGATAGCTGCAAACCTCGCGGAGGGGAGTCCTGAGGGCAAGCCCAGAGTATGTGGGATAGGGTACCATGTTGGCCACATACTTGACAGCAGGAAGAGTAGACCGCAGAGTATATGCGGGCGTATATAGCGGGATTGGGGAATGTGTTCGTTTGAAGTTGCCTCCACGCAATTTCTTGGGCTTTGGTAGAGAAAGAAGTGCTAGGGGATATAGAAGTCAACCTAGGCGGTAGTGCATTGTTATGTCATGAAATGCATCTAGGGCATGTACATGCTTTGTCAAAATTCCGACTAAGCACAAATATCGCCACTACGATCTGTTGGCATGTAGCCTTAGTAAAATGAAAAAGGGTCTTTTTGTGAGTAAACTTTAACTGCTTTATGTTGAACAGTACGACTGTAATCCAGCACTGAACGGCCTCGATGTATAGCCTATACATGAGCCCCTGCAGGCTAAGCAGATGATGGGTCTAGCAGGGCCTACAGCGACAAGGAAAATATACATTGAAGTTGCACACAAAAAGTCCGTAGCTGCTCTGTTCTTGCTTAGAAGAGGACTGCATATTAATCCTACCTTTTATCTGAATGAGGTCATACTGCCAGGATGAGCACAAATTTTTAAGAATAACTTTTTTCAAAAAACACATTTTTTTCACACAAAAACGCCCTAAAAAGAAGGGTTCTCGATCACTGAATGTAATAAAAGAACTGTCAATAAAACACTTGGGTTACGATAGGGCATGCCCTTTACAATTTTATTGCTTTGCAGCACGCTGTACTTCAGATTATGGATGTAAAGTTTATGAGCCAGCGAGGCCACCTTACCTTAAGAGAATGTATCCAGTACTTATTTCAACTTTGTTTCTTTCCTCAGGAGCATACAGGACGTCACCTATAGACAGTTTGCTTGGAGAAACCAACGAACCACCCCTTGCCGACAAAAGTATCCTCACATGGTGGTGCACTTGAAGTATCCATTCACTGCAGAAACTTATCTTTCACCAAATAGTTACAAAGTGCCCATCTAGAACACTCTATTCCACCAAAGCGCGAACTACCAGGCCATTGCTCTTGCGATTTGATAAGATTTGCCAGAATCTCACCTTGCTGAACACATTACCTAACATTGCACTGAGACGAGATCCCCTCACAGCATGGTACAAATTTAGTATAATATGCGATTTCTCTCCTACACAGTTCCAGAAAAAGCAAACTCCAAAGCAACATGTATTACAGGGAGTTTTTTCCACC
This sequence comes from Amblyomma americanum, assembly GCF_052857255.1. Classification (NCBI taxonomy): domain Eukaryota; kingdom Metazoa; phylum Arthropoda; class Arachnida; order Ixodida; family Ixodidae; genus Amblyomma; species Amblyomma americanum. The sequence continues at coordinate 84,524,692 of NC_135498.1, read as the reverse complement.
TGATTAAAACTACAATGGTTTCACGGAGTTTTATACTGACATTTCAAAAACGGATGCTTACGTAGGAAGTGCAGTGGTACAAGGAAATTCTATGAAATTGTAAGGCTCCCGCAATGCGCATCTACCTTAAGTGCCTAACGTTACGCCGTCAGTGTAGCTGCAGAAAAAAAAGCGACCGAGAACCTCTTTAACTGCATTACGTACACACACTCGATAAATGTAATTAAGGGCGTTTAATTCTTAAAAATGCAAACACTCTGCTGCTTGAAGACATCATACGCAACATAACAACCGCCATAGCTCAAAGACAAAACATAATACGCTGCTGGTTACCAAGTCATGTCTGAATTAAAGACAAAAACTGAGCCGATTTGTGCAGTGCCCAAGCTAGTGGCAAGCCGATAAGGAACGCAAGCGTAACTTTTAAGGATTACGTGAACTTCGGACACCGTAAATTGAGAAAAATGGCAGTTGTCTTGAAGGAAGGAATTAAACAACAAACTACACTTGATAAAGTCACTTTTAGGTGACTAGAATTTATGTTTGCACCAGGAGCATATCCCTGAATTTATTTCATGTCTCTATAAAGGCCAGAAAAACCTTACACACAGCTTCCTCTTGACAAATGCAGACAAACCCCTTTGTGAAAATTGGGGATATCATCACATGATGAACACAACCGTTCATCACACTTTATTTTAGAAAAATGTTTTCACTGAGTTTTATAATGAGCATATTTCTTTATAACCAATGTTAGTCTTGGAGACGAAGCAATTGTTCACATAACCTTTGTGTGTAGCATTTTAAGAGAAACAGGTTTTCTCAACAAATTTTAAATATTTACCCATTACTTCGCCTTCATCTTTTGATACACCTCCGCCACTTTCTCATTCCTGGTATGAAGGGTGAGGTTTTTGTTTTACTTTTTGTGAGGCTCAACATCCTCGCCAAGCCAAAGAAGCCGGCTGAGGTTTTTCGATCTCCTTAAAATCTCTCAATCTTAGCCATTCATAAAATTTCTTCCTTCATCACTAGGTGACACAAAGCAACTTTTTCCACAGCCATGCAACCGATAATTACTATTTCAAACTTCTGCGGGAAACAAATTTCCTATACCTTGACTTTCGCGTATGATAGCCTGAGTTGCCTTTGGGCCATTTATCCCAAACTCAACACAACGCATTCAATTACAGCGAAAAAAAATACCGCACATATCTCATGTGAAACTGTAATTACTTCCGATGTGGCATTTTCAGCACTCTAGAACGACGCCCAAAGCACCAACATTACCCCATATTTAAAGAAAATGACAATTTTCACATCTAGCAAGCCATTGGACCACTAAACTTCGACCTACATCTGCCTAATGTTCGAAGATGGATGTTCAGATGTTCGTAGGACATCAGCCAAGATAAACTGGACCTACTACAGCTAACTGTAGGATGGTCCCGCGCAAAAGATTTAGCGTCCGCGAGGATGTCCCACGAGCGTCAAAAACAAGACATTATAAAATCTGAGGGAAGTTCAAAATTAGGGCAAACGCAATGCAGGTACACTTTAAATGTTCACAGAGTACCTGTTTAGATACAGGGCATCTATGGCATACACATGCTTTGTCAAAATTTTGACTAAGCACAAATATTGCCGCTGCCAGCAGTGGGCATGCCGCCTTAGGAACCCCTATCATGAAGGTCTATTTGTGAGTAAACTTTAACCGCTTTCTGTTCAACAGTGCGACTGTAATGCAGCAATGAGCGGCCTGGGCGTGCAGCCTTTACATAAGCTCTTACAGGATTGGCAGGTGATGGGTCTAGCAGGGCCTACAGCTACAAGCAAAATACACGTTGCAATGGTAGGCAAAATGAACGCTAGCTCTTGCGTATAAAATCATGCTGATTTTCCCCTACGCCGCATGGCTGGAGGATGTCAGGTTCAAAACACTGCATCGGTCCCTGAATGAACATCTGCAGCACTTCTGCTGGAGAAAAACCGGAAAGAAAAAACGTATGTCTTACGGTCATTGGGGTCTCGTTTGGAATGTACACATTCGAATCTTTGCCTGAAGTCCGTCCATAATCTGAGGCCTAATAAAATGACTTCCAGTGTTATCATAGAGATTGCTCTCGAAAATTAGGGCGGCAGCGAGTGGTAATACAAATGCATGTCGTAAATGTATGCTGTATTTTGTGGGGAGCCTCCTTGTCAGCGTTACCATTGCCCTCCCTTTGTGCTTTGTCACACAAGCAGTTAACCTTGGCCGCTCATTGGCACATGGAACATAGTATCGGGTTTGTAAGAGAGTGAATGCTTTCAAGGTTAACTGCCATAATTTACACAGACAGCTTAGTGGGTCTGCGCTTACTGACATTGTGTAGTAGTCTAGCCTCCCGGAAGCGACACTGGGGGTACCTAGCGATTTGCTCGTGATGTCAAAGAATTGAGAACTGGCCTTGGCTCATAAGCTTTGTTTTGCTTTTCCTAAGGTTAATAAAGAATAAAAGCTGCGTTAAGCTAATTTGGCACAGTGATGCAGAGGAGCCGCTGTTAGAAAACAGGATAATGATGAGAACATTATTGATAGTTTGTTATATTAGATTTTTCCATTTTCCTATGCACATTTCTCTTTGAAATGAACATAAAACTGTGTGATAGAGATATTCGATGGAAGGCGCAATTACGATAGATAACACCACCTATCACAACAGCCGAAATGAGAACGCGAGATTTTAAGAATTATTCATTTCTTTTCAGCGGGTGATTTCACTGATCACAGAAGCGAATAAAATCTCTGCGTCTTCCATTTGATACGGCGACCCGGACAAGGGTCGGTAAATCGATTTTTTCTATTTCCACTTTTCTCTAGAAAAAGGTTGTTTCTCTATGGCCTTACATATTTTAAACATAACTGCGCCTTTTCGCACTGGAAATATGTTTCTGTAAAAAGTAAGAGTTCATCCTCTTAGAGAGCAAGATTGGAATGCCCTAGCAAATTGTTAAGCACATTAAAGACTGCTTTGCTATATCTCAAATCACAGCACAGATCTTGTCTAGTATAGTGCAAGCACATGATACTAGCGAACAATGAGCGTAAACAGTATACAATCCATGAAGAAGACAGAAACGCACTAGAGCGTGTTCTTACCTTTCGGTCTTCTTTGGGGATTGCAAAGTGTTTGCGGTAATTATTCACCATAAAAATAGCATGCACCATCTAGCCGCATAGAGTTTTATTAAGTGCCTTATCATCATCATCATCATCATCATCAACAGCCTGACTACTCCCACTGAAGGGAAAATGCCTCTCCCATGCCTCTCCAATTAACCCTGCGCCCATCCTATGCCTGCACAATTCTTAATCTCATCCACCCACCAAATCTTTTGCCACCCGCTGTTACGTTTTCCTTCCCTTGGGAACCGCTTAAAGACCAGCGCTTATCGCATCGTATGCCCTGCCCAAGCCTAATTATTCCTCTTGATGTCTGCTAGGATGTTATTAACCCGCGTTTGTTTCCTATACCACTCTCCTCGCTTCCGGTCTCCTAACATTACAGCGACCATTTTCCTTTCCGTAGCTCGCTGCGTTGTCTTTAAGCTCAATCCTTTTCGTTAGACTCCACGTTTCTGCTCCGTAGACGTGTACCGTTATGATATAGCTGTCGTTCACTTTTCTCTTGAGGTCAATTGGCAAACTGTTATTCATGTTCTGTGAGAACTTACCGTATGCACTCCGCCACATTGTTATTGCTTTATTGTGTTTTTTATTACTACCTCAAAGGCCCCATTGAAGGGGTATTACATGAGGGAGTGAGTAGCAGGGCATAATATTGCTTCAACACATGACTTGAATATTGATGGATCAGAATGAAGCACGACGTGGCCGGCTAACTCATTCCAGTCTTTCGCGGTGCGTACAAACAATTAGGACAGATGAGCAGATGTGCGGGCAGGCGGAGGATAGGTGGTCTTTTCATGGTTCGTGCGGCTTGAGTCGCGGTAGGCTGGGTTGATAACAGACTCGTGCGGAACATAATATTAGAACTTTTGATACAGACACAATCGCGCTGTGACGTCGACTAGTTAAACTTGAGAGATGAGTATTGCATTTTAGTTTGGTGGCACTTTCATGATAAGAATAAGAAGAAAAGATGAATCTAGAGGCGCGGTTTTGAATTGCTTGTAGCTTATTAGAAAGATTATTTTGATTAGCGTCCCAGATAGCGCAAGCATGCTCAAGTTTAGGCCGTACAAATGTTAGATAGGCTAGTGACTTCAACGATGGTGGCGCTGGACGTAACGTTCGCCGAAAATACCCGAGGACGCGATCAGCTTCTTTTGAGATTTGAGTGATATGGTTTGACCACCTAAGATCATTCGTTAAATGAAGACCTAAGAATTTAAGTTTTTACAGTGGTCATTTCTGAGTTAGCAATAAAGTACTTTGAGGATGGTGTAGTGTGACATTTGTGGAAGGAAAGGAGAGCAGTTTTTTTCATGTTAAGTGACAGCCATTTATCACACCAAGCTAATATGCATTCCATGTCAGATTGAAGGAGCTGGTGATCATTGTTATTGAGTATAGGACGCTAATCAACACAATCATCAGTGAACAGGCGTATGTTAGAGCGTATGTCAGTTGGTAGGTCGTTTATATAAATGAGAAAAAGAACTGGCACGAGGACCGTGCCATGGGGTACCCCAGAAACAACAGAGGAGCGGGAGGACGAATATTTATTAGCAAAAACAAACTGTTGCCGGTTAGTTAGAAAGTTACGAATCCAGGCAGGAACAAGGGAATTCAGATTAAGATGTGGGAGTTTCAAAAAATGCCGATTGTGTGGAACTTTGTCAAAGGCTTTTTCGAAGTCAAAAAAGAGGGTGTCCACTAGAATTTTGAAATCAAGTTTAGCACTTAGGTAATTAATAAATATAGCTAATTGAGTATCTCAAGAAAGGCCCTTTATGAATGCGGGCTGGTTCGCGTGAAAGAAAAAAAGAGAGACTACAAATTTCATGACCTGAGAGAACATTATGTGCTCCATTATTTTCTTGGAACGCTAGTAATGGATATCAGTTGGTAATTGTGACGAGAAGATGAAGGATCTTTTTTTTGGTACTAGAATGGCTTTACCCACTTTCCAGTCCTGCGGTACAATGCCTGATGAAAGGGATTGCTGAAAAATATGAGTGAGCAGGACACTTGGTACATGCTTTGTGTTTTTAGTACCTTAACATTAATGCCATCAATGCCTGTTGATGAGGTTATTTTCAAAGAATCAATTATTTTAAGAATACCTTGCTGCTCGAATGATATATTGGTCATAACAGGAAAACCAAAGGATGGAAAATCGGGTAGATCCCCGTCTCGTTCGCGAGTAAATACAGAATTAAAGATTTGGTTAAGCACTTCGGCACCATCCTGTTCAGCAACTGCAGTGTAATCATCGTCGCGAAGTGTTATTGTGTTGCTAGTGTAAGGATTAATGCATTTCCAAAATTGACGAGGGTTTGTGCGCAACATTCCGGGGAATGTGGTGTTAAAAATTTTTGCTTAGATTTAAAAACTTGGGCGTTATAAACCCTTTCGTATTCGTAATATTTCTTCCACGTACTATGGCTATTATTTATTCTGGCAGCCCGAAAAAGCCATTTCTTCTTGTTATTGAGGCGTTTTATTGTGTTGTTGAACCGAGGGGTAGAAACGCGCTCACTCACAGTAATTTAGGAATCTACCGTTGGATGAGGTTATTCATTTTATTGTTATAAAGAAGCCAGTTAGTCTCGGTAGAACTTTGCTCAGTCAGGAACCAAGCACAGAAATTGTCCAGTTCACGGTTTATGCTGCTGTAATCGCCTTTATCATATAAAGTGAGTATTCTAGTTGATTTTTTTTTCTTTTGTACGTAGGTGAGAAACTTGGCGAGGATTATAGAATGATCACTCAGTCCTGGAAGATATGAAATGGATAACAGGTTCTCTGAATGGACCGCTAGTATCAGATCAAGTTTGCGAGATGATTGTGCATTTTGTCTTTTTGCGTTGGGGAAGAGACTAGTTGGCTTAAAGCAAAGGTTTGACATGTGCTCATAAAATGATATTCTGTCGAATTTGACGCGATCTCAGAAGGGCAAGAGCAGTTTATCGCAGACAAGTTAAAATCGCCTGATATAAAGACAGTAACATGCGTAACTTTCGAAGTTAAACTGGTAATAGCGTCATGGTATAGTGGAACGAACGAAGCGTTGCTGCCTGGAGCACGTTAAACACTGCAGATTAAAATGGGCGGGAAAGAGGCGGTTGAGCAGATGAACAATTTTCCAAGAGGTGGGTCAATTTTTAAACCGAAGCATTGAAGGATACGGTGGGTGGCTATCAGCACGCCGCCGCCTCGTTTGCCTTCGCGATTGCGCCGAAAAATATTGAAGTTCGGGAATATGTCCTGCACTTCTTTGTAAACTATTAGTTCATTAAGCCAAATTTCAGTTAGAACATTGACATTGCATTGAGTGGTATCAGTGAGACTGGTGAGAGCATCGCGTTTGGGAACAAGGCTTCTTATGTTAGTGTAATAAAGATACAGAGTTAAGAGCCGCGCGGTGCGAGTGACTGGGGGATAGCTATGGTGTGCAAGGTACACCCTGTTGAGAATCCTGATCAAATGTGTATGTGGTATTCCTATGGTCATCCTTTTGTGCCGCGGGATGATTTTCTCATGTTGTTCTTTTGCGAACTAGACGAAGATTTTACGAGCTAGGCGGGTGTTCTGCCAATACTCCTTGGAAATGCTATAATTGGTCCCTTTCATTTTCTTTGGATTAGCAAGTACCTGTTGTTTAATTTTGAAGTGCGCAAACCTTACCATTATTGGTCTAATTTTCTTACTGTCAAAACACCCGAGTCGGTGTACTCGTTCGGTGTACATTGGTTCAACTGAAACATTAGGCTTTGCTTAGTATCACAAAATTCGATAATCAACTTATCCTTGTAGACCAAGTTATATTCACTATTAACTTCTACTGTACCACTGCCACCGGTCTGGTTCACACCATATAATTCGTCTGAATTTCATGCTTTTATTCGGTAAAGTGGCATTTTTAAAGAGTCTCTTTAAGACACGCCAAGAAGTTTCCTATTTTGCATAATCCATAATGGAATTGAGGTTCCGTTCTGCTTTCTCAATAGAAATTCTTTGCTTCGAATCCGAAAAGCGGAACTTATTTCCTACTGCGATTTTCTCTATTTTCTTAACGCAGAAGGACCGAGCGCAGACCGATCAAATCATGCATCGCAGCTATAAATAGTGGTGAATTAAAACCACCGCTACCAGAGACGGCAGAAACAGCGTTGAGATGGGTGTCTTCTCGTTCTCTGCTTAGCCTCTGTTAGCACTGTGTTTGAACGGCCATAAATTACGACCAACTCGCATAATGTGCCGCTCTTATAGGGAGCAAACAGTAGTGCTTTTGGGGAATAAATAAAAAACAGGGCTAAAGGAGCATCAAAATAAAACTCAGTATTTAAATCTTTTCCTAGCTTGTATGGAGCTTTTTTTTATTATGAAGATTGCTCTATAAAAGTGTGCACTCCGGCTTTCCAGCTTTAGGGGCAGTAGAAGCTGCACAGTTTGCGCATTTTATTTCTTGCAATAAAGAGTTGCTGGCAACAAATTTTTTTGTTGTTTAGATGGCGCATTGTCACCATCCTTCAACACAACGAAATCAGTTTTCACTGAGTAGAAACCGATTTTTTAGACAATAATGTATAGGTGACAGAAAGCACAGACTGACTGAAATATATAAAGTTTACCTATTTAAAGAAGCACTTGAGTATTTTACACACATGAAGCAGTAGTAAAAGACAGGCATGCAGTTTCAATTGAAATGTGAAATATTTGAGTAAACTATAGAAAACAGTCCTTTTATTGCGGCCGTTGACATGTGCTAGAACTAAATCTTACGATTGGCGATAGGAATATTTGCAGCCTGGATTTCGAACCCTGCTAACATTATTCGGAAGTCATTCCACTGTATGTGTTTGTGTTTCGTAATTTAAAAAATTTTCGTAAGCCGCACGGAATATTTGGAACTGTCTCCTGTGTTTGGTGCAAGAACTTAGTGTCTATTTTTGGAAACGCGAAAAAATGCACCACCAGACGTTCTTTTTTTATGATGCCGTAGGCGCAACGCTGAGCTCTCTGTATACCGGTGCTTTTCGCTAGAGTACTGAATGCAGCATGAGCAAAGGCAGCTGCGGTAAGCTCTGTGTAATTATACAAAAAAATTATCTGGAAAACGCCTCTTTTTTCTCAGTTTCGGCAAGACATGCTAAGAGCACCTTGAGCGACAAAGGCTAAGCACAGATGCAACAAAACCGAAAGAAAAGCAGATGGCCGTTCACAACAGGAGTGATTAAACACAAATAGAGCTAAAAAATAAGGAAGATTTCTCAAAGTCCATATGTTCCCAATTTTTTAGAAATTTTCGTAAGGCAGGAGAATGAACCGTTGATAAATCTACATCAAAATTTTTTCGCTTAAAAAGCTTTAAAAAGGTGCTTTGGGCTTCCTTTCAGAAGTGAGGGCTGTAATAAAAAAAAATTTAATTATCGCTATTCCAGGACGAACAGCAGGACTTCCTTTTACGCTAACATGAAATGCGTTCTCGGACCTTCCAGAGGAGACCTATACTGGAATGTCATTACAACAGTGCGTATTATCTTCCGCGGTAAATGGAAGGCAACATTTCCCATGATGTCGTCCCCGGCTCATTATCCAGTGTGCCACTCATGCTGCATATGTAGAGGACAAAAGCCTTTTTCTCGTGTCAAGATAATCCTGGAATGCCATTCTTTAGGACGCCGATAGCAATTCTTATTTCATTCTTTCTGTCCTTCAGTTGATGTAAGCATACTTTTTTGAAGGATTTATTTTCGTGCAGTTCTATATGGCGATGCTGAGACGAGGACATCTCATGCCGAAAGAAAAAAAAATAATTTCTGGTCGGCACGTGCCCTTAGAGTCGAAAATATAAGGCCAGAGTTTTCCACCCTTCGACCATTAGACTCTAAAGAGGAAGGTGAGTTTCTCTTCAGTTAAGGCCTTCATGCTCCTATAATAGCGAGTAACTATGAAACATATATAATTGATCGTCTCACGAGCCCACATCCACGCTGCCGCAAAAATCAGTGTTCGATTCACATATTATTTCAAGCATATTTTTAGACCAAATTAAAAACCAGCTCAAAAAGCTTTGTTTTTACTTAAGATTCACGCCCTTTTTCAAATCTACTGGTTTAGTTTTAGGAACTCTAATAAGTTAGAGGCACTTTGTATTGCTTCAGCATCAGGATTCAGCATTCCGATTTAGGATTCAGAATTCAAGATATTAGAAATTAATACATGCCGTTATCGCTTACGAACCATTGAAGTTGGCCACCAGTGTGAATTACCTTTATCGAGTGCCATTAATGGCGCATTTAAAGCATAATTTTTCTTCTCTAGTTTTTACGAGCTCCGTTTGGGTTGCAGTGCTACTCTTGAAGGCACGTAACTTCCAGGTACTATAAGGAGAGATTTCTTCTATGCTATTATTAGCTCGAAGAAATGATTGTAAAAGCCTATGCATTCGAGTCTTGGAGCCGGTGCTGCGAAAGGCAATGGAACTGCAGATTACAGGCGATTATTCACCACAATAATGAGAATGTTTTTTGTTGCTACGGAGAAGATTTATAAATGTGATGTAACCCAGCGAGAGATTTAATAGAGAAACCTGAGCCTAGATAGGGTTCTTTCAAAGCAGATGCTACGTCTCCGCCTTCAGAGCGGTATTCATAGCAGGATGAACCGACAGTAGCAATTTTTCCATATTCTAGGAAAGCAATAAGACCGTAATGCTGATGCGTACATGATTTCATGCATGTTAGATTCCTCCATTCTGTCAAGAACCACCGGAAACCCTCAATATGAGATGTAAAATTGGACACACGTGAAATTATCATTTCTTTATGTTTGGTGTTTTCCTACTTTTTGCAGCAGAGTCAGCGTGAAAGCGCGTAATCGCCTATGGATCATTTCTGCTTGAAAATCGCTCTTGAAATTGTGTTGATGCAGTCTGCAGGAAAGAGTAGATGTCACTTAGCGCAGTTAACAAAGCCGTTCTTCATGAATAAGCAGATGAGCACGTAAAAAGCGCTATTCGTTCCTGTCATACCCAGGTACTTCGCCCAGGCGCTATGAATTCCAAGGCTGTTCTCATCGCGGTGGCCATTTTTGGCTTTCTGATAACAGGTAAGCAGCACAACTAAATTTTGTTTACCTCTAGAAGCACTCTTTGCACGGCGTTGAAACTACATACGCTCTAAAAAGTCGATGATTTTTGTTAAGTGCACCGATATTATCGATGAACGAATATTTTGAGGCAGCCGCTAACAAATATTTGTTGAACACGAAGAGAAAAATAGTGTAACCGTGGTAATATATTCATTAAGAAATAAGGCGCAGACTTTCACAAAGATCGAGAAGCACAACCTAATGCACATCATTCGATTATACCCTCAAACATTCCAGTTGCGCGCCCATATAGCGGATATGAATTATCCGTGAGAGGATATTTACGAGGGGGCTCGTATGCCGAGGTGAGACAATGGGACAGCGCATTGAGATCTGCCTTTTCGCGTCGGCAGCACTGGGAAGCCAAAAACAGAGGAGGACCACAGCTGTGCCACTGAGGTATTTTACTGCGAATAAAATGTAAGTGAATCAGTTTTTTCGTCCGTGAAGAAGGGTCTCCAAGAAGGAGTCAATTAAAAGGTACACTGAACTGGCCACTTTGCGCAGAAACTATATCGCAATGAAAATTGACCTCTTGAAGGACCAACCTATGTGTTTACCACCTTTTTTTGGACGCTTTTCAGAGGCTATGGTAACCAAAGCTGAAGTTGCTACAGAAGCAAGGGCTGAAGCCGTGGCAATCGAACGTGCGGAGGAAGGTCCACAACAGGCCGAAGGACGCATTAACGGAGCTCTCTTGGATTCACTGTCCGCTGGTCGCATTGATTACAGCGTCCAGGACTCCTAAGGAACTGCCTTACATCTCTTTTTATAAAGATATGCACAACACTTCTAAGCCGTCTTCACTTCATGCTCACAACTTGAGCTGTGAGGAGAGCGGTTAATACAGACCAAATGAAATAAACACGAGTGAAAAAGGTACAAAGCGTGCGTTCTTGTTTCTTAATGGTGGATTGTGTTTATTATTTGCTCCATCAAACGCTAAAAAGAGACACAGAGGAATCCTTTTGCGCGCAAGTGTGGAGAAGCAGGCGGGAAGAACAGTGTTCGGCCTGCAACTGCCCAGACGGCGAAAATAGAATAGGGAAAGAAAGAAATAGGCAGAAATGGGAAATAGGGTTTTACAAAAATCTGCGGCACTAAGTTTGCCCACCTACAGCAGAGGTCGTGTTAGCAAAATAGTTGCATTTGTCTGGAATATTTCAGTAGAAGGCAGCTGCCTTGGGTAATGTCCTGAGTACTCAAGCAACAACCAGGCAGCAACATCCGTTCAGTGACATGTACTTGTGGTCTTAGTTCTGCACTAAGCTATGACGCACCCAAGTTTCTGAGATTAGCGGTACTGTAAAACTAGTGCCACATCAGGATGCACTCTCTGCTTCACAAAGCCTACGTTTCCTTTCGGCGGCAATAAATCGCCTGAAGGCACGACGTCCACTTGCTGTCCGGAGCGATGGGCTTCACTTAAAATTGATTCTTGTTGCCTTTTGACTTATGCAATGTGGAGAAAAGGTACCGCTTCGCTGCGGCTGTTACTTGCCTGAGCGCGGTTTAAATTGTTATTAGGGCGTTAGTAACATACTTTTAACTTTTAAGAATTTTCAAAACGCAATTTCCCTAGCCGCTATGACCCAAAGTCTTTTCAACGTCACACGTCCTCGTTGAAAACCACCCGCTCTCAGAGCTACGCGGGGCAAACTTATTCAATACTAGTCACTCCGTCGTGCACGCCTCTGGAGATCTTACTGTTGCATGGGCTACTACAGCGAGTACCGATGGGTATCACGATGCGGGCAGGGAAAATTCTTCTGGAATATGTGGGTTGTAGTGACGCCTCGTGATAGAAATCTCTTCGCAGAGTTTCCTTTTCGAAGAGGGCGCGTGGACGTTCAAATTTTTTAAGCCACAGAGCCGAAGAAAGTAGCGTTCTTGAAATCCCAGAAACGCATATAGCTCTTATTACCAGCCGAACAGAACGCTCGTATTGCAATCCAGAACACAAATGTAACTGTAAGAAGATTGGCTATTGAACTTATTTAAACAGGTTGGTAGTTAACGTGATCGCCCAGTTTTTTTATGCCTGCAAAAACTGGTATGAGCAGTTCTCGACAAAGCCATCGAATACTGCTCTCTGGCGAACTTTTCGTGCAATGGAACATGGTTCCCGTCGGCCTGACGCAGCGGCCACAGCATGCTTTGCAGCTAACTTAGCTCAGGATGATTTCGCCAGAGATGCTGCGTGGAAGTTTTTCCCCAAGTATGATGTTGCCTCCAAGCGTCATAGGAGCCCCCTTGCCTGCCATTCCAGCATATCTCGATAAGCTCCCATATACAGCCGGCACCGACAGAATTGCAAGCCTATTTTCAATGCGCGAGTTTCTTGCAGCAATAGATGAGGCCGTCGCAAGACTGCGCCTGGTCCGGGCTCTATTCCGTACGAGGTTTACAAGAACTTAAGTTCCGCTGTACTGCCTCAACTCCTCGCCACCATTAACAAGGTATGGAAAGAAGGAAAAGAAGGCGTCGTACCAGAAACCTGGAAATTGGCTATTGTAATCCCCATACCAAAGCCGGGAAAGCCGCCGATAGACCTCGGAAATTTCCGGCCTATATCGTTTAAGCCAAATTATGCAAGCTTACCGAAAAAATTCTTGCCACATGACTGTCATGGTAGCTTGATCACCATGGTTTCTACCATCCCGTCCAAATTGCCTTTCGTACGTCCATAGGTACAGAAGATGGACTGGCTGTTTTGGCGTCAGCAGTTCTGGCCTCAACTCGCAGCCACAATGTACGTACTGTACTGGCCATGGACGGTGAAAAGGCGTACGATAATATCAGTCATGCTGCCATCCTGGAATCGCTTGACTTGCTACATTTCCCCGTTAGAGTGCGAAATTTTGTTAAATCCTTCCTTGAAGGCCGACACCTTGCCATACGCCTCGGTGGTGAGGCCGTCGGATCATTTGTGCCTCTTCGCGGCGTTCCCCAGGTATCGGTGTTATCGCCAACATTATTTATTAATGCTTTTATCCCGCTTGCTTGGCGCTTACATGATGTCTCTGAGATTAAGTTCTTATTGTATCCTGATGATATAACGGTGCGGAGCACTCACAACGACCTGATGACTCAAGCAGCAGGCGTATACAATCAGCCATAGATATTACGTCGACTTTTGCTTCTTCAATTGGTCCGCAGCTTTTAGTGAGCAAAACCAGGTTCGTGTCAGTCGCCAACCGCTGGGGGCGCCGTAAACTGGCTGCAACACCAATTCGTCTCCATCTATCTTGAGCTCCAATTCAAGAAAGTTCGATCGTAAAAACCTTGGGCTTGACAATACACGAGTCAGGAACTGGTACTGATTGGCTTCCTCGGGCTAAAAAGCAAGCAATTCAGGCGCCGAGGTCTGATTAGACGAATTGCTCCTAAAACACGCGGAGCCCGCTCTCATGTTGCACGAGAGTTGGTGCGGGCGGCTGTGCCGCCGCACCAACTCTCGCACCAACGAAGTTCAATTCCAGCATTGGACGAGGGCTCAATGGGATCGTCTAGAAGCTGTTAATCGAGAGGCAATGAGGGTCATCACTTGCCTTTTCCGCATTCACCCGATCGTGGCGCTCCAAGAACATGCGCAGCTGAATACACTAGATGAGCTGCTGCAGCAACGACGTGATGCTCGCCGCCTAAACTCAAGCCTTACACACACAACGTGTGCACTCAGGGCATATGCTTCATCGCACTCCATTCTACAGCCACCCCCGCCAGTTCTTCCTCCTTGGCGTTTTGTGCAGCTAAGCGACAACAAGCCAATTGATCTACGTCGGCCATCATCGCGACCGAATTACAGAGCAAGACGCCTAGCTGCCGCATGGCTCCATCGTTATGTACGTTGACGCAAGCATCCAGGCCTGCGAAACAACGGCAGTTTACTGTCCTTGCAAGCCTACTCCGTACAAAACGTCAAGGTTTCGCCTCTCAGAACCTCCTTCCTCCTTCTGTGTGGAGATGCTTGCGGTTCAAGAGGCACTTTGCTCTGTGGCCGCCGTTCCCATGCTACCCACGGCCCGCATTGTTATTTGCACCGGCACCCTTCACGTCACACGCCTACTACGACTAGTCAGTCGCACCCCAGAAATCTGCCAAGACATCCATCGCCTAGCGGCACGCATCCCGCCGCAAATCAGTATTGAGTGGGTCCCGCGTGACCTCCTGAGCGCACAAAGCCGCGCAGATTCTGCGACCCGCCTTTCGACCGCAACCTTGTCTTTGCCTCGAGTCCTCACTCTGATGACACCACCCTCCTTTAAACAAGAAAGGAACACCTCCGGCGCCGCACACGTGCTCTAAACCCTCCGTGTGCGGTAACCCTCCCCCGTGGTCTTACCCGTGCAGAGGAGGTTGCGCTTCGGAGGATACGGGTCGGGGCTGCCATAACTCCAGCCGTGACACGCAAGTGGCCGCATTTCAAATATTGATATCCCCGCCCCGGGTGTCCAGTCTGCAAGAACAGAGACTGTGAGGCGGATATCCACCGCCTGTTGTGGGACTGCCCGGCGCTAAAGCCGACGAGAATTCGGCACCTGTCGAAGTGTAACTATCACCGGACAATCCGTACTGCTGTATTGCCCGGACACAGGGTATATATCATCGTTTTGTTCTTGATTTCATCAAATCAGCCCACCTTCTATCATTTATTTATGCATCTTACTCATCTCTCACTTCATAGTTTTTTTGTGCCCTGAGGCAATAAACATCGCGTCAAAAACATAATAATAATTGGCTGTTTGGGGGAAAGGAAATGGCGCAGTATCTGTCTCATATATCGTTGGACACCTGAAGCTAGCCGTAAGGGAAGGGAGAAGGGAGGGGGTGAAAGAGGAAAGGAAGAAGGAGGTGCCGTAGTGGAGGGCTCCGGAATAATTTCGACCACCTGGGGATCTTTAACGTGCACTGACATTGCACAGCACACGGGCGCCTTAGCGTTTTCCCTCCATAAAAACGCAGCCGCCGCGGTCGGGTTCGAACCCGGGAACTCCGGATCAGTAGTCGAGCGCCCTAACCACTGAGCCACCGCGGCGGGTCTCGCTTAAAAAAAAACAAAAAACAATCCCGATATCTCGCAAGTTCTGTTTTAGATCCAGTGGTTAACTTTCGCTTAGACAACCTGTGATTGGTTGTATAAGTTTGTGATTTTGATCAGCCTCTCATCAATAATGTGATAATTTCTAGCTAAAAAATTCTAACTGGAATGTATAGGAAAATCCAAGTGCATGACGACGGCTAGATCTCAAACATCGACCTCCACTTATAGAGACTTATTCTCTAAATTTGTGTGCTTCGGCGGCACTGTCCAACCTTGCATATTCGAGTGGCGCAACCTTTATTGTATTCATCAACGCAAATTGTGCGTATTGGTGGTGACTGGGCCCATCGTCTAAAAGAGCAAACATCATGTCGGACGCGATCCAACGCGATGGCGGAAACGCTGAAAGAAAGAGAACACTAATCCCAATTTGTGGAGCAAACGATTGGAAGAAGACAGCTTTGGCCTACTTGCCCACTTTTAGTCGAACTTCACCTACACAAATTCCCCATGGTCAGTATCAGTAACGATGTCAATAAAAAATTGGAGGACACTTCAGCTCGCCTTTGAGAGTAGAACGCCTTGGCGTTATGTGGGCGCCTCAGCTTGTCGCCAGCCGGCCGAGGAGAGGGGGTGGGTGCTTGTTGACGGTTTAACCGCAGCCGCGATCGGCAGAAGAGCGTG
Organism: Amblyomma americanum; assembly: GCF_052857255.1. NCBI lineage: Eukaryota > Metazoa > Arthropoda > Arachnida > Ixodida > Ixodidae > Amblyomma > Amblyomma americanum. The sequence goes on along the minus strand of NC_135498.1, from coordinate 84,508,640 downwards.
CGGAGGAGAAACAGGAATCGGCTTAGCGCGTTGACAGCTCAGCTGTACTTTGCCCCTGCCTCTGGTGCTCGCGTACGGAGCACAGAGGATATATCTTTTACCACAGAGAATACCATACAGAGAATCCTTTACCAGAGAGTGCATCCTTTGTGAACGCCTGCCTGATCATTTGGTTGATTTAAGTATAAGGTTGCCCTTAGTCTGTTAGAGGTTACCTCAGTAAATACCCTGTAGGCTACAGATAGTAAGCTCATCGGCTTGAAAATCTTCATGTGCTTGACATTCTCCTTTCTTATGAATTAAGATAATGTTACCGTTCTTACAATCCTCTAGTACGGTCGAAATCATAAGGCAGTGCGCATACAGCTTCGAAATTTGCTCCACTTTTTGCGCTGCTACAAATCAAGCAAATATTTCTGAACAACCATTGAAGTACGGCGAAGCATGATATGGGAAACTTTCTTGTGATCGAGAAGTACTGGGGTGTGTGGCAAATGTTGCACGCGTTTATTTCCATCTGTGTTATGAAGATAGGTCAATACATAAACAGGGACTCAGGAATGAAAACGAATTAACTACTCAATCGATTATTGAATCCACTATTCTAATCTCTATTTTTTAATGAATCAATCGCTTATTTTAAGTGGTTAGCAATACCGCAATGGTTAGAATGCTATTAAACCGGGACCAAACGATCATTTGGTCGTTTTTGTATATGAATGTACAAACAATTTAACAAGGAAAATTAATGAAACAGGAAACGGAACTTTGATGGCGATAAAAAAGACATGTGTCAGCAAAGCCAGCGCATTAAGACAAACCCTGACAAATAGACAGAAAGCGTACTGAAACATCGCCGTGTATGAGGTTCCTGCACACTTATGGAGCATAATTCAAAGCGCAAGTGGCAGGGAGAGAGAAACAAAACAGTGATGATGTCCATATGTGAATGCCAGCTAAAGAACTAAAGATTTCAATTGGTTCGAAAAAAAACTAAGAGCTTTGATATGTGTTTTGACGGTTAGTGCAAGTTCTATAGGCAAATTGGATGGTGTCGATTGTTCGAAGAATGTGCTCTGAAAGGAAAACTGCCTTGGATAATTTTCTTCGCAAAGCGAATGTTAACGAGTCTCAGCAGTTCTCTGCACAGAATGTCATTGTGTTCAAGTTTGTAAAGTAAAAGAGCATCTGCCGGCACTCGTTGACGTCTCAAATTAGAAAAACTTGCAAGATTAGAAATCTAAGAGCCTAATCTGCTTTCAGGTTACCGAAGCGGTGCAGGAAGGTGACCAAAACGACATTCTGTAACATTTTTATACGGTCAGTGTTGAGCCTACACCTTTCAAACCCGGCAGTTTATCTTTATTCGTGAAAACGCACACAGAGAGATGACTAAGAATTTAGCCAAAAAAGGAGACGTTGAAAATCTCTTGAAAATCTGGACCCACCGAAAAGACAACGAACAGCGCTCCGAGTAACCTTTTGAGACAGGCCAAAAACGTTAGAGAAAAATTGATGGGTCTCCCCATCGCACGTATTGGCCGCTTTCAGCAAAGCTGTCCTTTTGGCAATGCAGGAGTAAGGCCGTTGCTTTTTTTCGCGACTGTAGGAGATCACTTTCGCTTTCGCTGCATCCAAAATTGGATACAGGATTGTAGCACTACCAATGGTACAATGATATCAGACTTGAAAGCATTGCAGTTCGAAGAATGCTCACTTCCTTAGGTAATTTTGCCATTGGCATGCAGCCAAAACTAAGAGATCGTTTTGGCAGTAGCAACATCGCTGACAAAACAAAGGGGACCTAATACAGATTCATCGGGCACAACTCTAGCTAATATTTTTCATAATATTAATACAAATAAGTTATTCTAGACAAAGGTGTTGGTGCTGGAGGAATTGTTTCCTTGAATTTTTAAGCAAATGACTGATTGTATCAGGGTGCCTAGTCCAGAATAGTATTAGCTGACACTGCCGCCCTCACTAGTTCGATGAAGCGGACATGGTCCTCAAACTGCGAGCAAGTCACAGCGCAGCCGCATTTCATCCACGTAAGTAAAGTTGCAAATGAACCTGGTTGGTTTGACATATTAATCTTCATTAGTGTCCTACTCATTGGAACAAAGAGCACTCGTAGCAAAAATCATGCGTACAGATAGGGCGACGAGAAGCAAGCAAGGAACATGCAGCCTTATGTTGTTCGTTTACTGTAGTAGCGCACCAATGAATTTAAAGTCACCCCTGGATCGTTCGCTGAGAATTGTGCACTAATTCTGGATTGTTCCGACTGGTCCAGACTAAATTATATAGACTGACGATTCCTCCACAAAAGCTGCGAAAAGAGCAAACTATTTCGCGTCTATGCATGTAACTTTAATCTAGATTCGAATGTCTGGTTCTATTACCCACTATTCTTTTTTAGTAGACTAAACCCTTATCCTTGCTTTCAGGTACAGGGTTTATTATTGCCTTCAAGGTTTTGCAAAGTCTTAACAGCTGCAAATCGCAGATAACATTCGTAGGCAACAAACTGATATTTAGGCCTAACTTCTCTCAGTGCGCTTCCACTGCACACATTTGAACATCCGATTGCACTAAGTTGAAAACCGTAATCTATTCTTAATTAACCTGTGTTGTTTAAACAGGACACGAACATTAATGAAGTGTGACCAATGTGATCTCGAGGAACACCTAGAAAAGGCGGGCACAAAATTTCCCGTGTTCCTGTAATTGTCATATACAAACACCTAATTACTCGCGTTGGTCTTGTTATGCAGATGAGATATTGAGGAACAGTTCTCGCTACGCGATTACTGACAGAGCAAAACTTAAGATATCACTGATGCTTTGATATATATATATATATATATATATATATATATATATATATATATATATATATATATATATATATATATATATATATATATATATATATATATATCGGATCGCTCTTGCAGCGCTGGATACTAAACCTTCTTTCCAGAACTGGTAAAATTCACAGTAATTATTTAAAAATGCAGTGTTGTTCCATCCTGCCCATATTGCTGGCATGTGTTTTGTGGCTTGGCGCAGGTCCTATAGTAATTCGTCATCAGCTTGAGCCATTCGCCAACCATTCATGTTTGTCTTTGGTAATTCTTAGCACAATGTGACCGCTAAATTTATAAATGAGCCGAGATTTCTCAGGCAACTACATATTAGCCTGAAGGGCTTAGTTACGATCCTTGTAATAGTCGAAACACTATTTGGCGCGTGCTCGATATATAAAACGTCCACAAATTTTTTAACCATTATTTTTATTAGTAGGTTTAAAGGTACGAATTACAATACGGGAAGAATGAACTGTTCTACAGCCGAAGGTGTGAGATAAATACTGAACTAGATTATATCGTAATTCTGAAGTATTCTCACGCTGTTTCTTTCCATAAAAATTCTCCATTTCAACGATTCATTGTACAAAATATCAGGTCAGACTGCTATTAGTTTTGGACCTAAAGGTATTTTACGCATCTTATGTGTTCCATTTATAAGACTGTCAGATATCGGTGGCTTGCGACAAACAGAGCGGCAAATGTCTATCATTAGTCCCTCTTCTGATATTCGTCCCCACGTGCCTACGGGAAATTAAAGCTGTTTTTTCTATTTATTCTTTCTTCTGCTTGTTTGGTCTGACCAGGTTAATCAGGCCTACTGTCATTTGTAATAGGATTAAAACGTTTATCTTGACATGCAAAAAAACATATAATTAGAGAGGTAGCTTTAAACGAAATCCAATCAAACCTTTATCTTGACATGGATGAAACGAGCCAACTCATATTGTTGCCTCAGAGATTGAGGAGTAATAGTGTGGGTGGTTTACTGACCCGTTATATGCATTGTCAGAGACCCAAGCTTTATATGTGATAAATGAGGTTGACAATATGGACTCTTTGAATGGCATTCCAATTTAATTTTTGCCGAAACACACAAAGAACAAGCACTCAGCAGCTGCACAGTATCACATGTGGGCTTTTGCTAATATGAAAACCCTTCTCTGAAAACAGCTTGAATAATCCCTGGCAGGACTATTTCAGGCTAACGTAGTTCCGCTTCATTCATTGGAGGATGCCTTTCAATCAAACGACAATCTTTTTAAATTTAACGAATCTTCTCGCACAAATGGCATTAGGTTAAGTAAATAATATTGATGGAGTAATGTTGTTACGTGAGGGCAAGCAGGTGAAGACAGGCCTACATGACAGATGCCGATGGAATGATTTAACTGCGCTGGGCCTAGCGCGAGCGCTCTGTGCCGCGCTCCGTGACAATATCACCCATTTCGCGTCTGACAGCATTTTTTCGTTTCAAGCAATTTCCATTATTCTTCTCTTCATTGTGAAACTGCAAGACACTATAAATGCAGTAGACTGTTAAAGCCTGCTGGCTCAAAAGCAGTCTCATGAACTCATCTGCAGAAGATAACAACTGGAGCCTAAAAATAGTCATTTTTAATAGAAAAGCCTTATGTCGGCGCTGAGCGAACGCGGCGGCTCAGAGCACCTTATTGATCTAGAAGAGGCCCCATACAGCGCCGATTTTTGGAACACTTGCAGTGGTGGAACACATATTTCTCATTGCAGTACTTTCGATGGTTAACTTTTCTATTACCTTCTTAGCACATAGTTTTTGTAAGATATTCTGCGATTTGCCGTCTTTGACATCTATGCGTCAAAGATTTGTGCTGGGCCATAAGTGTATTTCAAGACACAAATCCTTTATTCGCAATAATTTTCTTTGACCTCAGTCTTGGGCAGCATTTCTTAATTATTTATTTTGCAGTTTTAGTGCTGACACTTCACAGGACCAAGAAGCAACGCACAAATAAATATTCTGTAGTTTTAATGAAATTCCAGCTTCTGCTGATCAATATAAGTCGCTCGAAATGTGACATACTCTGAACGCAGCCGAACTGCTGAATTTTGCTGTATTGTAGCTGGGTTACCATCTATATTTTGGTGGGCGTTTTTAGTTATTTGCTCAATAAGAAAGTAGAATAATCCCGACCACTTATTGCTCACGAGACGCTTACAGTAAGGTTTCAGGAAGTAAGAAATCAACCAAGACTTAAAGTTAACTAGAGTGACTTTCCACCTTAAAGTATCGCAAACGCAGTTTTGGAAAGCGAAATATGGGACACCATTGCAGTTGACACCTAAGAAAACTGTGTTTCACGTACTATATAAGCGGCAAAGTAAGTTGTTGTTCCATCTATGAAGGTGGAACTGTTTTGCGAAAAAAGGCGGAGCTACAAAGTGAGTCCTCAGGTGGACTTTGGTTTAGAGTGGCGTTAGCATTGCTCTCACTTCAATATTCCTCGCTTCCTCTCCACGTACGGCGCACAAACAGCTGAGCGGCGGGGTATCTTAAGCCGCATGTTTCTAGGAGCGTCGCAGATAAAGTTTTTGCTGTATGTATTGTTTCTGAGCACGGCTTACGTGGTGTTTCTTATTGGGATATACTAATTTGTCCTTCAGGAAATATGATCTCATATAGAGGGATGAGCGGGCTAAGGTGTGTAGCAATCATTGCAAGGAGTCCTTAATAAAATGAAGGCTACGAAACAGACGCCGCGAGCACAACCTAATATAAACATGGCATGAAAATTATTGTTTGATGTTTGCAACCAAAGAGGAGGAAATTATTATTCACTAGAAAAGTGCGGTTAAGCACGCTCATTAAGAAGAAACGAAGAGAAATTTCATGGGATGTGCCGAGCTTAACAGAGCTTTATCAGAGCACTTTTTGCTCCTTATCAACTTAAGGGTAAAGTAGAGCATTGATAACAGTTAGAGAGTAGAAGTGTTTATACCACAAAATGTTTTCTAGTTAATTCACAGGTTGCGCTGAGACCATGAGACTGATCCATAAGGAGCCACGTTCACGGATCCACCTAATTTCTTCTGCCTCCTCTCTTCTTGTGTTTCTGCGAACATCCAATTGGATCTTCCTTCTCCGAGGAACAATCACCTTTCTAGAAGAGTAGTAATGTCGATAATTGTTCACAGGTCTAGGTTATTAGCTGAGTACGACGCTCAAGTGGCTCAAGTTTCCCTAACAAGCTCAAAAACCGCCTGGTACACATGAAGGAACCGCCAGAAAAGATGACATAGCCCTGGCGTCGCCTACAAGATCTCCTGAAGTGAATGCAGCACAACGTATGTAGTCGATACAAGGGATTTCAGAAGGTGGCTAAAAGAAGATCAGACGACGTCAAGAACAGAAGAGTGGCTTCCATCTCCCAAGCAGAATATCATCAAAACACAAGCCTCTTAATGAACAGGGAATCCTCGCGCATGCTTAAAAAGAAAAAAATTAACGTGGATAAATTAGCTCTGCTAATCAAGGATATACAAAGCGAAAGATGTCGGCGTTCACTGTGTTCATTGGCGTTGGCGTTGACAATGTTCTAGACGGCGATGTCTTTGAGCAAAGGAAGGGCGCATAGCTGGCTCCCTGGATATGCGGACGCCTCATTCGTGCTTTGATACATGTGGCGGTTGTGAGAGAGAGATGTGGCCTGAATGCATTAGCGCAAACAGCGTTATGGCTGACATGCGGCACTGCAGCATTAGCTAGGCCACAGCATTAATTTTTTATCAATCACTCGTGACCAACCATTAACTGCATGCCACCTCCCAGGCTGGCAGGGAGGGCGGCCTGCCTATCCAGTGCGCGGAACGCAATCAAAGCAGGCTTTTGCAGTTGGACACCAACGCCAGGTACATAGAAGGGAGATTGAGGTCGCCACTGACCCACGGAGCCGGTTGTGCGCCTTTTATTTCGTGAAAATGAACGGCCTTTGCAAAGTTGTCAACGCCACTGAACTCTATGAACGCCGTCGGCTCACTTGTTTTATTTAGTTTTTGAGGAACGGAAATGGCACAGTAGCCGTCTCACATATCTCGGTGGACACCCGAACCGCGCCGTATAGAAAATGATAAAGGTGGGAGGGAAAGAAGAAAGAGAAGACTGAAAATTCAAAGATGAAATTTGAGGAAAGGCGCGGCGCGGTTCAGCGGCGGAACACCTGTGGCTCGGAGTAGTGATGAGCAGTAGTGACTAGGGAGCAAAAGAGAGAGCGAAATATCCGCGGCGAGGCGCGCGTTGTGACGTCATGTGCCTCCTCGAAATACCGCCACGGCGAAATCGCAAGTTTGTGGCCAGTAAAGCTTTCCCTTTAAAAAATCTATATACGCGGCCGCTCATGGAGCACCTTCACATTCGAATGAAAAGCTGAGCGATAAAAAGGTAGCGGCGCAATTTAACCGAGATATACAGTAGTGAACATAAGAAGGTAAGCAATAGCAGCTATTGTGTAAAAAATCTGCCATGGTTGTCCCACCCACTCCATGCTCAAATTTTACCACACTAAAATTTGAGCATGGAGTTGGTGGGACAACCATGGCAGACTTTTTACCCAATAGCTGCCATTGCTAACCTTCTTATTAGGCGACAGTTTGCTCCAGCGGCAAATATTTTGACGAGCTGTTTTCTGCGCTGCTTCAAGGTATCAGCGGTTTTATGTTTTTTCAGTACAAAATGAGGCAGCAATATAAAGAATGGCCCTTCACAATAGCTTAACGTGTCAGTACTTGAAATGCATGCCTTTTCCAGTTATCACTGCTTAACTCCGGCGTAGCACGGAGTCCAGGAAGCTGTCCGTGAAAGCATACAGCCCGTGCTTCTCCATGTTTGCAACAGCTTCCTCGCTATCCGCTACGCGCTGCCTGTTTTTCTTTTCCTCAGACGATGCACAATGCTTATCTAAATATCTTCAACTGAAATAATCTCAGTAGGCCGGCTAGGCGACTCCATAAGGCCAACCTTCCTCTCCTTCCTCCAATTATTCGCAAGCGCAGGAGAGTGGTTCGAGATGTAATTCTGTTAAAACACATCAGAAGCACAACTTCTTCAGGAATGCTTTGATCAATCTCTTCGCTCACGGTACTTTGAATTCAGTCAAACAGAATAACTCCACGAACGGAGTATCAGCCCCGTATCGTAACGTTCCCAACCACATGGTTTAACGTGGGAAGTTAAAAAGCAGGTAAATAAAAAATCCAATTAGGTCTACGCGCACAACGAATCCCCTCTTTCCCACCCGACGGAACAACAATTTCTCTAATGAGATCACTCTTTTTTATTCGTGACGTATCAATACAAAGCGTTCCTTAATCTGAATCAACCTGGAAGCCGAAATCTTTTCACAGGGGTGCGCAGCTTGAGCTGGGCTCCTGTCGTTTAGATCATCACATTGCACATGACACGTCGCCATCCATGGAGTTGCTCAAGAGGCTGTAAAACAAGGCCAACTCTTCAGAAACGTGGATAACAGAGTTTTTATGCACGCACGAGCAGTCTTTCACGACAACATGGTTCGTATTTCTGCCTTGACTCCTGCGAGTGTTGAAAGACCAAACCACCTCTGAACTTATATCTCTTCAAAACGTGTGAAGGCGTTAACCATGCTATTCTGAAATGCACATTAAGCTGGCGGTGTTTCATCCCGTAGTTGCGGCTGGGGATCACTGCCATTTGAGCAAACTTAAAGACGTTTTAGTCAACACCCTGCACCCACTGTCTATAAAAATTTGCAGTTATGCATGTAACCACAAAAAACCTCACCATAAAATTAAGAACGTTAGTAATAACTTAGAATAGATGAAAAATGAACGCAATCGCAAGAGTTACTGACAGCACAAAAATGTAAAACGAACTGCAGGAAAAAAGTTACGGCCTCAACCATTCCCGACGAAAGAAAAGGCTTCATTGCATCATATTATACCAAGAAAAAACTAACAGACCTCTTTGAAATCTGTTATTCTTTGAATTTACGCAAAAAAATGCATATGTCTTATGTTTTTGTTCAGTACTGTACAGACGCCCTTTGCGCCATGTCCTCCTTTCATAAGCAACGGCTCATTTAATTCTTTCTTACTGTGAACAAGGCACCCGTTCGACGGCCGAAACGTCAATGTTTTTGCGTTTTTCTTCATGATACACCTTGACCAGTGCTTGTCTCTTCAGATGCAGATCTTCCTCTCCAGACGGGTTTCTGTGGAATCCTTAACTCTTTATTCACCTGTTATCTTACTTACGCCTAAAACAGCCATACTCAGCCACAGTAGCCGTCCTGGTGTCTCAAGAAGCCTCTTTGAAAAATTAGTGACAGTCTTCCCTGAAGTGCCTGGTGTGCGATGGAAGCCAAACACTGAAAAGAAAATAGTTTGGGGCAAAGCTCCACTGTTCGCATGCAAAGCTGAATGTCAAACGACGGTTGGATTTCGCCTCTAGATGGAAACTCGCAGCAGGATCGGATGTGACGACATACTATGTGACTTGTCGCAACTGCTACCGCTCGTTCCGTCCTTGCGCCGACCGCCACTCCGACCACTCGCTCTCGCCAGTTGTGTCACGTGACGTGGCTAACCACGTGATTCGCTCTTAGTAAATGCCAGCGCTCGCTGCATAGACACCGCAGAGGCATGTATCCAGGACAGTTCACCGGGTGGAGTTCTTCGCCTCAGCATTGGAGGCGCCGGGCTGCTTCTAGCGATCCCTACTACAGAGAGCGTCACGAAGCCGCGTAGGCTAAAGGTAAGTCGCGAAAGCGGGCTCGTCGAGTTGAGGAAACCGACGAAGAACCGGAGGTGCGTCTGTAGAAGGAGCGGCAAAGGCAACAAGAGTATCTGAAGCTGAAAAGCGCATCGGCGTCCAACAATGACTAAACATGCTTAATCAAGCTTTCGCTCCGCCAAGTTGAGTCACAACAACCTCTTATAATATATGTTGTGTTGGTCGCTTTGAATTAAACCATAAAATACATTGTAGCTGAAGATTACAGAAGATAAAATACAAAAGTCAATCGCAATCCTCAGCTGGGTTCAGACCTCACGACATCTGCCTGTCGCAGGCATTTAGGGCTTCCGCCATCAGACCTCGTATTTTGTGTAGCTCAGCCCTGAGACCATTCACCAGAGCGAACTTTAACTATAGCACGGGATGTGGCACATGGTTCACTACCGCAAAAACCATGTGAAACATGATGTAACGGGATTCCATTGATGCGCAAGAGCGGATTGAATTTCCTTTTCAGGAGACGACACGAATGAAGAAGCCAATTCTTGAACTGCGCGCTCAATTTTAGCTAACTTCAAGAATGCGAAATCTCGAATGCCAACATCATTATTGAGGTCAATATAAGTGATGCCAGCAATCACCCAGAGTCGTTGAAAGCGGTTTACTTCGTATGCTCATAAGCTTATTCTTTCCCACTTGTGGATTTCTCCTCTCTTTATGATGACTCTTTAGAGTACGGTTCGAATCCTGATTTTGAATTATTTCTGTATGGTTGTATTGAAACATTCCTAACTGCCTGTATATAAGTTCTATACAAAATTCACCTTGATTGCATGCGTGCTGAATGTTTAGCACATGCTGGTGTCTAAGTGACAGGATAATCAAGCGGTGAACGAAAACTGTCCATTGTGATAGCCATCGATATTTCTGTTAGTTCTTTCACACCGCTTTGTCACACTGATAAGAGTACAATACAGCGTTGAGAGAACATAATAATTATGATCTTCAAAACATCACCGGGATACGTGAACGTATTTAGGACTTATGTCCGATTATTCGTGTCATTGATAAGTCTGGAATTCTTGAGCCACCAAACACAGAATTCCGCGCCAGACGCGTAAAGAACACAACACCCCCTAATATGTTAGAGAAGAAGCGACGCAAGAGCCGTTTATTTGGCAATGCGAACGAGATACAAAGACGGCAAGCGAGAGAAGACATCCTCGCACAGCAGACTCTAAAAATTCGAGGAATTATTTGATTCACATTCCGGCAGTTATGATGTGACAAAGAAAAAAATCTAACTACATCCTAATCATTAATGTGAATTTTGACGGCTTTAAAATATGCGTCACAGAAACGGGAAAAATAAATCTTTGATATCCATCAAGAGCACCTTAGTGGAGGCTATTATGCCTTTGCCATGAGTAGCATGAACCATGGTACGTTAGCGTAGCTCAAAACGGGACAAGGAAGAAGGAAGACGCACACGCCGCGGTAGCTCAGTGGTTAGGGCGCTCGACTACTGATCCGAAGTTCCCGGGTTCGAACCCGACCGCGGCGGCTGCGTTTTTATGGAGGAAAAACGCTAAGGCCCTCGTGTGCTGTGCGCTGTAAGTGCAGGTTAAAGATCCCCAGGTGGTCGAAATTATTCTGGAGCCCTCCACTACGGCACCTCTGTCTTCCTTTCTTCTTTCACTCCCTCCTTTACCCTTCCTTTACAGTGTGGCTCAGGTGTCCAACGATATATGACACAGATACTGCGCCATTTCCATTCCCCCAAATACCAATTATTATTATTAGAAAGACGCACACAACAAAGGCGCTAACTTCCGACAGACAGAAACATCGGCAACCAAGACGAACGTGACCCCTGAGGACAAATAGGAGCATGCGCCCGCAAAAAAATAAAGAAAATCAGGTGAATGAAGGCGTACTGAAGAGCGTGACTCAGCGACATTTAAAGAAGGTGCTCTCTTTTGGACAGAGAGATAGACGGTTTGCTGACACATTTATCTTCCAAGGCAGTGATACGCGGTGCTTCAATATTTTCACGTGTTAACTGATCCCCGTGTCTGGCCATGATCGAATACTTATGCAATAATGGCACACAACCACACTGCTTAGAGTAAAAAGCCAGCTTACTGCCAATAAAAGGTTTCATGTTCTTTTGTGTTCACGAAGCCTCTCATTCAAGCAACGACCAGGCTGACCAACATACCGCTTGCCACAAGAAAGTGGGATGTCATAAACAATGACTTCAGTAGATTTCGCCAATTTTTTCCTGTGATTAATGGTGCACAACAAGTTTTTGGCAGGTTTATCGGCAAGCAAAGTATTTTTCCATAGCGCATTTAGTTTTTCAAAGGCTGAAAAAACTACGAGAACATTCGCCTTCGTCCGAAATTTCTTGAGATTGTGGGACCGGCAATTAATGTAAGGAATAACGGCAATTTTGCCTTTCTATTTTTCTGAAGGCAGAGATGATAGTTGATCTACTTGGCGCTTCCTCTTCAGGAAGCTTTAAGCGACAGAAACAAAGATATAAGCCGAGTAGTCCGCTTCATGCAGCATAGCGAGTTGTTCATGAAAATTTTGGCTGATGGGGGGGGGGGGGGCATGAGTTTTCCAGCATTCATTATAATGCCTCGTTTTTCCAGTTTAGAATGTGCAGGTGTGTAGGGGAGTAGAGGTTGGTTAACGTGAGTTGAATAGCTCCAACACACGTGGCTGTCTAGGAATTTAAAACGGAATATCAACATAGCGGATCTCGTTGTCAGTTGGCATTTCGTTAGTAAACAGCAGCTGTGAACACTCTAGTGCTTTAGTTAAAAACCCGGATACAACCTGCTCTAAGCGCGATGGCGTATACTCAATCAGAAGAAAAAAATCGTCAACAAATTTAAACATTTTGACCACATGTGGATGGTAAGCTGCTCTTGGAGGCTCCTGTCAAGGTGTGCCAGTACAGGTCACTAAGAACAGCGGCCAGACAAAAGTCAATGCATATCCCCTGTTTTTCATTGTGCGCACCGCTTTGCATATTTACGAAGGTGGAGCAGAGATAAAAGTGTAATATTTATAAAAAATTGATGACGGATAAACCGGATTCATCCTGAAATGACACAGCACCGAAATAACGGATGGAGTCTTCGTCTACTGTCCATCCATCATTTCGGGCTGTGTGATTTCAGAATGAATACGGACACTTTAGTTTTTAAACGGAGAATACTGCATGAACAATTTTTTTTTACATAGCGCAAGATTATAATATGAAAATAAATCGATCCGGAAATCTTGCCTTGGTACGCTTGAAATTTTTTCTGATTTAGAGTTTCTGCTATCGTACGGCAGCATTGACTACATGTTGGGTGCGAGCCATCCGTATGGTTTAAAGAAAAATTTTGTTACGCAACCCAAGAATGAACGATTGATAACAGCGGTGATTTTTTATGAAGCAAAAGCATCTGCAACCGAATAGCGCCATGGCGCTCTTTTGTCACAGTATTGTACAATATTTTTACAATATTGTACAGTATGTTTACAATATTGTTAGTGTACGTAACACTATTGCAATATTCCAAATGGATGTCGAAGAACCCTGGACTTCTACCAGAAATGCTAGAGTGATAGCGCTCCGCCACAACAAGTACAGTATGTCCCTGTTTCTCCTGACACCCACGAGTGACAACCGCGCTCTAGCTGCCGAAGCGCTCGAGCTGCAATGAAACATGGGAGAACTTCGAGGCAGCGTTCAATGTTGAAAACGCTGAACTTAATTCTGAATAAAATTGAGAGATATTCCTCAAGTAGCAATGCAGAACATAAACGTGAGCACGAAGAAGCACCGCCCCCGCAGAAGACATGCAAGCAAAGGGCAGAGCACTTTGACCGCTGCAGAAATGAAATGTAGGCGTGCGGAGGTACGGGCTGAATTATCTGTTCTGGACAAGCCGTCAGCTGCAGCTTTCGCATGGGCGACGTTTAAAAAGAAGGTAAGACACCTCTGCGGCGTATCGGCGTTCTGATTTCGCTTCGGTCGGGCACAACAATGCCAACGCATAAACGAGTACGACACTATCCTGTGCTAAGGCCATTAAGTTCACGCTCAAAAGAGCACTGCTTAGCTACACCGTGTTAGCCCCAGACAATCGCCTTTAACTACCGCCGTTTAATCGTAGATCTGAGCATCTTTCGCCTGTGTCTCCGAATGAAGGATAATTATGTAACTAGCAAATAAAAATCATGACCAAATGCCTTATTGGGGATCTGCGCCTAGTAGTTGTTGGAATTTGCACACCGTTTGCCGAGAAAGCTGTGCTGATCGTGAAACGCTTGAACCCGTGCTTGCAACCAATAAGTAACGAATAATGGTCATTAACGAGCAGCTACAGTCACTACTGGAGGTGGGTACCACTCGTACAGATCAGTGTACGATTTCATATTTATTTGTCATATTGATGTATTCTACCATTACCCACTTGCACAGTGCGGAGTCGCAAGCCAGAGGCTGCTGCCCCTGCTGACTTCTTCACCCTATCGCGCGTTGAAGAATTCTCTCTCCGCTTCCACTAAGCTTTATCCGCAACAATATGCTTAGCCAACTAAATATGAGAATAGCCGGCACTTTGTCCCGTTTGCTGTAGTGTCTATTTCATTTGATCTGAACCGCCGGACAGTCCCATAACAGTGACGGTGACGGTGCATCAAGAACAGTATTTGATAACTTAGGAGGTGGCGTACATATGTAGAGAAATGCTGTATAAATGTTGGGACGGCTTTCAGGCCGGTATATTGCAGGGTTCCAAGCTCTAACCCATGCCCCCGCCACAAAGTGTGGTAATGCACGTTACGCCAATGCGATCCTCCGCCTCTTGAGGTCCTACCGCGGTGCGTTCAAATTATCCGGCTTCGTCCCTTGCGTCCGGACTAGCATCAGCGGTAGTTGCCATGGGCTCGGAGGAGGTAGATAAATTTTATTTTCATCGACCAAAGTAGCAGTTGGTGTAGTTTTATAGCCTCATCAAGTGGCCATGAGCCCGTGGCGTTCGGCGACTTCTAGGGCGCTTGTCACAACCCGGATCTGTGTGTCCGAGCCGGAACTGAGCAATGCGGCCTCCCACTGGTCTGGATTCGATAGCTGCAAACCTCGCGGAGGGGAGTCCTGAGGGCAAGCCCAGAGTATGTGGGATAGGGTGGCATGTTGGCCACATACTTGACAGGAGGAAGAGTAGACCGCAGAGTATATGCGGGCGTATATAGCGGGGTTGGGGAATGTGTTCGTTTGAAGTTGCCTCCACGCAATTTCTTGGGCTTTGGTAGAGAAAGAAGTGCTAGGGGATATAGAAGTCAACCTAGGCGGTAGTGCATTGTTATGTCATGAAATGCATCTAGGGCATGTACATGCTTTGTCAAAATTCCGACTAAGCACAAATATCGCCGCTACGATCTGTTGGCATGTAGCCTTAGTAAAATGAAAAAGGGTCTTTTTGTGAGTAAACTTTAACTGCTTTATGTTGAACAGTACGACTGTAATCCAGCACTGAACGGCCTCGATGTATAGCCTATACATGAGCCCCTGCAGGCTAAGCAGATGATGGGTCTAGCAGGGCCTACAGCGACAAGGAAAATATACATTGAATTTGCACACAAAACGTCAGTAGCTGCTCTGTTCTTGCTTAGAAGAGGACTGCATATTAATCCTACCTTTTATCTGAATGAGGTCATACTGCCAGGATGAGCACAAATTTTTAAGAATAACTTTTTTCAAAAAACACATTTTTTTCACACAAAAACGCCCTAAAAAGAAGGGTTCTCGATCACTGAATGTAATAAAAGAACTGTCAATAAAACACTTAGGTTCCGATAGGGCATGCCCTTTACAATTTTATCGCTCTGCAGCATGCTGTACTTCAGATTATGGATGTAAAGTTTATGAGCCAGCGAGGCCACCTTACCTTAAGAGAATGTATCCAGTACATATTTCAACTTTGTTTCTTTCCTCAGGAGCATACAGGACGTCACCTATAGACAGTTTGCTTCGAGAAACCAACGAACCACCCCTTGCCGACAAAAGTATCCTCACATCGTGGTGCACTTGAAGTATCCATTCACTGCAGAAACTTATCTTTCACCAAATAGTTACAAAGTGCCCATCTAGAACACTCTATACCACCAAAGCGCGAACTACCAGGCCATTGCTCTTGCGATTTGATAAGATTTGCCAGAATCTCACCTTGCTGAACACATTAACTAACATTGCACTGAGACGAGATCCCCTGACAGCATGGTACAAATTTATTATAATATGCGATTTCTCTCCTACACAGTTCCAGAAAAAGCAAACTCCAAAGCAACATGTATTACAGGGAGTTTTTTCCACCTGATTAAAACTACAATGGTTTCACGGAGTTTTATACTGACATTTCAAAAACGGATGCTTACGTAGGAAGTGCAGTGGTACAAGGAAATTCTATGAAATTGTAAGGCTCCCGCAATGCGCATCTACCTTAACTGCCTAACGTTACGCCGTCAGTGTAGCTGCAGAAAAAAAGCGACCGAGAACCTCTTCAACTGCATTACGTACACACACTCGATAACTGTAATTAAGGGCGTTTAATTCTTAAAAATGCAAACACTCTGCTGCTTGAAGACATCATACGCAACATAACAACCGCCATAGCTCAAAGACAAAACAATACGCTGCTGGGTACCAAGTCATGTCTGAATTAAAGACAAAAACTTAGCCGATTTGTGCAGTGCCCAAGCTAGTGGCAAGCCGATAAGGAACGCAAGCGTAACTTTTAAGGATTACGTGAACTTCGGACACCGTAAATTGAGAAAAATGGCAGTTGGCTAGGAGGAAGGAATTAAACAACAAACTACACTTGCTAAAGTCACTTTTAGGTGACTAGAATTGATGTTTGCACCAGGAGCATATCACTTAATATATTTCATGTCTCTATAAAGGCCAGAAAAACCTTAAACACAGCTTCCTCTTGACAAATATAGACAAACCCCTTTGTGAAAATTGGCGATATCATCACATGATGAACACAACCGTTCATCACACTTTATTTTAGAAAAATGTTTTCACTGAGTTTTATAATGAGCATATTTCTTTATACCCAATGTTAGTCTTGGAGACGAAGCAATTGTTGACATAACCTTTGTGTCTAGCATTTTAAGAGAAACAGGTTTCCTCAACAAACTTTAAATATTTACCCATTACTTCGCCTTCATTTTTTTGATACACCTCAGCCACTTTCTCATTCCTGGTATGAAGGTTGAGGTTTTTGTTTTACTTTTTGTGAGGCTCAACATCCTCGCCCAGCCAAAGATGCCGGCTGAGGTTTTTCGACCTCCTTAAAATCTCTCAATCTTAGCCATTCATAAAATTTCTTCCTTCACCACTAGGTGACACAAAGCAATTTGACACCTAGGTGACACCTAGCGATTTGCTCGTGATTTCAAAGAATTGAGAACTGGCCTTGGCTCATAAGCTTTGTTTTGCTTTTCCTAAGGTTAATAAAGAATAAAAGCTGCGTTAAGCTAATTTGGCACAGTGATGCAGAGGAGCCGCTGTTAGAAAACAGGATAATGATGAGAACAATATTGATAGTTTGTTACATTAGATTCTCTTTGAAATGAACATAAAACTGTTTGATAGAGATATTCGATGGAAGGCGCAATTACGATAGATAACACTACCTATCACAACAGCCTAAATGAAAACGCGAGATTTTAAGAATTATTTATTTCTTTTCAGCTGGTGATTTCACTGATCAAAGAAGCGAATAAAATCTCTGCGTCTCCCATTAGATACGGCGACCCGGACAAGGGTCGGTAAATCAATCTTTTCTATTTCCACTTTTCTCTAGAAAAAGGTTGTTTCTCTATGGGCTTACATATTTTAAACATAACTGCGCCTTTTCGCACTGGAAATATCTTTCTGTAAAAAGTAAGAGTTCATCCTCTTAGAGAGCAAGATTGGAATGCGGTAGCAAATTGTTAGACACATTAAAGACTGCTTTGCTATATCTCAAAACACAGCACAGATCTTGTCTAGAATAGTGTAAGCACATGATACTAGCGAACAATGAGCGCAAACAGTATACAATCCATGAAGAAGACAGAAACGCACTATTATTTTAAGAATACCTTGCTGCTCGAATGATATATTGGTCATAACAGGAAAACCAAAGGATGGAAAATCGGGTAGATCCCCGTCTTGTTCGCGAGTAAATACAGAAATAAAAGTTTGGTTAAGCACTTCGGCACCATCCTGTTCAGCATCTGCAGTGTTATCATCGTCGCGAAGTGTTATTGTGTTGCTAGTGTAAGGATTAATGCATTTCCAAAATTGACGAGGGTTTGTGCGCAACATACCGGGGAGTGTGGTGTTAAAAATTTTTGCTTAGATTTAAAAACTTGGGCGTTATAAACCCTTTCGTATTCGTAATATTTCTTCCACGTACTATGGCTATTATTTCTTCTGGCAGCCCGATAAAGCCATTTCTTCTTGTTATTGAGGCGTTTTATTGTGTTGTTGAACCAAGGGGTAGAAACGCGCTCACTCACAGTAATTTAGGAATGTACCGTTGGTTGAGGTTATTCATTTTGTTGTTATAAAGAAGCCAGTTAGTCTCGGTAGAACTTTGCTCAGTCAGGAACCAAGCACAGAAATTGTCCAGTTCACGGTTTATGCTGCTGTAATCGCCTTTATCATATAAAGTGAGTATTCTAGTTGATTTTGTTTTTCTTTTGTACGTAGGTGAGAAACTTGGCGAGGATTATAGAATGATCACTCAGTCCTGGAAGATATGAAAGGGATAACAGGTTCTCTGAATGGACCGTTAGTATCAGATCAAGTTTGCTAGATGATTGTGCATTTTGTCTTTTTGCGTTGGGGAAGAGACTAGTTGGCTTAAAGCAAAGGTTTAACATGTGCTCATAAAATGATATTCTGTGGAATTTGACGCGATCTCAGAAGGGCAAGAGCAGTTTATCGCAGACAAGTTAAAATCGCCTGATATAAAGACAGTAACATGCGTAACTTTGGAAGTTAAACTGGTAATAGCGTCATGGAATAGTGGAACGAACGAAGCGTTGCTGCCTGGAGCACGTTAAACACTGCAGATTAAAATGGGCGGGAAAGAGGCGGTTGAGCAGATGAACAATTTTCCAAGAGGTGGGTCAATTTTTAAACCGAAGCATTGAAGGATACGGTGGGTGGCTATTAGCACGCCGCCGCCTCGTTTGCCTTCGCGATCGCGCCGAAAAATATTGAAGTTCGGGAATATGTCCAGCACTTCTTTGTAAACTATTAGTTCATTAAGCCAAATTTCAGTCAGAACATTGACATTGCATTGAGTGGTATCAGTGAGACTGGTGAGAGCATCGCGTTTGGGAACAAGGCTTCTTATGTTAGTGTAAAAAAGATACAGAGTTAAGAGCCGCGCGGTGCGAGGGACTGGGGGATAGCTATGGTGTGCAAGGTACACCCTGTTGAGAATCCTGATGAAATGTGTATGTGGTATTGCCTATGGTCATCCTTTTGTGCCGCGGGATGATTTTCTCATGTTGTTCTTTTGCGAACTAGACGAGGATTTTACGAGCTAGGCGGGTGTTCTGCCAATACTCCTTGGAAATGCTATAATTGGTCCCTTTCATTTTCTTTGCATTAGTAAGTACCTGTTGTTTAATTTTGAAGTGCGCAAACCTTACCATTATTGGTCTAATTTTCTTACGGTCAAAACACCCGAGTCGGTGTACTCGTTCGGTGTACATTGGTTCAACTGAAACATTAGGCTTTGCTTAGTATCACAAAATTCGATAATCAACTTATCCTTGTAGACCAAGTTATATTCACTATTAACTTCTACTGTACCACTGCCACCGGTCTGGTTCACACCATATAATTCGTCTGAATTTCATGCTTTTATTCGGTAAAGTGGCATTTTTAAAGATTCTCTTTAAGACACGCCAAGAAATTGCGTATTTTGCATAATCCATAATGGAATTGAGGTTCCGTTCTGCTTTCTCAATAGAAATTCTTTGCATCGAATCCGAAAACCGGAACTTATTTCCTACTGCGATTTTCTCTATTTTCTTAACGCAGAAGGACCGAGCGCAGACCGATCAAATCATGCATCGCAGCTATAAATAGTGGTGAATTAAAACCACCGCTACCAGAGACGGCAGAAACAGCGTTGAGATGGGTGTCTTCTCGTTCTCTGCTTAGCTTCTGTTAGCACTGTGTTTGAACGGCCATAAATTACGAACAACTCGCATAATGTGCCGCTCTTATAGGGAGCAAACAGTAGCGCTTTTGGGGAATAAATAAAAAACAGGGCTAAAGGAGCATCAAAATAAAACTCAGTATTTAAATCTTTTCCTAGCTTGTATGGAGCTTTTTTTTATTATGAAGATTGCTCTATAAAAGTGTGCACTCCGGCTTTCCAGCTTTAGGGGCAGTAGAAGCTGCACAGTTTGCGCCTTTTATTTCTTGCAATAAAGAAGAGTTGCTGGCAACAAAATTTTTTGTTGTTTTGATGGCGCATTGTCACCATCCTTCAACACAACGAAATCAGTTTTCACTGAGTAGAAACCGATTTTTTAGACAATAATGACAGAAAGCACAGACTGACTGAAATATATAAAGTTTACCTATTTAAAGAAGCACTTGAGTATTTTACACACAAGAAGCAGTAGTAAAAGACAGGCATGCAGTTTCAATTGAAATGTGAAATATTTGAGTAAACTATAGAAAACAGTCCTTTTATTGCGGCCGTTGACATATGCTAAAACTAAATCTTACGATTGGCGATAGGAATATTTGCAGCCTGGATTTCGAACCCTGCTACCATTACTCGGAAGTCATTCCACTGTATGTGTTTGTGTTTCGTACTTTAAAAAATTTTCGTAAGCCGCACGGAATATTTGGAACTGTCTCCTGTGTTTGGTGCAAGAACTTAGTTTCTATTCTTGGAAACGCGAAAAAATGCACCACCAGACGTTCTTTTTTTATGATGCCGTAGGCGCAACGCTGAGCTCTCTGTATACCGGTGCTTTTCGCTAGAGTACTGAATGCAGCAAGAGCAAAGGCAGCTGCGGTAAGCTCTGTGTAATTATACAAAAAAATTATCTGGAAAACGCCTCTTTTTCCTCAGTTTCGGCAAGACATGCTAAGAGCACCTTGACCGACAAAGGCTAAGCACAGATGCAACAAAACAGAAAGAAAAGCAGATGTCCGTTCACAACAGGAGTGATTAAACACAAATTGAGCTAAAAAATAAGGAAGATTTCTCATAGTCCATATGTTCCCAATTTTTTTGAAATTTTCGTAAGGCAGGAGAATGAACCGTTGATAAATCTACATCGAAATTTTTTCGCTTAAAAAGCTGTAAAAAGGTGCTTTGGGCTTCCTTTCAAAAATGAGGGCTGTAATAAAAAAAATTTTAATTATCGCTATTCCAGGACGAACAGCAGGACAACCTTTTACGCTAACATGAAATGCGTTCTCGGACCTTCCAGAGGAGACCTATACTGGAATGTCATTACAACAGTGCGTATTATCTTCCGCGGTAAATGGAAGGCAACATTTCCCATGATGTCGTCCCCGGCTCATTACCCAGTGTGTCACTCATGCTGCATATGTAGAGGACAAAAGCCTTTTCCTCGTGTCAAGGTAATCCTGGAATGCCATACTTTAGGACGCCGATAGCAATTCTTATTTCATTCTTTCTGTCCTTCAGTTGATGTAAGCATACTTTTTTGAAGGATTTATTTTCGTGCAGTTCTATATGGCGATGCTGAGACGAGGGCACCTCATGCCGAAAGAAAAAAAAATCATTTCTGGTCGGCACGTGCCATTAGAGTCGAAAATATAAGGCCAAAGTTTTCCACCCTTCGACCATTGGTCTCTAAAGAGGAAGGTGAGTTTCTCTCCAGTTAAGGCCTTCATCCTCCGACAATAGCGAGTAACTATGAAACATATATAATTGATCGTCTCACGAGCCCACACCCACGCTGCTGCAAAAATTAGTGTTCGATTCACATATTATTTCAAGCATATTTTTAGACCAAATTAAAAACCAGCTCAATAAGCGTTGTTTTTACTTAAGATTCACGCCCTTTTTCAAATCTACTGGTTTAGTTTTAGGAACTCTAATAAGTTAGAGGCACTTTGTATTGCTTCAGCATCAGGATTCAGCATTCCGATTTACGATTCAGAATTCAAGATTCAGGATTCAACATATTGGAAATTAATACACGCCGTTATCGCTTACGAACCATTGAAGTTGGCCACCAGTGTGAATTACCTTTGTCGAGTGCCATTATTAGCGCATTTAAAGCATAATTTTTCTTCTCTAGCTTTTACGACCTCCGTTTCGGTTGCAGTGCTACTCTTGAAGGCACGTAACTTCCAGGTACTATAAGGAGAGATTTCTTCTATGCTATTATTAGCTCGAAGAAATAATTGTAAAAGCCTATGCATTCGAGTCTTGGAGCCGGTGCTGCGAAAGGCAATGGAGCTGCAGATTACAGGCGATTATTCACCACAATAATGAGAATGTTTTTTGTTGCTACGGAGAAGATTTTAAAATGTGATGTAACCCAGCGAGAGATTTAAGAGAGAAACCTGAGCCTAGATAGGTTTCTTTCCAAGCAGATGCTACGTCTCCGCCTTCAGAGCGGTATTCATAGCAGGATGAACCGACAGTAGCAATTTTTCCATATTCTAGGAAAGCAATAAGACCGTAATGCTGATGCGTACATGATTTCATGCATGTTAGATGCCTCCATTCTGTCAAGAACCACCGGAAACCCTCAATATCAGATGTAAAATTGGACACACGTGAAATTATAATTTCTTTATGTTTGCTGTTTTCCTACTTTTTGAAGCAGAGTCAGCGTGAAAGCGCGTAATCGCCTATGGATCATTTCTGCTTGAAAATCGCTCTTGAAATTGTGTTGATGCAGTCTGCAGGAAAGAGTAGATGTCACTTAGCGCAGTTAATAAAGCCGTTCTTATAAGCAGATGAGCACGTAAAAAGCGCTATTCGTTCCTGTCATACCCAGGTACTTCGCCCAGGCGCTATGAATTCCAAGGCTGTTCTCATCGCGGTGGCCATTTTTGGCTTTCTGATATCAGGTAAGCAGCACAAATAAATTTTGTTTACCTCTAGAAGCACTCTTCGCACGGCGTTGAAACTACATACGCTCTAAAAAGTCGATGATTTTTGTTAAGTGCACCGATATTATCGATGAACGAATATTTTGAGGCAGCCGCTAACAAATATTTGTTGAACACGAAGAGAAAAATAGTGTAACCGTGGTAATATATTCGTTAAGAAATAAGGCGCAGTTAGACTTTCACAAAGATCGAGAAGCACAACCTAATGCACATCATTCGATTATACCCTCAAACATTCCAGTTGCGCGCCCATATAGCGGTTATGAATTATCCGTGAGAGGATATTTACGAGGGGGCTCGTACGCCGAGGTGAGACAATGGGACAGCATTGATAACTGCCTTTTCGCGTCGGCAGCACTGGGAAGCCAAAAACAGAGGAGGACCACAGCTGTGCCACCGAGGTATTTTAGTGCGAATAAAATGTAAGTGAATCTGTTTTTTCGTCCGTGAAGAAGGGTCTCCAAGAAGGAGTCAATTAAAAGGTACACTGAACTGACCACTTTGCGCAGAAACTATATAGCAATGAAAATTGACCTCTTGAAGGACCAACCTATGTGTTTACCACCTTTTTTTGGACCCTTTTCAGAGGCTATGGTAACCAAAGCTGAAGTTGCTACAGAAGCAAGGGCTGAAGCCGTGGCAATCGAACGTGCTGAGGAAGGTCCACAACAGGCCGAAGGACGCATTAACGGAGCTCTCTTGGATTCACTGTCCGCTGGTCGCATTGATTACAGCGTCCAGGACTCCTAAGGAACTGCCTTACATCTCTTTTTCTAAAGATATGCACAACACTTCTAAGCCGTCTTCACTTCATGCTCACAACTTGAGCTGTGAGGAGAGCGGTTAATGCAGACAAAATGAAATAAACACGAGTGAAAAAGGTACAAAGCGTGCGTTCTTGTTTCTTAATGGTGGATTATGTTTAATATTTGCTCCATCAAATGCTTAAACGAGACACAGAGGAATCCTATTGCGCGCAAGTGTGGAGAAGCAGGCGGGAAGAACAGTGTTCGGCCTGCAACTGCCCAGACGGCGACTATAGAACAGGGAAAGAAAGAAATAGGCAGAAATGGGAAATAGGGTTTTACAAAAATCTGCGGCACTAAGTTTGCCCACCTACTGCAGAGGTCGTGTTAGCAAAATAGTTGCATTTGTCTGGAATATTTCAGTAGAAGGCAGCTGCCTTGGGTAATGTCCTGAGTACTCGAGCAACAACGAGGCAGCAACATCCGTTCAGTGACATGTACTTGTGGTCTTAGTTCTGCACTCAGCTATGACGCACCCAAGTTTCTGAGATTAGCGGCACTGTAAAACTAGTGCCACATCAGATTGCACTCTCTGCTTCACAAAGCCTACGTTTCCTTTCGGCGGCAATAAATCGCCTGAAGGCACGACGTCCACTTGCTGTCCGAAGCGATGGGCTTCACTTAAAATTGATTCTTGTTGCCTTTTGACTTATGCAATGTGGAGAAAAGGTACCGCTTCGCTGCGGCTGTTACTTGCCTGAGCGCGGTTAGAATTGTTATTAGGGCGTTAGTAACATACTTTTAACTTTTAAGAATTTTCAAAACGCAATTTCCCTAGCCGCTATGACCCAAAGTCTTTTCAACGTCACACGTCCTTGTTGAAAACCACCCGCTCTCAGAGCTACGCGGGGCAAACTTATTCAATACGAGTCACTCCGTCGTGCACGCCTCTGGAGATCTTACTCTTGCATGGGCTACTACAGCGAGTACCGATGGGTATCACGATGCGGGCAGGGCAAATTCTTCTGGAATATGTGGGTTGTAGTGACGCCTCGTGATAGAAATCTCTTCGCAGCGTTTCCTTTTCGAAGAGGGCGCGTGGACGTTCAAATTTTTTAAGCCACAGAGCCGAAGAAAGTAGCGTTCTTGAAATCCTAGAAACACATATAGCACTTATTACCAGCCGAACAGAACGCTCGTATTGCAATCCAGAACACAAATGTAACTGTAAGAAGATTGGCTATTGAACTTATTTAAACAGGCTGGTAGTTAACGTGATCGCACAGTTTTTTTATGCCTGCAAAAACTGGTATGAGCAGTTCTCGACAAAGCCATCGAATACTGCTCTCTGGCGAACTTTTCGTGCAATGGAACATGGTTCCCGTCGAGCTGACGCAGCGGCCACAGCATGCTTCGCAGCTAACTTAGCTCAGGATCATTTCGCCAGAGAGGCTGCGTGGAAGTTTTTCCCCAAGTATAATGTTGCCTCCAAGGGTCATAGGAGCCCCCTTGCCTGCCATTCCAGCATATCTCGATAAGCTCCCATATACAGCCGGCGCCGACAGAATTGCAAGCCTATTTTCAATGCGCGAGTTTCTTGCAGCAATAGACGAGGCCGTCGCAAGACTGCGCCCAGTCCGGGCTACATTCCGTACGAGGATTACAAGAACTTAAGTTCCGCTGTACTGCCTCAACTCCTCGCCACCATTAACAAGGTATGGAAAGAAGGCGTCGTACCAGAAACCTGGAAATTGGCTATTGTAATCCCCATACCAAAGCCGGGAAAGCCGCCGATAGACCTCGGAAATTTCCGGCCTATATCGTTTAAGCCAAAATTATGCAAGCTTACCGAAAAAATTCTTGCCACATGACTGTCATGGTAGCTTGAGCACCATGGTTTCTACCATCCCGTCCAAATTGCCTTTCGTACGTACATAGGTACAGAAGATGGACTGGCTGTTTTGGCGTCAGCAGTTCTGGCCTCAACTCGCAGCCACAATGTATGTACTGTACTGGCCATGGACGGTGAAAAGGCGTACGATAATATCAGTCATGCTGCCGTCCTGGAATCGCTTGACTTGCTACATTTCCCCGTTAGAGTGCGAAATTTTGTTAAATCCTTCCTTGAAGGCCGACACTTTGCCATACGCCTCGGTGGTGAGGCCGTCGGATCATTTGTGCCTCTTCGCGGCGTTCCCCAGGGATCGGTGTTATCGCCAACATTATTTAATAATGCTTTTATCCCGCTTGCTTGGCGCTTACATGATGTCTCTGAAATTAAGTTCTTATTGTATCCTGATGATATAACGGTGCGGAGCACTCACAACGACCTGATGACTCAAGCAGCAGGCGTATACAAACAGCCATAGATATTACGTCGACTTTTGGTTCTTCAATTGGTCCGCAGCTTTCAGTGAGCAAAACCAGATTCGTGTCAGTCGCCAACCGCTGGGGGCGCCGTAAACTGGCTGCAACACCAATTCGTCTCCATCTATCTTGAGCTCCAATTCAAGAAAGTTCGATCGTAAAAACCTTGGGCTTGACAATACACGAGTCAGGAACAGGTACTGCTTGGCTTCCTCGGGCTAAAAAGCAAGCAATTAAGGCGCCGAGGTCTAATTAAACGAATTGCTCCTAAAACACGCGGAGCCCGCTCTCATGTTGCACGAGAGTTGGTGCGGGCGGCTGTGCCGCCGCACCAACTCTCGCACCAACGAAGTTCAATTCCAGCATTTGACGAGGGCTCAATGGGATCGTCTAGAAGCTGTTAATCGAGAGGCAA
Organism: Amblyomma americanum; assembly: GCF_052857255.1. Lineage (NCBI taxonomy): Eukaryota > Metazoa > Arthropoda > Arachnida > Ixodida > Ixodidae > Amblyomma > Amblyomma americanum. The sequence continues at coordinate 84,482,293 of NC_135498.1, read as the reverse complement.
TGAGGGTCATCACTTGCCTTCTCCGCATTCCCCGATCGTGGCGCTCCAAGAACATGCGCAGCTGAATACACTAGATGAGCTGGTGCAGCAACGACGCGATGCTCGCCGCCTAAAGTCAAGCCTTACACACACAACGTGTGCACTCAGGACATATGCTTCATCGCACTCCATTCTACAGCCACCCCCGCCAGTTCTTCCTCCTTGGCGTTTTGTGCAGCTAAGCGACAACAAGCCAATTGATCTACGTCCGCCATCATCGCGACCGAATTACAGAGCAAGAAGCCTAACTGCCGCATGGCTCCATCGTTATGTACGTTGACGCAAGCATCCAGGCCTGCGAAACAACGGCAGTTTACTGTCCTTGCAAGCCTACTCCGTACAAAACGTCAAAGTTTCGCCTCTCAGAACCTCCTTCCTCCTTCTGTGCGGAGATGCTTGCGGTTCAAGAGGCACTTTGCTCTGTGGCCGCCGTTCCCATGCTATCCACGGCCCGCATTGTTATTTGCACCGGCACCCTTCACGTCACACGCCTACTACGACTAGTCAGTCGCACCCCAGAAATCTGCCAAGACATCCATCGTCTAGCGGCACGCATCCCGCCGCAAATCAGTATTGAGTGGGTCCCGCGTGACCTCCTGAGCGCACAAAGCCGCGCAGATTCTGCGACCCGCCTTTAGACCGCAACCTTGTCTTTGCCTCGAGTCCTCACTCTGATGATACCACCCTCCTTTAAACAAGAAAGGAACACCTCTGGAGCCGCACACGTGCTCTAAACCCTCCGTGTGCGGTAACCCTCCCCCGTGGTCTTACCCGTGCAGAGGAGGTTGCGCTTCGGAGGATACGGGTCGGGGTTGCCATAACTCCAGCCGTGACACGCAAGTGGCCGCATTTCAAATATTGATATCCCCGCCCCGGGTGTTCAGTCTGCAAGAATAGAGACTGTGAGGCGGATATCCACCGCCTGTTGTGGGACTGCCCGGCGCTAAAGCCGACGAGAATTCGGCACCTGGCGACAGTGTAACTATCACCGGACAATCCGTACTGCTATATTGCCCGGACACAGGGTATATATCATCGTTCACTTCTTGATTTCATCAAATCAGCCCACCTTCTATCATTTATTTAAGCATCTTACTCATCTCTCACTTCATAGTTTTTTTGTGCCCTGAGGCAATAAACCTCGCGTCAAAAACATAATAATAATTGGCTTTTTGGGGGAAAGGAAATGGCGCAGTATCTGTCTCATATATCGTTGGACACCTGAAGCTAACCGTAAGGGAAGGGATAAGGGAGGGGGTGAAAGAGGAAAGGAAGAAGGAGGTGCCGTAGTGGAGGGCTCCGGAATAATTTCGACCACCTGGGGATCTTTAACGTGCACTGACATCGCACAGCACACGGGCGCCTTAGCGTTTTTCCTCCATAAAAACGCAGCCGCCGCGGTCGGGTTCGAACCCGGGAACTCCGGATCAGTAGTCGAGCGCCCTAACCACTGAGCCACCGCGGCGGGTCTCGCTTAAAAAAAAAAACAAAAAACAATCCCGATATCTCGCAAGTTCTGTTTTAGATCCAGTGGTTAACTTTCGCTTAGACAACCTGTGATTGGTTATATAAGTTTGTGATTTTGATCAGCCTCTCATCAATAATGTGATAATTTCTAGCTAAAAAATTCTAACTGGAATGTATAGGAAAATACAAGTGCATGACGACGGCTAGATCTCAAACATCGACCTCCACTTATAGAGACTTATTCTCTAAATTTGTGTGCTTCAGCGGCACTGTCCAACCTTGCATATTCGAGTAGCGCAACCTTTATTGTATTCATCAACGCAAATTGTGCGTATTGGTGGTGACTGGGCCCATCGTCTAAAAGAGCAAACATCATGTCGGACGCGATCCAACGCGATGGCGGAAACGCTGAAAGAAAGAGAACACTAATCCCAATTTGTGGAGCAAACGATTGGAAGAAGACAGCTTTGGCCTACTTGCCCACTTTTAGTCGAACTTCACCTACACAAATTCCCCATGGTCAGTATCAGTAACGATGTCAATAAAAAATTGGAGGACACTTCAGCTCGCCTTTGAGAGGAGAACGCCTTGGCGTTATGTGGGCGCCTCAGCTTGTCGCCAGCCGGCCGAGGAGAGGGGACGGGTGCTTGTTGACGGTTTAACCGCAGCCGCGATCGGCAGAAGAGCGTGCGGAGGAGAAACAGGAATCGGCTCAGCGCGTTGACAGCTCAGCTGCACTTTGCTCCTGCCTCTGGTGCTCGCGTACGGAGCACAGAGGATATATCTTTTACCACAGAAAATACCATACAGAGAATCCTTTACCAGAGAGTGCATCCTTTGTGAACGCCTGCCTGATCATTTGGTTGATTTAAGTCTAAGGTTGCCCTTATTCTGTGAGCGATAACCTCAGTAAATACCCTGTAGGCTACAGATAGTAAGCTCATCGGCTTGAAAATCTTCATGTCCTTGACATTCTCCTTTCTTATGAAATAAGATAATGTTAGCGTTCTTACAATCCTCTAGTACGGTCGAAATCATAAGGCAGTGCGCATACAGCTTCGAAATTTGCTCCACTTTTTGCGCTGCTACAAATCAAGCAAATATTTCTGAACAACCATTGAAGTACGGCGAAGCATGATATGAGAAACTTTCTTGTGATCGAGAAGTACTGGGGTATGTGGCAAATGTTGCACGCGTTTATTTATATCTGTGTTATGAAGATAGGTCAATACATAAACAGGGACTCAGGAATGAAAACGAATTAATTACTCAATCGATTATTGAATCTACTATTCTAATCTCTATTTATTAAATGAATCAATCGCTTATTTTAAGTGCTTAGCAATACCGCATTGGTTAGAATGCTATTAAACCGGAACAAAACGATTGTTTGGTCGTTTTTGTATATGAATATACAAAGAATTTAACAAGGAAAACTAATGAAACTGGAAACGGAACTTTGATGGCGATAAAAAAAACATGTGTCAGCAAAGCCAGCGCATTAAGACAAATCTTGACAAATAGACAGAAAGCGTACTGAAACATCGCCGTGTATGAGGTTCCTGCACACTTCTGGAGCATAATTCAAAGCGCAAATGGCAGGGAGAGAGAAACAAAACAGTGATTATGTTCATATGTGAATGCCAGCTAAAGAACAAAAGATTTCAATTTGTTCTAAAAAAAAACTAAGAGCTTTAATATGTGCTTTGACGATTAGTGCAAGTACTATAGGCAAATTGAATAGTGTCGATTGTCCGAAGAATGTGCTCTGATAGGAAAACTGGACCTAATAATTTTGTTCGCAAGGCGAATGTTAACAAGCCTCAGCAGTTCTCTGCACAAAATGTCATTGTGTACAAGTTTGTAAAGGAAAAGAGCATCTGCCGGCACTCGTTGACGTCTCAAATTAGAAACACTTGCAAGATTAGACATCTAACAGCTTAATCTGCTTTCAGGTTACCGAAGCGGTGCAGGAAGATGAGCAAAACGACATTCTGTAACATTTCTCTACGGTCAGTGTTGAGCCTACACATTTCAAACCCGGCAGTTTATCTCTATTCGTGAAAACGCACACAGAGATGACTAAGAATTTAGCTAAAAAAGGAGACGTTGAAAATCTCTTGAAAATCTGGACGCACCGAAAAGACAACGAACAGCGATCCGAGTAACCTTTGAGACAGGCCAAAAACGTTAGAGAAAAATTGATGGGTCTCCCCAAACGCACGTATTGGCCGCTTTCAGCACAGCTGCACTTTTGACAATGCAGGAGTAAGGCAGTTGCTTTTTTTTGCGACTGTAGGAGACCAACTTTCGCTTTCGCTGCATCTAAAATTGGTTTCAGGATTGTAGCACTACCAACGGTACAATGATATCAGACTTGAAAGCATTGCAGTTCGAAGAATGCTCACTTCCTTAGGTAATTTTGTCATCGGCATGCAGCGAAAACTAAGAGATCGTTTTGGCAGTAGCAACATCGCTTACAAAACAAAGAGGACCTATTACAGATTCATCGGGCACAACTCTAGCTAATATTTTTCCTAATATTGATACAAATAAGTTATTCTAGACAAAGGTGTTGGTGCTGGAGGAATTGTTCCCTTGAATTGTTTAAGCAAATGACTGATTGTATCAGGGTGCCTAGTCCAGAATAGTATTCGCTGACACTGCCGCCCTTACTAGTTCGATGAAGCGGACATGGTCCTCAAACTGCGAGCAAGTCACAGCGCAGCCGCATTTCACCCACGTAAGTGAAGTTGCAAATGGACCTGGTTGGTTTGCCATATTAATCTTCATTAGTGCCCTACTAATTGGAACAAAGAGCACTCGTCGCAAAAATCATGCGTACAGATAGGGCGACTACAAGCAAGCAAGGAACATGCAGCCTTCATGTTGTTCGTTTACTTTAGTAGCGCACCAACGAATTTAAATTCACCCCTGGATCGTTCGCTGAGAATTGTGCACTAATTCTGGATTGTTCTGACCGGTCCAGACCAAATTATATAGACTTACGATTCCTCCACAAAAGCTGCGAAAAGAGCAAACTATTTCGCGTCTATGCATGTAACTTTAATCTAGATTAGAATGTCTGGTTCTATTACCCACTATTCTTTTTTGTAGACTAAACCCTTATAATTGATTTCATGTACAGGGTAGCATTCGTAGGCAACAAACTGATATTTAAGGCCTAACTTCTCTCAGTGTGCTTCCACAGCACACATTTAACATCCGATTGCACTAAGTTGAAAACCGTAATCTACTCTTAATTAACCTGTGTTGTTTAAACAGGACACGAACATTAATGAAGTGTGACCAATGTGATCTCGAGGAACACCTAGAAAAGGCGGGCACAAAATTTCTCGTGTTCCTGTAATTGTCTCATACAAACACCTAACTACTCGCGTTAGTCTTGTTATGCAGATGATATATTGAGGAACAGTTCTCGCTACGTGATTACTGACAGAGCAAAACTTAAGATATCACTGATGCTTTGATATATATCGGATCGCTCTTGCAGCGCTGGATACTAAACCTTCTTTCCAGAGCTGGTAAAATTCGCAGTAATTATTTATCAATGCAGTGTTGTTCCATCCTCCTCATATTGCGGGCATGTGCTTTGTGGCTTGGCGTATGTCCTATAGTAATTCGTCATCAGCTTGAGCCATTCGCCAACCATTCATGTTTGTCTTTGGTAATTCTTAGCACAATGTGATCGCTAAATTTATAAATGATCCGAGTTTTCTCAGGCAACTACATATTAGCCTGACGGGATTAGTTACGCTCCTTGTAATAGTCGAAACGCTATTTGGCGCGTGCTCGATATATAAAACGTCCACAAATTTTTAAACCGTTATTTTTATTAGTAGGTTTAAAGGTACAAATTACAAAACGAGAAGAATGAACGGTTCTACAGCCGAAGGTGTGAGCTAAAATACTGAACTGGATTATATCTTAATTCTGAAATATTCTCACGCTGTTTCTTTCCATAAAAATTCTCCATTTCACCGATTCATTGTAGACAATATATGGTCAGATTGCTATTAGTTTTGGACCTAAAGGTATTTTACGCATCTTATGTGTTCCATTTATAAGACTGGCAAATATCACTCGCTTGCGACAAACAGAGCGGCAAATTTCTATCAGTAGTCACTCTTCTGATATTCGTCACTTTGAAGATGAATAACCTCTCTCTCCGCCCGTAGTGCCTCGGTAGAAGCGTTGATATTTCTGGTCTTATTTTTTGATAGTTGACGCACGTGCCTACCGGAAATAAAGCTGTTTTTTCTATTTATTGTTTCTTCTACTTGTTTGGTCTGACCAGGTTAATCAGGCCTACTGTCATTTGTAATAAGGATTAAAACGTTTATCTTGACATGCAAAAAAACACATAACTAGAGAGGTAGCTTTAAACAGAATCCAATCAAACCTTTATCTTGACATGGATGAAACGAGCCAACTCATATTGTTGCCTCAGAGATTGAGGAGTAATAGTGTGCGTGGTTTACTGACCCGTTATATGCATTGTCAGAGACCGAAGCTTTATATGTGATAAATGAGGATGATAATATGAACTCTTTGAATGGCATTCCCGTTTAATTTTTGCCCAAACATACAAAGAACAAGCACTCAGAAGCTGCACAGTATCACATGTGGGCTTTTGCTAATTTGAAAACCCAAACTGAAATACAGCTTGAATAATCCCTGGCAGGACTATTTCAGGCTAACGTAGTTCCGCTTCATTCATTGTAGGGTGCCTTTCAATCAAACGACAAACTTTTTCAGTTTAACGAATCTTCCCGCACAAGTAGCATTAGGTAAAGTAAATAATATTGATGGAGCAATATTGTTATGTGAGGGAAATCAGGTGAAGACAGGACTACATGCCAGATGCCGATAGAGTGATTTTACTGCGCTGGGCCTAGCGCGAGCGCTCCATGCCGTCCTCCGTGACAAGATCACCCATTTCGCGTCTGACAGCATTATTTTGTTTCAAGCAATGCACCTCGTAACTGCAGACACTGCAGTTACGACGCAGCAGAAATTTTGAAGCTTTCCATTATTCTGTTCTTCATTGTGAAACTTGAAGAAACTATAAGTGCAGTAGGCTGTTAAAGCCTGCAGGCTCAAAAGCAGTCACATGAACTCACCTGCAGAAGATAACAGCCTGAGCCTAAAATATTAATTTTTAATAGAAAAGCCTTACGTCGGCGCTGACCGAGCGCGGCGGCTCAGAGGGTTCACTTTAATGATCTAGAAGAGGCCCCTTACAGCGCCGATTTTTGGAACACCTGCAGTGGTGAAGCACTCAGTTCTCATTGCAGTATTTTCGATGGTTAACATTTCTATTACCTTCTTAGCACATAGTTGTTGTAAGATATTCTGCAATTTGCCGTCTTTGACATCTATGCGCCAAAGGTTATTTGCTGGGCCTTAAGTGTATTTCAGGACACAAATCCTTTATTCGCAATAATTTTCTTTGAGCTCAGTCATGGGCAGCATTTCTTAAATATTTATTTTGCAGTTTTAGTGCTGACACTTCATAAGATCTAGAAGCAACGCGCAAATAAATTTTCTGTAGTTGTAATGAAATTCCAGCTTCTGCTGATCATTATAATTTGCTCGAACTGTGGCATACTCTGAATACAGCCGAACTGCTGAATTTTGCTGTATTTTAGCTGTGTTAGCATCAATTATTTTGTGGGCGTTTTTAGTTATTTGCTCAGTAAGAAAGTAGAATAATCACGACCGCTTATCACGAGACGCCTTAAGTAAGGTTTCAGGAAGTAGGAAATTAACCAAGACTTAGAGTTAACTGGAGTGACTTTCCACCTAAAAGTATCACAAACACAGTTTCGGACAGCGAAATATAGGACACTGTTCCAGTTGACGCCTGAGAAAATGGTGTCCCACGTACTATATGAGCGGCAAAGTAAGCTGTAGTCCCATCTATGAAGGTGGAACAGTTTTGCGAAAAAAGGCGGAGCTACAAAGTCAGTCCGCAGGTGAACTTTGGTTTAGAGAGAAGTTAGCATTGCTCTCACTTCAATATTCCTCGCTTCCTCTCCGCGTGCGGCGCACGAACAGCTGAGCGGCGGGGAATCTTAAGCCGCATGTTTCTAGGAGCGTCGCATTTAAACTTGTCGCAGTATGGATTGTTTCTAAACATGGCATGCGTCGTGTTTCTGATAGGGATATACTATTTGGTGCTTCGGGAAATATGATCTCATCTAGAGGGATGAGCGGGCTAAAGAGTGTAACAATCAGAGCAAGCAGTCCTTAATAAAATGAAGGCTAAGAAACAGACGCCACGAGCGCAACCTAATATAAACATGGCAAGAAAATTATTGTTTGATGTTTGCAACTAAATAGGAGGAAATTATTATTCACTAGAGAAGTGCGCTTACGCACGCTGATTAAGAAGAAACACAAAGAAATTCCTTGGGATATGCCGAGCTTAACACTGCTTTATCAGAGCACTTTTTGTTCCTTATCAACTCAAGGGTAAAGTAGCGCATTGATAACAGTTAGAGAGTAGAAGTGTTTATATCACAAAATGTTTTGTAGGTAATGCACAGGTGGCACCCCAACCATGAGACTGACACAAAAGGAGCCATGTTCACAGATCCACCTAATTTCTTCTTCCTCCTCTCCCCTTGCGTTTCTCTGAACATCCCATTGGATCCTCCTTCTCCGAGGAACAATAACCTTTCTAGAAGAGTAGTAATATCTATAATTGTTCACAGGTCTAGGTTATTAGCTGAGTACGACGCCCAAGTGGCTCAAATTTCTTCTAACAAACTCAAAAACCACCTGGTACACATGAAGAAGCCACTAGAAAAGATGACATAACCCTGGAGTCGCCTACAAGATCTCCTGAAGTGAATGCAGCACAACGTGTGTAGTCGATACAAGGGATTTCAGGAGGTGGCCAAAAGAAGATCAGACGACGTCAAGAACAGAACAGTGGCTTCCATCTCCCAAGCAGAATATCATCAAAACACAAGCCTCTTAACGAACAGGGAATCCTCGCGCATGCCTAAAAAGAAATTAACGCGGATTAGCTCTGCTAATCAAGGATAAACAAAGCGAAAGATATCGGCGTTCACTGTGTTCATTGGCGTTGGCATTGACAATGTTCTAGACGGCGATGGCTTTGAGCAAAGGAAGGGCGCATAGCTGGCTCCCTGGATATGCGGACGCCTCATTCTTGTTTGATACATGTGGCGGTTGTGAGAGAGAGATGTGGACTGAACGCATTAGCGCAAACAGCGTTATGGCTGACATGCGGCACTGCAGCATTATCTAGGCCGCCGCATTCATTTGGTTATCAATCACTCGCGACCAACTATTAACTGCATGCCACTTCCCAGGGTGGCAGGGAGGACGGGCTGCCTATCCAGTGTGCGGAACACAATCAAAGCAGGCTTTCGCAGTTGGACACCAACGCCACGCACATAAAAGCGAGATTGAGGTCTCCACTGACCCACGGAGCCGGTTGTGCGCCTATCCTTTCGTGAAAATGAACAGCCTTTTGTTTTGTTTGGTTTTTGAGGAAAGGAAATGGCACAGTAGCCGTCTCACATATCTCGGCGGGCACCCTAACCTTGCCGTAAAGAAAGGAATAAGGGTGGGAGGGAAAGAAGAAAGAGAAAACTGAAAATTCAAAGTTGGATTTTGAGGAAAGGCGCGGCGCGGCTCAGCGGCGGAACACCTGTGGGTCGGAGAAGTGATGAGGAGTAGTGACTAGGGAGCAAAAGAGAGAGACAAATTTCCGCGGAGAGGCGCGCGTTGTGACGTCATGTGCCTCCTCAAAATACCGCCATGGCGAAATCGCAAGTTTGCGGCCAGTAAAGGTTTCGCTTTAAAAAATCTGTATAGGTGGCCGCTCAAGGAGCACCTTCACATTCGAATGAAAAGCTAAACGAAAAAGGGTTTCGGCGCAAATTAACCGAGATATACAGTAGTGAACAAAACATCACATTATATCACATTTTCTCATTTAGCTTTTTACCACACTAAAATTTGAGCATGGAGTTGGTTGGACAACCATGGCAGACTTTTTACAAAATAGCTGCCATTGCTTACCTTCTTATTAGGCGACAGTTTGCTCCAGCAGCAAATTTTTTGACGAGCTGTTTTCTGCGCTGCTTCAAGGTATCAGTGGTTTTATGTTTTTTCAGTGCAAAATGAGGCAGCAATTTAAATAATGGCCCTTCACAATAGCTTAACGTGTCCGTACTTCAAACGCATGCCTTTTCCAGTCATCACTGCTTCACTCCAGCGTAGCACGGAGTCCAGGAAGCTGTCCGTGAAAGCATATAGCACCTTTTTCTCAACTTTTGCAACAGCTCCTTGACTTTCCGCCACGCGCAGCCGGTTTTTCTCTGCCTCGGACGATGCGCAATGCTTATCTAAATATATTCAACTAAAGTAAACTAAGTAGGCCGGCTCGGCGACTTCATAAGCTCTGCCTTCCTCTCAATTCACCAATTCTTCGCAAGCGCAGGACAGTGGTTCGAAATTTAATTCTGTAAAAACACATCAGAAGCACTACTTCTTCAAGGATGCCTTGATTAACCTCTTTGCTCACGGTACAGAATTACTCCACGAACGGAGAATCGGCACCATGTCATAACGTTCCCGCCCACGTAGTTTAACGTGGTAAGTTAAAAAGCAGCTAAATAAAAATTGCAATTAGGGCTACGCGCCCAACGAATCCTCTCTTTCCCACTCGACGGAACAGCAATTTCTCTAATGAGATCACTCTTTTTTATTCGTGACGTATCAATACAGAGCGTTCCTTATTCTGAATCAACCTGGAAGCCGAAATCTTTTCACAGGGGTGCGGAGCTTGAGCTGGGCACCCGTCGTTTAGATCAGCACCTTGCACATGATGCGCCGCCGTCCATGGAGTTACTGTAGAGGCTGTACCACAAGGCTAACTCTTCAGAAAACCTGATAACAGTCAGAGTTTTTTATGCACGCGCGAGCAATGTCTTTCTCGACAAAATGGTTCGAAGTTCTGCAGTGTCTCCTGCGAGTATTGAAAAACCAAACCACCTCTGAACTTATATCTCTTCAAAACGTGTGATGGCATCAACCATGCTATTCTGAAATGCAATTAAAGCTGATGGTGTTTCATCCCGTAGTTGCGGCTGCGGATCACTGCCATTTGAGTAGTCTTAATGACGTTTTAGTCAACACCCTGCACCCACTGCCTATAAAAATATGCAGATAACCATGTAAGCACAACAAACCTCACCATAAAATGAAGCACGTTAATAATAACTTAGAATAGATGGAAAATGAACGCAACAAAAAGATCCACTGAGAGCACAAAAATAGAAAACGAACTTCAGGAAAAAGTTACGGCCTCAATCATTCCTGACAAAAGAAAAGGCTTTATTGCATCATAATATACAATGAAAAACCTATCAGATCTTTTTGAAATCTCTTATTCTTTGTATTTACGCATGAAAATTACAAATGTCTTATCTTTTTGTTCAGTACTGTACAGACGCTCTGTGCGCCATGTCCTCCTTTCATAAGCAAGGGCTCATTTGTTTCTTTCTTACTGTTAACAAGGTACCCGTTGCGTGGCCGAAACATCAATGTTTTTTTACGTTTTTCCTCATGATGCACCTTGACGAGTGCTAGTCTCTTCACATGCAGATTTTCCCCGCCATACGGGTTTCTGTGGAAGCCTTAAGCCTTTATTCGCCTGTTATCTGATTTACGCTAAAACAGCCATACTCTGCCGCAGAAGCCGTCCTAAAGTCTCAAGAAGCCCATTAAAAAATAGTGACAGTCTTTTCTGAAATACCTATTGTAGGATGGAAGCCAAGTCACTGAAAAGAAAATAGTTTGGGGCAAAGCTCCACTGTTCGCATGCAAAGCTGAATGTCAACTGACGCTTGGATTTCACCTCTAGATGGAGACTCGCTGCAGGAGCGGCTGTGACGACATACTATGTGACTTGTCGCAACTGCTACCGCTCGTTCCGTCGCTGCGCGGACCGGCTTTCCGACCACTCGCTCTCCCCAGTTGTGTCACGTGACTAACCACGTGATTCGCTCTTTCTGTGTAAATGCCAGCGCTCGCTGCATAGACATAGCAGAGACATGGATCCAGAACAGTCCACCGGGTGGAGTTCTTCGTCTGAGCATCGGAGGCGCCGGGCTGCTTCTTTCGACCCCTACGACAGAGAGCGTCCCGAAGCCGCGTTGGCTATAGGTAAGTCGCGAAAGCGAGCTCGTCGAGTTAATGAGACCGATGAAGGACCCGAGGTGCGTCTGTAGAAGGAGCGGGAAAGGCAACAAGAGCATCTGAAGCTGAAAAGCACATCGGCGTCCAACAATGTCTAACCATGCTTAATCACGCTTTCGCTCCGTATAACCTCAGTCCGCCAAGTTGAGTCACAACAACCTCTTATAATATATGTTGTGTTGGTCGCTTTGAATTAAACCATAAAATATATTGTAGATGTAGATGAAAGAAGAGAAATACAAAAGACAACCACAATCTTAAGGTGGGTTCAGCACTCACGACATCTGCATGTCGCAGGCATTTAGGGCTTCCGCCATCAGACCTCGTATTTTGTGTAGCTCAGCCTTGAGACAATTCACCAGAGCGAACTTTAACTATAGCACGGGAGGTGTCACATGGTTCACTACCGCAAAAACCATGTGAAGCTTGATGTAACGGGATTCCATTGATGCGCAAGGAGCGGATTGAATTTCCTTTTCAAGAGACGACACGAAAGAAGAAGCCAATTTTTGAACTTCGCGCTCAATTTTAGCTAACTTCAAGAATGCGAATTCTCGAATGCCAACATCATTATTGAGGTCAATATATGTGATGCCAGCAATCAGCCAGAGTCATTGAAAGCGGTTTACTTCGTATGCTCATAAGCTTAATCTTTCCCACTTGTGGATTTCTCCTCTATTTATGTTGACTCTTTATAATACGGTTCAAATCCTGATTTTGAATTATTTCTGTATGGTTGTTTTGAAACATTCCTGACTGCCTGTATATAAGTTCTATACAAAATTCACCTTGATTGCATGCGTGCTGCATGTTTAGCACAAGCTGGTGTCTAAGTGACAGGATAATCAAGCGGTAAACGAAAACTGTCCATTGTGATAGCAATCGATATTTCTGTTAGTTCTTTCACACCGCTTTGTCACGCTGATCAAAGTACAATACAGCGTTGAGAGAACATGTATGTTTACAATATTGTTAGTGTACGTGACAATTTTGCTACTGAACGTAACAATATTGCAATATTCCAAATGGACGTCGAAGAACCCTGGACTTCTACCAGAAATGCTAGAGTGATAGCGCTCCCTCACAACAAGTACAGTATGTCCCTGTTTCTCCTGACACCCACGAGTGACAACCGCGCTCTAGCTGCCAAAGCGCTCGAGCTGCAATGAAACACATGGGAGAACTTCGAGGCAGCGTTCAATGTTGAAAACGCTGAACTTAATTCTGAAAAAAATTGAGAGATATTCCTCAAGTAGCAATGCAGAACAATAACGTGAGCACGAAGAAGCACCGCCCCCGCAGAAGACATGCAAGCAAAGGGCAGAGCACTTTGACCGCTGCAGAAATGCAATGTAGGCGTGCGGAGGTACGGGCTGAATGATATGTTCTGGGCAAGCCGTCAGCGGCAGCTTTCGCATGGGCGACGTTTAAAAAGAAGGTAAGACACCTCTGCGGCGTATCGGCGTTCTGATTTCGCTTCGGTCGGGTGCAACAATGCCAACGCATAAACGAGTACGACACTATCCTGTGCTAAAGCCATTAAGTTCACGCTCAAAAGAGCACTGCTTAGCTACACCGTGTTAGCCCCAGACAATAGCCTTTAACTACCGCCGTTTTCTCGTAGATCTGAGCATCTTTCGCCTGTGTCTCAGAATGAAGGATAATTATGTAACTAGCAAAAAAAATCATGACCAAATGCCTCATTGGGGCTCGGCGCCTAGTAGTTGTTGGAATTTGTACACCGTTTGCCGAGAAAGCTGTGCTGATCGTGACACGCTTGAACCCGTGCTTGCAACCAATGAGTGACGAATAATGGTCATTAATGAGCAGCTACAGTCAATACTGGAGGTGGGTACCACTCGTACAGATCAGTGTACGATTTCATATTTATTTGTCATATTGATGTATTTTACAATTACCCACTTGCACAGTGTGGAGTCGCAAGCCAGAGGCTGTTGCCCCTGCTGACTTCTTCACTCTATCGCGTGTTGAAGAATCCTCTTTCCGCTTCCACTGAGCTTTATCCGCAACAATATGCTTAGCCTACTAAACATGAGAATAGCCGGCACTTTTTCCCGTTTGCTGTAGTGTCTATTTCATTTGATCTGAACCGCCGGACAGTCCCATAACAGTGACGGTGACGGTGCATCAAGAACAGTATTTGATAACTTAGGAGGTGGCGTACATATGTAGAGAAATGCTGTATAAATGTTGGGACGGCTTTCAGGGCTGTCTATTGCAGGGTTCTAAGCTCTAACCCATGCTCCCGCCACAAAGTGTGGTAATGCACGTTACGCCAATGCGATCCTCCGCCTCTTGAGGTCCTACCGCGGTGCGTTCAAATTATCCGGCTTCGTCCCTTGCGTCCGTACTAGCATCAGCGGTAGTTGCCATGGGCTCGGAGGAGGTGGATAAACTTTATTTTCATCGACCAAAGTAGCAGTTGGTGTAGTTTTATAGCCTCATCAAGTGGCCATGAGCCCGTGGCGTTGGGCGACTTCTAGGGCGCTTGTCTCAACCCGGATCTGTGTGTCCGAGCCGGAACTGAGCAATGCGGCCTCCCACTTGTCTGGATTCGATAGCTGCAAACCTCGCGGAGGGGAGTCCTGAGGGCAAGCCCAGAGTATGTGGGATACAGTGGCATGTTGACCACATACTTGACAGGAGGAAGAGTAAACCGCAGAGTATATGCGGGCGTATATAGCGGGGTTGAGGAATGTGTTCGTTTGAAGTTGCCTCAACGCAATTTCTTGGGCTTTGGTTAGAGAAAGATGTGCTAGGGGATATAGAAGTCAACCTAGGCGGTAATGCATGGTTAAGTCATGAAATACATCTAGGGCATGTACATGCTTTGTCAAAATTCCGACTAAGCACAAATATCGCCGCTACGATCTGTTGGCATGTAGCCTTAGTAAAATGAAAAAGGGTCTTGTTGTGAGTAAACCTTAACTGCTTTATGTTGAACAGTACAACTGTAATCCAGCACTGAACGGCCTCGGCGTATAGCCTATACATGAGCCCCTGCAGGCTAAGCAGATGATGGGTCTAGCAGGGCCTACAGCGACAAAGAAAATATACTTTGAAGTTGCACAGAAAAGGTCAGTAGCTGCTCTGTTCTTGCTTAGAAGAGGACTGCATATTAATCCCACCTTTTATCTGAATGAGGTCATACTGCCAATGATGAGCACAAATTTTTAAAAATAACTTAAAAAAAACACAATTTTTCCGCACAAAACCAAACTTAAAGAAGGGTTTAAGATCCCTGAATGTAAGAAAAGTATTGTCATGAAAACACTGTGGTCATGATAGAGCATGGCTTTTACAATTTTATCGCTCTGCAGCACACTGTACTTCAGATTATGGATGTAAAGTTTATGAGCCAGCGAGGCCAACTTACCTTAAGGGAATGTATCCAGTACATATTTCAACTTTGTTTCTTTCCTCAGGAGCATACAGGACGTCACCTATAGACAGTTGCTTGGAGAAACCAACGAATCACCCATTGCGGACAGAAGAAGCATGCTCACATGGTGGTGCATTTGAAGTATTCGTTCACTGCAGAAACTTATCTTTCATCAAATAGTTACAAATTGCCCATCTAGAACACTCTATACCACCAAAGCGCGAACTACCAGGCCATTGCTCTTGCGATTTGATAAGATTTGCCAGAATCTCACCTTGCTGAACACATTACCTAACATTGCACTAAGACGAGATCCACTGACAGCATGGTACAAATTTAGTATAATATGCGATTTCTCTCCTACACAGTTCCAGAAAAAGCAAACTCCAAAGCAACATGTATTACAGGGAGTTTGTTGCACCTGAATAAAACTACAATGGTTTCACGGAGTTTTATACTGACATTTCAAAAACGGATGCTTACGTAGGAAGTGCAGTGGTACAAGGAATTCTATGAAATTGTAAGGCTCCCGCAATGCGCATCTACCATAACTGCCTAACGTTACGCCGTCAGTGTAGCTGCAGAAAAAAAAAGCGACCGAGAACCTCTTCAACTGCATTACGTACACACACTCGATAACTGTAATTAAGGGCGCTTAATTCTTAAAAATGCAAACACTCCGCTGCTTGGTGACATCATACGCAACATAACAACCGCCATAGCTCAAAGACAAAACATAATACGCTGCTGGGTACCAAGTCATGTCTGAATTAAAGACAAAAACTGAGCCGATTTGTGCAGTGCCCAAGCTAGTGGCAAGCCGATAAGGAACGCAAGCGTAACTTTTAAGGATTACGTGAACTTCGGACACCGTAAATTGAGAAAAATGGCAGTTGTCTTGGAGGAAGGAATTAAACAACAAACTACACTTGCTAAAGTCACTTTTAGGTGACTAGAATTTATGTTTCCACCAGGAGCATATCACTGAATTTATTTCATGTCTCTATAAAGGCCAGAAAAACCTTACACACAGCTTCCTCTTGACAAATGCAGACAAACCCCTTTGTGAAAATTGGCGATATCATCACATGATGAACACAACCGTTCATCACACTTTATTTTAGAAAAATGTTTTCACTGAGTTTTATAATGAGCATATTTCTTTATAACCAATGTTAGTCTTGGAGACGAAGCAATTGTTGACATAACTTTTGTTTGTAGCATTTTAAGAGAAACAGGTTTTCTCAAAAAACTATAAATATTTACCCATTACTTCGCCTTCATCTTTTGATACACCTCAGCCACTTTCTCATTCCTGGTATGAAGGGTGAGGTTTTTGTTTTACTTTTTGTGAGGCTCAACATCCTCGCGCAGCCAAAGATGCCGGCTGAGGTTTTTCGACCTCCTTAAAATCTCTCAATCTTAGCCATTCACAAAATTTCTTCCTTCACCACTAGGTGACACAAAGCAACTTTTTCCACAGCCATCCAACCGATAATTACTATTTCAAACTTCTGCTGGAAACAAATTTCCTATACCTTGACTTTCGCGTATGATAGCCTGAGTTGCCTTTGGGCCATATATCCCAAACTCAACACAACGCATTCAATTACAGCGAAAAAAATACCGCACATATCTCATGTGAAACTGTAATTACTTCCGATGTGGCATTTCCAGCACTCTAGAACGACGCCCAATGCACCAACATTACCCCATATTTAAAGAAAATGACAATTTTCACATCTAGCAACCCATTGGACCACAGAACTTCGACCTACATCTGCCTAATGTTCGAAGATGGATGTTCAGATATTCGTAGGACATCAGCCAAGATACACTGGACCTACTACAGCTAACTGTCGGATGGTCCCGCGAAAAAGATTTAGCTTCCGCGAGGATGTCCACGAGCGTCGAAAACAAGACATTATAAAATCTGAGGGAAGTTCAAAAGTAGGGCAAATGCAGTGCAGGTACACTTTAAATGTTCAGAGTACCTGTTTAGATACAGGGCATCTAGGGCATACACATGCTTTGTCAAAATTTCGACTAAGCACAAATATTGCCGCTGCGAGCAGTGGGCATGCAGCCTTAGGAACCCCTATCATGAAGGTCTATTTGTGAGTAAACTTTAACTGCTTTCTGTTCAACAGTGCGACTGTAATGCAGCAATGAGCGGCCTGGGTGTGCAGCCTTTACATAAGCTCCTACAGGATTGGCAGGTGATGGGTCTAGCAGGGCCGACAGCTGGAAGCAAAATATACGTTGCAATGGTAGGCAAAATGAACGCTAGCTCCTGCGTATAAAATCATGCTGATTTTCTCCTACGCCGCATGGCTTCAGGTTGTCAGGTTCAGAACACTGCATCGGTCCATGAATGAACATCTGCAGCACTTCTGCTGGAGAAAAACCGGAAGCAAAAAACGTATGTCTGACGGTCATTGGTGTATCGTTTGGAATGTACGCATTCGAATCTTTGCCTGAAGTCCGTCCATAATCTGAGGCCTAATAAAATGACTTTCAGTGTTATCATAGAGATTGCTCTCGAAAATTAAGCGGCAGCGAGTGGTAGTACAAATGCATGTCGTAAATGTTTGCTGTATTTTGTGGGGAACCTCCTTGTCTGCGTTACCATTGCCCTCCCTTTGTGCTTTGTCACACAAGCAGTTAACATTGGCCGCTCATTGGCACATGGAACATAGTATCGGGTTTGTAAGAGAGTGAATGCTTTCAAGGTTAACTGCCATAATGTACACAGACAACTTAGTGGGTCTGCGCTTACTGACATTGTGTAGTAGTCTAGCCTCTCGGAAGCGACACTGGGGGTACCTAGCGATTTGCTCGTGATTTCAAAGAATTGAGAACTGGCCTTGGCTCATAAGCTTTGTTTTGCTTTTCCTAAGGTTAATAAAGAATAAAAGCTGCGTTAAGCTAATTTGGCACAGTGATGCAGAGGAGCCGCTGTTAGAAAACAGGATAATGATGAGAACATTATTGATAGTTTGTTACATTAGATTTTTCAATTTTCCTATGCACATTTCTCTTTGAAATGAACATAAAACTGTGTGATAGAGATATTCGATGGAAGGCGCAATTACGATAGATAACACTACCTATCACAACAGCCTAAATGAAAACACGAGATTTTAAGAATTATTCATTTCTTTTCAGCTGGTGATTTCACTGATCAAAGAAGCGAATAAAATCTCTGCGTCTCCCATTAGATACGGCGACCCGGACAAGGGTCGGTAAATCAATCTTTTATATTTCCACTTTTCTATAGAAAAAGGTTGTTTCTCTATGGGCTTACATATTTTAAACATAACTGCGCCTTTTCGCACTGGAAATATCTTTCTGTAAAAAGTAAGAGCTCATCCTCTTAGAGAGCAAGATTGGAATGCGGTAGCAAATTGTTAGACACATTAAAGACTGCTTTGCTATATCTCAAAACACAGCACAGATCTTGTCTAGAATAGTGCAAGCACATGATACTAGCGAACAATGAGCGCAAACAGTATACAATCCATGAAGAAGACAGAAACGCACTATTATTTTAAGAATACCTTGCTGCTCGAATGATATATTGGTCATAACAGGAAAACCAAAGGATGGAAAATCGGGTAGATCCCCGTCTCGTTCGCGAGTAAATACAGAATTAAAGGTTTGGTTAAGCACTTCGGCACTATCCTGCTCAGCAACTGCAGTGTTATCATCGTCGCGAAGTGTTGTTGTGTTGCTAGTGTAAGGATTAATGCATTTCCAAAATTGACGAGGGTTTGTGCGCAACATACCGGGAAGTGTGGTGTTAAAAAATTTTGCTTAGATTTAAAAACTTGGGCGTTATAAACCCTTTCGTATTCGTAATATTTCTTCCACGTACTATGGCTATTATTTCTTCTGGCAGCCCGAAAAAGCCATTTCTTCTTGTTATTGAGGCGTTTTATTGTGTTGTTGAACCAAGGGGTAGAAACGCGCTCACTCACAGTAATTTAGGAATGTACCGTTGGATGAGGTTATTCATTTTATTGTTATAAAGAAGCCAGTTAGTCTCGGTAGAACTTTGCTCAGTCAGGAACCAAGCACAGAAATTGTCCAGTTCACGGTTTATGCTGCTGTAATCGCCTTTATCATATAAAGTGAGTATTCTAGTTGATTT
This sequence comes from Amblyomma americanum, assembly GCF_052857255.1. Classification (NCBI taxonomy): domain Eukaryota; kingdom Metazoa; phylum Arthropoda; class Arachnida; order Ixodida; family Ixodidae; genus Amblyomma; species Amblyomma americanum. Next base: position 84,462,968 of record NC_135498.1, on the reverse strand, counting down.
TTTTTTCTTTTGTACGTAGGTGAGAAACTTGGCGAGGATTATAGAATGATCACCCAGTCCTGGAAGATATGAAAGGGATAACAGGTTCTCTGAATGGACCTTTAGTATCAGATCAAGTTTGCTAGATGATTGTGCATTTTGTCTTTTTGCGTTGGGGAAGAGACTAGTTGGCGTAAAGCAAAGGTTTGACATGTGCTCATAAAATGATATTCTGTGGAATTTGACGCGATCTCAGAAGAGCAAGAGCAGTTTATCGCAGACAAGTTAAAATCGCCTGATATGAAGACAGTAACATGCGTAACTTTCGAAGTTAAACTGGTAATAGCGTCATAGAATAGTGGAACGAACGAAGCGTTGCTGCCTGGAGCACGTTAAACACTGCAGATTAAAATGAGCGGGAAAGAGGCGGTTGAGCAGATGAACAATTTTCCAAGAGGTGGGCCAATTTTTAAACCGAAGCATTGAAGGATACGGTGGGTGGCTATCAGCACGCCGCCGCCTCGTTTGCCTTCGCGATCGCGCCGAAAAATATTGAAGTTCGGGAATATGTCCTGCACTTCTTTGTAAACTATTAGTTCATTAAGCCAAGTTTCAGTTAGAACATTGACATTGCATTGAGTGGTATCAGTGAGACTGGTGAGAGCATCGCGTTTGGGAACAAGGCTTCTTATGTTAGTGTAAAAAAAGATACAGAATTAAGAGCTGCGCGGTGCGAGGGACTGGGGGATAGCTATGGTGTGCAAGGTACACCCTGTTGAGAATCCTGATCAAATGTGTATGTGGTATTGCTATGGTCATCCTTTTGTGCCGCGGGATGATTTTCTCATGTTGTTCTTTTGCGAACTAGACGAGGATTTTACGAGCTAGGCGGGTGTTCTGCCAATACTCCTTGGAAATGCTATAATTGGTCCCTTTCATTTTCTTTGCATTAGTAAGTACCTGTTGTTTAATTTTGAAGTGCGCAAACCTTACCATTATTGGTCTAATTTTCTTACTGTCAAAACACCCGAGTCGGTGCACACGTTCGGTGAACATTGGTTCAACTGAAACATTAGGCTTTGCTTAGTATCACAAAATTCGATAATCAACTTATCCTTGTAGACCAAGTTATATTCACTATTAACTTCTACTGTACCACTGCCACCGGTCTGGTTCACACCATATAATTAGTCTGAATTTCATGCTTTTATTCGGTAAAGTGGCATTTTTAAAGAGTCTCTTTAAGACACGCCAAGAAATTGCCTATTTTGCATAATCCATAATGGAATTGAGGTTCCGTTCTGCTTTCTCAATAGAAATTCTTTGCTTCGAATCCGAAAAGCGGAACTTATTTCCTACTGCGATTTTCTCTGTTTTCTTAACGCAGAAGAACCGAGCACAGACCGATCAAATCGTGCATCGCAGCTATAAATAGTGGTGAATTAAAACCACCGCTACCAGAGACGGCAGAAACAGCGTTGAGATGGGTGTCTTCTCGTTCTCTGCTTAGCCTCTGTTAGCACTGTGTTTGAACGGCCATAAATTACGACACACTCGCATAATGTGCCGCTCTTATAGGGAGCAAACAGTAGCGCTTTTGGGGAATAAATAAAAAACAGGGCTAAAGGAGCATCAAAATAAAACTCAGTATTTAAATCTTTTCCTAGCTTGTATGGAGATTTTTTTTATTATGAAGATTGCTCTATAAAAGTGTGCACTCCGGCTTTCCAGCTTTAGGGGCAGTAGAAGCTGCACAGTTTGCGCCTTTTATTTCTTGCAATAAAAAGTTGCTGGCAACAAATTTTTTTGTTGTTTAGATGGCGCATTGTCACCATCCTTCAACACAACGAAATCAGTTTTCACTGAGTAGAAACCGATTTTTTTGACAATAATGTATAGGTGACAGAAAGCACAGACTGACTGAAATATATAAAGTTTACCTATTTAAAGAAGCACTTGAGTATTTTACACACAAGAAGCAGTAGTAAAATACAGGCATGCAGTTACAATTGAAATGTGAAATATTTGAGTAAACTATAGAAAACAGTCCTTTTATTGCGGTCGTTGACATATGCTAGAACTAAATCTTACGATTGGCGATAGGAATATTTGCAGCCTGGATTTCGAACCCTGCTAACATTATTCGGAAGTCATTCCACTGTATGTGTTTGTGTTTCGTACTTTAAAAAATTTTCGTAAGCCGCACGGAATATTTGGAACTGTCTCCTGTGTTTGGTGCAAGAACTTAGTGTCTATTCTTGGAAACGCGAAAAAATGCACCACCAGACGTTCTTTTTTTATGATGCCGTAGGCGCAAAGCTGAGCTCTCTGTATACCGGTGCTTTTCGCTAGAGTACTGAATGCAGCATGAGCAAAGACAGCTGCGGTGAGCTCTGTGTAATTATACAAAAAAAAATATCTGGAAAACGCCTCTTTTTCCTCAGTTTCGGCAAGACATGCTAAGAGCACCTTGACCGACAAAGGCTAAGCACAGATGCAACAAAACAGAAAGAAAAGCAGATGGCCGTTCACAACAGGAGTGATTAAACACAAATTGAGCTAAAAAATAAGGAATATTTCTCATAGTCCATATGTTCCCAATTTTTTAGAAATTTTCGTAAGGCAGGAGAATGAACCGTTGATAAATCTACATCAAAATTTTTTCGCTTAAAAAGCTGTAAAAAGGTGCTTTGGGCTTCCTTTCAGAAATGAGGGCTGTAATAAAAAAAATTTTAATTATCGCTATTCCAGGACGAACAGCAGGACTTCCTTTTACGCTAACATGAAATGCGTTCTCGGACCTTCCAGAGGAGACCTATACTGGAATGTCATTACAACAGTGCGTATTATCTTCCGCGGTAAATGGAAGGCAACATTTCCCATGATGTCGTCCCCGGCTTATTACCCAGTGTGTCACTCATGCTGCATATGTAGAGGACAAAAGCCTTTTCCTCGTGTAAAGGTAATCCTTTAATGCCATACTTTAGGACGCCGATAGCAATTCTTATTTCATTCTTTCTGTCCTTCAGTTGATGTAAGCATACTTTTTTGAAGGATTTATTTTCGTGCAGTTCTATATGGCGATGCTGAGACGAGGACACCTCATGCCGAAAGAAAAAAAAATCATTTCTGGTCGGCACGTGCCCTTAGATTCGAAAATATAAGGCCAGAGTTTTCCACCCTTCCACCATTGGACTCTAAAGAGGAAGGTGAGTTTCTCTCCAGTTAAGGCCTTCATCCTCCGACAATAGCGAGTAACTATGAAACATATATAATTGATCGTCTCACGAGCCCACACCCACGCTGCTGCAAAAATCAGTGTTCGATTCACATATTATTTCAAGCATATTTTTAGACCAAATTAAAAACCAGCTCAAAAAGCGTTGTTTTTACTTAAGATTCACGCCCTTTTTCAAATCTACTGGTTTAGTTTTAGGAACTCTAATAAGTTAGAGGCACTTTGTATTGCTTCAGCATCAGGATTCAGCATTCCGATTTAGGATTCAGAATTCAAGATTCAGGATTCAACATATTGGAAATTAATACACGCCGTTATCGCTTACGAACCATTGAAGTTGGCCACCAGTGTGAATTACCTTTGTCGAGTGCCATTATTGGCGCATTTAAAGCATAATTTTTCTTCTCTAGTTTTTACGAGCTCCGTTTGGGTTGCAGTGCTACTCTTGAAGGCACGTAACTTCCAGGTACTATAAGGAGAGATTTCTTCTATGCTATTATTAGCTCGAAGAAATAATTGTAAAAGCCTATGCATTCGAGTCTTGGAGCCGGTGCTGCGAAAGGCAATGGAGCTGCAGATTACAGGCGATTATTCACCACAATAATGAGAATGTTTTTTGTTGCTACGGAGAAGATTTTAAAATGTGATGTAACCCAGCGAGAGATTTAATAGAGAAACCTGAGCCTAGATAGGGTTCTTTCAAAGCAGATGCTACGTCTCCGCCTTCAGAGCGGTATTCATAGCAGGATGAACCGACAGTAGCAATTTTTCCATATTCTAGGAAAGCAATAAGACCGTAATGCTGATGCGTACATGATTTCATGCATGTTAGATTCCTCCATTCTGTCAAGAACCACCGGAAACCCTCAATATGAGATGTAAAATTGGACACACGTGAAATTATCATTTCTTTATGTTTGCTGTTTTCCTACTTTTTGAAGCTGAGTCAGCGTGAAAGCGCGTAATCGCCTATGGATCATTTCTGCTTGAAAATCGCTCTTGAAATTGTGTTGATGCAGTCCGCAGGAAAGAGTAGATGTCACTTAGCGCAGTTAATAAAGCCGTTCTTCATGAATAAGCAGATGAGCACGTAAAAAGCGCTATTCGTTCCTGTCATACCCAGGTACTTCGCCCAGGCGCTATGAATTCCAAGGCTGTTCTCATCGCGGTGGCCATTTTTGGCTTTCTGATATCAGGTAAGCAGCACAAATAAATTTTGTTTACCTCTAGAAGCACTCTTCGCACGGCGTTGAAACTACATACGCTCTAAAAAGTCGATGATTTTTGTTAAGTGCACCGATATTATCGATGAACGAATATTTTGAGGCAGCCGCTAACAAATATTTGTTGAACACGAAGAGAAAAATAGTGTAACCGTGGTAATATATTCATTAAGAAATAAGGCGCAGTTAGACTTTCACAAAGATCGAGAAGCACAACCTAATGCACATCATTCGATTATACCCTCAAACATTCCAGTTGCGCGCCCATATAGCGGATATGAATTATCCGTGAGAGGATATTTACGAGGGGGCTCGTACGCCGAGGTGAGACAATGGGACAGCATTGATAACTGCCTTTTCGCGTCGGCAGCACTGGCAAGCCAAAAAGAGAGGAAGACCACAGCTGTGCCATCGAGGTATTTTAGTGCGAATAAAATGTAAGTGAATCTGTTTTTTCGTCCGTGAAGAAGGGTCTCCAAGAAGGAGTCAATTAAAAGGTACACTGAACGGACCACTTTGCGCAGAAACTATATAGCAATGAAAATTGACCTCTTGAAGGACCAACCTATGTGTTTACCACATTTTTTGGACCCTTTTCAGAGGCTATGGTAACCAAAGCTGAAGTTGCTACAGAAGCAAGGGCTGAAGCCGTGGCAATCGAACGTGCTGAGGAAGGTCCACAACAGGCCGAAGGACGCATTAACGGAGCTCTCTTGGATTCACTGTCCGCTGGTCGCATTGATTACAGCGTCCAGGACTCCTAAGGAACTGCCTTACATCTCTTTTTCTAAAGATATGCACAACACTTCTAAGCCGTCTTCACTTCATGCTCACAACTTCAGCTGTGAGGAGAGCGGTTAATGCAGACCTAATGAAATAAACACGAGTGAAAAAGGTACAAAGCGTGCGTTCTTGTTTCTTAATGGTGGATTATGTTTATTATTTGCTCCATCAAACGCTAAAACGAGACACAGAGGAATCCTTTTGCGCGCAAGTGAGGAGAAGCAGGCGGGAAGAACAGTGTTCGGCCTGCAACTGCCCAGACGGCGATAATAGAACAGGGAAAGAAAGAAATAGGCAGAAATGGGAAATAGGGTTTTACAAAAATCTGCGGCACTAAGTTTGCCCACCTACTGCAGAGGTCGTGTTAGCAAAATAGTTGCATTTGTCTGGAATATTTCAGTAGAAGGCAGCTGCCTTGGGTAATGTCCTGAGTACTCAAGCAACAACCAGGCAGCAACATCCGTTCAGTGACATGTACTTGTGGTCTTAGTTCTGCACTCAGCTATGACGCACCCAAGTTTCTGAGATTAGCGGCACTGTAAAACTAGTGCCACATCAGGATGCACTCTCTGCTTCACAAAGCCTACGTTTCCTTTCGGCGGCAATAAATCGCCTGAAGGCACGACGTCCACTTGCTGTCCGGAGCGATGGGCTTCACTTAAAATTGATTCTTGTTGCCTTTTGACTTATGCAATGTGGAGAAAAGGTACCGCTTCGCTGCGGCTGTGACTTGCCTGAGCGCGGTTTAAATTGTTATTAGGGCGTTAGTAACATACTTTTAACTTTTAAGAATTTTCAAAACGCAATTTCCCTAGCCGCTATGACCCAAATTCTTTTCAACGTCACACGTCCTCGTTGAAAACCACCCGCTCTCAGAGCTACGCGGGGCAAACTTATTCGAGTCACTCCGTCGGGCACGCCTCTGGAGATCTTACTCTTGCATGGGCTACTACAGCGAGTACCGATGGGTATCACGATGCGGGCAGGGCAAATTCTTCTGGAATATGTGGGTTGTAGTGACGCCTCGTGATAGAAATCTCTTCGCAGCGTTTCCTTTTCGAAGAGGGCGCGTGGACGTTCAAACTTTTTAAGCCACAGAGCCGAAGAAAGTAGCGTTCTTGAAATCCTAGAAACGCATATAGCTCTTATTACCAGCAGAACAGAACGCTCGTATTGCAATCCAGAACACAAATGTAACTGTAAGAAGATTGGCTATTGAACTTATTTAAACAGGTTGGTAGTTAACGTGATCGCCCAGTTTTTTTATGCCTGCAAAAACTGGTATGAGCAGTTCTCGACAAAGCCATCGAATACTGCTCTCTGGCGAACTTTTCGTGCAATAGAACATGGTTCCCGTCGGCCTGACGCAGCGGCCACAGCATGCTTCGCAGCTAACTTAGCTTAGGATGATTAACCCAGAGAGGCTGCGTGGAAGTTTTTCCCCAAGTATGATGTTGCCTCCAAGGGTCATAGGAGCCCCCTTGCCTGCCATTCCAGCATATCTCGATAAGCTCCCATATACAGCCGGCGCCGACAGAATTGCAAGCCTATTTTCAATGCGCGAGTTTCTAGCAGCAATAGACGAGGTCGTCGCAAGACTGCGCCCAGTCCGGGCTCCATTCCGTACGAGGATTACAAGAATTTAACTCCCGCTGTACTGCCTCAACTCCTCGCCACCATTAACAAGGTATGGAAAGAAGGCGTCGTACCAGAAACCTGGAAATTGGCTATTGTAATCCCCATACCAAAGCCGGGAAAGCCGCCGATAGATTTCGGAAATTTCCGGCCTATATCGTTTAAGCCAAAATTATGCAAGCTTACCGAAAAAATTCTTGCCACATGACTGTCATGGTAGCTTGAGCTGTGCCGCCGCACCAACTCTCGCACCAACTCTCGCACCAACGAAGTTCAATTCCAGCATTTGACGAGGGCTCAATGGGATCGTCTAGAAGCTGTTAATCGAGAGGCAATGAGGGTCATCACTTGCCTTCTCCGCATTCCCCCGATCGTGGCGCTCCAAGAACATGCGCAGCTGAATACACTAGATGAGCTGGTGCAGCAACGACGCGATGCTCGCCGCCTAAAGTCAAGCCTTACACACACAACGTGTGCACTCAGGGCATATGCTTCATCGCACTCCATTCTACAGCCACCCCCGCCAGTTCTTCCTCCTTGGCGTTTTGTGCAGCTAAGCGACAACAAGCCAATTGATCTACGTCGGCCATCATCGCGATCGAATTACAGAGCAAGAAGCCTAACTGCCGCATGGCTCCATCGTTATGTACGTTGACGCAAGCATCAAGGCCTGCGAAACAACGGCAGTTTACTGTCCTTGCAAGCCTACTCAAAACAAAACGTCAAGGTTTCGCCTCTCAGAACCTCCTTCCTCCTTCTGTGCGGAGATGCTTGCGGTTCAAGAGGCACTTTGCTCTGTGGCCGCCGTTCCCATGCTACCCACGGCCCGCATTGTTATTTGCACCGGCACCCTTCCCGACACACGCCTACTACGACTAGTCAGTCGCACCCCAGAAATCTGCCAAGACATCCATCGTCTAGCGGCACGCATCCCGCCGCAAATCAGTATTGAGTGGGTCCCGCGTGACCTCCTGAGCGCACAAAGCCGCGCAGATTCTGCGACCCGCCTTTCGACCGCAACCTTGTCTTTGCCTCGAATCCTCACACTGATGACACCACCCCCCTTTAAACAAGAAAGGAACACCTCCGGCGCCGCACACGTGCTCTAAACCCTCCGTGTGCGGTAACCCTCCCCCGTGGTCTTACCCGTGCAGCGGAGGTTCCGCTTCGGAGGATACTTGTCGGGGTTGCCATAACTCCAGCCGTGACACGCAAGTGGCCGCATTTCAAATATTGATATCCCCGCCCCGGGTGTCCAGTCTGCAAGAACAGAGACTGTGAGGCGAATATCCACCGCCTGTTGTGGGACTGCCCGGCGCTAAAGCCGACGAGAATTCGGCACCTGGCGACAGTGTAACTATCACCGGACAATCCGTGCTGCTATATTGCCCGGACACAGGGTATATATCATCGTTCACTTCTTGATTTCATCAAATCAGCCCACCTTCTATCATTTATTTAAGCATCTTACTCATCTCTCACTTCTTAGTTTTTTTGTGCCCTGAAGCAATAAACATCGCGTCAAAAACATAATAATAATTGGCTTTTTGGGGGAAAGGAAATGGCGCAGTATCTGTCTCATATATCGTTGGACACCTGAAGCTAGCCGTAAGGGAAGGGATAAGGGAGGGGGTGAAAGAGGAAAGGAAGAAGGAGGTGCCGTAGTAGAGGGCTCCGGAATAATTTCGACCACCTGGGGATCTTTAACGTGCACTGACATCGCACAGCACACGGGCGCCTTAGCGTTTTTCCTCCATAAAAACGCAGCAGCCGCGGTCGGGTTCGAACCCGGGAACTTCGGATCAGTAGTCGAGCGCCCTAACCACTGAGCCACCACGGCGGGTCTCGCTTAAAAAAAAACAAAAAACAATCCCGATATCTCGCAAGTTCTGTTTTAGATCCAGTGGTTAACTTTCGCTTAGACAACCTGTGATTGGTTATATAAGTTTGTGATTTTGATCAGCCTCTCATCAATAATGTGATAATTTCTAGCTAAAAAATTCTAACTGGAATGTATAGGAAAATGCAAGTGCATGACGACGGCTAGATCTCAAACATCGACCTCCACTTATAGAGACTTATTCTCTAAATTTGTGTGCGTCGGCGGCACTGTCCAACCTTGCATATTCGAGTAGCGCAACCTTTATTGTATTCATCAACACAAATTGTGCGTATTGGTGGTGACTGGGCCCATCGTCTAAAAAAGCAAACATCATGTCGGACGCGATCCATCGCGATGGCGGAAACGCTGAAAGAAAGAGAACACTAATCCCAATTTGTGGAGCAAACGATTGGAAGAAGACAGCTTTGGCCTACTTGCCCACTTTTAGTCGAACTTCACCTACACAAATTCCCCATGGTCAGTATCAGTAACGATGTCAATAAAAAATTTGAGGACACTTCAGCTCGCCTTTGAGAGGAGAACGCCTTTGCGTTATGTGGCCGCCTCAGCTTGTCGCCAGCCGGCCGAGGAGAGGGGGCGGGTGCTTGTTGACGGTTTAACCGCAGCCGCGATCGGCAGAAGAGCGTGCGGAGGAGAAACATGAATCGGCTCAGCGCGTTGACAGCTCAGCTGCACTTTGCCCCTGCCTCTGGTGCTCGCGTACGGAGCACAGAGGATATATCTTTTACCACAGAGAATACCATACAGAGAATCCTTTACCAGAGAGTGCATCCTTTGTGAACGCCTGCCTGATCATTTGGTTGATTTAAGTCTAAGGTTGCCCTTAGTCTGTTAGCGATTACCTCAGTAAACACCCTGTAGGCTACAGATAGTAAGCTCATCGGCTTGAAAATCTTCATGTCCTTGACATTCTCCTTTCTTATGAAATAAGATAATGTTAGCGTTCTTACAATCCTCTAGTACGGTCGAAATCATAAGGCAGTGCGCATACAGCTTCGAAATTTGCTCCAATTTTTGCGCTGCTACAAATCAAGCAAATATTTCTGAACAACCATTGAAGTACGGCGAAGCATGATATGAGAAACTTTCTTGTGATCGAGAAGTACTGGGGTATGTGGCAAATGTTGCACGCGCTTATTTCTATCTGTGTTATGAAGATAGGTCAATACATAAACAGGGACTCAGGAATGAAAACGAATTAACTACTCAATCGATTATTGAATCCACTATTCTAATCTCTATTTTTTAAATGAATCAATCGCTTATTTTAAGTGGTTAGCAATACTGCAATGGTTAGAATGCTATTAAACCGGGACCAAACGATCGTTTGGTCGTTTTTGTATATGAATGTACAAACAATTTAACAAGGAAAGCTAAAGAAACAGGAAACGGAACTTTGATGGCGATAAAAAAGACATGTGTCAGCAAAGCCAGCGCATTAAGACAAACCCTGACAAATAGACAGAAAGCGTACTGAAACATCGCCGTGTATAAGGTTCCTGCACACTTCTGGAGCATAATTCAAAGCGCAAGTGGCAGGGAGAGAGAAACAAAACAGTGATGATGTTCATATGTGAATGCCAGCTAAAGAACTAAAGATTTCAATTGGTTCGAAAAAAAACTTAGAGCTTTGATATATGTTTTGACGGTTAGTGCAAGTTCTATAGGCAAATTGGATGGTGTCGATTGTTCGAAGAATGTGCTCTGAAAGGAAAACTGGCCTGGATAATTTCTTCGCAAAGCGAATGTTAACGAGTCTCAGCAGTTCTCTGCACAGAATGTCATTGTGTTCAAGTTTGTAAAGGAAAAGAGCATCTGCCGGCACTCGTTGACGTCTCAAATTAGAAAAACTTGCAAGATTAGACATCTAAAGGCCTAATCTGCTTTCAGGTTACCGAAGCGGTGCAGGAAGGTGACCAAAACGACATTCTGTAACATTTTTATACGGTCAGTGTCGAGCCTACACATTTCAAACCCGGCAGTTTATCTCTATTCGTGAAAACGCACACATTGAGATGACTAAGAATTTAGCCAAAAAAGGAGACGTTGAAAATCTCTTGAAAATCTGGACGCACCGAAAAGACAACGAACAGCGCTCCGAGTAACCTTTTGAGACAGGCCAAAAACGTTAGAGAAAAATTGATGGGTCTCCCCATCGCACGTATTGGCCGCTTTCAGCAAAGCTGTCCTTTTGGCAATGCAGGAGTAAGGCCGTTGCTTTTTTTCGTGACTGTAGGAGACCACTTTCGCTTTCGCTGCATTCAAAATTGGATACAGGATTGTAGCACTACCAATGGTACAATGATATCAGACTTGAAAGCATTGCAGTTCGAAGAATGCTCACTTCCTTAGGTAATTTTGCCATCGGCATGCAGCCAAAACTAAGAGATCGTTTTGGCAGTAGCAACATCGCTGACAAAACAAAGGGGACCTAATACAGATTCATCGGGCACAACTCTAGCTAATATTTTTCATAATATTATACAAATAAGTTATTCTAGACAAAGGTGTTGGTGCTGGAGGAATTGTTCCCTTGAATTTTTTAAGCAAATGACTGATTGTATCAGGGTGCCTAGTCCAGAATAGTATTAGCTGACACTGCCGCCCTCACTAGTTCGATGAAGCGGACATGGTCCTCAAACTGCGAGCAAGTCACAGCGCAGCCGCATTTCATCCACGTAAGTAAAGTTGCAAATGAACCTGTTTGGTTTGACATATTAATCTTCATTAGTGTCCTACTCATTGGAACAAAGAGCACTCGTAGCAAAAATCATGCGTACAGATAGGGCGACGACAAGCAAGCAAGGAACATGCAGCCTTATGTTGTTCGTTTACTGTAGTAGCGCACCAATGAATTTAAAGTCACCCCTGGATCGTTCGCTGAGAATTGTGCACTAATTCTGGATTGATCTGACTGGTCCAGACTAAATTATATAGACTGACGATTCCTCCACAAAAGCTGCGAAAAGAGCAAACTATTTCGCGTCTATGCATGTAACTTTATTCTAGATTCGAATGTCTGGTTCTATTACCCACTATTCTTTTTTAGTAGACTAAACCCTTATACTTGCTTTCAGGTACAGGGTTTATTATTGCCTTCAAGGTTTTGCAAAGTCTTAACAGCTGCAAATCGCAGATAACATTCGTAGGCAACAAACTGATATTTAGGCCTAACTTCTCTCAGTGCGCTTCCACTGCACAAATTTGAACATCGGGGGATCCGCTAGGTGGCGCCGCCCTGTTTAGCTGGCTGCCAATCGAGCTCCGCTTTCACCTGCCCCTGGCCTAATCAAGGGCTTCGCCCGCCCCTGGATTTCCTCTCCATCGTTTCCGGAAGGCTTCCGAAGCACGTGGATACCATCGGCATCACGGCCCGCTGCCGGGCTGGCCCTTCAAGCGCCTCCAAAAGTCTGAAGCGGCGCGGCGCCTCGCTAACCCTAACGCGCCGCGCCTGCACCTCTGCAATGCAGCGTCTCACGAAGCCCCTGCAGCCCAGACCCACTGATGCCGCCACCGCGGGGCCTACTCCAACCGCCCACGCCACCGCGCAAAATCCTGTCGCAACCAACACTGTGAGCGACGCTGGGAGCTCCGGATCGACGGCCGCGGCGCAGCCGGCAGCGTTCGTCGTCGCCGCAGCGTCCACTGCTCGCCAACTCCACGCTCTAAGAGACGTCAACACCTTTGGGCCCATAGACGCGTCGCAGCCGCCTGCGTTCGTCGACACCGCCGGTGCCGCCGCGCCTACACCAGCCACATTACCCGCTGACATCAAGACCTGCAGCCCGGCACCAGCGTCGCAGATTGCGCCTCAGGCTGACGATTCGTCGGCAGACATGGACTTCATGGCGTCCCCGGTAGACGACACTCCATCCCCGGAAATCGGCTGGAGCACCATCGGTGCCAGCCGTAAGCCTGCTTCCGCCACCCGACCCCGCTCCGAGCTCATCACTGTTGGCATACAACTCCCTCCTGGTACCCTCAATCCCAAGCTGCCTCTCTACGACGTGCTCGCCGCAGTCACCTCCGCTGCGCAACTTTCCTCCAAGACCAGTGCAGACATCACCCTTCAGGCCAAGTCAGCCCAAAGCCTTGTGTTTTTAAAAACTCATTCTCCTCTCACCGCCCACCTCCTACTTTCTATCACGCACCTTCACCTTCACGGTAAGCCTGTCAGCATCAAATCTTATTCCCCCCATCCTCCCATCTCATGCCTCGGCGTCATCCATAACGCCGGTGGCCACTTCACTCCTGATGAGCTCATGCATGATCTACAATCTTTCAAAACAGATATTCTCGCTGCTCGCATGATGGGATCCACTCAATCAGTGCTCATAACGTTCGCTGGTACCGTCATCCCCCACTTTGTATATTTCAAACGCGTTGCCTTCCGGTGCCGTCCTCATAAACCTAAGCCTCCCACCTGCACCCGTTGTCTCACTCTAGGCCACCGCGCCCACCAATGCCCCCAGCACAGCGTTCCGGCAAAGTGCCGTCGCTGTGCTGCTCCTCTACCCGCTGACCCTTCCGCTCATGTGTGTGCCCAGCCCTGGTGCGTTCATTGCCAGGTGAACACCAACCCCTCCCTCGACCCCACTTGCCCCTTCCTCCTTGCTAACCAACGCGAGTGTGCTAAAGCTGCATAGCTCCGACGCCTAGCTTTGCGCCGGGCCACTCAACCCCCCTCCTCCTCCTCCTCCTCTAATCATGAATATCCATCAGCTCCGATCACGTCACCACCAGGCTCCTTCGCCGCCATAGTTAAAGGATCCTCGGTGCCAGCGTCCCTCTCTTCCACTACACCACCCTCTCCATCCTTGACTGACGCGAGCCGCTGCTTCGACCTCCGGCTCGCAATACTGGAACGCCAGCAGCGAGAGCAGCAGCGCATTTCCCACGATCTACAACAGCAGATACATGCCTTGACTGAAACCCTCCAGACAACCACCTCCTCTCTTACCTCCCAGCTTAGCAAGCTAAATGAGCACCTTGCCACGTTCCCCACTCCCTCCTCCAGCGCCCAGGTCGCCCCTTTGGCTGACCTTGTCGAAACCACCACACAGGCACATCACACTCGCTTGGTTCAGCTGGAAACTTTAAGCCGTGGTAAAAACAGCGCAGCGACGACAGACACAGAGAAGACAGAAGAAGACGGACAAGCGCTGAAGAAGTTTTCGGTCTGCAACAAGAGTTCACATCTATGCTCCAATCCGTCCATGAGTCACTGCCCCCGGCAAAAAAGAAGGAACGCGTACCATCGCGTTCCTCTCCACTCTCATAATGGCGTTTGGCGAGGACCTCGAAATTGTGCAGTGGAACTGCCGAAATCTTTGCCACAATAAGACCCCCCTCCACCAGTACCTACTCACCCGCCCCTCTCTGCCTCATTTTCTTCTTCTCCAGGAGACCCGGACGGCCCGCAATGTCCCAGGCTACCGCCCCTACCATGCCACTACGGCCACGCCACTTGCGTCTATTTATGTACGCAGTGACGTGCTCGTAGAGCAAATTGACATCCGCTCCACCCTCCTTAAATATTTAGTTTGTGTGGTTTATTACCACCCTTCTTCCCGCATCTCACTCGTCCTTTTGTCTTTTTACAACCCCCCTGTCACTTCCTCTTTATTCTCTGCTCTGGGCAAATTCCTTCACTCTCTTCCTTCTACCTCCCATCTCCTCTTTGGTGGTGACTTTAATGCCCCTCACACACTCTGGGGCTACCCACAAACCCTCAAACCCGGCCGCCTCCTGCATTGTCTGGCCCAGGAACGCCACCTCACCCTTCTTAATACTCCTGGCTCTCCTACTCGAGCGGGCATTGCCTCACAACGCCCCACGACACCCGACCTCACTTTCTCTCGGGGTTCACTTTCCTTTCACTGGCAGGTGACAGCCGAAACTCTTCTAAGTGACCACTTTCTCATCCATATCACCACCTCTCTTTCCCACATCCCTCGCTGTCATCCGGTTATTCACACTGACTGGCATGCTTTTCGCACTAATCTCGCCTCCGACTCCTTTCAATCCTACGACGACTGGACGTCGCGCATCTCTGCAGCGCTCACGTCCAGTAGCCGTCGCGTTCGCTCTCGTTACCCAATCCAGGACCCAGATCCACACCTTATCCGTTTATGGCGTCGCCGTAAACGTCTTCAACGCTCCTTTCGCTCCCAACCACACAATGCCCAACTTTCCTCCCGGATCACTGCTCTGCGGGCTGAGATCGTCGCCCACTGCGCCTCCCTCGAGCACTCTCGTTGGAGTGCTCTTTGTGATGGCCTTGATTCTGCATTGCAATCGCGATCCGCATGGTCTCTCTTTAAATCCCTCCTTGGCAATAAGCCTGCCCTTGCTCCCACTCTAGCTAAAGCCGTCACTCAGGGGACTCCCTCCGAAGTTTTTGATCAACTCGCCTCTCTCTACCTCCCGCCCCCTCTGGCACCCTCCTACCCGGTGTACTCAGGTGGACCTAACCCCGATCTGGACCAATGCTTCACTCTCCGGGAGCTCGAATCTGCTCTGGCTGCTAATTCTACACGCTGGGATCCCGGTGAGGATGCCATTACATACACCACACTTCGTAACCTTCCTGACTGCGCCAAAGAATTCCTCCTTCAAACCTACAATGAGGCCTGGGAGAGCGGCAGCTTGCCGAGCTCCTGGACATCCTCCCTTATTTCTATGATTCCAAAGCCGGGCAAACCACCCTCTTTCTCTAACCTCCGCCCAATCTCCCTGACGTCGTGCGTTGGTAAGACCTTTGAGCGAATGGCTCTGACTCGCCTCTCTGATTTTCTTGAGGCACGGGAGTTCTTCCCCCATTCTCTCATTGGCTTCCGACGCCGCGTCTGTGCACAGGACATGTTTCTGGTTCTCCAGCAAACGTTCCTGTCCCCTACACCCACTCAAATTTACGCACTTGTGACTGTCGATGTTCGCAAGGCCTTTGACGGTGTTTGCCACGATCACATCCTTTCTCAACTCGCCTCTTTGGATTGTGGCTCCCGCATGTACTCCTATATCCGCTCATTCCTCTCTAAACGTGTGGCTCGCTTTCGAGTAGATACCCACTTGTCTAACCCACACCACCTCACCCGTGGCACTCCTCAAGGTGCTGTTCTCTCTCCTACCCTTTTCAATCTCGCTATGGCCCCACTCGCCTCCCAGCTAGCTGAAATTCCCGACCTGCATCATATATTTTACGCCGATGACATCACTCTCTGGTGTTCATCTGGCTCTCCCGGTCACCTACAGGACACCCTGCAACGTGGCCTAGATCTCATCGACTCCTTTCTCACCACCGCTGGCCTCTCTCCTGCTCCTGAGAAATCCGAGCTTCTCCTTCTCAACCATTCCTCCTACCAGCGCTCACACAACCACTTCGTCTCTCTCCACCTTTCTGGCTCTCCCATTCCTGTCGTCACACAGTGCAAAGTTCTTGGCTTCCCTTTGCATGCGGCTAAGAATGTGCAAGCCCTCCACCGCGCTGTCACCACCTGCCACTCTAACTCACCTCCTGCGGCGCGTGGTCACTCGACGCTCAGGTCTCCACGAGGCTCACGCGTGCCGCGTTGCCCACGCGCTGGCCCTCAACAAAGTCTTGTACTTTGCACCCTACGCTTCCTTCAATGAGACTCAACTTAACGCTCTCGAGACTGCCCTTGTGGGCCTCTACAAGGCAGCTCTCAACCTCCCTATCACTACCTCTACCACTAAGCTCTTTGCCACAGGCCTCTTCCATCCTCTTCGTTCTCTTCTCAGTCTCCATCGTGACTCGCAACTTGCCCGGCTTTCCCTTACCCGTCAGGGTCAGTGGTTATTGACTCAAGCGGGTATCTCGCCCATTCCAATCTCCCCGTTTACCTCTCCTATTCCCACCCCCGCTCCCAATCTTCGTATCCTTCCCCTCCCGACCAACATGTCCCCCGTCCTGCACGCCGGACGTCGTCATGCGGCCGCACAGCACCATTCCCCTCTCTTTGATACCCAGGGTGTAGCTTACACGGATGCCTCCTTCGTGGCTCCTCGAGGTTCCTGCGGCTACGCCCTGTACCATCCACACCTCCCTGCTCCTGAAACCCACACCAGCGGGCCGTATCTACACCCTCCAGACGCATTGCCCTCGATGTCCTCGCCATTGCGCATGCCCTCCAGTCATTTGCCCTCCTTCCTTCTCTCCAAGAGTACACAGTCTATTCAGACTCACAAGCCGCTATACACCACATACAGAAACGCACCCTGACCCCTTCTCTCCAACAGGAGGTCGAACGAGCGGTCTCCGCACTGCAGCCTTCCATCGTTTTCCTCCGCTGGGTCCATGGGCATTCAGGGATTGACGGCAATGAGCTGGCCCATCAGCTCGCCCGCGACACACTTTTCCGGGCACCGTTGATCCCCTGGCCCAAGCCCTCGGAGGACGGTGGGAGGCTCACCCTTCGCCGCACCATAAAAGAGGTCTACCTTGAGCTCCGCCTCGACAAACGCCTTTACCCTCCCCCTCATCCATCACTCACGGTGCCGGAGTCTCGCCTTCTTCGGCACATTCAGATGAATGCAGTTATCACCCCGTCCCGCCTCTTCCTCTATCGCTATCGGTCGGACCCTTCCTGTCCCAACTGCCCCTGCATCTATGCGGACCCGGCCCATTGCCTCTTCTGTTGCCCGGCTGCTCAGCAGTCGGGTTCCTTCCCCCCACCCTTTCTATCCATCACCACCTGGCTCGACTGGCTTGGCGCTGAAGGGGAAGAAGAACAGCGGCTTCTGGTCGCCCAGGCGGTCGACATGCTCGGCCTATAAATTATGGTCGAATAAAAGTCTTTACTACTACTACTTTGAACATCCGATTGCACTAAGTTGAAAACCGTAATCTATTCTTAATTAACATGTGTTGTTTAAGCAGGACACGAACATTAATGAAGTGTGACCAATGTGATCTCGAGGAAAACCTAGAAAAGGCGGGCACAAAATTTCTCGTGTTCCTGTAATTGTCATATACAAACACCTAATTACTCGCGTTGGTCTTGTTATGCGGATGAGATATTGAGCAACAGTTCTCGCTACGTGGTTGCTGACAGAGCAAAACTTAAGATAACACTGATGCTTTGATATATATATATATATATATATATATATATATATATATATATATATATATATATATATATATATATATATATCGGATCGCTCTTGCAGCGCTGGATACTAAACCTTCTTTCCAGAACTGGTAAAATTCACAGTAATTATTTAAAAATGCAGTGTTGTTCCATCCTGCCCATATTGCTGGCATGTGTTTTGTGGCTAGGAGTAGGTTCTATAGTAATTCGTCATCAGCTTGAGCCATTCGCCAACCATTCATGTTTGTCTTTGGTAATTCTTAGCACAATGTGACCGCTAAATTTATAAATGAGCCGAGATTTTTCAGGCAACTACATATTAGCCTGAAGGGCTTAGTTACGATCCTTGTAATAGTCGAAACACTATTTGGCGCGTGCTCGATATATAAAACGTCCACAAATTTTTTAACCGTTATTTTTATTAGTAGGTTTAAAGGTACGAATTATAATACGGGAAGAATGAACTGTTCTACAGCCGAAGGTGTGAGATAAATACTGAACTAGATTATATCATAATTCTGAAGTATTCTCACGCTGTTCCTTTCCATAAAAATTCTCCATTTCACCGATTCATTGTTCAAAATATCAGGTCAGATTGCTATTAGTTTTGGACCTAAAGGTATTTTACGCATCTTATGTGTTCCATTTATAAGACTGTCAAATATCGCTGGCTGGCGACAAACAGAGCGGAAAACTTCTATCAGTAGTCCCTCTTCTGATATTCGTCCCTTTGAAGATGAACAACCTCCCTGTCCGCCCGTAGTGCCTCGGTAGAAGCCTTGATATTTCTGGTCTTATTGTTTGATAGTTGACGCACGTGCCTACGGGAAATTAAAGCTGTTTTTTCTATTTATTCTTTCTTCTGCTTGTTTGGTCTGACCAGGTTAATCAGGCCTACTGTCATTTGTAATAGGATTAAAACGTTTATCTTGACATGCAAAAAAACATATAATAAGAGAGGTAGCTTTAAACGAAATCCAATCAAACCTTTATCTTGACATGGATGAAACGAGCCAACTCATATTGTTGCCTCAGAGATTGAGGAGTAATAGTGTGCGTGGTTTACTGACCCGTTATATGCATTGTCAGAGACCCAAGCTTTATATGTGATAAATGAGGTTGACGATGTGGACTCTTTGAATGGCATTCCAATTTAATTTTTGCGGAAACACACAAAGAACAAGCACTCAGCAGCTGCACAGTATCACATGTGGGCTTTGGCTAATATGAAAACCCTTCCCTGAAAACAGCTTGAATAATCCCTGGCAGGACTATTTCAGGCTAACGTAGTTCCGCTTCATTCATTGGAGGATGCCTTTCAATCAAACGACAATCTTTTTAAATTTAACGAATCTTCCCGCACAAATGGCATTAGGTTAAGTAAATAATATTGATGGAGTAATGTTGTTACGTGAGGGCAAGCAGGTGAAGACAGGACTACATGACACATGCCGATGGAATGATTTAACTGCGCTGGGCCTAGCGCGAGCGCTCCGTGCCGTGCTCCGTGACAATATCACCTATTTCGCGTCTGACAGCATTCTTTCGTTTCAAGCAATTTCAATTATTCTTCTCTTCATTGTGAAACTGCAAGACACTATAAATGCAGTAGACTGTTAAAGCCTGCTGGCTCAAAAGCAGTCTCATGAACTCATCTGCAGAAGATAACAACTGGAGCCTAAAAATAGTCATTTTTAATAGAAAAGCCTTATGTCAGCGCTGAGCGAACGCGGCGGCTCAGAGAACTTTATTGATCTAGAAGAGGCCCCATACAGCGCCGATTTTTGGAACACTTGCAGTGGTGGAACACATATTTCTCATTGCAGTACTTTCGATGGTTAACTTTTCTATTACCTTCTTAGCACATAGTTTTTGTAAGATATTCTGCGATTTGCCGTCTTTGACATCTATGCGTCAAAGATTTGTGCTGGGCCATAAGTGTATTTCAGGACACAAATCCTTTATTCGCAATAATTTTCTTTGGGCTCAGTCATGGGCAGCATTTCTTAATTATTTATTTTGCAGTTTTAGTGCTGACACTTCATAAGATCTAGAAGCAACGCGCAATAAATTTTCTGTAGTTGTAATGAAATTCCAGCTTCTGCTGATCAATATAAGTCGCTCGAAATGTGACATACTCTGAACGCAGCCGAACTGCTGAATTTTGCTGTATTGTAGCTGGGTTACCGTCTATATTTTGGTGGGCGTTTTTAGTTATTTGCTCAATAAGAAAGTAGAATAATCCCGACCACTTATTGCTCACGAGACGCTTACAGTAAGGTTTCAGGAAGTAAGAAATCAACCAAGACTTAAAGTTAACTGGAGTGACTTTCCACCTTAAAGTATCGCAAACGCAGTTTTGGAAAGCGAAATATGGGACACCATTGCAGTTGACACCTAAGAAAACTGTGTTTCACGTACTATATAAGCGGCAAAGTAAGTTGTAGTTCCATCTATGAAGGTGGAACTGTTTTGCGAAAAAAGGCGGAGCTACAAAGTGGGTCCTCAGGTGAACTTTGGTTTAGAGTGGCGTTAGCATTGCTCTCACTTCAGTATTCCTCGCTTCCTCTCCACGTACGGCGCACGAACAGCTGAGCGGCGGGGAATCCTAAGCCGCATGTTTCTAGGAGCGTCGCAGATAAAGTTTTTGCTGTATGTATCGTTTCTGAGCACGGCTTGCGTGGTGTTTCTTATTGGGATATACTATTTTGTCCTTCAGGAAATATGATCTCATATAGAGGGATGAGCGGGCGAAGGTGTGTAGCAATCATTGCAAGGAGTCCTTAATAAAATGAAGGCTACGAAACAGACGCCGCGAGCACAACCTAATATAAACATGGCATGAAAATTATTGTTTGATGTTTGCAACCAAAGAGGAGGAAATTATTCTTCACTAGAAAAGTGCGGTTAAGCACGCTCATTAAGAAGAAACGCAAAGAAATTTCATGGGATGTGCCGAGCTTAACACTGCTTTATCAGAGCACTTTTTGTTCCTTATCAACTTAAGGGTAAAGTAGCGCATTAATAACAGTTAGAGAGTAGAAGTGTTTATATCACAAAATGTTTTGTAGGTAATGCACAGGTGGCACCGCAACCATGAGTCTGACACATAAGGAGCCATGTTCACAGATCCACCTAATTTCTTCTTCCTCCTCTCTCCTAGTGTTTCTCTGAACATCCTATTGGATCTTCCTCCGAGGAACAATCACCTTTCTAGAAGAGTAGTAATGTCTATAATTGTTCACAGGTCTAGGTTATTAGTTGAGTACGACGCTCAAGTGGCTCAAATTTCCCTAACAAGCTCAAAAACCGCCTGGTACACATGAAGGAACCGCCAGAAAAGATGACATAGCCCTGGCGTCGCCTACAAGATCTCCTGAAGTGAATCCAGCACAACGTGTGTAGTCGATACAAGGGATTTCACAAGGTGGGTAAAAGAAGATCAGACGACGTCAAGAACAGAAGAGTGGCTTCCATCTCCCAAGCAGAATATCATCAAAACACAAGCCTCTTAATGAACAGGGAATCCTCGCGCATGCTTAAAAAGAAAAAATTAACGTGGATTAATTAGCTCTGCTAATCAAGGATATACAAAGCGAAAGATGTTGGCGTTCACTGTGTTCATTGGCGTTGGCGTTGACAATGTTCTAGACGGCGATGTCTTTGAGCAAAGGGAGGGCGCATAGCTGGCTCCCTGGATATGCGGACGCCTCATTCGTGCTTTGATACATGTGGCGGTTGTGAGAGAGAGATGTGGCCTGAATGCATTAGCGCAAACAGCGTTATGGCTGACATGCGGCACTGCAGCATTAGCTAGGCCGCAGCATTCATTTGGTTATCAATCACTCGCGACCATTCATTAACTGCATGCCACCTCCCAGGCTGGCAGGGAGGGCGGCCTGCCTATCCAGTGTGCGGAACGCAATCAAAGCAGGCTTTTGCAGTTGGACACCAACGCCAGGTACATAGAAGCGAGCTTGAGGTCGCAACTGACCCACGGAGCCGGTTGTGCGCCTTTTATTTCGTGAAAATGAACGGCCTTTGCAAAGTTGTCAACGCCACTGAACTCTATGAACGCCATCGGCTCACTTGTTTTATTTGGTTTTTGAGGAACGGAAATGGCACAGTAGCCGTCTCACATATCTCGGTGGACACCCGAACCGCGCCGTAAAGAAAGTGATAAAGGTGGGAGGGAAAGAAGAAAGAGAAGACTGAAAATTCAAAGTTGAAATTTGAGGAAAGGCGCGGCGCGGCTCAGCGGCGGAACACCTGTGGCTCAGAGTAGTGATGAGCAGTAGTGACTACACTCCGTTTCATACATAGCTGTCTACACAGCCAAAGGTACGGAAGTATAAGTTTATAGTCCGTCAAAAAAAAACTAACAAAATATGTCACTCCGCCTCGCGTCGTGGCTGAGTGGTACGAAGCGCGGGCATGTTTGTTCATTTTGTGAGGGGGCCCAGGTTCGATCCTCGCCGTAGGTTTGTTCTTTTTTTTTATCTTTTTTCGGCGAATCTCTAGATAGAAAGTCTAAATGCGAGCCATATATAAGTGGCCTTTTTTGTTATCAAAATGAAATCACTTCTTTAATAAGAAGCGTGCTGTTAACTTTTTCCGCAGGGAAACGAAAGTGAAGTGAGAGTTGGCAACGGACGTGCTGAGAGGCGCTGTTTTTCGGTGTTCACGGATTTTTTCGCATGCTGCACACAATGAATCTCTAATTGTGGGGTGATAGAATTCAGTGTGGCTTCAATTATTCGAGGCAGCGTCGTCTGGAGGCTACGCGGAATAGATTGGCGATGTTGTTTTGGAATTATAATTCATGGGGTCCAACGTCCCAAAGCTCGCTGTTCGTCCTCCTCACAAACCACAGTAGCTCGCCGCCTTCTCGCGGTAACAATATCAACGGCGAAAATTCGGGTTTCTACACAAAGGATGTGTAAGTACAGAGTGAATGGACGTGGTGGCTGGTATAATTAACATCACCTCGCATGTTTTTAATATTTGTACATATCCGCAATGATAGAAATCATGTTTGTTACTGGAGATAACCGTTTGTGCCCGATCGTGAGTTACTGTAGTTTTTTGACTGCTGCCCAAACATACCAGGGTTTGAAAACTGGTGTTGCAGATTATAGAATGTTATATGTCGATATTTGCTGTGCATGCCGTGTGAATGGCCGACCATGTTTGTACGGCCTGTATTGTAAAGAGAACAGTGCGCCAAAATTCTCTTGTCCAAGAGTTTTTTTATCATTTACATGCTTGAGGAAATCAATTTTTAAACCCCCCCCCCCAAAAAAAAAGGCTAGATGTCAGGTGAACCATTGAAGCGTATGTGCCCAAATGCCACAAGTCCACAAATACCAATTGTTCATTTTTTTATTAAACGGCACCCTCTCAGTATCTTGTGTGCCATTTGCTCTCGCAGTTTTGTAGTAGGCCAAAATTTCAGAGCTGGAGCATGGGATAAATACTATATAACTTCAGCAGGGAACAAGCATGAAAACTGCCAAACTTTGGCATACACAGTCGAAGACCAGCAGAGCAATGTCGCCAACAACATGGGACAAACAGCATATATAGGAGCACAAATTAT
Organism: Amblyomma americanum; assembly: GCF_052857255.1. Taxonomy (NCBI): domain Eukaryota; kingdom Metazoa; phylum Arthropoda; class Arachnida; order Ixodida; family Ixodidae; genus Amblyomma; species Amblyomma americanum. The sequence goes on along the minus strand of NC_135498.1, from coordinate 84,439,495 downwards.
AGTGAGCTACACAATATGATAAGGCTAATCGTACAGGCAGCACTAAATAAATCTTTTGTGAAGAATTTTCTGTGACGCCAGTTCCAGAGAATGAAGTCATATGGGTCATGTGGTCTTAGAGAGAGGAGGCCACAAGGCACTTAAAGACCTCGGAATATTTATACATAATAGATAAATCAGAATGCGAGTTGAAACAGCAATGAAACAACGCACAAAGCACGATATGCACAAGGCAGAAAATGATCATAATTATGAAGACTTTGAACACATGACTAGGAACGATGGCAGTTGCTGATGCTACATACAACATATATGGCATCTTACTATCACAAGTGGCTCAGCGGCTACGGTGCTAGTGTCTCCATAGTCTCTGTTGCTTTATGACATTCGAACTCAATAATACGATCAAACTATCACAATGCCACAAATAAAATAAAAAGCAACTGCAGCACAATAAAGCAGGAACAAGTGAGTAACAAGTAAGAAAAATTTCAAACACGATGATAACTGGCACGCAATTTTCTTGCTCACGTTTCATACGTCTGGAGCCGTGCTATTGCAGTAAAACCTAGTCCCGGTATTCACACAGTAGAGGAGACACCCAAATGAAAACAACGCATAACACGGCATAAAACACACCAGACATGAGTAATATTATATAAAAAATGACCAACAAAGCAATGTTGCACAGTGAGAACCTCATAAAGTAGAGAGGAAGAAAGGACAAACAGTCATCTGGACGTTAAATATTTCCGTAGTTCTTTGACACGGGCACTTTTGCTTAATGCAAAGCAGTGACATTGAACACATGCATGGTAGAAAGATAGGAAGAAGATGGCTGCACAGTATGAGAGAGCACTGAACAAAGGTTGAGCGGCAGCCTCAGTTCGCAAGCCGAGCCAACGTTTCGACAAGGAAACATGTCTTCGTGTTTCAGCTGACACCTGAAAATTCGGGCAGAAACTATTTCACAATGACTTTCGATGATTGTGTGACCAGCATCCAAGCGTTATCTAGATGCCGTAGCAACACCCGGATAGAGAAATCCTCAAAGGAGGCAAGTAATGTTGGTTCACATTAAATGGAAAACGCGCTGCAGTGGCGCACTGGTTATGGCTCTCGACTGCTGTACCCAAGGATGCGAGATCGTATCCCGGCCGCAGCGGCCGCATTTCGATCGAGGTGAAAAGCAAGGCGCCCGTGTGCTGTGCGATGTCAGTGCACGTTAAAGAACCCCAGGTGGTCGAAATTTCCGGAGGCCTCCACTACGCCGTTTCTCATAGCCTGAGTCGCTTTGGGACGTTAAACCCCATAAACCAACCAACAAACATTAAATGCAAAAACTCTGCAAAGAAAACAGTATTATTCCAGCTCCTCAATGCCACTCAATTCAGAGCTGGACTCTTCAGACGAGCTGCTTGAACTGCCAATGGCGAAAACTACTGGGTCAACTTCATCATCGAAAATTATATCCCTTTCCCAGGCTTCACCCTCAATGCGCTCAGCATGTGCACAAAATTTTTGCCAGTCTTCCTTTGACACATGTGCCAAAGCCTGAGGCAGAAGCTCCTCAACTTCAGCCAATGTGAAAGCTTTGTTTCTTTTTGCTACGAATCCTTTCACCATGCTCCACACCTGCTCAATCGGATTAAACTCGCAATGGTACGGAGGCAGACGCAACACTTCGTGCCCATGTTTTGCGGAAAGTGTGTCGATCGCATACACAGTGTGTCCGCTCGTCGTTCTTTTGCACAAATCGAGCAACTCAGCTCGTACCATGTCTGTTGACCAGGATATACCCTTCCTTGTGAGCCATGCCTGGATTTCAATCTTCCGAGTTGATGTCGTTGGTGGCTTTTCGAGCGCAACACTATGGTAAGGGGCATTATCCATAACAATAATGCTGCTGTTAGGAATGTTTGGCAGAAGTTTGCTTGAAAACCACTCCTCGAAGTACTTGCCGTCCATCTCGGAGTGGTAATCAGCTGAAGCGCCCTTCTTGGCTCTGAAGAAGTCGGCAGCACCGCTCACAAAGCCTGTGAGGCTACTGCCTGCATGAACGAGGATCAGACGGCCTCCTTTCCCCGATGGCGCTGGCAGACGTGTAGTCAGGCCCCTAAGAAAGGCATCTTGCGATTACTTCACAGTGCTGTCCTTCCACACATGTTGCCTGGTGTGGCCAGCATTGACCCAAGTCTCATCGAGGTATACGATGCACCTGCACGGGGAGGCAGATAAAAATACCGATTGAGTTTTTATGGTGCACCTGCACGGGGCGGGGGGGGGGGGGAAGGCAGAACAAATATCGCTCGAGTTTTTGTTGTTATCAATGTATTCATCATAGAAATATAAAATATCGCGTATGCAATTATTACAAACTTTTGAATGGCTATTAGAATATTCTTCAATTCGTCATTCGAACTGAATAGTGCCTATTGAAAACACAAATTATATATGTAATGCTTTCGAATAATCGGCACCAAGGTGCACGGACCCGGAGAATAGAACAAAGAGCGAGAATTTATTTCTTCTTTGCAACATCCGCGATTCAGTGTCATGGCTATTTCATTCGTCTTTTATTTTATTTTAAAAACAGTATTAATGATTTCACAAAATGAGTGCATGACGTACACAGCTAGGTGCGATGAAGGTAGGCAAATAATGTAAAAGTCGCTCTCTGAACGATCATTAAAAACGAAGCGCTTACCTCCCTTGGCTCCGGAATGCTTTGATAGCTCTGAGATACCGGCGCCGCCAGGCTACTATGTCGGATCGCTCGATGAGTGCGAGAGTTCGTTTCCTTTTTTCGAACTTGAAGCCCATCTCTTTCAGCAACCTCCACAAGGTGGCTTTGCTCATATCCGGCAAATCGTCATCTCCGTTTACTTCATGCAGGATACTGTCCAAAGTCGGTATTTGTCTTTCGGCATACATACGATGCAACTTGAGCCGGATGGCGTTGACCGTAAAGCTGTCGTACTTCAGACTGCGGGAGCTTGATATTGCCATCCTTTTCGGTCTTTTTTGCGGTGATTTTACTCCGCCAGAAAGACCTTCTTTCTTAAACCTCACAACTGTCCAAGGGCTCACTCCGGTCATCTCGCCCACAATTGCGAGAACGTCACGCACAGTCTTCTCGGGGTGGAGCTTCCTTATGCTTGCGTAGACATTAACTATCACCGCCTTGCAGTCTTTAGAAAACTTTGGAGACTTCACCTTGGAAAAGAGGCGAACAGGAGATGTTTTCGAAGTCGAAGCGGGGGAAGAAAACAAGCGAGCAGGTGACAGCGACGCCATTTTCACAAACAGACCTGCCGGCTCAGCTGCGAAAACCTGATACAGCCGGCGCCTGAGAAAACGAAAAATCTGCGTCACTCGGTTCTGGAAAACATAAAAGAAAAATCAATCTATTTGCAAAATAAAACACTTCCATCGGTCTACTATAATATCAACTACTGTTCACTTTGCTTGTCAATTCATTTCTATTTTTATTTTTGACGCACTATATTATGATGCGGACAAGGATCGCAAACAGGCACCGTAGCCTTGGCTGCGTAGACAGCTAAGTATGAAACGGAGTATAGGGAGCAAAAGAGAGAGAGAAATATCCGCGGCGAGGCGCGTGTTGTGACGTCATGTGCCTCCTCGAAATACCGCCACGGCGAAATCGCAAGTTTGTGGCCAGTAAAGCTTTCGCTTTAAAAAATCTATATACGCGGCCGCTCAAGGAGCACCTTCACATTCGAATGAAAAGCTGAACGATAAAAAGGTAGCGGCGCAATTTAACCGAGATATACAGTAGTGAACATAAGAAGGTAAACAATAGCAGCTATTGTGTAAAAAATCTGCCATGGTTGTCCCACCCACTCCATGCTCAAATTTTACCACCTAAAATTTGAGCATGGAGTTGGTGGGACAACCATGGCAGACTTTTTACCCAATAGCTGCCATTGCTAACCTTCTTATTAGGCGACAGTTTGCTCCAGCGGCAAATATTTTGACGAGCTGTTTTCTGCGCTGCTTCAAGGTATCAGCGGTTTTATGTTTTTTCAGTACAAAATGAGGCAGCAATTAAAAGAATGGCCCTTCACAATAGCTTAACGTGTCAGTACTTGAAATGCATGCCTTTTCCAGTTATCACTGCTTAACTCCGGCGTAGCACGGAGTCCAGGAAGCTGTCCGTGAAAGCATACAGCCCGTGCTTCTCCATGTTTGCAACAGCTTCCTCGCTATCCGTTACGCGATGCCTGTTTTTCTTTCCCTCAGACGATGCACAATGCTTATCTACATGTATTCAACTGAAATAATCTCAGTAGGCCGGCTAGGCGACTTCATAAGGTCTGCCTTCCTCTCAATCCACCAATTCTTCGCTAGCGCATGAGAGTGGTTCGAGATGTAATTCTGTTAAAACACATCAGAAGCGCAACTTCTTCAGGAATGCTTTGATCAATCTCTTCGCTCACGGTACTTTGAATTCAGTCCATCAGAATAAGTCCACGAACGAAGAATCGGCCCCCTATCATAATGTTCCCGCCCACGTGGTTAAACGTGGGAAGTTAAAAAGCAGGTAAATGAAAATTGCGATCAGGGCAACGCACACAACGAATCCCATTTTTCCCACCCTACGGAAGAGCAATTTGTCTAATGAGATCACTCTTTTTCATTCGTTACGTATCAGTACAAGGTGTTCCTTAACCTGAATCAACCTGGAAGCCGAAATGTTTTCACAGGGGTGCGCAGCTTGAGCTGGGCTCCTGTCGTTTAGATCATCACATTGCACATGACACGTCGCCATCCATGGAGTTGCTGAAGAGGCTGTACAACAAGGCCAACTCTTCATAAAAGTGGATAACAGTCAGAGTTTTTATGCACGCACGAGCAGTCTTTCACGACAACATGGTTCGTAGTTCTGCCTTGTCTCCTGCGAGTGTTGAAAGACCAAACCACCTCTGAACTTATATCTCTTCAAAACGTGTGAAGGCGTTAACCATGCTATTCTCAAATGCAATTAAAGCTGGCGGTGTTTCATCCCGTAGTTGCGGCTGGGGATCACTGCCATTTGAGCAGTCTTAAAGACGTTTTAGTCAACACCCTGCACCCACTGCCTATAAAAATTTGCAGTTATGCATGTAACCATAAAAAACCTCACCATAAAATGAAGAACGTGAGTAATAACTTAAAATAGATGGAAAATGAACGCAACTGCAAGAGTCACTGACAGCACAAAAATGTAAAACGAACTGCAGGAAAAAAGTTACGGCCTCAACCATTCCTGACCAAAGAAAAGGCTTCATTGCATCATAATATACCAAGAAAAAACTAACAGACCTCTTTGAAATCTGTTATTCTTTGAATTTACGCAAAAAAATTGCATATGTCTTATCTTTTTGTTCAGTACTGTACAGACGCCCTGTGCGCCATGTCCTCCTTTCATAAGCAACGGCGCTCATTTTATTCTTTCTTACTGTGAACAAGGCACCCGTTCGACGGCCGAAACGTCAATGTTTTTGCGTTTTTCTTCATGATACACCTTGACGAGTGCTTGTCTCTTCAGATACAGATCTTCCTCTCCAGACGGGTTTCTGTGGAAACCTTAACTCTTTATTCACCTGTTATCTGACTTACGCCTAAAACAGCCATACTCTGCCACAGAAGCCGTCCTGATGTCTCAAGAAGCCTCTTTGAATAAATAGTGACAGTCTTCCCTGAAATGGCTGGTGTGCGATGGAAGCCAAGTCACTGAAAAGAAAATAGTTTGGGGCAAAGCTCCACTGTTCGCATGCAAAGCTGAATGTCAAATGACGCTTGGATTTCACCTCTAGATGGAGACTCGCCGCAGGAGCAGCTGTGACGTCCTACTATGTGACTTGTCGCAGCTGCTACCGCTCGTTCCGTCGCTGCGCCGACCGCCTTTCCGACCACTCGCTCTCCCCAGTTGTATCACGTGACTAACCACGTGATTCGCTCTTTCTGTGTAAATGCCAGCGCTCGCTGCATAGACACCGCAGAGACATGGATCCAGAACAGGCCACCGGGTGGAATCTTCGTCTGAGCATCGGAGGCACCGGGCTGCTTCTTGCGACCCCTACGACAGAGAGCGTCCCGAAGCCGCGTTGGCTAAAGCTAACTCGCGAAAGCGGGCTCGTCGAGTTAATGAAACCGATGAAGGACCCGAGGTGCGTCTGTAGAAGGAGCGGGAAAGGCAACAAGAGTATCTGAAGCTGAAAAGCACATCGGCGTCCAACAATGTCTAACCATGCTTAATCAAGCTTTCGCTCCGTATAACCTCGCTCCGCCAAGTTGAGTCACAACAACCTCTTATATTATATGTTGTGTTGGTCGCTTTGAATTAAACCATAAAATATATTGTAGATGTAGATGAAAGAAGAGAAATACAAAAGACAACCACAATCATAAGGTGGGTTCAGCACTCACGACATCTGCATGTTGCAGGCATTTAGGGCTTCCGCCACCAGACTTCGTATTTTGTGTAGCTCAGCCCTGAGACCATTCACCAGAGCGAACTTTAACTATAGCACGGGACGTGGCACATGGTTCATTACCGGAAAAACAATGTGAAACTTGATGTAACGGGATTCCATTGATGCGCAAGGAGCGCAACGAATTTCCTTTTCAAGAGACGACACGAACGAAGGAAGCCAATTTTTGAACTGCGCGCTCAAATTTAGCTAATTTCAAGAATGCGAATTCTCGAATGCCAACATAATTATTGATGTCAATAGAAGTGATGCCAGCAATCACCCAGAGTTATTGCAAGCGGTTTACTTCGTATGCTCATAATCTTACTCTTTCCCACTTGTGGATTTCTCCTCTCTTTTTGATGACTCTTTATTATTCCTCAGAGTACGGTTCGAATCCTGATTTTGAAATATTTCTGTAAGGTTGTTTTGAAACATTTCTAACTGCTTGTATATAATTTCCATACAAAATTCACCAGTTTGATTTTCTGCGTGCTGCGTGCTTAGCACATGGTGATGTCTAAGCGACAAGATATTGCAGCCGTAAAATAAAAGTGCTGATTGTGATAGCCTTCGATATTTTTGTTAGTTCTTTCTTACCGCTTTGTCACGCTGCTCTAAGTACAATAGAGCGTTGAAAGAACCTAATAATTATGATCTTCAAAACTTCACCGGGATTCGTGAACGTATTTAGGACTTATGTCCGATTATCCGTGTAATTGATAATTCTGAAATTCTTAAGCCATCAAACACGGTAGAATTCCGCGCCCAGACGCGTTAAAAACACCACACCTCCTATTATGTTAGATAAGGAGCGACGCAATAGCAGTTTATTTGACAATGGAAACGGGATACAAAGATGGCAAGCGAGAAAAGACAGCCTAGCAGGGCAGAATAGGAAATTCGAGGAGAGAGAGAGAATGAAAAGGAAACGCAGGGAGGTTAACCAGATGTGAGTCTCCGGTTTGCTACCCTACACTGGGGATGGGGGATAGGGGTTAGAAAGATGACAGAGAGGAAAACGCAAAAAAAAGGAACGTGCACACATGGAGACACACACACACAAGGCGTTCCAGTTAAAGTCTTTCACACAGGCCGGTAGATTGTAAGAAGCGCAAAAGCGCTTGCACGGCCTTCTTCTGCGACGGTAGGTCCTTTCGATGTTGTAGAATTCTTTTTTCGGATAGCGGTTGGTCGTCCAGTTGGTCAAGTTCGTGGCTAAGGCATGCCCTCTGTGGACTGTACTGTGGGCAGGAGCACAATATATGGCCAATTGATTCTTCATGGCCGCAGTGGTCACAGGTTGCGGGTGTCGGTCATCCCTATGCGGAAGGCATAGGCTTTAATAAAAGGAAAACCCAACCAAAGTCGATATAAAAGCGTGGCGTATCTACGGCGAAGCTGTGATGGCGCTCGAAGACTTTATGTTGGATCAAGTGAGTACAGTCGCGTATTTCTTAAATGTGTCTCATTCCATTGCGACTCGGTGCACAGCCGAGCAAGTAGGCGGAGCTTCCGTGCCGCTTCAGTTCTAGAAAGAGGAATTGGGACGTGGCGCTCCTCAGTATGGGCTGAGCGGGCAGCGTGATCCGCCCGTTCATTGCCGATAATCCCGCAGTGACTTGGAAGCCACTGGAACGTTATTTCATGGCCGACATCACTTATATGGTGTAACGGCTCTGTAATATGGAAGATTAGTTGTTCGTGCGGTCCGCGTCGTAGAGGTGACAGTAGAGACTGCAGTTGCGCCTTCTAATCGCAGAATATTGTTTATTTGTGTGGCGTTTCATCACCAATGTGATGAAGGGAAGTTAAGAGCGCTGCGAGCTCTGCTGCCGTCGATGTTGTGGCGTGGTAATTTTAATGTGGGTCTTGACAAGGTGGTCTCTAGCGATTGCTATCGTAGCCACTGTTGAAGCACTCTGAGGCAGGCCTAGACAGATCCGGAGCACTTGACCCTGGAGACTTTGTATTGTGCGTAGGTTCGTTTTGCCTGCGTTGTTTATTGCTGACAAGCTGTATCGCAGAAATCCTAGAAAAAGCACCCTGTACAGTTGTAACATGGCACTAGGCGACATTCCCCAGGTCTTGCCAGCGCAAAACTTGAACAGGTGGCAGATGCCTGTCAACCGTTTTTTCACGTATGATATGTGTGGGCTCCATGACAAGTCCCTGTCGATTATGACACCTAGAAACTTGTACGATCGGACACGTCGTATTATTTGGCCATTTATCATTAGACTGTAGTTTGCCATGGGTTTGCGCGTAAATGGCACTAGTGCGCATTTCTCGGAAGAAATTTCCAGGCCTCGATTACGGAGGTAGATAACAGTTTGTGTAGCGGCTCTCTGAATTCTCGCTCGCAACTGTAGGCGTGTTACTGCAGATATCCATATTCAGATGTCATCCGCGTACATTGATAGCCTGACTGTGGTTGGCACGTGCTCAAGGAGAGCAATTAGTGTTAGATTAAATAACACGGGGCTAAGTACACCGCCCTGGGGGACGCCGCGGTAGCTATAGTGAAGAGTAGTATGGCCTTCCTCGGTGCTTACAAAGAAGGATCGCATGGATAGATAGCTCCGTATCCATTGAAACATCCGACCACCCACTCCTACTTCTGCGAGAGCAGAGAGGATGGCTTCATGCGTAACGTTGTCATACGCCCCTTTAACGTCGAGGAATAAGGATGCGCAGAGACGCTTACGGCATTTCTCATGTTGAATGTAGGTCACCAGGTCGGCGACGTTATCGATCGATGATCGACCGCGTCGGAAGCCCGCCATGGCATCTGGGTAGGTGTTGTGGCACTCCAAGTACCACTCCAGGCGTCCTAGGACCACCCTCTTCATTACTTTGCCCACACAGCTCACCAAAGCGATCGGGCGATATGATGAGAGCTCCAACGGCGACTTGCCAGGCTTCAGCAGTGGAACAAAGCGACTTGTCTTCCAGGTTGATGGTAGCGTGCCATTTCTCCTAGATTCATTGTACACCTCAAGAAGAACTCATCTCGCTCGCTCCCCCAGGTGACACAGAGCTCGGTAGGAAATTCCGTCAGGTCCTGGCGCTGATGTGCGGCTACACAAAGCTAATGCTGCCCTAAGTTCGTGGATCGAGAATGGTAGATCCAACCGGAAATCACGTGGTGGCGGGTAGCTGCTCGAAGGCGATAGAATGTTGGTAGCTGTGAGTTGGCCCGATAATCTGGCGCAAAAATCCTCTGCCACGTCAATCTCCGATCTCTTTTGAGAGAGGGCAAGCGCCTAGAATGGGAATCGCTGTACGGGAAGTGTCCGCAGCCCGCGCCCCGTTCTCCTTAGTTGCGATAAACGCTTGCGTGGATCTGGCGACTCACAGAAGGCAGCCCAACGTTGCGATTCGAGCTTGTCTAACCGGCGCTGTATCGAGGAAATATTCTATTCACATGCTGGCAGTTATGATGTGACCAAGAAAAAAATCAAACGACATCTTATTCTTTAATGTCAATTTTGACGGCTTTAAAATATGCGTCAGAGGGAACAGGAAAAATAAATCTTTTATATCCATCGAGAACGCATCAGTGGAGGCTATTATGCCTTTGAAAAGAGTAGCATGAACAATGGTAGGTTACTGTAGCGCAAAACGTGGCAATGGACAAAGAAAGACGCACACAACACAGGCGCAAACTTCCGACAGACAGGAACCTTGGCGACCAAGAGGAACGTGACCCGTGAGGACAAACAGGCGCTTGCGCCCGGAAAAAAATAAAGAAAAGAAGGTGAATGAAGACGTACTGAAAAGCATGACTCAGCGACTTTATAAGAAGACGCTCTCGTTTGGAGAGAGATAGACGGCTTGCTCACACAGTTATCTTCCAAAGCAGCGATACGCTCTGCTTCAATATTTTCACGTGTTTACTGATCCCGGTGTCTGGCCAAGATCGAATACTTATGCAAAAATGGCACGCAACCACACTCCTTAGAGTGCAAAGCCAGATTACTGCCAGTAAAAGTTTTCAAGTTCTTTTTGTGTTCACGAAGCCCTCATTCAAGCAACGACCAGACTGACCAACATACCGCTTTCCACAAGAAAGTGGGATGTCATAAGCAATGCCTTCAGTATATTTCGCCAATATTTGCCTGCGATTAATGGTGAACAACAGATTTTGGGGAGGTTTATCATCGGGCAAAGTATTTTTGGATAGCGCAATTAGTTTTTCAAGAGCTGAAAAAAACACGCAAACATTCGCCTTCGTCCCAAATTTCTTGAGAATGTGGGACAGGCAATTAATGTAAGGAATGACGGCAATCTTGCCTTTCTATCTTTATGAAGGGAGAAATGATAGTTGATCTACCTGGCACTTCTTCTTCAGTAAGCTTTAAGCGACAGAAACATAGATATAAGCTGGGTAGCCCACTTCATGGATCCTTGCGAGTTGTTCGTGAAAGCTTTGGCTGAGGGTGTAGCGGATTGAGTTTCTCAGCATTCATTAATAATGCCTCGTTTTTCCAGTTTAGAATGTACAGGTGTGTAGGGGAGTAGAGGTGGGTCAACACGAAGTGAATAGATAAAACTCACGTGGTTGTCTAGGAATTTAAAACGAAATATCAACAAAGCGGATCTCGTTGTCAGTTGGCATTTCGTTAGTCAATAACAGCGGTGAAAAACACTCTTGTGCATTAGTTAAAAAAGCGGATACAACCTGCTTAGAGCGCGATGGCATACACTCAACCATAAAAAAGAAATCGTCAGCAAATCGAAAGATTTTGACCACATGTGGATGGTAAGCAGCTCTTCGAGACTCCTGTCAAGGTGTGCCAGTACAGGTCACTAAGAACAGCGGCCAGACAAAAGCCAATGCATATTTTCTGTGTTTGATTGTGTGCACCGCTTTGCATATCTATGAAGGTGGAGCAGAGATAAAAGTGTAATATTTCTATAAAACTGCTAACGGACAAACCGGATTCATTCTGAAATGACACAGTCCGAAATAACGGATGGAATCTTCGACTATGGTCCATCCATCATCTCGGCGCTGTGTCATTTCAGAATGAATACGGACACCCTAATTTTAAAACGCAGAATACTGTATGAGCAAAATTTTTTTTTGCATATCGCAAGATCATATTATAAAAATAAATCTATCCGGAAATCTTATTTCGGGTACGCTTGAATTTTTTCTAACTCTATTTTCTGATATCGTCAAAAGCGTTCCCCATTACTTTCCTACGGCAGCATTGACTGCATGTTCAGTGCGAGCCCTCGGTTTGGTTTAAAAAAAAAATTTCGTTACGCAACGTAAAAATGAACTATTGATGACAGCGGTGAATTTTTATGAAGCAAGGCAATCTGCAACCGAATAGCGCCATGGCACTGTGCCATGGCGCTCTATTGATAGAGTATTGTACAATATTGTTACAATATTGTACAGTATTTTTACAATATTTTTAGAGTGCGTTAAAGTACGTTAATGACCATTATAGTACGTTAATGACCATTATTCCTTCGAGTAATGAATAATGGTCATTAACGAGCAGCTACAGTCACTACTGGATGAGGGTACCACTCGTACAGTTCAGTATACGATTCCATCTTTATTTCTTATATTTATTTATTTCACCATTACGCACTTGCACAGTGTGGAGTCGCAAGCCAGAGGCTATTGCCCCTGCTTACTTCTTCCTCCTATCGCGCGTTGAAGAATCCTCTCTCTGCTTGCTCTAAGCTTTATGTGCAACAAAGATGTTTAGTCTAATAAACATGATAATAGCCGGCACTTTGTCCCGTTTGCTGTACTGTTTATTTCATTTGATCTGCACCGCAAGGTAGTCCCATAACAGTGACGGTGACGGTGCAGTGAGGACGGTATGTGAAAACTTAGGAGGTGGCGTACATATGTGGAGAAATACTGTAGAAATGTTAGGACGGCTGGCAGGCCGGTCCATTGCGGGGATCCAAGCTCTAACCCATGCCCCCGCCACAAAGTGCACTAATGCAAGCTACGCCAATACGATCCTCCGCCTCTTGAGGTCCTTCCGCGGTGCGTTCAAATTCTCCGGCTTCGGCCCTTGCGTCCGGACTAGCATCAGCGCTAGTTGCCATGGGCTCGGAGGAGGAGGATAAACTTTATTTTCATCGACCAAAGTAGCAGTTGGTGTGGGATTATAGGCCCATCAATTGGCCATGAGCCCGTGGCTTTCGGCGACTTCTAGGGCTCTTGCTACAACCCGGATCCGTGTGTCCGAGTCGGAACTGAGCAATGCGGCCTCCCACTGGTCTGGATTCGATAGCTGCAAACCTCACGGAGGGGAGTCTTGAGGGCAAGCCCAGGGTATGTGGGATAGAGTGGCATGTTGGCCACATAGTTGACAGGAGGGAGAGTAGACCCCAGGGTATATGAGGGAATATATCGCAGGGTGGGAAGATGTTAGTTTGGAGTTGCCTCCACGCAACCCCTTGGGGTTTGGTTACAAAAATATGCGCGGGGGGATATAAAAGTCTACCTAAGCGGTAGTGCATAATTATGTCATGAAATGAAACCATACGATCTCTCGCCGTCTGCAGCACGGGCAACACCACATCTCGGTCGACGAATCCTCGGGCATGATTGTGGGCCACCTCGTTCGTTCCCTGGATGGGATGAGTGTGCAGGGACCCAGATCAATTGCATCGGGCGTATTTGGTTCTTGGTGGAGTGGAGGAGGCATAGGGTGAAGGGGGAGACCCGTCCTTTGGCGAAATTACGAATCGCTGATTTAGACTCCCTGAAGATGGTGTCTGCAGAGGTGGAGACCATAGCCAAGGCTATGGCCGCCTCCTCTGAAAAGTTCCAATTAAAAATTGATTGAAACACCAGTGGCCAATGGGCCCTCAATAAGTTCCAATGAAAAGTGATTGAAACACCAGTGGGCAATGCGACAAGCAATTTACTTCGCCATAAGTCCACCGCTAGCTCATCCTTTCTCACTCACTCATTAGAAGGGCATCGTGGATGCTGTGGTTAAATATAGAGCTAGTTATAGGTTTCGATGTGCTTAATTTTTTTGGCAGTCTGATCAAGCAAAAGTGAACTATTTCTCTTTTAATGCTATGTAGAACACCTAAGTGGTACAATGCTGGTCTGTCTCTTTTCTACCTTCATGACTCTGCCTACGTGAGAGGGAGCTTCTTGATGTGGGCGCCGCTGAGTCATCTCATCATGGTGCGCTCGCACGTCAGGATCCCAAAGCATTTGTAGGATTCATCTAAGCGATTTGGGTGCGAAACTCCAGTCGTTGCGTAAAGTACTGAGCATGTAAATTGGCCCCAGGCATTCGTGTCTTTGTGATTGAGTCAGAGAGTAATGTGCAGTGAGAAAATCTCAGTGCATCTTGTTGCTTGAGGAATACCGAGCTGTGGTTACATAGTTAGGCTCTACATGTCGCTCGGATCAATTTGTGAGGCTGAGCTGAAATATCCGTCAGAGAATGGAAGCTCAGAATTCGGTCACAAAGTTTTATTTACAAGTCTATATCTCGAGTAAAGAAGGTACAAAAAGAGCTTTGGAAAGTAAATATATTGTCTTGCGCATACAGGTGCTCACTGGACACCATAAAGCCAAAAATAGCCAGACCGACGAGAACAGCCTTGAAATGCATCTTTCTTGGGAAAAGTACCTCTGAAAGAGAGAAGCAAAATAGAGTTTCTTCCTACTGCGATGATCAACCTTGCAGAAAGGCGCCTTTTTTTTCTCTCCTAATTGGCTTATACTCTTCAAACAAAAACGCAAGCATGCCTTCTCGCTGATGTACCTTTCAAGCGCAGGGCCATTACAATTATAAGAAGAGTGGTAATTTCCCATGTGTTCGGTCTTTAAGGCAAGCACTGGCCGTACCCCGCATTTTTGGCGGCTTGCTTGGGCGGTCGGATGAATCAAAATTTAGTTTATGTGGGCTCAGGCGTACGTGTGCTCAAAAATATTAGTATTTATTACTGTAGGCTGACAAATTTATGACGACCTTCCAGCTAACTAAACATCATTCGGTGAGGTGGGAAATACATCTATGCTTTTAATAAGCACCGTCGAAACTCAAGTGCCCCCTTTAAGTCTCATGCTTGGTGGTCCCGCTATGTCGAAGGTGCATGAGACGCAACTTAAGAAATTTGCAGCAACACAAAGAATTCTTTTCTAATATGCATCACACCCATTCCTTGCACCGGCTTCCAGAATCAAAAGAGTAATTTATTCATTTGGTTCCTCCTTCACAAGGTTGGTAGCCTTAAGGAATTCTACTTTAAAAAAATTATGTGCCCCTAGCAGCGACACAGCAAGGCGGACTAGTGCTACTAAAACCTGCAGAAGCGAAACAATGCTTCCAATCAGCAACTGAGATCACTGGAATATAGTACACATAGCGATGGACGATTTTATAGATCCCTGCCTCATAATCGCTGCTAATTATCACCTACAGGTTTGAGATAATTGAAACCCATTTTTAACTCTATCTTATTCTGAAACGGAACCGAAAGCATTGTCAAATGCGCGTATGTTATGTAACAGAAGCGCCGATCAGGCGCTTATTTTAGGTTTTCACTCATGCCGAATATGTTACGTCAATGAAACATTAATTATCGCTGTACCATTTGCTTGGGCTCACGAAAAATCTATACGTTCCATAATTAATCACTTCTGTTGGAAATAGACGATGCTGCACCGAAGCAAAGCCTACCTTTCTGCGCAGAGAGTAATGGCAGCAGGTAGAATACGGCTCTTCTTAGATTGTTCGACTTGGATAACTCGTGCTGACGATTGGAGCACGGTATGTGAGGTCATCGCCTCCCCTGTGTTATATAAAACAACATAAAAAATAAATCTTTATGAAAGGTATTCTCACATAAGGAGAAAGGTATCCTCACATCTACCGGAGTGTTTAAATTCTACCTGACAAAAATGTATTTAGGGGCGGCGAACAGCATCTATGTAGCGCAAACGCCAGAAAAACAACAAAGTGGGATATTAGTGGGGTACCTATTTCGGTGGAGAGTCACAGGCGCTCAGATATCTGTTAAATAGAGCAAGAAAAAATACGTGCTGATTGAACGATTTTCTATTTAGGTTTACCTCGACCTGCTCAAAATATAACGTATCAGATGTGAGCGAAACATAAATCATACCCATTGTTGCGTGAAGCCGTAATTGAAATTTCTGGTGCATGAGTTCCCGGTTTTCTGGAATGATACGTGTAGCCCTATTGTTACCAACTTTATTACACCCAGCAATTTTATTAAGTTTTAGCGAGAGTTTTGGTTTCTACATCTGATATTTATCTCAAACATTAGAAGAGTAACGAGCTGTCTAAAAATGCAGAGCTGATAATTTACCGCCATTACAGTAGGAACCCTACTTTTCAGCAACGCCTCCGTTGTGTTTTGGTACTCAATGGGTCTACGCTTTTGTTTCGCGTGGACCGAAGTTGTAACGGAACAAATTCTTTCAAGATAAACTGCCGTTATGTATACGCACACACCCAAGCGTGGCTGCGTTTACCCATATTCTGTTTAATACTCTCGCATGAAACCAGCGACGCAGGGGACATTTAGTGCTTTGCCCGTAGCTTCACGAAAACAAGAACCTGCGGTGGCCAATTACCCTGCCTTTTCGAAGGACTGACACCAAACTTTTGTGGAGCACACTTCACATACCCCGATATATACTTTTGGATATACACAACGTTAAAAGGAATAATAGAAACGTTAATTTTGTTGAAGTCCTTGCGAAAAGTGAATTCACAATGCTACACCCCGTTGAAAGAATTTTTGTCATGCTTAGCCACATTTGTGAAAAAAAAAACTGCGTTTAAACGATAACGAAGCAGCTGAATTTTGCAACTGCCTTAAACAGAGCCTTATTCTGAAGTAGAGCTTTGGGCAAATTAAATCAAAAATTAGCCAAAACAGCCAAGAGAAAAAGACAAAAGAAAGACTCCACTGCAGAAGCGTTCTCCTAAAAGGTAGTTTTGTACAAATAAGCCTTACTAATATGTTTTTCAAACTCGGAAAATAACCAGTATAGAAAGCGAAGAAAGGAACAAAAACAAGCTAGTCATCATGCACCGTATTCCTAAAGTCTACAAGACCGTTTGTCACCTCGAATGATGTACAAGAAGTTAGCAGCACGCCTATCAAGGCTAAATATTTGTCTGATGCAAGACTGATGCCAACCTCATCGCTAGTGTGGATATGGAGAGGCTATATACTTCACGCGTTAGCTGACTTCATATTTGCCCGGGGTCAAGCAGGTAAAAAGGAAGCAGTGCAATCGCCTTTTCACCAGTGAACAAGCAAATCAGATATTCCATCATTGAAACGGCGGTGATCATACTCTTTCATCTTAACATTGGCACCTTTTATCTGCTCGTATACGCGACTCCGAAAGAAGGTATCTCGTATACGACTCAAAACTGAAGGATACAAATCAAATAACATGTTTATTTCGCCTCTCCGCATTTTGTTTTTTTTTGTCGATTTTGCCTTTCCCTCTGAATTGCTTACAGGAACCACGTCGTCTTAACCAAGCCGAAAATTCCGGATCAACTTCATAAGTGTACGGCGCACCATATGTGTATGGGGCAACCACCAGTCTCTTTTTTAGTTTTTTCCTTTCCTACGTAGGTATAAGCTTTAGATCAGAATTAAGCAACGTCAGCCAACATGCTTTCATTATTATTATACCGTGATTGTTAATTGTGGCCTTTAACATAGCTATTCAATGCTTTTTTACGAGTTTTGCGGGACCTGACTTGCACATTTGAGATAAGCTTAGCTGAACTCAAGAAGTATCAACACCCCTGGTACATTTTTGGTGTACTCCTCAAACTAGAAATAAAGTACCCTATATGTCATAGACACATCGTTGTTTAGTCCTCTGTTTCTGCTCTGTTCAAACATTGAAGCAATGTAAACGGCGGCGTGCCGCTTACGACCTTCTCGCCGCTAAGAACTGCCTACAGCTTTTTTGTCTATTAGAACAGCGGTAACGTACTCTCTACTTAAGGGAATAAACACTGTAACACCACCATCTGTGTTTAGGGACTGGTAGACGCAGCTGCAATTCCAACATTTTTTTCCTCTCTATTAAGCACACGTGCCGACCTGGAACTTTCTTTTGTTTTCTAGTTTGCGTGCAGTCGTTATCTATACGAGCAGCGCATTTACGTCCACCTATTCAGAGGAAAAAATTATTTCACAATGCTATCTTGACACACAAGAATGAACACACTGATCGTAATGTATAAAGATTAATTAAAATGAAACCTCTCTATGCTTTATCTCTGCGTATATAAAACAAAATACTAGACAACTGTTTTTTTTAACGAGCAGCACATGAGCAAGTGGTTGATGAGAGTTAATTTGCAGCAGTCTCTGACTCATGGTGCATCTCTACAACAGATAGGATCAGCGTAAAAGCCTTTCTGTTTTATGTTGTCCTGAAATATAACAGGAACTGACGTGACAAGAAGGTACTAGAACACAATACCACAGACTGCTAAGGATAAGGAGAGGGAGAATGCTTATCTAAGTGAAGGAACGGCCTCAGATCTGGATCATGAATATGAAAAAACCGGAAGAATATGAACGAGTTGAGTTGATATAAGCAGTACCGCTGCTGCCATAATTAACTATGCAACAAGATTTGTGCCTAACTCATGTTGTGGAGAACTTAACCGTAAGGTTTTACTGTGTGTAAGGTTAAGAGAACTATCTGCCAAACCTTTCGAGACATTTTGGTCTTCAGTGATGCGCAGAAGCTCCACTATACGTTAGAGAAGCAAAAAGCGTTGGTTGGTTAATTTTTGGCATAATGAGTAGGTTCAGTTTTTGGATTCCAGCTTATAAGTCATCTCTCAAGTGTAGGTTATATATTAATGCCTGCGCCTTGACAGTGGTCCCCTAGGGAACGGAAACTTGGGGGCTCACATTACCACAGCAAATTCAGTTCTGAGCATGGAAAGCAATTCAAAGCAAAATAATACGCCTAAACATAGGAAAGAGAAAGACCGCAGAATAGCTTAGAAAACAAACCACACTAAAAGACAACTATCTAAAATGAACAGAACATGCACCCTCCTTTTCGAAGAGTAGTCAAGCTGCCCTTTCCACTTCTCATGCTATCAGAAAATTCATAAGAATGCAGAGTATGATACCTCTGCGGTAGGTTAACGTCACCCAGCTAATCATTGCAGCAGGCGAAAGCTGGCGACCGCTGTATCGGATCTGGCAACCAGGGCCTTCAAGATTGGCAACCATGCTGTGCAATCCGGCCACATTTTATTCGTACAATGACAAGGGTACTCACTCACTCAGCAGCCTCTTGCATCTTTTGGCTGATTCCTTCACGTTCCATGAGTGCTAGTTCTTGGCGGTGTGGCTCTCGAAGAGCATGTGGAATTCGGCGCGATGGCAGCGACACTGGGCTTGCACCTTCATGCAGCTCGAGGCTTAGGATTCCTTCACGCACCCAAGACCTTCGAAAAGCTGCGTAAAGTCACTGAAGACTTGCTTCTTCAAATCAGCAGGAATTTGAATCGTTTGGATTCTTGAAGCTAGACCGACACGTTCGCAAGCCTGAAGGCCCAGTAGAGATTGCTTTCCTTTCTTGACCACAAAGAACTCCGTCGGTTCTTCGGTTCCGCCGATGCGAAGTGGTAGCCTCACGGTTCCGAAGTGATTTATCAATGCGCCGTCGTAGCTGGTCAAGAGCGTATACGACGGTTTAAGGCGCCTTACCTCGCTCACTTTCAGAAAAAGGGCGTGAGGAAGCAGGTTGGCTTGAGCCCCCGTGTCAACTTTGATGCGCGTGGCGCGATTAGACAGCGTTGTCGTGATTATCCAGTCTTGGCTTCTCAATACATCGCTTATGTTCACGGCCAAAATTTGGAATTCATCGTCGGATTCCGCTTCAGGTGGCACTGGACAGTCAACTTCATGAATGCTTTTCGTTCTGCAACACACTGCAAAGTGGTATCTTTTTCGACATATGCCGCACGTTTTGCCCCAGGCTGGGCATTTCCGCGGCTCATGACTTCGGTTGCAGTAGGGGCACTGGCGAATATGTTTCCTTGTGGCGCCTTGCTGCTCTTCTTGCTTTTTCCGTACGGTATTTAGATTCAGTTCGTCCTTCTCCCATGCTTGACTTTGGCACTCAGTTAGCTCTGCGGCTTTGCAGTATTCTATAGCTTTATCCGGGGTGAGGTCCTTCAGCCGTAGGAGCCGCGTCCGGAGCTTCTTGTCTGCCGTTCCACACAACAGCTGGTCTCGAACCGTTGGTTCTTTCAGATCTCCGAAGTTACAGCTCTGAACTTTCATCTGAACATCGCGTAAGAACTGTTCGAACGGCTCATCATCTCGTTGTTGTCGAGTTCTAAAAATGTAGCGCTCGTAGGTCTCGTTGCTCTTTGGCGTGAAATACTCTTCAAACTTGTTTACGATGCCGTCGTAGTCCTCACGCTCTCCGGTTGACAGTTTAAACGTGTTAAATACATCAATTGCTTCCTGACTTGCCACATGGAGGAAGACTGCAGCCTTCTGTGCACTCGTGCGCTCTGTCGCAGATGAAGTTGCCTTGAATTACAAATCCATCCTCTGCCTGAAATGCTTCCAGCTTTCCGCCGGCGCTTCGGAGAGCAGTAGGGGACTAGCGGGCGGTAGTCCTTTCATTTCGCTGGCTCAGTCGAAGCGGGAATGCGCGTGATAAGAACTTCTGACACCATGTGTCATTTAGTTATGACACCATGTGTCATAACTGCGGATTTCATGAAATTCCCTGGGATGAAAAAACTTCAAAGATCTGCACCTTTGCCACGCCATTCGGAAAGTATCGCTTTCTAAGGCTCCCTTTTGGGATATGCGCCGGGAGCGAAGTGTTCCAGAAAGCGATGGCGAACATGTTTCAGGGCCTAGAAGGTACCTGCGTCTACACCGACGACATACTCATGTGGAGCGCCACGCAAGAGGAACATAAAAAACGCCTGCGAGCAATACTGCGGGCAGCAAAATCAGCTGGACTAACGCTTAACCGTGAAAAGTGTATTTTTGGCACAATTGAAGTAAAGTTCTTAGGCGACGTAGTTTCGAAAGACATAATCAAGCTAGATGAGAGCTGTGTAGATTTGTAGTCGACTTGCCGCCTCCAACGTCAAAACAAAGTGTTCAAAACTACTGGACGCAGTAAACTACTTCTGAAGGTTCATTCCAAACCTGTCTGAGAAGACTAAGAATCTGCGAGCACTGTTAAAACGCGATTGCATGTTCGATGGGTAAGCTGGCCACGACCAGGAATGGAAAAACCTGTGATTGCAATATTTGACCCGTCGAAGCAGCCAAAGATAACACCGAACGCATCCAGCTTTGCGCTAGGGGCGGCACTTCTGCAGTGGCATGGCGAGCACTGGAGACCGGTTGCTTACACTTCGCGTGTGCTAGCAAACGCCGAGACAAGATACTCCCACATTAAGAAAGAGGCCCTAGCGGTCACGTTCGTATGTAAACGGTTTCGGGATTTTATCACTGGCGTCGACGTAATTGGGGAAACGGACCATCGACCACTGATAACCATTGCCCAGAAGAACCTGTCAGACATATGCCTCTTCGCCAGCAGCGTTTCTTTCTGCGCCTCATGCCGTTCAACATTTCCTTGCAGTACGTCCCAGGGAGAGACCTTCCTCTGGCAGTTTGTGCATTTGCATGGACCCTAGGCACGTAAACTGGTGCGCGAAGAGAGATCACTACAGCTCCCATCCCGAGAGGAAATCGAGTCTGAGCTTGCAAATGCAAAGGTATTCAGCAAACCAGATGCTAACTGTGGAAACCACGAATTCCGAGCCGGACGACGCTGGCCTTCGCCGGAGCACCCGGTTAAGGAAACAGCCCACCCGCCTCGCCTATCAAGAGGACTTTCATCAAATTGCTTGAATCGATCTGATGTTGTATTCTGCTCGTTTGTTTTTCTGTTTTTAGAGGGAGAAAGATGTATCGGATTTGGCAACCAGGGTCCTCAACATTGGCAACCATGCTGTGCAAGCCGGCCAGCCGTGTTGCTGATAAAAGAGCGCAAGTGCCCAATAAATGCGACTGTTACTCTGCTCCTCGAGCTCAGCGGTTGTCTGCGTCGCAAGCTATCTTTAATGACAAAATAGCAGCGTTTGAGCACCACCCCTGCCCATTTTACCACCGCGGCTGATTGCGGTTATCAATCACGCTACATAGGCAAAGGATGAAATATGAAGATCAGATAACCTACGGCGCGTTAGGGCAAAAGCAGTGGATTCTTCCAGGAGCTGGTGGCCGTAGGTGTTGCTGAGGCTCATGTGGAAACAGTAAGCTAAGGCAACCTGCCGATGTACTATAGCCGAAAATGGCGCGAAACAGGCCTAATTACAGATCTGTGGGCGAAAGCATTATGCTAATGCGAATTTACGTAGCCTTTTAAGCAATAATCGTCAAAATAACGAGCAAATGCACTTTGATATTTGCAAGTAATTATTTCAGTGCTCTAGTATTGACATCCACCGGCGCATACATTCTAAGGCAAGACAGATGCACACTTTGCGAAGTCATTTTGCCTGGTTACTTAATATTATTAGGCACCATGCTTGAGAGAGTTGAGATTGCCTCATTAAATTTTTTTTAACAGAAAGGAAGCTAAAGTATCGTGTTGACTACAGCATACACTTTTTTACACGGAATTGGTGCGTCTCTTCTAGCGCACAAAATTATTTCTTGCTTTATCATATGGGTATACACAAATATATAACAGGTTGTTTTGCCAACATCTGTTTAAAATATTTTCTAATTTGAAGGCTAACCATGGATGCTTAATTTAAGGTTTTCTGCTGCTTCACGACATACGATTATTCGCGAAAGACTGCGGGAATATACTCTGCAGACAAAAGAAGTGCAGAGGAAAAGAAAAATGATTAGCACTATGATGTGTCACCGGAGCAGCAGAGAGCAACGCTCGGTATTGCGGTTGCGAATGTGCCGATAACAAAAATGTGCGGCCTGTACGCGGAGCTGGGCTCTGCGTCAGACGCATGGTGCAATTTTTGTTGCTCCGGTGACGTCAATGGGATAATATTTTTCTGTGGCAGCTGTACTGCAAAATGTTTGGTCCTTCGCTTTACACCAATTTCGCTTACCATTATACAGACGCCTAGTTTAAGTTTCAATGAAATCTCTGTTTATTCTCTGAAATCTTAAAGTTAAGAGTAGTTTCGCATAATAATAATTGGTTTTTTGGGGGAAAGGAAATGATGGAGTATGTGTCTTATATATCTTTGGACACCTGAACCGCGCCGTAAGGGAAGGGATATAGGAGGGAGTGAAAGAAGAAAGGAAGAATAGGTGCCGTTGTGGAGGGCTCCGGAATAATTTCGACCACCTGGGGATCTTTAACGTGCACTGACATCGCACAGCACACGGGCTGTGCGATGTCAGTGCACGTTAAAGATAGATTCTGTGTCTAGCTATACTTTATAAACCTATACTTCACAAAAAAATTGGACAGGACAGTTATGCTCCGGCTTAAAGGTACACTAAAGAGGAATCTGAACTAATCTTTTTACCACGGGAACTCGATCAACACGTTCCGAGCATTGTTAGAAACTTCGAATTATTTTCCTGTTTGACCGATTTTCATAACTTAAACCGCATTAAACGTCCCGGCTCTCGCCTTTTTTTTTCGAACTCAACCCTGAAGATAGGAGGAGGAAAGGCGGGGAGGCTAACCGGAAGAATAATCGGTTTGCTACCCTGCACGGGGGAAAAGGGGTGAGGGAATAAAAAATAAAAGAGAAAAGAAAGTCACAATGAAAAATCAGCGTGAAAATAGGAGGAGTCATTAAATGCGTGGAGTGCCTTTCAGCCAGTGCCTTGGCGGCTTCGTTTTCGCGTTTATTTAGTTTTTCAAGTTTAAGTGAATAAACAGTTTCAGTCGGAGACAACAGAGCCGCAAATTATGCCCACGAAAGTAAAAATAGACGTCGACTCTTTGATTTACGTATTACTCAGCCGATGCAGAGCGGCAAGCCGCCACGGGACTTGCTGAAAGGCACTCCACGCGTTGGCTGACTCCTCCTACCTTCAGCGTTGAGTTTAAAAAAAAAAAGGCGGGAACCGGGACGTTTAATCCGATTTAAATTGGAGAAATCGACCGCACAGGACAATAGTTCGAAGTTTCTTGGAATGCTCTGAGCTTGTAGATCGAGTTCCCGTGCTAAAATGACGGGTTCAGATTCGTATTTAGTGAACCTTTAACAGTATGACGCGATAGCGTAATGGGTAAGTTGCCGTACATGCCCTGCTTTGTCAGGCAAAAATTTTGAAAATTCAAGAACTGTAAGACACTGCTACTAAATATTGAAGTAATTAACGGCCCTATATTCTGATATGCAGTAAAATCTTTCTTCTAAAGTGTTTCCATTGAGGGAGACATTTTTTGTCTATAGGACGTATTTGCCGCGGGTTATCTGAGGATATATTGATTTTTATAGTGAAACCTTACATTCTACGAAAAAATTGCGTTCATAAATGGTTCCAGCTCAAAAAAGCTTTTGTCCAGCTCACCCAGTGGGAAGCTTAATAATCAGGAAGCGGCGACGTGGAGACGTCTTCAAGCAGACGACTACTAGCACCCAATATTAATTAAACATATCATGCCGAAAATTGAGGATGACAAATGTAATAAATGTGGAGCGAAAGAGAACCTTGTCCATATTATTTGGGAGTGCACACAATCCCGAGGCATGGCGAATAAAATAGATTGTAGAGACGCCCGGAAGAACTTGCTTCGTAGCCCGGACCCTGAGCACCAGCTCCTCGCCGTCCGACTGACTGAAGAGGCCGCCGGGATTCAAGAAATCTAGACCAGCATATAACGCGGCGACCCTGTCCACCCCAATCCCTCCTGGTCCTCATCTCTCGACTCAGAAGGAGAGCTGGAGAGTAGGAGCAGGTCGTCTGCTTCTGTCGGAAAATAAAGTGTTTAACTCACTGTTCAGAATTGCTGGTTATGTATGTAGAAATGGTCATTCTCTACTTTGTATTCATAGATCCCTGGGAGTCGTCACTTCACTCCTGGTGGAGTGGTACAGCGGTGCAGCGGTGCAGCGGTGAAGCGATGCGTCACTGCCCTCGGTGGGCAGGTGCGGCCACCGGTGGGCTTTTTGCGTCTCAGGTTGTTCTTCCCCAGCGTCCAATTAATAATTAAACTGCGACCTGCCACGCTGGGCAGTTTACTCACAATTCGGTGGGTATGTTGTGATGACGCGAGTATGTCACGTGACCAAGGTCGCCCATCTGCCTCATAGGTTGCTACTCCGGAATTTTTTCGTGCATTTTTCGCTCACGGCCTACGACGCCGACGGCGAAGCCGGATGCTCGGCGATCCGAGCTCCTTAACGTTGTCGGTTTAAAACAACGTGCTGTCAATAATTAGGGTACCAGAGCGGTGCTTGGTGAACAGTTTATAGCAGCGTGACCAACAGCCGCATTCAAGCTGCGATTAGCCGCCTTGAAATGTACGCACATAGTGTATTTGGTTTATTATGAATGGGCCCAGGCGTTCGCGTTTCTCAGCAGTGACTTCAGGGAGACCAAAATAAGAGAATCAAGAACTCGCGATGCCAAGTCCTGTGAATCTGGTGGCGCCGAAAGATTGCACCTTTGCCTGCAGTTTCAAAAGAGTAGGGCAGCGTCAATTGTTTAACTGCGTTTGGCGTTCTCTATAGCACCTCACATATTTGTCACTTACAAGTTGACACGACAGAATGGCCACCATGGATCAAGCTTAGCAGTGGTGTTCAGCGAGACTACTGAAATAGGTGTTATATTTGCGCGTCATTCTGCGACAACTCTGCAGCCTCCGTTAAATGTCATTTGCACGGATGCGTACAGTTGCATGCGGAAGTGGCTCATACAGTTGAAATTTGTGAGCACACAGCTACGTATTCCAAGAAAAATAAAGCGAATCCTGCTGCTAAACGTCTTCTTGGGGGTAATCTCGGTCACTTGAATCGCTTTGGTGGATGCACCTTTATGGGGACATGAATGCGCTTGCAGTGTGGAGGTGGATTTAAAACCGTAACAAAAGGAGACATGCCGGCAACTAGGACTGTTCAGGTGAGTGACGAGTCGGGAAAACAACTCGTAGCTGGCTTTTGTTACTTGCGTCTGAGGGGCGCAAATTGCTCTTATATGAGTTGAATTCATACTAACAGTTGCAACGTCACGGGCCTGATAAAGTTTGCTAAAGGATGAATGTTTTCTGCAGATGCCCCAACAAACGTTTTCAGGACAACTGAACAGGTTTTAGAATTCGAAGATTTTAAAGGATTATAATGTATTAAACATTGCTGGTAAATATATGAAGATTTGTTTTGCTAGCATTTGAAATTCTGACGTAAGAATAGAATGAAGCCGCTTAAGGCTTCAGGCTACGGCAGTGCACACATCTACGCAGTGATTACGTGATGTATTGCGGCACTATGTTCACAGGGAAGAAACGGTTATTTGGAGGCAGAAAAGTTCAAAAGTCTAGCTTTTCTGAAGAAATTCTCAAAAGGCACCACTCCTAGTTTAAGCAATGCATTCCTCAATGCACTCCAACAACTTAAGCTTAGGCAGGGAATAATATGTCTTTTATGTCAATGGACATAGTATTGAGGCGATTTCTGGAACAGGAATTCAAAATGTCTTTCTACCTCGACATACTTTTTACCACGAATGGATCGTTAATACGCGGAAGTACAAGTTTCTCTTGCAAAAACAGTGCTATCAATCTCTGCCATGAATCATTTGGGATATTATAACACGCGAAGGGCATTATGTCTTGTGAATCTTTGCGGAAGAGATTAAGTCTAAGTGATCCTTTTTGCTGTTTTATGTTCATTGCATTAGATGTCTGAGGTTCAAACTGCCACGTTAAATCTTTGTAGTTTTTTGTTTAATTTAGACAGCCCTTAGTTTGTCTCCTCTGTCTGCGTCCGTCTATTTTGGGCTGTTTTCGGAAGCACGATCGACCACCGAGCCCGCATGTCTACCCTCGAAAGTAGATGTTGGATAGTAGTAGGACCGACAAGAACCTTAGCTGGTGTGCGCCAAACTTTATATCATTGCCCAGACTGTTATGACTTTATGGCGCAATCTATGCACCAGTTGTGATGATGTATGCAGGCAAGCGTTATTCGCCTCACGCCAGACATATGCCGCGAGCCTTTCCGGCAAGGAATACAGTCAGGTAACGGCTACTATACAATTAAGTACAAGCCTTCTGAGAAATAAAGCCGACAAAGAAAAGAATAAGAATTCGTGTCTTATTTTTATTTTCTTGTAGTTTAAACGTAACCACCATTTCATGGAACGACAGTTATCAAGTACCTCGTGTAGAACCTTTTCTAAATCAAGACTTCACCAATAATATAGCATGTCTCCTTTGCTACCGTGCAGAAATATTTGCAAATTGTTATCGCAAGCGGAACTATATTTGCGCTCATAATCTCTTGTGTATAAAACATTAGCTAGCCGAAAATTTCTTCCACCACTGGACATTACGCTAGCATATAAAGTTGCTGACTTTTTCCTCGTCTGCATTATCCTTCGTGAAATCAACAACTATAAACAAGACAAAAAAGGGCATCACTGCATCATTTAGCAAGTTTATTTTTACCCGCAGTGCCTCAGGAATGGTTCTCATGGTGCAAACAGAGACCACCAGCGGTACCTGGACCTTCATCAGTCACTGCTTGCGAGAAGGTTGGTATCGAAAACGCGTTACAATCCGAGGAGCTTATTGGCACCTCACGAGTGACCTGGAGCTATCAAACCGCACAGGGAGGCCTTGCAGTCTTCACCGACGGGGGCTTCTGCTCCCTGGGTTACTCATTTACTATGCTGGAATTCCTCGGCTGGCCTGCAATCATCTGGCTCACCTCCTGCTGGAGCCGAAGTGACTTCTGAAAGCGACGCCTGTGAATGTTAAAGGTGCACTAAAGTGGAAATTGAACTCGTCATTTTACCGCGGGAACTCTATCTACACGTTCCGGGCATTCTTAGAAACTTCGAATTATTATCCTGTGCGGCCGATTTTCCTAATGAAACCGGATTAAACGTCCCGGCTCACGCCTTTTTGTGAACTGAACGCGCTAGGTAGGCGAATTACACCAACGCGTGGAGTGCCTTTCAGAGAGTCCAGTGGCAGCTTGCTTTCGCTTTTATTTTGTTTTTTTTATGTTTATGCGAATGAGAAGTTTCAGTCACAGACAATATAGCCGCAAATTAGGCCCACGGAAATAAAAATACACGTGGACTCTGATTTACGTATTACTCCACCGATGGCAGCGCGGCAAAGCCGCCGCGGCACTGGCGGACGCGTTGGTCGACTCCTCCTACCTACCGCGTTGAGTTCAAAAAAAGAAAAAAGCGTGAGCCGGGACGTTTAAGGTAATTTAATTAGTGTAACTGGCAGCACAGGACAATAATTCGAAGTTTCTAAGAATGCCCGGACCGTGTAGATCGCGCTCCCGCAGTGAAAAGACGAGTTGGTGGTGTTAGTGGTTTTATTAAAAATAACAGTAAAAAGGAAGGAAAAGATTTTTGCTAGCCCCGGCATCTGCCATCGATGCTGGAGCACCTGAGCTGGGGCAGCGGAAATGAAGGATAGCAGTCAGAATGGAGAAATGAAATGAAAGAGGTGAGGGGACAGGAAGAGAGGATAGGGGGGGGGGGGGGGGAGACGAGATCAGATTCCTCTTTAGTAAACCTTTAACGCCCAAGTGCTGTCCAAAGTGATGGCTCTGCTAACTGCGTTTGCTTTCCACAGATATCTGGTCCTACTTCCGAACATCAAATCCTGGAAAGAATCGAAGCACTCGCTGATCGCCTGAAGCAGCGGAAAAAGGTTGTGCCTCTTACTTGGAACCAAAAGTGCATTGCCCGAGACACACCAAAAGTGCTTTAGTCATTGAAAGATTGTGGCTTGTCGTAGCTCGCAAGTGGTTGTTCTCTTTTTCTCAAAGTAATCCTCAATCAACTCCAGTCATTTGGACACAGAAATATCCTTGACGTTGGAGAGGCTTCGGACATACTCCCTGTTACGCTTCAAAATTAAATGCGTTTCAAGAGCGCACTCCACAATCACGTTAGCATGTTCGTTACTCTGTAACAGTAGAAAGAAGCTTTTCATCGCCTTATATGCTAAATGTTTCCTGTTTTCAAAAATTGAGAAACACTCACATCATGCTAGAAGTTGCCTGAGAAAAGCAGAATATTTTTCTGGGTAATGTTTTGAGGGTAAGTACGAGGCTTTGGATTCGAAGATGTATGCTTAAGTCACAAATTTGAGTGAATTTATAGAATTTGGCTGATGCGCATGCAACCTTTCTGCAAAAGACTGTCCATTTCGCCATTTTTTTTTTCTAACCAGTATCGAATTAGCTATTTTTCCTGCATCATATGTAGGCTTGTTCAATATACGTTCAATGTACGCAGCTTCCGCCGATCAGAAATTACGTCTGCTATAGCATATCTTACTGTTCTGGAAATCTATCCTATGCAGATGCATAACCAAACCTCCGTGCGATAGTAGAGGCAGTCGTAGGTCTCGCCTTTTATAATTTGGCAGTGACCACACGGGCCAACTTCAGATAGTTGATGTTAGTTTTCTTGGGTGTGTGCTGTCGCATTGTTTCTAATTTTGCATTCACCTGCAGAAAAAAAAAAACATTGATAGACACGATGATTTAAGTGCCTACGACTAAAGTGATTTCTATCTCGGCTCTATCATGAGGAGCGCTAAACGCAGAACTTGTATGCAGCTACTACAGATGCGCAAGAATCATTTATCAGTTGGTTTTCCGCAGCATTGTCATCTGCATATTCAAAAACGCAATCTCATGGCGTGGTTAGAACGAAAAACACGCATACAGTCACCACAGATACGCAATAAGTGCTTTCCTTCTGCATTTTTTTTTTGTCAGCTGCATTGCCATTGACTGAAGCTGTATCTGAAAAAAAAAACGGTCTCCACGATAGAGTATTCTTTAATGGCATTCCAATTAAATGTGTACTCAAACGCACAATGAAACAAAATGCTTGCAGAAACAAAGTAGAACACATGGAGCATTACATGTCAAATTAAGATACTCTGAAATGTCGCTTCATGCTGTCCTGTACAAAAATTTTCGGTTGATCTAACTTGTGAAACATTTGTCGCGCGGCATCATTTTAAGCAACTACACTCACTTTCATTTGGGAGAAGATCGGCTGATTCTTGATTTAGGTTGATCGAAAAATTTGAGATCAGCTAAAATGCCGACTTCAAATGAGACTGTAGTTTTGTCCCGATTCAAGGAATCTTTGTCTGCGTAATTGCGGACGCTCCAGTTCTGAAGCAGCAGACTTTCGGAAGCTTCGTGGCGCCATGGTCTCGCAGAAATCTCAAAGCAGCAGGATACGCTATATGATGTATGTTGTTAACGTTACGTAGCGTGATCCTCAGGAGTGCTTCACGCACTCATTGGCGCACCTGCCTTTGTCCTATTTGAAAAAAATTCTCCTCCTAAGGCAGGGGTGCGTCCGGAAATGCTCTAAACCTTTCGCGCCAACAGGCATTTTTACTACAAAAAAAAAAACGGGAGCGTTTTAAAGTAGGTAAACCAAACAGACGAGTGAAAGCATGTTTTTAGCCTGATTGGCTTATAGTTTTGTTTTCTGAATGGTCGGCACGCCTGGCGACGATATTAGACTGACGTTAACGGGTCATTCACACTTGCGAGGCGCAGAGGTCGTGCGACTGTTTTGAATGAAAAGTGACAGTTGCACGCGGTCGCATTGATCAAAAGCGACAATCGCAGGCCAGTCGCTCGCTGCTCGATTTTCCTGCTTGAGACTGCAAATTGCAAACGGCTGATACTATCAGCGAGCGAGCCGAACTTTCAAAAACAACACTTGCGCGCGCGCCGCGCGACGAAGTGCGCTGCTTCTTTGCTGCCCAAGTGGTCGCTAATACTAGCCAATTTCACATAGTTGCAGCAGCTCAAGCCGCTTCGAAACTTTCCAGCGCTGTAATAAAGGTACTATTGTCGTCACCGCTTTACTGTGAACCCTGTATTATAATAAAAGATACTCTGCATTCCCGCGACGCTTTCAGCAGCGGAGCTAGCAGGCAACAGGTGCGTTGGAAAGCAGGAGCAAGCGGCTTTCGAACGTACTTTCGTTGCATCGTAGTTGTCACCTCTGCCAGCAAGTCAGTATTGGCCAATCATCCTCAAAAATGATTAATTTGTCACATTTTTCTACTCCAGGGCTCGGAATGAACGCGAAAAAACAACACCAGCGCATTTTTCTGACATCGGCGGTCGACATACAGGCTGACAGGCCTGAGAAGCTGAGTATGCGAATAGCACTTTAGAGGACCGGTCGCGAGAGCAGGAGTGGCTGGAAAAGCAAACTAAACTCTCTAAATGGCGCGAACAACACCATTCCCCAGAGTTTTCGCTTCTAACGAGAGTCTAACGAGCAGCCGACCCGTAGGTCTTGCTTCCAAGTGTGAACAACGGTGCTGTGGGACGGCTGCCTTTTCGCAAGCGTCTGCTGGTCGCAGGCCCTTTGCTACTCACAAGTGTGAAAGCGCGCAAAACTCTGAAATAGATTAAACTGATCTGATCTATGCGCGCCGCAGATAGAAGTTGATCAGGACAACGTTGTGCAATGCTAAGCGCGAGAGTGTTTTGCACTTGAACATGAGGAGTGATCGGCGGCATAGATAACATAGTGTAAAGGAACGTTTTGCGGGACAAGTTCGTAATTTTATAATACCCCTGTTACATGGGCACTTTAAAGGCCGTTAAGGAAAACGGGAGTTAGCCTTAACGGCCGTTAGGCGTAGTTACACAACAGCGCGAGCGCCGTTGGAAATCCAACGGCGATTGACACCAACGGAGCTCGACGGTCTGCGTTCCGCCCCTGTTTCCGTCCGTTTTGTCGTGAAATAGGCAAGATGGCAGCCCCAAGCAGCAAGGTGTCCCCGCTGCAGGCGAGCGCGCCGGCGCAAAGCACTGTGCCTAGACAACGTCACTGACAGATTTACTTATCAACTTGTGGCTGGATCACCTTGCCGGACTGCAAGCGCAGAAACACAATGTGCCCGTCTACGCAAGGATGACGGCGCTGTTCAACCAGCTCGCCAGCGAGGAATTTGGCCACGCTGTGTAGTGTTGCAAACAACCCTTGCAAATGGTTAAAAAACACTGTACAACATGTAGCGCAGAAAAATAATTACAGAAACAAATTTTGTATCCAGTTGGCGAGATAAAAAATTCAAGAGTCACATGATAAATCGTCGAAACGGAAGTGAACCGACCGAACGTGGAAAGAGCCGTGTGAGGGCAGCCACCACCGTTCCGTTCCCACGGCTGTTACGGCGTTCAATTGCGGTTTGCGTTAACGGCCGTTCCAAGTGCCCGTGTAACAGGGGTATAAGGCCGAGAACAACTATTTTAACTGTTTGCTATCACATCAAACCAGAAGCATGATGGAGTTCTTGGCGAATACGATGGGTATATTGTTGTGCGTTGCGCCTACGAATAAAGCAGTCGTGAGTGGCGCTCATTCCCGTCTACCTCCCTTGAGTCTGTGTGTTTCGCGCATTTAACCGCAGATTACAGCATAGTGCTTTCGGGCAGTGGCCAGCTAAACTGACCTGTTCGCGTCGTCGCGTGTTCGAGTCACAGTCGCAAAATATTTATTCCATTTATGAACACAAGCTCACGGCCCAGGCTTCAGCGATTAATCGAATTTTGCAGTTTTGGTCTTGAAGAAGAGCTGTTGCTCCAGAAACTGATTCGGAAACGCTCGAGCTTGAACTCTTTAGCAGTGCTCATAATAAATAACAGTGTTCAGTGAAAAACACTAAATGTGGCTAAATGTCTGAGTACAGAGTACATGCGTTCTGTTCTGAGAGCGCTGTAATTAAAATGCAATTAGGAACTTGTTTGGTGCATGACACTGTTCGACACATCGAAGACAGCTGTTCTGCTCCTTCAGGTGCCCGAGATGAGTGCCCTGCCTTGCACACTTCCTGGAAACTGCCAAACAACCTGGCGCATCTTCCCGAAGGAGATTTCAGAAAACCCAATAAATAATCAAGAGAGGAATATACTCGAAGTGCGAGTTTTTGTTTGGGCTTGTTGTGGAGTCCACTGCTAGCCCTGTCTGCCTTTTTGTGTTCGTCCTCGTCATTGCCCGCGGCCTCCCCTTGCTAGCAGCCACCGACTCGAAGGGTTACAACCTGAGCAGAGGCCTTTGATGAATAGCGGTAAATCAAAAAGGAAACTTTGACAGCGGCCACAGCCCTGTTTGAAGCGCCTACTACGGTCATCCTGCAACAGCTCTGGCCGCCAGCCGCTTTGAACGGCTTCCAGAATGAAGATCCAGAAGGATGGCTTGGGCAATTAGAGCCTGTGCAATAGCTGGATACCTGTGATTATGTGACGAAAGCCAGACGCATAGTGTTCGCCCTGCAAGACCCAGCACGGATCCATTGAAGAAACACCTCTAGAATGACATGTTTATTCAGAAGAAGATAACCTGGAAGACCCAGCACGGATCCATTGAAGAAACACCTCTAGAATGGCATGTTTCCTCAGAAGAAGATAACCTAAAATGAAGTGCGCAAAGCTAAAGGTCATTTGGACTTCACAGCTGTGTCAATATGTGCTGAAATTGCTCGCTTGTGTTTCTTGAATGGATTGAAACGGATGCTATGTATACGGCGTTAGTGCAAGCCGTTTCTTGTTGAAGCTGTTGTCTGTACACAGTGAGTATATGGGGCACGTAACTGCAAAAAAACCGCGTCAATCTTAGGCTTTATTAACTGGAGCACTGCAGGTCACTTTCAGCGAGATCGCCGATTCGTCTCCCTTTCAAGTGCTCGGGTGAGGCACATTTTCCTTGTAGTCGGTCTTGTGGAAAAAGGCGAAGAGGCTCGGCGTTGCAGTCGCAGTGAATTCGGCCTGAAAGAAGTGCCACAAAAGCCGTCTCGTAAGCTCTTCTTGCAGGCGTCTATATAAAACGAATTTGCCTTATATCACATCTGCAGAAGTATGAAGAAAGACAGAAAACCAGGTTGCCGCTGGCCTCTAAGGTGTGAATCATAATGCGAATAAAAAAACCGTATATTTTTGTGCAGCCAGCATGACATATCTCGTGAGCCAACTCACAATAATTCGCACTTGAAGTTGACGGGTAGCTCTTTGAGCTGTGCGTAATTTTAATTGAGTCGAGGCTTATATTCCAGGTGACCTTGGCGGGACAAAACCAGCAGTATCAATGAAGTAAATTTTGAGATGAGGGAAGAGAGAGAGAGAAAAAATGAACGAAGGGAGCTTAACTAGGCGATGTCCAGTATGTTAACCTACACGGGGCAAGAGTAACGGAGGGAGAGATATAAAGGGGAGAGAGAAAAGGGCGACCACTGTTTCACGCGTCCGTAGACAATTCCTAGACGGGTGCACAATGCGCCCACTGAGGGTTTAAAACATTAAACTAAGTCTTGAGCCTTCATCAACTTGAAAAGCGCTTTCACAGCAGTCCTCTGCGATGAATCTTTAGTCCAAAGACCCAAAACCTTGGCTTCTGAAAGCGGACAAGGATGACACGCTCACGCTCAAACTGAGGGGCAGTCACAAAGTAGGTGCTCTGTTGTTTCGTCGAACCCGCCGTTCTCACACGCAGGAGAGTCTGCCGTAGCGATTCAGTGAGGGTAGGCATTAAGCGAGGGACAGGCGACACAACTGCGTAGCATCGCAGCGGAGAGGAGAAAATTATAAAGATTCCAGCATAGTGATGCGAGTAACCACTTATGGACGTCAGTCTTTAACGTTTTTTTATGTATTTCCAAAATCATTGATTATGTTACACATGACATGTACATTACGCTACCATCATCAAAACATATCCGATTTGAAGTTAAAACTCAAGGCAAAACAGTACTAACCTACCGCGGCTCACGTAAGCAACACAGTGTTAAATACAACTAATGGCTACGAAATGGTGGTTCCGCCAATGTAATCATCCACGGATGCTACTGTTAACTTCAGAATCATTGCATCAGAGAGCGGTAAAGCCGTTTATAACCTTAATATACTCACGAAGAACCAACTTCGGTCGCTTAGGGTGATTTATGAGTGCAGAGAGCGTGTCTTGATTCCATTGTGTAATGGGATTGAACTCAATGTGGAGCACTTTCAGAGCAGGGAACTGCTGGGCAGTAAAACCTTCGGGTATTTCTGTCAGTTGGTTGCGTCTGAAAAGGAGAGAGCATATAAAACATTGCGTGTCCAGATATCACTAGGTTCTACATAACATTGCTGTCTTCCTTTGTTTACGCTTCTACCTGAGCGGTAATTCGAATGCGAAAGGAAAATATGTACGAAATTGCAGTGTCTTTAGTTCTGAAAAAGGAAAGAAAATGCTTTCATTTTCAATGCTTTCGTGCGCACCGAGAATTTTCTTCAGGTATATTAAAATACAGCCAAAAAAAGAACTTACAATGGCTATTTTTTAAGTAAACTGAGAATTTGAAAATAACTTGTGGCATGGCGCTCTTTGGCCATAGATGCCCTTGCGCCATAAAAAATCATATCATCATCAAGCATACTGCCGTTAACTATCACGTGATCTGTTTTTGTATGCCGACTACAAAAGCCATGCTATTAATTACTCGTGAAAACAAGGGGTAGAAATTGTTTAGCACAGAGACACGTGAGTAACTGAAACAAGGTTGCCACTTGATGAAAATTTAAAGGTGTAAGAAAAAGAAAGACTAATGTATGCCTAAAATGTTCTG
The DNA here is from genome assembly GCF_052857255.1 of Amblyomma americanum. Classification (NCBI taxonomy): domain Eukaryota; kingdom Metazoa; phylum Arthropoda; class Arachnida; order Ixodida; family Ixodidae; genus Amblyomma; species Amblyomma americanum. Next base: position 84,404,155 of record NC_135498.1, on the reverse strand, counting down.
AGTTGCCTTTTGAACTAATCTGTCACATCTGGCAGCAAGTTCTTTTCTCCACCGCCTCCTACCTTCTTATTTAATTTTTTTTCGACTTCTACTGGTTGAAAATTTTCGTTCAACATTGCCTGAACAGTTGAATAATATATTCAGATTACCCCTCCGTGCAATACACGAATTACTATAGCACCACTCTATGTTCATACTCGAGATGTGCCCCATGTAACCTTTGAATGTTACGTCACCTTTCTAGGCACGTTCACTGCATGTTCGAAGCAGTCGGAGATGAGACGTTTTGCTGCAAAAGAGATCTGCAGCCCGAACCAGCCTTCTACAGCTCTTGTAGCTTCGCTCGTCACCTGGTGTGTTTTTGTTTGCTCATAGCCATAACATAAAACACCACGGTTCAGTGAATGTAGTCTAGAAGGTCTCAATCTAGATATTACTAATAACTCCTTTCCCTTACGCTTAAAAAGCACTTTTGTACACCAGAGGGCTTTGGAATAAGGAATCGGGGAATAAAGATTTCGCAGCTCCCCGTGAATACCTTAATCGTGAGCATCTAGCTTATTTGATTTATCTAAGCAGTTTTATACTGAAGCCTCCGCGGTGGCTCAGTGGTTATGGTGCTCGGCTGCTGACCCGAAAGACGCGGGTTCGATGCCGGGCCGCTGCGGTAGAATTTCGATGGAGGCGAAATTCTAGAGGCCCGTGTAATGTGCGATGTCAGTGCACGATAAAGAACCGCAGGTGGTCGAAATTTCCGGGGCCATTCACTACGGCCTCCCTCATAGCCTGAGTCCTTTTGAGACGTTAAAGCCCATAAACTAAGTTTCATGCAGATTGTTCTTTCTCTCTCGGAAATCAAAATGTGAAATAACCAATTTCATTTTGAAGAACACTTCATAAAAGCGTCCGTATCCGAAAAGGCTTTTTAACGGTAGCCATAGCCAGAAATTCTCCCCAAGCCCACTTTTTTTTCCTGGGGAACCTATTTTTGAATGCAGTCTTAACCAGCCGGCGCCGGCGCAGGACAAACTTTAAAATCAACATTTTGTCACGCGTCGCAAGAGAAGATTGGAAAACAGTCTTATAATGTTCCACAGTTGCCGCACAACGATTGTCAGAAAGAACCAAGTAGATTTCTTATGGAAGTCTGAAAAACTTTGTGCGAGCGTAGAACCAACCTTAAACCAAGAATTTTCTACTGATTGCAGGTTCAGAGTATTACTATCGACATGTTTGTAACAGTATCTGACAGCATCGCTCAGTTGCCTCGCAATTGAAAGTGATTTTGTATAAACCTCGACTTGTATGAGACGAACACAATACTGATAAGGGCGACTTGGTTAAAAATGTTGAACTGCTAGCGCAAAAGACGCAGACGAAAGGGCGACGCACGTTGGAAGCGCTGTCCACATGTAAAGTTGTCAGCAGTTTTCAGTACCACAAGACCACAGCGAAAGTCTTAGGGTGTGTCAGATAAATAATCTCTACATAAAGTAAGCCACCGAGAATAATTCTGCGCCTTTACTTTCTCACCTTCTGAAAACGCTTTGTGTTCAAGAAGAAAGCAGGTCTGCATTAGCGATGCCCGGTAAAGTTGCTTTACGGAAATTTATATCCGCTTCTGAGGTTCACGAATACTGACCACAAAGAAAATACCGGGCGCAAGCGCCACTCTTCAGCGCTCCGTAGTTTCTATGTATATAAGGACGGAATAAAAAAAAATAGCTTGATTTGTTCGAGCGAGCGCCATGAATGGGGAAGCCAAGACTTGTGCCACCTAAACTGTCAGCTAGTAATAACATTGCACCGCTTTGAGCAATGCGGATTTACTACGCAATATTTTTGCAAGTACAGCGCATAGTGGCAAAATATCCCTTCAAACATGACTTACTCGAAACGCAGGGTCGTCAGCTTGGGTGCTGGATTTGGAAGTACTGCCCAAGAGAAGCTTTTGAGACCACTTTCGGAGAGTATGAACGCCTCCAAGTTGGTGAAAGAAGCCAGTGCGTGGTCCTCATGGTTCAGAATGTTGCATTTCATGATGAAGATTCTCTTAATACTGTGCGGCAGCTGAGACCAGTCTCGATCAAGGGACACATTCTGCTGCTCTAGCTTCAAAGCCTCTAGAGCTGTAATTTCGCCGAGGGCATTCCAAGAAGAAGGAAGAGTGCTGTGACTTCTGAAGAATACTTCCCGCAGGGTTTCATTCAGAGCATCAAAGGCATTAGGATGTGGGGCGGTGAAGTCGTCGACAGTTACCTTCTCGAAGGTCAAGTTCTTGATGGAAATACTTTCGAAGGCGTCTTCGGGAAGAAAATCTAGGCGGCTATTGGCGAGAGTGAAAAAGATATTACCTGTACGTTGCGGCCGTGGAATGGTAGCGCTAAGCTCTGGCACGCTGGTTATGTGCCGGCAAGTGAGGAACACTACTCCTCGGTTCCCATTAAACTTCTCGCAATGTGCCTCGTTAGCAGTGCAACAAGCTTGCAGGCAAGAAAGGAACAAAGTGGCCTATAGAAGCTGCATATTGAATGCTGAACTGTAGAGAGCTCTTTACGCTAAAGCAACCGGCTACAGCCTAACAACGCAGCCAGCTTATTCTGCTTGTATGAGGTATCTCGGCAACATACGCTCTCGAGCTGTGAAAGGCAACATGGAAGCAGAGCACTCTGTTTAAGAGTGACAGCCTATGCGTCTTTTTATATGTTTCCACATTCTGCAAAGCGGCTTCTCCGTCTGTGGCGCCCGCGGTCGTTAGTCCGCAATCGCTTTTCCGTCCTTGGGCAGGCAGCTCATCTTGGCCTGACAGGCGACACTTATCTGGAACGCTGCAAACTTTGAAACATTACCACTCCTTGGAGATTTCCCGTCCATTTTTATCTTCCAAATGGAAGTGACCAATATTCTGCACACTCAACCACCGCGATGCGATGTCTTGGGTCGTACGGCGCTTGAGGAGCTTACCTCGTATTCTCTGCTTTCGTCTTCGTTATATGGTTTTTATTTTTATCCTTTTTCGGAGAACGAGAAACCCGAATACCGCGTGTCTACACTTGGTCCACTCATTGTTTTAATCTCTATGGGGTAAAATTATTCCTCCGTGATAAACTACACAGGGCTCCTTTCATATTGTGCAGCATTCATACCATAAATCTCTATTTCTCCACAGGGATGTGGCCATCGGCAATGCCACGAGTAGTGCATTCTTGCTATAAGGATGTAGAGGAGCAATCCGTCTACCCAGCATAGTCTGCTTGACTAAAAGAAAACAGCTCTCCTCGGTATATTGTAATCTCTCAGGGCATATGCGTAAGCACATAAAAGTAGACGTAAGATGTTGTAATTAAAAAATTATTAAATAGCTAGGTTTGATTACCTGAAGTAAAGTTCCCAGCGCGTTCAGCGTATATGTGCCAGCGCTTCACCAATTGATGCATACGAGAAGAAAAAAAAAACCTTTTTTGCGAGATAACCTGCTAGCACCTCTTAAGCACCAATTCTTTTTTGTCTTCATCTTTGCTGGACGTCTAAGTAGTGTTTAGATCACGTGAGGCACAAAGAATCCGTTACATTACTCTGAAAAGTCGTTTGTTGTCATTCCAGATATTGAATCGGACTGGCTTAAGCGTTGTAGGGAGCTAAAACTACGTTTCAAAAATTATATTGCAGCTTTTTATCATGCCTCGTGTAACATTAGCACTCCTAACGTGTCAAGAGTGATCGTTCGGCAGACGAGACCCAAACAGCTACATGAATTTCTGTTACTAATGGTGGTAGTGAACCATTCATCCAAATGTCTATTTTATCATTTCAAAGAAGAGAACAAGCAAATAAAATCAGGTCCTTAAGGATATGAATGAAAAGTTTATTTGGTAACATTTGCTGTAAGCTCCCCCCCTCGCCCCCCCCCCCCCCCCCTCCAGCTCCCGAGGACGAGCGAAAGGAGGCAGGCAAAGCATGCCTCCTGACGAGGACTACACACTGGCTTACAGATCAGGACACCGGTGACTGAACGCGATCTCATACGTGCAATAAAAATATCTCTTTACAAGAAAGCAGCAGCATGCTTTACCGTACGAAACCTAATACCAAACACAAAAGAGAAAGACATTCCTAAAATCTAAACAAAACAGAAACATGACATCGTTATTTCCGAACTGTCTCACCAGAAAAATGCACATCAGCTTATAGCTGGCGAAACGATAATCGTTTGCAAAACGGAAAACGGGCACTGGAGTAGAAATATACAGGCAACAGAAAGAAGAAAGCACTCAGGAAGCGCATCTTCTGATGCATGATAACAGGAAAAAAGCGCAAACGCGTCTACGCGGCGCTCCTGTAGTTTGAGATATATTTTCGATGCACTCACCTGATCGACGTTTTGTTGGCAATGTTAGTCATGAAAAATGACCCACAAAGTAACTAATATGCAATTTCTATGTAATGAAGATCCACTGGTAATAGAATCATAGACGTATTCTTATGAGTGCAACAACTGCTTTTATTGAGAAAAACCCAACTGCAGATAGAGCTGTTATATTGTCATGCCGCGCATCCTGTGACCGCCCACAGGAGTATATTTGTGAGCAAATTTGACGTGGACCTTATTTTCGTCGCAGACAGCAAGAATTATTGTGGCCAAAGATAACAAAATGTTCTCACTACACGCCGTGTGAGCAAGCTATATCGAACGAAGCTGCAGGTGTAATTCTTATTCAAGCAGCTGCGCCCTCCGCATTGGAAACCGTAATCATTCAGCACTCCCCCTCCTCCCCTCATGCCAATGCAATTTTCGGGCTTCTGGCTCATAATAATATTGTAACGAAGTTGCGAAGACAGGAATGGCTTTGTTTACAAACAAGGTTCGGGAACGTCACTGAACGGTTAGCGTCAGGCGGGCTCCACCGCATCGTCTCGAGCCCATTGAGTCCGTCGTCATGATTCCACTGCACTGCTTTGCAGCAGCGTCGTAGCCAGGCGTAACAATATTATTGCGGAGTTTAAATTTTCAGCAACATTCCAGGGCCTGGAACCATCTCTGCGGTTTACTGTTAAGCTGCTTCAATTATATACACAGCATTCGATCACAGGCAATTTCGAAAAAAATGGTTAAATATACGGTAATGTCTATACCTGCGTATTTTCAAACACCGCTCCAATGATGCAGTGAATTTTTCTGCTGGAAGTGGTTCCTTGCATGCCTTCCGCTTTGATTGCGAGCAGCACCAAACATATCAAGGACACGCAAATGGTTAACGTTTCTGACGCTGTGCAACGCCTGAATATTCTCAGACAGCTGCAAAATCTATAAGTATTTCATGCTTATGAATTGCAGAACGCATCACAGGAATCGATAATTTTGTTTGAAGTATAAAAATTTATTCCCAAAGTATTTGGATGGCACTGGAAGGAAAGCATAGTACAACGTTCCGCTGTTACCCCTAACTTTATCGAAGATGTGTGCGGACTGTTAATTTGTGCTATAACGTCAAATAATGTCTTCCTATGTCTTCCTATTAACACTAACGGGCGCACTAACAGCGTTTTTGTCCACTATAATGCACGTTGAAGTTCTCTTTTGGCGAAAGCAAAATGGCCTGCGCATATCATCTCAGCGAATATATTTTTTTTCTACTGGAGAGGAAAGTTCGTGGCCTCTGCTTCTCCACAGGTGTATGTTCATCAGGTTCTTTTCCATGCGACTTTACGCATTTTACTGGTATGAGCTGGCTTGCGCTATTTTGACAATTATAACAAGGTCAGACTAGGGCTGCTTCGGCTGTCCTGTCCTGTCTGTCTGCTGACTGTCCTGCTATCACAACCCTTCTCGTGTAAATAAACACGCATAGGTGTTGGGATGTGCTGTCATATATCACTTAAGATGGCGTGCATGTGATCTAGTAGCTTTCTATTACACAAGAGGCTGCTGGGCTCTTTAATGTCCGCCGCCACAGCTAAGTGGATAGTAAAGGTGTGGAGGAGCCATTTTTTTTCCACTTTGATATCAGGGTCAATAGTGCTACAGTTAACGTGTGCCAGCAAATCACTTAGTAGATTATTTCATCAAAGGCAGGTATTACAATGAATTAGGAGCACTGAAAGCGTGTTCATTCTAAATCATCATGCTTTGCTACCGTGCGTCGTAACATCTTATATACCATACTCTGGTTGCAGTTTAACAAGTAAATTGTCCACGACTATCCAAGTTAACGTACTTTGCACGAGTGGATAATATGAAATGGCCGTAACGAGACCAACGAAGAACGAGGGAACACGGGCGGCGCTCTCTACCAACTGACTTTCAATTTAGTCGAAGGTCAACGTTAAGAAATTACCCAGAGGTGAAAGAAAAGGACACGTGAAAAAGAAAACTGCTTGAGTTACTATTTATTATAGAGAAAAGTGAGATTGTTGGAGTGTCTGAATGCTGAAACAGCCAGCTTCTCCGAAAATCTTGTTCCGCTGTGACTTAAGACCGGATATGTTTCGTTCAGAGAATTGTTATCTTTCTCCCTATAATGTAAGCTTTCATAAGTCTTCCCGAGACATTATCACGGCTTCGTCGTCCGAGGCGGATATCAAACTAAGATAGCTCACATCAGCAACACTTCCAATGAAACGGTAGGCGCCCCGCACTTCTCCGCTCATGTTTCATCGCACGGATCTTAACGGGTCTGACTAATCTAGACCTTTCTATGACGCTGAAATGTCCCACAAAAGCGACAGCGCAGCCCACGCAGGCAGAGCGCACTACTCGGCGCATCTGTCAATGCGAGGTCATGGTGCAGATAGCTCTTGGGATTATTGTCGACTACCACTTTTTTTCTACGCAGCTGGTTTCGAATTTCTGCACCATCAAAATGGAGCAGCAGCAGGAAACGTTAAATTTCTGCAACACGAAGATTATGTTCACGCAGCCGAATCCTGAGCCACTAAGCCACTGCGGCTGTTTTCTTCTCTGGAAGACAAAAAGCTCAAGAAGTAGCAGTTGCATCATAACCAGGACTAAGTAAAGAGCAGTATACAGTCAGTTGTCTCAATAAAGATATTGAAAATGCGGCTTCTCTTTTTTTCCACCACGCATGTGCACGGATGCTTTCGTACGCACAGAAAAACTAATGGGCACACTATCATGCCATGCGATTTCCACTAGAAACTAAGACACAATAGAGACGACTCAGAATTTCGTGGTAATTAACAACAGATAAAAAATTACTAGCCTGCTAAACCTGTGTTGTCTCGTAGCGAACATTAGAAACAAGGGTCACCTAATATACTGCAGTTTCTTTTTTACTTGGTTTTTATAAGGGTGTTTAGGCGAACAAGCATTAGATTTATTTAACCCCGAGGGTCCGCTGAGGCCTTCGGCGGGCACCAGGTAAGAGGCAGAAAGATTTAATTAGTTGACTAAGTCAGCGCGTTATGTGTTGAGTTAATCCTTAATTTAGGGGACCTGCTTTATTTGCAGAATTGGAGATCGTCCACCAAACAGTCTAGCCAAGAAAGAAGTTTCATTTCCAAAACTTTAGCGCGCGTTACGAGGCGAGAAAAAGTCACCCCAGTTGGGGGCATCACACCGCCACTCCCCGGCAATGAGCTCCTCGGACGTCGATCGCTCCATCCTCCGCTTTCGCTGACGAGGCGCAAGCGGGCGGGTCGGCGGTATCGCTGGCAGTTTTGATTCACGTCGTCTTCGGAACCCATTGCATGATTCAGGGCTCTTGTAATACGACCTCAAGACGACTGCGTGGCCACTGCCATGTGTTACAGCTGCAAAAAGAAAGACTCGCGTCATTTTCAAACGCGGTGGGCGCGGCATGTATAGCTGCTTTTCTATTGGCTAAGCTTTTTAGTCGCATAACTGTGTACAAACACCTTAGATATATCATATGTCTTGACACCCACCCTGTTTGTAAAAACCTTGAGCGTGAAGTCCCTCTGTGAGAATTATTGCAAACCGTGGTTTGGCCACAGCTCCAGGGGGATATAAATTTTGATTTCGGTTCTAGACACTTTTTCCACCGAAGCAAAATAAATATGAAATCTCAATAATTGGGCTATATTTCGATGTCAAGAGACTGCATAGAGCTCACAGTGATCTTTCAGGTGCCACGACCAACTTATTGACAGCGCATGTAACGTTCAGTGCCTAATACTTTTTACTACTGAAATAATTTGTTAACTTGCCACAGTGAACTTGCCTATTTGAAAAAGCTACTTAGCAAAGTTTTTTTAGACGCTAACATTCCTATCATGGCTGACTGGCAGCAATCTTCCGACATTAAATATATTCAAGAACAAATTTTTTTATTTATTTCCAGACACTCCTAAAGGCCCTCACTGAAGGATTTACATTGGGGTTGGGGACTTAGTGTACATTTCAATATAACAAACGACAAGGACATAGTAAAGATAGAATTGGCAGGCTAGTTACAACACTGAAGCAAAATTTAATATACCTAACAACATGAATACAAACAAAACGAGAGATAAAAACAGTAATGAATATTATATGCAAATCCTAGGTATACTATACGATATTAGGGCTCGACAACTGATCAGAAAAGTGACGGGTCACGTTTTTGGGCACAAAAAGAGCAAGAAACAATCTGAACAGAACAAGGCCCATGAAAAAAAACAAGACAAACTTTCTTAAACGCCAATGTCACTGCGTGTTAGGCCAAGGCATTTAGGTTCGTTAAGTTAGACAGCTGTGTTCAGTGGTAGCTTATTTCTGTTGATTATAGTGCGTGGCATGAAATACTTTTAAAAAAATATAAATGGCATGCGATGCGTTTAAATTTATGTAGATGGTCGAGACACGGAAAGACGGTTGATGGTGAGTGTAAAAAATCATGGTGAAGCGATAGATGATGATAAACTTTATGAAAGAACACAAGTCGTGAACGTTTCCGACGGTAATTCTCTCCTAATTTAGCACGATTTTTAAGGCAGTCACACTGGAAGTTTATGAGTTGTGTGAAAAATAAAACACGGCAGCACGGTTTTGCAAGGAATCAATACTAGCTATGTGATAGGCTTGGTGTGTGTCCGGAATGGCTGATGCATATTATATTTTCGGGCGAATGAGTGTGATGCAGGCAAGTTTCTTGAGATGAGGTGGAGGTTGTTTGAGGTGATGCTTCAGAAGGGCAAAAAGCGGATAGCGCACAGTTAAGTTAAATTAAAGTATTGATGTGATGTATTGATGTTTAGTCTTATTTTAAGTGATTCCCATGCCCTCTTGTCTGTGTCGTTCTTTCTCAGTGTCCTGGTGTTTTTTGTGCGCTGTTTGACGAATTAATCAAGAGGTATTTACAAATAATGTCATGTTCGACAAAATCGTTATTTAAGACCTAAGCTTTGTTTAGAAATATTAAGTTGCACCAGCCAAGATGAATAACATGCATTTACCCTAACCAGGTCAGATTGAAAACCCTGCTGTTCAGTGATAGAATAATTTTTACGGTATAACACACAGTCATCGGAAATAACCATTACTCATGCCGACAAGAAGTTGGAAAAATCAGTAATATAGATTAAAAAGGAAGGCACCAAGAACGCTACCATTCGGTGCCCTAGAGAAGACTGTAGAATTACAAGAGTTAAAGTTGTTAATGGAGGTAAACTGGAGCCAAACAGAGACAAACTCCTTATTCCAAGTAACAACACCTGGGTGAATGTCCAACTCAATTCATTTGGGTATAAGAGCCTGTTCGAGTATAAGCATAAGCCTTAGAAGAAATGTAGAAAAAATCGCGACATCCTGATAGCTTTAATTGATGTAATAATAATAATAATAATTGGTTTTTTGGGGAAAGGAAATGGCGCAGTATCTGTCTCATATATCTTTGGACACCTGAACCGCGCCGTAAGGGAAGGGATAAAGGAGGGAGTGAAAGAAGAAAGGAAGAATAGGTGCCGCAGTGGTACGAATGTAAACAATGAATTAATCCGGTGAGTTGAGTGTCACAGGAAACGTCATTGCAGAGACCATGTCGCTATTTAAAATAACATTGCTGATTTGTAGGTAGTTATGAACACGAGAAAAAAATGATGTGCTTAAGAAATTTGCAGAAAGGGTTTGTTAGCGAGATGGGGAGATAATTAAGCGGAGAAGATCGATCGCCTGATCTGAAGGTGGGTACCACTTCGGCAACACTCCAGTCATGAGGTATACAATCAGTTCATTAAAATTGAGAAAACAGTGCGGTTAGGATTGTACTTATGGAGTCTGATGTGCTTTTGAGTACTTGTTTTTGAAGACTGGCTGATTCGAACTGACATTTTTCTTAACGCTATTTAGTAATGATAAAATACCGATTTGACTATTTAATATTTCTGACATTATGTTCGAAAGATTATTTATGTAAGGAACTGAGTAGATGTCTGGATGAGTGAATATGGAAAAAAAGCGTAAATAAATAGCTGAGCAGACTTGGGTTCTGAAACTGGAACCCCATTTTTTCTGAAAGATTTATACAGGCAATACTATTTGGGTGTATCGCTCTGCAGAATCGGCGAGTATTTGGTAGCATAGATGATAAGTTGTAAAACTTAAACTTTGAACTCAGCATTCTGAACACAAAAAAAAGAATTGATTGTTTACTTCTCAGCAGTTGAGAAACGTGTTCAGATTTCAACGAAATATTTTATTGAAGTGTTGCTTTTGTGGCACATTTACAGTTTGTAGATTGTCGTTGAAACTGGGAAGCGGTGCAAGAAGCGTATATAACATTTACAGGAAAAGCTCGAAATCCTGTTACTTCGCAGCAACACACATCATGTATCGCTCGTCCATAAGATCATGTACCCGCCTCCTCATTGCAGCATAAACTGCAGCGCATGTTTTGATCTATCGCCTTAAAGTCCCCTGCACTGACAGGATCATCAATAAATGTCTCGCTTTTTTTATCAACCCCCAAAGGAAGAGGTCTAAGAGAACCAACTCGGGAGAAATTGTCGGCCATGGGACGAGGCTGGTACATCCCATCCATTGCAGAGGAAACCTTGCATCGAGATGCTGGTACCACGGTTTCCTGAGCAAATTAAAAGGCAGGTCCCTAAATAAATCGTCCAGGTTTCTTTCAGGAATTCCTTTGCAGTAGTTCCTCCCAATCAGTGAGTTTTTATAAACGTAGGAGTCTACAATTCGGTCATTGAAAATGCTGCCAAAACGTTCACCGCCTACTTTTGTTTGTGTTTGTGCGCGTCAAGCCAGTGAGCGTTCACATCACCCTAGTAATAGGCATTGTGCACGCTCACAGAGGAATTGCGGCAGAACTGTGCTTTTTCCGTCAATTTGACCTTCTAGAAAAATCCAGGACCCTCGTCTAACTGAATCAACGAGCTTCGTTCAAAGTCGGCCGCACGCAGCTGCTGATGCAGAATGACATGAAAAGGATACATGCAGTGCGTGAAAATGAAGCTACACACTACCATCGTGCATGCCATGGCACACTGGGCCGTTTGTGAAATGCTGGCTTCGCTTTTATGAATGTATGCAGCCCTTTTTACGACTCTTCTTCCAGAACATACGTTTGAAACCTCTTCATTTACGCCAGAGAACCTGTCGAAGCAAATTTGAATAAAATGTTCAAAAAGAAAACTCATCTGAGAGGCGGTGGCACTGGCGCATGGAAGAGTAGATCTGCGCCGCCAAAACTTGCTTTTCTCCATTGTTACATTTGCGACGACCATATTTACTTTTTCTTCGGTGGATAACCTTCCATTCACTGCCCGATGCCATTCCGATGCTATCGCCTTTTTTTTGCAGCTTCAAAAAAGCATAAAAGAATGATTCGCGAATGCGGTGTCAAATGAACAGCGATACCTAAGTTGTTTTCACCAATGCTTTCGGCAAATTTGGATGCCAACGTGTAGATCACGAAACGGCGATTCGTTTGTTACTACCCGCATCGCTCTGCGACCGCTGGCTCGCCCGCCGCGGCCCTCCGAACGTCGCCCCCACTACGATTTCGGGGAACAAAGGTCATCGGTACGAATCCCTCACACACACCAGGCTTCAACCCAACAAACACCCTTGCGCTCCGAATTGTGCCAATTCGTTTGTCGCCACTCCGAACACTTTGCGCCAAGCATGTGGGCTAGAATTTTGTCACCAATGGAGACCCCAAGTGGCACCAGTCTCAACACTCACTCAGGGGCACCTACTCAGCGACACCCACTATATAGCAGAACGCCAGTATAGGTTGTAACCCGGGCACTGTGCAGGCCCGTGGTGCGTGTCACATTTAGCTGACCTGATCGGGTTTGCTGACCTGAGATGTTACGGCTATGATCACGTGATTTAGCCGTAATCTTGGAATCTCATAGTGCACAGAGAAACGGACGCGAAACGAGAAATCGTAAGTAGTAAGAGCTCGTGCGCATAAAACGACAACTGCCGCGCAGTCCCTGAAGGCCGTATTGCAAGAGCAGTCACAGAGTGCATTAGGATACGACATAGCGCACATCCGCGAAGCCGCGGGGAGACGGCTAACTGGCACTGCCGTTCTGCCCGTCTGGGCCTCAGGCCATGTTAGCAGTGTGATAAAAAGCGCAGGGAAGGGCGATCCGACTTTTGAGGTGCTAATTGGAGTGGAGTTAATATGTGAAGCCACCAACAAGGATTACATTCTGTCGCCTTATAACGAGCGATAAAAATTTGGTTGGGCAGCTTTTTCCAGACGTTTTGGAAGACGAATTTTTCATATCTACAAATACAACATGGTCGAAAAAATAACAGTTGTAGAAGTTAACAAATTTCGTTAATTACTGAACTAATTCGATCTCTGCAGCTTGCATGGCATCGGTCGTACACGCACAATAAAGACCCAGGGATAAAATAAATATGTTACAATGCAATCTTCATGGCCCATAAATATAAATAAAGTTGCCTTTTTTGAAATTTCGGACATTTTAGAAAACACATCCGCATTATAAAATCAACAGGGACCTAATTTAAGAAAGAATACCGGCATAAGGTGCAGGGAAGCTCTACTCCTCTCAGTAATGGGCGCCGTGATACTTTCGTTTTTGTCTTCGTATTTCGACTCCATAGGCAAGAAATTGGCACCTGACAACTGCAGCACGAAGTCTTCCTCGTGTGAGTAGTTCATACTAAAAAATTTATCGAGGAAGCCTTGCTAGACGTGTGCCTCTCTTATTTAGGTAAAAAAAATTTATTTGGGACAAAAACATCTCGCTAACATTAATGCATCGCAGAAAGCAGAATCACACAACTAAAGGCTGTTGGCTAATGCCATATGCTTATGACATCCAGCGGGCCGAATAACGAAAAAAGAAATTGAAACAGCGCATGTCTGTTTGCGAACACACAGCTAAAAATGGCACTGCATTCAAAAAACACCTTTGCATTTCTTGTTATTTATAGCCTTTAAAATACCTGTAAGCAATCCGAAATAAGTCACGATGGTGCTTTCCCGACGACATAGGCACAAAGCGCCTCTAAAATGGCATCCATTTTTCATAGTGCAGACCCTCGTCACTCAGCACTGTTTACGCAAAAAAATGACATCGGTAACAGTGAACGCAGCGCAATCTAAATGTTGGAAGCACAGAAAAGGTTTCCTAACAGGTGTGGTAACAAACACTAGTGAACATGAGTCACATATAAAATGCGCACTCGTCCCGAGAAGTGTTCTTTGTTGAAGTAGTGGCTATGAATAAAAGTATAGGAGCCTAACCAGTTCGGCAGTCCTTCAGGTAGAGACGTGCTTTGGAAACCATGAGGAGGAATGTAGGTACAGCGCATTCCAAATTCTTTTTTTCTTATATCGTGTTGAGGCTCGCAGCAAATTTTTGACCGTACCTTGCTGTCCAACCGCCTGCATATATTTCCCCCTATTTCACTTTCAAGAGAGCGGATATGGCTCGTAAACTTCTGTGCAGAGCCTTATTAGATTTGTAAACTACTGCACATGTAATTTATTTAAAAGCTTTCGTACTTTGTATTCAAGAGAACTCAAAAGAAATTGAGGTTCTGCTATGAAATGGCTCCTAATGTTTATTTTTTCTCTCAATAAGTTTCTTTACTCTTTTTCTTCTTACTACAGAAACTTCTGAACCATCTCCTACTGTTAGAACAACGGAGTTATTATGCTTTGTTTTCGGTATCGCAAATCTAAAGACAAAGAATTTTAATCTTCAGTAAGATGGCCTTTAAGCCAGCAGCTGAAAAACATCTAGATGCAAAGTGTTAAAAAAAATCAACCGTTAACAGTGCATCTTTCCAGAAAAACGCGGCAATTTTTCGCAATAACTTAGTTAACGTACAAAACAAATGATGAGCTGTTCCATCACTGCTTTTTTTCTGTGAACTTTACTTTGTCTTCCCTGTCTAGCGCAGTGTTGAATTCGGTACTCCATTACGCATCAACCTGCGCGGTTTTTTTTAATGAGTTTGAAGCCATTGGAGGCTGGAGGAGGTTGGATCAAAACCCAAAATGCCACCAAGAGTAAATTTTTCTGAATAACGTTCACGAATTGCTTCTCGCAGAGCCATAAAAAACGAAATTGACTCTTAATCACAGATAAATTGAAGCCCTGGTCTACTCAAGTTCAAAACCGCTCAGTAGCAATATTGAATCCAAGGGAGGCAGGAGAGTGGCTGCAGGTGAAACTTCTGTAGGAGGGTCGTCGGGATTTGGACAGCCCTTGATGCCTCCCAGCAGAATGTCAATGCGAGGCTGGGCTGGTGAATTCTCCAGTGCGCTTTAAGGAAGCTGCAATTTGACTTGGCCAAAGCGATGGCACACGTGCTTACCAGTAGCGCCATGTCAGTTACCTAGAGGGCACCAGGCGCTTGGGGCATGGTGGCCTAACCAAACTGCCTGGCCTAGCTGCAAGCAGCCGGTTATGTTAGTGTCGTTGGTGCAACCTCCGAGAAGTACAGCAGCTTTGTCTAATCTTGACCACGGCTATAGCAACAAAATCTGCATTGCAGGTGTCTCTCCGCAGGCCAGCTTCTGTAACCGCGCAGGATTCTTGTTAAACGTGCTCACAATAATCCTTGCAGCTTCTTCTTCATTCCATGCTTTACGGTTTTCACAGGTCGTTCTGCAAGCCCGTTTGATTGCAAGTGATTGCGTGCGGTGTTCAAATGTAAGAGGTTAATCAGCCCCAGGAAATGGACGAACTCTTTAACCGTTATCAGATATGATGGTCTCTGGTATCCCAAAGGTGCTGAATGTGATGTGCAAGGCCTCGATTGTTAAGCATGCTGTAGCGCTTTACATGGTAAAGGCCTTAATTCACTTAGTGTGGTCGTTTCCTAATATCAGCAACATTTCTGCATTTTCATCCGTATTTGGATTTAAAGTTCGCTTTAGCGCCGCTGAATTAGGCAGTCAATGTGACTGCTTTGAGATGATACTCATTTGGAAACTAATCTGAAAGTTTCTTACCGTTACGACGAAGTAATTTTATTAACCTGACAGTATATCTTATCAGATAGAACCTTTTTTTTTCTTAGCATTCTGCAGGTATGAAAACTATCCTGTACCTTGTCCTCACTTGCACGTCAATCAAGGCCCAGACTAATGGTAAGTCCATTTACTGATCTTGCTTTTAGCTACTCAGTGAAATTCAAACTATTGTCCAAAAGGCTACTGAAAGTCACTATCACAGAGTACTTGAGTATAACTATTTTCCGGGTAGAGTTATTATAAGAGTAGCCCTTAAGAGAGGTCAAATGTTTAGACTTGCCATCTCTTTAGAAGTGCAAAGTAGATATATTTAGAGTCACCTTCAGCCTTCAATATACTAGTTGTAAGTGGACTACTTCTCCATCGTGTCTTTGCTCCTCATTCTTTTTCGAAGAGGACCTTGCTGTGGGCTAGTTGGTTCATACTGCTACGACACAAACTGACAAAGCGCAACGGAACTAGGACGAGTAGAAAAAACACGAAACACAGGACAAGCGCCTGTCCTGTGTTTCGTGTTTCTTCTACTCGTCCTAGTTCCGTTGCGCTTTGTCAGTCTGATTCTTTTTCGCTTGTGTGAGAAATGTGATGTTTAGCCTTGATTTGTGATTAAGGTACACAAGTTATTTAAAACCCTGTTAAAATGCATGAAATTACAACAATGGCGGATTCAAGAATGTTCTACAGGGAGATATTCAACTCCATTGGTACGTACGGGCAAACACAATTTGAAAACTTGTATTTCCTCGCGCTTAAAATAAATTTATTGTTACTACACGGACGCATGTGCAAAACCTATGGTTCTGAATTTTCCAAAGGTGACGTACTTAAGACAAGGTTAAACATGATTACTTCCGACATCAGAGGCAGCAGCTTCTGTGTTATTGAGGAATTTCATTCCTTATTGCGGTTACTCCACATTACATACAACAGCTCAATCACAAAGCTTTAACGGCTTTGCTAGGTCAGCGCTGTACTCAGCTTTCCCTGCGTCTTATGTGGTTGCAGGTTATAAAATTTTAGGACTGCCTTTGCAAGGATGTGCAAAATATTATTTTGATCCAGTGATAAACTTTCTCAGGCGTTGAAAGCCAAAAAAAAATGTTAATAACGCTGCTGACATTCGCTGTTTGCCTAAACAAATGCTATTATCTTAATATTTCATGCCGTAAAAGAAGTTCTGTCCTTGAAGATATTTTGAACGACTTCCTTTGTAATGTCCTTTAGGTTATAACAATCTTAGGTTATAACAATACAGAACGACAAGCTCTTGCTAGTATTTTTGATATGCTTAGGATAATTAGATGAGTATTTTTACATTGTGAAAATGGCCTCCCTTCGGAACGAAAGCTGTGGTGGTGGCTGCAAAAAAAAAAATGATGGAAACTGCAATATCAGGCATACAATTGTTGAAAAATATTGCAAAATATTAGAAATATTGCAAAAAATACATTTTTTTTCACTTTTTCAGTTCCTGCATTTGACATCAATATAGCAAGTAAGTACTGAGAACCTCACTGAATGCGGTATCATCAAACAGGGCTGAAAAGCGTAGTAGATCCTTGTGTGCCTTTCAAAAATTCAGCATAACTTAGCATAAGACTCTCATTCTTGTTTATATTACGATATAAATTTGCCATTTCTCTTTTCTATTTATCAGCAATGCTTTGATTACTTGTCGCAGAATCAAATATAACTGCCCCAAAAATCCTTCGCACCTGTAATCATTATTTTGAAGCAATCTGTTTCAGTGGTAACTTAGGAGACGTCCGAAAATTTACGCTTATGTCGCAATGTAGAAAACCTTAAAGGTGAAGATTCGGAATAAAATTGCATTTTCATTCATGACAGAAATAAATTTTTTTTGGTTGAATTCACAAAAAACTGCATCTATATGCTGAGTAACTAGCTTCATTCGGACTAAATAACACACAGACAATGTCTCTAATACGCTGTACACAGCCGTATCGTAGCACACACAACCGTGAAATTAGAGGCTTAGCGGACAATAGCAGGGGCAAAGCCCAGTTTAGGGGCATGACGCCCTTTTTTTTTATACGCGTTCCAAATAAAACCCACTGGTATTATCTCTTTTTATGCTGCGCGTGGTGATGCTGGTAAAATGAGAAGCAGGCAAAGATAAGAAAGATACGACAATGACATTTGTGACCACCAACGGGAATTTGTTTTTTAATTAGAGCTCTCGGCACGCTGCCACTTTCAGGCATTTTTGCTCTAGAACTGCTGGCAAGAATCTTTAATGCGGCAGCCTTTAAATTATTCTACATAAAATAAAGAATCTGACCTAAGCTGCTTTCTCAGCAAAAAAACACACCGTGGGAGTGTGGAGCCTATGCTGGCTAGCGGAAAATATCGAAAAAGTGGATCTGCTGATCTATCATCAGTGTTTAGAAAGCACTTTGTTCTACGTGGTGTTCATTTATGTACGTTAGTCTTTACATTTCTATAATGATTTAGAAGCCGACAGAGTACCACTCTTACTGCAGCAGAAATCGTTGGCGCAGATTATAGAGAGCTGTGCGCGGTCGTAGATGGCATTGGCGAATTGGGGGCGGGGTGCGATGCTTCTCAGAGACAAACAAGTGTGACATTTCTTTCTACAAGCTAGACCGTTCTTTATTTTTCATCGACTGTGTCTCTATATCTGGTTTTACGCTCGAGTGGGAGAGATTCATTAAGGGAGTATGCAGAATTAGTACTGAGCGCCCCGCTTGGTCTGCCCTTACAGTTTGTGAATTTTTTTGCTGCATGTAACTATTTTAATGAAAAAAAGAGTAAGGTTATAACGCTGATGGCTGCTGATTTTTAAAAACGGAGGGTGGTGGCACCGTGTTCTCATCTGCCTCACTTCATTCATCCTTCGTATTTGTTCGGTGAAACACTCTGCGGATTCATTTTCGCGGCTGTTTTCTTCTTTTTTAGTTCCTGGGCCGGTGAAGACAACAGGCAGTTGTGCATTCCATTATCTCTCCAATGGAAATGAAATGGTGAGAAGAATTTTGAGAATACTTTGAAACTAATCGGCAGCTCTGAGCTGGAGGTGCTAAAAAAGGGGTATTTACGGAAAGAAGGTACACTTTGAAATACGAAAAAATGATGTTGATTTTTGTCACGATAGCGGCTATTGTCTAGCGTTCATTGGGTACATATTTAACACGTGCTATATTCAGCGTATTCGTGATCTCTGAAACCACTGTTCTGAAAAGCGAATCGTGAAATTATTTCCCTCATATTATCATCATGGATGCTCGATTGTGGATATATCTGAAATTAGGACCGGTTCTGAACGGGCGATGTCCAGCGGCAAATTTTACTGGTGTATTATTTGGAGTGCTTTCTTCAATGCGTTGCTTTCCACAAAACATATGGCTGCAAAAGTTATTCCCTTTGTGTCTTAACCATATACACAAGACTATAACACACAGAGGGCGCTCCAGGGACGTCTGTTACATGAGGCGCGACCAATTTGGTCTGGGCTGCTACGGAAGGCTGCCACACTGACATACAGCTTGCTCAACAACATTTCTGTGAAGTTTTCACGATGGGCTGATTTACTGATCATGCTCCATGAACAAAGTCTTTTAATAAAAGTGTTCAAGCACTCAGCAATGGCTATGGCAAGCACCGCATTCATATGCCCCGCGAATGGCTGTGTTGAGTGTACGCAACTTTTGCATACAAAATTACTTATGTTGTGGGAACTCTTTCGTTCGCACGAGAAAGGAATTGCACACTAGGAAAAACCTTGTACTGGGCAGCATGTTTTATTGGTTTGGTTTATGGGGGTTTAACGTCCCAAAGCGACTCAGGCTATGAGGGACGCAGCATGTTTTAGGTGCGCGAGAAGGAATCTTAAAAACCTCTGACACGGCGCACACTCAAAAACAGCCGACATGCCTCTAATTCAAGTAACGACGCATCTGTGCGGTTCCCTACAAAAATATGCATGGGTGTCCTAGAACAAGGAACATCAGTCAACTTGCGTGTACAAGATTTCAATCGTTAAACGTATTTCGGAAGTTCGGGTTTTAGGAAAATTTTGAGAAGTGTTTCAGAGTTTTTTTTTACCCTCAACGCCTGTGCATAGAATGCTATACTTTACATTCCACTATCCACAGCTTGGGTGCTATCAGCGTAAAATTTTTATTTTGCTGGGCGGCAACAATATCGCAGTGTTTACATGTGGCTGACGTGGCGCTTGCGATCGTTTTTGTGCAAGAACCTGCTTATGACCCCAACAACTATGTAGGTTGATCCAGTTTCAACTTTTGACGGTGGACCCACCTAATTATATTGGATCACTAAAGCAAATTTCGGTTACTCTTCTTAAGTACGTGCCTGCACATTCTGATATTAGTTTCAAAATACAGACCCACTAGCTCTTCTTTTTGCGTGCCCGACGCACGATTTTGCGCAGTGCAGACACTGAATTCCTTAAAGGACTCAGGGCGTGAAAGAGTGTCATTGTTTTCCGAAAGCGCATTTCTGAAAGAAAGCATATTCTCAGCCTATTTGATTTCGGTGAGGCGACATTTGTGAAAAATAGCACGCATGCACTATAGCTGAGGCCAAGGTTGTTTTAATATGATTCCTTTTTCTCGCCCACCTGCCTACTGAATAGAAATATTGTGGCAGCCACGTATATGCCTCGTTATTTTCGGCACTTGCCACATTTTCAAGTTTTTTGGTTGCATGCAGTGAAAGGTTTTTTCCAGATACCGTATCCCACAGAGCAAAAACATGTTGCTCATTGCAAGGCGTGTAAATGAAATGATAATAGCCGTAGTAAATGTAGGGTGGTTATTTTAGTAAAATGTCACGGGCGAGGTAAAAAAATGCGTTACTAAAAACTGTGTGCCTCATAGGTTCCGCGCCAGAGAAAAGCCACAGTACCAGTATTTTTGAATGGAAAGGTGATGTGCACTTACCCCAGACATTACCTCGGCTACAGGGTGCCGGCCGCAAGTATCACAGGAGCATCATGATTTTCCCGGAAGAGAAGGAATCACTGAGCACGAATGTGTGGTTATTCAGTCGCGACGCCTTTAAAGAAGTGTCGCTGAGCGAGCGGAATATCCAGCTGAGGCTGCATCCCATGACATCCCTGAGAAGGGGCGTGACAGATGACGTTGCAGGGCAGTCTAAGACGGCTTCGCTCGTACGTAATCTGTGCTCTCGCCTAGAGAAAGGACAATCCCGATAAGAGAGCAACGAAATCTGTAAAAGAAGTGCAAACCACGAAAACCACACTTTTGTTGAGGTTATCTTCGAGGTGACGGCTTGTCGAGCAGCGACAGATTCGGGGAAGGCGCCAAATGACCCTTATTTGCATATCCTGTAATTGTACATAGTGTATATTGCAGACATAGTCCTATCCTTTATAACTATCGCTCACCCCTTTCTTTCCCTTTTCCTGTCCTTTCATTTCCGCTAACCGTAGCTCAGGTGCTTCAGGTTTCGATCGTAAATGCCGCGGATGGCTACCTCCTTTCTTTCTATTGGTATTTTTATTAATAAATAGCCACTAAGAGCCACAACTGGTCATGACTCATCCCCACCGAATACGATATGGAAAGCCGGCCTTCAAGAGAACCTTCACATGATGATGTAAAAACAGCCATTCTATAGCTACCCTGCGTTGGCTCCTGCACCACCAGCGTTGCCTATACGCTCCTGAACGGTGACGCCGTCGAACAGTGTAACTCAAATGTGCTCTGAAAATGAGGGAGGTTTGGCACCCATTCGCAGCTCGCAATTTTAAATTTAGAATTTTGTATTTGAAGAGCCATAGCTTTCACAAGGAAATTTAGCTTTTTATTCTTGCACAGAAAGCTAATGGCATGCTGTTTCGATGGCGATCGCTACAGGCCGAAAAAAAATGTCTCAAGAGAATTAGAGTAAAGCTTCGTTGCTGCAACGTGCACTACGTCATTCTAATTTCTCTTAGCTCTGAAGTCATTCCTCTGTGGCATATGTTTTTTTTTTGTAAAGTCGAGACCAAGGCGTTCTACAAGTTACTTTATAATAAAGTCTTGTTGACCAAACCTTGCACATCATATTCTGGGTTTAAAAATGAGTCTTTCGGTGGCGACACGCTTCTTGAAAAGTGAAAAAAACTTTTGACATCTACAAAAATGTTTTGCTTGCCTTATGCGGTAATAAAGCTGAAAGCACAGATATTTTTGATGCGGCATGCTATTTGAAACGGGTATGCTGTGTTAAATATTGTAAGACACTGTCTAAAGTGTATAGACATTGACCGAAATGTCCCATTTGAAGAGCAAGAGCACTGTTTGCATGAGGCTCAGCGTAAAGAAAAGTGTACTAAACGGGTGTGCCGTCGCAACGAATTGTTTATGTCGGTCGCATAGCAGACCTATATTTACTGTCGGCACCTGCTAGGTAGCCTCCAATGCTGAACAAAAGCGACTCCTATTAACCTTACTTCGCTATCTATGGCATGGCTGTACTCGTTAATTTGCTACTCTCATGGCACCATTTGGCCCTGCGGTTACCTGGTACGCTTTCCTTCGCTTTGATACATTACCGCTGTCCTACCAAAACGCCAGCTTATCGCCACAGCAATAGAATATCTCCAGAGCTCCAGTAGCAAAAATTGTTCGTTGTGCAAATAACAGAAAATACCTCAGGATGAGATGTTTAAGACGCGTCACATGCATGTGTTTGAACTTCACCCGTTATCTTTCTGAAAAACCGCAATTTATAACGTACACGCCATGTGCCGGCACATAAGTGCGAGAAGACATATTTATTCTATTAGAAGCCCTGCATAGCGTTGTGTGCCAGCCCGGCACAGAGATTATGTTTTAATTACAGGCGTAAGTAGAATATTTCTCACAAGAACCAAAAAATTACTCACTGCGAATGTCAGTCGTGCTACGTCTACTACTCAACGAAGTTCTTTGCCACAGCTTATCTCCAACTATACCTAGCTTGCAGCTGCTGCCCCTACCCTGCCTTCGCAATTTGCAAAAACTTATTCGTCCGGTCAACTGTGTGCCATGTATTGTTACGTGTCCCTTCTCTTGTAAAGCACAGCAGTAAAAAATACTACCTTATAAAATATACTTGCTTTTTTCTAGCCGGACAGAAGCTGGGAATAGATTTTATCGTGCTGATTTGGTCTTCGTGTGTCCTGAAGTATTTTTTTTGTTCTTGGTCAATTGACTTCTATGTGTGATACAGATGTTTTGTAATGAAGTTGTTCTGGTCTGACGTTTGGAATCCGAGGTTTTTGTGTGCATTGCTCCATGAAACTTTCCCCCCCCCCCCGCCTTTGGCCCTATATCAATTAGGGAGAGTATGCTGTTTTTCCAAAATAAAATACAGGTAATGCTAAACGTGCTCCTTGTAAAGTTCATTGCTCTAGTATTATCGGTATGGGCGTGCAAACATTAGTGGAACAACAAAAATGCATGCAGTCTTCAAAAAGAGCAAATGGCTGGGGTCCTAATCAACATTACTGTATTTAGCTAGCACAAAACGTAATGATTTCTTTTGAATACCACAAGCGCCATGTAAGAGGGCAGGAAACCAGGTGCATTAACTAAACAACGATTTATCCAATCAAATCAAAGGTTTCCAAGCTCTCGAACGAGAAAAAATTCAATATCAGATTAACGAAAGACTAAAGCGGTAATGGTTGCTTACAAAAACATCATTTTTCGTCAACGCTGCACATGAAGCACATGCATTCAATCTCCCTTCGACAGATGTTCAGGATGTTTTCTTTCTTTTTCGCAGAAACCAGCTGGATGCCGCATAGAATGCCCAGGAAGGGTTGATACGATAGCAGATGGGGCCACTTGCTACGTATGATATCATGCATGTTCACCTATTTATTGGGATATTGTTTTTACTTGAAGCGCGATATTTCAAATTTCTCTTTTGGCAAGATTATTTCGGCACACTAGTCACGTATCAGCAACCAGCCTTCGAGCGAGTGCAGA
This sequence comes from Amblyomma americanum, assembly GCF_052857255.1. Lineage (NCBI taxonomy): Eukaryota > Metazoa > Arthropoda > Arachnida > Ixodida > Ixodidae > Amblyomma > Amblyomma americanum. Next base: position 84,380,718 of record NC_135498.1, on the reverse strand, counting down.
AGTTTTGACGCATTCATCGTCTTTGTGGTGTCCTTGAAATTTACTTGCAACTCTGGTTGTAAGCAGCGTTTTAAAACACTGATGCGCTTCTAAACACCACATATTTGTGCCGAGCACTAATTTCATGCAGCCCCTACCAGTTTTTTTTATGAAAACTTCAATGAAACTTGGGGAATGCCACTCAAATGAAGCTGAGACATCAGTAATTTTTTTCGGAATGCACTGCATTCCAGCAAACTGTTCCAGATCATGAAGGATCTGCGCAGAAGATTCCGCTTCATGGCGTGATATAAGCCTCTGAAAAATAATGTTATACAGTGCTGCCTAATATAATCCGAAAAACTGAAAGTAGTGCGAAAAAATCCTAGCCTCAATTAGCGTTTCGGCATTGTTTGCTCAATAGTATAGCCCTCATAACCACTTGCGAAAAGTTACGCCGTGTTACTAGATTATCAAGCAGCTCTATAAGCTCTGCAAGTAGTTATAAATGGCTTAACTGAGGTAAACGTATTCCTGTCCCTGGGAAAAGTATCCCTGCCCTTGTAAAGTATACGTGCCCTGGAAAACTAAAACGGTTTCAAAAACAAGTACCAAGAAAGAAACGGTTCTATGCTTGTACGTAATGAATAAGGGTCAGCGCCATAGGTATCATGCATAAGTCTGCAGGACAGAGCACCATGCAGGGAGAATTCCATGCGAGCCTGAGGCAATTGAGCAAAGGCTTTGCAGACATATAAACTAAAGAACACATCATATTCCGCGATATGTTTTGCTGCGGTATTTTTATGTACATGTCACCAACGGGCTGCTTCTCGAGGTTTTTTCTGGAGAGATTTAAAAAAAAAATTGAATGCCGCTCAATTTCATCCTTCAGAATAAACAAAAACAAGCACCTTCGGTGCCCTAGTTAATTTTTCTTACGTTCTTTTACATAACTTTCATAATGCAAATTCCAGCTCACTACTTGCATTTAATAGCACTGAGATTCGAACAGTAGGCACAAAAGATCGGAAAGTTTGTCCCCCGATCGAACAGCCGAAATATGTAGAAAACGATGCACTTGGACAGTACTAACTGGAATATCTGTAAAGGTTCATGGCGTCCCTTTTTGAGCGTACATATTATAGCGCGGTAATTTTGTTTAGATCAATCTGAAGAGCTAATTAGGGGAAGAATGTAATGACAAAAAATACGTATCGAGCGTCTCCCAAAATACATCACTCCCCTTAATACTGTCAGCACCATAGGGAAAAGCATCATCATTGTCAGCAACAATTGTATTCATCAGCAGTCATCATTGCAATCATCATTATGATTGATGCCGGCTTGCCAAGAACCTTGCTGCGTGAAGTGCATAACAGTAGCCACAGGCGATGCATCGCAGCCCTTTCTCTTTGATATTTTCCTCTCCCACTGTACTTCCATTCTGTCTGCGCTCCTCTTCGCTCAATTGTCTATGCCGCAACCGATCATGGCGCGCTACGCACCGTCTAGCGAATGAGGTGCGTGATCTGTTGGTTTGTCCATTATCTTGCCTCAAGGGAATAATAATACTCGGGTAGCCGGTCGATTCAGAGGGAGCGAATAGGACAACATAGTTTCGAGTGTGCCATCTAGCTGCATTATCTAAGAACCACGCTCTTACATCTACCACGAGAAGCTTTAAATCGTTTCTTTGACGGTTTATAAACGAATACAGTAAGTAGCCAAAGCAATAAACAGTCACATTTTAAAGATTTATAAAGCAATGACACGGTTTGCTATGCGTGTACGCTGCACCTTCTCGAGCATAGAGCATTTATCTAGTTGAGCTCGCTTGGAACCACTATAAAGGCTGTTAATTTTTTTTTGCCTCCGCTACGCGTGAATTTAGCAATGTAGGTAATCAGATTCTTTTGAGCAGTGCTTGTGCTACGGCCTTTTGTTGCAAGTAGTGGCGAAGCGCATTTTTCGTTTTATTGATTTCTAACTGCGCTCAAACGCATTCACAATTTTGTTGTGATTTATCACAAGTGGTGAAATTCAGCTCAGGCGCAAGAATACATTCGCTAGTCGCGATAAGAGTGAGAGAATATGGTGTATGTGCATCAACCATACATTCGGTTTTTGGGCCTAGCATTTATTCGCGTAGAATGGGCTATATCTCGTCCCCTCGCTTTTAGAGTGCCCTATTCCTTTGGGAGTACATTGAGTGTTACTGATATTTTGCATTGATTGGCATTAGTTTTTCTTTATATGTAACGCATAGAGCTATACAAGCCTACGTCTGAAACCTGTAAATGTAAAATTTATTTTTTCAATACATCATAAGCCTGACAACCAGCTGCACCCACCGTATGCCCGAAAGGTACTTAATTTCATTCGCCCATCTAACATTCTGCCGCACCCTGCTACGCTTGCCTTCTCTTCTGATACAATCCGTTGCCCTTAAGGACAAACAGTTATCTTGTCTTCGCATTACCTGTCCTGCCCAAGCCCACTTCTTCCTCCTGATTTCGACTAGGACGTCATTAACTCGCGTTTGTTCCCTCATCCACTCTTCCCGCTTCCAGTCTCTTAACGTAACACCTATAATTTTTTTTCCATAGCTCGCTGCGTCGTCCTTAACTTAAGCTGAACCCTTTTCGTTAGCCTCCACGTCTTTGTCCCGTAGGTGAGTACCGGTAAGATACTAGATTACCGAGCAGCTCTGAAAGTGCTGCGACTAGTTATAGGTGGTTCCACGTTAGATAAAAGTGTCAAATAACTGCCCTTGGTAAACAAAAGCGGCTTCTAAACATGCTCGCTATCAAAAACGACCATGACATTGATGGAGAGAAAATGATCACTTTGTTTTGGTAGCAGGGACGTAATGGAAGCCAACGTTCTATATTGAATTTACACTCTCTGCGCAGCGCACCTAAGCGACCATTTCAACGTGCAATTCGCTATTTTCAGGCCCTTCCCAGTGACTTCATCCTTGAAACGAGACCATCAACGCAGCGCATGTGTCCTGTAGGAGTGTGCGATACCGGCGTATGTAAACCAACCGGCAAATACGAGCTCTGCGCTAATGAAAACACTGAGAAACCAAAATAAAATCTGGTGGTAGTATGAAATGTTTTGTCCTCCAATCCGTTCGAAGAAAATACCATAATTCTAGACATTGGCCTTGAGCCAAGATAGGGTAAAAGCAGTAACTTTAACGCATTGTCTGGCCGAAAAACTGCAGATTTGGAAAGGCACCACTGATTTCATATTTTCGATGACCGACAGTTAGACACAACAGGTGGGACTCAGGTCTTTTAAGCTGAAGGCTTCTGTTTTTAAAAGCAGCCAAATGTAGCCAATGCGCTTATATCGCCGCTGAATCAGCCGCCATGGAGAACACTACAATAGAAAGCTAACCAACTATGACTTACACTACGCAATATTAATCTTCAATATACGGTGCCACGTGACAAATTATTCATGTTCATTTTCTGCTAAATCTACTGGCTACCTGAAACGTGGGTGCGTATTTGTATTGCAGTCGCACTCAAAATTTCCGCAGAAATTATTGCCACAAGTCAGGTTTGATTTTGTTCCTACGTTCGATTTTGATCACGACAACCTGCAATAAACCACGCTTCGACTCTGCTTTTGACATCGAAAGCAGCGTCTTGCAAGTGCTTTCTTTTGTGTGGAGAAGAGGGCAAGCTTTATAAGTGTTGTTTTTTCTTTATATTTTTCATCGTGTGAGTGACTGTTGCTAGTGGGAACACGTCAACTATTTTTACTGAGCCGCCGTCAATCTTATCCGCGAGTGCTATGCAATCTCCTCGCGCTGGATATTTGGAACACGTGTCTTCTCTCGAGTCGATCAACATGTCCTTCCCTGCATATTTACCGCTATCGTCTTTGCAGAGTGCAGTCGCAAAGGTTCATGGAATACATTTTGCAATTTCAACCAGTTTTGAAGTACTGCGCAGGCCTCTTTCGCATGGAAACGCCCAAGTCGCACTTCGAACAATTACAACAGTCCATGTAGAGGCGTTTAACGATGTTATATTGATCACAAAGCTTAAAACTAATATAAGACCGTTGTACATTTGTCTAAGTAGCTGAAAACTAGTGTGAAAAGCGAGCCAAAGAGCCATCTAAAAGCACCCGGCAAGTCAGCGAGACGCCAACGTAGGGTTTTTGACGCCCCAACGCTCTTTAAAACAACGAATTTGAGGCAAATTTCCACCGACAGCAGTTTTGGGAGAATTTTCCATGGGCATGCCGTACATGATCACTGCCACAATCAGATTGGCGACGTATAGGACACGTCATCTAGAAGTGGTAATGTGGCTAAACTTTTTGCAGTGACACATTAGCACCGCTTCAGTGTCGAGGTCGCAGTGCGCACAGAGAAGCATGTTCGTTGCAACTATTTCCGATAACAAGGAAACTGGTAGCCGATTTAGTTCTTGCCTGCGTGGTATTGAAAACAATGTGGAAGACATCGGATGTGTCGCCTGTGTTCCATCCGCATGTGCATGTGCTGCCTGTACTCCAATATTCACACGCCACTAAGTTTATTTCTGTTAGTGCTGCAATTTTGTTGTCGAATGTGCGTCAGCTCAGAGCTAAGCCGAGTCAACTGTGCGCTCATTTCTTGTAGTGCCACAACCAAACATCTGAGTAATGAATACGTGTTGTGCACTGAAAAACAGCAAGCCCAGGAATGTGAAGAACGCGGACAATAGCGGAACACTTGGCAAGAAGGCTGAATCGGTTAGTGAGTGATCTATCAGCAGTGTGATCATAGTCCAGGAAGAAAATGACTCGCGTTAAGGCGTAGAATTGCTGCTAGCTTGAATATATATCTTATATCATCCAGGCCATGCAACACCACCCTCGCTTTGTGCCTAGAGACGTTTGCGTCGCTCTCAAAATTGCTCATTCATCCTTCTCTCTACTAAAATCATACTTATTATACAGTTATTCACACTGATATTACGCTGCCGCGTCACGGCGCTTAGTGTGATTTCGTTTTGTACTAGATGAGGAGGAGTACTTACCTGACGTGGTGAGAATGAATAGGATCCGCGTCGAGCGTTGCAATACCAAACGAAGAAGTTGTGCAATAATTTGGCTGTGCGTGGTAACACGCTATGCATAGCGAAAGCTTTGCCACCAAAGCAGCTCCTTCCTGCCGCTAGCTACCTTCGCCCGCAGAAGCGGCTTTGTGGTTGTGCTACTAATGACGACGCGGTATTGCCCGCTGCCGTGGCAGAGCTACGCACGCCATCTGTTATTCATATCCGTGTGACGTGTACGTATATTACAAATTTTATACAATGGTGCAATGAGAATGGCGTGACTATTATAAACGGGAAAGTGAAACTGACTGCATAAACTTTCTCGTGGAACATGTAGTTACCGTCAGTGGTTACGTTCAGTGGTAACTGTCTGTTAGCCATGTTGCAAATATAATTTTAAGAGCGATGAAGCATGTCCATGTATTTATCACAATGTAGTGTAGAGAGTAGTAAGTATTAATTTGAGAAGCCGAATGTCACAGTGAAATTTATAAATATGCCGATTACGAAGCTGTTTTTGAAGCTCTTTTATATGTCTCCTTATATTCAGTAAAGAGATCAACGGTTGCGAGCCTTGTGTGTTCAGCAGCCAAAGAAAGATGGAAGAGTACCCACTGGAGTACAACGAATGAGAGTCCGGCCTGCCATCCCCTTGGCAGTGCCGTTGCATAGAGACGTACAATTTCTAAACATTTTCAATCCCGGAAAAGCACGAGGAGAAAAAAATTATCAGGGCTCCAAGCAATTTTTATGATATGCCAATGCGAGAACATGTGTAACTGTCTCAGTCGGTCAGTGGACATCCCAACCGCGTTGAGGGTAGGCGATGGCGTCCGCATACAATTTGAGGCAGTTACTCCCCTTTCCTTTTCTCAAAACCATCTGATGATTCAGTCTAAGTTCATTCGAGGAAAGAACTGGCTCGAGGAGATGGCTCACTTGGTCGATGGACCCCCCAGTCGCGCTTTCAGACACACGGTGATGGGCAAGCTGTCGGCCTACTGCTCCAGGAGGGCTGATGACGTCATTTGCATGTCGTGTTTCGCCACGCGGTTGTGATGAAGGCGGGGTTTTTACACAGTCAACCAGGTAATGCTCCCGCATTAAAAGATTTCTTTCGCAAAATTCCTGCATTAATTCTCTTTTGAGTGTCACGCTCTAATAATATTAACCAATTATTATTCCTATTGGAGCGTGACACTCAAAAGAGTATTAATGCAGGAATGCATTTACCACACTCATTTGCGCAACTCTTTGTGGGGAAAATCTCTCCACCCAGTTTTCCTGCTTCCGCTTACTGACTGCTCCAACGGCAAAACCACACCGTAAAATGCTTCTCTCTGTTAAATGTCTTGCTTATTCACCCGTGAATTCGACGTAAAGATGGCATAAGTGAAGTCGGTATTTCTGTTTCAACGCGAAGTTTGGATTGTATACTTGGTTGATTGGATTCGAATTGATTTGTGCTCCACCTAGTGTGCAGCAACGCTGACCGAAAACGGAAAGCTTTCGCATAGATGACACTGCTGGCGCCATCTTGTGCCTTTCATAAGAACAACTGTCGTGCCTTTGAATTTGCACTGATTGGGGGGAGGGGGCAGGGTGAGCGGCTGAATTGAAAATGCTTTTTCGACTGTTTTTTGTCAATAATGAGTTTTATACTGATGAAGCTTTATTGAAATCAGGGCTTTGTTGAAATTACGTCTTAAGTACCCTAACGTGCGACTGGCGTTGCTTGTAATTCGTACAGTGTGAGCTTTCCAATTTAAGCCAGAGCAGCAAATGGACAGACCACTCCGACTCCGCTCTGAACATTTCGCTGTATTAAATTGGAAAGCTCACGCTGTACGAATTACAAGCAACGCCAGTTGCACGTTAGGATACTTAAGACGCAATTTCAACAAAGCCCTGATTTTAATAAAGCTTCATCTCTATAAAACCCTAGTTAATCCAAAAGTTGAATACGCTGCTGCAATCTGCGATTCTAATACTATTCTTTTTGTGCTCTCTAATTGTAACAGAAAAGCCAGAATAACGTAAATGAGGCCTAGCGTAGCTTTACCATGGCTCTCATTTGGCCGCCAAATTTTTCCCACGACTTTATTGCGCAAAATCTACTGCCATGTGTCTCTACATAGCGAATTCATTATGGCGTCTAGTTACCGCTTCTCACGTGTCGACCATTGTCACAAAGTCGCTCTTCCTCACTTGCGTAATAAAACCTTTTAACTTTTCATTCTTGGCAAACGCACCTAAAGACTGGATCCACTTTCCCGCAGATATTGCATCTATGTATATCAGATTGCACTCTTCTCAGCCTAGCATTGTTCACGTTTAGTCATGTCACTTTAGCGTTTATTGTTACCTTTTTTACCGTTCTCATACTGTTATTCATGTTATTGCTGTTATTGCTTGTTGTTGTCCTGTTTCCTAGCTTTTTTATTTTCGTTTTCCACAGTAATTTTTGTTCTAAATTTTTGGCTTATTACGGTATCTTATTCTTATTTTGTATTTTATGCTGTATATATCCTGCCGCTTTAATGTTGTATTTTCAGTTTTTATAACCCACTCCTCTCTCCTATGCTTCGACGATTAAGCATTTGCGAAAAAAACAAACTCTGCTTCTATTACCCGATACAAAGGAGTCGACACCGCTGGAACCCTCCAAAAGGAGTGCGGCCGATCTTCAAGAGCACGATCGCCTTGGAAGAAACAGACGGGATCTTTAACCATGCATTGTGACCATCAGCGCAATCGCTTAAAAAAGACCTAGAAGATATATTTCACACCAAAACGCCAGCATAAATTACGTGTCGTACTTCACCTATCATATGCCGTTACCTGTCTTCCTGGGTGGCAGCATAAACACTGGCATTAATAAGATTGCATTTTCAGAAAAACCTATTTTTTATGGTATCGAAGCACGTGTGAGCAAGCATGCATTCCTTTATTGTGGTAGTCTAGGAGTAGCACGGATTACATCGCTACTTTTTCTTATAAACATTTCACAAAAGCGCGGCCAAAGAGTCAATCGACATGAAGATTCTGCTCTATTGGCAGTGTATAAATAGTATGAGTACGCCGAGCAATTGTGCGAGATGTAAGAACTGATCATCCAGTGAGAGGTCATCATCCCTCTGCTCATTGCATATAAGAAGCTGGTAAACACATTTTATCTCTCTTGGAACCTAGTGCCCATTCCTTGGAGTTTTGGACAAAACCGCGGATAAGTTGGAAGCTTTCATACAAGCCGAGGAGAATAACTCTATAGCGATGTCTTTGGAGTGAGTCGCAGCAGAGAAGCATATCAAAGTGGAGGACGACTGCCGTATAGGTTACGTACAACTGTGCTCCTTTCTTGCTTACAGTCAATACTACCCAGCTGCTTGGCTAAAAGTCTTTAAACTTTTATCCACGGCATTCGTGCTACCATCAAGGCACTCGCCAGGTGGCTTGGAAGTTGAATATGCCACTGTGATGATGCAAGCTGAAATGGTAATCACTTCTGCGCGTGCCATTTTTTTCATTGTTGGCCAATTCCTGGTGAATTAACGGGTGGATGAAGCGGGGTGAAATTAGTCACTTCAACATCGTGTAAATTCTCGCCACTACTGTGCATATTCAGCGATTACAACAAACCTAACATTGTTTATCTCTAAAAATTGTATTGGTTATTTCAGCACCTAAGTAATGTTTTGTCGTATAGTTGCAGACAAGTGGAGCCGCCTGAAAGCTCCTTTTTGGCGATCATATCCCAGCATTATCTCTTCTACAACAATGGGTAACTACGGCCAAGTACATAATATGTGGCAGGCGAGAAAGGATTAAAAAAATGACAGTGCTTAAGTTATTAGAAGTTGAAATGACTTATCTTGCAGTAAAAACTTTGCTCACTTTGCGAAAGAGCAGTCCAAAGTAATTGAGCCGGAATTTGTTCGCCATCATTACCAAGCTTATGTGGTAGCACCTGCAGATTTCTGAAGAAACGAAACACAAAACAGGGTCTAATATGTGGCCCAAGCAAAAAAGAAAGCAATATTTTGTTTATATTTTTCAGAAAAAGCAACTCTTTGTCAATAAACAAGAGATGGGAGAGAATTTTGAGGACTGTTACAAAGTCTCCTTCAGCAGCGCTCCATCGTTTTCTTTTTCACGCAGCCGCCCATCAATTTTTCGGCTTTCACCGCAGTGTGAATTCAATGGTCTCTTAATGGCCCTTGGAATATGCCCTGAATTTTCCACCTCAGATGCTTTGGAGAAATATTTCTTCAATTTTGAAGTTTTGTTCCGAGCCCTCACATCTCTACTGGCACATGATGATGGTGGTCGACGTAGCTCAGTTGGTAAAGCAACGGACGCGTAATTCGGAGGTTGTGGGTTTCGATCCCACCCTCTACATGTGTTTTTTTTCTGCTTTTATTAGTCTCTCATTGATGCAAACCACAAAATAAAAAAAGAATATCGCCTGTGCTCCTTCCTTTCTGTGGCTGTTGAGTTCTTTCATGTATATAACGAGCCTCTCATTTTCATTCTCTTGCCTGCTTAATTGCTTCACGAGGTCCTCGGTTCTGGCAGCCTTGATGTCATAGGAAGAATAAGAGGGTTTTCATATAGCTTCCGCCCTCATCATTCGATGATGTACCACGTCACACCAGCGCTAATACTGGACGTACCATGTCCGCCGTTTAGGGACGATTGTGACGATGGTGAACACTCTCAAGGTTAGGTCACAAGCAAACATAAATGCCGACGAAAGCAGAACATTTTACGGCCGTCGCCGTAGCTCAGTTGGTATAGAACCGGACGCGTAATTAGGAGGCCAAGGGTTGGGTTCCCACCGGCGGCATGGGGTTGTTTTCTCTTCCAATTTTATTAATCTCCCGTTGATGAAAACTGCATATTAAAAAAGACATCCCCTCGTCTCCTTGGTTTCTGTGGCTGCTAATTTCTTACTTACGTGTATATATGGAAGGTTAAGAAATGCTTCACTCAGGTAGATATTTATTTCGAGACAGCATTCCGGATTGGGCCTGTCTTTTTTCAAGAGTGAAGTTGCACTGTTCTTGCTTTTCTTGCTAAGGCCTTGGTATCTGTACAAGTAACCGACGCATGAGCAAAAACAACAAGGAAACTATGCGGGAAAGAACAACGGCTCAAAAGAAAAAAGGAGGGAGATTAATAATCGTCGCCAGGGCCCACACCTATAGTCGTGGGAAGAAAAGAATGTCAGGAAAAAAGGAGCAAAAAGAGGAGTGGAGGGCAAGATCGGGCGCAGACATGGTCCGCTGCACAGAGGAGCCGAGTAAAATGCAAAGAAACTAATAGTAGCGGAAGCACAGAACCGACGTGAGATGCACTCGCGTGCCGCCGATGTAAACGACTGGACAAATAATCAAAACAAAACAATATGGATAGGGTGGGATATTTCTGTAATATGGAATTGCTTCGGCGCGATGAGTAGAGGCGCGCACAATGGATTGTTACAAAACGCACATGACATGTAAATGCACACACTCGCACACACAGAACGAAAAAGGTGGCAACGTACGGGAGTTTGCGGAAGAAAATTCGTGTGGGGTTATTATGAATGAAGGGAGTGTTTAAAAGAAGGCTCTTTAATTGCTCCGTATTCGCCATGTTGGTCGAACTGCGGAATGGAAGAGTGTGTGTGGCGGGGAATGAAGACTTATGTGGGGAAGACTCAAAAAGATTGGAGTGGGGAGGAACGGCCGAGGCATGTCAAGCCAAGACTCGTAAGGTCAGCTTTGGCTCTGCAAGGGGCAGATATATGGAAATCAATACGCCCAGTCTTTCCTTAATGCTATGGCAAGTTGTTCTAAACTTATCCGGAGGGTTAACGGTCTGCCCTATGCACTGCATTCTGCACACACTGCATTCTAGCATTCTAGGAGGTAGATAGCATTGGAGGAATCCCAGTCAGAGTTGCCATTGATATTTCATTTAAAGCCTGAGACTTCGCTTATTGCGCAGCTTGATGTCTGCATATGTTTAGAAACCTGGCATCTACTTTTTTCACAGGGTCGGCACCCCAACTTCAGGTGATTACGTTCTGAAGTGTACTATAATGCTTGGAATGTTTTCCGGTGCTCTGTAGACTATGTCAGGGAGAGTAGTGAAAACTTTGGAGAGGGGCTCGCTTTGTTCGAGAATGTTCAAATGTTTCTTTAAGTGATTTGTTAACGTTTGGGCGGTTACTTGTTAAGGTACGTAACATGAATGCCTGGCGATCTATTTCTTCACTGTGTCGACGTCCCTCCAGCATTTCCTCTCGGTTGAGTTTGGAAGCCCTTTGAAGGGCATCGTCGACAATGGCGGCGGGATATCGTTGGAATTCCATACAATGTCTTCATGTTGGGAACAGATTCTTTTTCTTTTTGCAATTGTAATTACTTTATTGCCGCTAGTTTACAGTTTCATATTCCTCCACCGCTTACGTACATTGTGCTTGTGTGCGGCACTGGCATACAGAAAGGTACACAAGTGGCTCGTCACGCCGAACAAGTAAAAATTGTCATGTTAAAAAAGTGAACAAAATGCGGATATATAACTTGCTCTGTGTGGCGCAAAATCAACGACACGGCATCATACAGCTATAAACACAAGTAATGCACTGTTTTTATGTATTTTTTTTTCTTTTTTACAGAATCAGAAAAAAAGATAAAGAAAGGAAGCAATGACATGAACTTTTTCACCACCAAAATTAACCACAATCGTAAAAAAATATATTTCTTTGTGCTTACTTCGCACCAGTAAGCGAGAAAAAGCGTGCTTCCTGTTCAGATAACATATTTAATAAGAGTGGGTCATAAAATTTCGGCACCTTTGACCATATTTCCCGTATATATTTTGCATTGTGTCAAATTCAGTTTTCCTTAGGTTAAATTTAAATTTAGGCTTTACAGTGTTAAGCGCATGACTGAAATATGTTCTATATATAGGACGTAATCACGTAACTCCCCTATCGGTAAAACGTCTCCGGGCTGGGCAATGTTATTTTCATTCATGCTATCTGTTGAAACACTGTATGTCACATTTTTAATGCGTTCGTAAATGATTCTATTTATTTGGTCCTGCGAGGTGTTCCAAGAAAATCAGTACAAGGTGATTCCATAACTTAATAGTATTTCGCCAAGCGATTTACATACACATTTTCTTAACTCTGGGATTGTGCAACTTCTTATGCTGTAGAGTAGTGCTGACAGGGTCCTAGGCTTGCCGCAGAGACTCGACCTGCTTATTCCAAGCTACTACATCATCAAACTGAATACTCAAATATTTTGCACAAGTGCTGTATTAGATAAGGATTTAATTGAATTGAATTCAATTGAATTCAATTCAAGTCAATTTAAATCAATCTAACTGAGAGTATAGAATAGTTGTTTTAGATCGACGAGGATGACAACTTCGAATGTGCAAGTACGATGATGACAGCAATTTTTACGGCGCAAATGAATCTATGGCCAAATAGCAACTTGACTCAAGGTATTTTAGTTTGCTCAAGGTTGGGTCAGAGACTCATTTCCAGAGAATTTAATCCTGATTAAGCTGAGCACCAGTCTAGTGGAAGCTTGTACCCATTGCGTTACCGATGGGTACCTAGCGGCCCTGGGGATCCAGGCCCGCACCTCCCACACACGGAAAATGGAACTGTTATGGACGGTCCGTAGTTTTTCTATAAACGCTGGTGGTAAGTGAGCCTTCGATTACAGTAATCTCAAGATCTAGAAAGTTAACTGAGGTCTGGTAGTGTGCGTAAGTGGAAAATATGTTCGGGTGAAGGAGGTTCAATTGTTCAATAAAATAAAGGAGTTCTTGCTCTGTGTCTCGAGATTAAAATTATGTGATCGAAATGACGTTTGTATAGGATGGGCTGAACGAGACAGTCTTGAAAAAAATTATGTTCAGTAGTATGCATGAAAATTTTCCCGTGGATGGGGCCCATCCTTGCGCTCATGGCTGTGCCGCTAGTTTGTAAATAGTGTCGATTGATGAATTAAAAGTAGAATTCGCAGCTATTTCTAAACCACGGGGAGCAGAAGAATCCTCCTTTCTAGCTTGTTTACATGCTTCGGTGAGAGATATGATGACATCGGAATAAATAATGTTTTCATATAATGTTGCCAGCAAGGCTACTGTCGGAAGATCAAGACCAGTTATTTCTCGAAGCAAATTATTGTAGCGATAGCTGCACTGCGCAAGCCATTTCGCGAAGATAGCGTGGCTGCGCGCTAAGCCTTGGCGCCACCACTCCGCCAGCTGTGCGCATGCGCGGAGTCACATCATAGCCTGCAGGTGGTGTCCGCGCCGCGCGCCTCGCCGCTGCGCCGATGGCGGAGCTGACGCCGCCCGCCTCGTCAGTTGTGCGCATCCGCGCAGTGACGTCAGAACCAGTAGCTGGTGAGCGCACAGCGCACCTACATTACGCTAGCATTTCGAGCCTTCAGCGTGGCGGCAGCGTGGTGCGCCGGCGAAACCAAGTGGGGGAGGAGTGGAGAGAGAGGGAGAGAGTGAATCCACGTCCAGGGACGAAGATGAATACGGAGTGCCCAGCGAAACGCAGCTGCGAAAGTCTTACTTTGCAATTCGACTGAGCGAGTTCCACACGGCCAGCTGTAGCTGTCGCGTCACTCCAGGTTTAACCAGGGTTTAACAACAGCCATTTTTCGTATCGCTTGTGTAGGCTGGGTATGTTGTTAGAACATTTGTGATTAATGTGTCAATGTAACTGAACATCGGCTCCGTAATCGTATGAGTACCGGATTCTTTAGAGCGGCCAGGATTATCATTTTTATGGATTTTTCATAGCATGTCTGTGAATTCGACCTCGTGACGGGTGTGGTGCGGTGAGAGCTTTAGATAACCATGGGGATATATCTAAATTTTTTGCAAATTTATCCAGATTCTCTGCCATGAGTGGTCAGTATTTCGGGGTTCGGTCTCTTTCGAGACGTTCATAGAAAGAAATTCCAGAGTTGTCTCATGCATTCCTCAATCTATGTTTAATTGTCCAAGACTACTATACCGCCTCCCTTATCAGCTGCATTTATGATTACATCTGCCCATCTACTAAGAGCCTTCAATGCAACCTGTTCTTTTCTGGAGGGGTTTGGTCTCCCGGGAGCGTGGCTTTTGCAGACGCGAAATATGTCGTTCCGGAGCACCTTAATATACATGTCCAAGTATTTGTCTGTTCTTATGTTAGGAGTCCAGCGGAGGCTTGTAGCGCAGAATTTTTTGCTGTCTACAGTAAATTGCGGCCTATCAGAAAAGTATTCTCTCAGTAGCAACTTTCGTTCAAACTTGTCCAAGTGTTTAAAAAAAAACGAAAATTTGTTGTATTTACCTGTGGTAGGGAAAAATGTAAGGCCTGGAGAGAAAACGAATCTCCCCTCCGTCGTCGATAGGGCGCTAGATTATGGATTGATATTGTTATCCTGGAAACCAAAGCCAGGGCTTATAGCCGCAGGATTACGTATTATTATTAGCGGCTGCTCGCGTTCCAGATCGTTCTACGCGTGTTGTTAGTATTATAGTTTTTGCTGGGACATACACCTGGCAGGTTGCCCAGAAGCCGGTGGGCAGGCTTCAGACAAACAGGCAGACAAACACACAACGGCTGAATGTAGGGAATGGCCACAATAAATGCTATCGCATTCAAAATTTTATTTGGGCATTCTTTTGTCCCCTTTACTGCAGTACTCTTTCCGGCCGTCGGGCAGACATACTCCATTTGCGCACTTTCCGAGCCAGCAGTCATAACGCAGACGTGGAATCATCCGTTTCGCTACGTCCAGTGCGATAGCCTGGAAAAAAAATACAATGGGTGCAAAATCGCAAAACAACCCATCTCCGGCTTACAATTTTTTCAACTCTTCTTCACGTATGTGGTAAGTAATAATGCCAGCTTTGTTTAACATACTTTTTAGTCTCAACAGCGTCGATTAGCAACAAAAACAGAGAGCTCAGGTTTCTGCACAAATTTTTCACATACACGTAATTATATTCTATGCATGTTATATATGCATCAGTGCATAACTTCCTTTTAAGATAAATAAGGTATATTTTAAATATCATGCCATGATTGATTTTGGCATCTCTATAGCTGTAATACTAAATTAGTAATGTTTTTATTAATCTTCACTTACAAAGGATGACACTTGTTCAGGGTAGAGTTAAGCACCTCCTTCCGTAGTCCTTTGCCCTACCACCTGAGGCTACTTCATCATTTGCTTACTAAAGTGACTACGTGGTTTTCTGCAGAAAACGATGATATTTCTTAACATCCAGCTAAAGCGTTAATCAATGGACCTGGCTTTATAGCCGACGGTTACACTACTGTGCGCCTTAAAAAATACAGACAGCAACACAGGTTCCTTACATCTGAACTATACACTTTAGAGGACCGCCAAAACAAGCAAATATCTAAAAGTGCAGAGCGTCGACCAATGGTATGCATGATAACTTTTTCTAATTTTCTTTCAGTAAGCATTTGTTTATTTCCAATTAAATTTTAATATCGCCTTTACTGCCCTAACAGTACATCCTGGCAGAAATGGTGCTATTCATCCATGAACATTCTGGTGGTCTTAAGGGGCTAATTCCACGGGAGCTGATAATGCTTTCTATATAACGATTCTACAATAGGAATAGACATTACATTAGTAGTTGCAGGAGGGTTCGCGTTATGAGTTTACAGTTCTCTGGTGGTTTCTCTGCAATAGAGCTTCATCTGCGCTTACAACATGAAGTTTTAAATCTCATTTTCTTGAAAGTCGGCTGTTTATCATGGGCGCCGTAAAATTTAATGACTTCATCACGCTGACTGATTAATATTCACAGGAGGTAGTTGCAGCCAAATGCGACTACAACATGTGAAAATTAAAAGGCGTAAATACATTAGGGCACAAGCACTGGGAGCAGTGCCTAGAACCTTCGATTGTGATAAGTTCGGGATAAACGACGCGCAATCAAAATTTTTTTTTGTGCAGTATATTTAGAAACATTCAGGTATTCAGCAGATAACGTCGTACAGGCGAAAAGGGGAATTTATCGTTTCCACCTTTATTTTTCACTAAGGTTCGATTGTGTTTAACAGGTTTTCTCGGCGGTCCCTTTACGCCACAGGCGTGCTTAATTTTGTCGCTGCGTTTGCACTACTGCTATCTTATTTCGGCTTCTGTTCGTTTACGTATTGTTTACCGGTAGTGTGGAATTTTTTTTACAGGGTACTATTTCGTATACTTGAAATATGTATAGAGGCGATGTCCGATCATGAGAACTGCTGTTGCTTGCAAACACGGTCACAAGCAAGCATTGTCTTACACACAAAAAACAGAAAATACTGAAAACCAATTCTCACAATGTATTCACAATAACAGACAGTTTCCGCAGACAGCTCTTCTTTGGTGCAGTAACAGGATCGACATACGATTCTCCCAAAGAAGACAGAAAAAACGAGCTGCTGCATCGTATGTTCACAATTCCCGAAATTCAAGGATTCTAATCATGCCATTTTTTCTAGCATTTGAAATGGCGACGGAAACGATGAATAAATCTGAGGTTTCTCCTCCCTGCATTGAAGGAGTGCGAAGAAACCTTGCTGATGACGTCACGGATGAGATCATTTCAACTTTGGGCTACCCTCGTCCAGAACTAGCCGTGAGTCGCCGGATGCGTCCAGTCAACGATTCGCAGGTCCTGCCTTCAATGGCGTTGTTGTTTTTTTTTTCCCCCAAAAGAAATTGTTTCTTAGTTCTAAATGTACCGGCACCACATATGACGTCATCATCCTCCCTCCACCCGGTGCTGTGCGCTGCGGACAAGGCAGAACATCGCGGCGTTTTTAATCAGCTATAACGCAAAGATCTCTAATATTAGCCCCAAAACAATTCGCATCATTTAACTGCAAGTTCTACACATTAGATGCTTTTATGCTCCTGAAATTATAAAACTTCTGTAGAGCCCCTGTAAGGCTGCGGACATCAGGGACGCAATTAAGGCTGCGTCAAGAAAGATGAAAAAGCAAAGGCTTCCAAAAAAGGGTGCTACCTGATATTTCTTGAAAGGACTTTATGTACAGATTTTGTACATGTATTAGCTCTTCTTTTCCAAGACGCATATCGAGCTTTTCAATATAACGGCGGGCAGTTAATGAGGGCCTAGTATTACAAGCTGCCCGCCGTTTTGAATTCTTTTAATAGTAGCCGGCGCTCAACTTCCGAGGCAATCGATATCTTTATTCGCTGTAACATCAGTTGCTGGAAAAGGAGCTTTGCATGCCCATGCGCTGTTTTCGGAACTATACCAGTTGTAGCCGGACGCTAACGCAAGCATGCACTTCCACGAGGTTTCAAACTTTTTGTACGAGAAACAATGAAGAGGCTGGTGAATTCTGGAAAGCGAGGCTATTGACGCCTCTGTTTTTTTTTTTCAATGCAGGCCAGATACAGCTGATACTACTAATAAAGCCATTCCCATCCTCCCTTTCTACTCTCTGCTGTCGGCTAGCTTTCGCGCCAGATGCACACCTGTGCCGTCTTTGTGGCTCCCTACGGCGGAACACGGATCAACAGAAGCAGCTGCAAGCGGCCACACGCAGCTACAGAAATCAGTTCAGTAAGCAGATCGTGTAGGCACTCCATCTGAATAGAGCAGATTGCAGTAAAATACGCGCATTGACACGCGCCGCTGCCTCTCGCTAAAGAACACTGTATTAACTGTTTTATTCAGTGTAGACTGCTTACCGAAACATTGCACGTCCACTGAGCTTAAGAGTTGGTTCGCATGAAAGGAGAAGTCAGGAGTCCGGTGTTAACCCCTTGTTGAGTAGCTTCAGGGAACGCACTAGCAAGACAGGCCTACTAAGGACTTCATTTCACTTCATTTCACTCACTTACATATATATCACCATCATAGGTGCTACTGTGCAACTAATTCTCGTTCAGCACAAAGGTTTCTCTTACTGAACTCTGACCAATACTGCCCTGTGCCACCTGAGGCTACATAATCCTCGCAAGCTCTGGTACCTCATCTGCCGAAGTGACATTCTGACGCCCCTGCTACGCTTGCGTTCTCTTGAAATCAAGCCCGTTACACTTCACTACCAACGGCTTTCTTGACACCTCATTACATTAACTATCCATGCCATTAACTCCTTTTTGTTCCCTGGCACACTCTGTTCTATTCCTGTCTATCATTTCTATTAGGATAGCTCGCTGTACTGCCCTTAGGTTTATTCCAATAGTTTTTATTTGCCTCAATGTTTCCGCCACATAGGTGAAAACTGGCAAGACTTCGTTTCTATGCACTTTCCTCGTGGGGGATATTGTTAACTTACCATTCATGACCTGAGAGTAGGTGCAATATGCACTCCTCCCCACCACATTCTTAACTTCTTATCTAACGTACTTAGAAGCATTCCCTTAGAAATAAATTTGCATATCCGCAATGACAATTTTGCATCGTGCACATCAAACCAATTTGTCTGTGTGCCTCACTCAGATCTACCGCACGTCCAAGCACCTGGCCAGAATACTGTTTAAAGGCTCGGTTGCCCTTCTTAAAAGCCGAGCCAAAGGCCCATTTCACTTTAGCGGGAAGAAGTTGCTCTACCGTCAGTACAGTGTGGCCAAACTCAGACAGATATTGCCTTCACCGATATGCTAGGTAAAGCTTCATTTGATCCAAGGGGTCTTGCTCAACATTTCACACTATTAATTATGGCGCAGCAGCCGTAATCTCAATTGCCAAAACTACCAACTATGCATACGCTGGAATCGTAAGTAGAATTTTCGTAGAAAAGCATTCATATTTCGCCCGTTCTGTCGGAGACCGTTATTAATGGCAACATACACAGACTACTACGGATCGTGCCTGTCAACATTAAAGTTCCCTGTTTATCCCAGGCCTAAAATTTATCACAATTAAACTCAAGAATTTAAGCACTTTTAGTGAGAAAAAAGACCAAACAATAAAATAGCACATACATAGCATTCAGTGCCATTTTCCACAGTCTCAACTCTTCCATTGCAGTCATTGCTGCACCCAACAGGCTTCTGAAAGGAAAATATATTTGTGTTCATTTACTGAAACGGCAACTCAGTCTTATTTATTGACGTTCAGGAAAAGATTACACAGGGATAGAGATTAAATAAAACTTAAACCGCAACTAGATGCGTACAGAAAGTGCCATAAGAAAGGCATCTAGATACCTGCTATACCATGTACGCAACGAGTGCATAGCACTACAAAGCCATCAAACAAGCTCTATGTCTGCATACACCAACTCGCAACGCTTTGTTGTTTACTTAATACTGTGAGCTCATATAGTGAATGCACGCAAAAATTATTTGTTAATAGAGTAAAAGTTGTAACTGGTCACCAAATGTAAAATAATCATCACTATCAGTCGAGTAGAAATAGAACACGTGTTGAGCGATGGCAAAATCTCTACATTGAGTGGGCAAGGAACACATCTCTTCCTCAATACTAGGCGCTCTCCTGCGCCTGTGTTCGTCCCTGTTCGTCCTTCTTCTTTTCTGTCTTCTGTCTTCTTTTCCTTGGCTAAAAACGTGCCGTTGCGCTGAAGAACTATGAACTTCAGCCTAAAACGACTTTCAAATATCGTAAGGGCGATAATCCAGCGCATTAATTATTCAGAGGACACGACTTCTTTTAAAAAACTGAATTCACATACTGTTCCTGTAAAATACACACAGATTTTTTAAACTACTTTTGTATTGCAAGGGCGAGTACCAGTTAAAATACAGTCCTACGTCCTCCGCTTAGGAGTGCCCCAATGATTCACTACCCATGGGTCGTGCTTAAAAAGCACTGACCCTACTAATACAGATTTTGAAGGCATCTAGCACGGTCGTAAAGGGTATTATTTTCAGTACGCCATCAGTCCTGTGAAACCTCTGTGCCCTTTGCTCTTCTCACTGACACCACAGAAGTCACGAATCTGTCTTTTTCACACAACGTGCGAACTGCATCGCATACGTTCGTTACGAACCGCGCCTGTATTTATAAAATAAAATTGCAAAATGCTCAAAGTGCAAGCAGGAAAGGCTTGTTCAAGATTGCAGAGCATGAGCGGAAGCATGCTATGAGTCAAAAAAGCTCAAATACATTATCTAGCATGCAGAATCAATAATGAGTATCAAAAAGTGCTGAACAACGTAACGTTCTTGATTTCTCAAGAGTACCTCGAAATTAGGCTGCCTAGTTAATTATAAAACAGCGCTAAGAACACAGGACTTAGCAAGAAGAAGTACACGCACGGTACACACGCCACCCACAGCGCCGTGCGTGTCCTTTTTCTTTCTAAGTCCTGTATTGTTAGCGCTGTTTGATAAGTGACTATGCAAAGCCAAGTTGCCCAATCTGCAGTTCTTTTTCAGACTTTATAGAAACATTAACCTTGAAAATGACGACCATGTCTCGAAATGGAGCACATGACAATGTCTGTTCTTAGATCTTATGATAAACATGGGCTGGGAGGAAGGTATTCGCGTGCAGTTAGGCTGTTTTGCGTCACAGTTATCGCCACTATTTCGAGACGGACAAGGTCTAAGTGTTTAGCTGTCCATTATTGGGAAGTGCAGTCTCTCCTGCATATTAATTAACTAATTTATTCTCAATTCTTTTTAAGACAGGTCCAGTAGTTAAATAATTGTATTCTTGTTATGGCGCTCTCCACTGAGTGGCCTGTATTTGCACTAAGACAAGTATGTTTTCGCTTGACGCTGTGATATACGCACAGTAGTTCGAACAGAGATATATCTTCTTTAGTACGCAATAACACTGAAGAAGTATCTCGAAGATCTTTAGTGAAATCTAGCATTAACTGCATCGTGCTTATGTGCCGTGCGATGCGGCATTTTATGCAGAATGGAGGGCTGTAAATTTGACAAAAAGAAAAAAGCATTGAGTGTGTCTACTCGAGCAAAGCCACTTATGTCAGAATTGATCGCATTGTGTCCCACATCAACATTATTGAGATGATGTACAGCACGACAACGCATTTTATGCATGATAGAGGGCTTGAAATTTGATGAGAGGAAAAGATCTTATTGGTCTTGCTGCGTGAATGAGGACACTGAAGTCGTTATTTGAATTTCTGCTAATAACTGGAGGCAATATTACTTACAGCATGAGTCCCATTTGAAAGAACGTCAAACGGACATCCATCGTAATATGTGTATTCCTCTGTAAGATTTTCTATAAAAAACGAAAGGTTCGACAAATCGCCAGACGAAGCAAATCATTTTGGTCAAGCATATATGTAGCCATTGTGGTAATACCATTATCAGATATGATATTGAATTCATGTCAACCATTTAGAATCTTTAAGAAAAGTATTTAATCAAATTACGTTCCTGCTTATCCCTGTTCCATAAAGAAAGGTCAGGAATGTTTACGCAATCTTCACACTTGCGCTCTCAAAAAAAGTATTCTCTGTACGCCTGCAACGTTAATGTGAAATTTGCGTCAAAGTTCATGAATCTGAAAAATTTCTGCAGCCCTTCAAGGCATTGTGAATCTCAAAACAAGCTCCACTTTCTACCAATGAAGCGTCTAATTGCCCATGTCATGTGATGCTGGCCTTCTCTCTGAGTGGTGAAGACAGCCAATAGCTATGAACAGCATCGTACTGTCACAAGAATATGTTTCATAGGATCCAAGGGCCGTATTCAATAAGCTGTTAAATTTTTAAATGGCCATTTCACGCCGTCGTGAAAATCAGCCTTTGGTCACTGAGATATACCGGCGACTTTGAAGCATCTTTGGACAGCGACTTGGCCATTGGGTGGTTGCCACCACTGACTGGCAATGATTGGTATATGCGGCCACTGGTAACCTCCATCGCAGCGCATTGTCAACTGCAGGCGACCGCACCTGCGTGCAACTGCGAAAGGCGGCCAACAGCGCGATAAAAATGGGATATGAAAGGGATATTGCAGATGTATATAAGAGAGACAAGGTCCTACAAATTCAACAGTTTCAGCATGTGCGCATGTTCCTGCATTGCTGTGTGCGCGTTCGCTTGCACCGTTCATCAAAATAATTTTCGATAAATCGCTGCGGTAGTCTCCCCTGCCAAGTGACTGCTGAAGTGCGAGCGTTGTGCCGGTGCATAAAGCAGGTCCCAGAAAATGTGTTCTAAACTGCCTTCCTATATCGATGACATGTTTCGCGTGTAAATTATTTGAGCGCATTTTGTACACTAGGCTTGTAAAGTATTTCAATGTGAACTCATTGCTTAGCACTCATCAACAAGGCTTTCCGAAAGAGATGTCCTGCGTCACCCAAATCAATGAATTTACATATGACTTAGCAGATGCCTTGAACAGGCGGCTCTCAGTGGCCTGCATATAAATAGACTTTCAGAAAACGTTCGATACTGTACCCCATAATTTAATTGCTAAAAAATTATGCTTACAATATTAATCATCAAGTAATATGTTGGGTCAGAGAGTAATTGCTATTAAGAACCCAGCTTTTTGTTGTGAACGGCGCATGATCTTAGGCGGCGGAAGTCACATCCGGCGTCATGCAAGGGTCTGTGTTGGGTCCACTAATATTTTTGCTTTACGTTAGTGACATCACTAGTGGTATTGAGTCTTATATTTGGCTGTTTTCCATTGATTTGCTGCTCTACAGGACGATCACTACCGAAATAGACACTTACAAAATTCAACACGATGTGGACAAAATATCGTCATGGTGCGCAAAATGGCGTAAGAAACTTTAACCGGACCAAAACATTCTATATGGTATGCACAAAAAAAGAAACCCTCAAGTTCTAATCTACACCGTAAATAATTCTTTGTTAAGCCGTGTATTTGAGTACAAGTATCTAGGTGTGTACTTTACCCCAGGGTTAAATTGACATCCCCATGTCCAGTATAATTTAGCCAAGGCGCGTCATGCATTGGCCTTTCTTCGCTGCGACACACGAAATTGCCCATTAACCTGTCAGGATCTCCTTTATAAGACCGATGTAAGATTGATCCTAGAATACGGATGCATTTTGCTTGGATCCGCCAACTCTACAAGATAAAGAAAAATTACAGCGTATGCAGAAAAATGCAGCATGCTTTGTCACAAATTATGAACTGCCGTTCAGAGCTACAAAAATAAAACCAAAATTAGATTGGGAGCTGCTGGACGTTAGGCGACGAAAATTACGACTAAGATTATTTCATAGTGTATATACCACTCATTGTTAAAGATAGAAAGCGACAAATATATTAAGCGCCCTTACTATGTTTTTGAACGAACGGACCATTAATTAAAAGGGTGCAAAATTTTTCCGTACATACTTTTTGACGACGTCATTTCTCCAAAAACAATTTTATAGTGGAAACAGTTGCCTCGCGCTGTTGTCAGCGTTGTATTGAATGATGTATTCTTTACGATGCTGAGTTGGGTGTTGACTCTGGCTCTGAGTACTCCTTTTCTTGATGTTCATTGCATTTGAGTGTTTTGTGTATAACGAGTATTTCACAACCGTGTGGCACGAGCTCACGTGTCGGTGGTCTGCACTGTAAATTTGTAACCTCCTCCCCCCCCCCCCCCCCCCCAACGTAATGCCTGCGGGCGATATCGGTGCACAATAAATGAATTCTAAATTGCGTGTGAGCCCTTACTTAGTACGCATATTCCAAAATGTATTATAAAAATACTGGAGGACTATTATGCCGCGCTTATGAGTTGACGCGATGGCGTACGCCGTTTGGTGTGTGACTGATGAGACTGTTTAGAATTTTTTACAAGTTTTTTATTAAGATGACGATATGCACCGATACTTAGCATCATCATGCAATGACTTTCATTATGTGTATATTGACACCTTTGAGCCACCTTTTCCCATTTTATTACTTTTTTATTTTATAGACAATCAATTAATTACAATATTTTCATTAGCTCGTCATCGCCTATCATACACCAATCAATCATCAATCACAGGATCCACAAATTACCATGTTAAGATTTTTTTTACGCAGCACCTGATTTTTTCCGAAACACGGTGAAGACTACTACTACGCCGACGGATGTTCGACCGAACGAGGTGCCTACGCTACCGCGTTATACAGAGCTCTAGTGTTAAGAACTGGAAAACAGAACAGAATTGCTGAAAGCGCAAAGAGGTAACGTTCGTGCTTCATTATGCGTTCTCTCCTCCACACGGTGGCTCAATATTGGTCATTTGAGACGTTATGATGCGTTCTGCGCATGTGCTGCTCATTATTAACGATGCGCGGAAAGCGCTGTCTTGAACATTTAGGTTGGCACTAAAAAAGCGGCTCTCAGTGCATTTCCTCTGTGAACCAACTGATAAAGGGACCGGTTTATTCTCTTCGAAGCCACCAGGAATGCATTCACTTCGCTTGTACTCAACGACCACAGCGACTTGAGTGCTAAGCGTTGACCAGTCTTTGTGTCAAAAAAAATTATGCTAGGTTGCAGCTGGCAATAAGTGCTGTATGTAAGGTAAGAAATAATTACCCTCTGCTGTTCACGCGTTAGTTGTGTACGAAGGCACTACTTCGCGCCGAGTACTCTTCGACTTCTTAACAAAAGGATATTGTCTACTTGCTGTGTCTATTTCCCCAGGGCCCTATTTATCCCTCTATATATTTTTTAAGTTAGTGAACAGCAGAGACCACAAGGCCCTAGAATGACGAAGATACATTCACGAAACAATAAAGCTATGCATATTATATTTACACTTAAAGGCCGCAGACTGTAGTTTACTTTCCGTTTCGTAACATGAAATAAAAATAACCATTTCGAATTTATTTCTTCTCTTTTAAACGATTTATTTTCTGTCTTACAATTCTGAGGTCTAAAACAACGAGCCCATGAGTCATATATTGTTATTGCTGGCACAGGTATAGCGAAATGTCACTTAGACTGCACGACCACTTCAAGTGAACGTCATCATCATCAGCCTGGCTACACCCACTGCAGGGCAAAGGCCTCTCTCATGTCTCTCCAAATAACCCTGTCCTTTGCCAGCTGCGTCTGCCTTACAATTGAAAACTTCCTAACCTCATCCGTCCACCGCTTTTTCTGCCATCCCCTGCTAAGCTTGCCTTCTCCTCGAATCCACTCCTTTACCGTTGAGCACGTGCGGTTTTCTTGTCTTCGCATTGCATGCCCTGCCCAAGCCTAATTCTTCCTCTTGATTTCGACTAGGATGTCATTAACCCGCGTTTGTTCCCTCACTCACTCTGCCGGATTCCGGTCTCTTAACGTTGCACCTATCATTTTTCCTACCGCAGCTCGGCACATTGTACTTAAGCTGAACCCTCTTCGTTAGCCGCTATGTTTCTGCCCCGTAGGTGAGTACCGGTAATATACAGTGGTTGTATACTTTTCTCTTCAGGGATATTGGTAAGCTGTCATTCATGTACTGAGATAACCTGCCACATGCGCTCCACCTCTTTTTTATTCTGCTAGTTATTTCTCACTCATGATGCGGATCAGCGGCCGCTAGCTACCCTAAGTAGACGTAATACCTTACCACTTCCAGCACCTCACTACCAATTGTGAACTGCCGTTCCCTTGTGAGACAGGGACAAAGAATGCAATGTTGTTAAAAACTTCACATATCCAAATTCAAAAATTGTGAACAGAAATATTTTCGAGCTGGAAAGAGTTTAAGAACGCAATGTTTTCATATATTGCAAAATTTCATTATAAAAATCAATATATGAGGAGATTTCTCTTCAACAGCCTTGCATTTTTTTTGCTACTAAAGTTTTCGCGAGTGTCAGAAGCACTCCCCATCGGCTTTGTATGGCAGAATAACTGGTCCATGAGAGCGATGGAAAAACTAAAAGAAAAATCTTACAATACGTCGGTAGAATGGACCACTACATTTAATGTTTCCATGACAGTACCTTACAATTTCCAAATTTTCAAATATTTTTTTCCGAGGACGCCGGATATGTAGGGTCCTAAGGTAATTATATACCAGCAATAAATGGTAATTTTTTATCTCTTAGGAAAGTATAATAATAGTACAGAATATTTGCAACATAGAAACTACAACGCTTCAGCTATAATGGCACATAGTATAATCGATTAGAATGGAAAGACGGAAAAAATAATCTAGAGAATAGAAAGCACTTGACGTTCAATAGAAGTACTTTCAAAACGTACCTTCGCGCTCGCTATCAGAGTGTGCACCTGCAAAAAATAAAAAGCCCCAAATTTCAACATCTCAATATCTTATTTTCTTTCTGCGACAGTCGTATTGCTCTCAACATGTGATAGAGGTTTATACTTCAGCTGTCTACTACTCACCGCGCACTTTCAGCACTTCATGCAGTATCATTGCCAGACATCACAGGGACACAACACTAGTACTGTCCTTATCTGCTGTCGGTGCTTTTTCATGCCGAGATTGAGAATAAAGATAGCTAGTAGAAGGTCTAACATTTGAGGTGTGCTCTGTGGCATAGTCAGAAATACCAGACTAAAATATAAAATCATGTTTTCAGGGGCGAGGGGGAGGAGTTGAAATGAAACATATAACAATGATGAAACCATAATGCACCTTCTCTATCAGGTAGGGCAAGGGTGATTTTGAAAAAAAATAACTACAAAAAGCTTACCATTATATAACGCGAGATTCAGCGAGAGCCGGTTGCGGTTATCATTTCCTTCTTCATTAAATATGTGTTATCATTGCCTTCTTCCTTAAATATGTTATAATCATGGAAGTGCGGTATGCCGTTTTTATTAGTCTAGGCGGTTCCTCAGTGAACAGCATCTGGCCGCCCTCCGGCTCTCAAAGGGATGAAAAATGGCCTAGGCGAATCGACAACTGGATTCGCTGACACGCCAGCGCCAATCTGAACGGGCCAATTAGCATAGCGCATTGCATGTCCTCACTTGTGACGTCACCTTGTTTGGAACAACTAGCGTGGTGCATGCTACCTGCTGAGTTGCGTCATTAGTGTCGTCACTCTGTTCATAACAATCAGCGTGCTACTTTGGCGAGGCGTCATTCATGACGTCGCTGTCTGCCGGTCAATCATCGTTGCAGGCTGCACCTCGTACTTTGTGCCGGTACCAATGACGAGACAGCAGAAATCGGAAGCAAGGCTTGAAGAGCTGCCTTTTGCCAAGTGCCACTGTGGTAAAATCAGCTGCATAGTGCTAGGTCACGCTATCTTACTGGATTTTGCAAGTACCCTAGTAAGCCACAAATATATATTTAAAAAAGATGGCTTACCTTGTGCAACCAAGAGTGTTGTAAAAGTGAGCAGCGTGAAACACAAGATTTCCATGTTTAGTCAGTTCTCTAGAATTGAAAAGAGAAAGAGAATAGCCAAGATATTTTTGCGATTTCTTGATTGATTTAAATAACATTATTATCCAAAAGAAAACGATGGATTGACACATCCGCTTAGAAGACGGCTCGGAGCTCTTGGGTCCGGGAGGCCTCTTGGATGAGAGCAAGCTTAGTAGTTGAGTGCGAGCTGAGCATCTGTCTCTCCCAAGTGGTGCCTGTTTTTTCTTAAGTGTTTGCTTTATGTTTGGGCATACACAGACCATGTGAATCATGTCTCACGTTTTTGCACTTTCACATGTGTCCTCGTATTGTCCGGGGTGCCACATACTCATGGGGGGGGGTTGAGGTATGTTCTTGTTCGAAGGAGTCTCCAGATGCTCTTTTCCTCTTTGTTTAGTGATCTATCAGGCGGCGGGTATACCCATTAACTTAGACTGCAGTGTTGTGTGATATCTCTGTAACTAAATAGTCGGTCCCGGCAACCATCACGTGATGGGCCCACCCGGAAGTTTAGACAACGGCCGAGCTTGTGAGCACCTTCATTTTCCTGTAGTCGGCGACCATATAATTTGGATTCTTCTGACAGGATCACTTACATTTAGTACACTCATGTTTGGAAATAAATATGCACTACTGTAAGCCGCTTGGACATTTCTCTGATATTCAAGTTGTTATAAACAGCAGCCATAAGGCTGCAGGCACAATATTCTTCAAGTTCTGACTAATGAGTGGTAAACTTTCTAGCGCGCACCTCTAATAGTGACTCGAATATACTGGCGCATGCTATCCAGACGGAGTGATACGTTGTTTTAAACATTACTTATTTTAACATGTTCCGAAACTTCTTTCCTTTGTATCCACATGGCAGCGCTTGGGCGTATGCCAATGAATAATTACTCCCTTATTTAACATGCTGTTCAAGGCATTATCCTGAATGGCGATTGTCGTTTCCTGGGACGGCCCTCTACGCACGTTTTATGAAGGGTTCTTCAAATTAACGTTTTCAGTGTGTTCGGAAATGACTTGGTAGAAATAGGGCACATTTTTTGGAGTCTGGAGTTGAATTCAATTCAGATGGTTTCTGAATGTGTTACCGTGATTCTGAATTTTTCTGCTGCTTTAAAGCATGGAACCTTAGTGACGCCTGGCCGCGTTTGTGTGAATACAGCTGAAGCATTCACCACAAGAACGGCCACAATAAACGAGAAACAGTGTTGCAGCAAGACGTCATTAGCGTTTGCAGTACCTAACGCAGTGCTGCAAATTAAAAGAATGCACTAGCTGTGCTCTCACTGCCTTCTTCCAGCATGCACTTTTCCAGCTTTACCTAAGACGAAGCGGCCGTACAGATAAGCAGCGCTAAAATGGTTGCTAATTATTTTCGCACCTCATAATGCAGTGCTCTGTATTGAAGTCAAGAATGTTTTGCTCTGTGGCAAAGTAGTTCTTGTTTAGCAAGCTTGCTATAATTTCTTTCTGGTAATTTTTATATAGAATACATGATTTGCCAGACTGTTATAAAATGTTATCGGGCTGTTGATCACTGGTGAAAATAGATTTCACCTGAAACCGAAGGACGCTTTCTTTATGGCTTCTTTATTCCGGGGCGCACATTTTTTTTTTCGTCTTAACATTGCCTCTTCAAGATCTATGATGTTCCCCCAATATATAAACTGTTAACTGTCGTACGGAGTCGCGCGTTGCGAAAGCCACGTTGCGCATTTATAAACCACGGGAGTGATCCCAAGTTTCTTTCATCGTGAGACGCTCAATCGTTGCAACAAAGTACTACCAATAGCCGCAGTCACGAAAATTCGGTTCGCGGATGTATTGTGGGTTTTATTCAACATATTATTGCGTAAATCTAATTAAAAGCTACCTCCAACCAAAATGACTGGCAGAGAACACACAGCTTTGATTCAGATCAATACCAGGTACGTAGACGAAGAGGCACGGTTAAATTTTATGCTTTGCAGTAGTGTCGCCGGGTATAGAGAGGCAGTGAAGAAATGCAGACGCGCAGCCAGATATGTGTCAACATGCTCATGAGTTATATTTGCGCCAGCTCACTGCTCAGCTCTTAATTTTTGTGATACCGTTTATTATAGGAAAGCGCTTAACTGCATAGCAGACAAAACGGACGAAACAACACGAGACACCGAGCGAGTTGTTTCGTCCGTTTTGTCCATTCTGAAGTTCGGCGCTCCCCTATAATAATGAGTGACCAACTAGCCCTTTTTAAACCACTGCGGTTGCGATACCCTATTGATTTCTTTTGTGCACCCTTCAGGAAAAATTTAGAGCTCATGCGGTTTACTTTTGAGCCACACCGTGGGGCTTGAAGCGAATCCTAAGGAGTCATTATCTCAGCAAGGTGTCAATTTTTGGTACTGCCACACTCAGCGGGTAGGGCTCTCATGAATGCAGCCTGAGTCGCATTATGCTGATTACCAGCAAGCCGCCTGTGCTCAAAAATTTTGATAAAGCTTATACACTGATATGGGAACCAGCTAAGAGACATACAGTGATAAGGAATGCCCGACTGCGGAGTGCCACAGAGCTTTATATTGTGGTCGTAAATCAGAATTCCGGGTGAGAAATACCCACAGTAAGTGAGGCGCACATTTATTTAGTTATAAATATCCTTGCACTTTTCCAGAATCGTAAAGGAAAACATTGGCTGGCCAAGTAATTAAAAAATAATAATCATTCGTCTGCACCGATCGCCAACGTATTTTTAACCCTACAATAAATGTATATGTCATTGCGGACAAATAAGTTTGGCCCATTCTTCTCATCCCGTTTTCAAAAACAAAAACATTTAAGGTGTAACCCTGCTTGCAAGTTTCTTATATCTGCGATAGCACTTTTCCGCTCTGTGAAGACATGTCTGGCCATGAAGAACTCTCTTGAGAAGTTGTAATTAACTATTTATATTGCGATTTATAACATGTCTACAATGCCGGAAGAACGCACACGTTCGCGATATTTCTCTTCGAGCAAAAGTGCTCGACAATGATAAGTTCGGGTGTTTAGAAGCGCTGATTTGTAATAGTTAAACCTGCTTGACTAACAGGAAACACCTTGCAATATGTAACCATGTTCAGCGAGGTTGTTAAAGAAAATCCAGACTCATTTTTGAACCGTTATTTTCACTTTTTTTGCCTGGTAGGATCGCAGTCAGCCGCTGCCCCCCCCCCCCCCCCCCCCCCCCAGACTCCCGACCGCGCTATCGCTCTGGTCTCCACTGCCGTCACTTTCTCCCACTGTCCCTCTCCGACCCCTCTTATTACTGCAACCAACGAAAGAACCTCTGATCTGTCAGCCTCCCGCCTTTCACTGGGCTCCTTCACTAGCCTGGGCTGGAGCAGGGCAAGACGAGACAGAGGCTCTGCTTGGCGCCGTCTGTGCACGCCCCGAAAGCGCCCAGTGACCCTAGCCGAGCGGGTCATTTTTCAGCGTTTTCTCCAGGCAGAATCACCGGCAATCGCTGCTATGTTTTCGCCGCGCACCCTTATCTGTTAGCCTCGCACTCTTGTTAGTAATTTCCACGCTTAAGAGCTGGGTTTTACTCGTATTTTTAATTACATCACATAATTGGGACGCCAGCTACGTCACACCTCTGGTTGACGCCGGCGCAGCGCAGCAAGCGCGGGAGCAATCCGGTTCGTACAGCAGCTGCCGCGCATCTCGTCCTAGCACCATCGTCAGTCAGGGCGCGTCTCCTGCCCGCTTAGATCCTCCCTCCACTTATCTCACACTCTTTGTTTGTACTTTACTAGGAATGGTCACGACAAGGACGCCTTTGTCGCTAGCGACCTATTTAATGCTGTAACTCTAAAACAATCTTATGCCATTTACCACGTTTTGAAAGTTGCTGCCGTGGCACATCCTAAAATAGCTAAAAACAAATTTTGCTGGTGTAGGAACTGCGAACAAACCCTTAAAACTTTAAGCTCTCGGATTTTACTACGACAAAAATTGAATCAGTTGCCCTTAGTTCCCATTAAAAACGTCTGAATGTCGAACGCAAGATATTTCCAAACTACCTATTTTATGAAACCTTGTTTATGCAGCTAATCTTAGTTTACAGATTTTTTTTTAGTTTCAAAAAGCAAAATATATGTATACAAAGTTCAATGATTGTCTCTTCGGAGGAAACTAATTCGCTTCCATTGAATTTCACGTACGGGTTTCGTAACCGCGTGAGCTCCATTCTCCTATTTTTATTAACTGCTTTATTACAGGACTTGTGTGCCATTTTAATTTTGAAATAACGCAAATATAACACAAAAAGACTACTCGAGGGCAGAAATATGAGTCGGTTCTGTCAAAGTACTTCACTGTAGGACTATGCTACTGCTAACGAAAATGTGCAAAAATTTTATGCTAAGTTACTGTGTATTGGAAATTCATGGGGAAAGTGAAGGCAAGAATAACTCACCCTACTTCACCGAGCAGTTGAGTAGTTTGGTGCGATATATCACGTCCTTTTATATAGCAAGCGTCACCGCTATGAAAAAATAAAACACACAACGTGACACTTCCACGCCACTGGCCGAGATGTTGAAATCGTAAACGAAAATGTCATTGGTTGGATTGTTGTGCAATATTATGATTAAAATCGTGTGACCTATCGCTCAGAAAAACAGCTCCAGCTTTCGGTCGAGAAAACATTTTGTTTAGTTGATTTCACCCTATCGATCATTTAGAAGTTCCACGTGCGTTCGCGTTTTCTCTGTATTAACACTAGGACCATATGTTATGTGTCAGCGGTTCTAGTGACGTTGCGCGCGTTGCAAAATAGATTCAAGTCTAGTGACAGCAAACCTGACGGTCGCGAAGATTTCATTCCTTGTATCCGAGGTTCCTACGATGTGTGTTTTCCGTGCTACAGCCAAAAATACAAAGTGAGAGAGTGTAAATCTGTTATGTGCGTGTGTTTATTCAAACTAGGCCCTATTGCTTCACTTTCCAAGCTGCCCAGAGCAGTCACATATCCCTCGCTGATGGTGCGGGCGCGGTATAACTAATTGCTGCGGAAGCCTTAACAGCAGCCGGTGGTATGTCGGGCTCCTCAACATTGTCATAGAATTCCTGGCATTAGGCTAGCGTTAGCACTTTGCGGCTAATATATTCGTCAGTGTGTCGCACTCCGATGTAGGCGTCCTCGCCTGCACCAGAGAAGTCATCCCAGGCGACATCAGGGTTGTCTAGCTCCGCACTGACAACGTGTCGATAGAAATATACATGCTTTTGAGACGTCGATGTTCGACAGCGTCTTCCGACGTTCCTTGAATCACAAACTTTGCCTTACGGCAGAAACTTTTGATGGATTCCGCAGTCACTTCCATCCACGCGAACTAATTCAATGGTGAGGAACATAGTCGGCACCCTGTCAGTCAACGGCTACAGAGTGAGCTGGTGGCGGGGCGAAGGTAGAATCCCTTGAGCATATGATTTACGCCGGTGTCAAATGGGAGGTCTGCTTCCTTGCGTTCGTTGGCAAAAGAGCCAGAGAAGGCCGCACGTTATGCGTCACGCGTTTATGCGTCACACGTTATGCGTCACACGAACAGGATGTTCCAAATTTTTTTCAAGCCACTCGGCGAGCAAGTCGCAAATTTATGCCCAGTGGCACACCCGTCGATCAAAATGTCGCTCCTAGTTCAGCCCTTTGTGTCGTTCTCGCAAGGATGTAGGTTCCAAAGCGCTGCGCGTTGATTCTCTACCCGAGGACACACGGCGGCCGCCGGTCGCTGTATGCTATGCTCGGGCACTGAAGAACGGTGACTCTAAGCTGACTGCGTTTCCACTAGCTCCTTCATGGCATGCATTTTCACGGTCGCGTCTAACAAAAAGCTTCGTCGGCGTTCCATACAGCCCCATGATTTTCTTTTTTTCTCTCTTTTTGAGCGGTGGCATTTTTTCTTAGAAAGGGGAGGAGGTAGTTTCACGGAAGCTTGGACTTGGTCGTCGCTCTCTACTCCTGAGAAAAACAGAACGTTTCTCCTCCAGGGCCGAGTTTAGAGCGCCTACTATTTAGCTGCAACCGAGTTGTTAGGCCAAACTTGTTCTTTGTATCTTACATATGTCATTGTGTTAAAACACAACTAGGTGGTCTATCCGCCTTCATTCGTATTTCGAGCGCTCATTACAATCGCGGCCGCTGTAATCGCAATGGTCTGTATATTATCGGCCTTCAATACCAGATTTCAAAATGCAACAATGCTTTAGCCAAACATGAATCCGGAGGTTGCGTTTTCAGCGCTGCGAAGGATGTAATGCCCAAAGCAGTTTCGTTGAATCAATTTTGATTTTCGCTGTAAAATTTTAAGTGTACCTGGTAGATGAAAAGCATTTTTTGTGTTCCATATTGTAACGAATAGTACACCAAAAACACTCCGGGACCAAGGAGCTACACAGCCGGTAGAGCGAGCACGAGCAGGAAGAAGATTTTCTTCGTCCTCTGCTTCTATCGCCTGAGTTCCCTTCGTCCTCCTCTTCTATCACCTGTGTCATTGCTCCCTCCCCTGCAGCATCGCCCCGATGCGGCCATCGTGCGCTAGAGTGACGAGCAGAAATCGAGCGTGCTAGGGTGAGGCACGAGGATCACAACATAGAACAGGGCACAGCGGTCAGCCTCAAGTTCAATCGGGTGGTCGGTCGTGGTACGGCTTCATACGAACGACGTGCACAACGTCGGTAAGCTTGCGTCTGTGGGATGAGCTGGCTTGGGTGGCGGGTTGAACTTCGTAGGTGACGTCGCTAATGCGGCGGAGGACACGGTATGGGCCGAAGTATCGACGGAGTAATTTTTCAGACAGCCCGCGGTGACGAACGGGCGTCCAAATCCACACATAGTCGCCTGGCTCGTAGGCAACGAAGCGCCGTCCCTGGTTGTAGCGGCCAGCGTCTAGTTGCTGTTGACGGTGTATGCGCTGCCTTGCCAGTTGCCGCGCTTCTTCCGCACGCTGCACAAAAGTGGCGATGTCGAGGTCAGGCTCACTCTCGCAGTGGGGGTCAACAGGCAGCATAGCATCCAGCGTGGTAGTAACTCGACGGCCGAAGACAAGCTGGAAGGGAGTGAGCCGCGTTGTCTCCTGCAGCGCCGTATTGTAAGCGAATGTAGCGTATGGCAGAATTTGGTCCCAGGTTTTATGCTCTATATCCACGTACATGGAAAGCATGTCGGCCAGAGTTCTGTTGAGCCGTTCCACCAAGCCATTGGTCTGCGGGTGGTACGCCGTCGCACGTCTATGGCTGGTGTGCGTCAGTTTCAGCACAGCCTGGGTTAGGCGGGCTGTGAAAGCTGCCCCACGGTCAGTAATAATGACCGCAGGGGCGCCATGACGCAGGACGATGCTGTGGACAAAAAACTCGGCTACTTCGGCAGCAGTTCCGCTCGCAAGCGACGTGGTCTCAGCATAACGTGTCAAGTAGTCCGTCGCAACAGCGATCCACCGTTTTCCAGTCGATGACTTCGGGAAGGGGCCAAGGAGATCCATTCCAACTTGTTGAAAAGGAAGCTTCGGTGGCGCTATTGGCTGAAGAAATCCGGCTGGTTTCATGGGCGGAGACTTCCGGCGTTGGCAGTCGCGGCAGGTTCGCACGTAGTTCTGCACTGATGGAAGTAATTTGGGCCAATAGTACTTCTCCCGAATCCTTGACAGCGTGCGACTGACTCCCAAGTGGCCGGCGGACGGCTCGTCGTGACAAGCGCTCAAGATGTCAGGTCGTAACTGGGTGGGCACCACGAGTAAAAATGTTTCGGTGGACTTTCCAAAGTTGCGCTTGTAGAGAACGCCATTTCGCATGGTGAAGGATTGCAGGCCACGACGAAAAACACGCGGAACCCGACCACTGTGACCTTCCAGGTGCTCGATGAGCGGCGCTAGCTCCGGGTCC
This sequence comes from Amblyomma americanum, assembly GCF_052857255.1. Classification (NCBI taxonomy): domain Eukaryota; kingdom Metazoa; phylum Arthropoda; class Arachnida; order Ixodida; family Ixodidae; genus Amblyomma; species Amblyomma americanum. The sequence goes on along the minus strand of NC_135498.1, from coordinate 84,345,429 downwards.
GTTCGTTGAAGCTGAGCCACATGGGATGGGCTAAGAGCACAAATGAAATGGAGATCTTCGGTGATTTCTTGCGGAGCGTGGTCCACGGGCGCGCGTGATAAGCAATCCGCATCTTGGTGCTGCCGGCCCGACTTGTAAACGACAGTCACGTCGTACTCTTGCAAACGGAGGCTCCACCTAGCCAACCGGCCGGACGGATCTTTAAGGCTTGCCAGCCAGCATAACGAGTGATGGTCGCTGACAACACGGAAGGGTCGTCCGTACAGGTATGGACGAAACTTGCTGATGGCCCAGATCACCGCAAGGCATTCTTTCTCTGTCGTCAAATAGTCCGCCTCCGATCGCGAAAGTGTTCGGCTCGCGTAAGCGATAACGCGTTCCACGCCGTCCTGCCACTGGATAAGTACCGCGCCAAGGCCAACATTGCTGGCATCGGTGTGTATGTCGGTGGCGGCGTCTTCATTGAAATGGGCGAGTATCGGGGGGCTGTGTAGGCGGTTGCGGAGCTCCTGAAAAGCTTCTTCTTGGTCGCTTCCCCACAGAAAGGGTATTTCGTCTCTAGTCAGTGCTGTCAACGGGACAGCTATTCTGGAGAAATCGGGCACAAAGCGTCGGTAGTAAGAACAGAGGCCCAGAAAACGTCGAAGTGCCTTCTTGTCGGTTGGGCGCGGAAAACTGGAGACGGCAGCAGTCTTGTCGGGGTCCGGGAGAACGCCTTGTGCGCTGACAACATGGCCAAGGAAGCGAAGTTCCTTGAAACCAAAATGACATTTCTCGGGCTTGATCGTTAGTTGCGCGCATTTCAGGGCTCGAAGCACGATGCGCAGCCGGTCCAAGTGTTGATCGAAGGTAGGCGAGAAAATGACGACGTCGTTCAAGTACACCAAGCAAGACTGCCACTTCAGACCGGATAAAACGGTGTCCATCATACGCTGGAACGTGGCCGGCGCCGAGCAAAGACCAAACGGGAGCACCTTGAACTCGTATAAACCGCCTGGAGTCACGAAAGCCGTCTTCTCTCGGTCTCTCTGGTCCACCTCTATCTGCCAGTATCCGCTTTTGAGATCTAATGAGGAGAAGAACCTGGCGTCACGTAATCGGTCGAGGGCATCGTCAATCCTGGGAAGCGGATAAACGTCCTTTTTGGTCACGTTGTTTAGTTTCCGGTAATCAACACAGAATCTCAAGGTGCCGTCTTTCTTTTTGACGAGGACCACGGGCGACGCCCATGGGCTTGTTGACGGCTGAATAACATCGTCTGCAAGCATTTCATCGAATTGCATTTTAATGGCTTCGCGTTCCTTAGGAGAAACACGGTATGGGCGCTGGCATACAGGCGGCGTGGCCTCGTCTGTGATGATGCGATGCTTGGCGACAGGTGTACGACCGACCCTGGAGCTGGTGGCGAAGCAATCTGCAAAATCTGCTAGAAGAGCGGACAGAAGATTCTTCTGCTCAGGTGCCAAGTCCGGGTTGATTTTCACGGTCTGCAGGGCGTGGCATGGTGCAGCCTCGTCTTCAGGGCTGGCCCCGACGGCGCATAAATCAGGCAACACAGTAACTTCGTGAAGTAAGGCAACAGCCGTGTCCCTGGCGAGGTGCTGAACCTCGTTGGCGAAGTTCGTGGGTAGGACACTAGTACAACCGTTATGCAACTGGACGAGGCCTCGAGCGACGGCTATTCCCTTCGCGAGCAGCAGCGGGATGTGGCTATCCGCGACACCCTCGTAATCGTGGAACAAGTCATGTCTCACGAGAACCAGGATGCTAGACCGTGGTGGCACCATCACGTCATCGTCGACTATACGCAGAGCGTTGATTCCCGGATCTCTGTCGGTATGCGCCACGGCCTGTTTCGTCGAGAACGTGATCCGGGCTTCGTTCAGATCAATGACAGCGCCGTTCGTCTGCAGAAAGTCGAGGCCCAGGATCAAGTCCCTCGAACACTCGGACAGTACCACGAATTCACAGACGTACAGAAACCCACGGATGCCGACCCTTGCAGTACACTTGCCAGCAGGGGTAATCAGGTGACTCCCAGCAGTACGAATGCTCGGCCCAGACCATCGCGTCAAAACTTTCTTTAATTCTTGGGCGAGGGCACGGCTCATTACGGAGTAATCGGCACCGGTGCCGAGTAAGGCGGAGACGTCGACTCCATCAATTGTTACGTACAAATCGGAGGTAGCGTGTCGGATGCTGTCGCTACCTGCCCCCAGCGAAATGGCGTATCGGCGTGATGGTGGCGGAGGATCTTCACATTTCCCTACAGCAGCGGCCTTGCCTCCGGAGGCCGCCGGCATTAGTTTTCCCGGCGTGGGCTGGGCGAACGGCGTCCGGAATAGCTTTGCGCTCCGCGGGGACTTGGAGAACGGTAGCGCATTGGGGACGGTGATCGAGACCCGCGGCGACCGGATGTGACGAGATTCTGCCGCTCCAATAGGTGAGAGGCTATCTCAAGTGGCCTTTCGCCATTGCGAGGGCAGGGGTCGTCCGGGGCGAAACCCCGCAGGCCCACGCGGCGGTACGGGCACGTACTATAGAGGTGACCCGCCTCGCCACAATGATAACAGAGGGGCCGACGGTCTGGGGCCCGCCACACTTGACTCTTACGCGTCCGCTCGTAGGCTGGCAGAGCGGGGTCACGAGGGGGACCCGGTGGCCGCACTGATGGAGCCGCGGCATTGATGGTGTAGCCCGACGTCGGAGCTTGACGGAGTACAGACGCGTACGTGGGTCTTGCGTCAAGCTGGAGGGGTACCTCAGATGCTTGTTGTTGGGCTGCGAGGCGCACCTCGTCGCGGACGACGTCAGTCAGCGACGCGAAGGACGGCATGTTAGAAGGCGTCCGAAGGGCTTGGAGTTCCTCCCGGACGACGGAACGGATGAGTTCGCGTAAGTCGTCCGGGGCGCTTCCGAGATGCATAGAACAGGTGTCTGGCCCGAAGGCGTTGACGTCACGATTGTATTGGCGGGCTCGTTGCTGTAGAGTCTTCTCCATGGTGGCCGCCTCGCTGAGAAACTCGGCCACAGTGCGCGGTGGGCTGCGCACGAGTCCCGCGAATAGGTCCTGCTTGACACCACGCATTAAATGGCGAAGCTTCTTGTCTTCCGACATAGAGGGGTCCGCGCGCTTCAAAAGGCGGGTCATGTCCTCAAAGAACATGCGGACACTCTCGTTCGGGCGCTGGTTGCGCGAGTGTAGCGCAGCTTCAGCTCGCTCCCGGCGGTCCGCGTTTGGAAAAGTGGCGAGCAGGTTGCGGTAGAAGGCCTCCCAGGATGGAAACGAAGCCTCATGGTTTTCGAACCATGTCCGCGCCGACTCTTCGAGAGCGAAATACACGTTGTGGAGCTTCCGCTCATCGCTCCACCCGTTGTAACGGGCGACACGCTCGAATGTCTCGAGCCAGTCCTCGGCGTCCTCGAACACGTCGCCATGAAAAGACGGGGGTGTTCGTGGCTGCTGGCGCAGGATGTGAGCTGGGAGCCTACTCTCAGTTGACATGGCAGCTGGCTCCTCCGACGTCCGAGGCTGTGTCGTCCTGGTGGCTGCCGGAAGGGGTCCGAACTCTGGGGACTCTCCTCGCAGGCGGCGGCCGCGGCGCTGGTGGACCGGGGTGAGATCCGTGATCACAGGTGGGCTGCGCGGGTCTGGAAGCGTACCCAGCACCGCCTCCACCAGATTTGTAACAAATAGTACACCAAAAACACTCGGGGACCAAGGAGCTACACAGCCGGTAGAGCGAGCACGAGCAGGAAGAAGATTTTCTTCGTCCTCTGCTTCTATCGCCTGAGTTCCCTTCGTCCTCCTCTTCTATCACCTGTGTCAATATTCGATTAGTTCCGAGTGCCATCTTGAATTTGCAGAGTGCTACCAAGAAATCAGACACCCGAACATGTTTTGATGCAGTAATGTTTTATTTATATAATCATTCCCTTCGAGGTTACTGCGAAATCTTTTCCATTCAGTAAATGTGGAAGTTTGCTAAACCGCCTACTATCGGCGGGCAGAAGTGGCAAGAAGCAGAAGGAGCGAGACCTGGCGGAATACTGAAGCAAGTTTATTCTCAGGCCCGGGTGCAAGAACACGTATACAGGATGATCGTATGCCTGCGCTGGGGCACTTCACATGAGCGTCGGTGCCAGAGAGGGCGCTTCGTATAAACACAACACGTGCTGAGCGCACTCCTGAAAGATGGCATCGCGGCTCGGCACGCAAACCACGCACTTTCTGCGTCGCAGCTGGCGCACTTAACTTACGTCGTAGCGCTCTTCCCCCTTGGGGCGGATAACGCTGCACCAGTTTCTTGACAAGGGCCTAAAGGCCAAAGTTCCGGGACGGTGTTGTCCATAGGAGTGTTGTTTCCAGGTGCCGGGCTAGTGTTTATTTTGCGACCAGTGTTGTTTCCTGCATCACTGAAACTGCGTTTCTCCAGCTGCCACCTCATTAGCGACCATCCCTGAACCCTTTTTCTCTTTGCGATTCCTGGAAGCCACTTTGCGCCTTTACCGAAGTTTGTGCCTCTTTCTGCGAACGTAACGGAAAACGAACAGGTTCTAACTCGCCCGGGTGAGAATCTGGTAGCCTTGAAGTCACTTAGAGGGAGATCTTCCTTTATCTAGAGGCGTTCTTTGCTACTTTAAGAGCAGTTTTGCAAGGCGTGTATACAAATTGCGCTCCTGCACCTTCTTAAGGCCATCCTTGGTAGTAAGAGCTGCCCTATCTGTGAAGCCGTTTTATTGAGCATGGTAAGGTGTAGTACACAGACATATTAAGATGTTCGAAGCGAAAAATTTCGCAGACGCATCTGAAGTAAACTGACTCCCATTGCCCCTAACTATGATTCTCGGAAAGTCTAGTCAGCTGAATATCTCGCGGAGCCCTGTTATTTTTCGGATTCCGCAGTGGCATGTCGCATCGCGACTGTTTCTATCCACTTGGATTGAGAGTCAGCAGCAATCAAAATCATGGCGCCGCTTACCAGACTCGCGTAATCCAGATGTGCACGCGGCCAGTTCATTTGCATCAACGGCAAGTTTTAAGGCGTCTTTTCTGGTGGGATTGGCGTAGCTTCCGTGCAATCTGGGTTGTTTTTAGCAAGGCGTTCAATGTCACCTTAAAGTACGGGACACCAGACCACTGTGCGAAAGACTGCTTCCATGTCTGATGAGTCTCCGTCATGCGCCTCTTGCAGAAGAGCTAGGATTTAGCCTCTAGCTGCATAAGGCACGACGACCATTTTTTTCCCAGTTAACAAGTACCTCGCCTTCTCTAGTCATTTGGCGCAGAACCCGCGACAGAAGAGAGGTCTCATCAGAATTATGTATGGAGTGAACGTACTCTGGCGCTTAATCTGACGGTTCCTCTGGCATTTCTACAGGAATCCGACCTCGCGCGTTTGTGTTTTGGTTGTCTGCCCGGGCTTGCACTCGATCTGACTTGTCCTCGGTTCTAACTGTAAGCTTCCAGCAGCAAAAAAAACCAGCGCTCTATTCTGGCAGCAGCCAGTGCATTTGGACGGGCTTCTCGAAGCAGTCTGACCAGAGGCTTATGGCCTGTTACCAAAATAAACGTTCTGCCAAGCCAGTAATCCTGAAATTTTGTCACTCCATACACCAGTGCTAATGCTTCACGCTCTAATTGCGAATAATTTTTCTCGGACCGGGATAGTCTTCGCGAACGAAATGCGACTGGTCGGTCGACATTTCCCACTCAAATGTGAGATAACCGCCCCAATACTTTGTGATGCAGACTCGCATCCTAAACGCAAAGGCTAGGTGTGATCGAAGTGCGTCAGCAGTTTCGGCCACCGGAGCACTGTCCTGGACATTTCAGATGACTTGTGGTGTTCCAGACCCCATACCCATCGACTATCATTGCTTAAATCTCATGCAAAGAACAAGTGAATTCGCCATATTTGGAAAGAACTTATTGTATTTCAAAAGACCAAGTTAAGAACGTAGCTCGCTCAAATCTTCAGAACTTGGATCCTGAATGTCGGACGCCATGTTCTTCTCAAGTGGTTGCTGATCTTCACGTGACGTCAGCGCTAGAGCGGGCGCTTCGTATAAACACAAAACACCACGGCGCGCATTCAATAAGGATCCTATGACGGCTCGGCGCGCACACCATGCACATTCAGCGCTGTAACCGGTGCGCTCGCCTACTATTGAACCGTTCCCAAATTTCATAAATAAGAAATGCGATTAAATAATTGAAATTTTGATATCGCTTCCAGTCCGGTGTTAAATTCGGTAATAAGAAAGAAAACAAACAAAACAGGAACGCCTATTACAGGAAGTTAAAAGTAAGAGATGTTTCGGTTCCTTTGCTGGGAACCCTTGTTCAATGAACGCAAAGACCAAAGGACGAAGCATGAGTAGGTTACAGCACTCGCTGCAAACAGCTTGTGTGCGCTGGTAGAGTTTACTGTCGCAGCGATTTCTGTTTTTATTATTCTTTACATTTCCAGAGTAACCAGATATTGTCGAGACACATTTCATTTCATTTCATTTATTCTACCCTCAAGGCCCGAGGGCATTGAAGAGGGGAGTGGTTGTATACAGGGGTTTAATACAAGGCGTTGGATTTCTAATTATACAATGATAGCTAAGGCGGAACAAAAAAGCTGATGGTCGATGATGGAGGCTGTACTTTCGGGAAGGTGGTTCCAGTCCTTTGCTGTTCGTGGAAGGAAAGACTCAGCTGCGCATTTTGTTTTAAAGAAAGGAATGCCGATTTCATGCGCATGATCAACTCGTGATGAAACATATGATGAAGGAAGTATAAGATCGCGGTGCAGTCTGGGGTTATGATACATTATTTTATGCATTAGGCAAAGGCGAGCGTGCTTTCGACGGCTAGCAAGAGATGGTAACTGTAATGTATTCTTCATAGAGGTTACGCTAGCGGTACGGTTATAGTTCTGAAGGGTGAAACGTGCCGAGTTATTCTGAATTAATTCGAGGGAACTGATCAAGTTTTCCGTGAAGGGATCCCAAATGGACGCAGCATATTCCAACTTACTACGAACGACAGATTTATAGAGGAGAAGTTTCAAGGAAGTGGGGGCAGAGAGAAAGTTACGGCGAAGGTAGCCGAGGGCACGGTTGGCGTTGTTAATCATTGAATTGATGTGAAAAGACCAAGTTAGATCACTTGCTATGTGAACGCCTAAATAGCGGTATGAAGACACTTGTTCTAGTTCGATGTTATCTAGATGATAAGAGGTGGGGTGTATATGTTCATGTTTCTTGTTTAAATTCACTCTTTTTTACCAGCGCATGTTCTCTTGCGCAAATATAAAGGAGGAAATTGCCACAGGACGCGAACTGGATGAGATATTTGCTTCACTTCATTCAGAAAGGTAACTAGGGCGCAATTTGATTTTTAAGCCTCCGCTTTTGAAACCACATGTTTTTTTTAGTTTTTAGCATAAAGCTTTTCTGGCCAAAGGCCGCTTTTACTTGCTTACGGGACGCATAAAATACAGCCGTCAACAAAACTCAATAGAGAAATTCAATTTCAATTTTCAATATTTCAAACTCTTTATTACTGTCATTTCTTCAGCACAATACATAACATTCCTGTCTGGATCCTTAGCCAAAGGCTAGTTATGGATCCATGCATTAAAAGCAAAGAGATTATCAAAGACAAATATTTCCCACTGTATGTCAAAATAATAATGATATAAATGGTGGATAAATACAAAGCGTACAAGCAAATTAGTTCAAATTACAGAAATATAGAAGGGCTAATGACTGCACCATAAAATAAAAGACATACAAATGCTGAAAAAAAAGAAAAATAAATGCAAAGCCAACCCTCGAGTAATGACAAATTAATATAACTTAGAAAATGTGCGAGGGCTCATGACAAAAGACAAATATATGAGAGCAAGAGCAGAATTAACTAAAGAAAATAAACGAAGTTGCCTTAAAAGTGATTATTTGAAGTTAAATTTGAATAAGAAACCCAACATCATAAATACGAAAAATAATAAGAGATAAGGACTAAGATATTTACATTGTAAGTAGGCAATTATTTGTGACAGCAAAAAAGGCATTTTATTTCGAATTTTTTACTTTTTTACTGTATTACTGCATATACGTGAATTTACACGCTGTATTTACTTTCTAATTAACCCCATAACCTTCATGGCTGTCTCGCAGCACGCAAGTGCGGTGGAGACGAACAGCATCTGCAGCCATACACATCAATATCATGGGCTACTCTCAGCAATCCACTGAGCAATCATATAGCTTTCAACTGCCATGCATATTCCAAAGCTGTAACATTGAGAGGAAGGGAGCTCAATAGATCACAGATGAAGCGCGAGATAATGATATCCTAGTGGAAATGAAAATGAATAAATGTCATGAGCCGACCCCATAATGTGGTGTAATAATGATGATTTCCACCATTTATACGGGTGATTTCAGAGAAGCAAAGCCCTAATTCTGGACCCTTTTCGCCTTTTTCTAAGCCATTAGGGCTAGTAAATGCAAAGCATCTGACGGAGTGCCGGCGGTATTCATTGGTTGACCTAAAGCAGTCACAAACATTATCAGGGAAGTGTAGTTTTGAAAAATGAAAAATCATAGCTTGAACACAATGAATAGTGAGCAGAAACGACACGGACAGTCAAGCTGATATTGAAAGAAGCTCAGAGTCAGAAGCGCGCGTGGTGGGAATTAGGAGCCCGGTAATATTACTAGAAAATATATACCAGCGCAAGGCGAACAAATTGTCCATTACATTTTCTTGACAGATGACATGTAACGAAAGCACTGTTCGGCATAAATTGCCTGCATTACACAAAGTAGCTTCCCGTTCTCTGCGGGATGTTAACTCCTGGCTGTTAATATTTTTGAATTTCTCGATTTCTTTAAACGCTGTAATATTTTAAAAGCATGTATGCCCTGTTTAAAGTTTCAGTTCAAACTTTTCCTTCATCGATTGGCGACAATATTGCACACGTTTTCTACATTGATGTAGCGAAATTAAAGCCCCACAGTTATCCTCACCGTCTACATAAAATTTTTTTGCTGCTTAGAATTTCTGCCACCACGTTTTAGTACTTATTCGTAAAACTCCTTTATGTGTTCTGTGCTATGAGAAATCGAGGCAGAATTTACTTGCCTAAAATTTCAGGCTGAAAGGTGTGATCATTTGTGAGCTGAAAAATTGTTTCTTCGTGAAGCCTCGACGAATGAACCCTCCACCTTCCAGAAGTGCCATTCACCACGAACCCACCAGCTTCCATCCCATGGACTCCACTAGCCAGAATCTAGCGGGGTTAGTCAGCTGCACTTCAAAAGCGCCAATCACCAGCAACATCCTCAGCTCACCGCCCTCGCTCGCAACTGCCCACTCACTCTCGCCACCCTCTGCCCATCTGTCCACCTCATCTCAGCCCGCCCTCACCCTCCAGAAGCGCGATAGACGTCCGGCCCAGGTCACCCACTAGAAACATTTTGTCAAGTGCGTGAAGTCTGGTGCTGGAGTAAAAGTATTCCTTTGAAAAAAAATTGCACTAGTCGTAGGGTGTACATCGAGCTGCAATGGGAGTTTTTTTGCATCCCGCCACGTAATCGCCATGTCGGTTTTATCAGTAAACGCCAGCAGCATGACTAAAATAAAACTGAAATCGTCAGACACATTATACCGCCTACCTAGCTCTTCAAAGCATCATGTGCGCAAAATGTTTTCAAGCTCTCAGGTTCAGTAATGTGCACCAATAAGATTATTTTGCTGTGACCTATCACTCAGGAAATATCAGGTAGCATTTTGTGGCAAGAGCAGCAGAACTAACGACAGTACGGATCATATCGTTTCAGCGACATTTCACTTTAAATACCATGAGCCTCACTGACGCAGAAGCTCCTTTGTTTGTGCATCATCTGCCGTCAGTTTCAAGGCGGCAAAGAAAAGCATTGACTTGGCTAAAACGAGCCTGTATCTGTTACTTCTGTCGGATCAAAGGGCACGTCACCCTCGAAAGAGTTTTCAGTCAGTATATTTTATCACACATAGAATCCGTAAAAACTGAAACATTTAGACGGCTTAATGGCAATGATAGATCTTCGTGGCATTTGTGATATGCCGCGCAGCTGCGGGGAAGCAGCATAGACGCCCTATGCTTAACGGTTCATGATATATACCACGTGTTCGCAAAAGAAGTCAACGTTTATTCTTTTTTATTTCCTGTAGCCTCCGGGTGCCATTCCCGGTTTCCCTGCACATGCTCTTTTGATACTGGCTTGTCGTATCACAAATTGTTCGCTCAAGTTGCTTTTTCTCATTTTAAGATACGCGAGATTCAAATCGTTCGATTTACAGGGTTTTCAGTCACTTTATCTGATGACACGTATGTTCCCTTTCACATTTTGCAAGGCGAAGGATTATGATTATCGCTCCGCACTTGGGCAAATATAATTCGTATTCAAAGGCTATCATATGTACCTATGTATGTTCATTAGTTTTAGTTTAATAGTCAGCAGTATACAGCTCTGAAGTCTCCAACTGCCTATTGTTACGTACGATAGTGGGGTAAATCAAACCAGTATCAAGCCCGACCTATCAGAATACCCTAAACCACACGACACGTTTGCATCTAGGCTTTGTAATAGCACTAACCACCTACATTTCTAGCCCACACGTAGGCGGAACCTGGAGGCAGCTATAATTAACGCCGAATCCGTAGTGTCCACTTTGACCCGTCCAAAATATGTCACTGTACAGGAGCCCTAGGCGTGCAGAGGCAACGCATAAGTGTATTACTCAAAAAGTACAGCATTATTTTAACGGGAAAGAAAAATGAACGCAAACAAAGCGAAAACAAATGCGAAAGTAATGTGCTAAATCTGAGAACCGGCCGCTGGAAATAAAAGCAGCATAATTGACGAAACGCAGTAGAAAGGCGACAAGATAGCGCTGACCAACAATTAAATATTTATTGGCTGACCAGCCATTATAAATGGTCCCATGGAGGCTACAATCGGAAAAACAATCCACATATGCCATGCGCCCGAAACCAAATGCTTACACATAACTCGCACCTGGCAACGTTCACAGTCATGGTAACAGCTATCCTTTTTCGACAGCACCACAAAGGGTGTGCTTATATATTTTCGGTGAAGCTTTGCTGTCATAAGTGCTACAGTTACTTCACTTGTAGGTGAATCTGAGCTTCTGCCTTTCACGATGCACTGTTTGCACTAGTATGCATACTCGTCGGCGGTCAAGGCCTCGAAGGCTCTGCTCCGCTTCTCAAGAACTTCTCTCCTCCAGGATACGTTGTGACTTTACCGAGCGCTGTGACTTTGCATAGTGACTTCAACTTCCTGCTACTCTTTTTTTCTACTTCCTCTTTTTATCCCCTCACTCCTTTCCCCCGTACAGGGTTACAAACCAGTTATTCTTCCTGCTAACCTCTTCGCCTTTCCTCCTCCTCCTCCTGGTATAGCGAGAGCAGAGATAGTTGTCGACTATCACAAAGTGAACAAAGAAGGAAAAAGCCTCAGGGTGCTAAGAAACGTTTCGACAAGAGAACTTGTCTTCGTCTGAGCAGTGTTCTTCAATGGCAAGGATAAAACAAAGCCTCCACTCTGATGTGGAAGGCTCGGCGCGGGTCAGGAAGTTATGAAGAGGGAAGGGTGCTAGGAAAGAGTGAATCTTGGCACAGGCATGACGCTGCTAAGGCGGATAAACCAGTTGACCTGCAAAGGTGTGAAAAGAAAGACAAGCTCAGCAGAGTGGAATCCGGAGATTTGGAGCTTGGAAACATAGCGAACGTGGGCTTGAAAGGATGTGTATTCAGTTGCGGCATGTAGTTTTGGTATGACTGGCTGCGTTGACCTAAAAAACTCACATAAAGAAATTAAGCAGCATGGCAGTACGAAACACCGAGAGGCAAAAAAAACAAAAGATTTTGAAGAAAAAAAAATGGGGCGAGTTGAGAGAAAGCAGGGAGGGGGGGGGGGGTAGGAAGTTAAAGCCAAGGGTTCCTCAGAAATGATAGCAGGAAGTGCAGGGCATAAGTTCAAAGTAAAATGATAAATATTCACGCTATCAACATTCAGGTAATAGAGAAATGCGCAGAACATAACCGGTCCTTATATATAGCCTTCATTAATCACAAGAAAGCATTTGGCTCGCTGGAAACCTCAGCAGTCAGGCAGGCATTGCGGCATCTCTACTGACTGTAAGGTTTAAAATTTGCGGGATAGGAATGCCGCTATGTATTTCCTGTCACTTGCAGATTTGAAGCCGGACTGAATAATGGACAGTTCAAGTTCATCAAAGTCGATTAAATTATTCCGACACCACTTTCTGTACGTTGCTTGCTGAATCAGTAGATTACCATTTTGTCTAGCGTTCACGATATATGCCCTCATTCAGGAACCGATATTCTCATTTCGTTAGCGGTTTTAAATTGGAGGTATCGTTTGTTCTCATTACGGAGAATTTTCATTCTGTCCAACTTTTGTGAGTGGCTTCAGTTCTGTGAAAGAGCAAGTCAAAGGACTGCAACCAACAAGAATGTCCAGAGATGCTAAATAATTTTTTTCTGCAAATATGTTTTTTTTTTTCCCGCAGCGCATTTGAGAAAAATCTGAACCGTGGAATTGTTTTCCGCTGGCCTCAAGTCGCACATTCGCGCCTTATTTTTACTCACAGAGCTTGTTCCTGGCGGCACGAGATATTTACACCAGAAATGCCTGGCTGCCGAAAACATGGTGCAATCAACTCTATGACGTAATGAGAAGTGATGCGGATTGTTTAGGTAAGGTTGTTCTGTATTCATGTCGTGATTTCGTGACACTGGGCAGCGGAGTGGTAAGAGCACAGATGTTGCTTCTACTGAAATCACACCTTTTGTAAGCTTAAAAAATAAAACGAATAAATACAAATGTCGGCATCTGCGGCAGATTACTCCTGTGAAGAGTTGAATGCCGACGCAGTTTGTTTAGTAGAGATCCCAGAAGCTAAGCTACAAAAACAACGATGACAAAATCATTTTAAGTGCAGTGTAACTGGTTTGAATGTAGCGGAAGGATAATTCTTTAAGTGCAGTAGTCTCAACTATACATACGTATTTTGATGCCGGACAAGTATGAAGACACCGCGAAAGCTGCATAAAACCAGCTTTTACTGTGAAGAGAGGAAATGTCGAAATGTCTCTGAGAAAAAATGTCTGTCATAAGCGCGTGCACCGGACCAATTCATTAAGATGGTGTTCACCAAGTGGGTGAAGATTGTCTGCTAAATTGTTCTCATACCTTTCGTCGAGATGAAAGGATAGGGTGCTTCCCAGATGCAAAGTTTTTTTGCCATATTTAGATAATTTCTTTGTTCTAGGCGCATATTATTTAGTAGAAGTGTTATCCCATTTAGCTGTTTGTGTGGTTTTCATGTGAACTGCTCTATTGAATTCAAACAATGAGTGTACACATCGGCAAAAGGCTTTTATTTTCCCTTGTTGTCAGTTCCTTTGAAGCAGGCTTCAGTCCTTCCGTCTTTTACGCACTGTCCATCATGGCACTTTCCGAGCCAGCATTTGTACTGGAGCTGGGGTGTCAAACGTTTTGCAGCATCTTCAGTCATACTCTAAACAGAAAAATTAAAGTTCATTGTATGATAAAGCATTGACAGTGACGAATGGCACTACATGTGATGTGTAGTGCTCATAAAGTAGAGAGTGCCTCAAAAGTTGCAGGGCTTCGGAGGTCTGTGCTTCAGCAGCATATTCTAGCAATTAAGGCGCCTCTAAAGCTAGCAGGGTTCTCGGAGGTGAGAATATTTCTTGTCCAGCGAGCCACAAAGATTTTGCACTTCGCGGCTGCTGTAACTGCCCCACAACCCGACAGAAAAGTAGACCATGTGACCTGAAGTCTTTTGTCGAGCCCTGGATTATTCTTGTTTCGTTGAAGATAAACATGGGGGTTCTTTTCATCCTTTTGGAATATCAGGATATTTCTACTCATTAATTTTTCATACAACCCTTTCAGATACGCATTATGCTCTGCCATCGAGAAGAACCTAAAACAACCTGTCTTATGAGCAACGAATGAAATGCGAACAGGAGAACTTAAATGCGAATAAAAAACACAGATATATTACCTCAGGTTTAGTACTAGCAATGCAGACAAACACTTCCAAAGGGCAGTATTCGCGCCTTCGAAACGACATCAACCTGTGCAAGAATTTCGCTTCCCCCAGCTAAGAACTGATCATTTTACTATACGTGTTTCAATTCTTTGCTTCGCTTTTCATTTGTTGCTGATAGTACATAGGTAATGCCATTACTACACAAAAACAACATCGACACCTAAAGAAACTTTTGGAGTTCAGACAAGCCGTACACTTCCGTAACACCCATTTCTGCCACATTTCTTATTTTTTGTCATCCGAAGCTGCTTCCGCAACGTAAACTGTACGATAGTGTGTTTAGTAAAACATTGCGCTGAGTCAGAGAGGAAAGAAATGGCAGCACCAGGCAGCACTTCCTGCTGCACAGTAAAACTTAGCGACGTCCATATACTGAAATGTGGTTATTTTTCTGGCCGCAATCTTTTGCCCGGCCATTATGCCTAGCAGAAATTTCATATGCAGTCGGCATTATTTTCTTCGTGCAAGTAGCGCTGCACTGAACAAAAAGATTGGCGGTGGTTTAGCACTGGTTAAACATGGAGTGACGCAATAGCTACAGCTGGCTGAGTGGAACTTGGTCATGTGACCAACCACGTGACGAACCACGTGATCGGCCACGGCGCCGCGCCGCCGGCAGCTGCTCCGCACCACGTGACCAACCGCGTGACAGCGTGGCGGCGCAGCCACAGGGTGGCGCGCCGCCACGCTGAAGGCTCGAGTTGCTACCGTAATGTAGCTGTCGCTACAAAATATCAAACGCGTGCACAACTGCTGACGCCATGCTGCAGAGGATTAAACTGGTATTTTTTCTCAATAAATGTCGTTCTTACATTATAGAGATAGGAAGCATTTGTCTTCCTTTCTGAACTGTCATTGAGAGGATAATAGCAGAGCAATAATGTGGCGCTAATGAATTCATGTTTTCTCACTCTCAGAACCGTTGATACTCTTCATCTAGTATGGTTCTCAAGACAGCATATTAGGTGCAGCAAAATTCCGCGCACATTCAGGAGACCGCTGCGGAAGCAATCTCGCCAATGCTCGCCGCACAGATTTCTGGAACAGTGGAGAAAGAACCCCGTAGAGCGCCTAACCTTGTGTGTGCTGCTGCATTCTCAGTCGGTTCGTGGGCGCGGCACCAAAGAAAACATGTCCGCGCGCGGCATCGAAAAATCGAGAAGGTTGGAGTGAATGGTACTCATTGGCGACGGAGAAGGCGTATTCTTGAGAGTGCCAATTGATGCCCTCTCCACTTCACTTGCGCGTCGGCGGTGGCGCTTCGGAAGAACTCGAACTTTCTGGAGAGCGGTCTTCATGAATGACCAATGGGGCCCCCGGTGCGAAATTGAGAACGAAGTTGTGCAGTCCTTACTGTATGTGCGCACCTGCCTTGGCATGCAGTACGACGCTACGCGCGCCTATATATGAGGGATGTTGACCTCTATCTGTCAGTCCGTGCCGCCGTTTAAGCTTCGGACAAGGGCACCCGCTCGAATCCCGGGTTAACACCACTCGCCCAACTTCGGGACTGCCCCATCGGATTCTCCGGTCGTCGCGCTGTCGCTGTGCCCGGAGAATAAATATCGTTCTTTTGTTTGTTTGCCTCTCTCTTGTATTAATGCCCTTCAGGTGCAAAGCTTTTACTTGTATTGATTGTAGTCTCTTTGGAGTGTTACTTTATATGTATTGCATTTTATTGTAAATCACTTTATATGGGCTCCTACGAGTGATTACGAAATCCTCACAAATGACCACACAAATGGCACACAAGTGACCACACTCTTGTCATTTGGTAGCTGCTCACCAGCTGAGCTTCCCACGCTTAGTCGAGGTCATGTCCTTTGAGACCGAGGTCCCCTCACGCTCTAAGGGTGTCGGGAGTGCACGTCATAAGTGCAAGAAGAGGTGACACTAGGCAATAACAGAAAACTAGTGGTTTTTTTTTTTACGAATGGAAGCTAAAGCGAGTAGATTTTTGGTCACCTCATACTGAATAATTGTTCCAGGTTTGCTATGACGAAAGAGAAATGATGAAGCTCAGCAATCGTGCCTACCGCATGTGTCAGCCCTACCCAGTAATACTTTGGGCATATCGACTTTACGCATTGCTTTTAATTGCATTTGGATAATCTGTTTCCGTTGGAATGGTCCTTAAAACATGTTTTCTACACGAAGCTCGTTCTGTCCCAATTTAAACTGATTCCAAATTACCAGCATAAGGCCTCCAAGCCGGGGGTCCCTAGGAGGAGTGACGCCGTTCAGTGTTATTTTGCATAGAGAGCTAAAGCCTAAATGGTTTACGGAATGCTTCCAGTTGCTTGCCGTTCACAGTAGATTCTCTGGAAACATGACACCGCATTGTATTAAGCATTGTATTACCAGTGATATTTCCAAAAGAGGAGGATCTTAAAAAGCAGCCTGTTCCGAGCCGTTTTGCTACAACCTCTTTTACGACTTACTTTTGGCTGGCGAGGTCTATAACGAGAGGATACCTCTTCCCTGTACTGTTCGTGCAGCGACTCCTCCTGAACGCCGGAATAGCTGCGCAAAACCCATCGTGCCGCATGAGGTCTTGACTTGAGCGCTTTCTTTGCGGCTGATTCCAAAAATTTTCTGCTTCTGTTTATCAGTTTTCTTGATAAGCGTATGAGAATTCTGTGGAGTCTTTGAAAAAGGAATGTGCCACTGGAAAGTGGCGCTCGCGTTTTGTTCGTATAAAGTTCATGAAGGAGGAAGAGCGCGGTAACAAGGTTAATTTTGAAAGTTTTGTAGAAAATGGCCTTCTGTATAGCAGAATATTTCGCACACGGGCATTCTTTCCCATGTTCAATGTACGCCTGTAGAGACCTGCCTCTTAACACCACTCCCACAACCACTCACGCGTTAACTGCTATTACATGGAGTAAAAATTAAACACTAGTAAAAGTTACCTTTATGAAATTAGTTGCACTGTTTTGTATCTAAGTTTTCGCTTCTTGTTTGTTTAAAGGCAGCACAGAATAAAATATTAGTCAAATTCGGCTGAAAGTTAAGCGACACGACAGCGATATTGATATGCTGAGGTACGTACATTTAGATGCACCCTTCGTTGTTATATTTTATATCTTTGTCGAGAATCGCATCATAGCACTCACACTAAAGTTTTCAAGGCTGCCTGCAGCGCCGCTACCACGGACGCAAGCAGAAGCATGACTGTCGTGACACCATCACCTTGAGCTATTAGATTTTGTGCTATTCACGACTTCAGTGAGCCCACTTGCATTCTGAACTGGACAGTAAGTGCTTGTTCTTGGCCTCTGAGAAACCTATCGATCGGAACATCGCTACTAAAACCCTGAATACAAAAGTGTTTAGCCTCAGTCAAAATTAAGTCGCCGTGGTCTCTGTTCACGCCTGTGACTTAGCGCTCAGCAGCAGCAAGCCACAGGCATATTAGCTGGATCGAACATACATCGCCTTTATTTAAAGGCAAAGTTTGCTCCGATAGAAATGTGGAGTCATGTTGCCGAGCACTAGCATGCAAGAACATTGACATTGGTTGCTGAAAAAAATGAAAGCGCGAGAAGGTTCTCTACAGCAGTGCTATTTCTAGAGAACAGCTTTGGCTCCTTGGCTGCAAAACGATTTCCTTTCCAGCACAGCGCAAGCTGGCATTATAGTGCTACACCATTTCCAGAAAGCATCGAATGCACAGTGGCACTTCTCGCAGAGTATTGATGAAATGCATAGTCCGACAAATAGGCTAACACAGTTCACTGCGCGAAGAATGCATGAGGATAACATGCGATGTGAAATTACAGCTTGTCAAGATATCCAGTGTCCTTTACATATGCCAGTAAAAATTTCATTACATCTCAGTTGCCGAGGGTAGGCTAAGAGGCCTGAAACACTGTCGGTTGCTAGAGGCACTGGGGAGACCTACTCCATGTAGCATTTGCAGGGCACTCAAGCAGGATGTGTCCCACAGTTTCGATCGAGCCGCAGTTGTCACAAAGCGGACTGTTCATTCAACCGAAACGGTATCGCAAGCCGTTTGTAAATGTATCTTTCAGGCGTAGTTGGCGTTGAAGTGTTTCCGGATGGCCAGGAACTCTGGGTGAGAGTCTTTATCTCAGATGTGGGTCGACTGAGTTAAGAAACTGATAGTGATGTGTCGGCAAGCTCCAGAGCCGATACATTGTTTGCAATCCATTCTTTTAGGTATTTGGAATGCACCAGATTTCGTGAAGAAAATCATAATGTATGTAAGATGTTAATTGCCATTACGGGCCGCTTCATCTGCTTGTTCATTGGCCAGAATGCCACCGTGAGCTGGTATCCACTGAATTGTTATGCAGTGGCCAGCAACAATAGCCAAATTATATAGATACCGGATGTCATGGCGAAATGGGCTTATGATTGCTTTTCTTCAGAATTTGGACAGGATATGCAGAGATGCTTTGGAGTCCGTAAAGGTAATTCATCGGCCCGGGGTTCGGCGCAGGATATAGAGAACAGCTTCTTTAGTCCCGTGAAGCTCAGGTGTCGTAGAGGATGTCTTCTACTGCAGCCGGTAAGGAAGGACATGGCTTGCTGAGGGCACATAAATGCCACAGAAGAGGTTTCTTAAAGTAAGACATGATATTGAGCTATTCGGTTCGTAGTGAATGCCGTGTCCTTTCCATATAGTTTCTTGCCATGTTTGTTGTCCATGCATGTAGTTTTATGAGTAGTTGAACCGACGGGGAAGATATGGGTGTGCTGCGTATATTACTCGGTTAAGTGGGCTAAAGAAGCTTGAAGATGCGCTGCCTGTGTCATGCGGCTTTTTGCATTCAACCTGGAATAAACCTCACCTTCAGAGGCGAGAATGTTCATGGGAGAAAGGACCGAGGTAATAGATTCTGTGGCTGATTAATAGAAGAAACGATAAGAGCTGCACAGTTTGGCGAAAGCGAGAGTTGCAGTGAGTTAGGCGGACACGGTGTAAAAAGTGCTTCTTCGCTTGTATGACGTGGCGAAGGTGGGTACGCATAGTTTCCTGGGTGGGAATCGCATCTAGCGGTAGACAGCCTGCTTCCGCTAGTGTTCCTGATGCAGAGAAACCCTTTGGGAGGTCAAGGCATAAGCGCTGGCAGTTGTTCCGCGCAACCTCGAGAATCTTCTTGCTTCTTAGAGATAATCTTTGAAGTACCGGTCGAGAAAAGCGCATCATCCAATGGCCCAAACACCGTGGCCTTTGTTACATCTATTACAGGATTGATAATGTTTTAGCTCATGAGGAGAACGGCTTACAGCAAGGTGAGGAAATGAAATGAAAAAATCTGCATTAGCTGTGGTCGCCTTGCCTAGCGCAGTATTGTAATAAATAAATCAACCGGAAACGTCTTCGTCAAACAGGAGACAGAACGTGCTCCCCACAGTAGCCTACCGCAATAGCAATAGAACGTGCTCACCGCAATAGCAATAGTTTTGAGGAAAATGCTGTTCACGAAAAAACCAATAATCCCCGAGATGTGATGCCTCGTTACGAATTAGAAAGGCTAAGTCGTCCCGAAATTGTGCCTGCCTTAGTTGGCTTACGGTGGATGAGAAATGATGAAAAACACTATTCCAGTCAATGTAAAAAATCTTTCCTACAGTCTCGTGCAACTCCAGCGGAGGTTCGCTGAAAAAAGTTCTGCAATCAATACGGCGCACTGCTGTGTACCTAGCAGCAACCATGACGGCAGCAACTCCTAGAAAACACGCAAAACAAGGCCTAAGTCCAGGATTAGGCATCGATTCAGCGTTACATTTTACTATATATGCTCGATCTGAAGGGTGTTTTTTTTTCACACAATGCCCGCTTCTGGGTGGCACTAGAGGCTCTTACAAGGAGGCAAACAAGCATGTAATGTCTCGATTCGCAAAAAACAATGTATTTGTATTTCAGCTTACTAAAAGCAATAAAGAAATTTAACGTATCTTGTCTAATAGTTCTAAAATACAAAATTTTGCCCTTAGGCCTCGTTTCATTTTTGGTTGTTTTTGAACTAATGATCAAATTCCTCCTCCGATCCTCAAAGGTCAAACGCATATTTTATTCCTGCTTTGCTTGAAAATAAAAACATTTAGACAATTCTGAGACGGCAATGACCACGGCAAATGAACCGCATGAGAGAGAGAGAGAGAGAGAGAGAGGGAAAGATTTTATTGAGAACAGGAGGAGTGTACCTGGTAGTTAACCTGTCACATTACTGCAGACTTTACCGCATAAGATAGTGACAAGTGAGCTGGACAGCGACCAACACAGATGTGACTAAAAAAATTCAGCACTCATTAAAACAATGTTAAGCAAAGCGAATATTTTGTCTTTGGTGGTCGGAAAAGTGAAAACTAGCCCCTGCAATTGTTATAGAAGGTATTGAAGGCTATTTTATTGTAAGTTACGAAAAACAGAACTAAATGCTTGCCGAAGAATTCGAGAACCTTACTTGCCTGCTCTTGTGTGCTCAAGAGCAGTTTCGAGACGAGGGTGGTCAGTAACGAGTGCAAAGAGGATTGTACGTACGTAGCATTCATCGCCGTCCTCGATTTTCTCGATTCGTCCCTGGCATTCATGGCTGCAGCCAACCGGTTTCTGCGCGGAAGAACAGAACTCTATATTATAAACAACATTTTCATAATCTGATGCTCACAGTCCCGAAATGTATTCATCTTGTATTTGAGCAAATGAAAGTTAAATCTACATCCACCCGCAAACATAACAGGATTGCATCAGCGCGTGTAGATTGGGACTGACGCATGCGCTGCGAAGTGTTTACCGGTGGGTTCATGCTCGGTTGGCTGCAGAGCACCCGATGTCGCCAGCCATCAAATATACACCATGCACCATGAGCTCGAGCCAAGCGCTTCACCGCGCTGGCGTCATTACGGTTAGTGAATCCGGCATGTTCAATAAGGCTGAAAGATAGCTGGCGCTTGAAGCATCAGCTACCAGCGCCAAAAGAAAGCTGATCTGAACAACGACGAAACTGACGGAGCTCGTGCTCGCTCTCAGGAACACTGGCCTAGAACGAAACTTTTCAGTAAATATTGTTACCGCATGCACTGTTTGACTCGCCTCACTGCACTTGGTGAGTGGCCGGCCCCTTTCCCTTTGGTGCACCGCTGTAACCCTTACCTGGTTCTACCACAATGACCAACTTGTCACCTTGAATCATCTGTTGAGCGCACCCTTCGACTGCCACCAAACTTTTGGCCGTACAAGTGTCGTTAATCACTGTATTGATACCGGAACACATGGCCTTTCTTCCTCAGCCTGTTAGCGTGGCATCACAGATAAAGATGTGAGCGGCATGCCACATTCTAGGCTATCCAGCCCTTTCACAGTCCGTCGGCTTCCTCGGTCATGATTACGAAAAAAAGGACGACTCCATTTGATTCCGTGCATTCTAGCGCCGGCTGACAAAACTGCTTGTAAGTACGTCTTCTGCCTCGTATTCATGGCATCCTTCACTGCTTGCAGGGAACGGAGTACTTTTCTTCGTTGAAACTGCACTCTGCGTATTGGCACCGACGGCCGCAAAACTGCTTTCATCACTCCTGACAGGCTTATGAATTTAATGGGTTTCTTCAGCGCTGGTGCCTCTTTTGAGTGCGTGTTGAACAGCATTCACTCAGAGTTCAATGAAAGGCGTGCCTCTGCTACCTGAATAATGTTAACACCTTCTCGAAGGACCTGTTGTCTCATCTTCGCCTCCAGAATATTCTTCAATGTTTCAGCGACGCTGACCGGCAGCTCAGTTTAACGGCTTGCCGCTCTTGTGCCCGTCGGGTCACCATCCAAGGCCATGTCGTGTCGAAAGACAGGATCCTCGCGGACAATTCAAGGATCTGTGCACACACTTATTTAACAAAATTCACTTCTATTAAGGAAGCCAGAAGCTTCATCGGTCTTCACTGTTACTTTAGGGGCTTCGTCAGGAATTTTGTTCTAATTATCGCATATTGAAACAACTTTTCGCAGGCAGCCAGTACTTGCCGGGCTGCCCTCCTGCGTTTGTTGAAGCTTTTACAACGCTTCGCTTTTTCTCACCTTTCCTCGGAGTTTAACAGAAATGCAAACGGAGGCTGGTGGCATCGGTCTGGGTGCCGGTGAGGCTAAGAGGAAAGCTGCTTACAATGAGTTATGCTTACGCCAGCCGTGCACCGGAGATCACTGTGCTCTTTGCTGGCTGTCTTCTAAGATACATCTGGCCGCTATGCTCGTTGGGCTCTGCGTCTACAAGATTTCGACATTCGTCTCATTTATCGGTGCAGTCTTAAGCACTCGTATGCTTACTCCCGCTCCGGCTCACCTGCTCTCTCTGACCCTGAGCCACTCTCCATCTACGGCCTCACACCTGCTTCTCTTCACGCATTGACGGACGCCCAAGGATCCCTGGTTTACTTCAATTATTGATTTCTTAATTAACTGGTTATCGTGCCCCCTTCTAGAGCTCCTCGCCGTCAAGCCCATCGCTTTGTCGTAACTGGCAGCCTGTATTACCATATTAACTTTCAATAGCACAGACCCGAGTGGCTAATCATGATTTTCAGGCAAAGCCGTTACGTCATTTGCAGCAGTTATCACGACGACCCGCAGTGCGCCCATGCCTGACTGGTCAAAATATTTACGCGTATGCGGCTTCGCTACCATTAGCGGGATATGCACCGTTCTATCTTTCAGTACACCTGCTCTTGTCTAGTATATCAGCCCAATAAGAACACACCAACGCACTCTTCTCCGCAGCCGTTACAGTGCCCAGCACGGCCATTCGATCGTTGCTGCAATCTACCTTTATGTGCCTTTTCCAAGCACTACAGCGCGAGACCACTGGACAATCGGTGCCATCCAACATCAAAGGCGCTTCGCGGAAACTGCACCTTTTCGAGCTGCAACAGTACGCGACGTTCCCAGGTTCATTTTTTCAGAAGATCTCTCTACGCCACTGTTCTCCGCACGATGGCTGAGCAATCGGTGGCGTCTTCTTGTACGACGTCATGAAATTCCTTTATCAGGAGTGTCATATCGTCCACAACACAGTCTTCGTACCATTCGCAGAGAAACGGTATGATCTAGCACTTTAAGCAGACCCTCTGTGATAGGATGTCCTAGTAGCTTCTTCGAATCAGTACATTTGTGATGGCAGATCACTATTGGTAACCAACGCTTCTAACACTGCCACGCGTCACATACGGATCCTTCACTTCTTATATACGGCCCTGAGCCTTCCTGCTCTATGGAAACTATTCTGCCTAATAAAGTTGATGCCTTTGGATTTACGACATCTTCCGAAGCCGCGACCTAAGCTGACGAAACACCTCAGACCGACATTTTCTTCGCGACTGACAGCCACCGCCATCAGAAAAGCAACCGTACCGCTTTTCCATGTCTGCCGCCGCTTTAACGTCCCGACGCCGTCGTCTGCTTTCAGGTGCCCTCCTCCAGCTCAGGCCCTTCTACTAAACGTCAGAACCAATACCAGGGCCCCTATCGCGTTGGTCAAATATTTCTTTGGTCAATGTCGGTCAATTGGCATCCACCCAAGCATAGCCACACGTTTACAAAAAAAAGCCATACGGCTTTCTCAGAAACTTCGTAGCTAAAGAAAATTTGTCCTGGTCCGGGGTTCAAACCCGGGACCACCATTTGACCGGAGCAGTCGCTCTACCAAATAAGCTAACTGGGACGGCAAGCTTATGGTAGGAGGAGAGCAAATTAAAAAATAACTCGATGTTGGAACAATAATGATCAGATGCTTTAAAGCAAACAGGAGCAGGACGAATTTTTATTTAAGTACGAAGTTTCTCAGAAAGTTGTATAGGTTTATTTTGAAGCCATAGGCTATGCTTGGATGCATGTCAATGAGTAATTACTCCCCTTATCGCGTTCGTCAGCAAACGTCCGCTGTGAATTACTGATTCGAGCCCCTCACGCCTTCGACTGATCACCGCCACCGAGGAGGCGAAATTGCCTACAATGACCGCATGAGAGCCTATCCCGCCCTTGGTCTCTTGCCATTAATCCGCCAGGATGGCGCCCTTTCAGCCGCGGGTGTTCCAAGAAACATAGATGGCTTTCGAAGTACCGATGGCCTCCGCTAAAAGAAAAGAAATGTAAGAATGAAGGCGTCGCTCATGAACCTCGTACTCGCTCGCAGGAACGCTGGCTTAGCGCGCGCCTACGCTTGAGTAAAGGCTTTGGAGGTTGACATACTTTGATTTGGTTTATTACAGGGTGAATAGTGCAAGCGCAAAAAATAAATGAATTAAACAAAACGGGGATAAAGTTTTGCAGTCTACAGTTTAACTTGCTTTCACAATGATGAGGAGCCTCACTATATGAATCGGTTACTAAACAATTTCTTGACAGTTGAAAAGGCTACTTATCCGATTCATTGTGTCTGAAATGATGAACTACATGATATATACCGAATGTTATATGACAGCAAGCACGAATGAATGACAGGCGTAGTGACGGCACTGGCATAACTTATTGGTTGCACTGCGTTGGGTCGGAAGGTTAATCAGTGAGAGAGTTGTCCAAATTCTCATCTGAGCTATTACTGCACCTCCGATAGTGCTTTCTTAAAGATATGCTAACTCAACAGCTTGTTGCTTCAAGCAAGTTTAAACTCTTTAAAAGAGAATATTGTACTTTTGAAGAGCCTGGCTTTAAAAATTGAGACGATTGTTGCCTATAGTGACCATCCCGGCAATGGTCAGCTACCCATTACCTGATATTGTTGCAATTGAGGGATGAATATGCGCTAAATTTTGCGAACAAAGTGGCAGCGTGCTCCTAAGAGCCATTACCACAATGTTTTCCACCAGGATTAGCAAGAATGTGGAGAGGGAGCGCACAGGACTGTGGCTGCCGCTTTCTTTCTAGAGTAAGGCTGTTACCTGTATGTCCTTCAGTAGGCGTTCGTTATCGGAACTGCGGCACAGGCTCCGGTGATTGGCGATATTATACTTTTATTGAATTGTGTGCAAAAGCAATGATAATAATTCTTATTTTTAGAACAGAAGCATTTTTTCACCTCAGGAAGATTACTGGTCATACTAACCGCATGGGTTCCATTCCCAAGTGTCTCAAACAGACATCCCTCGTTGTAGTCGAATTCCTCTGCGCAATTCGTAAAAGAAAGACAGGACACCGATGCAATGTAGTTAGTAATGAATACATTTAAGGGGAATTTGAAGATAACATATCAGCTAAATACTTCAGTTATGCATACATTTAAAATTTTCACCTTCAGTTATTAGCATTGGTCCATCTAGATCCATAAAACTTCACCTGCGGTGACATGATGACTATGGTGTTCGAATACATTTTTAAAAGTAAGTATTGGACAATGGAACCTCTGCAATTCAGTAGTGCATGAGCCCCTAATTTTTTATGAAAAAATAGGTTCTATTACGCTCGCTGAATCATGTTTAATAATTTCACGTAATCTGAGAACAAGAAAGAGTGAGATATTCTCCTTAATTGCACAGAGGTAGGAGGCAGTGAAAGAAAAGTAAGCAAATACTATCACAAGCACATGCAACAAGGGCCGCAGGTGATGTTAGTGAGATTAGAAAGCGGGTTTTCACGAGGACATAAGCAGAGAGATAGAGAGATAATGAGAACGGGGAAAGGCAGGGATGTTAACCAGAAAGGCTTCCGGTTGGCTACCCTGCACTGAGGAAGGGAATGACGGGATTAAAAAGGGAAGAGAAAAGGACCGGGAAGCACAGTCACAATCTGTCAATCAAGTCAGCCGTTCGTAAAAACAAAACAGTGCCTTTTAAGCCTTGATGGTAGTCGACTGTTGTGGCCACGGGCCGACGATCTTGTCCTCTGTGAAAGGGCAAGAATCAAGGCGGTCCAGAGCACGGCGCAGCTTACGTCTTTCGTGCGCGAAGATATCGTGTTAACAAGCAAATCGATGTAACTCGGGAGAACTGCAGAAAAACCTTTCCAGTTCTATAAGGGCTTGAAATCTACCTGTCTTGCGTAATAAAACGCATTAAGAAAACATGAACTGACACGCAGAAAACAAGTAAGCGCATTTGATTTTGAAACCCTGGTTACTTTCTGAATACCACGGTCTACAAAACCGTATAAGATTTTTCTCATGCCGCCCGGAAGATTCGCCTGCCACTACCAACGATTCCCTCAAAGCGTTCGTCTCTCGCCCCAGGTAGAGTCCATGATCTACTTGGGGCTGCCAGGAGATTTTCGACCCAGCAGGAAGCAGACAACCGTTGCAAAGAAAATTACGAGCAGCGCTGACGAAGGTACTGAAACAAATTCAGTGTGCTCATGCTTACTTTTCCTGATGTTTGCACACCTTAAAGTACCCGAGTTGGACTAATTAATGCGGACCTTTCGAATACGGCGTCGCCCGGTGCGTACGTGTGGATTCAGGATATGAATCCCCACAATTTACAATTTACAACTCTTCTTTCCTTACGGTGGGGAGTGGGTGGGGTGGATTGTTCGTGTCCACAGTAACGCTGGTCCCGCAGCGCTGACGCGAAGGGAAGCACGAGCTTGAGTGCGCTCTCGCAGGTGGTGGTGGTAGTGGTTTTATTAAAAATAATAGTAAAAAGGAAGGAAAAGATTTTTGCTAGCCCCGCTATCTGCCATCGATACTGAAGCACCTGAGCTGGGGCAGCGGAAATAAAGGACAGCAGGCAGAATGGAGAAATGAAATGAAAGAGGTGAGGGGACAGGAAGAGAGGATAGGGGGAGAAGTAATATGTACAAACTATTTACACAATAAGAAATGTGTGCAGGTTGTGCGCGTGATTAGTTCATTTTAGAGGAATTAAATCACACACGCGCACAGCACTGTGTTGGTTACAACTGAAGTGGGGCTCTCGCAGGTCACAATA
This sequence comes from Amblyomma americanum, assembly GCF_052857255.1. Taxonomy (NCBI): domain Eukaryota; kingdom Metazoa; phylum Arthropoda; class Arachnida; order Ixodida; family Ixodidae; genus Amblyomma; species Amblyomma americanum. The sequence continues at coordinate 84,318,383 of NC_135498.1, read as the reverse complement.
TTATTAAATAAACTCCCAAAGTCGGTTCATTTTTAATATGGATTGCACAACGCGCTGTCGAGTGCAATGTTCGGAGCACCAAATAAGATGTGGTTAAGCGTGAGGTTGTTGACAATTGCTCACTCGCTTGTAGATTGATGTTGTAGTGAAAGGAAGCTGCTCTTGTGCTGTTGTGGACTAGCAGCCCAGGGTGACCTTACCAGCGGCCGCCCTCTCTACCTTTCTTTTCATCAAATTTCTTTCTCTCTCTCCCTCCTGTGCGTCACCAACTATATATGTTTGCGGCGGATGGAGCACTTGGGCTCTCGAACGCCAGGCTTTACGTCATGTCGCGCTCCGTTCAGGAGAATGGTCATATCACGCACTCCTCTGTAGTCAATTTTGAGCATGTATAGCATATGAAGGTTAGGAGGTAAACGCACACACAACGTAGCTGCAAACGAGCTGTTTTCGGCGCAGTGGGGATACCCCTGCGTTTAGAGATCGTCAGTGATTACAAAGTAAGCAAATAAAGTGCGTACTTCCGTCGGCCAGCGGAGTTATCACGGGCTGAAAGAATTCTAAGATAATGAATACAGGTAGTGATGCAGCCCAAAACGAGAGCTCTCCGAAAGAATGCCCGTTGGTTGAAAGACAACTAAAGAAGAAACTAGTAGGATTGCGAAAGCGGAGATCAACTCGAAAGGGTGTGAGCCAGGGAGACACGGTCTTCCAAATGCTATTCACTGCTGGTTTACAGAAGGTATTCAGAGGCCCGGATTGTGTACAGTTGGGGAGTAGAGTTAATAAAGAATACCTTAGTAATCTGCAATTCGCTGATGATATTGAGATGCTAAGTCACTCGGGAGATCTACCGGTAAGCATGACCTAGGAGTTTGACAGGCAGAGGAGAGCGGGGGGTCTAAAAGTTAATGCCGAAACCAAAGTGATGTTGAACAGTTTCGGAAGAGAACAGCAGTTTGGAATTGGTAGCCAGGCGCTGGAAGCAACAAAATATGCGTCTACTTTTATTTTTTGTTTCAATTGCACAAACCCCTAAAGGCCCTCACTTCCAGGGTATTACATAACGGGGTGGCAAAAGTGCACGCATAAAAAGCGAACAGTTAACAACACAAGAAAAGCAGAATCGTTGAACAGCTAGGTTACAAGTGTAAAAATGTGGCGATGCAACAACACGAAAAAAGATCATAGTGGCAACAAATAAATAGTGCGAAACATAAAAATCCAATGCTCAGGGTGAACCGAACAGACCTAGCTGATTTACGCACCCCTTTCACTTTTTTAAAAAGTTCATGAAACACCATCCGACTAATTTCAGTTGCGATGCTCGAAGGCTCCGGTTGCAGAAAGTAATAGTTTTGGAAATGAAATATCTCACAAAACTTGAAGTATGATATGTGATGCATTTGATTTTCAAAGGATGGTCATGTCTTGGGAAGACTGCTGACGGTGAGTGAAACAAATCGTCATGAAGCCACGGATGATGATAAATTTTATGACAAAGAGTTAAGCGAGCATGTTGGCGACGATGGAAAATGTGATCAAGTCCACCACTAGCAGCGCCGTGGCACTAGTGAAACGTGAGTTATTTGAAAAAAAATGACGCAGGCAGCACGATTTTTCAGGGTTTCGGTGTTATCTATGATATAGGCTTTCTCCGGGTCCCATAAGGCTGACGCGTACTGAATGTTAGGTCGAATGAAGGTAATATAGGGCAAGTTTCGCAGCTGCATAGGAGCTTGTCGAAGGTTACGTTTTAGGGGGCTAAGAGACCACTTAGCGGCTGCTAGAATCAAGTCATTGGTTTAGTTCCAGGTTAAGTCTGACTTTAGGTTAACTCCTAAATACCTGCAAATGGAAGCTGTCTCCACTGTTGTGTCACTAAGTGTGTACATTGTTGGGATGCCGCAAGAATTTCTTTTAAAAGAGACGAGCTTTGTCTTAGAGTGGTTTAGGGTCATTAGCAAGGATGAACACCAAATGGTAATTTAATCGAGGCCAGTTTTCAATGATTAGCGGTCAGTGTCGGTTTCCGCAATTTCGTAAATCATTAATAAATATTAGAAACAGCAGAGGATCAAGAAGGACAGGCAGTGACCGCAGATCCGGATCACGAGAGTGAAATAACTAGAATAGCAAGAATGGAGTTTTCTCAGAAAGGTTTTTATCAGATTGTAAATGGTAGTTTACCAATTACCTCACGAGAAAAGTATATAACAGCGGTACCGTACCGTAACTCACCAATGGGGCAGAAACGTGGAGGCTAACGAAAAGGTCTGAATTTATGGGCCACGCAGTTAGCTATGGAAAGGAAAATGATAGGTGCAACGTTAAGAGACCGGAAGAGGGCTGAGTGGGTGAGGCAAGAACAACGAGTCAATGAGATCGTATTCGAAAATAAGAGGAAGAAATGGGCTTGGGCGGGGCACGTAATGCGATGACAAGATAAACGATGGTCATTAAGAATAACGCACTGGATTCCAAGTGAAGCCAAGCGGAGCAGGGGTTGGAAGAAGGTTTGGTAGGCGGATCATATTATGAAGTATGCGGGAATGGGGTGGCCAGAGGTAGCACAAGACAGGCTTAATTGGAGAGATGTGGGAGATACCTTTGCCATCTCGTGGGTGTAGTAACGCTGATGATGATGGTAATGAGGGCGAAACGATGCAAGAAGCCAAGTGTATAAAAGGGCCTGGCGTCAGTAGAAAAAAACAAAAGATTGTACCCTGGCAGGGCGGTGAAATCTGAGGAGAATCAGAATCAAAAACGCAAAACAAACAAAATAAAATCACAGGAAAGGAATTTTTTCGATGGAAATAAAAATACGTATAGTAGGATGTGCTTGACTGCAGCGCGATTTGATTACAAGGCCGCAGGTGCAGGAGAAACCATCTACACTAAGGGCATGTGGACGTCCGTGGCAAGCAAATAGCATAAGCAAAGACTTAACGTTAACCAGTAACGCTTCCACCATTACCCATAAATGCTATAATCGAAAGATATGCCAAAGGGCCGTATTTAAATTACTTTTTTTACTGCGGAAGCAGTGCTGCTATGCCGCCCTCCTAAAATATCTTTGGTTTTATGGGGTTTTACTTCCGAAAGCGCCTCAGGATATCAGGGACGCCGTAGTGCAAGGCTGCAGAAATTGCGACCACCTGGGGTTCTTTAGCGTACACATACATCGCACAGTGCACGGGTGTCTAGAATTACGCCTCTATCAAAATTCAACCGCCGCAGCCGGGTTCGAACCCGCGTCTCTCGGGCAGGAGCCAAGCGCCATAACCACTGAGCCACTGCGCCCTTCCTCCACCCCCCCCCCCCCCCCCCGCCCCGACCAAGCGAGAAGCGCCAATGTGAGTTAAGGTGTTAGGCTGAAACCTAGGAACGAGACAGGTGGAAAGAGCGAGGCGAGAGAGAAATACCGCAGAGAGCGACGGGCAATGACTCCAAAAGGCAAACCAGCTGCGCGCGTCAGCATTTTACATCTGACGTTGCTCGCGTCAGCAATGACGTCAATCGAGCGGCAGCACACTTGGAGAGTATGAAGGAGGCTGCAGCGAGACGGCGCACGTCAGCTGCGTGATATCCATAAAGTGAACACATTGTTTAAGTAATTGATGGGAGTTAGCAATTACACTTAATACACTGGTGGAGGTGGGCCATAATGATCTCACAGACATGACAGTTGAAAAAATTCAGGTAAATAATTCATCGCAAGCAACAATGCAGCAAGAGGATATCAGCCAGGCAATGAAAGCCGAAGGCTTAACTGCGTGGCGTTCAGCTAACACAGGAAAAGGAAATACGAAATCTACTGACGCCACCCGGAGGTGAAAGCCTTGGTTGCTTTATACAAAACACAGCTTTTGTATTGCGAGTGGAAGTTGTTTTTGCAACAATTGCCAATAAATGCTGTATTCTCAGCAGATAGCTGCTGCAGCGCCAGTACCTAGAGTGATTATTCCCCACGTGGCAGTCTCAAGAGCACGAGCGCTCCTAGAGCGTCCGTACCCCTTGCCACCCCCCCCCCCCCCCCTTGTGGTGCATGCGCCTAATACTGATAGTTATTGAGCTGACAAGCAAAAGTAAATAAAGGCTTAATTGTCATGACATGTAAGAAAGCAGCCAACAGTCACCGAAACCAAAGAACATAAGTAAAATTGTAAATTGTTTTTTTTAATTTGCGATGTTCTGAGTTAATAGCGCAACTATTTTTTCGCTGAAATGCAATTTATTACAAAGCAGGTGAAAAACAACCACATTCCGCAGGTGCGAACCGAACACAGGATGTCCGAATTTCTCGTGTGGTTCTCTACCAACTCGGCTACGTTGGCGTCTCGCTAATCTTTTGCTTTCAGGGGTATTTATTTTGGATGTCATCTAACCTTGACAGGGTCCACCAGCACCACCTTCGTCCATAGTGGCCAGGGTGGCGCTTGCGAAGGCTCTTTTAATAATAACAATTTTTTGCCACTTTGTAATGATACATGAAGGTTCATGCTCGTCAAACTTCGTCAAAAAAGAGACTTGAGGGACTGCGCGCAGCAGTTACGGTAAAGCAGACAGATTGCCAGTAGGTAGAGCCGCGGTCAAAAATACGCGGCCCACGGCTCCGGCGCAAGGAGCGGCTGCGGGGCCGCACCGCGGCGCTGCTGCCTGCGTCGGGCGCTCAGTGCGAGGGTGTAGAGAGTGACGACAAAGCTTCGCACTCACTCTTCCCTGAGCACGCCACACGGCTGATGAATGTTAAGTGAAGCGTTCAACTGTTTCGCGGCTGACGGTCCGTACGAAAGAGAGCTCTGCAATGCGTGCTGCGTGTGACTTTCATCGCCTACTCGAATATCTCGTATTCCCTATGCACAGACTGGCTACGGCAGGCGCGCGTTCTGCAGTTCGACTAAGCGCGTCTGCCTGCGAAGCGTCCGAGTTCGGTTCGCATTCCATACTTACGCGCGTCTCGCGTTCGTGTACGCCGCACTCCAGCGCCCGGTGCTTGGTCGGGTTAACTCTAATTAGTAGCTGGAGCTCGCTCCTTTAAAATTGTTAATTCAAAGCTAGAAAAAAACTAAGCACGTTCCTGCTGCAACGAAATTAAGAGTAACACACTACCAGAAACAAAACAGGCCTTCACCGAGTTCACAGACCGGGGTCCTGACGCGACAATAACTTTTTCTGCGCTATTTCTTGAGCACCGTAATGCGCTTGCACCAAGGCTCACCACGCATGGGCGCGCGGGACATACGAGAGCGAAGCAGAATCGAGGCGGCAACGGCGAACCGCGCGCACTCCCCTTCAGCAGAACGCCGCACTTGACAATTATCAGCCGTGTTGTGTTCCCAGGAGAGAGTGAGGGCGAAGCTTTGTCGTCACTCTGTGCACCCTCGCAACCAGCGACCGACGTAGCCCGACGGAGGTAGCAGCGCCGCGGTGAGGTCCCGCAGCCGCTCCTTGCACCGGAGCCGTGGGCCGCGTATTTTTGACCGCGGCTGTACATCAATGAACAACACTAATCTTTACAGCACAGCATCTAAATGAAAAAAATGCCAAAGTTCAAAAAATGAGTATCGAGACCGCCAACGCCTTCCTCAGAGGAAGCATAGCTAAAAGATTAACCAATATTATGCGTTGCATATTGCAATCACTCAGTTCAGCCCTTGGGCGCGGCCGGGCAGCCACCATTGACCTTTAGCACAACCACGTGACGTGACATCACGACAGCCGGAGGAAAAGCTGGGCCCCAACTCGCGCGGTCGCGCGCGGCCGCAGCCACCACCTGACTCCCGCTCCTCCCGCTAGGGGCACCGCGCCGGCGCGTGACGTCACGGAGGAAAAGCTGGGCCCCAACTCGCGCGGTCGCACGCGGCCGCAGCCACCACCTGAGTCCCGCTCCTCGCGCTAGGGGCGCTGCGCCGGCGCGTGACGTCACGGAGGAAAAGCTGGACCCCAACTGGCGCAGTCGCGCGCGGCCGCAGCCACCACCTGACTCCCGCTCCTCCCGCTAGGGGCGCTGCGCTATGAAAATGGAGGGCCGCCAAGCAATACCTCGCCCTCAAAAAAAGACCGCGCAATATGCAACGCATTCTCGGCTTAACCAAGCTAAGCCTGTCCATTTTTTTTCAATGCAGAACTACAAGCGAAACACAAAGAAAAAACAAAAATCAACAGAGCTCTTTCAAGTGCATCTGGTGGTCACGATAGAGGTCACATGAAATAGTTCATCTGGTAACCCGTTAATGATTTCAGGTACGTAAGCAAAGCGCCTTGCTTTCAGGTGTCTAGTTAGACACCGTCTTACTAAATAATCGAAAAGTTTTCCTCAAGTTCAGATTAGTAGTATAAGTAATTAAAAAGTGTGAATTCCAAAAGTAGCTGTGAACAACTGTCTGTACAAGAAGAGAATGGAATGACGGAAGACCTAGAATCTCAATGCTCTTCAAACGACTTTTTTAAATATACTATCAATACGACAATGCCAACTTGAAGGACTTGACGCAAATGAAGTAATGCCATATCTGAGAACGCTACACGCGAGTGCAGGAATTATGGGTTTTTTCACGGACATTGGGGCCAAACATTTTCTGTTGAAGACTAACCTCGTAAGTTTCCGTAGCTTGGCACAAAGATATGCCAAGTGATTATGCCATGATGATCTGCTGTCAAAAGCAACAGCGAGATATTTGATCGAGTTTAGATATTAAACGGGCATGCAGCAACAAGAGAATGAATCGTGGTCATGGAAGAAAACCTGCAACCTTTAAGTACTGCCTTTAAAGGATTTCTGAAATACATCATTTTGGTTTTCTCTGTGGTCACTGAAATTCCATACTAAGAAAACTTTTTACGTTTTCCTGCAGCACATTCACTCCCGTCTCATAGTTTATATGCCTTGTAAGCGAAACTGTGTCGTCCGCATATTGAAAAATTAAGCACATGATGTTATTGAGCTCAAATCATTTGTGAATATTTAAAGAGTAATGGAGATAGAATGGATACCTGTGGTATACCTGCTTTGACAGATAGCTTAGCGCTATATTCCGTTCGGCTATTTAGTCTAACAATTTGGAAACGATCGCACAGGATATTCTTCATGATAGCATAAATAGGACCTCGAAAGCCCAATTGCTGCAGTTTTTGTAATTAAACACTATTTTTAACCGTATCAAAGCTTTTCTTGATATCAAGACAGAGAGGGCAGCTTTACGAGCGATTCTCAAAAGCAGCGTACAACTCATCTGCAAATTTCTCAGGCAGTAATGTTGTACCTCTTCCTTTAATGAACCCATATTTAAGATTTGAAATGACAGCGAATTTGTCTAAGAAGGACGTCATGAATTCAAACAAAATTTTCCCCAGTATGTGTGATAGAATCGGCAGGATATAAATCAGTCGGCAGTCCTCGATGGTGTTCTTGTGTCCTCCTTCGAACAGTGGTGTTACGATATCAGTTTTCAAATTTTGTGGTATTACGGCGTTCTTCAAAAACCGGTTAACGAAAAGGGGCAGAACGTCGGAAAGAGTGCGAAAGTTCCGCTGTAACAGTGCAGCCGAAATGCCATCTATTCCGGCGGTCTTATTTCGTCTGAAGCTAAATACTACCCTAGCAAGGTCTTCCTTTGATATCCTTGGAAGATAAAGATAATAATCATTATTTTATGTATTATCATAGACCGCCCGCTAGGAGTGCAACTACGACGACGTACCTTCCGCAAGAGCGAGCGCAGAGAACGTCAGGAAAGCCCACCAGATTGCACGCATGATTGATTACCTGCAAGTAAACGAAATACAGCAACTAAAGTATTCAATCAAGTTCAGACAAGCCGCCTTTTCTAAATGAGCAACATTGGTTACGGGTTCTTGTAGTTTATTTTTTTCATGATCCCTGCGCCATTTTCGGAGAATTATTGTGGAGTTGAGAACTCCTCAAGATTCCACACGGCAATTTAGTGAGTGTACAAGAGTAAAGCACGTCAAAAAGAGAGCTTGGAAATTAGACAGAAAAAAGCATGTAAAAAGTGCTGAGAGGCCCATGTGACATACCAAACAGGTCAATTACAACAAATTACTGCTCAATTCACGCACTGCAGCACAAAGTGGTCTATGTGAACCACGGTGGGTTCGATGTGGGCTGCCCATATTTTGACGAAGGAGAAGAAGACAGACTGTGCAGTGGCGCTGGAAGGAGTGCTCGCGCCAGGCCGTCCGCCATTAAAATCATCCTGTAACCGTGTGTTATCAGATAGCTTTCATGGACTTGCCGTCGCGTAAAAAAATGAACCCTACCGGACCCATGTTTGTTCTGCAACGAGGTCACTATCTACCCGCAGTGGGCTGCCCACAAACGCTCAGGTCTGTTACATTTTGAACAGTCTATATCTCGTGCTGTCGTTGCAGTACTGCGTAAATACAACCTGTGTCTATAAAGTATCGAGACTTATTTATTTTCTTCTCTAGAAATGATTCTCCAACACAAATGTTGGTGCGTATGTGTAGTACCATATTCTCCGGTTAACCTGAGCTTTTTATGGTAATTGCTGTGGCAGCCACTAGACGACACTACATGTAGAAAAATACGTGGTCACTAGTCGTATGCGCATTCTAGTGCTCGAGAAAGTGGAGAGATGGACGTGCACCTCGAACAGCTTGTAAATATAAAATTTTGTGTCAAGCTTAACAAGACAGCCACAAAGACGTATGAGCTCCTTTGTTACGCTTACGGCATAGAGACATTATCGCTGGCTCGAGTTTTCGAGGGGCACAAGAGGTCCGTTTCGGAGAGAATGTCGGTGGAAGACGACACAAGGCAGGGGAGCCCTTCAGTCTCACGGAATGAAAACAACGTGGCTCGGATCAGGGAAATCGTACAGCAAGACCGCACCATTACAGTCCGCATGCTACCAGGTGCTCTCGACCTTATTAAAACAACATGCCGCCAAATTTTGCGTGAAGACTTGGGGAAACGAAAGCTGAATGCCAGACTTGTGCCACACTCCCTCGCACACGACCAGAAGGACACGCGTGCATCAGTGAGCGCTGCTTTGCTCTCAGAGGCAGAGAAAGATGCTGCAAGCGTCGGCAGCATCATTGATGAAGACGAAACATGGTGGTTTCAACACGATCCTTAAAAAAAGAGGCAGAGCGCCGATCGGCGGCCCACAAGTTCACCGGCGTCGAGAAAGGTGCGGCGACAGAATACGAAAACAGAGACGATGCTGATAGTTCTTTTCGATGCCAGAGGTGTCATACACCATGAGTTAGTCCTACAAGGGCAGACGGTGAATCAGGAGTTTTATATCCGCGTGCTCCAACACATGCGTGATGCACTGCGACGCCCTCGCTCTGACTTAGGGGCATCAGGACAATGGAGCTTTCCCCACGATAAATCAAGGCCGCACACTGCTTTCAGCTTGACAAAATTTCTCGCCAAGCAGAGCATTACTGTACTTTCCCATCTGCCATACTCGCCTAACCTCTCCCCATGCGATGTTTTCCTGTTTACTCATGGGAAGAAAGTCCTGAACGGTTGCTGGATGCAAAGCTTGGGGGCCATTCAAGACGCCACGACAAAGGAGCTGACAGCCCTGCCAAAAGGAGCGTTTTCCAACTGTTTCCAAGACCTCATGAAACGTTGGAAGCTATGCATAGACTGCAAGGGAGGCTATTTCGAAGGGGTGCTGCACAAACGATTACAATGTTCAACTCATATTTTTATTGGACTCAGTCTCGGAACTTTACCAGATCTTTGTCGGTTGTATAACTGTACACCGTTCGCCTGTACCCATTGCGCGCGATATTACCAAAGGAATGTGTCGATGATTCAACTCCCCACACGCGCTTCTTTTGCTTACATAAACTTGTACAAACAGATAATGCTCACAACGTAATTTGTTTTAGTATGTAAAGCCCTGATCGGCAGAATTCACACTTCAAATCTCCTAAGCTCCTATTACATACAAGCGTACTAATTAGGCCCCTTGTTTATATGTTTTCCATTCAGGCGGTATCTTAAAGCAGCTGCTGATGATCTGAGAACGCCCTCCAAACTCATTGAACTCATTTTCATTATAGGAGTAATATTAGGCAGATAACGCTTATCACATATGCTAAATTGAATGTGCCAGTTATTTTCTGTTATCTGCACCGCGAGCAGTTATCGTCATGGATGCGCAACTGCTGTGTTGCTCAAGGAAGTAAGGGGAATCTCAAATTGTATTGGGAAATTTACTGACAGCTAATTACTTGCGCGTAATCTCTAAGCGAAAAAGGCAAGCGAAATGCACTGCTGCAACTATCTTTCGACTCCGACCACTCTAAAGAATACAAGATACAAAGCCAAGAAAATACTCACCGTACGTTGGTGTACACAATGGATAGCTGCTTACCCTCCTAGCGCTTTATATAGCCCCAACTTTTTCAGGCGCACAAAACACAAGATTCAAAGGTCTCGTTCACTTTAACGCCTTTAGTTCTGAAGCACTCGCCAGTGTCTTTGTATTTCCAATTAAATTTCATATCACTTTAGTTCTGAAGCCGATGTACCGGACCATTTCCTCCTAATTGGCAACAAAACAGTGGTCTTTATTTCTGCCTCTAACGAACGCTTGCAAGCTCAAGGTGTATAAGTAAACTAGCTCGCTCTCGGTGCTACGAACCTTTGATAGATGGGATGGCTTATTTTTGAATAAGCCTCTTGAAAGGTACTTTTCATTTACTCCCGCTTAAACAGGTGTCTAAATTTTAAGTACACGTACCTAAAGCGGGGCTGTGGCCTTTACATTTTCGTGAGGTGGTAAGTCGAACTTGAAACAATGTTCAAGAAGCTTTTCTCTTAATTGCACATCACATACGTGCTCTTTTGCTTTGACTTGTTTCAGTGCTTCCTCTGCTGCTGTGTTCTGTTTAAAATCCTTCTTCGTTAAATTGGTGAAAGGTTACCGTTTTTATTACCTCGCTGTCGGTGCTACCAGCCTTTCTGACATTTTAAAGCTTGCTTTCTTTCGAATAATCTTCTTGAAATGTTATTTTTATTTACTTCTGCCTAAACATCTGTCGAAACCTAGAAAACACAATGCCTAAAGCGGGGCCGTGACATTTGCATTTCTGCGACTTAGTAAGTCAATCATAAAACAATTTTCAGAGCATCTGCTCTGCGAATTGCACATCACATGTGTCCTCTTTTGCTGTGCCCTGTTTAGATCTGAACGCTGAAGGTTGACAGATTTTATATCAGAGAAGTTTATTCGGCATTCATATGTCAAGACTGGCTCCCATATAATCCGTTTCATATCACTTCCGGGAAGGCAGGAGCATTGCTCTCAGTTTACAGTCACAGCTGTATTGAAAGTAGATAATCATTTGCGCATCCCCCTCTAAAGAAAGCATGAACTTTGATCTCAGAATATTTTAGGCTTTCCGAAACGCATCGCCTTCAGGAGAGAATTGTCATGACGTACAAGCAATAAACTATACTCTATCTTCTTCCTTGATTATAGCCCCGCCCCCTCTCCCCCTCAAGTTCTGCGGGCACAGCTCGGTGCTCGGCTGCTAACCCGAAAAACGCAAGTCTGATTCCGGGCGTGAGAGTCGCATTTCTATTGATGTGAAATGCTATAGGCCCATGTACTGTGTGATTTCAGTGCACGTAAAGAACTCCAGATGGCTAGAAATACCCGCAGCCCTCCACAAAGACGTCCCTCTTAGCGTGAGTCGCCTTTGGACGTTTAATACCATAAACCAAACAAAACATACAGAAACCCCAGAAACTTTTCAACAACAATAATAGCCCTTGTGCTACGGTTTTACTTTATTCTATATTCACCTCGACATCTCTAGTGCTTATCGAAATTATTGAAATTTGAAATTAAACGTAATAACCGGAAATTGAAATAAACAGCTATTGCCTACCATGACGCAAATTTAACGGCAATCTCTGCACAGATAAAAATTCCCGTTACATGCCGTTCGCAGGCGAAATATGACGCTGCATGCGCTAAGACAAAGAGCTGCAAGGAATTAAGATTGAATAAACGACTCCTCTCTATATTTCTGAACTTCGCCATTTCTGCGGGCAGAAATATCAAGCTGCGGGCAGCATAGTTTCCTCAGCCCTATAGTGCATTACCTCAGCAGTGGAAAAGGTGCATCCAAAATTTTAAAGCTCCGCACAGCTATCGGGAGCAGTGATATTTTTGTTGTGCAGTATTTTAAGGCCACTTCTATTACTGCCAATGTAATCGGCATAGAATCACCCAATCGAAAAATCTGAAAAGAGCACTAAAATTCGCAAACTGACGCGCTTCGAACAATGTCCGAGACGATGCTTACTGCCTGCAATTGCTTATGCAGGCCTCTTACAAGGCGCACTTAATTTCACTTGAGTCTCGAATTAGTCACAGCCTTCTTTTGTGATATTGGCCCGGAAGTGAGATTTCCTTCTTTGCTGTCATTTGCACCCCTGTCACTGTAGGTAGATCTGGATAGATGAGCTAGAAAGACACCCCGTGAGCGTACGGTGACAAACTACTGCGTAGTCATTCTAGGACAACGCAAAAAATCACCCATCCTTGTCCTGTACAGAAGCATGGTCTGCGGTGCTCGATCGTGTCAACAATATCGTGGGGGCCAGGAGTGAGGGAGAATGAGCAGTCCTCATCTGTTGCTTTTTTGACGCCTTGTTTCGGCATATGGGGCGATATTTTTTTTTTCTTAACTCAATTTTTTTTAGGCAGAGCACAGATACGTCGGTACCGTCCGCGAAAATATACAGGCAGCCATACATATAAAAGTAATAAAGTCCGACTTTTCTATTTTTAATTTTAAGAGGAAAGATCACAATGCGAAATTGAAGGCGACTAACTTGAAATGCGAGCGCTGTTTTTTTTTAATTTTCGGATAGGCGTTATGTTTCTGAGCACCTTTAATCAAGAATAATCTTCTCAAAGCACGTTGCGCTGGCTTTCCCGCGTTACTAAATTAAAAATTGGCATCCCTGCGCGCTGTATCGTCCTGTCAATCTCGTTATCATCTCGACATTGTAAATTACAGGCGCTGCATTTGCATTGCTGCGCCTGAAATTCGGGGGAGGCTATTTTGTATTTGTCCACGCGTGAAAGACACCTCTAGTAGTTGTCAAAAGCATGTTTCTGGTGTTCGATATTTCGAACCACTATGCAGACTCAGAAAATTAGAAAACGGCTCTCTCCTGCGAACTTAACGGACTCCAATTTGCTAGTATAACCTTGCGCCCAAAAGGAAAAAAATTAAAACTAGATCGGTAACTTAACCTAAGTAAGCAACTTTTAATCGATCTTTATCGCATACAGTCACAACTAAAAAAAAATAGCGCAATGACTTCAACGGAACATAGAAAATGCCATCGCGCGACTTGCGCGGTGGCGTGCTTTCACACCTGGCACTTGTGTGATCTGCGTGTTCGTGACCGCAGCCTCGAGCGTTTTTGTCTAGCGCTTCGGCGACACGCCACTAAGCCTAATCTTTTCTTCTCGCGACATTACATAATGTACACCTTTGTCTACTATTTACCAGCGCATACCCCACCGACATATATCTATATAGTATTTTTGGGAGAAAATCGGTGGGGAATTAAAACAACGCGCGGTATATTCGTTAGACCGTCTTGAACGTCTCATACGTTCTTGTCTGGCTAAATCTGAACACATTTTAATGTCACCTCAGTGGCAATTATCATAAGAGCTATAGAATGCTCTGATTATTTCTCCAGGTCCGCACTAGAGCTGCTGCAACGAAGCATCCCTTGGCTCTTATAACCAACCTGGCTGTGAAAAATACAGCAAAAAAAATGCTTACTGGAGCCGCTGCTCTTTTGAGCAGTCGTTGTTATTGCGGCAGCGGATTAGATGGCGAAAGAGTTTCGGTTAAATCCACGATCATAGGCTGCTGTAAAAGAAGAGAATTTGGCATGGTGGTAGTGAACACCTGATTTATTCGTTTCAGTTGTCTTTGCCTTTCTTTTGTTGTACAAGAGGTCCGTTGTGAATTAATGCTCCAATCTGCCTCCTGTGCGCCGGCTTCACCTTCATGCTGGCATGGCTCAAGAAAATGTACCGTGCCGCTTGAACACTGCAAAAAGAATTGTTGCGCTTTTCGTTTTCTTTTTTGTTCATGGTGAGCTTGAAATGTTGCTGCGCTACCCCCGAAGGGAAATGTGACACTGGTGAATGTTCGCATCGGGTTTCCTCAGGATCCACAAACTGAAAGGCAGGCGGCAGTGAACCTACTTTCGGAGTTTCTAGGGGACACGTGCATTTGGGGTACTTGTCTTCCTGCGCCTTTTTTGCAGGAGTAACGAAGGAGTAGCAACCACCGGCATAGGGTCATGTAACCCCGTCTGCACCAAGAGGAATACCGCATAGCTTGAGTGTTATAATTGCAGCTTGTTTTCCTTATCATGAGTGTTGTTATAAAAAAGCGTTATTTTATAATTACCCCCCCCCCCCCCTCCCCCCAAAGAAAGAAAGAAAAATTGAATCCGGATCGAAACACCACCGCGGCTTGCTCGCATTCACGCTAACAGAATCCCCGCCAGCGGACTGGAGAACGTAGGCAACATAAAGACGCAATACATTTATCTTTTAACCTGGCTTTTATGCCCCTCATATTAGGATCGCCTATGCAGCTTAGATTTATAAGTGGTAAATGACAGCCGAAGGAGTACTGTTCAGCTGAGAACATATCTGAAAGACACCGTTAACCTTCTAGGGAGGGTAATGAGTGTCCCCTCAGCTCACAGATAACTTTGCATGAAATCCTAGACAGTGTGAGAAAATAGGGCGTCCGTCTAACTCCTTTACAACATGTCGAAAAGTGGTACGCAATTATTTCCAGTGAACTTGATGTGAAAAATTGTAAAAATATCAAGATAACACAAACCCCGAAAGAGTGTAGATTATGCTGCTATGCAGCTTTATTTTTGTTAATTTTTCTGGACAGCGTATTTAGTACGGAGCCAGGATACTCTTTCCAATCGCTGATGTTCCACCGGATGGTATCGCGTACCTGCATTCTACTACCGAAGTGCACTGGCCCATTAACTGTTGGTCATGGCTTTCTAATTTTGTAGGCTTAATAACAAACGTTTGTTTTAAACATTCAAATCTGAACTGAAGGCGCCAAATGAGCCACAAGGGGCAGAGACGGAGCTTCACGCGGGAGCCTCTAGAAAATGGGCTATTTGAAGCGCTGGAAATTGATATTTTTTAGCTCTCTTCCTCCGCAACGGCCTAATGCGCTTTCGTTACTACGCTGAGAATATACAGGACGTCTCAGCTAACTTGAACAAAGAATTTGAAAAAACCTAAGCGTTCTTCACAACTGAAATCGCCTGGATATTGTTAAGGTTTATCTAAAGTTACATATCATTTTTTTGCTCGTCCTACGTGAATGATTAGTTGAGATAAATAATTAAACTTTTAAATATAGCTTGAATAGTTCAGGCGTCAATACGATAATTATGGAGCTCCAAAAATACTGTCCAAGTCAGGCACTTCCTACGAGATAGACTTAATCTGGCAGTTTTATTTTGGTAAAAACGAAAGTCCGCGGAGTTCAAAAAAGACCACGTGATAGCGCCCTCCGTGCGCCCGAGTGCGCAGCGGTTACAGCGCTCTCGTCCGTGCTTTGTAAAATCTTCGCTCGCTTCCCGCCTTTCGTGATGCACACGACTGATCTTCGCGTTGTGGTTAGTTGCAAGATAAGAGCGAGGGAATTTAGGCTGCAGTTGTAAGAACGCCGGCTCCCGATTCTGCGGCGGCAATTGCGCTCTCACGCTAGCAGATTGCACAATGCGTCAGCAGCCGCTTCTGGTAACATCACAGCCGAGCAAAGATACAAGCCTTTTCTCGTAAGCGAAGAGAAGGTGTAGCCCTGGCGATGTTTTTTACAAATAACGGATCAGAGCGCTGTAATCGCGGCGCATGGTTTTGGAAGATAGAACCTCTGGACTACTTACGATTTCCTGTTGCCTTTGTTTGTCTCGTGGAATTTTAATTTGCTGGCAGAGCGATAAAGCCAGAAAGAATGACGTGGCGACGACTCATTAGGGCTGCCTTTTTTTCATGCAACAAATGTGATTAAATTACTCCACAGAAGAAGAGCGCAAAGAGCGCGAATGTTATCATTTTGGCAGGAAATTTTCTATCCAGTGCAAATTTAGATGAACTGCCCTGAAGATAAAGACTTTATCGAAAGGTGCATATGGTGACGCCTAGCCGACCTTTTTTCTCCCTCGCTTTTCGGTTTCGTTTTCTTATCAAGAAGAAAGAAGCAGCTTTCAGCAGGCACCTTCCAGTAAACAGCAGTAGTCTCTTATCACTATGAGTAAAAGTACGCATGTAATGCTTTTTTCTACCATTATAGCACTGTCTAAGGTGGCCTTTCGATGCTGCTGTCTACATTTATCAAATAGGTCTAATTCAGGTGATGCCACGTCGCATCGCGAAGCACTTACGCCACTGACCTCGTTGAAGCGCTGAACAAGCCAGAGACAAACGTGTTCGCCAGTCAACAGCAGAGGCCAGTAGGCAAACATAACCTCAACATCTATGGTGTCCGGGTGCTACCGTGCGCGCTTCCCACACCGCACGCTTCTCTCGTCGTTAGAGATTTTTTTTAGGAAACCCTCCATATTGTCACTTGGAAGCGATAGGTAAATCCACAAAGTGAACATGGGGTTACTAAGGCAGGAAAGTTTTATTGTTTTGCAATGCCTCTCTTTCCACCAACCGATTTGGAAGGAGTATTGTTGCCGCTTCTTCATGCCCCCAGCATTAAAATCCTGTCTGTGGTGCCCTATGTATCTGCCTTGACAATGTCGTCCCATTTATGAAACAAATTATGTTTTGCATAGTTGGCATACCCGCCGCGGTGGCTCAGTCATTAGGGCACTCGACTACTGAACCGGAGTTCCCGGGTTCGAAGCCGACCGCGGCGGCTGCGTTTTTATGGAGGCAAAACGCTAAGGCGCCCGTGTACTGTGCGATGTCGGTGCACGTTAAAGATCCCAGGTGGTCGAAATTATTCCGGAGCCCTCCACTACGGCACCTCTTTCTTCCTTTCTTCTTTCCGTCCCTCCATTCCCCCTTCCCTTACGGAGCGGTTCAAGTGTCCAACGATATATGAGACAGATACTGCGCCAATTCCATTCCCCAAAAATCAATTAAATTAAATAAAAATAGTTGGCAAGGCCAGCTTGTATGATATTGCGAATGACCTCTTCGAAGAAAGTTTAAACAATAACTTTTGTAACTGGCCTATAAAGCACCTCACGCAATATGAAGGTCCTAGTGGAGAGCGCAGAGACGTTCACGGCTGCCATTCTGCAATTAGCTGCAAAATTCTGTGCTTATGAATCTGGAAACATTGGGCCACGGCGGCCGTATACATTCTAAGCCGGGTGATAGGGACAAGAAGGAATGCAGTGCTCTCCAAAATTTTTTCCTGCCACCGGCAACCCGGTCTTTACCGCAGCCTCTGAAAACCGGCACCGCTCGATTCTGCGTCTGGCGGGCCGGTTGCTTGAGCGTGCTCCAAGGTGTTATTCATTCGGACGGAAAATTTCGGGAATTTTTCTTAGATTCTACATGGCATTCACTCTGTGGTTTGCCGTTTTTCCCGGATCATGACCGCATGACTTTGCCGCGAGCGGGAGCTAAAAGCATTGTTTACTTAATAAACAACACTCTCTCAGTGGTCGAAAGTAGATGTAAGCATGAAATGGTTCGGTGTTCCGGCGTAGCAGATTTAGAGGCTGAACCATGTTGCAATGCCTCACCTCGGCGAAACATAACCATCAATACGCAGCGTAACCAGGGCGTCAGAGTGATACTTCGAGGGGCACTGCCTTCCGCCATCCTCGGTGTTTGCAACGGGTTCTTCGCTGCGCCGAAGGATGGCGCCATGGCTCCATACGGGAGAACTTGCGCGCGAGCGCGCGGATTACTTAATACGGATGGCCCTCAAGCTTCACTCACACGTCAGGAGGGCTGCGCCTGCGCCACTCGGACTCGAGCTACAGAACAGTGCGTAGGCTCCTTCTGGCATCGAGCTGGCTTCGTCCACCACAGGAGAAAGACAGCGTTGTTGAAGCTGTTTCAGAAGTGTGGCTTGCTAGGCGGGTTGGTGATCCAGAATAATAGAGCAGCGCGTAACAAGACAAGACAAAAGGAGGTGTCGTTCTGTGTTCCTCTTTTTTTTCTTTCTTCTTCTGTGTTCTACCTTTTGTCCTGACTCGTTACGCGCTGCTCTATTATTATTATTGACGCTGTTTGTTGTAGACTGTTCCCCGGCATCAGGCCGCACCCAAGCGTGGCTTTTGAATTCTATGAACAATCATTTTAGGAGCCTTTACTGCAGAATAAAGGCCCAGAGCCGGTTTATGAAGTTGGAGATTTGTTAAGGCAAGAGGATGAGGAGGGTGTATACGTTGTCTGGAAAAGTTTTTGTCAGTTCTGAAGGTAATTGAAAGGGCGTCCATTGATCTCCGAACTGATATTTTCCTTCTTTTGCTCCTCTGTGGGCTTTGCGTCGCAATTATCAGCTTATTATTCGAAGAAAGAGGCGTGTTTTAGGCAACTGGAGCTATGCCCGCTTACCGTGCATGCTGTGTATCAAGACAAATGTGAAAAGAGTTATACCATCGATATTAAATTTATTTCCATCGGAAGATAACAAAATCCCAAGTGCTCGTTATCGGCCATTCGCGACGCACGAGACAAATTAATTATTCACTTAGAGGAGGTTTTAAACTGTGTAGCACCTACTGCAGTTTCATAGGCAGAGAGAAAATAAGTAGTACTTTATTGAAGGTATATTTTTCTTTTCTCCCGGCTGCACTTCCAGTGGGATAGAAGAAGAGGTTTTACATCACGGGAAATTGCACCCATCCGTTCAGGCCCTGCAGCCATCTGTTCGGCTGCCTTGCAGTGGCGCCGCACATTTTCAGCATTAAGCACTGGTAACAAATGGCATATAAAGCAAATATGATTTTCATATGTAATTGAGTGTATAGTGTGCATGTCGCGAATTCTCGAAAGCAGACGTTAAAGTGTTATTTATTCACTGGAAGCAGAAACGGCTATGAATGCCTGTACAAAGCCATCTGAGATGTTCTCAAGTTCAGCTGCCTGTTTATAAGGTATAATATTGTGGCAGCTGGCACAGCTGTTTCCGGGTTTAAACCTGATCAGTGTTACGTTAATGATGCCTCATAGGTGGTAGAATCCCGGATTTTCTTGCTTGATAATTTTAAATAGAACACTGTAAGATAAAACATGTTCCTCCAATATGAGTTGACGGATGCTCCAAATGCAAAGTAGTTTGCTAATTCCTTCAAATCTGCAGCATTTCCCTCAGTTGTTGATATCTTCTAAGTTTCTATTGGAGAAAAGCCTCTTTCCATGGGCCCGATGGAATCGCCTTCGAAGAGTGACTTCAGCGCCCTGTATTCTTCAGGTGATATGCATTGGCCCTTGTAACACAAGCCACGGCTGAGCCGTTTATCCTGAAATGCAAAAACCACTATTCAAATTACAATATTCATTCTTCATCTACATCATCATTACGCTCATCCAGATTTCTTACTCACGTGAACTGCAGAAGCTTACGAAATGATGGTGAAAGGAACCATATTTCTTTTTTATGGAATTTCAAGTATTATACGAATTATAAAAGATGTAAATAAAGGAAAAGAACTTGAAGTGCGCGTTTTAGGGTTATTGAAATCTTCGCAGCAAAAAGTGCGGTGTTATCAATGTTTGGAAAACATTTGATTCACTTCACTGAATAAATTTCGCTTTATGGTTGTTTATACATATCTAGGAGCACTTGTTGGACCAATAGCTACGGGCTAATGAGGCCCGACATTAAAAAGTACAATGAAATAACAGCACATATGAAATATTCACGATGACTCATACATTACAAAAGGAAAGAAGTCTCTTTATATACACAAAAAGATATATATATATATATATATATATATATATATATATATATATATATATATATATATATGTAACAAAAGTGATTATGGCAGCTGATTTGGACAATATAATGTAAAATCATTAAAAATTGAAGAAAATTTAATTCACGACGTTTCGGCTGGCGGACCAGCCTTTTTCGAGTGTGGTCCGAAAAAGCCTGGTCCTCCAGCCGAAACGTCGTGAAATAAATCCTGTTAAGTTTCTTCAATTTTTGGTGATATATATATATATATATATATATATATATATATATATATATATATATATAAAATGAGGGGTTCGTTCGACAAACATATTAAGACGCAGGACGTGCTACGTCCACCGCTATGGACGAGGGTGGCGCTAGTGAACACTCTCAAGGTTCGCTTACACGCAAAACTTAAATACCCACGAAAGCAGCAGATTGGACAGCCGTCACCGTAGCTCAGTTGGTAAGAGCACCGGACGCGATATTCGGAGGTCGTGGGTTCGGATCCCACCGGCGGCATCGTTGTTTTTTCTGCTGGTTTATTATAAGCAATTTTTTTAAACCAATTGATTTGAATTAGAAATAAAAAAAAATAAAATAAAACATTCACCTACGCACCTTGGTATCGGTACTTTTGGCTTCCTTAATATGTTTGTCAAACGAGCCCCTCATTTCATTTGCCTTGTCTGCTAATAGCTTAACAGGGGTCTCGATTCTGGCAGTCTTGATGCCATAGGTAGCATAAGAGGGCTCTCGCACAGTTTCCGCCCTCACCGTTAGATGACGTTGTACGTCACACTTGCGGTATTACAGGACGTGCTACGTCCACCGCTGTGGACGAGTGTGGCGCTGGTGAACACTTTCAAGGTTCGCTTACACGCAAAACTTAAATACCCACGAAAGCAGCAGATTGGACAGCCGTCAGCGTAGCTCAGTTGGTAACAGCACCGGACGCGATATTCGGAGGTCGTGGGTTCGGATCCCACTGGCGGCATGGTTGTTTTTTCTGCTGGTTTATAAGCAATTTTCTTTAAACCAATTGATTGGCATTAGAAATAGAAAAAAGAAAGCATTCCCCTACGCACCTTGGTTTCGGTACTGTTGGCTTCCTTTATATATATATATATATATATATATATATATATATATATATATATATATATATATATATATATATATATATATATATATATATATATATATATATATATATATATATATATATATATATATATATATATATATATAAGCATCTGAGTGAGTGTGCGCGCGCGTGCGTGTGTGTGAAACATAACAAAAGCGTAGTACAACATACGCACTACAGATATGACAACAATAAAATGTATATCCTAGTTATGAACATGGGTAGAAGAGCCTTTACTGCAAAAATAGTTCGGAGTTCTGTGTTGAGTAGTGTATTTAGACTTATGAGAAATTCAATGATTGATCAAATTCAAATTCTAGTAATAATCATACATAGATGTTATTTGGCGGCGAATGAAAGTTTTATAGAGCGGCTGCTCTTGTGCGATTGGAGTTGAGATATGAGAAGGGATGATGTACAGGCGCGGAAAAAAGTAAACGGAGCACTCTATTCGCTTCCAACATTTTTGGTGGTGTGTGCGTTCCGGTAGGCGACGCCAGCGCGCTTTCTGTTCGATGAACAGTGTTTCTTTGGTCCTTATAGGGAAAGCGTGTTGGCACTTACGACGAAATTGCATGCTCTGTTTACTTATGTCCGCGACTTTACTTTGCAATATCTTAATATTTTTGATTAGCGGCTTTGTAGAATCAGTAAAACTATAATTCTTTGTGACAAATACTGTCTTTGTCTAGGAGCCATACGTGAATCCCGACGATTTACACAGTTTGTAGGGCCAGAGTTAAGTAATGATAACTAGCAGATGCGCAGAGTACCAGCATTGAAATACTTGCGGGTTTGTAACAAGGCATTCCAACCTACCACTTTAGGAGCGCGGTTATGGGCTGTTGCCGATGTAAGTTTTGCCAGAATATAATGCTCAAATATTTAAAACTGCTAGTGGGCGGAAGCTCGTAATTATTACTCCTTACTTCCGCATTTTTGTAATCCGCTTTTTGTATTAATGAATTAAAATACAACCTTTTTCCGTAAAGTTCCGATACTGAGTCCATTACAAAAATGCGGTCAGCATTGAAATCGTTTGTGCAGCACCACTTCGAAAGAGTCTCCCTCGTAGTCTATACACAGCTTCCAAAACTTATTGAGGTCATGGAAACAGCTGGAAAACGCACTTCATGGCAGGGCTGTCAGTTCCTTTGTCGTGGCGTTTTGAATGGCCTCCACGCTCCCCATCCAGCGACCTTTTAGGGCTCTCTTCTTATGAGGAGACAGGAAAAAATAGCATGGCGAGAGGTCAGGCGAGTATGGCGGATGGGCAAATACAGTAATGCTGAGTTGGGCGAGAAAGTGTAAAACTTAGTGCAGTGTGCGGACTTGCGTTACCATGGAGAAGGCTGCGTTGTCCAGATGCCCATAAGTGAGGGCGGCGGTTTTGCGGTGCATCACGCATATGTTGAGCACGCGGATATAAAACTCCTTATTCACCGTCTGTCTTTATGGGGCAAACTCATGGTGTATGATACCTCTGGCATCGAAAAAAACTTTTAGCATCATCTTTGTTTTGGTCTTCTGTTGCCGCACCTTTCTCGACGCCGGAGCGCTTGTGATCCGCCATTCGGCGCTCTGCCTCTTTGTTTGAGGATCGTATTGAAAGCACCATGTTTCGTCTTCAGCAGTGATGCAGTTGGCGAATGCAGCATCCTTCTCTGCCTCGGAGAGCAAATCAGCGCTCACTAATGCCCGCGTGTACTTCTGGTCCTCTGTGAGGGAGTGCGGCACAAGTCTGCATTCAGCTTTCGTTTACCCAAGTTCTCACGCAAAATTTAGTGACATGTTGTCTTACTAATTTCGAGAGCATCTGATAGCATAAGGATTGTAATGGTGCAGTCTAGCTGTGCGATTTCCCTGATCCGACCCACGTTGTTTTCATGCAGGGAGGTTGAAGGGCGCCCCTGCCTTGTGTCGTCTTCCACCGACGTTCTCCCCGAAACGAACCTCTTGTGGCACTCGAAAACTCGCGCCCGCGATAATGTCTCGTTGCCGTAATCGTCAAGAAGGAGCTCCTACATCTGTGTGGCTGTCTTGCCAAGCTTCACACAGAATTTTATGATCACACGCTGTTCGAGGTGGACGTCCATCTCTCCACATTCACTCACAGTAGAATGCGCAGACAACTAGTGACAACGTATGGCACTACGGATGGCAGGTAGTGCCATCACTAGATGACGTTACGTTTAGTGCCATCTAGCGGCTGCCGCAGCAATTAACAAAAATTGCTCTTGTTATCCCGAAAAGATGGCGCTACACATAAGCACATACATTTGTTTTGGGGAATCATTTCTTGAGAAGAAAATAAATCAGTTTGAAATTTTACAGACGACAAAGGTAGTATCTTCTGTCCTTTTCCCATTGACCACTAATTTATCGCAAGTAAAGCAGAGCGAAATTTTTTCAACTTCATCGTTACCAACACTCTCTAAGACTTCCAAATCATCACCCGTCACTATAATATACGTATAGCCTGCATACACAAGGATTTCAGCAGTCAGTGTTTAGAGGTATGTTATTAATATATAACTGATTAATATTAACCCCAACACTGATTTCTGCGGAACTTCTGTAGTAACTGGTAAATCTGTAGACAGGATACTATTCATTTCCTTCATGTGCTGGAGGTTTTTATATAACTGAATAAGTTAAAAGTCTAAAACAGCTGTCATTGCACATCTGTTTTATTAGTAATATAAGGTGGTCGACTGTCTAAAAAGCATTTTAAAGTCCCAACAGATTGCTGCAATTATTTTATAGGCTTCTAACATCAATATATTTGTACACAGAAAGAACACAGAACAAAAAAAGAACACAGAACTTTCTTTGTTGAACAGATATTCCACACGCCGTAAATACGGTGGGTACATTTGGCTGCTGCCAGCTATTTTAGCCTTGAATTCTATGGAACTTTTTATTCCCGCAGTGTACTTCATTCAACCCAAGCGGGAGTATGTCAGAAAAAAAATGGCAGCAACTGAGCAGAGATCAAGCCACTGGAACAGAATTTCGCAGCAACTCAGATTTCGAATCCATTTTTAGTTTCTTTATCCTCGGCAGCCCCTGCCGGTGGTATCAGGCTTGATAGCCTTGGGCCAATTTATGTTACATTTAACAAAACGCAAACTTCTATAACGGAATATAAGCCCGCTAAACAAGAAAATAGGTGCAATGTACTCCTCATTTTCCTGTCAATATTCCCGAAGAAAGTACGGGAAAAATTTTGTCGGGCATTCAATTTTGTTGCTGAATATTTCAAAACGATAGCCTGCATCTGAACGAGTAAATTCAATTGAGAAAATACAGGAAAAACATCGCGGTCACTCCGAACTTCAAGATGAAAAAGTACACATGATAGCTGCTTCACACCGCCCCTACCGCCTCTACCGCCATACACCGCCCCCATCAAGCGTACCATGATGATGCACTCTAGGCATGAACAAACCAATGCGGTAGTAAAAATAGGAGCAATCTCTCTCCTAGAGCTTTCTATTTTCTATTTTAGTGGCAGGGTACGCCTACAGATGCGTATTCTTCCTGCAAAGCATAGTAAATTGATGCGGCTAGCAATGGGAGAACAATGTTAAACGCGGCGCCGGAGGTTTTGAGGTTATCAATAAGAGGAGATAGATACTTCAGTTAGGGCGCTTCGCATCTGCTAGAGCTTGATTTGTTTCTAAAAGAGAATTTTTTTTCCATTCAGGGCAGGATGTGTTGGCGCCAGTCACGCGCCGCTGGGAAAATGGCCGATATGTGTGAGATGCTCGCGGCCTGGCACCGCTCCTTGCTTTAAAAGGTGCATCGCGCAGTGCATGATCTACTGCATTTCGCCATCGCACGAACTACCGCCTTGTTGGGCAGCGCAGAATGAACACGTGTGGCTATAGGACTTGTAGCGAAGTGCTGTTTATTTTTTTTTATTATGCTTGTCTCCCCCTTCCCTCTTTCTACGCTGAATATTACCACGCCACAGTTTCAGAAGTTCAGGCACAAACAGCTGTCGACAGAACAAGACTGGCGCTGTCACACTACTCGTGAATACTGTCAGCAAAAGCGAACCGTTCTGATGATCGCTGACAATCGAGGTTAATTAAAATAGAGAGCAAACATATAGGTATGAAATAAATAAAGTACAGAAGACATTAATGATTTCTCGCGCCCTGTGAAGTTTTCTTGTTGCTTATTCCGAACTTTGTTACAATACATTTTCCCTTGTCCCAAATACCTTAAAACCCACCTCTAACCCGAATGGCTCATGCTCTCCCTGAATGCTTTCAGGAACATATTCTGAATGAGGAGAGCAATCGAGCTCACCTCACGGAAAGCCCTTTCTGTATATTTTTCTCTAATATTTATCACTACCATTTGTTCGTAGAACTTCATCTCGGCATGACCTGAGAAGTCGTATTCCTTGCAGAGCTTGGCCTTTTCAATATCAGTGCTTCCCGGTCATTTTTATCCAAGTGCACTAAGCTGAAAACGTTACTCGTAGTACGGGGGCTTTCTGCTGTCAGCGCAGTTTCTTTCTGGGCAACCAGCAGTTAGTGCTTCATGAACTGTACTTTAGTCAGATGTTCACTGCACCAGTATTGAATACGTTTTGATCAACCCAATGACAGAACGACGCGTCATGATTCTTCTCTCTTTGTCGGGAAACATGCCTACAACATGAAGAAAGAAAGGAATATATTTAAAGAAGACAGCAGGAGGAGGAGTGCTGAGGGGGGGGGGGGGGGGGTGCATTTCGAAAAATACACCAAAACCTTTTCCCTTATGCATTACGAGGTCAGGTTTCAGAACAAAAAAAAGTAGCGAAGTATTTATTCACGTCATTACTTCCATGTGTGACGTAAATATTTAATGAATAATGCAAATGGTAGCGCAAGCAGATAGTTTTTCTTGAGCTATGCAAAGGGGTAACAGGACTGAAGACCACCACGAAGGTGTCATGTACATGAACCTCGAGTTCCTACGTGGTTTAGCCGCGTTTATAACTTGCTGTATTACATTAAAAGAAAACAAAACACGTGATAATTGAAAAAAAATAATGAAGACAGATTAAGGAGCACAGGTTTGTGCTGGGGGAACATGCTCAAGGCTTACCTTGCAGCGACTCCCGTCTGGCTCTTGAATTTCGCGAATAGGTGAATCGTTCAAAATGTGGGAACATTGTTTTCGCACTTTTCGCAGGTACTGTGGAGGATAGGAGTAAGTACAACAGTGTGACTACCTGTGTAAATTATGTCGATAAGAACTACGAAAATAATCGCTGAAATAAGTTTCAGCTAGAGCTATGACTCTGCCTAAAATGAAGGAGGCCGCGAACATGTCGGCGTATTTGCTGAAAATTCGCCAAAGGTTAGCCATGCACATTATCATGTACTTGCTTTAGAATTCGTTACGATGGTCTCGTTGACATCACTGGAAATCTACAAGGCATCAATTTTCGGATATGGTGTTCAATAACAGAAAGACGGCGAGTTAAAAAATTAAGGGTGGCAGAAAATCGCTAAAAAAATCATACCGGCTTGTCTGTGGCCGGTTTCACGAGTGATTTTCGCACGTCAAACTGTTCACGGAAATAGCAAAAGAACCTATTAATGAAAATCGGTCGCTATATCCGAACAGAGGATCATCTGTAAACTAAGCAAGGTCTGTCGGGGGCACCGGTAGTGTGGTGTCAGATCCTGCTCACGGTGCCATTGTCTACTACGTCTGGGAGTGCAAATTTCGTGCCTCAGTGTCAGGGAAAGAAGACCCGGAGGACTCCAGACTTTTTTGTGCCTCTCAAATGATTTGTGGCGAAAAGCGATAGTGCGCAAAAGAAAATATACTGCGCAAGAGCTGGAATATAAGATGCGGGAGGGCATTGCCCAGTGTGAGCGAACAGACACTTCTGAAGGACACCATGAGGGTTTTATGCGCATTAGTAATGAACCGTAACAAACCTCACCTACGCGTCTGACTCATTGCAGAGTGAGTACCGCGATGAATGCATTATAGATATCGCACAGCAAAGGGTATCAGTGTAGCGAATTGGATAAAATTTTTTCAGACATTTTCAGACATGTTTACCGAGATTATGCGATTGTGTGAGTGGTGTGAAGACAGCGCCACACGCGGTTATATAGCTATTTTAGGTCGCGTTGTTTTTGTTTCTAGAGAATGTATTCATTACGCGTGCTATACGTGGGCTTTACCAGGCCAGATCCTGGTCACAAGAGGTGAAATGCGCGTTCCAAATTCCACTGAGGGTGAGCCGAGATATTATACTGAAATTTGCTCTTGAAAACAAGCCGTAAAAATTTACCACGCGAAAATCTGCGGAAAATTATACAGCCTCAAATGATCAATAGGCGAGCCCCTCCAACACAAGCAGCCTGCGAAACAACTAGGCTAATAGGCATTGAAATATTTTGCGTTGGAAGGAGAGGACTGCGCTGTTGAGACAGAGAAGTGGCCGCATGTGGCTACCGTGATAATTCTAACGAGAAGAAAAAATAAAAAACTGTACAAAATAACCAACGCAGCGCTAACCTTCGTAGTGTGTTGCGACCGCTTTGATATGGCCATTTCCGGATAATGACACTTTTCAAGCGTCGCTTAAAGTATGTGCTAGTGTGATGCGTTTATTCTTCGCCGTCGAGATTCTTTACGACGAGCTAATATAGGCTGACTTAGAACATCAATGGCTTGTTTTCGTAGTAAAATTCGATAGCTGGGCCAATTATGGCTCTGTAGATGGTTGTGCGGTAGAGCAACATACTGCGGTGAATTGAGGTGATAAAAGTGGACAATTTCTTTGCGCGCCGCCTATTCAGAGGCCCTATGCTGGTGGTAATGACGAGCGTCCTCTGCTTGTGGTTTATTCTAAAATTTCGCTGACTGTCTCTGTAGCAATAAAAGCGCGCCAGCTGTAGCGATGGAAAGCAGGTTACTCATTGTCCAGGACAGCAATAATTACTTCCGGTATTGTTCGAAAAACCTTTTTCGGACGCCATGACAGGAAATAACGAAAAGAACTAGCGTTGGCAGTAGTTCTCGTCCTATTCCCGCTTTTTTTTTTCTTTAGAATATTGTGGCTTAATTTCCAGATATTGTCTTCCACGTTAGTGACCATTGACCGATCCGGGCCAGAGAAAATTTATTCTAGGATCACTTTATTGCTGGCTTTTGCCTAGGCTATCTTTTTGGTCCACCTTAATTAATCAAGATCTGTACTTAAATTCTGAAGCCAGCATAAAACTCCAATCAGCGTAAGGGTATTCCTCTTTTATTCGCGGTGCATGCGCTTTGTCTAAGCAAGTGAATGCAACATGCTTCTCAGCAGCATTTTCTTTGGGAGTGCAGATGCATGAGAGGACTGGATTATTGTGCTTTTTAACGCGTATTTTGAGCATGAGGCCTGAAGCATCATCGCTGTGGTGAGAGAGCTACAGATTTTAACTTAGTAAAACTTCTTTCAGAGTTTTCTGTGATGATCACCCTCAAGAAACGTCCACATGAACTGGCTGCAAAGCTCGAAAACACCACACCGTTAAGAAATACGATATGCATTTACGGACACTTTCTTTTACGTTCCCCCTATTTTTCCCTCTTTAACTAACGCATATTTCATGTGTGCAACCGTTGTGAGACAAGTGCACTTACAATTCTTCGTAACCTCGTCTTCTGCTCGGAATACCACCTTAGCTTGTCGAAATAAATCACCGTTAAGCCATGCACTCAGAAGTGCTTACCGTCCAGCCTGCGCCAAGGTCATCAACCTCGTTGTGCTTGCGTTTGTCCCTTCTTCCATAAACTGAAAAGAAGTGTGAGACATTGCATCGTGTTGAGTGAACTTTCAGGTCGCAGCATTGATTTGGTTATTATTTCTGAGCGAAATTCTCGATTAAACAGTTTGGTATTTTAACGTATCGTCTGTCTTTCAGGCCGAGTACAAAAGTTTTGTTAAACTGTGGGCGATAAGGTTCACAGCAATACGAACGAGGCGGGGAATTAATTAAAAAACAGGAAAACCATCAGCTTGGCAACTAGGTATAGCTTTTAAAGAAAGGCAGTCAGTCTATATAAATGAGCAAAACAAAAGATTCACTTGCGCAGGACAGAAGTGTCTCCCTTTTTCAATTAATTATAGCAAAAACATAATCGCTTCTTCAAGTACACAACTTTTTCTCAGATACAGATTGATCGCATCTCCAACGCGTGTAACTTTCACACGAAAAATAAATCAAAACAGGGCTTGTTCTGACGAAAGTCAAGAAAATTGCATTGCGAGATCGTAATGTTTATAATACTGTGCCTCAGGAATGTGCTGCCATGATAATGTCGGAAAAAAAGGTTCAGATAGAATATCTTATATTACCTCTCCTATTATTATCGTTCTGGCATTCTCACATCGAGTGACGAAGGTTAATCTAGTCTTCTCATATTTACCTCAAACAAATAAGAATTGCACAGCTACTACAAAGTAGTTTGTCCATTTCTCCATTTCCTTGTTTCAATCTAAAGACCCAAGAGGAGACGGCGCCAGGAATTTTTTTCTGAGTTGCAGCAAGTG
This sequence comes from Amblyomma americanum, assembly GCF_052857255.1. NCBI lineage: Eukaryota > Metazoa > Arthropoda > Arachnida > Ixodida > Ixodidae > Amblyomma > Amblyomma americanum. Next base: position 84,288,687 of record NC_135498.1, on the reverse strand, counting down.
TATTTGTCGCCGGATTATCGCAAATACTTTTAGAACAAATGCTCAAGCCACGTTCTTAGTCTCACAGATTAAGTAGGAGTCAGCAGAAGGCGCTTTTAATGAGCTGGCTTTCTTTCATACCGAAAGTGTTCGATTCCCACAGCATTCGCTGCGATTTGTCTGCGTGCTGCCTTCTGAGCATCGCGTCTATATTGCGGTATGACTGTGTTAAAATTTAAATGAATGCCATAACGGCTTTTTTAATTTTCTTGCGAGGAGCTGTTCTGTTGCCTTCATTTTTCAGTTTCAAAATAACAGATTTCATGGCCACCCCGGAACATTTTTTTTCTTTTCCATAGTCGTTTATTTTAAATCTGCCATTGTGATGGAAGCTGTAACTTTCATCCCCTTGTTTCATATAGGTGTAATACTGATGCGCGTTGCCTGCACCTTGTGTTGCTTATTAATTGTTAAGCTTTTTTGGATGTTGTTGAAGTCTTAAGTAATATTTAGGCTAAGTTAAAGGTAGCCGAAACTCTTCAAAATCACGGCTAGGTAAGATAGTTCTGGCAGTGAATCGCTCCAGGAGGAACATCTCAGGGAGCCTTAAGTCTAGAAATAGCGAATCCTCAGCGTCTTTATCTTGGCATTAAACTTCTGATTGATACGCGGTAAACTCCGAACAAAAGAGTGTTTGTGCTTCAAATATTTCCAGCTATATCTAATCACAGTTCATGGTAGTTGCGCGGGAACCAATGGTCAGCTCAACATTCCTGATGACGCTTTCATCATTAAGCGATTACAATACTGATGTCAAAGGTAAATCGCACAAAAAAATATGAAGTGAACAGCATTGTCTACACGATCGCAAAAATTTCATCAAGAATATTTGTGTCATACGCAAACGCACGCGTAGTATTAGACTTCCCGAAGGTTCAGTGATGACCCAATACTAATGGCAATAGTGAAGAATAAGGATCATCTGTAATGAAAAATAAACCTAAGCACGAGATAGTAATCTGTGCATGTTTTTTATGATTATAATTACAAAAGGTAGTTGCTTACACCATTTATGAAGACGTGACACCTGCGAAGATTTAAATTAACTGGTCTGCCGCTCGCACTCTACATCAGAAACGAATTCATATTTTGGGTAGGGGTACACAACCTTAGGTCGAATCTTAACAAGTACATGAAGCAGGAAGCCTAGAAATATAACCGTTCTTTGTTTTTGAAGATATTGAAAATTCAAGTAGCATTCATTTTAGACCTGAGTCAGTTTTATACAAGTTCTCTGTTTTACTCGAAACATACTGCCTGCCTGTGCCGTATTTACAGTTAAGATTATATTTGCCGACAGTTAAAGTGATCGATGCGCCTGGAAATCTCTTGAAATACATATTGATAACTATTTTGTATTGTTATGATAATTTTATGTATCTGTACCGTAGACGAAACGGTGATCTATTTCTATATTTTATAAATTCCATTCAAGCGCTTTTTAAGGTATGTTTCAAGGCTGTCTTAAGGAAAATGGCTTTGTCCACTAGTTTAACAACGCCGACGAGTAGTCCCATCTAAGAAAACCATACAAACAGAAAGAAGTACCTTTTCTGCAGTCAACCAATGCTACGAACAACGTAGCCAGAAGGAGGATCGCAAGCGAGAGCCGCATTTCCAATAGGGTGTGATGGACGTAGACACTGCCGTAGTCTGTAAAGAGACCTAACACTGCCTGCATGTATATAAGTCGGTTATCCGCTGATAGCAATCAATATTTTTTCGTGCTAATATCAGCATGTTATTGTGAAGGCAATGGAGTCGATAACAGAAATAAAGGTCGTTGTTCGTTCACGCACATTGAAGCTATATTCCAGAGATAAGAGACCTTATGTCCAAGAACGCCGGCAGCTTTGACGCCACTGTCTCCGCGCTCAAAGCAAAAAAAAAAACGGAATATCAGTTTAGTGTCTCATATGGCATTGACCTTCCTGACTCCCGGAATACGGAATGTGTTTGCTTCGCACTAGCCTTTCGTTCATATACCCTCCATCCTGCAGCCTTGGTTCAGTGATATGTGGGGAAGGCCGCCGTTGACGTCCGCAGTTTGGTCGTCATAATTATGGGCGCATTCTGTTGGTGGTGCGTTACATGCCGGTTGCAGGCTGCAAACCTACGGCTCGTTTTGTTTCATGAAATTATGCCTTAATTTCGGTTAAAGATAAGCTACATGAATCCTTCGCGTGCACAAGAGGCCTCTCCCATTTCGAATAGTTCAAAAACACCGAAAGAAATAAGTAGTGACGTAAGGTGTGCGAGGAAACACTATTATGAAAACCACTTCAAATGTTCAACCAGTTATGGTAACTATTGGAGGAAACTTCGTTTCTTTTTATATTGAAGAAATTATTGTAGCCAAGATTAATCATAATCTCCGTGAGTATATGGCTTCGAAGCTTACCGAGCCGTTTAATGAGCATGTAATACCTGTGCTACACGGGCGTTTCGAATGGCTTTCAAACGAATGTCATTCGACTCGACTGCCAAACCTGCGCTGCTACACGATGTTTTTCAACGGCATTCGGTTCACATGAAATTCGAGTCGATGGAGCTCCGCGGAGACATTCGAGATTTTGGAATGCCTTCGAGGCGCAAGCGCGACTACTCTCTACCGAAGCGTCTTCGCGCCATAGGTGGCAGCATAAGTTTTGAAGAGCAAATACGTTCGGTAAAGGATGAAATTCTAAATACTATTTATATACACTACACGGATCTTTTCCAGAAGTTTTGTTAGTAAGCAAATATTTACCACATACTCTGGAATCCATCGTAGGAAAGAAAGGCAGCCATTTTGGCCCGGTGCCTGTTTTTTCACTTTATGCTGTTGAATTTGCGGTGTTTTGACTTTTTATTTTGTGTGCATGTGCGTCTGTGCGTCTGTGTGTATATTTTAAGTGAGCTTTTTTTTTATTCAGGGAAGTTTATCGCACTTTTAGTTTTCTGCGACACACGCAGGAGATAGAGCCCAATGTAGCCAACAAACAGCACACAAAAATGGCGGGGCTATGGGCTTGGGCCTCTGTTAGAACAGAGGCGTTTAGTAATGATTAAGTAGTAAACTTTATTAGAAATGACATATTACTTTTAAAAGTAGCAATTTTATAGCGGACTGTAACTATACAAATTAATTGTTGCTGCTGTATTTGCTTAAAACAAATCTTGACGGCAGCAGCGCACCTGTAGCTTGGCGGGAGAATACTGAAGCTTTCGAGTGCTTTAGGGATAGTCATGTAGCACCGTGCGGGTCCGTCCAGTCCGAATGCCATTCGAAGTTTCGAATGCCGTTCGACTCGAATGTCATTTCAACGTACCCGTGTAGCACAGGTATTACTATTTAATCGCTCCCGCAGGTAAACCTCAGTAGTACTATTATTGATGACTGTCCATCAATTTTGTTTCTTCGGCCGACATGGGCAAAAGAAATCTTCGGGCTCTCTCAATTAAGCAACAGCTCTTCTCATGACTTTAATAGTGTATAGGTCCGTCAAGTTAAATAGCATGGTAATGATATAATCTCTGTTCGCTTGAAATACATTTGTAACTATTGTATTCAGCACTAGACGCCCGTGTGGTGTGCGATGTCAGTGTACGTTAAATAACCCCAGGGGCTCGACAATTTTCCGGAGCAATTTCTTACGGCGTCCCTCATAGTCGGAGCCAGAGTCTTGCAGAAATTCTCCGAGTTAGGCACGCTTAAACACGTCATTGGAGTATGCGATTTCGTCAAGGCAATCCCCCCCCCCCCTTTTACCTGCCCCACTACAACACCCCATCCCTCATCCTCTCTTACCGAGAGACGTGAGACCTTGCTAACCAGCCGCGCCCTGGAAGACCAGCTCGTCCTGATCTCCAGGGGCCAGGCGGCTAGGGAAGCATATGAATCCCGTGAAGATGCAACCACTTCCGTCGACGTCGTAATTAGCTCGGCTCAATAAAGTTGTTTCTCTCTCTCTCCCCTCATAGTCGGAGTCCCTTTGGGGCGTTAAACTCTCATAAACCAAAACCCATAAACTCTACCTTTCATGCAATTATGCAAATGTTTCACAAAAATGGTAGTAAGAGCGACGTAAATAAGCAAAGGCCTACCATGGTCGAGACAGGGGAGGCAGGTGGTTTCTTGACACTGAAATAGTGAACAAGGGAGGGGAAAGCCTCACGGTGCTTGCCAACGTTTCGACAAGGGGGCCTTTCTTCGTCTCGACAAAACGCTGATCACTGATGGGTTTTAAACAGGGTCTTCACTCCGAGCAGAGAGTCCCCGTTGAGACGGAGGAGAGCGTGAAATGAGACCGGTGTTAGGACGTGGGGAAGGCGAGGGGACAAGATTTAGCCCCCCATCCTAACACCCTGCCAACTTGTGGACTTGTCCTGTGTTTTCGTTTCTGTCTTTTTTGCGCTGTTTGTTCTAGTGGATCGTTACCAACTTCCCCAACTCAGTCTGTATCTATATCAAGGCATCTTCTTTGTTACTGGGCCTTCGACCTTGGAGTGAAGACTCTAAACCCCGCCGATGATGAACGCTATGCCTATACAAAGGGAAGTCCTCTTGTCGAAACGTTGGCAGGCGCTGTTTGCAAGCACTCTTTTTCAGTGTAGAGGCATATTAGTATTTTGCCTGAATTTACAAAACGTTTTGAAAAAATGATTTTAAACCGCATTCTTCAATTCAATGAATTCAGTATATTTACTAACTGCCTGCATAAAAATTAATGCTTCGATCAACAGGCGGCTGCGTTTTTATGGAGGAAAAACGGTAAGGCGCCCGTGTGCTGTGCGATGTCAGTGCACGTTAAAGATCCCCAGGTGGTCGAAATTATTCCGGAGCCCTCCACTACGGCACCTCTCACATCGTTTCTTCTTTCACTCCCTCCTTTATCCCTTCTCTTACGGCGCGGTTCAGCTGTCCAACGATATATGAGACAGATACTGCGCCTATCCTTTTCCCAAAAAACCAATTATAATTATATAATCAACAGATGTTGCCCTCTATATCATAAAAAGTATGTACACGTGCCCACAAATGTTTTCGGAACACAAAGTTTGGAACGGAGCTTAATTACTCGGCAGCCAAAGCATGCAGCCATGAAGTGAAGTGTGTACCTTGTAGTTCCCAGCGCTACCTGCACAATGCGCCCCTCAGTGCCGGGCTGCGCTTGTAGTAAGCGATGAAATTGGTGTTTTCGGCGTTCCGAAAACTTTTGGGGGAGCTGTGCTAGAACATTTTGAAAGGAAATATATCGCATCGTGTTTCGTCACATATTTCGAGAACGCCTTTAAAAAGAAAATCACGAAGTACTATTTAAGAATTTGGATAATTGGTTTATGGTTTATGGGAGTTTAACGTCCCAAAGCGACTCAGGCTATGAGAGACGCCGTAGAGAAGGGCCCTGGAAATTTCCACCACCTGGGATACGTTAAGATGCATTGAGATCGTAAAGTACACGGCCTCTAGAATTTCGCCTTCATCGAAACTCGACCGCCGCGGCTGTGATCGAACCCGCGTCTTTCGGGTCAGCAGCCGAGCGCCATAACCGCTGAACCACTGTGGCGGCTTATTAAGAATTCGGAGTTTTATAGTGTTCGGGGTCAGGCTCTCAACCTACTCAAGTCGTATTCGTAATGTCGTCATTGGTTTTGGGGGAAAGGAAATGGCGCAATATCTCTCTCGTATATCGTTGGACACCTGAACCGCGCCGTGTGGGAAGGGATAATGGAGGGAGTGAAAGAAGAAAGAAAGAAAGAGGTGCCCGTAGTGGAGGGCTCCGGAATAATTTCGACTACCTGGGGATCTTTAACGTGCACTGACATCGCACAGCACACGGGCGCCTTAGCGTTTTTCCTCCATAAAAACGCAGCCGCCGTGGTCGGGTGCGTTAACCAAATGTTCAAATAGAAAATGTCTGTTCCCACCACAACGACAAAATATGTTCACCAAATGGTAAATTATCAGTTACCGGCCATCCTAAATAAATTCGCGCATACCGACAAAAATATTTTCGGTCAAAACAATTTGACATTACCCAATTTCAAGTAACGATGCCTGACTGACACGTGTTATCAGCGCTATTAAATGAACACTAGATATAGCACACCGTTATTGCTGCTGGCAATATCAGGTTATTCAGGTCTTCTACGTCTCATATTATTCTTTATTTCCTTCTTTTCAGCGTGGAATGTGTGTAACACGAGATCCGCTGAACCTTGCGCCTGTAATCTGTTAAGGGGTTTAGAACTTAAGCAATCGCCCGCCGGTTTTATTTTCACCTCCTCCATCACCCTGTATTGATAGAAAAAATGCTATGGTTATTACTACTATTATAAACGAAAAGCAAAAATCATTTTTGCAAGCCGAAGAACTGCACCGGTCTTCATTAGCATTGTGTCCTACAAAAGAGCTTTTTCAACTCTGGCTTGCCGGTATAATGTATTGTTTAAATTTTCAATTGAAATACAGTAAACGAGCCTCGGTCGAAATGTTACTAGGGTAGCTTGAGGTAAGGTTATGAGTGAAGGTGGGCCTAATACAGAATGTATGGCGTACGATTTAATCTCCCATCCAAAGGTCACGGAATCCGTCGCGCGTAGTTCTTGAGCGTGGCGTAAATAAGTAGTTCGCTATCGTGGCAGATAACCTGGCTTTCTAGAAGCAGTACTCAGAAGGAGTAAGGGTCGGCTCCTCGAACGCCAGAGGAAGGAACGACATCGTTAAGGCACACAGTTTTTCGCACGAGAGATGGGACGAGTGACGTGTGATGTGTGATGTCGAGACCGGTTGACGGAAAATAAAAGAGGACTGCTATAGGGCAAATCGGGCTTTTGAGAGACAAGTGAACCCAAACTTATTGTTTTTTGTTGTGTCAGTCGGGAACATCGACTGAAAAACAGAGCCAATTTCAAATTTCAGAAGTAGCTGTGCTATTTTCCGCGGCTGCGGTGGCGATTAATAAACGAATGCGGGTAGGCAGTTATAAAAATTATTAGGCGCATCAATGTAGCCATCGCTTAATCAGCTTACTGCAACGGCTTTAAGATCCTGAAGCATGATTGAAGGGACAGAGCCATAGGAGGTCGATATAAGCAAAAAGGTTGTGCCTCATTCATCAGTAACCTCAAAATGTGGTTTGGATAAGCAAATAGTTACCACAGAAATTATCAGCAGAAAGTTTCTATCCTCTTCTAATTTTTTTTTCTCTACTCTTGTGCAGTTATCCTTTCTCACAGGTAGCCAACCAAGAAATTCTGGAGAAACGCATTTTTTAACCCAGAATTTGTTTATGAACGCAGCTGTTTTAAAAATAAAAGGACTGCATTATAACAGTAAACATATCCGTAGATTTTTCTTGGGATGCTCGTAATTTGTTTCTAATTATTCCCCAGAACGCAACGCATTGGCTTTGTATGGTGGACTAACTGGTCGATGCGAGCGCAGGGAAAACTTTAAAAGCAAGATTTTCCTACGCTTCGGAAAATAATGCGTTCTACTCTATATGATGGCAAAATCATTAAACATTATTCCACAGTCGCTTCACAATAATTGCCAAAAACGCTCCGCTCTGGTTAACTACGGCTGACTTAACAACTCGGTGTGAGCGCAGGACAAATTTTAAAAGATTTTGCTGCCCATCAGAACGTTAGACCTTTCCAATCAATATGTTCACTGAAGTATCTGACAACGTTCCGCATTTACGTCGCAATTAAATCCGATGTTCAAGAAAGCTGGACTTCTCAGTTTTTTTCCTGGAGAGTACTGTTCTTGTGCCTGTTATTTTCGATAACCTCCACGCCTCCATTAACATTGACGGTCAAGATTTTTTCTAAAATGAAGAAATTGCCAGCTATATCTTTTAAGGTAGGCACCTTTCCTCTTTCCTACCTGCTGTTTTACCTTGGCACTGACCATTCTCCACAGCTGCATTCCTTTGCCCTCTCCTAACCCTAACACTGAAGTGAGTGTTAACCTCTTAATAGAGGGCTGTTCGGTCACGCTCGAATGCCACATGTCCTATGCTGGAGAGGTCATGTGGCAGACACGCTTCGGTGGCTCTGTGGTTAGGGCGCGTGGCTATGAGCCAGAGTTACTAGGTCCGATCCTGGCCACGCTGGCTGCATTTTGATGGAGCCGAGACGCAAAGCCGCCCGTGTGCTGTGCGATGTCAGTGCACGTCGAAGATCCCCAAGTGGTAGAAATTATTCCGGAGCCCTCCACTATGACACCTCTTTCTTCCTTACTTCTTTCACTCCCTCCTTTATTCCTTTCCTAACGGCGCGGTTCCGGTGTCTACCGACATATGTGAGGAAATTACTACGCCATTTTTTTCCTCAAAGGCTAGTTTTTAAAGGAGCAGCTATTACAGAAGGGAGATGAATTCGTGCCATCGAGATCCATAGCTGAGAATTTCTCACTTGACATAAGGAAATATGTTACAAGTATATCCTAAGTTTAAGTGAGCACGGTAAAAGTGTTGTGACGCCAATTTTTTGAACAAGAAGACTTTTATTGAAGCAATTTTACTTCTACAACGAACTTCTTCGCCCTGATGCTAGCTTAAAACTAGGTAAGATTTGCGTACTGATTCGATAATTATCGATATGAAATATGTTAGTTTTTCGCTACAGCTTTAGGTTCTAGACCGAATACGGCTAAAGTTGTTTTCCATTTGTGATTTGAGTGCGCGACACCTCCCTCTTACAAAACAAAGCCGGAGGCGGCGTATGTGCTACTGTTAGGTGGAAGCGATCGTACCGTGCCATTCCGAAAAACGTGTACCCCCAAAAATAGGTGTTCGCGCTCAAAAGTACGGCTAAATGCAAAGACTTATCAAAGCCGGCGCTTTTTTTTCTGCAGAACATCGAGCACCATGAAAATTTAAGCAATGGGCACGCGTGGCTATCACAATGGGAGCCCGGATTGCCTGCGTGCTGCTGCCTCTGTGGCGAGGTCAATCCCTGAGGAAGCGCACACAATGAATTTCTCAGTCTCAATGGCAGGCTGTTTACAACCAATGTAGCACCTTCCCCAACCATATTACCGTACTGACAGCGTCTCTATCTGCAGAAATCCTCAATATAACAAGCAATGAAGGCCTGAACAACCGGGCATGAGCGTAGTTCGCTTCTCTGTGCTGCTACCCCTGTGCATATAGTGTACACAAAGCAGGCCAGAAGCCAGACGCCTGGGATCCGTTGCGCGGCGGCAGTACTGTACAGAGCTTCTATGCGTTATACCAGACTCCGAGCGCCCACGACACGCTTCAATATCACACCAAAAGTTCATTGCAGACTCTCCCGTCGACCAAGGGGCCCAGTCGCCGGGATACTATCAATGGTATGCCCATTCGAGGTAGCGGCACTGCGCCGACTCGTAAAAAGTAATCACGCGAGCCTGTTCTTGGCCGATCTAAATCAACGTGTAGGAGCCTGCAGCGCTGGCGTATCATGGCGGTATGCTTAAAAACAGGGTGTTCAGAAATGTTCACTACAAACTAGAATATCTTTGCCGCAGAGAATAAGTGATTGAAGGCATTGCAATTTTGTTGGCATTCTAAGGCAGCCGCGAATGGAGTAAGCTCTTAAGTTGTTAACGGATGACAGAATGTAGAGACTAGATCCGCACTGAAAAAAATGCACGGTGTTGAAGTGTGTGTACTATAAGAATGGGGGTTCGAAGGCTGCCGATGGTGGGTTGCGTAAAAGCCAAAATTTTTCTCAAAAAACGGCAGGTGCTGCAGGACCGCGTTTCATATTCGGCGCTATTTCGGCAAAGGACAAACCTAGTTGATAGGTGTTGCCTGCGAAGTAATAGCTGTCCTCGGCATACTTTTAATGAACTACTGTTCTTCAGGTGTCCATGCTCGGGATGAGCTAGGGGACTGCCCTGTTGTAAGGGTGCAAAGTAGGCAGAAAGAGGGATAGCTCGTTTATGGGCATGCTCACACAGCTGATATGTGGTAATCGGTTTATATGAAGTGCTGTCATCGGAGTATACCCAAAACCTCTTTAATCATCTGGTTTATCGCGGCGAGTCCAGTTTTGGCGATCACCGTGATGAGGCGCTCGCATCGCAGACAACCACCAATACGCGGAAATTGACGGGTAATGAAACTCACTCCGGACCTCATCACACTTCGCCCGCAGGAGGAGCTGGTAGTCTTGATTTTGCTTCAGCGGCTCATAGGAGGCTACGGGCAGAGATAGGTGGGGGTCAACCCGAATAAAAGAAGAGTTTTAATACCATGGGCGCAGGGTTTATATATTCTCTCAGGGTGCCGTGAGTGGAAGGCTTGGTTTTTAGTTGTAGGGCAGTAGTCATTGGAAGGACGGCAGGGGTTGATAGCTAAATACTACAGCTGTAGTAGACATCTATGAGGACGGTTACACCAGCCCCTTCATTGCACGCCGATAGGCTGGGGTGGGATTAAAATAAGATGAAGGAGTGGTGATGTTAGAGGATCTTCAAGTCGTGTATGTACACTGAACTCTCGTTCCGAGTATACAGGGCAATTAAGCGGCCACCATTCAGTCTGCGGAATGACGCTTTCAACTTCTTTCTTTTGTTAAAGTTCGTGCGTCGCACAGTAGTAATCACCGTACAAAGCTGCTAACTGCGAAGGTAACAGCTTGAAATGCTTTTATACAATATATAGAAAGACTGAGACGCGCCAGGTGATTGATAATGAATGGAGTTTTGCTTCAGCAGGGACAAAGTGGGACAGAAACACATTGAAATCAATTTCCCGTGGGCTATACTGAACGACCTAATCAATTAAAGAAGCATTTTATGTCCGGTAACTATAACGACAATCTTAATTATTGAGGGAGAATTAACAATACTTAATTCTGCAAATATGTCAATATGTTACCGGTTACAGTTCTACCAGAGTAGGACATTAGAAATCTTTGAGCTTCGGCTTGCAACCATGCATCCGTAACTGCGTTTTTTATTTCAAAAAACTTCCTTGCAGTGACGCCATACATTTTAATCAGTAATAACACGCAGCTGCGAAGGTACGAACATCATAAATAATATCAAAGCCTTATATTTAAAGCATTTCTTGTTGCATATCTGGTGTCGAGGCAGCGACAATAATGCTTGTTAAAAAAGACGATCGGTTGATAAGGGATGGGGCGAGCTTGGGGCTGCCGTTTCGAAGGACATACGTTGTGGTAGCACGACCAGTTGCTTACGGGAATGCGATAGAGGAACAGGCGATTCAGGTGGTCTATATGTGGTAGAGGACGATCATTTATAAATCAACTCAATCAGCCAAGGGATTCCGTTGTAATAGGGCTATGCGTTGTCGTAGCACGACCAGTGGTCGGCAGGTATGCGCTCGATGGCTCAGATGATGTACGCGGTCCATATGTGCTAAGTGGAAATCAGTTCTCAAGAGATGGTATGAGCTTGGGGTGAGCTGTTGGTGACAGGGCCATGCGTGGTGCTAGCAGGACCAGTACTTATAGGGTATGAGCTGGATGGCTCAGGTGTTTTAGGCGGGCCATATGTAGTAGTTGGACCATCAGTTATCAACGGATGGTATGAGCTTGTGTGCTGCCTTGTGTGCGATACGGCCATGCATCGCGGTAGCGCGATCAGCGGGTGGAGGGTGGAGGGTGTGGGCTGTATGGATCAAGTGTTGTAGGCGCTTCATATGTGATAGGTATACCATTATTTATCAAGTGGTGGTGTGAGGCAGGGGGCTGGCTTGTCGTGATAGCGTGCTGGTAGCACGACAAGCGGTTGGCCGGTGAGCGCTGGATTACTGAACTGCTGCAGGCGGACTATGTGTACTAGGTGACCAATCAGTTGACAAAGGGTCGTATGAGCTTGGAGGATTCTCTGTCTTGATAGACTCATGCGCAGAGGTAGCACGACCAGTTGTTTATGGCAATGCGGTGGATTGGTCAGGTGTGGTAGGTCGTCCATATGTGGTAGGTGGACCACCAGTTGTCAATGGATTTTCCGAGCTTGGGTGCTGCCTTGTCGTGATGGCACCGTATGTAGTAGTAGCACGACCAGTGGTTGGCGGGTATGCGCTGGATGACTCAGGTGCAGTAGGTAGTCCATACGTGGTACGTGGACGATCAGTTGTCAACGCATGATATGTACTTAGGTGCCGCCTTGCCGTGATAGGGCCGTATATGCTGGTAGCACGTCGAATGGTTGGCGGGTGTGCGCTGAATGGCACAGGAGTTGTAGACGGTCCATATGTGGTAGGTGGACCACCAGTTGTCAACGGATTGTACGAGCTTGGTTGCTGCCTTGTGGTGATAGCGCCGTATGTTGTAGTAGCACGACCAGGGGTTGGCGGGTATGCGCTGGATGACTCAGGTGTAGTAGGCAGTCCATACGTGGTATGTGGACTATCTGTTGTGAGCGCATATGTACTTAGATGCTCCATTGTCGTGACAGCGTCGTAAATGCTAGTAGGAGGACGAGTGGCCGCCGGGTATGGGCTGGATAGGTGAGTTGTAAGCGGTCCGTATGTAGAAGGTGGACCATCAGTTGTCAATGGATGGTACCTTGTCGTGATAGCATATGCGGTGGTAGTACGACCAGTGGTTGGCGTATATACGTTGGAAGGCTGAGGTGTTGTAGGCGGTCCGTATGTGGAAGGTGGAGCATCGGTTGTCAACCCATGGTACGATCTTGTGGGCTGCCTTGTCGTGATAGGTAGCACATATGTTGTATCAGCACGACCAGTAGTTGACGGATATGCGCTGGAAAGCTGAAGTGTTGTAGGCGGTCCATAAGTGGTAGGTGGAGCATGAGTTGTCCGCGGATGATGCGACATTGGGGGTTGCCTGGTCGTGATAGGTACACATGTGGTATCAGCCCGACCAGTGGTCGCCAGATATGTGCTAGAAGGCGGAGACGTTGCAGGCGGCACATATGTGACAGGTGGAGCATTAGTTGTCAACGGACGGTATGAGCTTGGTGGCTGCCTTGTTGTGATAGGAGCATGTGTGGTAGTAGCATGGCCAGTGGTCGTCGGATATATGCTGGAAGGTGGAGTTGTTGCAGGCGATCCATATGTGGCAGGTGGAGCATCAGTTGTCAACGAATGGGACGTGATTGGGGGCTGACCCCTCGTGTTAGGGCTATATGTTGTAGTAGCACGACCAATGGTTGCCGGATTTCCACTGGATGATTCAGGCAGGTACGTGCTTGTTGGCGAGGGATTTTCCAGCTCGGTTCTTTTCTTGATTTCGGTGGCGAAGTCGTTCAGGTGTGTGGTTGCGGCTAATATTGCTTCGTCGATCTTAGCCAGCGTTTTCAGGTCTCTACCTCTTGTGCAGACACCCTTGTAACATTTTCCTCGTTTTACACCTGGAACCTGCGAATAAAATGGTCATTTTGAAAAATATTTTAATAGTTTTGTGCACTTCTCCTCTTGTGTGACATTATTTGCAGAATCACTCATCAAATTTCCTAATTCTGTAAACGAATGCGGCAAGAGTGTAAACATTATTTTATATTATGTTCATTTTTTAAACAGGAAAACATAAAGAAGAGATATTTGCTTGTGAATGTAACAGAAGAAGTAATATTTAGCCTCAGTTTGATGGGAGAAGTTGTTGCTTTTGGTGTAGGCATGGGACGTTCTGTGAATCCTAAAATGAACTTTTATTGCTAAAACATTGTTTGTCCACCGAAGTGCTCTGCTCCTTTTTGTACATTTCCACTCATTTATTGCTGAATTGTTTGAGCAAAATTGATTTATGAAATGCACACCTAAGCCTCTTTTTCTGCGGTAATGATTGTAGGGTTTGCGAGCGCTTTTAGGATTCCTTAGGGTATTGCGTTACTAATATGGCCTGTATCTTTCACGCCACATTCGACCGCGTTTCTCATCAGTTGACTTACTGTCTAATTAAAAAAGATACAATTTCACCGTTTTAGTACTGACACCCACAAAAGGCAAATGAGTAAATATCTGAAGAGAATCATCACCATAGTCAGCTTCACTACGCCCACTGCAGGACGAAGGCCGCACACATGTCGCTGCAATTACCACTGTACTTTGTCAGCTGCAGTCAGCGTTATCCTGGAAACTTCATAATCTCATCCGCCCATATAACTTTCTACCGCCCCCTGCTACGTAGTCCGCTCTTGAAATACACTGCGTTATCCTTAAGGTCCAACGATTACCTGGCCTTCGCATTACATGCCCTGGCCAGCTTATTTCTTCCTCTTGATTTCAGCTAGGATATCATTAACCCCCGTTTGTTTCCTCATCCACTCTGGCCGCTTACAGTCTCTTAACGTTACACCTGTTATTCTTCTTTCCATAGCTCGCTGCGTTTTTCTTAACTTAAACTGAACCGTTTTCTTCAGCCTCCACGTTTCTGCCCCATAGGTGAGTACCGCTAAGGTATAGCTGCTATATTCTTTCTCTCGAGGGATACTGGTAAACTCTAATGTTTTTTTTTGTTTTCTTGAACAATAATAAAGGAGAGGTTGGTGCGTCATAGAGGCTCCGGCTACTCCTTTTCACCAAACCATAGAAACCATTTGGTCCGACGATATACAGTTCAACATAGCACGAACACAGACAGCCATTCATGACCTCAGAGAATCCGCCATATGAGTTCTACCCCATTCTTATTCTTCTAGTTTTTTCCCTCTCATGATCTGAATAAGCGCTAAGTATCGGCCGTAAGTTGAAGACAATAAAGGACAATATCTCTCCTTTATCTCTGAGAGACAACAGTACCTCGTATTCTTTCAATGGTACGTTGTAGACGTCAAGAACATTTAAAAGGGTCGCAAACTCAGCGATTTCATTCCGAAACTGCGCTTTGCGCACAAAATTTCGTAAAACCTGGTTATTCGCTAGCCACTTGCTTGACATGATTGAAAAGAGGAAAAAACACGCAGGATACTGGTAAACTGTTGCAATCAGAGTGAGAGCTCCTCAGAAAGCAAAATAAAGAGAGGCGAGTCAAAAAAGAGCATCGCAGCAGTGAAGATGACCTACTGATGCAGTTGAGCGAGCAGGAGTTAGACTACTGCAACAAAGATTTGCGGAAGATATTCGTCAGCATAGAAGTAACGTTGTGGTAATGCTAAAAAGAGCGTTACACTTAAATAAACATATAGACAGATCAACACTTGCCTCTCTGCATTTTCACATTGTTCACCATAGAAGATGCTAGGTTTTCTACGTGAGCATGAATTTCCGTTCTGCAATAAATTATCTACGTACAAAGCAATATACCCTTGTTTCATATTCTAGAAAGCGTAAGATTTTGACGGATAGGCAGAAATAAACATGACAGAAATCTGAATAGCGACTCTCGTCCCCAGGCCCATTCCCTGCAAGTTATTGGTGGTCATTCTGCAAGAAAGTTTATGAATTTATTGAACTGCCTTGTAAAAAATATGCGAGGTCATTTTAAAACATTGGTACAGACTACATTAAATCTGCATTATTGTGTTCTCAAGGCAATTTTAACACGACAGCATTAAGGAGCTCGTGTCGCAGAAAAGCCAGTGTCGTCGGCGTCGGCCGTGAGCGAAAAATCTCCCCGTGAGCGGAAAATCGTCCTCCTCGCACTCCTCCTCCTCCACGCAATGTACGCCACTGGCCCAAAAGAAGGTGGCGCGCGACGGCAGCGCCTCCTAGTGTTCCTGTATATTCTCCCGTATATGCTCTCTGCGGGAGCATATACACGAACACTAGCGCCTCCCGCTCGTCTCGTTCGGGCGCACTGGACCGTGCGGGCACGCAGGAATCACACGGTCAGCGGCGAACAACGCAGCGCACATCCAAAGCGCGTTCACCACGAAGCCTGCGGCTTGCTGCCCGTTCGTTCGGCGCGGAAGCTATGCTGGCGTTATTGGCATCGGGTATGTCAAGAAGGATGTGCCGACGAACTACGATTGACATTTGAGTCCCGCGCGTTTCGGCAAGGCGCCTGGCAGCGCTTCTACGTGGTTTGCCGCTCCGCGCGTCCGTTTCACTGTACGTAGCAGAACGATTTGTCTAACGGGCAAGGCGTCGCGCTGAACGGGCGATTGCGTTCCGTGGACTCCGTGGCA
Source organism: Amblyomma americanum (assembly GCF_052857255.1). Lineage (NCBI taxonomy): Eukaryota > Metazoa > Arthropoda > Arachnida > Ixodida > Ixodidae > Amblyomma > Amblyomma americanum. The sequence continues at coordinate 84,272,606 of NC_135498.1, read as the reverse complement.
GTGCTGCAACACGCTTTCGCTTTCCACTTTTAAAGGTGAATCTTAAGCGTCCTCCAATTTTTTCCTCGTTCTTTGTGGTCTTTGTTAGAGATGAAAGAATGTAGTTTTTGACACCGGTTAGTGTAAAAACTTTGACACCACAGTTGAATGAACCTAAAATTCTAGCATGTATAAAGCCAAAGATGAAAGCTACACTCTAGCTAAACTAAACCCTACAAAAACTTACCTTGCATCGGCTGCCATCCGGCTCATGCATTTTACGGTCTTGTGAATCGGGCGAAATGTAGGAGCATTCCTTCCATTTTTCAAGCCTCTCCTTAAAAAGAAAAAATGACAAAAGGACAGCTATTTCAAGACTTAATTATGTATACACAACCAAAAAAAAAACTTTTGCGCTATTAAAAACGTGCTAGGCTCGATACCTGTATTTTAAACCATTTAGGTGGATTGGAACTATCCTTCATCTCACAGCGTTCTCAATGGCAACATTTTGTTATGTTTCGCTGAGAGTGCACAAGAGAGAGAACAGTAAAATTGCACTAGAGGCTCGCAAACATTCTCCACTGCCTGAGAGCCAGATCTGTACCAGCAGGTCATGGGAGCAGATCATCTAACCTTCTATAACGTTCTGTAACCTTGCCTCATGCTAAGGCTGTGGGCGAAACATATCAGATTAAAGCAGGCTTGTAATAGGATCATGCTGATGTGCAGCAGACTCTCGGTATATTCGAACACCGATACATGACGAAGGCAAGATACGTTAGCGCTGCTGTCGTCGGCTAGGTACGACTGAGGGCAGAAGTTTGGGTGACACCTGAGGCTGAGTGAATATTCGAAATACGGGAATATCCACTCGAATACCCATGTTTTCCATTCGCGCAACGAGTCGAATAATGCATATCGAAAAATATTCTCAGCTAATCGAAAATGATGCTAAGCGTCAGAATAGTTTATGAAAAAGATACTCAAACTTTAGATCGAGAAAAGCGTAGTTTTTTGAACGGCTATTTAAGGCGAAAGCTCACTCCGACCTCGCACAGCGTGCTGCCACGACTATTCAACGCGTTCAGCGCAGCGCCGCGGTTCATTCGTGTGGCAGATTTTATATGGCTCTAACATAATCAAGAAATTCGATAATTGGCGACCGGAAAAGGTTCAGCCAGGCCCAGAAAACCCTGCCTTCTTGCCTGATATCAGAGGTCATGGCTCATAAGTCTTGGCAGTCTCATCAACTGGCGCTAGTTTTTCGCCGTCATCGTCAGTACACAAGGTAATTTTTCGAAGCGCATGACACGGAGGTCACCGAGTTAATATACTGATTTTGTGTGGCATGCCTTATAGGTGAGATCACAGTTGCCTTTTACTACAGCTACAGCTTGAGGGAAAGGTTGAGTTTGGCTAGCTGGTATATGTTCACTGTAAAACAGCGCAAAAAAACGTGGGGCCAGAGAAATGAAGAAACGGGACAAGCGGTGACATGCAACTGAAACCTTTATTCGCTAAAACCTTCCTAAATATAGAGGAACACTCAAAGGCATGAATAGTTATTATACAAATAAACTATGTCAGCACAATATCAAAGGAACAAAAACCACCCAGACATGCACGCTGCCTGCAAGCATTCTCAATGAAAGGAATCTCGCTGGCGCTTAGAAAAAGCGATGCTCTGCTGATGCACTTTTGGTCCTTTGGCATATGGAAAGCCTCAGCCATTTTCCGCGTTGTATGATTCTTTTAGGTGTAAAGTACACGTGCCTGCTGAAACAATGCTGTGCGCTTCTTTTACATCACCTCACACCCTAGACAATGCTTCACCTGATAAGATAGGCCATTTTCATTCTTTAAGCTGTTCATACGTTCTTGTAAGCGCTTGTTCAGTGAAGGGTGTGGCGCCTCTCGCAGCGATAACTTATTTCCCTGCAGCAGAGGTGTAGTGTATACATTCAAGCCGGCACGAATTTGGTCCACGGAGCTTGACAGGACTATGGAAGCAATTCCTGCCAATTTTTGTTGATATCTTTTTGCAATTTTACTGCCTATCATATAGAAGAAATAAACAATTTCGTGACTGCTAAACTGGGAGTATAATGTATAGATCTTTTCAGCCAACATTATTCAAAGCTGTGACTTTGGTGGTAACAATCGCGTTTCTCAGGTTTGTTTCATTTTATGCTTATCTGTAATTTTCACACTTACCAGAGCGAGGAACGTACGTGAAGTGTAGGGAAAAAAGCACTACCAGTATATTGAGACCCAGAATTCACAGCTGAAAAATCTCAGTCGAAGTTAAAATAGTGCACTTGTGGAAACATCTTGTTCTCACAATAGCTATATTTAATTCATTGCTTTTTGTTTGCTCGTATGCGCTTCGTTTTCTGCACAGGTATCCGCTCTTTTACTGAAAAGTGATATTCCGCGTATTTGGAAGAATTATATATGCTTCCTTCAGTGCCTATTACTTGCACTAGGTCTTGGAGTACTAGAGTGGTACTAAGTATCAGCTAAAATATCACCAACGCACTTGAAACTATTCTTCCACAGCATTCTTTCGCACCACATATAAACATCCAATCATTTATTTTGCTATCAGCTTTCTTTCTTGAACGCTATGATCAAACTTAACTACGAAACATAGTTGAGTGAAATCGTCAATGTGTTTGCAGTGACTTCGGGGCCGCCGCGGTGGCTGAGTGGTTATGGTGCTTGGCTGCTGGCCCGAAAGACGCGGGTTCGATCCCGGCCGCGGCGGTCGAATTTCGGTGGAGGCGAATTTCTAGAGGCCCGTGTGCGATATGATGTCAGTGCACGTTAAAGAACCCCTGGTGGTCGAAATTTACGGAGCCCTTCACTACGGCGTCTCTCATAGCCTGAGTCGCATTGGGACGTTAAACCCCCATGAACCATGTTTGCAATGATTTCCTCTATAAGTTTAGCAACTACCTTCGTAGTAATCATACCTCGCATCATCAAGACGCATGGCCAGTAAGCGCCTATCTGCACTATTTTTGCCTCGCACTTCTTTACCTGTTCATCCCTTGCCTTATCATGCAGTTCATGTGCTCTGTCATAGCGCCCCTTCTATTTCTTCCTGTCCAGCAGTCCTATTCACTTTCCAAATTTTAATATCTGCTGTGTATTTCACGTAGCATTTTGTTACACTGTCTGAAACACTTACCCTGATGCCTGAACGGTGATCGTCTCGCCCTTTGTCCTTGCGTCTGCCCAGCCTTCCGGAACCTAGAATGCACAGTGAATTTTTGCACCGTATTCATAGCATGCTAATCTGCATTGCTTAACGCGCTTCAATTTAGGGTTTTCACAGCTGCTGTCAATCCGTTTTCCACAACAGCTGTCAACAGCTCCTATGATGGGCGATTCAATTATATCCTATTCGCGTATTGGATCGGAAGCACTTGTTGTCGTCAAGGCGCTTACTTATTTTTTTTAGTTTCATTCTCATGGAACGAAATTTCAGGTTGATTATATTTGTAGGAATACCAAGAAATGGTAAATTGTTACTGTGCACTATAACTGTGCTTTGCATCGGGGACACGCTACAAAGAAAATAAAAATGTTGAAACTGCCATACACAAAACTTTCTGGTTAAAGACCCTATCGTTCTGGCTCCGGCAACGTCAGTGATAGCTGCCGAGAGTTGGTTATTTGCGTACTTGAGTAAAATCATCCACAAGCAGATAAATTCGGCTCGGGAAATCTATCTGACCCGGCAAGAAACTGAGCCATTTAGTGTTTTACAGCGAAGTCGTATACCTTTACCGTCCAAGGAAATTTACGTGTCGTCATAAACAATTTCATGTCGTGGTAAGCAAAAAACGCCAGGCTAAAAATTGTACGCAAACAGCACATCTCCTTTGAAATATGGCATACAGCATACAGCTCAATACTAGTTTAGAGAAAAAACAAAAAAAAGAAAAAAGAAGGAAGAAAAACCACAAAACAAGCACCAAAACCACGTGATGGATGATAAGCTGCGTTTGAACAATGGGAGCACTGTCCGGTGCGTTCCGGTAAACATTAGGTTTGTAGCTGCTTCGAAAGGGGTCAACGTCATTCGAAGCCCTCGTGGGAAGTGCTGACCGCAAAATCTATGATAACGGCGCCTGCAAACAATGCGAAACACGTTCCTTCTCCCCGCGTGTGTTTCCCGGTAATGGTTACGGTTGCGTAAGCTACTCCGAGTGGAAAAGTACCCAACAGCATACAAATCACTTAGTGACGTCTCCACGCTGTCATATATAAGAGGGAGACTTATAAGTGCAACTTATAAGTATATCTCACTTGACTCTGGTTTCAGAATTTGGAGAGCCACGTGTGTGAATTTTCAAGTGACGTCGCAATGGGTAATTGGGTGTCGTTTTACAGCTTCGCTGTCCAACCACCTTCGCAGCGTGGACTGGTGCCACAAATGTTTTTGGTTATTTTCAGCAAGAAATGCCAGTCCTTAGGCCGTCAGGCCGGCTGGAGACATTAAAGCAGGAGAAGAAATTCTCAGTTGCGGGTTTTTTCGCAACGACCTGCCAAGTTTTGACATTACCGGTCAGGCTTCATTCGACAAAGAGGGCAATTTAAACCACCTCAGTTCACTGCAAATATTCTGCCCGAGTCTATATACGTCGCCTGTTGGAAAAGAATGTTTTATACCCCTGTTAAACGGCATTCCTCGAAGGCCTTTCCTGCAAATGCATATCTTTTCACCAAAAGAGCGGAAGCTCAAAGGAGCCGCGACGCAGCTACACGGTGCAGCCCAAAGGTGGAACTGCCGTTGAGGCTTCGCACCCGGTGCTGCGCAAGAGGCGGCTGAAATGGGTGTCTTAAAATTAAAGAGGGGTATTCTGTTCATTCTTTAGGCTGAGACAATTATTTATTTTAATTGCTTTTTTAAAAGAACTAGAATATATGCGCTCATCAGCAACAGCAGATTTTGTGTATTGCCTTGGCCACCAGGCGCACTCGGTGTTGCTGCAACAATTTTTGCTGTCTTGAAATCTGGGCATAAAATATAAACACCCGTAAAAAAGCCAAGCCATACACACCTTTTGTATTTTTTTAAAGATGTTTTCAGACGTTGTTAACTTCAACTAATGTTTTTTAATTGCTTTTACTTTTTGACGTTGCACGCCATTGCGATCGCAGGTTCACGAAGGCCGCGCCTTTGGGCTACAAAGGTCTCGGACGGGCGCCTTCGCCTTCAAGGCCCTTAGCGGCAAAGACACAACATTTGTGCCGTGTAGGTGCACTCCTTACGCCTTTGAATATAGAAACCCGATTCTCAAAGACTTTTGAGGTGACCGTGTGACAGGGGTATTAGAGCTAAACGACGACGGCCGTGATGCTGTTTGCGACGTCGGCCAGGGCACCCACCCAGATTCTTGTTAAAAAAAATGAGCGTAATCAACATTAGAAAAACGTTATATGGATCTCTGTAGTGTTTCTCAAGTTACGATATAGCCGGGAGATTTTTAAAGAGCCAACCGGTCATAGTGCCCTAATAATTCACCTATATTACCTTTGAACACTGTGCGAGTGATCTAAGCCGCTTCTCTAACGCCTCGGCCTAGAAACAAATCATGCTGCAAAAAACTGCCTGAAGTTCTGGAAGGTCGTTCCAACGCAAGCTCTTTTCTTTCTATTCCTAAAACAAAATATGCCGATATAGTACTTCATTGTTAACAAGAATTTATATTTCAAGAGGCTTGCAATGTGAAGGAGTCGAAGATAACGCCATGATATTATGACGACAGACTAAAGCGATGAACGGCATATCTGTGCGCTGACACTGAACTTGTACTCCAGTCTTGTATTCTTCAAAGCACAGGAAATTGGGAGAAATATAGCTTAGACAACTTGTAAAAAAAAGTGCCTTGCTTCTGCAAGCTGCCACTACCTACAATCATTATATTATAAAAAAGAAAAGCTAAAATTCACTATCTACTGCACGAATTTTCATAATGTCATTAGGAAAGTACCATTGTTTACAGTCATAAGAAGCAGTCATACTTTCGTTGTGCCATAAATTGTTTCACAGTCCGGAAAATATTTCGAGACAAATTTAATTTACTCAAAACTGGTGCTTGCATTAAAATCCCAGTTTATTGCCACTAGCGAAACATCAAGCATGGCGAAGCCTGATCACATTAACGGTCTAAGAGAGAACAGAGTGGATCTGCTTCTCGAAGTCGCTACATGATACCATTCTTTCTGACATCTTTTTCTCATTAAAGAATTAAGGTTTCTGCTCATTTCTTTTATTCAAGGCTGAATAAAATCTCAGCTTTACTATAAAAAGAAAAAGTCGTAAGCTGCCATCGTAAGCTAGAATTTGTATAGAACGTTAGTTCAGGTTTTCCACATCAAGAACAAAGGATGCGCTTACTCACAGAAGGAACAAAGCCTCACATGCTGGACTGTCTTTCGCAGTGCAAATAGTCAGGGAGAGAATTTAGCAATAGTTTAACCTTTACATAAACACTTTCTCTGACAACGGTAATTTCCCATGTAGAAAACTCTTTTTTTTTTCAGATTCACGTTAACATATTTCCCGCAGGTGATATTCTTATAAATCTCTTTTTAGTAGAGAATGCTTCACCATTTGTCTTTCGTTGCGGATATGCCTAGTTTAATACACGTAGTGCTTCCCAGACGCGGCCAATTCTTCTTCAATGCTTTTCTGTTTCACATGCACTCTTTGCTACTTCAAGTGCCTTGTTACCAGGTTGTACAAGCGCCCCAGTCTAATCGCGGCGACGAGTAGGTAACAGCTGTAAGACAACCGCAGAGAAAACATTACCTCTTCTGGCGTTAACCAAGGCAACGAAAAGGCTTGCCAAAACGAGAGTCACCAAAGAGAGGCGCATTTCCAACCAGCTGCGCTGAAGGGGGACAGCATCCAACAATCACTTAGGAGAGAGAACAGCGGTTGGGGGCATATAAGTGGCTTGCTCACTGTGAGCAATGCATATTTGCTAAAGCCAGCATCAGCGTGTTGACAATTATGACAATGGAATCGATAGCAGCAGTAAAGGTAGTTGTCGCCGACTGTGCGTGATAGCTCTTTCTAGGCGATAACAAAAAATCTGTGGAAGTTTGCCGGTAGATTTGGCGGCAGCAATGCGGCGTTCAGTCCAAAAAAAGATGAGATAGCAGTCGAGCACTTAATAACACATTGCCTTCTGTTGCTTATACGCCGCATGTTCAATGCGGTTTCCGCGCAAGAGCGGCAGAGTCATTCCTCTGATAAGTTCGAAAACAACTATATTGGTCACATTTCCTGCACGGAATAATATGTTGGGGATTTCCTGTGTCATCCTGGATATTTATGGCAACACTGCTTTACTAACTTGTTGCGTTCTTGTACTTCTGATTTTGTACAGGACGATAACTTCACGAAAATAAATCTCCAAAAACTCAAGAAAAAAAAATCCTGCCACTGATATGACTACACTATCTATCGCTATAGCCCGTGTTTTTACGAATGAAGATTAGAAGTCCTTTCTCATGAGCACTTTTCTCTTCCGGAACTGGCTTTGTGCGCTCGCTTGGTCACAGCAAGCAATGGTGACAGATATGGCGTGGTTTTGAAAGCATTAGTTTCGAAATGAAATTTTAAACAGCCATTCCGTTATCAGATATAACTTTAAAATGTTTTTCCAGTAACACGGAACAAGATGCACATTTAGATATCTGCCTTAGTGAGGCGTATCTAAATACCTCTCTATCTTTGACGACAGCGCGGTCCTTGCCAAAAAATGCGCTTTACTCAAATCAGTTTGATCCCGAGTTTCAGTTCGTGAAAGTTGCTCCTATCCTTCCATCAAAGCGAAAAGACGAAAGGAGCCGAAAATTGAAGCTCGACTTATATTCAGGGAGCAACACGTTGAGATTAGCTACTTAATGTTTGTTACCAGGTGCTTGTAAAAACTGGTAAAGGTGTTTGCGGCAGCACGACGACTTTACCTTTAAAGCTTTCCACGCCTGACAACTTGGATAAATTAATATGTGTTAGCTGGTTGTACGAACAAAAAATGTAGCCGCGGCTTTGAGGAAAACCCTAAGTGTAGGAATGAGTAACGAGGTTAATTTCCTCGCAAGCATCGTGGCAATACATTTTTCTTTAAAACCTTAACAGTGTACAGTGCTTATAACATCAATTCGTTAATCGTTGTAGAAATCAGGTTTGACATAAATGATTTGAATTTCATCTATATTTTCCTAACAAAAATTATCCCTGATGCACTGTGTTCTCGAACATTTAAAAATATACCTTTGTAGATTGTGTACATATAGCTTTTTTTCTGTTTTTCCTACATTTGTCTTAAACCTTGCTCCGCCCTCAATGTTTGCAACGGGTGCCGTGCCGCGTCGAGGGATTGCGCCATGGCTCCACACGAGACGTTGCATTCACGCGCATGTGTTATACTGCATGGTTGAATTTTGCCGAAACCGCGCCTTGCCTTGCAGCAAAGTTCAGTCTCTAGAATGTACGTGCTACGCCTGCACCGGAATGCACTTCATGCTTCCGGCTACTTTCGACCACGACAAAGGGTGCATTTTTGTAAAGAGCAACTTAAACTTCAGAACTATTTTTGTGTGTTGAGGAATGCCTTCGCTCACATACGTTGGCGCGATTATCAGTGGATGCACAATTCAACTATGCCGGACTTTTGAAAAAAGATTGTGAAGAATCCACGCAAGAGGGAGGGGTTTCTTGAGAATGAAGCAATGAAGGTCCTCCGTGCACACCATCCATGTATGAGAACCCAGACCTTACGGTGACACTTAACATATCAAAAGCTAATTTGACAAAGCGAACAAGCAAGACAACGATGGCGAATTGTGACCACAATTTAATTAACTGGGCATGTCGCAACACGGATTTGAGAGCAACATGAGGTGCAGGATCAGAAGAACTGCCAATTAAGCAAACCTGCTGCTGATAGATTACTGCTACAGTTCCAACCCCTATCGACGCTTTCTAATGATAGAAACCAACACACGCCACAAAACAGCACGAACGCTTCGCCAGAAATGGCTTCTTAAATATTTTTGAAGGTATTTAAATGCTGGAATTAACTGCCATTTAAAATTTCTGAACGAGCAAAAAGAGCACCCAGGTCTTAATTTAGAACACTTGTCTTAAAGCGAGAGCGCTAATGCTTCCGTTGTGCAGAAAGTCGGGCGTCGTCGTCGGCGTTGCGAGCGATAAATTGACTTTTTTTTCAGTGTTGTATTGTTTAAAATTGCGCAAAATCTGCGACCTTGACTCGCATATAGAAACAAGTTATCTACCCATTATGTTTAAAGTTTCTCTAAGACATTTAGTAGAATATAATTCTACAGAAAAAATACAGTATTGTATTATAGTGAGTTAAATATAATATTAGATGCATCATAGAGACCGCATGTCAATAATCTACCGTTATTAGATATTGCCATTTAAAAAGAGGGAGGCTTACGAATATGCCTTCGAACTGGGTGGGTATGGTTGCATTTAGGGCAGCACTATGACCGAATTTCCAATTTTTTTTGGGTGCTTGGCTTAGCTTATTCTCTCCTGGTTTATTACGTTGAAACATTTATCAGTTACCTAGTTCTCGTTCTCTCCCCAGTTATCACTAAATAATTGTCTCTCCTTACTCTGCTGTGCTCATGTTAATTTTACGTTTTTTGTGGTTGGTGTTTGTTTATATATTAGGTTATGAGTATTTTATACTAATTCTATGACACCACTGACTCCGACCAGATTATATATTCATTTTAAGGAGCCATTTTTTCAAATATACGCCGCAACACCCTAATATATTTTCGTGCGCAACATTGAATTCCAATTTTAGTGGCTGAAATCTCAACTTTGTCAACTTTCTCAACTTTTCTGTAAAGCTAGTAGTCATTGAGCACAAAGGCGTCACCACATTGCCTACATGTGAGCAAATTATCTACATTTCTCCGATAAAGGCTTTACTGCTGCATTTTGGAGTACCACAAGCTCAAAGGCAACTCTAAAATATCACTAGCCTTTGGTCTAAGCATAAATAATGGCGTAATGCTTAGATAGAATTCTGTGATAGCTGGAAGTATTTTAAAAACGCCATTCTAAGCAAAATTTATACTGAAATACAACAGGAGTAACGCAAAATTCAGACTCGCATGAGTGAGGCAAGCTGTACGAATAAGTAAACCTATTGATCTTTTCACTTACTAACGACGCCTACTAACGGAAACATGCTTTCCCTCTGTTTTAAGATTATGCGATTGTGCTAACTTAAATACAAAAACATGCAATTAGGTCGAAGTTACATTGGATGCCGTTACACTTTTAATTGTGAGTGCCTACTGAAATGAACTTTGTAAGATTAGGGAAATGTGGCCATTATTAGCAATATGATTTTGGAGCATAAGCAATGTAATTGAATTCTTTAGTGTGCCTTTTGAATCATTCCGCACTAGAAGCCTTTCACAGCAATTTTAAATAAAATTGGTTGTGATAGGTTTTTGTAAGCACCGATCAAATTCTATCATATTTTTGCGATCTTGCGAAACTAATTCCAAGTATTTTGTGTCGATACGCTTGTTCATCGCGCATAAAATTCAATTGAAAACAAGTCATGGCGCCTGGATTTCCATCCTTATCTGAACACTCCTAAAAAATTTTGTGCATAAAAATACATTAATCTCTAAAGGCTCGCCATAAGTTGCCGCCCGCCTGACTGATAACCTTTCTGCATGCCCTAAAATGCCCCCTGATGGTGTGTTTCCACACTCGGATCTGGTCCCTTCAATGACCTTAAATTTTCTCAAGAGAAAGCCTTTGCCAGGTCGGTTTGGAAACTGCTATGCCGTACAAACCTACTTTTTGTGTGGAGTCGCTCATGTCAATAGCGATATGGTCTGCTGCCACACATCGTCCGTACTGCCTATTTTATCAAATACCACGAGACATGGAAATACGAAGCACCACGTCCTTTCCACAAGATGCATATTGGTTGGAGCTGTGCTTTGAGCACGTGTGCAATGTTTGCACGCACCCTTCAGTATTTAATCTGTCTGTTCGGAGGGATATTATCGCAGTCATCCGGGACTTTTACACTTAACGTGACAGGATGTATTGGTGTTTAGTTGTGGAGTACTTCTTTTATCTTACGTACACTTATATGCAGGGTGTTTCCACTAAGACTTTGCATAATTAAAAAAAAAGATAGTCGTCTTGAATTAGAAGAGCACTTTTTTCGGCATAGCATTGTCGGCGGTGTAGCACATTAGAATACAGCTAAGATATGCTAACAAGCAGGCAGGTTAACTAACTTTGAAGGGTAAACTTTTCAATTATTACTGTTAGGCTCACTAATTATTAAGAGGCGTGTAGCCTAGCGTATTTAATATTTATATCAGTTTTAGAATTTCTAAAGCGTGGTTACCATCGGCGCTGGAGCCCGACAAAATTTTGCTACCTCGCGCCAGAATACACGCGCTTGCGAGAAGCCTGCAGACAAAGCAACTTCTCCAGTGCACGTAACTCAAAAAAATAGCCAAAGTTTGTTGGGCCACTGCGCCGATGGTAACCGCATTTTCGCAATTTTAAAACTAATATCAATGTTACTTAAGCCTTGGTTCACGCCTCTCAATAATAAAGGAGCCGAACAGTAGTAGTTAAAAACAAACCATTTAATATTTGTTAACCAACCTGATAATTAGCACGTCTTAGCTGTATTCTGATGTAATACAGCGCTGAAAATGCTATCCTGAAAGAAAAGCGCTCTTCTAACCCCCAAAAAAACACCGTTTTAAAAAATTCTGTGGCGTCTTAGGTGAAACATCCTGTATGAAAGCGTCACCGGCACCCTTTCTGTTGGCGCTCAATTATCTCGTATCTCCTCAACTAAACGGTGTTTATCTTGTAATGATGTCGTAAGGCATCCGGTAGTAGCTCTCTTCGTCTCCAATTTGTCCCATTTTTCTCATAATCTTAATTTAATGCTCAGAGTGCTGTCAACATGTTTCGTACTCATCCTGCTATACCAAAATTTCTTCGCCACTGTTTGGTTGAGCACCTTTGACAACAGTCAACAATATTGCAGTGAGCACTTATTCAGCTTGCGATTGGCTTGTCTGCCTCCTGATAGACGCGAATATATTGCAGTACAGTTTATGAGCAGTGATGCATGTGAAGTGGTGCTGGTGTCTAATATCTCGGTTGAGAGGTCGGTGATTATATGTACGCTTTATGACAGATTTTGCCGAGCTGCATTGGAATTTGAAGAGCCACCAATTGGCTTGTTGTCCGCAAGGTGATGAAGAAAGTATATTCGGTGCCGCAAAATTCAACTGACATAAAGGAAGCAGCTCCTTCAAGGCGGTTCTGCGCGCTAGGAGAGTGACTGTGCTTTGGCGTAATGTTGTTAATACTATACGCACTTTCCTGTTGGATATTTTCGATGACATCTTTGAACGATATATTTAGCAATACCAAACATGGGTATGTTTTGTATTGCACTGAAACATGACATCGGCAGCTCGGTATAAAAAGAGGTGAGCTCTAGCGCAAAAAAGACAGCGTTACGATCTGTAATAACTCAAGTCTAAAAAAAATTCGAGGACGCTTAAGGTTCGCCCTTAAGAGTGCAACGCTGCAGCGTATTGCAGCGCTGCCAAGAAGTACACGGGACGCCATCATCTTGCCTGTTGGACAAACCGCTCGGAGTCTTTAGGGGGCCTCTGGAAACAACATAGACTCTGCTCCACACTAGCACTCGTAGACGGCTGTGGTTCCATCACACCTGTTTACAAGCGAACGACGCTACTATACTAGCGGGTAGCTTTTTGTGGCTATGCAGTCGAAGCTACGAGGGAGAGGCGCAAGGCTTTCACAAGCATGTTCTTATCATGCTCTCACGAGGGAGGGAGGGGGCGTTTAAGCTGGCAGCGTGCGCCCGTAGCTTCAGCAGCATAGCCACAAAAAGCTGTCCGCGAGTATACGACGCAGAAGGTCGCCTACCTTCGCGCCATCTGCCGGGCCCGCATCGTGCATGGCGAAGGGAGGTTGCAGTGGCTGCAACACGGTGGCGCTATGAATGCACGCCATGCACGGGTGGAAATCTCTCTGATACACATGTTACTCGCTTAATTTCGACATCTGTAAATTACATGCTCATAATTACTCATGTACGCCTCAGCTCAGATCTCGAAGATACGTTTCTACGAAACCCGCGCATTCACTAGACACACCTGACATTCAAACGTCGAGCGACCGTGGCCCAGTGCTCGACGTTTGAACATGAATGAGCATTCGAAATGAGCCGTCGTGGTGGAGTGACGTTCAGTAGTGCCTGTGACAAAGTTCGGCATGATTTGTTGTTTGCGGTCTTAGATCATGCAAATATTGTAGATGGTTTGCTTAGAGGCATAAGACTGCTATAAAGGAGTCCTATGGAAAGCTAATTGTTAACGAAGAGCTAACAAAAACTATTCCATTGAAATTATCTGTTCACCAAGGCTGTCCATTATCGGAATTATCGCCTTGTTTGCCCTATATCTTGAAGCCTTTTGCCTCAGTATTATTAACTGCTCACCTATTCGTGGCTTTTCTCTGGCGCAATGTGATATTATGACTTTAGCCTTTGCAGATGATGCCGCCCTTTTTTGTTCTGACAAACTAGTGTGCTTGAGCCATTCAATTTGACTGAACAGTTTTGTGCGCTATCAGGTGCGGCTCTTAATCTTGATAAATCAAAGGATTTTCGGTTAGGCCATTGGGGTACAACGCCAAGTCATTATGATGGCATAAGCGGGGACTGTGGGACCCTTCAGTACCTAGGGGTTCCCCTTCACCAATTTCGCAACAGTGCAGCCTACTGGAATTCACAGATAGTCTCCATGAGGCGACAAAGCCAGGCTTGGATGGGTAGGGAACTGTCAGTGTTTGCTTGGGCTCAAGTCTGCAACATTTTTTATTTGCAAAACTTGCCTATGTGCTGCAGGTTCTCCACTGCGCGAGGACTAAAGTGCAGGTGATGTACAGAATATTTGCTACATTCATATGACGTTCCCAAAGGAAACTCACTCGTCGCGATAACCTATTTCTTTCTCTAGAGTCTGGTAGAATTGGCCCTCGTCACTAAATCGTGCATCAGCTTCTTTCACGTTTTTTTTCTCTTTCAAATCGTCAAACCACCATTTTTTAGTAGGTGCACTTATTAGGCATGTCAGTGCTCATTTGCCTTTCCTATTCGCACCGACTGGACACACTCGTGAGGGGCCTTTATGGAAATTCCTTAAGAAAGTTGCTGATACCTTCAATTTGCTCAATGTGCGCTTTTCTTTAGACTACCTGTATAGCCTCTCGAGAAGGCAGCTGACTCTGGCACTAAAGTAGCATTTGTTCCCTGTGCCATTGTATCGGCAACCTTTTGTGGAGTTCCTTGACATATGTGTTTTAAAACATGTTAGGCGAATGTGCATTTCTTCTGCTTCAAAAAACATTCTTCTTTAAACTGCACACATCTACGTTGCCTGTGAAGGCTGGCTAAGGAGATGCTTGCGCCATGGTCGGTGAACTGGCGCCTGTGCAGCACACCATAGACAATCAATAATTGTTATATTCTGTGCATTGATGCTGTGTTCTTCTGCGATATATTACAACGAACAACTAAGAAGGACTTATACATCACATCCTACAGTATCCGTTTTTTCCTGTGGAGGAAAGCCCTGTTGTGCCATATGATCTATTTATGCTGCTGGGACTATTTAGTTTCTGGAAGAGCCGCATGATGGACGGCCAGACCGAATCACCACGGACGTCTAAACCTTTGTTTCGTGAACAATGCTCTTTCGTGCGGGGAGTACATTCTGCCCTGCAAGAGCCGCCTAGCTGGCTCTCCTATCTGGATTCACGTGTGTGCCTCCCAGACTTTTGATGTTTTGGAAGGAGGGGTCATGCTGGGGTAAGGTGGCCTGGTGTTTTGTGGCGTAAGCATGTTTAGACTTCTTTTCGACACTATTTCCATGCAATAAAGAAAAAAAAAGGGCCGTCGTGGCGGAGTGGAAGAGCCCGCGTCTCAAATTCGAAAGGCCCTTGTTAGATTCCTGGCTCAAAGACCAGTTTTTTTTTCATTAATTACATGTGCGTGTCCTCTGATTTTTACGCTCCACCTGAATATTTCCGACACGCGGTGCCGACAACAATTACTACAACGCCTACGGTTTTTCGACTGAACGACCTGTGTACGCTGTCGCGTAGAACTTTTACACCAACCCCAAAGTAATTATAAACTGTTGCAGAATGTTCTGCGGCCAAACGTTTTGTTACATGTCTGCATAGTTTGAGCGTTCTTGCAAATATTTTAAAACAGGTTGTGCATATTTGACTGGCAATAGAGTGGAAGCTAACAGGAGGAGATAATTGGGGTGCGGCCGCTTATCGGATGGTGAGGTTGAAATATTCTTTATATTGAACCGAAGTGCAACCATACAATGTACCAAATACACCAAACCGTACGATCGAAAGTACGAAAGTTAGAGAGAAACCCTCGATTGTTTGGCTTCACCGCTGCCACTTCCAATCTAATCATCACCATAGTAGACACCATTCGGAGGGGAGAACAGGTCTGTACAGATGTTTAAAAAGTACACGGAACGATCATAAAACGTGATGCTAGGTTGATGTGTTACCAGTAGGATTTACTGTTGATGATTGTACCTCACCTAAGGTCAAAAGCGTATATGTAGCAAATTTCTTCATTTTTATATTTTGTGCGAATTAACTGGTTTTTAGGGGAATTGTTTTTAGCACTGCATCTCTAAAATAAAATATTACGTTGCAAGATATGTAATTTTGTAGATAGACATGAACTTTTTATTTTTGTATAATTGCAAGTGAACATGTCACTCCTCACATGTCACACCCCATCACTATAAGGGCCTCACGGCCAACAGTATTTGCACATGATAACAATAATAATAAAATCTTCAACTCCTTTACCTGAACGAATGCTTTAAATTGGTGGGTGAAGGTGGGATGCGGTGTTGCTTCAAGCAATTAAGCCTTGTTTACGGTTGAAATAGGTGGGCGGCTGTTGGTGGCGATGCTGGAAGGCGAATTTGGGTGCGTGGGTGGCACTTCTGCAGGATGGAAGCTTCACCCACTGCTGCTTCACAGGGACAGCGTCGGCATTGCCACCAAGTGATACTGTCACTAATATCTAACTAAAAGTGGCCGCAGGAGGTCCAGAAATTGACAGTAGAAGAAAGGTAAATCGACAGTACTTATGATGCATTTGAAAAACAAAGAATCGCTTGATATTAGTCACAAATCACGTGCAGTCCATCCGAATAGATTAGCAGCGTATAAGATTTAAAATCAAACTAATTATCATACCTTTGCCGAGGTGCAGCTATAAATCAAGTTGCTCGTTTGGACCAGGCTTATGGTGGCTGTTTTCTTTAATGTTCGCTGCTTTTTGCGGCCGTAATTTCTTTATGATTTTTCGTATAGCAGTCTAAAGATCCCTTTGCATCCATATAGTATAGTGGAACCTTCATAATTTGGAATCGAACAGTACCAAAGATTTCCATGAATTAGGCAGTTTTCGCAACAGGCCGAGACCTATCAGGCGCTTATAAGTGCTGGAGTCGTTGGCGGATTGAAATCTTCAGTTAAAATAAGCCGGAAGGTAGATTTAGGCGCAAGGTCATTGCATAACCTTTTTTGCAGACGACTTCAGTGTAACGGTTTTTCTAGTTGCTGCTGTATTTGCACAGCATTTCAGCATTGGTTTCAAAATTAGATCTCTGTAACATAAACGCGATTCCGAGTGTGCATCATTGTGGAAAGTTCTTCTAATGTATTAGATGACGCCCACAGGATTTGTCGTCATAAGTACGT
The DNA here is from genome assembly GCF_052857255.1 of Amblyomma americanum. Classification (NCBI taxonomy): domain Eukaryota; kingdom Metazoa; phylum Arthropoda; class Arachnida; order Ixodida; family Ixodidae; genus Amblyomma; species Amblyomma americanum. The sequence goes on along the minus strand of NC_135498.1, from coordinate 84,255,712 downwards.
GAAAGATGAAAAAGATGTGTAACCACGTAAACAGCACCCTGTTCTCTTACATACATTCGCGCTTGCACAAGGTGCGCAATTAGTAGCGATTCATTTCTTTTTCATTTCATTTGGTCATAGGCTATTGATTGCCGCTTCAAGTGTCTTAGGCTGTGGGCGTTAATGTAATGGTCGTCATGGAAGCAACATGACGGTAACGCCGTCAAAATGCGTAACTCGCCCCGCACCTGTGCTACATTGGAGGAGCGGCACCGGCTGACGAATGACTAAACACGGTAAAGCTTATGGCATGACCGACGCGTTTGCCGGTGCTAATTGCCTCTCGGCTAAGAATCTGCGCGCTGGCTGTGCGAACAAACGGTAGAACAAAGCGCCTGTGACATCCTAGCGAAACAACTTGCGATGAGGAAGCCCATGTTAGTAAGTCTGGATTAACGACCCGACCAGCTGATGTGAATGGAAAGTGAATCGCTTAGAAAATACGGACCCTAATGCCTCATTGAAATCTGTTTACCTGATCCTGTTTTCATGCCTATACTGTTGCGAATGAGATAGGGGTGCCGCAATAACACGTGAGGTCCAGCTATTGTGGCAGTTTGGTCGCTTTGCAATAACGGCGAAAAGCATGACTCTAGTCTCACATGAGAGTTGCGTACTCATAACTTGTTTGTAAGTGCTCGTGGTTAGAAACATTTGGAAAGGAGTGCACGTGAGGAGTATTTACCGAGAAAAAATAGCACACCGTTCGTATAACAGTGAATGCAATAATGACCTGTTTTTCACTCTTTCATCATTGCGAGTTCGTTGGCCCGTGCATATCGGCTGGTATTTTTAAGCCGACAAGGAATACTCTGGCATTGTGTTGATAAAGCCCCATGCACGCATACTACACTGACTATGTTGACGTGTTTGTGACTAAAGTAGAACTGGTCCCGCTGCATATGAGCGCAATGGATATATAATCGATTGCTAAAACTGCTCAAAGGGATGAGCTCACCCAGTCGTGCCAATTAAGCTGGCTCCAGTATAACAAACAAATAAGAGAACTAAACACTGCAGATAAAAGCACTTCCGTTTTGTTGTTTAATATCCGTATGTGAAAATAACATTCAGCGCACAAATATTTTTCACTGTGTTCGGTGACGTTGTGGGCACTCCGAGGAAGGAATGAGGAAATTACTTTCCTGATCTGAAAGCAACAACTTGCCTATGATTATTTTGAGACTGCCATCGCCCAATCGAGTCCTGGGTTGGACCTAGGACACTAGTGAAATCATTGCTCTCGATTGTTTCCTTCACATCTTTCCTACACACGTCAACATAACATTTTCGAACGTGCAGATATCTTTGAGCAGAAACGACACAATTTCTAAGCAAAGCTCTTGTGTAGAGCGAGTAGAAAAGTATGTTCTTGCAAGTGGGTTCAATCTGGGCCTGATCCATGTAGGCCATTGCGGCTGATTTTTCTGGCTTATCTCGGCCCGAATTGGGAGTTTCTAGATGGTTGCTTCATCGGCGCTATGCCGAGCTATGCAGGGACCCTATTCGGATGCGATCAACATATTTCCGCCTCGGGAGAATGTTGTGAGTTCAGAAGGGGCAAGCGAAATTTTGGTTTCCCTACACGCTACCAAAACGCATCGGGCGCTGGTAGTAGAGAGGCTGTCTGAGACGGGCGCCCTACATTATGCGTAACAATACGACTGAGCCAATGTAGAAAGCTCATCCTCTCTCGGGGCATCAATTTTCACGTTCTGCTCGCACTCATCATTGTGAGGTGATATAGGGGGGGGGGGGGGGGGGGGGGGCTATTTCTCCTTTCCATATGCTGTTGTGTTGGCGCCCTTTCTTCGGTTTAAGCGTGCAAATTTCTCGCAATAGCGCATGCAATCATGCACTAGAAACGCTCTGCACATCTGTGCCCTTTGAGGTCCGTCATTGCTAAGGTATGAAAATTTCACTCAACTCTGTATAGAACTCACTGCGATCCCCTGAAGCGAAAAATGCGTGGCACGTCCAACGCCATCGCACTGGCGATGTACGTTCTATTTTATTACGAGCCATCCCAAATAATTCTATCTCAAGTACATTCCGGAAACAATCCCACATCATGGGAGCATTTAAACATCGCAATCTTATCATTCGTTACTTTAATCACGTCTACTATACTCCGAAGAACGCGCACAGAAAAAAAAAAGTGCTTGATCTGTGCTTCCTGGTTAAGCGCATTATTCAGCGAAAGCTGATTGGCGCTAGCGACCTAGAGGTCTTTAGTGACAGGCCTATTTATACGTTTCACATATGAGTCCGCCCGGATGGTCTTCCGTTTCTTCGCGTTCCCGACGCATTTCACGGACTCCAGGGCCTGCATGCTCGATGCAAGTCGCCCAATTCTCAGTGTCGTCTTATTCGCAGTGCAAATTCTCAATTCATTTCGAGGAAAGGAAAGGCGAAAAACTGGCTTCCTGGGTTGATGGACACGTCAATCTCACTGCGAGGTAGGTGACGGCGTGTACACCTAAAAGAATGCCTTAGGCATAACGCTTAACATGCTACAGGGCGGCGAATCTACTTCAATCATTGCTTCTAAAAAAATGAAATGTGCAAAGCTATTCCAGCATTTGCAACAACAAAGATGTTACCTAAACTCTCGCCGTGGCGGCTACGTGTTCACAGCACTCGGCTAGTGAGGTGGATTAGCTGAGTTTGGAGCCCGACCACGGCGGCCCCGTTTAGATGAAGGCGAAAAGGAACAGGCGCCCGTGTTCTGTACGATATCAGTGTCCATAAGAGATCCCCAACTGTTTGAAATTATTACGAAGCCCTCCACTCAGACACCGCTCTCTCTTTCCTCTTTCGCTGCTGGCTTCCACCTTCCTTTACGGCGCGGTTGTGATGTCCAACGAGATACGTGAGACAGGTACTGCGCCTTTCCCTTTCTGATAACCGATCATAATTTTATGGTTCCGTAGATAATAAAGATTATTCAGTTTTTTTCGTAACTATTCGACTTCTTTTCAGTGGTTTTGAACGGTATACACTTTGTATTGAATTAATAAAATCAAGAGCCCTAAAAAGTAGGAGTGGCACAAGCATAAACAAAATTCAATTCGGAATGCGCAGACATTGAATTTTGCTCAAAAACAAACGTGTGATCCGCAAATAAATTTCCGCGAGCATTGGATACACACGTTAGACATGCTTTCAAATAGATTCTAGTGTAATATTGGACACTATTGTCGTGTGCCTTGGGGCGCTTCGTTCTACACAAGATACACGCCTCAGCTTTCAGGGACATTTTTCCATGGTGCAAGTAAGTTCCAACCCAGTACCACATAATATGGCACTTCACATCACACAACATAGAACCTCACATAACAAATCCAAATAGAGATCAGTGGGAGGCACTGCCGGCAAGCTCAAACCTAGATGACCAGATTCTCCTCGTCAGAAGAGCAAACAGGCTTGCAGAAGCTAGCGCAGACCTGAAATATGTCCCCGTTCTTCGAAAAGCCTCCGATGAGGCTAGCTCAATTACTAAAAATTAAATAAAGTTTATCCGCTCACTAACTCACTCGTTTTCTCAAATCTTTAACTGCACGTTGATAAATATCCAAAAGTCTACAGCTATCCTTTATCTTATATTACTCCCAATTAGAGCGGGAAAAACACTGGGGCGAGAATATCCCCTCTCATATGTGGCTTTGGCTATTGCAAGATAATGGAACACAGTTGCCACTGGAACGGAATTTATGTAATGAGTGCTCATAGGACAAAAATAGCACCATTTTCCTGACCGGTTATGTAGTATTTTTGCGAAGCAATGCGGATAATTATCTGTCAAAAAGTGCAAGCCCCCCCCCCTACCCCCGCCCCTCCCCCCTCCCTCCAAGAGAGAGCGGCCACGTCCGAACGAATAGGACTCAAAAGGGCACAAGAATTAGACTTGACAGGATGCACAGTTCAGGTATATACAAGGCAAAAGAGGGTCCTGGTGGATTCGGGAGAGCAAAAATGTCTGGGAAGTAGTCCGGGTCGAAGATCCGGGTGGGCCAGACGGCGGCACAATCATGTCTCTGGCGGGTGACCACGGCAGAAGTGCGGAAGTCGAGCAATTTCCACGAGGCAGTAGGGTTGAGATCTGAGAAGTCTGATGTGAGAAAATGCAGAGCCGAAAGGTACACTGCTCGCACAGAAAGCGTCACTTTCGGAGGTGGCCCTGGAAAAAAACTACTGCTTGATGGCGAAGGGTGTGGGTGGCAGAGGAGGTTGGCAGAATCGCTGTAGATCGTTGTCCTGTGTGAGAGGCCACGGCGAAATGGGCTAGACTGAGCGGGTCTGAGGGGTTTGAGAAGACGGGACACACTGTCGAAGTGTGTGGACTTGCAACCGACTGGAGTGCGGCAAACTGCGCGACTACGGCCTCTGGAGGCTCGCTGGCTTCTAAGAGGCGCGGATGAGTTGGCTCATATACTGGCGCAGGAGTGGTCGCGACAGGAAGCGGCACTGCGGAACAAGTGCCTGCAGGGGGACACAGGACCTCTGCTCGCAAGGTGCTGCGAGAGGTCAGGGCAGCAGGTGGGGTAGGGTCGATGGTTGCCGGAGGTCTGTCGATGGATGGTGTGCTGGTGGCCGTTGGGCCACTCAGGGAAGTCGAATAAAGTTCAGCTTTGTGAGTGGTGTAGGAAGAAGCCTCATAAGGGTCGAAAAGGGCTTTCGAGGGCGGCACATCGTAGTAACGGAGGACCGCTTCTCACAGCTGGTCGTACGGGCATTCGCCTGGTGTTGCACTGCGAAGCCGGTCCAGGCAGCCAGGTGGCGGCAGTATCGCTTTTAAGAGAGCGTAGCGTTGGCCCTGGGAGGAATGTTGTTGATGAAGAAACGAGCCTCGACTTGTGTGTCGCCTTAGGAGCTGTACGCTTTGTTATAGCCACGTTCCGCTTTATGTTCTTGGATGTTTTCTATATCTCTTTTAGCCTTCTATTAATTGCTTCATTTTTCACACCCTAGTTGTACGCATGTCTCTAAGTTCGCATTTAATTCAATTAACTCTCATGCGTCATCTACCGGCCGCCGTATCCAAGCCAATTTTATTGTCTTAAGCAGAAGCACAGGGGTTTGTGCCACTTGATCTGAATGCAGGTTAAATAGGGCAGAAGCTGTAAATAAACAGGGACGCAGAGAGGGTACACACGAGAGAAGACGAGCGCTGCATTTTCAATTAAAATTTTAGTGTAAAAACTAGATCTCAAGCAGTGTCTGATGAGTGCCACGTGGATATTAATCCCTGTTTTTCAGTGATGCCATTTCATTGCATTACAGAAGAAGTTACAGTGTGCTGAACCCATTTAGGGTGTACTTCGTGATATAAAACGCAGAGATAATCTTTCCTTAGATCTGTCTTTTCCGCGCCCCAAAAGATCGATTTCCAAATGATGGTTTGCATTTGCACTCTCGGTAATAAACGGCAAAACTTCTGCCTTCCGAAAATTAGCACTCTAGAAGCATATTTATGCTGCAAGACACAGAAGCCAAACTTACTTTTTAAAGTTATAACGCCAGAAAAGAGGAGCTGGCTGCATGTAGTAATACCCCTGTCACACGGCATTCCTCTAAAGCCTTTCCAGCAAAGGCACCTTTTTCCACCAAAGGAGTGAAAGCTTAAAGGAGCAGCGTCGCTGCTACACGGTGCAGCCCAAAGGTGAAACAGTCATTGAGGCTTAGCACCCGCTGCTGTGCTCGAGCCGACTGGAGTGAGTGTTTTAAAATTAAAGTGGGGAATTCTGTTCATTCATTGAGTTCATACAATTTTTTTTATCCTAATTGCTTCCATAAAAGAGCTGCGACAGCTGCTCTCATCAGCAGCAGCAGGTTTTGTGTATTGCCTTGGCCACCAGGGGCACTTGATGTTGCTGCAACACTCTACAGTCTTAAAATCTGGGCATAAAATATTGATTCGAGGAAGTGGCCTCCCGCGTGAGAGGACGAACGAAGAAGAAGAAGAGGCTCCTTGTTGGTGTTGGTGCTCCCTGCTGGGAACTCTTTATTCTAACCCCAAAACTTGTAAATAAATGCAAATAGCATTTCCCCGTAACATCCTTGGTGGAGGTGCGGGGTTAGTCGGAACTACGTAGCGGACGATAGCTACCACGGCCGACAATGACGGAAGTATTTCCCCAAGATTCGGCAGCATCGGTGTCCTCCGTCATTATCACTCACCGTCGTGATCCTAGACTCTTCTCTGGCGACGATGACGCCGACGTCTAGACTTGGCTACGCAGGAATGAACGGTGCAGCGCTAACAACCGCTGGGACAAAACTTTCATGCTGGCGAACATAGATTTCTATGGGCAAGGCGTTCAAGTGGTATAATGCCAACGAAGAGACACTGACCAGTTGGGCTGACTGCAAGCAGAAGCTTATCGACTTTTTCGGCAAGCCACTAGGCCGGCAGCTTTCCGCTAAAAGAGATCTTGCCAGTCGCGCCCAGTCATCTACGGAGTCCTACGTCTCATATATTCAAGATGTGTTGTCTCTGTGCTACACAGTGGATACAAAGATGAGCGAGGCGGACAAAGTCGGACATGTGCTCAAGGGCATCGCAGACGATGCCTTCAATCTGCTCATCTAGAAAAACTGCGACAAGGTTGCCGACATCATAAAAGAATGCCGCCGCTTCGAGGACGCCAAAAGCCGACGGATCACCCAGTATATTGCACGCCAGTCCAACACGGCTGCGTATGTTACGACGAAGTGGTAGTGGAAGAGGAAAAGGCCTCTCGCGTGAGAGGACGAACGAATCAGAAGAAGAAGAGGCTCCTTGTTCGTGTTGGTGTTCCCTGCTAGGAACTCTTTATTCTAACCCCCCAACTCTTGTAAATAAATGTAAATAGTTTTTTCCCCGTAACAATATAAATACCCGTACAAAAAGCAAAGCCAGACACACCTTTCGTATTTTAAAAGATGTTTTCAAACATTGTTGGCTGCATTTATTTTTTTTATTTCTCTTACTTTTTGACGTTGGTTGAGATTCTCGAAGGCCGCGCCATTGGGCTGCAAAGGTCTCTGACGGGCGCCTTCGCTACCAACGCCCTTAGTGGCAAAGGCGCAATATTTGCGCCGTGTAGCTGCACTCCTTACGCGTTTGAATATAGAGACCCGATTCTGAAAGGCCTTTGCGGTGCCCGTGTGACAGGGATATAAGAGGCAGTCCCAAAGCTGTCGCGAGCCTCTTCCTTCCTTTCTATCTTTCTTCCTTTCTTTCTTTGTTTCTTTCTTTCCATCTTTTTCTATTTCTTTCGTTCTTTCTTTCCTTCTTTCTTTCTCTCCCTCTTTCCTTCTTTCTTTCTATCTTTATTCCTTCCTTCCTTTCTTCCTTCTTTTATTTCCTTTCTTTTCTTCCTCTCTCGCCTCCTTTCCTTCTTTCTTTGTTTGTTTCTTTGTTTCTTCCTTCGTTCCTTCTTTCCTTTATTTCCTTCTTCCTTCCTTCCTTCCTCCCTTCCTTTCTTTCTTTCCTTCTTTTTCTCTTTCTTTTTCTCTTTCGGTCTTTCTTTCCTTCTTTCTTTTTTCCTTCTTTTCTGCCTTCCTTGCGTTCTTTCTTTCTTCCTTTCTTTCCTTCTTTTCTTTCTTTCTTACTTTCTTCATTGATTGTCATTACAAATAATGGAGTAGGCCGAGATAAAAGCTGCTAGTAGGCAGCTTGAGAGGGCCTCGACCCCCTTTACTCGTAGCAGCAGGGAAAACAGCATATGCAGAATACTATGACACTTTCACAAGCAAGTTCCTCGTCCAAATATTGATGAGTTGAATATGCAAACAATAAACATGACATCTAAACAGGCTGCCTTTCCAAATGCAAAATAAAAATGCAAACGTATACAAGCGATAATGACGAGAAAGAATGAATAAATTTATACAGTCATTCTTAAGCATAGAAACGTAGGAAAGCCTTAAATCCTGAAGGGTTCATATTGCAATTACCAATGCCTGTTTAAATTATGGACTATAATAACCTCGGCAAATTGTTCTGAAGCATTTGAAGACTTAAGACTCATTCCTCGTTCGAAGCTAGCTTCACATTGTAGATGAGCATAAAAAAGGACTCGGCACGAGTACCTCTGCCACTTTCACAACCTATATTGGCGTAGATATTAGTACTACTCCATAACCAAACAAAGAATAGTTTAAAGCTTTTACCCTTGGTCATTGAAAAGACGGAATAAGTGCATTTTCAACACTGTTCGAGCGAGAGCCACAACAGTTCTTTCGCCCTTTCAGAGTTTCATCTTCAATCAGCAGTCATCGACTTCAACACTATAACACAAAATTGTTGGAAATTTTCACAGGGCCTTTTGATACGCAAGTTCTTTCGCACATTTTAATTCTTGCGTTGACAACATTCCGCTGAGATGCTAAGGCCCTGAGCAGCCTATTTAGAGTTACCTTGATGACCACTTAGTGGTAACGGAGTGGTGGCATGTTTCGTTATCTGACGAGGCAGTTGCTAATATCGTTGCATCATGCAATGCAGTTGCGAAAGCCAGGAATTTTACCTATGAACTTCCTTGTTGAAACATCTAAAGATTGCATTATATAAAATTTATATTTTTTGCGAGTGCTAATCTGTTGGACGTTCAGTCTGAGATAGAGAAAAACCTTTCTACCTTATTGTAATGCCCACTCAAAGACAATCAAAAGACGAATTGTTATAGATTGATTAATGCCACCTTTTAAAATCGTCTCCACAACAGCTGTAATGAAGTATTAACAAGCGAACCGAGAAGTTACGCATGTCTGCTTGTAAGCGGTTATATCAGAGATTGCAGACAGCGGGCTGAAAAAGAAAAAGTGTAGAATAAATCCAGAAAGCATGATCAATGGAAGGCAATCAAATGAAACCAGCAACTCTCTAAGAGTTTTCCACTGCCTACAAGCCATCAGAAATTTGTCCGATGATGCTAGAAAAATAAAAAAAGTTATGTATACTATCAAAATTACCTCTACTTTGCACAGTGCTCTAATGTATACAGCATTTAGCTTCCTTTCTATAATATGTACCTTGGAGAAACAGGTAAGTAGGTAATTGAAATAGCTAAGGAGCACTTCATTGTCTTAAAAAAGAAGTGAAATACGGGAATCTTTACGTTCACTGTTCCGAATGCAAGTGCAAACCCATCAATCGTAAAGCATTTTTTTCTGGGCTCAAAAAAGACCCGATGGAGAGAAATTATCCATGTGTTTTACAAAAAAAACATATCAGGAAGACAATATGTCGGCGCACAGTCACCTTTATAGCATGCCAATGAAATGGCATTCATGAGAAACTGCAATCAATTTGCACGTGGCTATCACATGATTGTACTTAAGCATGGGGATTTCCAATGGAATTTCAGTTGGATGGGCAACACTGCCCCTGTCCCACTTGTACCCATTTTGCCTGACAGTTTATTACGCACTGCGAACTTTGGCATCCTGTTTCTAATCTTATCCGCTCACCTGACTCTCTTCTGCCCATTGTTACATTGCATTTTCTGGAAACCCGCTTCGTTATCTTCTTTAAACGATCATACCTTGTCAGTTGTATGCGACAGTGGGAATATCGCCTATTGACAAGTATCCTTTAAGATAATGAGCCTGTCCTCTTGAATGAATGAAGCCCAAGGCTCTCCTGATTCTCTCTGATCCTTACCGTTTCAGCTAACAGATAGTAACAAGTACGGCAAGTTTGTCAAGAAAATGTTATTACTGATGCAAAATATGTAGACAAATCAAATGTAAGTTTCTAGGGTTTACGAGAGTTTTACGTCCCAAAGCGACTCAGGTTACGAGGCACGCCATAGTGAAGGGCTCCAGAAATTTCGACCACCTGGGGTTCTTTAACGTGCACTGACATCGCACAGTACACGGGACTTTAGATTTCCCCTCCATCGAAATTCGACCGCCGCGGCCGGGGTCAACCCCGTGTCATTCGGGTCAGCAGCCGAGCGTCTTAACCACTGAGCCACGGCGAAGGCATTGACGCCTCCTCGCCCCTCTTTGTCCCTCTTTGCCTAAATTAATCAAGCTACATCATTGCCCATATTGAGTTTTCAAACTTGGTGCCACGCTTCGCTTTCAAATATGGCGCCACGCTTCGCTCCGTACACACTTCCAGTTTTCCAAATTTGGCGCCACGCTTTAGCTCCGGCCCCGCCAACTTTTTTGGACATTTTTGGTTCTACTTATTTATCTAATTATTCCACCTTAAATTTTGTCACTTGCACATCCTCTTTTGGTGCTCTATCCAACGATACTATTCTTGTTCCGGTATACCATCTAGTTCCTCCGTGATAGAACCGAGATTATCTAGTCCACGCCGAAACCGCCGACATAGCCATACAGTGTTTACGCACAAAAATAATAACCAGATTATCTAGTCCACGCCGAAACCGCCGACATAGCCATACAGTGCTTACGCACAAAAATAATATCCAGTAACGCCGCTGACACATGATCAGACTAACTGGCATAGCCCTATTGAATGCACTGCCCCCGACAAGTGACTGACACTTTGTGGCTGTTGCCCTGCTAGAGTGTGAGCAGGTGCCAAGGTGCGCTTATACAAACCAGAGGATTGCGGTGAGTTCAAGTTCTAAGGATGGCTAATTAGAGAAAGTGCCTTAGCTGGCGGCCTCCAACTCTTCCCACTCCTTGCAAAGGGCTGGGGAAGGCCAACGAGCGGGTACTCCTGCGCCTGCTCACTAACACGATGCTGTGCCCGGCAACTCTAAAGCATTTCAATCCTCAATTCGACGGGCGGTGCTCTCACTGTGGGGAGGTGTCGGACACCTACCACATGGTGTGGGCCTGCCAGCAGAAACCATCCCTACCCCCTATCCCAAACCCCACCCGACAGGACTGGGAGGCGACCCTGTCCGGCTGCTGCACCCTCCAGGCCCAATGGGCCTTAACGCAGCGTGCCCGGGCTGCGGCAACCGCCAATGGGGTGCCTGACTAGGCATCCCCAGCTAGTGGTTGTAAGGGCGTGACCCTTCAGGTCACGGACCCCAACACCTCTCTCTATAATTAATAAATGTTTTTACCACCACCACAAGTTTGGAGCTTCGTTTCTCAAAAACTTTACAGCCGTCGAAGAGAAACAGCACTCCAAACAAAGGCTCTACCGCTGTTGCGTTAGAAAACACGAAGGTGTTTCGCCCACCGGAGTGAAAGAAGCGAAAGTGACGGCCACGCTGCGTCTCATTCCCCCTCAATAATGGGAGCCAACCTAATGCCCATTTGTATTACACGACAACAGGTGGTACTATTGCGAAATAACCCATTCACTGGCGCAGTTTTCGCTTCGCTCACTCCCACTTGGCAGCATTGGCTTTAATGAAGAGACGAAGGCGGCACTCTCCGGGAACAACACATTGCGACGCTGACGGGAACCACGCTTCTTTGGCGAACGTCTGTATGCGGCTATCACTGTAAAAGCTGTAATACTTATGGCCAAAATCAAAGAAAATTTCAAGCCGTATGGTTTTCTCAAGTTCTACGTCAAGAAAGGATCCTCAGACAAGAGATGACAATCGCAATACAAGTGATTGCGTTACGATTCGCTAGCAAAAAATTGCTCTTTTCGTAACAGAAATTCAAGAAAAGCAGGTAATTGCCAAGTGCTAAAAATGTACCACAACCTAAAAACTAGGAATCGCTCGGCCCCGTATTGATGCCGTTTCGACGGCTCGCTGCTGGCTGTAATAATAATAATAATAATAATAATAATAATAATAATAATGATAATAATAATAATAATAATAATAATAATAATAATAATAATAATAATAATAATAATAATAATAATAATAATAATAATAATAATAATAATAATAGGTTTTTGGGGAAAGGAAATGGCGCAGTATCTGTCTCATATATCTTTGGACACCTGAACCGCGCCGTAAGGGAAGGGATAAAGGAGGGAGTTTATGGGTTTGGGTTTATGGGGGTTTAACGTCCCAAAGCGACTCAGGCTATGAGGGACGCCGTAGTGAAGGGCTCCGGAAATTTCGACCACATGGGGTTCTTTAACGTGCCCTGACATCGCACAGGACACGGGCCTCTAGAATTTCGCCTCCATCGAAATTCGACCGCCGCGGCCGGGATCGAACCCGCGTCTTTCGGGCCAGCAGTCGAGCGCCATAACCACTCAGCCACCGATAAAGAAGGGAGTGAAAGAAGAAAGGAAGAATAGGTGCCGTAGTGGAGGGCTCCGGAATAATTTTGACCACCTGGGCATCTTTAACGTGCACTGACATCGCACAGCACACGGGCGCCTTAGCGTTTTTCCTCCATAAAAACGCAGCCGCCGCGGTCGGGTTCGAACCCGGGAACTCCGGATCAGTAGTCGAGCGCCCTAACCACTGAGCCACCGCGGCGGGGCGCTGCTGGCTGTACAATCCGTATTGAGTGGGCGTGCGTGTACTGTGAGTGACACGAACGCGATTGCATGAATTTGCAGCACTGTGAAAGAACGTCCGCGTGCACTCCCAATTTTTAAGGGTGTACGCTCTTACTAGTTACGTTTGCCAAGAACGCGTCTGTCTGCAATGAAGGTCAAATTGACCCAAAACAGTAACCACGTGACCACACTATATCACATAGCAACGGTGGGCGTGTAGAGCCTCAAATGATGCATGCACTTTCTATCACTTTGGATCAGTTATATATGCGCCAGTATAGCCGCCAACGAACTGGGACCAGCCGGGACCGCCATTTGCATAAAATTTTGGGCCACGCGTTTGACGCAGAATGTTCGAAGTGGTGTCAAATGACTTGACATGTTCCTGAGGATAAAATTACTATTTAATATGAAGCCCAAAATATGTGTGGGATTCGCAACGACGACCTCTCCGTCCAAACAGTACATCCCGAGGACCTTCAGACGGCCATTATGGCCGAACTGTTAGTCGCATAGGGTTCCCGATGGTGTAAAACGTTTCATCGTGTTGTGATGCACACGTGTATAGATTTATTCGCTGATACAACGATTAAATATACCGGATATAGTGAAGGTTGCTGTAAATCGCAATAGTAGTACAAAATCAATAAGGTAGATGGCACTGCTTGTGTCTTAGAAGGGATGCTTCCGGAAAGGAAACATCCGCGGATATTTGGATTTGGTCTTCTTTACACTTGCTGAGCACACCGATGAAAACACTTGAAGCTCCCATGGCTAACGCTCCTAAGTCGAACACTGAGACAGTGTTGGCGAAAGATTTTTTGCCTTTTCCTCTGCTTTCGAACTGTGTCAGCTAAGACAGATGGCGCTGCTAGTTCAACGTTGCGAAAGCACTGGATTCTGGCCAAAATCTCCACAAATGATTCAGGCTTTCGATGCAATCAGATAGAACAAGGACAACACATAATACCGTACTCGCACAACTTATCTGTTTGTCGTATTTCGTAAACGCGTGCGACCTGCGCATTCCTGCTGTTTACAGATTCACAGCGTTTTGGCTTGGCAGTCGCACATGAATTTTGAAAAGACTTTAAAACAATGCGCAGCCGGCTACTGTCCAGCCGCATTTTAGCCTGCAGCCAACCGCTCCACATGGTCCATAATCCGTGGACTCCAAACAGTGCGGTTTGAGGGGATCCCAATCTACTTCGTATCGGTAATTCGCCTAACAGCGATGTGCCGTTGAGTGCATTTGGCTCCTGCTGCAAAGCTTACAAATTGTTCTATCAAAAGCGCTAGTTTTGTAACAAACGCGGAATTTTGTCACGAATAGTGTCATGAGAAAAAAGTATATAACGCGCTGTATATAACAGAAAATTTTTGTTAAGTTGGTCATTCTCCTGATCAAGTATTTACTGTATAGAATATAGCTCGTGTAATAGAACCCGAGACCCTTCGTTCCTTGCATCTGTTCGGCGAAAAGTTAACAATAATAGTTATGCGTTATGCCCTCTACCACAACACAGCTCTTAGGAGGATCAGGTGGATCACATCACCAAATGAGGCACAATACATCACCTACTCACAGCCGGCACAGTCCTTACGGGCAAGCTACTCACAATCTCACATTGCTAAACGGTGGGCTACATGGAACACGGGACCGCAGAATGGTCGCAAAGTTAGCGCGTACACTAATCGAAATTCAAGTGAAATTCTCTTCTATGTGATTCCAATGTCATGTTCTATCAAAGGACTATAAAGTATGCATTAAAAAACACAAAAAAGAAGTGTAGCTATTCTGCGGTCTACATTAATACATAGTGGTCGATATATCTTTGCTCGTTTTTGGGAGGTCATTACAGTTTGCGCGAATACAATCATATATAGGGTTTTCCTTCATGTTCTTCGTGCTGAAGCTTCAATTACATGTATTCATGGCATCAAGAAACCGCTACGAAGCAAGCTGATTGCATTTATCGCCTAACGACGAAAGCTAAAATACTGCATCTCGTTAAGAAAATTACCTTTAGTTCGGTGCACACTTCCTTTTGATCCCCGAAGTGGCAGTCCAGCAGCCATTAGCAAATTTTCCCTTGTTTCGATTTCTCTCTGTGGGAAGACCTGCCGCGTCGCAGAATCCCAACTGCTTACTGCAAAATGCATATACAAAACACCCCGCTAAGTATAATTTCATTGAGCGAAACAAATTTCACCGCTGAGGTAGACGGATGGATAAAAGGGCTCGCCCCCCCCCCCCCCCCCCCCTTGCCAAACACTTCCTTATGCTATTGAAAGGTATGCATTTTTCCCGTCGTATTTCTATAGGTGCGGAACTGCTGGCACAGCTCGAGACTTCCTAAATTTGCTCAGCTAGTATTTTTTTGTCAATCACCTGCTGATGGGCTGGGAAACTCGTAAAAACTTAAGTGCGCTCCGTCGGCAGGATGAAAATTTTGCGAGCCTACTTTAACTATATAATCTCTTCATACAGTGCACGCTCAATGGCTGTTGCTATTGGTCTAGCGAACACTATTTTTCGCGTGTGAAAGCAGTACGTCAATATATGGCGGCGTACGTTGGCTAATTGTGGCAACCAAAGCTCAGTATACAAGCGCTTGTTATTTATAGTTCATTCTCTCACGTGGGCGGCTCAAGAACGGATTGTTTTATGTAAATATAAGCTGATATACAACTTTCAGTCGGAGATGGCGTATAAAAGAATTGAAATTGCGGACGCTTGAAGAACTCCGACATATAGGCAACAGCCTTTTAATAAAACTGTACACGTTACATATTTAGCAACCATTCAATCAACGTTAGAAAGAGAGAGAAAGGAATTTTAATGAGAGGAAAGGAGGACAGGTTGGGCGGTTGTAACAACGTTTATTTCCGTGAAACGAATACAGGTGGCGAAAAAGGGGTGGCGGAGAAAAAGCTTTGGATTCACAGCTTTCACAAACCTAATGAGTGTTTAATAATGCAAGCGGGTACAACATAAAACCAGGTATATATTTTTGTTGTAACAATTCCTGACGACTAAATAAAATCAGATTTAATTCGGGCATGTGCGTATATTGTCGGGTAATTTTGCCAGGCAGGGTTTAAAGAACATGGCCATGGAGCTTTCGTCGTTGGGAGATGCTAGGAGTTGGATTCCGCCCGCCCCAATGTGATATCAGAAATAGGTGATATCAGAAATAGGTGATATCAGAAATACAGTGACCAAAGAGCGCACCCAACAGCCACGAGTACAGATTACTCGGTAGCGGATATATCACGCGCGCATTTCAGCCCCACTTACGCTAGATTGGGAAACAGCTGCGAGAAGGCTGTTTCCGCTCCGATACGCAATGAAGCAAGTGATAAAGCAAGCGGGACGGCAATAACACGTGCGGCGGGACGGCAACAGATAGCTGTTGGTTCCGGATGCAGTCTAGCCGCCAGCGGCTGGGTTCCACAAAAAAGAACGTGTGACAAGTACGGCGCAAACTGACGTGCATTCGTGGGTACGGGTGCGCTCTGGAATCATCAGCTTTAGGGGTGGCAGTTCCAACACGAGGAGAAAAGGAGGACTGGTCACGCTGCACTGCCAATATTCTCCGCTTGAGCAGAAGAATATTTATATGATACTCCGAAAGTGACGAGAAATTTCTCTTTGGCTTGGTACTCTGTTGTTTATACGCTATCAGAAATGCCTGCTGATGAATTCATTCATGAAAATAGTGCGAGCTGTAAAATTTGCAGCATCTGCAGATTGCTCAAATATGATCATTTCCGGGAAGGAGCCTGCGGCGACCATGACGAAATTACACTCGCTGCATAAATACGCACCTCAAGGTGGGAGAAACGCGTACTGAGATGGCGCCGGCACTGTGGAAACCACTGTGTTGCTAGAGATGGTGGCAGTGGTTCAATAGGGGTGCATAGTAGATGCAAAGAATGTTTTATAAGAGTCTTTTCCGTGGGGACCGAAGAAGGTTAGATGAATGGCCTCGTCATTGCCAGGTTTTACAGCATTGAGAACTAACGTCTGGCACATCAGGTATCCTTCAAAACAAAATTGGTAGTTTATGGCACAAATGCTCAAGTCAATGGGGCCATATATGTCAGCTATCTGCGAGGGGCTGAACATACCACGAGAATCGCGAAAGGTTATGATCTCTCTCGAATTTATATGCTTTAGCACGTATCCGAGTGGCTCTTCAGTTGCACCGAAGTATTTGTTAGATATGACGTTGGCACTCTATACTGGCGACATCACGATTTGTTGCTGGGCACAGGTATTAAACAGAGTGTTTTCAAAATTGCTAGGCGCATATACCATGCCGAACATCTTAAAGTATCATAGATACCTTTGAATGAGATGAAAAAGGCTTTGTTTGAGGCTTAGCTTGAACGTGTAGTTATGACTTTTTTTACTAATTCCGGGAAGAATAAGCCGTGAAATTTCAGGTCCAGCCGAATTCACAAATATGGGTTTCAAATTTTTGTTCCAGATGCACCTCAGTATCAGAGATAAATATGCAACACAGTAATATATTATCTCTGTACGCTGTTTCTAAACACACGCGCAAACATAAGCTCACTCAAGTTTCTTACCACAAAGTGCGGAAGTAGTGTTGAAATTGTACCTTGGAACAAAATATGGGAGAGCTGTTTACCTGCACAGCATATGGCTCTATGTTAAGAATAGATGTTTTTTTATCTACGGCCGAAGGGCTTTCTTTCTTTTCTGTGCAGATTAAAACGTCAATCATGCTTATTATTTTGATCGCCCAAGGTACCGATGTAAATTCTGAAAATCATAGGCCCCTTGCATGTAGCCAATAGACATGTAACGGCGGTTTTTCTTTTCAAAAGCCAGCCGAATATTTAATTCTCCGGAGAACCAGTTTGATGCAGGCTGGTAAATTCGTATTTTAACGCTAACATAACGAATGACAAAGCAGATACACTTAAGTATGTGTGATTATAAGTCCACGATAAACACTAACTAGCTCTGTTACAGGTGTCATATAACCAACGTCAAAAATTTTCTCCCGTGCCTCAGTAACAGTTTTAAGACACATGAAGGGAATAATTCTTTCGTTTCTCGGCAGTCCAAAAAAATGCAGCAGGATGCATCTATGCGGGCCTCGTCGAAAATGTTTTGTCTCCAACTGATATCTGTGCTGTAAGCCGTGGGAAGTACTAATTTTCACCGCATTTGCTGTGGGAATAAAAGGCGGGAATGCAGCATGGCTACTGCTACTGCATTTTTACAGTTTTGCACAACTTCAATAAACACAGGGTAAGTTAGTGTATTGGGAGGCGTGAGCTAGGTGTACCCTGCAGAGGTAAAGCCGCACGGATTTATTGAGCTGTCCGCAATGATTTAGGGGGATTCTCGGGACACAGGATTTGAGTCCTTTATTATGTTTTCGACTGATGCAATTATGAGGAACATCACTTCTCTGCTGGTCCCCAGCTTTTCAGAACATTTCAGGAACCGCTGCCTTTTCTTAAAGCAATTGTGAGGTGAAAATACGAATAAAATTTATGTTATTTGTTGGCATCAAGAGTGGGTAATATAAAACGCTGCAGAAAAGAGCAAAGTACACATTTTTTACAAGGTAGCGATTTCTCTGACAATATTCTCGCATCAGTTAAAAACCATCAGCCCAGAGCGAGCTGATGCAAATGAGCAACATGCACAGGACTGTGCTTACAGCTGACGTGTGGGGCCTTATACTTTCTTTCATTCACTTCATTTATTTATACTGCACTTTGTAATCAAACCTGTAGTCATATGCGAAGGATGATTATCGCATATTATCTCTAATGAATTATAGGAAAAGTCAGGAGCAGGAGTAAGCACCGCAGAACTTTCGCTTTGAGGAAGCTACTGAGAATCATTTTGATAAATGACATGAGAAGCCATAAAATAAGGAAACTAGATAAAGTAATACAGTTATTCGCGATCGTCTCTCTAGTAATTAAACTGCAGTCAACTTTAGATACTTAAATCTGGTCCCCTAAGGTTTGCATAAGCAGTGACGCATGCATTACATCCGGACGACCAGGCGAAACAGATAAAATAGTAGATTCCTCAAAAGCGCGTGTCATCCACGTATAAGGCCTGTGAGGGACAAATCGCACAACAGGAGCAACTGAGACATTAAGTAGAAATTGTGCCGCGCTTCAAAGCGTAATGCATAGCACCTGACATCACTCTAAGAGCCCAGTACTCTCTGCTCACAATGTTTTGTCATTCATAAGCAAAAAAAAGCAACATAGTTAGGAATAGTCACGCATAAGGTTATGTAAGGTTCAGATAGTTTATAAATGTTTTCAGTTCAATAGAAGCAAAAGCAGTCCAGTTTTGAAGCGCTTAGTGGAGTAGACTACCGGTCTCACCATGCTTGATACAAAATTATTTTCACTTTTGCATTCAGAAGTAAACTGTGATCTCACTCTAGATAAATCGGTCAAACTGCATATCATGTTGAGGTCTTGGGCGCTATTGAATACCCCACATAATAAGGCGGGTGTATAGATGAGCTGTCAGCGACACCAAGTGCATCTCACCCATTGCTTTCATTTCCTCGCAAAAGGGCAGGGTTGTATATTCATACCATTGATATAATTATTTTTCTCCTGGAGCGCTCAGGAGGAGAAACATTGAGCGAAGACAAATTGAAGCTGTAACTAACTAGGTGTGTCGTTCTAATCCTACAGAGACTATATTCACTACAGAGATATCACTAATGAACTAGATCAGTTACAATAACGAAATGAACCCACCTCACGCAACGGGCATTTCGAAATCGATCTATGTTTAAGTCAGAATGAATTATTTAACTGTTATCTCTTGCGCCTGGCTATACTGTCGTTCACATCAAGTCCAGGACTAGCCGCCGCGGTGGCTGAGTGGTTATGCGTTCGGCTGCTGGCTCGAAAGACGCGGGTTCGATCCCGGCCGCGGCGGTCGAATTTCGATGGAGGCGAAATGCTGGTGGCCCGTGTACTGTGCGATGTCAGTGCACGTTAAAGAACCCCAGGTGGTCGAAATTTACGGAGCTCTTCAGTATGGCGTCTCTCATAGCCTGAGCCGCTTTGGGACGTTAAAACCCATAAGCCGAACCTAAACGAAACCAAGTCCAGGACTCTTGGACACCAATTTGAATTTTGAGGCAACAGTGGTATATTGTAAGGTATCATAAGGAAAATATTGAAAGTAATGGTGCATCTTCCGATACGTAGTACAATCTTTTTCTTAGGTTTATCATGGCTGCCATCGAGTAGTCTATTAATATCAATATGGAACGTTTTTAACAATATAGAAAGCGTTTATAGCAAAAAATGGCTAGCCTGCGGAGCGGATAACTGCTGTTATAGTCATTGTTACATTGGAGTTCTGCAGTATATGAAGAAAATGTGTTCACAAACAAATTGACGTTGAAAAATGCGCCTGTCCTGAATTTCTATGTATAATTAAACGGGGATCTAAGAGTCTCTTTTCAGTTGGTGCCACGAGTTTAACCGTGGAGCCGGAAAAAAAAAAGTTCAGCATTTATTTACTATTTTTTAGCAACAATTGCGTCTCTTGCTACTAAAGAAAAACGTACACACAAAGAGCCATACACTTAATTTCTACAAAGAAAAAATCGTAGCCGCTTCAGTCCTTAGTCGATGGGTCAAATGTATTATAAACGCACTGCAATCATGTTCGCGCCTTGTTTCACTGAAGTCAGAAATTTTCGCTTAGATGTTTTCCTTCAGCTGTCAATGAAAAGGCCGGTGTATTGCATATGCAGCCGAAAGCAGCCAGAGTCCACGTGTTTATCCTAGACTCCAGAGGAAATACTAGCTATAACAAATATTTGCTCCATATGGCTTGTGCTCCGCCGGTTATCCCTCCCGTAAAATACTATCAGCGACAAACCATCGCATATCCCGCCGGAGGTCTGCATCGCACGAGCATAGAATAGAGCAAAACGCTGAAGCCTGGCTATCTCAACTGATATGCCGCGCTTGCTCTTGCAGGAGGACCGAGAGGCGTTGCCCACGCAACGCGACACTCTGGGGTCCTATATAACCGAGAAAGCGGTATTAGCTCGTTACTATCACTCACTGCCCGACAAAGACACCGTGAGAAATGAGGTCCCACGTAGCGCTCTGTCTCCTCGCTGCGGCCTTCGTCGGCTGCGCCATCGTTTCTGCAGGTACTGTTCGTGATTCTCGCTCTTACATTTGTAATTTTGACGTTATCGCCAGTAGCTCTGAAGACGCGAAGACAGGAGTTGATAGATATTGAGTTTTGGTATTCCACAAGTGCCTAAATCTTATTTAAGGTCGGTGCCAAGATTCCTTTTTCAAAGATTGCTTTCTCTTCACTAACTATGGTGGTGGAATAACACGAAGGCATTTCGAAGTCGAGGTAATCTATATGCCAAAATACGAAGTAAGGAAACATGGGTTTTAAGAGGTCTCTTTCACGTTGTATTTGTCGCTGAAAATAATAATAATAATAATAATAATAATAATAATAATTGGTTTTTGGGAAAAGGAAATGGCGCAGTATCTGTCTCATATATCGTTGGACACCTGAACGGCGCCGTAAGAGAAGGGATAAAGAAGACAGTGAAAGAAGAAAGGAAGGAAGAGGTGTCGTAGTGGAGGGCTCCGGAATAATTTCGACCACCTGGGGATCTTTAACGTGCGCTGACATCGCACTGCACACGGGTGCCTTACTGTGCTGAAGTTTTACATTATACTAATCTGATAAATGTGAACTCGTAGAGCTTCAGATCAAACAGGACGATTTTGCGAAATAAATAAAACTTTGTATTCACATATGCATATACGAGGAGGCACCACTCAGAAAAAATAACTTACCCGTCAGTGTGTCATGATTGAAATATATATATATATACCTCGAACGCACGTATCACCCTCCTCTGAATGCCGATAACTAAGTATGCTTCAATCCCAGCTTAGACAATGATAGAAGGACAAATAGCGTGATAAAGCATAGTTGCTATCTATATTTGAAAAATATTGCCAGATAGCTGTCCTATATGGCTTTGGAGCATATGGGTTTAAATCACAAAACAAGAGGCGCTCACACGTTAAGCAGCACGGCTGTTACGTTATTGGCTCTTGTCCTTGTTTTGTTGCGCTGAAAGGTTTATGGGAGTTGAGTTTAACGCCCCAAAGCGACTCAGCCTATAAGGGGCTGCCGTAGTGAAGGGCTTCGGAAATTTCGACCAACTTGGGTTCTTTCGCGTGCACTGACGTCGCACAGTACACGGGAGTCGAGAATTTTGCCTCTATTGAAATTCGACTTCCACGGCCGGGATCGAACCCGTGTCCTTCAGGTCAGCAGCCAAGCGCCATATCCACTGAGCCGTCTTTCTTTTTGTGACAAAGTAATGTACGTCAACTCGTCGCACTTGTGCGATTTGATAGTTGGCTTGAAGACAAAGTTATTCTATCAATTGTTTGTTACCCTGCTTTTCTCGTCCGAGTGAAAAATATAATTTACAGTTCTTTTCGTGCTACATGCAGACGCAGGTGAATGTTTCTAAGTTGTGCCAGAAAACAAGAAACTTGCATGTACGCGTGATACAATAAGGTGGCTGAACGAGTCTCCTCATAAGAAATTATTGTTTCAAATATATGCTAACAGAAGAGCTTATAATAGTATTTTTAGACACAATAAGAGATTATAAGTCGTTTTCCAGAATCGCTTATTTCCGTAAAAGCTGTAAAATATTTTATATATATTTAACAAGCATTCCGTGCCTTCTTCACTGTACTGAGCGTATTTCAATGCTAAATTTGTATGTCTACAATTTTTCCTTCTTACGCCTCTTCAGCTTGCATATTCTAAACGGCAGGGTGTACATAAAATAACTCAGTTGGTTAAAACAGTAGCTTGAATAAAATAAACCTCCTCACCTAAAATCCTGCAAAGATTATTTTTTTTATTTGCAACATTTTGCTCGCGTAAATAAAGGTTCTGCGCCTCAGAAGCTGCTTGCTTAGTGAGAACTTTTATCAGCCTACAAATTTGTAAGGAAGTACGTGTGTATATATTTGAGTATACATAATCGAATCTATCGAATCTACAATCAGAAACACTCAAGAACATGATCTGCGCTGCAACACTTCTGTGACTTCAATTCGTAAGATTCTGTAACGTTTAACGTGCTTCATACATTTTTAAAGATTTCATCACCATTTATTACTATCCGGCTAGGTGGACTGTTACTGCTACAATCTTTTTTTGTAGCAGCTAGTATTTACACCATTCAAGCCAAAGCATGTAGCATACAAAAGTATGTATGTTCTGTCTGATGTTTTACCGTGAGACACTTTCGCAGTAGAATCCTTCATGAAATCTATAACGTTCCAGTAGAAATTCTGAGCAAGAAAAAAAAGTCAGCATCTATTTAAGCCCTTGAAACGCGGATTTATTTCACTCCATTACGTTCAAGCTGCCTTCGGGCGATTTGTCGAAAAGGCGTAGCGGCGCAGCGGAACATGACTACGTCTCTTTTTTCATTCAGAGTTTACAATGACGGCTTTTTACAGCAGGTGCTTTGAAACTATGCACCAGGCGAAATAATGAATTATCCGGGATTCAAAGACAGTGAAGTGGCGATACGACATTACAATATACGCAGTAATGGCCCTTTTCTTTCCAGATGAAGACCCATCCCAGCTTGGTCCTGACGAGTGTGACAGACTCTTTCCTTTGCCGCCGGTAAGAAAAAAACATGTGATCACAGTAAAGTGTCCTCCAATATATCATTTCGGCATTGGTCATGCCATGCCATTTGATGAATATTTATTTCTGTATACAACTGTACTCAGTGTGTTAGAAAACCAGTCTAGAAAGAACGGATGCAGGTTTTACAGAGTTTATTTTAAAAAAACTGAGTCATTTCCGCCCAAATCTTAGCCAAATGTTCATGCAGACAATTTTGATACTTTTTCTATATTGCGCACCCACGATAAGAAGTAAAGTAATGGAAATTAACAACTTCATCACCTTATAGGTTGGTTGCAAAATCCTCATGAACAACATGAGTGCCTGTATTTCACACCCGCTTGAGTGGTACTAAATTTCTTTTACTCTTTCGGCAGGACGCAGGAGCATCGGCAATTTTTGCGTGCCCTGCTATATCTTGACAGTACTGAAACTAGGAGCAGCTATTCTGTGTTAAACAACGAGCCATTTTGAACACAATTACGGAGTAAGAGTTTTGCAAAATGCAAACAATGAAGCATTTGTTATAATAAAATGTACTCGCAAAATGTGTTCTTGACATTAGCGTTGTTCAAACCAACGCCTATTGGTCATTCCAGAATTTCTAAGTGTTCTTCACCTGGACAGTAACGACGGCAGATTGGTTCCAAGAGCACATGACGCTAAGACGAGAATTCGGGATAGTCACTTAGAACTGCTTACGTGTACGAAGCCGTAAGCGCGCCTGGTCATTCTGTGAACGTAGTAGCCGCGCGCTGCGGCGTGTTGTAACCCGAAGCCGCGTAGCTGGCGGTTCTACCTCTGCATGTCTCTGTGTAGCCGCCGCCGCCGCGATGCCGCCGCACCACAAACGGCCTGCGCGCTAACTTCGTGAAGGCAGTCGCCACCGTCTTATGGGTAAGACGCGGTAGATAATTGGTTAAGGCCCACCTATGCAGAATTGGCCTTCTTCTACATGACATTTCTAGGTCCCATGGAGTCCTCACACCAATCCTGTAATAGTCATGCAACAGTTTAACGGTGTGCCACTGCCCCTGGATAACAAGTGCTGCTATGGGTGGACTTTGTGTGATTCAGTTTGCTCATCGCGAGCAACCTCCAGCGCCAGCTGCCAGGTTGAATGAGGACACCATATTTTATGGGCACCATCGAGTGGTAGCACACACACGCAGACACGGATTTTCACTCAATGGGGCGAGCCAATCCCTTAATAGGCCCTTATGACAGGTAAGGCCCTTAATAACAACTGCTGTTTTCTTTAGGGGCAACCATTGAATTAATTCAGCACAACCTGAGCACAGCGTTTCGTGGTAGTTGACGGCGATCAAACCTAAGAAGCGTCGAAATGGCCGTCACAAAAGAAAACTCGCACATGGATGCTAACTACCAGGCTCCGCTCCCGCCGGCAAAGAAAACTAGTAAAAAAAAACATAGACAACCTTCCTGCACTTTTAGGAAGCAGCTGTTGATGAAATTCGATACTTTTTCGGGGAGAGAGGGGCGAGAAGGATAATATTTTGGAGTAAAATTAAAAAAATAGTAGCCTATATTTGATGTACATTTTATTGGCGTTAGACAACAAAACTGCACAAATGGGTGTTAAAGCATAACCACAGCGGTGGCTTAGTGGTCTGAGCATCCGGCTCCCATGCGGGAGATGCGATTTTCGATCCCCAGTGCCACCGCAAACCGAACGGCGATACAACTGATATAAGTTCTCCTCTGGTCTGGCACACAGCTTCTCTAGAGTGAAGTGCTTGGAAACGTGTGTTTGACTATACCGGGATAAGAAAAAAAAACACCTTTTGTCATGGCGCTCTTTGACGCCTCATGCCCTTGAATCATAACAATTCACAATAATCATGAGCTGAACCTAAAATATGTCCGTTTCCTTGAAACATCACTTTATGGTTTGTAACGTTCCTGGCTTCATTTTAAACACAGACAGAAACATTTAAGCTGTGCGTTTTGACATCAGAAGTGTAGGGCTTTTGAAGCTTGCATCAATATTTTCATTGGATATTCTAGACTGTTTACAAAAACTTCACATTTTGTTCTGATAGAAATTTGCACCCACCACTCGGGGTTCAAATTCTAAGATTTTTCTAAAGTTATCCTGTTTCATTGATTTTTTTACGCAGTGGCGCATGAACTACAGAGTAAGCTGCAAGTATCTGTGCAAAGGATGGCCCATGCGTTGGGGAAATGAGCCGGACGGAATTCCTTGCGGGGTAAGTGCTACCAAAACTGAGGGGTAGTACACATGCAATTGTTAATTATGTAATAACCAAATTGAGCATCGTGAAAACTACGTTATGAAAAGTTTGTTAATGAAATTGATTTTGATAAATAGACACATTTCAATCATTCATTACACAAATGAAACAAGCAGGTCATAGACGACAGTGTGAACCCCAGAGCTGTTTCAGAACCACAGAGCTTCTAAGCCCTGTTGTGGGGCTACTCTACAATCAATGAAAGGGCTGAAAAAAAAACATTGGGCTCTCCTTGGACGAGGCTTCTATTAACCTTCAAGGGATTCGCATCGGGAAATATTAGGGGTGTATAGCATTCAGCACAGCTTGGCTCAGCAGGAAAACACTTTGGCAGTTCTTTGCCGACATACGATGTACATCCACTGGATAAATCTACAAAGAGCCTGTGAGAAAAATATATAAAAAACAGCGATGATAGAAAATATATAGGCACAGAAGATGGTAAATTCTATCGAGCCACAAATGTAAGTGTACTGATTTCAAAACCGCCCAGATGAAACAACGCTTTTTACTTGTACTAACTGGCAAAAAACAAGCATAAAGCAACGTGGAACTTATGTGAATCACTGTTTAAAAAGTACGAAAGACGCCTTTAAACTTCTCTACTAAAAGCTTTAAATAAAGATATCGCGCTTTTTTGTAGCCCAAATGAATAACTATGCAGATTAACATGAATGGAAAAATAAATGCTGCATAGCCATATTTTAAATGTATATATTAGGTGTTTTATTTTGTGCATACCCAGGAATTCTGAACAAAAGCATTTTTATGCGGGAAACCAGTTATGAACACAATTTTTCAGATCATGTAAGATTTCACTATTACAATAAACATATCTGCAGATCAACCGACGGCAATTCTAAATTTTTGTTTCTATTAACGTTTTTGATATCCTGAAAACCATTCTCCATTGGTTTTCTATGCGAGTCTAACTGTTCGATGCGACTGACGGAAACACTTAAAATTAATATTTTGCTACATATCAGAAGAATGGACCATTACCTTCGATATTATCATAAAAGTATCTTATAGTTTTCCAGTTTTCAAAATTTTGTCCTAAATTGCTGGACATGTACGATCCAACGTTGTCATTTCTTAAACGCAGGTAACCGCAGCTACAAGCACAGGGAACGTCTGCAAGGAAGGTCAGTGTGTAAAAGCCTCTTCTGTATAACGCCTGCGATTCAAAAACAAATACCACGCCATCGTGGATTTGGCCACCACAGAGGAGCAGGATATCCGTAAGACCGAACTGCATGCAAACAACAGACCTACCATGTAACCCTCCCCCCCCCCCCCCCTCCGACTTCTTTTGGTGCCCTGACCAGCCTTGATCAACCATCCAGTGCTGAATTTTCGAATATTTAATAAACATCACCAAGAACGCCGCTGATCGGAGCCTCGATCTCTGAATCGGGGCTGAATGAGACAGCCATACTAAAATATTTGTTATATTCTTGTGTACCTTTTGCGAAATAAAGCAACATTTTAAGAAACAACCTGGTTCAACAATGCTCACAGAATTATAATTCTTTCTGTAGTGAACCATTGCGGTATACTTTGAGTATCCGCACTCTGCCGAGCATGGCTGCTGTGCGCGGTTGGTCTGCAAGTGGAGGACGATGGTTGTTCTCGATTATTAAAAAAAGTCGCGAGAGGGAAAGAGGTTGCATTTTGGTCAATACCCGTCTGTCGCCTCGCGACAGAGAAAAGCAATTTTTGAAACTTACGCAACAAAAATGTCGGCAGAACATTTAAATGCCCCGAAAGAGACAGTGGCGAAAAAGTATTTCTTTCAGCGACAATCCTTTCTGCGGAAGCTTGAACTCCGTTTTTCAGCACAATCCTGCTTAGCAAAACGAGCCCTTTGCTCTTAATTCGCCAGTCTCCTATCGTCTTGCGTCTGATGGGAAACACCAAGGAAGACGATAAAAACAAAAAAAACAACTAGGGGGCACTTTATGGATCTAAGGTGTGCATGGTGAAACCCTTCCTGATTACTGTGTCACCTCGACTCCCTGTTGCTATACTGTTGCTACATGCAACTGTGTGTGCGCCGCGCGCCACAGCTACCAGTGGAGCGAGCGGCGCGAGTGACGTCACTGTTGCTATGAGCCCATTCGCATGTGCCGCCTGCTGCTGGGGGTGCGAGGAGGATGCGTGCCGGTGAGGGGGAGGGTAGCAGCTGGCCCTGCGCCAAGATGAGCCGAACGGACACCGTAACCGCGAGTATGAGCGCTTAAAGGCTTTCGGCTTAAAAACACATAGCTGCTGTTGTGCCTGGGCAGGACGCGTCAAGCTTCCACGAAAGGAGATGTCTTCTTCATGTCTACTGCAGCCAGCCAGTTCTTCGGCTGCGGCTCGAGAAGCAGGATTTTTGTAAGCTAACTATAGAAAGCATTAGTTCTTTCCAAAGCATTGGGCCTTTCCAGGAAGGGGTGCCGTGAAATGCGTCCACCGGGTCATGTAATTGTACATTAACCACGCATTCCACTGCCACAGTTCTTTGCTTGCCTGGCCACACGTCGGGGGGATCGTCTATGCCAAGGTGCCGTCAGGTTGCTTCCAATTCTATGGGCTAAATAACCGTCGAGAGATGATGAATGGTCACCGTGTGCCTTCTGTTAATCGCTTCCGAATAGTCTTAACAGGGACAACAGTATAATCATCCGTACAAGCTGCTGCGCGAAGAAATGCGTGGAGTGCAGAAATAATACAGGAGCGGTTGCTGTTCAGTTAAAAATTGAAAAGCCTGCGCATCTTCTTAAGCACGTCATGGGTGCTAGTGTGGTAGGAAGCTTTGTTATTAGTGCATTCCTCTAAAACCATTGCGTAATCCATTACGGGCTCTGCAATACTGTTCAGTGAACCATTGCCCAGACTTCGTACGTGCAGCATGCATTCGGCGTTTCTTGCTTTCATGTATTGTCATGTACGCGCACAGGAGCACGAGAGATTCAGCTGGCGAAAAACCCACCAAAAGCGCTTTAAAGTAGCGCCTCGAACGACCGTACTGTCAGTGCTTCACCAGGCCATATGGCAGCTGGTCCTCCCCGCGCCCCTCTGTAATTCGGTTTAAATCCTTCGCTCATCGATTGAGTGAGCAGGTGCTGGCAATCACTCGTTACTGGTTCTTGCCTGTTTTGTTTTTTGAGTTTGAATGTATTTCTACAAATTATTAACTCCTATTATTGTTCTCTGGTGATGAGCGCTACAAAATTGCCTGCAGCTTTTGTTCAGTAGGTTGCAGTTTCCTGTACGCTTTTATGTTTTAGCTCTCAAGACCGGCTGCATACGTCATGGGACTTTATAACAATATAGACAATAACGGATGACATTGGTCGAGCCTTATATTTGTTTACTTTCAAAGCTACAAACAAGGTAGGCTGTGCATCGGTTTCAGTTACTCTTTTGAACGCTAAAAGAGCGGAAGAGGCGCTCTAAAAAGTGGGTTTTTGACTGTTCAGGCGATTATCGAATTGGGCAAGCTAACGTGAAAATTGCAGCATATATATAGGATATCAGAAGTGGTGATGTTCCTGGGGAATGATCTGTTTGTTGCTGCAGTTCAGACATAGGTCGTGATGAGGATGTTGAATATATATCCTAGACTGAGTGTAGTTAATGGTTGAGACACAAATGGACTCCGGTGAATAAAAAAAAAAGCTACGACGATTCTAATGCTCCAGCTGGAGCTCACCCCTGTCAACATTGTTTGCGATTTTACGTCTACACGTCTGATATTTTTTACCGTGCGTCTTTTCAAAGAAACACTGCGTTATTTTTTCAGAGGCATTGATCACGTAAGTGCTGCATGTATTCAGGAAAAGTTCTGAATTAACAGCTTTTTAAATTTATTTTTCTTTAGTCAGGAACTAATCAAACAATATCTTATCATACTGCACATTAAACAGCCCGCCGGCGCAAAGAAAAGACAATCTAACTCCATTTTGCTAAGCTTTTCAAAGATTGTTTTAGGAATTCCAATCTAGGTCGTGCCTGATGACGTCACGCTATCAGAACACGGGAGGCATACTCCATAATTGTCAAGTGCCCAGTTGTCCATGTGTTTCCTCTGTAGTTGATCACTGAGATATATCGGCGGCTTTTAAGCGTCAGTGGTAAAAGACCCGACCAGTGGGTGGTTGGTGACCGGACGTCATAATTGGCTTTATATCGCAGCCAATAGCAACCAGTGGTGAGGTCACCTATTGAAAGAGCGCTGCGATGCACCTTACCATTGGCTCCAGCGAACCGAAGATTAGGTTGGTTGGCAGCCGGACCTCACTATCGGCTGCCAATGGCTGCATATTGCAGGCAATGGCAGCCAGCATCGAGGTCCGGTTGCAAACCAACCCAATCATCGGGTCGCTTACGTGACCAATGACAGATTACTAAATGGATGAATGGGAAGTTAAAGAATACGGGCCCTGGGCTCAATTTCTAACACCAGATTACAATGCCAATAGAGGAAGAATTTTCCAGCTATGTGGTTGATGGCTCAGAAACTAACGTGAGAAAAGCGTCTCGTACAGAACCAAATCACTAAAAAACATGATATGCAGCGAGACATGGAACGAAAACCATCCACAAAGAAATGCAACCAAGAAACGACCCTTGAGTACAAAAAGGAAAGTGCAGAGAGGAAAAGTGCCCTGATGGGACGCTGTAAAACCAATCACCCACAAATGTACGTGCGCCAAGTAAATGTATCAATGCTGCTCTGCAGAAGTGATGGCAGAATTAAGAAAAACAAAACATAAAGACTACAGAATGCAGAAGCAAAGTAAAAGCTATGCGTCAGAAAGGCACCTTACATGCCATAAATAAGGACTGCTCACAATAGAATGCCATGAAATTCAGTTATAAACCAAGATAGCGAGTTTGGGAAAATATCAAGATGAAGGTATAATTTAACAACTTTGGCGGTCTGTGTCTGGGAGTACAGATGGGTGCGGGAGTACATAAGCGCGGAAACATGAAATAATTTTCACAGCCTGATTCTTTCTCGCCGGACACGGAAATAAATAACCCGCAGGAGATCACGGCAGAGAATCTGACCATGAACACGTTCGTGAAGGAAAGTATATTTCTTCGTAGATGATGGCAGTTATACGTTAACACGCAGATGCATGGGACAATTCAAGAGCGCATCAACGTCTACAGGCGGTGGGAGTTAAGGAGAAATGCAGAAAGCTTCCAGTAAGAGTATTTCTTGTAGCGTTAAAGTAAGTTCAAGCCAGAAAGAAAAAACAATTTCGTTATAATCTTGGCTTGACAGCACTGATAGTGACCACAGTCTGAACAGAGCTGCAGAGTTTGGTTTGTAATAAATAAGAAGTTCAAGAAAAAGACACGGCCGCAGTGAGGGTTGGTTGACATAGTGCACGCTGAAAAAAGGAATATGTCATCTCCCTGTAGCTGGGTCGAAGTGATATCCTATCCAGTTACAAAGATCACACAGAAGAGTGAATGGCTCGGTGAGTTGATAGAGTTGGTAGTTGGTAGTTTGAGTTGGTAGTCGGTAGGTAGGTAAACTCTTTTATTGCGCCCAAAAACAGGGGACCAGTCAAAGGACCGGTTGCGCTGACTTAGAGGAGGTCGGCGGGGATCCTTTGGGATGCCGCGGCCTCCACCGCGCGCTGGATAAGCCAGCGTTGGTCTGCTGGCTTGGGTAGAACATGAACATTTGTTAGGACAAAACAGACATGGAAAGAAGATTTAGTTGTCTGAATGTGCGTTGACTGCCAGCTCTCAGTCCTGCTGAAGGTGTAGTTTTTTTAATCAAACCTGCTGCATACTTTTTCGAAAACAAAGGCCGCCGGAAAAAGTCCTGAAGAACAGCATCGAACATTGCGGCGAACGGCCAGCCACGAAATAGAAAAGGTCGAGCGAACTTCTAAAATTACTTTGTGATATGAGTAGTTGAATGTCTCGCCAGCACTTTTCTTGCTGCAAAATGTAACACGCTTCGAAAAGACACTTCTAGTTCTGTGCATTCCGACACGTGCTGAAAGCCGCAAATCGTTTGAGATTTTATAAAATAAACCAAAATATCTCCTGCCAAGAATGTCGAAAAACATTTGTGATAATGCTTCTTCCAAGAAAGAGTTCTACCCGTCGAAATTATGTTATTCTTGTGGACACGCGGATTATATGAACGTTCAGTCTGGGTTCAAGCAGTGATGGATGCCGCAGGCTGTAACACCCTCCTCTAAGCGTTGGCTTTCATGAAGAAAATTGGAGGGGACATTTGAGCTCCTCTTTAAGGGTTATGATACGATAGCTAATGGGTTAGTACCCATATACGCGGACTTGGTCACTTTCTACTTAACGTTCATAGATCCGTGGGAGTCATCATACTACTCATGGTGCAGTGGTGCAGCCATTCAGCGATACGCCACTGCTCGGCGATGGCAGGTGCGGCCACCGGTAAGACTTTCACGATACAGCGTCGTGCTCTTCCTAAGCAACATCTCGCGACGAATCATTCATTTAGAGACGACCTGCCAGAGTTTGATCACAATTCGGTGGGCAGGCTGCGATGAGGCCACAAGGTAACGTAACCTAGGTAGCCCACCTGCCTCTTAGGTTGTTTCTTTTGTATTTTTAGTAGATTTTTTGCTCACAATCAAAGATTGTCGCCGATGCCAGATTTTCTGCGACAAGAGCTCCTTAAGGTATCGCGTTTAAGATTGTGCTTCGTTCTAGGCGGAGCAGGTAATCAAATTGTTTTATTGTTATATTTAGGGGAGAGAGATTGTCTGAAGCTTACATCGTTGCTCGGTCGAGGAGCCGGACTTGGTCCTCAAGCTTCTAATTGTTCATAGCCGCCTCCCACCCATCGGACATTGGCTTTCAAGTGCGCATTAATTCTGGATTGGCCCAAATGTCCCGACCGTATGATATAGACAGGAAATCTCACCACAGAAGCGACATTCTTGATTAAAGGAGTACGAGTAGATTGCGTACGTGTAACTTGAATAGATGTGAGAATGTCTGCTTGTAGGCGTCGGAAGTGAACTTGTGTTTTTTCGATGCCCTAGGCAGAACAGGATATTTCTGGCGTGCTATTTTAAATTGTGACAGCATACACTCGTTCACCACGAACCTTTCATGGCCAGGTGCCTAAATGAAGATGTATAACATTTGGTTCTCAGTTTGTGTCGCGGAGGTAGCGTGCCGCAATTGCGGATATCCTACCTATGGTGTAATTTTTGTAGGCAGCCTGAGTCAGCAAGGATGTATTGGAAAGCAGCGTGTGTAACCGCCATAGCCATAGCAGTTCCTTACGCCTCCGTAGAGGAGTGGCAACGCGCGACGGGACAGCTCACCGCAGATATGTTCTTTAACAACTCGAGTTGTTAATGCCTTTACGGCCTTGTTACGGCCCTTGTTAATGTCCTACGTCCTAGCGGTGGACGTAG
This sequence comes from Amblyomma americanum, assembly GCF_052857255.1. Classification (NCBI taxonomy): domain Eukaryota; kingdom Metazoa; phylum Arthropoda; class Arachnida; order Ixodida; family Ixodidae; genus Amblyomma; species Amblyomma americanum. The sequence continues at coordinate 84,222,814 of NC_135498.1, read as the reverse complement.
CCCTGCTGGATGGCATCTGCTCTGGCCGAGACGCGGCTGGTGTAGCAGACAGGCTGCATAATTCTGGGTAGCGGAGCGTTCCTGAGTTTATCGCGTCTAGGTGTGCGATGGTCCACTCTGTCTGTGGTAATGTGCGCGCAGATCAGATGGGGTGGAGAGGCGAACGCTTGGAGCTGTGAGGTGGGCTTCCACAAGTTCATCGATCATACTGTGTACTCCTAGTTGAAGCAGCTGTTCCGTAAATGTGTAGACTCGGAGACGTAGAGCTTGCTTGATGGCTTTGCGAATGATAATGCCTGCGATTTTCGTATTGAGTTTCATGAGCCTACTATAAGGAGTAACATTAATCACCCGTAGAAAGTTGATGGCTTGGGCTAGTGGGTATTTCACGTGAGGCTCCATAGCGCAGTACGAATGGGCAAGAGACAAGCACTTCACTTCCACTAAACGCTTTTCTGGTGATCACAGGGTTCAAAAGGTACAAAACCAAGTGCGAGGGGTACGAAATAAAGGGTTATCAGGTTTTGAAACATAAATACGAGGTTATAGGTTGTTTTTGCGGCAATTGGTTTAGTTCTGTGTTTGATTTCGCTCTTACACTGTGATCCTGATAACTCTTCCTGTGGTTCCCCATCGCACTTGGTTTGTACCTTTATAAACCCTGTTAGTAACAATAAAGTATCTAGTGGAAGTCGCTTGTCTCATTTCCCTTCGTTTTGTGCTATGGAACCTCATGTAAATCAAACAACTCATCAGGAAGGCTTGCACAAGGCACGCGGCGTCGGCTTCGGGCATGCCAGATCGATTATGTTTGATGCACCGAAACATAGGCCGTGCTAGGTCCCCGTGAGTTTTAAGTTTCGCTATCGTGATGGCAATATTGGTACTGTTGCTTGACATGGGGGCAAAGTATCCAAATGTTTTCTACTTCTTGGACCTGCAATCTTTGGACGAAAATATAAGCAGCGGATGTTTACCTCTTCTTGAAGTCGCCCCTGAAAAAAAGTAGGTCAGGAAGGACACATTACATTCAATGATTTCTCTACCCTTCAACCGTCAACCCTTAAGTCATGTTTCACTTGCATCTACTGGAATGGTCGTGTGTGTTTGTGTAGCTTTCAAACACCAAAGCTTCACAAAGCTTCACAATCCAGTTGACCTTTGCTCTGATAATACGATGTTATATTATGATATGACACATCCCAAACACTTAATTAATTAGAATAATTTTAAAAGATGTGCGCCGAATTCTGTGACACCAGTGCCGCTTAAACGAAAGGCCAACCCGTCTCAATCTCAAGGCATTTCAGGAGACTTGGTTTTGCAAGAAAGTACTTCACCGATTTATTGCTGTAAGTTGGTACTTGGTGGAATGGCGCCTAAACAGCTCTAAATATCTGTGCGCTACAGACGACAAACTCCTGTTGGATTGACCCTAGTAGATCCAACAGTGCGAACACGGCTTACTACACAACGCACAAACTGCAACAGTTACTCTCTCATTTGCGCTGATTTTGACATCGGCATATTACTTGCACCTCCAGAAAAGTGTGAATTATGGATTGCGTGCTGAACTACCACAGGTCGAGAATGCTTTAAGATTTTAGAATATATATTTTCAAAACTATAAACACATCTTTTTTTTCCAATAATTTTTGTCAACTTAGGCAAATTAGATGTGCGAATAAACGATAAATCGCGGCTGCAGCGAACACGGTTCTAGGTTCGTCGGCGGGAAAACCCTCCAATCCAATTTCTCGAAATGGACACCACTGGAAAACATGAGCAGGTTGCCCAAAGTGGTAGCTAAGGCGCCTGTTGGCGGAGGCCCGCCAGACGCCCGTTTTTCGTAGGAATGGTCACCGTGGCCGCACGCACTGAGTTGGCTGCTGGAGAGGAATTTACTGCGTTGGCTGCTAGACGTGTATGTACTTTGTTGGGGGTACTTGGGGTAAGGAACAAAATGTAGCTCGAAATGAACCTGGGTGTCGGAGGGCGTCGGCGTAAGCCTAAGGAGGTTAGTGAGGCGCAGCAACACTTTGCGCTTGAGCAGCGTGTAGTGTTGGCCGCACGACTTGCAGAACATCTACGCGGATGACAGTTGCAAGATAAACACTAGCTGTTTGGGATGTAACGTTCCTCTCATAAAATAGGGCGAATAAGATCACGGAGGAAGGCGGTGCTGCCTGCGGCGGCTGCAAGAGGTTCGGATACGGTCAAGCTGGGACTGGTCTGTCGCGGACAGCCGAGCGCTAGTGGAGGACCTATTTTTTGTGACCTCCTCTGTTAAAAACACGGCAACAGTAGTTAGTGGGCTGCTGAAAAGACCAGCAAAAAGCTTTTCTTAAACCCCCGCATCCAGTGGCGCAGCTTTTTAGCTTCAGACATGGCCGGATCAGCTCGTCGATATAATTTCGTCATGCCCTTCCCATACATCATCACTGACTGATTTGGCATCTGTATTCGGGACTGCAGAGCCCGGTCTGCTCTTTCATGCCGATCCAGGCTGATATATGCCTCGAAAATACGACGGCGCAATGCAGGCCAAGATGTCAAAACTCCTTCTCGGTTCTCATACTAGTGAAAGCACTGCCCTCTAGAGTGGATAGCATTTCGCAGCTTTAAGCTGTCCCTCTGATTATAAGTCGCAACTCGTTCAGTGAACCAGCCCCGACACCTTCGTTCTGAGTGCCATACAACGATTTCAGTGTTCGAGTGTTCTGAAGACAGTAAAACCAAGGTACTGTGCATTGCATAAGTTGTGTTTTGCGTGGCTGATCGGAGGTTCGCTGTCGAGGTGGACTCTCGAGAGGCCAAATACCAGGCCGCCTGTACCAGAAATATGTCACGAAAACACGTGAGTGCATAAAAGCTAAAGCGCAGACACACAGTCAAGAGCTCTCTCCTGCAATCCCCAGACCAAAGAGCACGACAGCTTGTCTAGCTGCGCCGTATGTCGTAATCCAGGTGGCGGTATATATAGAAATATACACATAGATGCATGCCTCGCAGGCTGCGCACAACCAGGAGAGCACGTGAGTAGCCTGCGACAGAAAAAAAAAGAAAAAGAAATAGAGAGAGACGAAGGCACACAAACGCACAACAGCTGTATGCAGAGAATGCCACTTCAAGTGCTATCGCACTAAAAAACCTAACCGTCCTAACCGTAGTCACATGAGCTGCTGGCCTTTTACAGCGAAATCAGTACAAGTGTGCCACCCTGTTCACCTTCCTGAAAACCTGGTGCCTCTTGAAGCGAAGCCTTATCCGGAACGAAGAACATCATACGACACCGCCGCCCTTGAGAAGCACCATCCATTAGCCGCCTCCCCACCACACCCGTCTAGCTAAGGGCCTGCCGCCAACTGACAACCACTCCCTCCACCATTACCCTTCGAAAGCATCATTCACTGCTTATCATCAGACCCCAAGTTACACCGCCCACATGTCCTCCATCACTGGAACACCATAAGGCAGCGGAAGGAAACAGTCACGGCTAAATAAAATTTAAAGATGAAGTTGGAAGGTTAGCGGCCCTATAGAGATAGCCCACAACAGCCAACTTTCTACTTACATTACTAGGGGTGTGCCCACCGAACCTCCGTCTCGCTCGACGCATCTGCGCCCACCTTTCACCGCCAGAAAAATACTTTTGCGTGAGTGACGCCTCTGCTTAAAATAGAAGGATTCAATGACAGTAACACTCCAAAGTAATCATGAACGGTAAATCCACCTACTTTCTTACAGTTGTCGCATCGGATTGCTGATCAACCCTTAATATTAATTAAAAGGTCTCCCTGCCTTTCCTCCTCCTCCTCCTCCTCCTCCTCATTACGGGTGCCATGCAGGCGAAAACAATCTGGGCGACTGTTTTTGTGAAGCGTCCACCGGTCAACTAACGCCAGGTGGAGAAAAATAATTCCCAACCTGCATTTTAAGGAAAAATGAGGGACACGCCGCACAGAGCATGGCTCAACCAAATTCAAGAAGATTAAGAATGCCTCAGCAAAATAGAGAGGACTAAGAAGGGCTAAACAAAATTTAAGATGACTAGCAATGACTTGCAAAATTCAGCGGCGAGGAATAATGCAATTGCAGAAGACGGACTCGCCGAAGTGAAGCTTGTGTGTGCGTAAAGTGTTCATGTTTAAACCACGTTGCATGCATAAAAATTACGAATGTGCCAATAGAGGTTCGAACGTTTACCAGGAATCCAGAAGCAGCCCGTCAAGCTGAAAGAGCGGAACAACAATGCTTCCAATGAGAACGTCAACTACAATCATGGCCTATGAATTTTCCTGCGCATCAATTCACTTGACAACTCTTGAATTTTTTAATGAGGTTTCGTAGTCTGAATCCACCGGAAGCAAAGCTCCACAGAATAAAAAATGCGCACCTATCAAACGTGGCAAACTGAAAAACAAAAAAGCGAACAGATTCATAACACCACAAAATAGTGTCTTTCTGTGACCATGAAAAGCCGCAGAATATCAACTTATATTTTCAGTTTACTTATGATTGAAAATTCATTCAAACTACTGCAGCTGTTGCTGTGGGGCCTTTGAGGTGTTGAATTAACACATGGGAATATCAGCAAGTGATCCGGCTTCCGCAGCATCCATAATACTTACGTTCCTGTGATTACGTTTTACTGGGGCAACCCAGAAAGCTGCTCAAATTAGCACAACTGGAGAATCGCATTATGGCTTCTTTGACATATTTCTCAAGTGTCTGCGATTGTAGGCTATTGTTGTAGCTACATTCAAGCGGTATCTTTCGCAGGGGGCCACAGGAGCTGCCGTATCGCGAGGGCGTCAGCAGCAAGGCTCGTGCCATCCGTTTCCCGTGCACAATGGCAGCTTCCCATGTGTACGTAACCGATAAGCTGGCCACTTGGGATCCATTGTTGGGTGTTCGTTTTTATCCATTCGTCCTTACACCGCTCAGCTTTTAGTTTCACTGCCTTGCGAAGTGCGGAAAAATTCCCAAGCGCCCGGTTTCCGTCAGGCAATGTCTGATGACTGCCCACTGAGAATATTCTAGGGAGTAGGGCACCATACCTGAATATACCACTGTCCGGTGACAAAATGTTGAGCTGTTTACTGTAATTTCTTCGTCTTGGTGATTTTTTTTTCTGAATTGAAAGCTGTGAGTTTTTCTTGAGTTCGTGGATTTGAAGCGCTGTTTCCTACTTAACATCTAGATCTTTACAATTTACACTTCTGTAATTACAGTCGGCTGAACGTAAATGTTAAGAAATAATCATCAAACGCGCGCTGCAGCTCCTGGGGTCACCTCGTGAACGCGACCCCGCCGAAGAACTAAAACTGTGAAGGCTTCTGTTTTCATCGCACTGGCATAATCATGTTAAACTTTAAAGCCTCTAAGGTAAAAAAATGTGATGCGAGCATTTTTTTGTGGAAAAAGATTAAGGCGCGCGAATGCTCGACAGAATAATTAAGAGCACGAAATCAGAACATATGTTGAATTGGCCAACATGGTTCCCATGTGCTTGCACAGTATTTAATTGTTTTCCTATTTATATTTTCTGTACACACTGCAGCGCCGAAATACTGTAGTAGAGGAGTGGGTACGACAATTAGGTGGCAAGCAGTAAAATATAATATATTCGCAGTAATGCAAATAATTAATGTAATTATCAAAGAATAATATAGTTTACACAGTAGATCTATACCTATATAGGTCTTTTCACTCAGTGTGCGTGTGTGCCTGTAGTAAGCAGAATAACGCTGACGAATTTCCACACCACGACACAACGCTTTGACTGCGCAATCAGCTTACGGTATGGTTCACGGCGAAGCGTTCAGGCGTTGAAGCATTGCTTGCTTTCTTTACCGAAGACCCATCAATGCCATTCACACTTCATCGTGATAGCGGGAGAAAAAGGGCAAGGTATTGAGATCGCTTTGAAGAAATGTCTCGCGAAGATGGCATGTATTCTCGGGCTTGGACCAGTGGAGTAATAATAATAATAATAATAATAATTGCGATTTTTGGGGAAAGGAAATGGCGCAGTGTCTGTTTCATATATCGTTGGACACCTGAACCGCGCCGTAGGGGATACTGCGGGCTTTGCGCATTTACAGGAAAGAGTCGCTGTGTCTTCCAATGTATACTCACAGAAATGTAAGGGGATTTTGAACCAGTGCACAGAGCAACAATAAAACCTTGTTTGTTATTCATGAAAAAACACTCACATAAAAAGAGAACAAATTTCGGAGCATAACAAAGAATCTGATTTTCCTCACCGAGCAAGGCCTACTATATAACTACTCATTAGCTTAAGAAAAAAACCACAATCGTTAAATTAAAGATATTTAAGTGCTTATAGCTACCAAACTTTCCCCAACATACAGTAATTGTAGCAAACTGAAGTGTACGCCACATTTTTTTTTTTTTGCTGCTGACTTGCTTTCTTGCAACTCGTAGCAGAGTGAAAAAAAGCCCATATAACCACTCGGTGCACATGTGATTTATTTGTTTAGGTAATGCGTCTTATGACGCCGAGTCCACGGACAGCTGACTTACGAACGATTGTTGCACTGACGCACAGAGAATTTACTACTAATCTTTAAGTGTCGGTTGTGACACCCTTCTCCTAGACGTGGTCTTTCATGGCAAAACAACCATTAAAACTAGCTTGCTAAAAGGTCACATGGCGCCATCATCTTCACTGTGAATTTGAGTGCATTATCAGCGGGGATAGGCTTGCGCTCATCATTTCTTGTTACCGTTGTTCGGCGTTACTATCTCGACGTAACATTTTGAGGCACTCGATAATACCCAGTTTGAAAGGACCATTTTTTTAACTCAAGTTAAACCGTATGACTTCTTGCATAGCTTCCTTGAGCATTGTGGCACCATTGTGCTCGAGCAGGAAGGCTACACTAAATGACACCTTCCAAGATCTCCGAGAATCTTGCGGCAAGCCTTGAATAATGCACAGAAATAAACACATGGGCTAACACTCAAGTACGACATTCAATATAAGCCTTTCAAAGGGTCGAACTTCAGAACTATCTATGAAATAATTGATTACAATCAATGTGCTTTTAATAGTTTTTTGTCTAGTGCAATTTCGAGCTGCAGGAATGTGCGAAATACGTAGTATGCTTTCTTTCTTGTTCACTTTCTATTCGACGCTTATTTATGCTTAATTCTTGCTCTCGTCGACGTGACCGCCTTCACAGAATCTCCTGGAAAATCAAAAATGTATTAGTCAACACTGAAGTTAAGGGGGGATGCGGGGCTAAAATACTGATTTTCGGGAAAAAAAAACGGTTTTAAATTTGTGTGGTTCCGGATTGCTGGTTTAATGAAGAATATTCTCACCAAGTTTGGTTGTTATATGAGGAGTAGAAAAAAAAGAAAAGAAAATAATTATTTTCACGAGGTGGTGGTAGGCCGTCGAAAGCGTCTATGAACGCTCATCTCAAGAAGCGGCCGCAGTGCGGGCAAAAAACCAAACGAGAAATGACTGCCCACGTTAGAATGTGTGTTTTTAATGCTTTTTATTCGCGGAAAACCTTGTATCCAGAATAAGCAAGGCCACTAACGGAAAACTAAAAAAGTAAGGCATATTTCTGGCCGCTTGAACAGCAGAGTGGGTGGAAAACCAAAGCAGGAGCTCGGATTGGCGGAAATATACCACGTGAGCATCCAACGCTTCTTTTGCGCCATTCGGAGTCGCCCCGCTCTCGTTTTGTTCGACGCTTGCTATGTGTTACGGTTTCTTCCTTCTGTGAGTTTATTGCGAAAAGCGGGTGGCTGGTGGTGTGACCGGGAAGATGCTGGAACGAAGGCTTCGCCACGGAGAAGCTTCGGGAAGCGAAAACGCACCACGAAGGCAAGAGGCCTACACAGCACTGTGCGACCGCCAGCAAGTGAACGTCTGCTTGTGCGTTCGCCAGGCACAAGCCTGCCGCCGGCGAACGAAGCGAAGCCTTCAAGGTCCGATAATGGTTCATCCCCCGAAGACCGAATTTGCATCACTAAGAACCGTGGAGACTACAGCAGCCTTGACTCTACTAGGATTTAATGAGGGTACACATGGCGTCAAGAGAGTGCTTGACAAGCTGGAACTAGAACACGTAGTCCAGACGATGAATCACGTACAGCGATCAACCCATCAAAGTATTTCACGAGCGAAGGCAAGAGCGATGGAGACCTCTAAAGCGTAAAAAAAGAAGAAAAGAAGGCTTGAAGCTTTTGCCACAAAGCAGCGTCGTAATGAAAAGGAAGGCACGGACATTGGAGCAGGACACCTTGATTAATTTCTTTGCGCCAAAATAAACTAGCATGTTCTGGAATCTTTGAACTGATTTTTCTTAGTTTTCACTTTTTTTGGGAAAACAAAACAGTTAGAAAACTATCATTTCGAAACGGCATCTCCGAAAGTGGCTTTCAAGGTTGTTTCTCGACTGAAATTTTCTCAGTAACAAGATAAGGTACTTTTTAGGTCGAGAAATATTTTTAATACAAAATATTTTTTGACGTCCGCCATAAAATGACAACAAAAAAATGAAACATTGTTTTCCGAGTGATGGTATTTTCACAGATGTGGTATATAAAACATGCAAAATGACCTTACTTCACACTATAAACCATTTAGAAAATATCTAAACCCAAACTACTAATATATCTCTACTATTTTTGAAATGATAGCTTTCTTAAGCTGACACATATGATTGCTCATTATGACAGCCATAACTTTTTCCCTGTTCCAGCTAGAAAGCTGAAATTTTGATTATAGTCTAATTAAAAGAGGATACATCATCTCTGAAAAATTCATTTAATTGCTGCAATAGTTCAAAAGTTGACTCATCAGCCTAGCATCCCCCATTAAGTCGACCATGATTAAGCGTAAACGATATCTTTCTGTTTTTTTTTAATTTCTTGTGCTGGCATGTGATATATGTTTCAAACATAGAAAAATTTAAAAGGAAGGTTTTTTCAGCAACGCGCTTTTATCAGAAGTTCAATAATAGTTCTTTAGGGCCTACTTGCTGAAACACCGAAAAATCCAGGTTTCTGCGCACCAGTGCTACTTTCGCACTAAAACGACTGAATAAAAATTTTATTACTTTATTCCTTGAACCATGGTTTGTACAATTAATTCTTTAGCGCATGCAAATATTTAGATGTTTTAGTGTTATAAGTTGAATAAGTGCAAAGGTGTGGCAGGGGCACGCACCTAGAAAAAAAAGTCGCACTAAACACTCGCGAAGCTGCGGTACAGGGGAACTTTTCTATAAGTTGCATTTACTGTCGAGTGAAAGTGGCTATAGAGAGCTGAACGCAATATGAGTAATTGCTCCAAAACTCACTGGGCGTAATCATTTCCAAAAGTTCTGTGACTGAAATACCAGGAGCCGTCTGGCTTTATGCCAAGGGTGCTGAGTCGAACCTGTCTGATATGAAAGCGAATGATCATCACAGCGTCGAACAGTACGCTCCGACTCGGCATCACGTGAGCCCAACGAGGAACAGTAAGAAACCTCAGGCCACATATCTCTCCTGATAGGCAGCACATCCGCTGGAAAGACAATTGAACGATGTTCCCGCAACAGCGCAATACACTGGGTGCTTATATATAGCAGAAACATTACCTTGTTGCTCGTTCCCCTCTGTGTGGATTTAGGCATAACAACGTGCCAAAATGAAGTTTCAACTAGGACTCTGCTTCCTGGCTGCGATCTGCGTCTCCAATGTAGCCGCTTTCACAGGTACAGTTCGTGCCTTTGGATCTTGTATTTGTAAACGTTTCAGAGCAAGTGAATGTCGCCCCTCGTTTTGCGTTTAGCCTAACGAGAGAGTTCTAAGTTTTTATGCCATAGCATTAAGGGTCCCTTTCAGCGGATCGCGCGTTGCCGTCGTCGGCGGCGTTGGTGGCCTGAGAAAGAAAATCCTCTGAAAATCTCTATGAGTGGCCATGTGACGTCATCACAACGTGCGCCCTATGGCTGGTGGCAGCACCGCCAGTGGATTGTGAACAAACTGCCCACAATAGGAGGTTTTAAGTTAATGGTTTGTCGCTAGAGGCTGCTCGAGAAGAGCAATCTACGCCTTATAAGCCGCACTTGCAGGAGCGATTGAAACAGCTGCCTGCCGGGGCAGTACCTATTCCCTTAAATGCAGCACCACTCTGTCAGGGGTGTTAGTAAGGCTGCCAGTGGTCTATGAGCCTAAAGTAGAGAATGATAAATTACGAATATACGGGCCTTAACCCGATAACGCTATCAAGTGATAGCCTTCAAGAAGAGCTTAAGTGCCCCTAAATGTTTCTACCTAAACAACATTCGGCACAGTGCCAACCACTGTTGCGTGCCACGGTACTATGTTCTCGTTTCTCGAAATGCAACACTTAAAATCGGTGTAATACGGAAGTTATTCTGACCGATTCTTGCGAGTGATTATGCCATTGTAATACAGGTCGTAGGAAATCAATTTAGGTGTTATGCTTGATGTAAGGCGGTTTGCACATTTACTGACGGGTCCTCACGTGAGGTAACTATTCAATTTAGGCGAAATAAACTAAATATATCATCCCCTTTAACATGATAGTATTATGTACTGAAGAAATCAACGTGTCTGGGTTCACTGTTGAAATGCCTGTATATTTAGGGGAGCCACAAACCGCTGAAAGCGGAACACCGACAAATAAACCCATTGAAGGAAAGCACATCACACGGAATGGCTTGATTTGACTCATGCAAGAAGTTCCCACGAGAATAAAGTGTATCAACGAGCCCAGGTGGAAGAAATGTGCAGCAGTTTTTGCGTCATTAATTTGCCTATTGCATCTATTCCCATACAAAATATTTCAGGCAGTCCATCACTTATTTATAAAAATAGGATTTTTAGTGGAAATGGACCCGTTTTTCTGCTTTGTAATACCAGTGTTGGCGGAAATCAGTAAAAAATAATATCATGTTATCTAGTAAAGTGTTAACTGCGGCGCTCACTAGTCCTCGCTGCTAGCGCCGAGCCAAGCCAAGGAAGGTTGCGTGCACATGAGCGGCGGATTCACGCTATTTCACGTAGTGCGCACCGCAGGGGTGGTATTTTCAAACTCCACGAGAATTGGGAACATTTCTTGAGCGAAAGCGGCGAGGGTAATGGCGTTGTAGCATTTATTAAAACTTATATGGCTTTTACTAATGGCCAGCTACAAATCAGCTTTCGACAAGGCGCCTGCCTGTAATGGTTAAAGACTTACCTGTCAGAATTTAGGTAGCAATTTTATTAGTTGACAGGATTCGCTTAATTTTGTGGTACCCGCCAGCACTAGCAAAACTGTGTTGCAAAATACACCTCTTTACACCAAAAATATATTTGTAAAAATTGGTGCCTGGCTTCGCTGAAACATCTGCTGTAGCAGGTAAGCTAGCGGGTGCTGTTCATCAAAACCGTACGACATATAATTGCACCTTCCAAACAAAAATTCAAATTTTCGAACTTCTGATGCACTTAGCGTTCCTACTTCACAGGACGAAAAAAACTCCATTTGTTATGGGCTTACACTGTTATTAGTAAGATTTTGTTCATGCACTAAAAGGCATTTGCCCACTCATGTACAAATGACAGAGTTCACAAAAAAAAACGCGGACAGGAAAATTAAGAAAGGAATCTGTTTAGTTCTATTGACCCTGCAGTGGAAATATGACAGTTGTTGCGTTACAGTGAATTTTCATGTTTCTTACAGATAATGAAGCAAGCGGAGAGGGCAATCCGCAGTGCGAGAGAATGCTTCCTTTGCCATTTGTAAGTACGGGCCATGCAGCAAAAGTTGAATGAATATTTTCATGTTGCACTGGATATGAAGGGCTCTGTTGTGACCTTAATTTAAGCATATAATCAATTAAATGACAACATAACACCATATTTCATTTTGCCACACAACTAAGGTATAGTGAAATAAGGGTTTTATACTTGATTTGACTGTTTTTAGCATGTTATCTCTTGATGCAATGCCGTTCCCGTTGTCAGCTTCACCAACAGGAAAGTGACAGAAAGGCTTGTCGTTCCATTGGAGTCGAGTCCGAAAGAAAGCCCTGAAACCAATTTCTACGAGTAAAAAGTTTTTGAAATTTTCCTCCTTAAAGAGTGTGGTCAAAGTAGACTCACTGATTCTTCACTCAGTGAAGACGTTTTAGAAGCCTAATTTTGTCTTTGTCACTGGGAGCAGTGTTTCTGCCAGGAATTTACTTCCTGCAGTTCTGAGTGTGTTTCCTGTGCCCCTTTCAGGCTATAATGTTGCCTAAATATGTCATTGAAGAACAACATATTGAAGAAACGAAGCAGAGCTCAGCTATTTACCGGCTACTGGAGACCACATTTGTGGAGATGAAAGTCAAATTTTTTCATTTCATATCCACAAGTGTGGTCTCCAGCCGCCGGCTATTAATAGAGCTATCGGCTTCGTTTGAGGAACACGTGGTCCACAAGCTTTTGTCCTCGACTGTACCTCTTCTGTCTGGCAAAAAATTTCAAGTAGTATCATATACTTGGCGCGCAAGAGACAAGGCCAGCGTTGAAGCGAAACTTTCGTATATGGCTGGTCATCCACCAATCTCCAGTAGTTGCAATGCCCCAAGCTAGTCGCATAATCCACGTTTCTGGCCCGACCTTTTTTTTCGGCTTCCATGCCCTCTTACCTTCTGCGATGCTAATAAATAATTGCCGCACACATAAGCAAACGGTGCCGTTCATTTTCGTCAGATCTTTCGATACATCCCTGAAACGTTTTTCTTTTCATGACCGGAAGCTACAAGATACCTTTATCTTTCCAGTCCTTGGTTGGCTACATGTACTGTCGACTGCACAACTGTTTACTCGGATCGCAAAACGAAAATATGCCAATGTCGCAACGTAGATATCTGCTCTCAATATTCTTGCTGAAAGTGCGAAACACAACCAGGTGGTAAACAATACGCCTGTTAAATGCACAATTTTTGGAATCACCAATGGCCAAAGCAAGATTTTCTGTTCAAGCCTATACGATGACTTATCAACAAGAACGGTGACAGTTCGGGATAGTGCACAAATAATATGAGGTTCCATAGCACAAAATGAAGGGTCAAGACTGGACACAATCCCTAAACTACCACTAAACGCTGTTTTGGCGCATGCAGGGTTTGTGAAGTTAGAAACCATGAACAGGAAGGGGGGGGGGGGGGGGTAGGGCACATGAAGCGTTATCAGGCTGACATAGGTAAAGCAGATATCTCAAAATCAAATAAAAATCAGAGCTCAACCAATTGCCACCCAAAAAAACCCTCGAAAACTGGTAAGCACGTTTCACAAGTTCGCACAGTGCCGCGCATTCAAGAAGGCAATATTTTTATTTGATATTGATATAGATGAACTAGTTACACATTTTTCGATCATAACCTTTCCTATAGGAAGCTTCAGTTATCTCTCTTGTTCTCTTATCTTATTTATTCCCTGTCACCAGGCATTTTTAGAAGCTAGGTTTGCAGTTATGAAACGGCAGTGATGTGCCAAATGACTGGACCCACATCCCTAACGCGCCTGATGTGCTCGCTTACGCGTTAAATTAAGCAACGGCCCATTTCACCAATGCACGACTTACCGCACGAATGTAGTCTCTTGTGCACGACACGATGTTGCCAGTGAATGAAACAGGGTCTGGTGCCCAACTGAACAATGATTCTGAGGGTGCTATCAGGGTTGGTGGCCTTGCGCATGCGGGAAAATTTTTTCAGGTACAGACATGCAAACCTGCACTCCCAGTTTTGTGCAATCTTTTTGAGAGCGTTTGACATCTTGTGGATATACCACACCACCACTCTTTTGTTCAAAAACAAGTTCAGCTGTACTTTTTGCGTCCTTGCTTCGTCTGTGCTGGTCGTGTGTAACAGCGATTGCTAATGCCTCGGACAACCAGCTGGCAGAGGGCGATCGATCTGCGTTTTAATTTGTTTTCAATAAGCAAGTGCATTCACTGGATTCGAATGACATGTCTTCCCCACACCTCTCGACGAGCTTCGTATACGCAGAAGAAAAGGGCGGGAGAGGCCTCTCACCCTTGGCTCATAAATCCTGCAAACGCGTTTCATGGACATACTGCTTAAGAAACTAAATGGTGAACCAGGTTATCTATATATCTGAATGTTTGTATGATCTCTTTACTGACAGCACCATTCAGGAGCACTCTGTCAAGGCTTGCAAGGTACGGATCACGCAGGGCTGGAGGAATTCAAGAACCAATACATACTCCATTTTTTTGCAGCTATACCTCGCCATTCTGTTGAAAAATGTTGATGTAAGACGTAAGATGTAAGGGCGGCTGATTTAAAATCAGTAATTCACACATCGGATCGGATTCATTTTGAAAAGGAACTGTCCCATAGGTATGAATGCAGCCTTCGATGCATTCTAAAAGCTTTCGATGCGGCAAAGAGTAATACAGGTCCTTTATATCTTTGGGAAAGAATTCAGCGATCTTTCACCGAAGGCGTTTCGAGAACGCTCATTCTTTCCAGTTTTTAATGAAAAACTCGTAAACATTGCCAAGCTTCAAAGTTCTCTGCAACATGATTTATTGATTAGAATGGGGAGGTATTTCTGCAAAAAAAATGAAGTGCGTATTGATTCTTTTATTGCTATGGCGCTAAGTGATGTGTACCTTGCAAGGCTGAGCAGGGAGCTCCTGAATGGTCTTGACATTATAGAGGCCATAAGAACATTCAGTAATGTAGGTTACTACTTGGTAGTACTTCGGATGAGCAACAAAGAGGCTCGTGGTGTAAGAGAGGGCGCTATACCAACTTTCGCCCAATGTATTAAACCACTGAAGATCACACATGAGCTTCCTGTTCAGGGGCACCATTTGATTTTTGATTTCCTTGAAACGCGTTTGCTGGATGCATGAGCCTAAGAAGGATAAGCCCTTCTGCCCTTTCTTAATTCAATTCAATTTATTTTGCCAGCAGTTTTGAAGGATATCTGGACTAAAAACTGTAAATCACAGGTTGACAAGGCCCAGTAAACCTGACAAAGCCTGTCCCAATGAAGTTACTAACAATAGTTAACAGAAATAATGGAGATATCGAGAATAGCAGATACTGTACAATAATAACTTCGCGTAGTTTTCAAAAGACAAACAAGCTTAGTTTCCAAATATTATCAGAAATAATAAAACTGCAGATTTATACAATCATAACTGAAACCAAGATAGCATACAGGTACGAGAAATAGTAGATCAGTGAAGCAAACATATACCAAAAACACCACTAATTATAGTTCGGAAAAAGATTCTTGAAGTTTTTTAAATGAAATTATTTGGGCATATTGATGTTGACTGAATATTTGTGGGAGGTTTTGCTGCAATGACTGAAATTTGTAGATTGTGCGGGAATGGAGAGTATGCCATTAGTCAGTACTACGAGTAGGTATAATTGTTTTTTTTGGGTGTAAGACCCAGCAGCTTGTACTAAAAAATTCTGCTCAGTAGCTGAGAAGAAGAAAGAACGGAAAATATGGAAATTGTATATGTTATTAGCTCTGACAATTTTGTATGAGGGAAAGAGCATTTGTGTCGTGTCTAGGATCGAAACAATGGCAATACAGCGAATGGCCTTTTTTTAGGACAAGTATATTTTGAATGTTTGTTTTTGTTTTGGGTAAGCCAAATATGGCTACAGTAACTTAAATGAGATGAGAATAAAGCGTAATATATTTGCAGTTTTACATTCATAGGGAGAAGTGTTAGGTAACGGGAGAGTGCTCCAGTGGTTGCAGAGAGTTTGTCCTTCGTTTGCAGAGAGCAGAGAGCGCTGGTTGCGTGGTTGCCGAGAGCGCTTGGTGTCGCCCGTAGCAGCGCTTTCGAAAGTTTTAAAAGAGAGTTTTCTACAGAGGCTATGGACTTGGGAATCCCAGCTAAGATGAGATGAAAAAATAACTACAAAGATCTTGTGTTCATCCAAATATCAATTCGTTCTCCAGCATATTTACAACGAGATAAAATCCGAGTGGCTTATTTCTTCCCGTAAAAATAACTGCTTTAGTTGGTTTTTTTTGCCTTAACATTTAGTTTATTCAACTGTGACCAAGTAATGACTTGTTCAAGTATTACATTGGTATTTTTAATGAATTCTACTTCAACGTGACTAGAGATTAAAATGCTGCAGTCATACGCATATATTTCGCTGTTTGATTATTGTATTATTATTGTTTATGTAAGCACTAAAAAGAAGAGGTCCCAAAACAGTGTCTTGTGGGATACCGCATGTTATAGGCAGAAAGGACGACCGCGCAGTGCCTATGCATATACATTCGCTTCTTCCAGTTAAATATGATTTTAATAATTGTAACGGCTTCCCGCGTATACCATACGACGATACTTTGGATAACAATATCTTGCGGTCTAAGTAATCAAAAGACTTCGTGAAATCAATAAAGAGTGCTAACTTGTAAATATTATTTTCAACGTTTTCGAAAATTGTCTCTTTTAGTTTTAAAAATGCTGTTTGAAAAAAAAAAATGAATATTGGTTTTATGGGGAAAGGAAATAGCGCCGTATATGCCTCAAATATCGGCTGACACCTGATCCACGCCGTAAGAGAAGGGATAGAGGAGGGAGTGAAAGAATAAAGAAAGAAAGAGATGGGTTGTAGAGGGCTTCGGAATAATTTCGACCACCTGCGGATCTTTAATGTGCACTGCAATCGCACAGCTCACGGGCGCCTTAGCGTTGCGCATCCATCAAAACGCAGCCGCCGCGGTCGGGCTCGAACCCGGGAACTCCGTATCAGTAGCCGAGCACCCAAACCACTGAGCCACCGGGGCATGTATGCTGCTTCGGATGATTTGCTTTTCCTGAATCCAAACTTGGCTTCAGTCGAAATATTGTGTTTGTATAAAAACCACGTGATGCGACAGCAGATAAGCTTTTCAAGTCCCTTGTAAAATATTGGTATAATCAAGATCGGCCTACAGTTTGATGATAAGTTAATATCACCACTTTTTATATTGCTTTCACTCTGGACTGCTTCATACCTCCTGGGTACACATCGGTTTCGAGCACAACGTGAGAGATGTGGACAAGTACCGAGACAATAAATTCCAAAACTTCACTCGCCCCACTTGCATATTGTTAACGTCTAACGCAATGCTATTACCTATGTTCACAATGGTCATAAAAGATTTTGTTTCGCTTGTTGGCTCCAAAAATAGGCTTTCCGCTGTGCTATTTATTTGCGAGCGCAGACTCGAAGTGGCACTGTCTTGTGGTACTAGGTTAACAAAGTGTTCGTTAAAATTTTCTGCTAAGGCTTTGCTAGTTATTTCACGATCTTGGTGGCTTATTTTTTCGGGTAAAGAGAGGTATTTCTGCCTCTGAAGACGGTATTGATAAGCTTCCAAGCGGTATTTGATTTACAGCGAAAAATATCAGAGAACACTGGAGTAAGTCTAATTCACTCGCCTCAGTTCGGCATTTAACCTGTTTCTTGCCATGTTAATGCATTTTTGTGCAGTAGACAAGCGTGTGCAAAGAAAAACGTGGTAACGATAGTTTTTATTTTTATCACAACCAGATGGCCCCGTGTTATCCATGGTTTCATTGCTTTTCTCGAAGGTTTAATGGTTGGAAGAGGAAAGTGCTCCTATTATATTAGCACATATATTGTCATCAACTGTGAATACGCATTGTGTGCATTTGTGGTCCGTCGGCCTATACGAAAAAGTTCAAAAGATGTGTGGAGAAGACATGGCTTTCCCAGTTTTAACATGCTGGTTTGAACAAACAGGTCGATCGCCATCTGGCTGATGGTTATCCGAGACAATTAGTAATTGCAGTCACAGAAGACCTGTGTAAGCGGGACAAGTACACAAGAACTACAGACGAAAGGTAGGGTAGTAACAAAGCGGTGGTGATGTCGTGTATGCACAAGGTACCACACGCTCTCAAAAAGATTGACCAAAAATTAAGAGCGAATATTCGCATGTCTGCAGAAATTGTCCCGCATGTGCAAGTTCACAAGCCCTGACTGCACCCACTAGAATCATTTTCCATTTAGGCACCGGAACCCGTCTGTACCGTGCGCTTGCAACATCATGTACAAGGTACTGCTTTAGTGTGACAAGTCTTTTATTAGCCAGGCTGGACGTTGGCTAAAGTATCGCTTAAGCAAGCACAACAATAATATTAGGGATGAGCAAGTGCAGACGTTTGGCTCATCATTGCTGTTTTCAAAACAAACCTAGCTTGGAGGAGGTTTTGGTGACAGGAGAAATGGACATAGAGGGGGAGATAATTGAAGCCTTTGCAATGGAAAAGGTTGGGAATATTGTGTAAACAGTCCATCCCTACCAGCACAAAGAAAAGACACTGCCTTCTTGGAGGCAGGGCAGTGTGCGAACTTGTGCAATGTGCGTACCAGTTTTAGGTTTAGTTTGGGTGGAAATTCTTAGCTTATCTTTTGATTTTGAGATGTCTGCTTTCACTCTGCCAAACTGATAAACCTTCACGTGGTGCCCCCCCCCCCCCCCTTCCGCCTCCGCCCTTGGTTTGCACTTTCATAAACGCTGTAAAAGTCAATGAAGCGTTTAGTTGAAGTTTAGTGCTTGTTTCCCGTGTTGTGCCTTTTTTTCGCGCTATGAAACCTAATAACAGCCAGAAAGCGGAGGCAGGATGCTCGCCACGCTAACCAAGAAAGTTCGCTGTTTGTTCACCGACGCCTGAACTAAGAATATCAGGGGACGAAGAAACCCCACGGGGTAGCATTGAACGTGGAATTGATAAAACGTGTGTAGACTTCTGGTACCCTGTCCCTGTTGCACAACGTACCTGACATGGTGACGGATAAGATAACGTTGCTGGCACGAGTTGTCATGCCGGCACCGCAGAGCCATGCACCGACGATGCCAATGCATGCCAAGTGCGAGCACTATCCGACGGCCAGGTATCTGAAGAATGCAAAGAGAGGAACACGAACTAAAACGAGCTACTCTGGAACCTTCAAGTATAATTGTTTACAACTTGATCCTAAAGCTTCTTGACGGCATAAATAGAAAAGTCAATACGCATAGCTTGGAAAGTGCTCGGACAGTACACGTGTTCAGCAAACGTTTTCCAATCCGAGTGCTTCTTGATCTCTTTGCCCACCTTCTTTTGCATCGTAGTGAATTTGTTTTGATATGTTTCATGTTATCGCTCTTATGTCTGGTGTGCAGATACTGTGCATTAGATACAAAGAAATACGCTGCAGTGTAAGAGAAGTCAGTAGACAGGACAGATGGAAAACTCTTACAAGGAATGTCATTGAATGCAAGAACAAATAGAGAGTAGGGGAACAACGGGAAAATTACCTCAAGCAGCACACCAATGAGGTCTCACTGAAATTGGCAGTAAACAATTCCAAAAGTAAATATCGATATTCATCGTTACCACTGGAAGATCAATGGAATGTCTTCTAGAACAAGGAAGACGTCGTGGATATTTGTTTAAAGAATTCTCTTCACTCCAAAGGAGATAAGCGCTGGAGAATAAAAGCAAATAGAAGGAGACGAAAATTTAAAAAGAAAACACGCTTCTTTCACTAAATTCCTCTAAGGCAATAGAGGTCCCCTAGCTGGGGTCAGGGGGAATACAGGCCTATAGTTCTTTTTCTTTATTATCTTTCCTCCTTAAATTCACGAACCCATTTCATGTTATCTTTTACAAGACCACACTTAGTTCTTTTTACATTTTGTACTATACCTATTTACTTGAATCAATATTGGCGTCTAGACACGATAAAAGAGTGTTCAAAGGAAGGAACACTTGGTTTCAATTTGTTTTTTTATGTGCCCTCTCAATAAAACTACCATTCTTGTTTTTCTGTGCTGGCAATACCCTGGCGCGCGCGCGCGCGCGCGTGTTTGTGTGTTTGGTTTGCTGTATGTGCGCTTAACGTCCCAAAGCGACTCAGGCTATGAGACGCCATAGTGAAGGGCTCCGGATTTTTTAACGGATTCTTTAACCCCACCTGGGGTTCTTTAACGTGCACTGACATCGCACAGTACAAGGGCCTCTAGAATTTCGCCTCCATCGAAATTCGACCGCCGCGGCCGTGTGCGTACGCGCGCGCGCGCGCGCGCGCGCGCGTGTGTGTGTGTGTGTGTGTGTGTGTGTGTGTGTGCGTGTGTGTGTGCGTGTGTGTGTGTGTGTGTGTGTGTGTGTGTGTGTGTGTGTGTGTGTGTGTGTGTGTGTGTGTGTGTGTGTGTGTGTGTGTGTGTGTGTGTGTGTGTGTGTGTGTGTGTGTGTGTGTGTGTGTGTGTGTGTGTGTGTGTGTGTGTGTGTGTGTGTGTGTGTGTGTGAGTGTGTGTCTGTGTTTGCGCGTGCGTGTGTGTCTGTGTCCTGGTCCGGGGTTCGAACCCGTGACCACTGCACTGCTTCACCGGAGCAGTCGCGCTAGCAACTGAGCTAACCGGGACGGCAAGCTTATGGTAGAGCGATGGCGAATTGACGAATAACTCGAAGTGGGAACGGTGCTGGTCAAATGTTTTAGAGGAATTTCGCAAGTTGGAGTAGACTTGTAATAAGGGAGTAATTACTGATTGACATATTTTACGCTACGATCCAGTAAACCCAACCGCTCCACTTTTCACAGTACGCTAAATCTTCCTGTATGCACGAAAGCGCTCGCTATTCCACGCTGCGAACTTTATAGATTTTTGTACGTCTTTCCGAAAGAATCCACTTTATGGGCTCAGGGAAGTCTTAGAGGTTGCTGCGCATGTCGCTAGCGATCCTTAGGAGTAGGTGATGTGTCTATTATTTCTCAGGGGCTGTCCACAGAGGTAAACGGAGAAGAAGGATACAGTGATTGGACTGGGACTGCCATTCTGAATGACGTATCGCGTTTAAAATTGTTGCGTATTTATACACCGTGCTCAAAAAAGAGTGGTTTCGATAAAACAGAGGTATTTACTTCGATGACTGTCAGCCCATTGAAAGTTAATTGGAAGTACAACAGAATAGTCACTATGGCCAGCAACTGTTACAGCGTTGAGTGAATATGATTTATAAAGCCGTGGTCGTGAGCAGCGCACGAGAAATTAAACGTTTCTGAGCCAAAACATTTTTCAGTTTGAACACTGCATGGGAGGTGTCCATCTTTCGTATCACACTGTGAACCACTATAAGGTCTGCATCAGGGGCGAAACGCGGTGACGGCCATTTTTCCCACATATCTTTAAAACTGCAACGATGAACTCCGGGAATATCCCTAAAATCTATAGATACGAGTACACTAATCTGTCTGCCTTGATAAGAACCGCTACTAGTTAATACCTGCGCGTTGGCACGCAGCAACCAGCTTTTCGCATATGGCCCGCATAAATCATGCCTGGTGTCCCTGGAAGAGGATGACACTTTCCGCACAAATTATAGAACCTACTGCGGTGCCACTATTGCCACGAAATCCCCATGTGAGCTTGCCAGAAGTGCAATTTCAGTCGCTCCACAAAGCACAGATGCTTTAAAAAGTTTCACCTCGCAAAGAAGGGGTGGGTTGAAAATAGCCACTGGTGCTATGGGCAGGACCAAGTGTTCTAAATAATATGCACTTTTGTAACTTTTGAGCCAATAAATGAAATTACAAAGTTTCAGGCATGTGATTTCATTACAAAGCAAGACCAAGCTAGCGCCAAAAATGAATAACATCCTGCCTATAGATTATTCCTCTTTACTAATGGGTTAAAATCACAGTTCATACTTAGTGAACGCTCTGAATTCTTAGCCACGTGGCCCGTATATTTGATAATGTTTCTTTCAGCTTCAACCGGTAGCGTACTATCTTAAAGCGAACGCTTTACTACTCCCCTCCGTAGATTCTTCGCCGTGTGCACCGTGTACGCCGTATCCCCCGTGTGCGCGTGTTTGGCCTTGTACTGACCTTGAACCACGTGACAGCTATGACGTCATTTAGCCGCCGCCACCGCCGACACCTAGCACTCGCCTCTGTTTCTATAGGCCGTCGGCGTTCATTGTGTTTATTGGCGTTGGCGTTGACAACGTTCTAGATCCCGATGATTTTGAGGAAATGAAGGGAGCATAACTGACTCCCTGGGTCAGTGGACGCCTCATTTGCGCTTAGAGGTACGTGGTGGTGGGGAGAGAGAGAGAGATGTGGGCTGCTTGCATTAGCGCTGGCAACGTGGTGCCGGACACGCGTCACTACAGCAATAGGCCGCAGCGTTCATTCTGTGACCAACCTATTGCGATCAACGAGGAATTTAACCCATACATGAAAGGGTGCAGGGAGGGCGCGTTGTCTATCCAGTGTGCGGAACGCACTCAACGATATAGGCGCAAAGCCGCGTCTACTTGCCCGATGCACCCCAGCTTTGGCTCTCTAACCAGGATCAGCACTAGTTGGGCCACAGCTAATTTTAATTCTAACAATTTGTACGAAAGATGAGATGAATTACAATAAATTCAATGAAGCTTTTTTACTGAGTACCAGAAATTATTTTTAAGGAGCAGGAAATCGCCGTAAGAATGGAACATTCGAGCTGGCTTGTGTGGCGAAGTGCCTTCGAAATTTATTGGGCTGTTTCAAGCACACTTCACATCTTCTCTTAGGTCGGATGCGACCCGAACTGCAGCAGTTTTAATGACTACAAATATTGTACGTTTATTTATTATTTTTACAGTGGAGGAGCTCGTACAGACTAACATGCCAGTACCTGTGCAAAGGATGGCCCTTCCGATATGGATTCGAACCAGACGGAATTCCATGCGGGGTAGGTGTTGTCAACCTTTTCCTAAACGAGATCCTGTAAAAATGATCAGAGAATTGCACCTACTTACCAGCCGCATCGTAGAACGTATGCCAGCTACGATCCACGTATAAGCAATTCTCCGTCGAACTTTATGGAAACCGGTTTTCATGAACAAAGAAGCTACAAGTGCTACGTTTCTATTACCGTGAGCTGCACTCCCCATGCACTCAAGTTGGCGGTTTCTAAAAAAAAACTTATGAAAATAGCTTATAAAAAGCGAATGATAATTTTGAAAGTTGTGTAATTGTAGGACATCGTTTCTTTCGAGTATTGTGGGTTAGAAAAAAACCAGAGGTAGTTCGTGTATCTGGCGGGATGAACGCCTGAAAACTTTCAATACTGTGACAAACTACATATGAAAACATGCTGTTCAAATAAAAAGGTATGTCTTGCCACTGAATAATTTCCGAAAAGGTTCTGTATCATGCGAACTTCTTGCATGCTTCACTGTGGTTGTTTTGACATTATCTTTCGTCTTGCTGTTTCCTGCACGCAGCGCCTACCATCCTATCGCGCGGAACATGTCTGCATGGCGGGCGAATGTGTGTTAAAGTCTTACCTAGACGACCGGAGGAATCTACGCAAGTACACCCCTAATTGGGAAGTGAGAACATCAAAGGAAGTAGACAGAAGTTATAAATCTACAACTCCCAATGAGCATCTCATCGCCTACTTTGGTACGGCCTCTAAAGGACCAGAAGTCCCAACGTATGCGCCTACAACTCCCAAAGAGCACCACACCTCCTACCTTACTTCGGCCCCTGAAGTCACTAGGACATCCGAAGGACTACAAAGAGTTACAACGCATGAATCCACCACTCCTAAGCAGCATCTCACCACATACTTTCCAAGGACTTCTGAAGACACCGGGACCGACCACAAGTACTACTCAACCAGCAAAATGACATTCGTAACGCAAGGCAACAGAGATTTTGAGCATTCTACGAAGAGTGCGCATTCAGTGGCCTTTGAAAGCACCACAGCTTCAACACGGCCACATAGCGAAACGACGTTGAAAACCCGAAGCCACAAACCAAGCCAAGCTTCTACTAGTGGTATTCGTTCAACTACCACAAACAGCGTCACAACTGGAGGTAAATCTGTGAGTGAAGCGATAACAACCACACAAGTAGCCTACAAAGCAAGCGAAGTTTATACTACACCTATCCGTCCCACCATCACACAAAGCACTTTACCTTCGACTGCCAAAGTCAGTCGAAAGATTTTAACAACTCAGCAGAGCCACAAACATAGCGAAATGTCCACTGCAAGGGTCAGCCATGAGACCCAGACGAGAGCTACAGCTGCAGCTTCAGCTTTTTCTACTGAAGGGAATAAGATTTGGGTATCTGTTGCGTAAAGCGTACTGACGGATATTTTTATTCTCTTGGATGCGTCTTTAGAACAATAAAAAATGAAAATCACCATCATTGCTCGTCTCATCAAAACGATTCCTCCAATTTTCAAACTGGAGGCGCCGAAGTAATGTATTCAATTGACTACAGGCTCGGTCTTGGTGCGTAGACGTCGCTTTTTATCGCATTATGAGCAGCAGAGTGTTGAAAGATCAGACAGATTAGGTGCCGCAGCTGAGATTTGTTTCTAAGTCAGTTCCGAAGTGCCGCACACAAAAAAGTCCCAAATGAAAAGAGACATTAACCATTGCTGCTTAAAAACATTGTGCAAACAATATTGCTGCTTAAAGGTAAAGATGAAAATTCAGATTTACTAAATAATGGTTACAGTCCGCACTTTTACATTTCTTTACACTACTTCTATGCAAGACGTGACTAAGAAATGGGAAGACATACGAAGGGAAGAACTACAAAACTACCGCAGCATAGAAACCCGCTCATTAACAACTGCAAAGGCACGGAGAACTGCCTAGCGGGCAATTTCAACCAGGTCGTGAAGGAAGAGTTTCAACACCAAAAAGATGACGTGAAGAGCCTTAGCAATTAAGTACACAATCCTGGACTCCCGCCTCAGGTTTTCGTCTAAATGTTTGAAGAGATTTTCGACGGTGGATGAAAACTCATTCTATATAATTATCACTCTTCACGTTGCTATCACATCTTCTACTAATAGCAAACAGGTGACCGTTGTTGTATAGATGGATGGGTTGGGCATTAAAGGATGGTTTGTGTAAATGAGTCTCCTTTGTAACGGGTTCCGGCCAGAGTTTACCAAGCCGCAATTTTACTTCGTTTTTAAACGGTACCTTCAGTGTTAACAATTATAGCTTTCGGGAAGCCAGCTACCGGGTTTTGCGTCCCTTCCGTTTCCAGTAGGCTCAAAGACGGATTTCCTCTACCGTACCTGACGTCGACAAATGCTTGATGGCGAGGGGCTGTTTTTACAAAAATGAGGCATCTGCATAGATTAGTTATCAGCCGCAGTGCTTACCAAAATTTCTCTTAGCACCGTTAGATCAAGCTACCAAGGGCAGCTTTGAGCGATAACATTAAAAAATGTCCGCTACGTCTGCGGGCACACTGTTGGTGTATAAAAGGTCGACTGAACGCCTTTTTGCTTAAAATCATTGCAAAAATTGGAGAAGGATTGAACTTAAGCTTCGAGAAATTAAACCACTTTGAAATAGAGTTCTTAAAAATTTTATTGTGGTGGCAAAGAGAGCGCATCTGTTGGCTCATTTCTCCACGATCAGAAAGACATGTGGTATGTTCCACTTCGTGAGAATGAAAAAAATATAAAAACACGAATCACGATCCCGTGCCTCCGCTCCCTCCTCGCTAAATCATGTCTGCGCTACGCGCTGAGAACGCTGGGACACAGGTGTCAGGGTTGATGGTGGTGGACTATGATCTAATCCCACTTTCAGTCTTGTACTTTCAATATGGCGAGTACTCTAAGCATTCCGGCAAATCGAATCACCAAGCGACACCCGATGGCCAAGGTGCATGGTTACAAGCTGGTAGCAATCTCAAGAATGTCGGTCAAAGGGCGGTATACAGTTAGCGTTTTAAGTTGCCTAGAATTTAAGCCGTGGGTGTTGCGCTCCAAAGTACAACTGAAAATGTATGTCGACGCATACATTGATCCTCCGACCTAGATTTATTTCGTGTGCACGTAGCGTTGCTTACGAGCTGCCTATTTCCATGCGGCATGGAATAAATCAACCAGACAGGGAGGTGCACCAAATATGGCTCAGAGAGCGTAGGTACGTGCTCTCAGGGAACGGTATTCCGAAACTGGCTCTGACGCTTCTGGACGACAAAAAGTTGGGCCAGTTGGTAAAATATCGCCATACTGGAACAGTTTGTAAAACGGCAAACCAAGAACGAAGCAAGGCAACACTGTGATGTGTTGCGTTTCCTCGTTCTTGGCCGGTCGTCTTTCGACCTTTTACAGTAAAGCATTGATGCTAATTCGGGCCGGGAGTGTGACCAGTCTTTTCAGACGAAATTTCCAGTTTCTTCAAAGGAAGTATGGTATGAGGATGCAGGCGTTTTCAAGCGCAAAAAAAAAAACTAGGCATAATATGACCATCCATTTCTGTTTGTCACTACCACATAAATTGTTTGGGCTACATGTGAGAGACTGCGCACGCTTCTTTTTTCTGTGACCATCTTCGATTGAGACTTATAAGAAAGTATATTTTCGCGGATGCACGATTTTTTTATATATTACTTTCACGCAGTGAATAAAGCTTACCTGCGATTGCCTGCATTGTGTTTGTCTACGTTTATGAAGAGCCACTTCATTATTGAGGTTGCCCCTGCATTGTGTTTGTCTACGTTTATGAAGAGCCACTCCATTATTGAGGTTGCCCCTGCATCTAAGATTTGGGCTTAAATTCCACTTATTCTTCTCTGTGATATTATATATTTGCTCGCTGATTTCCGAGAATTTAAGCGTAGAGATAAGCGGTTGGCGCCCACTAATCTTAAATACACTTTAGAGGACAACCACTTTCTTACATGTTTTCTACAAAGCTTCGCAATGACGTCTAGCCTGGCCTGTCTCGTTCCGTTCCCGTAAGTAAGAGTTTGTGGACGACTACGTAAATACACGATGTTTTAGCTTACGGGTGCTTACAAGGTTTCTCCTCATGAACTTTTTTGCATTTCAACATCTGAAGAAAAGCTCTTCCTCCGAAGGAAGTTGTGAATCTCATCGCAGCCAGGGATTAGTGACATATCAATATACTTTCGTCGCATGCCGGCAGGCGCTTCTGTCACACAATAACTGCCTCTGTTAGAGATTGAAGAAGAGAGCGTGACCGTTTACGACTTATCCACCCGACATCCACGGTGGCACAAGAACGCAGATAAAAGGAGCACCTGAATGAAGAGCACTGCATGTCGAACAGACACTGATAAGTGCATAAAATAAGGTCTTGCTGGGTAAGTTGGTAACTGTACATCTTTGATTACAGGCACGAAAACAGATGCAACACAAGGCAGAAAGATGGGAGGGAGCGCCTTCCCGTCTTTCGGCCTATTTTCGCGCCTGTTACCAAATATGTGATAACTGCAGGGTGGTGGTCGTGTCATCAATAGCTTCCTCAAGTATTCTAGAACGCAAATTAGAGTTCACATCGCACATGTACTTCCAGGGTCAGATTAAACTCCTAAATAATTACTGAGAGACGTACAAAGGAACACAGAAATATTGATTTTGTTCTCGTTTGGCTTTATAGGGTTTACCGTCCTAAAGCAACCAAGGCTACGAGGGTCTTCGCAGTGATAGGGTTCTGGATAATTTCGCCCACTCAGTGTTAACGGGCACTAACATGGCACAGTACACAGACTTCTAGCAATTTGCCTACATCAGAAAGCGACCGCAGCGGCCGGGTCCAACCCCCGTCTTTCGAGACAGCAGCCAATCACTGCAACTAGTTAGGACCCGCGGCGGCTCAGAGGAATACTAGCTTCTGAAGAATGAGCACCCCCCAGCTAATTTGCTATTAGGGGCATTGGACTTCACACCACTAAACTGGAAAGAACGTAAGCTAGAGTTCTGTCACCCGTAATGACAACCTTGCAGTTTTACTTCTCTCATTTGGGCCCGAATCCACGATACAGTTCGCTTTGGAACGCGTTCGCTTTCTCTCTCGCTACCTCGCCCCATTGGCCGTGTGTCGTCACCGCTGGCGGTGACATCACTTCACGGAGGCGGGACCACAGATTTTGTTTACGTCACGAGACATGTCAATCAAGTGAAAGCGAACGCGTTCGGTCACTCTGTGTGGAACTCTGAAAGTGGCGTTCGCTTCGGCGCGAGAAGAAACATGCCGGTACCTCCTGTCGCCCCGCTGTTCTTAGCGGTGCTCAGCGAATGTTATCGGCGGCATCGGCGGTCGCGCGTGCATGAAAATCCTTTCGACATGCGTGACAATGCCTTCCGAAGGCATTTCAGGCTGTCGAAGGGACTTGTACGCCGGCTATGCGAAGAGCTAACCCCCCCCCCCCCTCCCCCCCCCCCCCCCCCCCCTGGACCAACGAGGAAAAGTGCGCTCACAACAGAGCGCAAAAAACTCTGCGCGCTACGGTTCATCGCTACCGCGAGGCAACTATACGGCTCCCGTAGTCGTCTGTGAGCCGGACGATTTTGGCCGTCGCTCAGGCAACTGTGCGCGTCGACACGAGAGGTTAAAAACACGCCGAAGTTAGCATATAGCTCATAAACATACAAGCAGCCGAGATGGGGCCGCCCAACAAAGCCGATTGGCTGTTCTCTGCCCCCTCGTCCTCCCGCAGTGTTTGTCCCATCCTTCTCCTTTCGATGCCTACGTCAAATTGACGTCACGGCAAAGCGAACGCGTTCCAAAGCGAACTCTTTCGTGGATTCGGCCCCTGATATCACTTGCTATCGTTTATTTTGAAGCTGGCTGTTCGTTAGAGTGCACGCATGGGAGATAATAGTAATAAATAGATGCGCTCAATGTAAAGCAGATGGTACACACTAATATGTACTACTTTTCTTTGTTAAAATTATTCTTAAACAACGCCTGTTAAAATACGACGATGGCATGAGAAGAACCTCTGATGTAACCCACCAATTTTAAGCCTGTGCTGTGGCAGCTACAGCAACCTTGCCCCCGCAGACTTCCTATTGTGATCAAGCTATCTGACTTTCTGCCACCTAACGTATCTCAAAACATATCCAATTGAAAAAAAAAAACTAGTTAAAGGAACACACATTTTTATAATCAGGTCCATAATAAGATCATCTGAACGTATACCACGTTGTCCTACAGCAATGCGCTTACGAGTGCATTAAGATAAAGTACACCTACTTTTGGTACAATATGTGCGTGAAATTCAGGATTAAATTTTCGGACTAATCAAATGCGCCTGGAAAGAGAAGTTCGTAACTTTAAAGTGTCACAAAAATGCTGTCTTAGACGGGGGTTGGGCTCTTGTCATGGCTCTAGTGATAGAGGTTATGGCCGCCGTATGCCGGATAAGTTCCGTCGGGACTTCGAGCGATTAGCCGGTCAGCTGTTCCTCACACAACTAAATGGTAGGATTTACTTTCGAGCCACGCCTGGTCTGGATTGGCATGTCGAGCTCATGCACGGGCAGAAGGGTGTACCGAAAAAGATGCTCTAGTCTGGATGGTTACTTTTAGGCATATGCCTGTGAAGGAGGAAAAGCTTCGGAGTGGAGCAAGTCTTGAGCTTCCGTACGATAAAAGAGTATAGAAATTATTCGTGCAAGGTGCTTTTTGGTATGGGGAAAAACGCTTTTTGGCAAAAACGCCACCATCGACTCGTCTACCTACACCCTCCGCAGTGACTCCTACACCCTGGAATAGAAGCCAATGCATCACTACAACAAGGAAGTAGAGGCTTAATAGAATTCGAAGATGCACGGGGAAAGCCAGCTGCCTTCCAGAAGCACCAGCCCCATCCACCGTCACTGTCGACCCACTTTTAGCGTCCTGGAAATTTCTGGCGTGTTATTAAAGCGTCCGTTTTAGAGCAAAATTATTCAGTGGAGGGAAGAAAAAAGAAAACATTGAAGTGTATTCCAACTTATTTCTTTCTTTCGGACACTTGTCGAATCAGATGCGCGATCCTCGTGGTATATATTTTTTTATTATGATGCCAGAGACTACAAGCCACTCGATGGCAGGAAAACTATTAACACCCATTGTACTAAAGCGTACAATCTAGCCTGGTGCCAGAAGCACACCTCACCACCTATTCAACGTGGTTGGCGGACGGCGCTTTCAAAGGTCAGTCAATTTCTTGAATTAAAGAATGGTTTATACTAGGCCATTCATAAGTCGGCAATAAAAGACTTGATTTAATTAGATTTTCTACAACATCTAATCCAGTAATTCATGCCAATCTTTGTTTGAAAATTGTGAGAGGCTTAAAGCGGAAAAAGAAGGCAACGGAGAAATGACGTGACCTAACAGGCTGATGAATTGTGTTAACACGGCAGCGGTGACGTAATACTTTGAAGGTCCACATTGTATGCGTGAGGTGAAGGCCTTTGTCGCTAATCTCTGCAATGTAGCTAGAAATACGAGTCGTAAAAAACGCAGACATCGTCGCTACGAACGGCATCCTAACCAACAGTAAGAACATCATGTCTGGCAAAAGCAAGACTACCAGCAACAAGGGCGTTCACCCTACAAATTTTTTTTCAATTCACTTTGCTTTGTCTCACTGGTGGTGCGCTTTTGTTTTGCTGAGCCAAGTTCTCACTTTCCATTCTTCTCTTTAGGCGTTCTCTTATTGCGCCATTCTGCTACCGACATTCTTGCTACAAATTACTACTTAGACATTATACTTACCTTTCTACACAATTCTCTGGCGGCACTGACCATGCCACTGTGATTCGCATCATTACTTTCGATTGGCACAAGTGATGGCGTTAATCAATCACCCAGTTTATATATTTTTCTGTGAAAACTTAACAGAGCTTAAGTGGAGAGTCGTTACTTCACTCAAGGGCATCGGAGTGTGAGGAGTGTGCTATGGGGCCACTGCATGGAGAAAATAAGATTATATGATTGTCTGGAAAACTTATAAAATGATGGCACGTTCATACTGCCTCTAATAATGGTAATACTGGCATCGTTCACTTGAGAGAAAAAAGACTGTATTCACAAAAGCTGCTGGCCTTTTACAGCAAAGGCAGTGCTAGTTTGCCACCCCGTTCATCTTCCTAAACCCTGGTGTTTCTTGAAGCGAAACCTGCAACCCCACCGAAGGGTATCACACTCCACCGCCGCCCTCCAAAAGCACCTCTAATTACCCACATCCCGATCGCACGCCTCTGGCTGAGGAGTCGCCGATCACCGCGTGCCACACTTTACACACCCTTCCACCCCACCGCCGTCAACCTTTGGTCAACGGAAGCGCCAGCCGCCTTTCATATACCCAACGAAACTCTCCAGAACCGCCAACACCTAACTTCCTCCGTCCACATGGCGTCCAGCACTAGAAACCCATGCATCAGCGGATCCAAAAAACAGCATCTAAATCGAATTCAAAGCCACAGTAGTAAAGTCAGCTTCCCTCCAGAAGCAGCACACAACAGTCAACTTCATACTTGCTTTACTAGAGGTCTGTGCACCTATCCTCCGGCTTGTTCTGCCCACCTGTGCCCCCTTTATCCCTCGAGCAAAATTCTGTCGTATCTGTGCGGCCACGGCTTAGGGTAGAACGATTCATTAGCGCTAACACATCAAAGTAATCGTGAAGGCTAAATCCAACCATTTTCGTAGAGTTGTCGCGTCTGATGTTTGATCACCCCGTTTGATCACGACAAAGCATTAGGAGTGTACTGAAGACGAAAACTGTCTGGCGTCACCGCCTTTGCGAAGCCTCCACATTCCAAGGGTCGCTGGTGAAAAGATGAAAAATCCTCCGCTCCACTCTAAGGAGCAAGGAGAGAGACCACACTAAGAGATACTGATCAAAATGTACTATGACTATGAATTACAGCAAAGTTAAAGACCACGAAGAATGCATCAGCACAAGGTGAAGTTGTCGAAGCACATGTTATGTGTGCTTGAAACTTTCATGTTTTATCCACGTTGCATGTCTAACCACTTGGAACAATGACGATGGAGGTTCGACCGTTTACCAGTGATCCATAAGGAGCCTTTCGAGCAGGAAGAGCGGTAAAGAATCTCTCAGATGAGAGCGTTAACAAAATATATGGACTCTAAAATGCCTTGCCTAACAGCCAACTTAATTGCCGTTTAATTTTTTTAATGAGGTTTCCTCGTCTGAAACCTCCTATACAACGCTGCACCATACATATGGAATCATCTCAGGTAAAGAATAAGCGCGTATAAACGTGGTAAAGTTGAACTCAGAAAAAGATACAGATGCGTAGGACCACAAAATATTGTCTTAAGGTTCACATAGATTGCCGAAAAGAGCAGAGCATCAACTTACATTGTCCAGTTTGCTTATGACTCCATAATCATTGAAACCACTGAAGCTATTTTGTTCGGTATTTGGAGTGTTGAGGTAACACGGGGAAATAGCAGCAACTAATTCCGTCTACGCAGCATTCACGATATTTGAAATTAATTGAAAAGAACGATTTTTCAAAAAAGAACGTTATGCCGCGGCAAGCGTGGCTGAAATAATCAGCTGCTTCGGCACAGAACGTAATCTGAGCACGTGAGACACGCAGGAAGGTTAGCGAAATCTCAATACCAGCTCGTACTGTGTTGCACTATATATATCTTGCGCAATTCGGACTGTCTGCGTTATTGTTGCGTGGCATACACCTTCTTTTACTTCATAACTCTCTAATATGTTTTTCATGCAATTCGTAATGATAATCCCTTTTTTGCAGCCACAGACAAAGAAAAGCATCATGCCGCTCTATTGTATCGGATGTAGTCGGAACAGGGCGCCTTAGTCGTTGCAGTATTTATCCGGTGCGCGCTGCGTTCGCACTTTTCTTGCTGCGCCGCTCGCGCGCTCAGTTTAGTTAAAGAATTTATGAAGTTGCTTTTTATGTACGCGGCAAAGCACGTAATGAGAGAAATCCATCGCTGCCTTTCACGCAGTGGTACTGAAAACAGATTCATGGTGAAAGTATCGGGAAAGACGGAGACTAAAAGAAGCAGCAAGACGCAGCAGGAGCGCTGGTGTCGTGTATTGCTGCTTCCTTTTTATTTATTTATTTATTTGCTTACTCAATTATTTATTACACAGACCTTAAGTGCCAGAAGGTGTTATTTAATGGGGGAAATACAAGAACTTCTGCTCGTTCGGCCGAAAGTACCACAGGATAACAAAAGTGCAATGACGCATATAATAACAGAACAGTGAGAAAAAGCATGCACTGAAGGAGTACAACCGCGCTCCATAAATACAATGAGACTAATGAAATGAAAGACACGCGCAAGAGAACTGCGCACCACGTCACACATCAGATAAGAAAGCGCGGAATAAATCTTCCATGCAGCACGCCGGCTGGCAGCCTGTTCCACTCTATGATCGGGCTACCTCCAACGTGAATTCGATTTAACTCGCCCAACTTTCCTCCTTACTACTGAAATAAGAACGTGCCGTGAGGTTGGTAATCTATGCCGTGGTTGCTTAGGTGGCCCTTTATCACAGGTGAAAGTGAGTAGATTAATCTCCCCAGACTTATCCTGTTTTTCTCTCATTTTGCTTGCGCCATCAGTCGAGGATATATGGAACGGCTCATTACCGTGTTATCTACCAGACTTCTGGGCACATTGTGGCTGCCTGCTGCAGTAGAGCTGTTATCGGGATAAGCCTTAAAGTATATATATCAGTGCTCAGCCAAGGATACTGTTGTCGGTTACAAGTAGGCCAAAGCAGACCTGAGTTATCATAGCAGATACGAGATTTAGCGGTGGTAACGCATTTCTGTGGAGTAGCAATGCATGGAAGCTATTCTCATTATCTTTTACCATGGGAAATTATAGGCGGGCTATGTACAGCTCAGAGTGTTCGAAAAAACCATTCCCCTAAAAGATGGCAGTGCTATCAAAACAAACTTCATTCACGTCTCAAGAGATTATTGAGCTTTACTGTCAGGGAAGGCAAAATCCCTACAGAGAGTTTTGTGCGGCGCCTGCAGTCATATACACGGAAGGTAGAGTGCATCAAGTGGAGCATTTTCCTGGTGTCGTAAATGTCATAATTTGTGGGGGGTTGGCTGATTGCCGTCATACATCGTGGTGCTGGCAGGGACACTTTGCGTATGTTTCCCTGTTTTTTTTTCTGTTTACATACCCAAAGGCTGCGAAGGGAATTACATGGGGAGAAATAATAATAATAATTGGTTTTTTGGGGGAAAGGAAATGACGCAGTATCTGTCTCATATATCGTTGGACACCTGAACCGCGCCGTAAGGGAAGGGTAAAGGAGGGAGTGAAAGAAGAATGGAAGAGAGAGGTGCCGTAGTGGAGGGCTCCGGAATAATTTCGACCGCCTGGGGATCTTTAACGTGCACTGACATAGCACAGCACACGGGCGCCTTAGCGTTTTGCCTCCATAAAGAAAATAACTTTGAAAACGCAAATGAGGATTATGAGAATTGTGTAATTGTAGGACATCGGGTCTTTCGAGTATTGTGGGTTAGAAAAACTCAAGTTAGTTCATGTATGTGGCCCCATGTGTGCCTTTTAACTTTCTGTAATGTAACAAACTACATTTAGAAGCATGCTGTCTAAATTAAAAAGTAAGTCTTGTCGTTGAATATTTTCCGGAAAGTTTTTGTATCATGCGAACGCCTTGCATGCATTACTGCGGTTGTTTTATCAATATCTTTCGTCTTATTGCTGTTTCCTGCACGCAGCGCTTACCAGCTCATCGCGAAAAACATGTCCGCATGGCGGGCGAATGTGTATTAAAGTCTTACCTAGACGACCGGAGGAATCTACGCAAGTACACCCCTAATTGGGAAGTGAGAACATCTAATGAAGTAGACAAAACTTATAAACCTACAACTCCCACGGACTATCTCAACACATACTTTGGTACAGCCTCTGAAGGACCAGAAGTCCTAACGTATGCGCCTACAACTCCCAAACAGCACCTCACCTCCTACCTTACTTCGACCCCAGAAGTCACAAGGACATCTGAAGGACTACAAAGAGTAACAACGTATGAATCCACAACTCCTAAGCAGCATCTCACCACATACTTTCCAAGGACTTCTGAAGACACCCGGACCGACCATAAGTACTACTCAACCAGCAAAATGACATTCGTAACGCAAGGCACACAGAGATTTTGAGCATTCTACGAAGAGTGCGCGTTCAGTGGCTTTTGAAAGCACCACAGCTTCAACACGGTCACATAGCAATACGACGTTGAAATCCCGAAGCCACAAACCATGCCAAGCCTGTGCTTGGAATGTGATATTCGTTCCAGTGATATTCGTTCAACTACCACAAACATCACAAATGGAGGTAGGGCTGTGAGTGAAGCGATAACAACCACAGAAACCTATAAATCGAGCGAAGTTTTCACACCTATCCATCCCACCATCACACAAAGCACTATACCTTCGACTGCCCAAGTCAGTGGAAAGATTATAACAACTCAGCAGAGCCACAAATATACCGAAATGTCCACTGCAAGGGTCGCTCACGAGACCCAGACGAGAGCTACATCTACAGATCCAACTTTTGCCACTGGAGGGAATGACATTTGTGTGCCTGTTGCATAAAGCTTACTCAGCGGTATTTTATATTGTCTTGGATGCGTCTATAGAACAATAAAAAAATGAAAATCATCATCATTGCTCTTCTTAAAAAAACGATTACTCCGATTTCCAAACTGGAGATGCCGAAGTTATGCATTCAAGTGACTGCAGGCTCGGTCTGGGTGCGTAGATGTCGCTTTTTATCGCATTATGAGCAGGACAGCGTTGAAAGATTAAACAGATTTGGTGCCGCAGCTGAGATTTGTTTCGAAGTCAGCTCCGAAGTGCCGCACACAAAAAAGTCCCAAATGAAAGAGACATCAAGTATTGCAGCTTAAGAACATTATTCAAACAAAATTGCTGCGTAAGGGTTAACATGAAAATTCAAATTTACTAAATATTGCTTAGTTTGCACTTTTACCTTTCTTTACACCGCCTCTATACAAGACGTGACTAAGAAATGGGAAGACCTACGAAGGGAAGACCTAGAAAACTACAGCATATAGGAACCTGCTCAATATGACTGCAAAGGCAAGGAGAACTGCCTAGCGGGCAAGTTCAACCAGCTCGTGAAGGAAGCGTTTCAACACCAAACAGATGACGTGGAGAGCCTTAGCAATAAAGTACATAATCATGGACGCTTGCCTCAGGTTTTCGCCAAAATGTTTGAAGACGTTTTCGACGGTGGATGAAAACCGCAGTCGTGGTCTGGGGGCTTGGGCGTCCGCCTCGGCTGCGGAAGATGGTTGGCTCGAAACCCACCGCCGGCTACCCACCGGTAAAAAAAAAATTGGTACAAGCAGCCCCCGGCCCAGCACCCGGCTTCTACAGGAGTAAGTCCTTGAAGGAGACTCTGCAAACCCCACAGCGACCTTTTGGGGGCAAACCCAGTTTTGAACGCTCCGCCTGCAAAGGTGGTTCACTTTCAAGACTCAATGCTCGTACGCTCTAACCAGCCTCAACACTGCTCATAGCGTAACCAGCGTTAACTATATAATTATAACTAAAATTATAATTATAACTCTATATAATTATAACTCTTCACGTTGCTAACTATCACTTCTTGTGCTAATTTCAAACAGGTGACAGTTGTATAGACATTAGTATTAAAGGATGGGTTGGTATAAATGAGTCTCGTTTGTAACGTTGTACAGCCTGAGTTTACCAAGCCGCACTTTTCCTTCGTTTTTAAATGGTCCCTTTAATGTTAACAATTATAGCTTTCGGGAAGCCAGCTACCCGGTTTTTCGTCCCTTCGTTTCAAGTCGGCTCAAAGCCGGATTTCCTCTACCGTACCTGACGTCGACAAAAGCTGGATGGCGAGGGTCTATTTTTACAAAAATGAGGCACCTGCATAGACTGGGCATCAGCCACCGTTCTTACCAAGATTTCGCTTAGCACCATTAGAT
The DNA here is from genome assembly GCF_052857255.1 of Amblyomma americanum. Taxonomy (NCBI): domain Eukaryota; kingdom Metazoa; phylum Arthropoda; class Arachnida; order Ixodida; family Ixodidae; genus Amblyomma; species Amblyomma americanum. Next base: position 84,185,958 of record NC_135498.1, on the reverse strand, counting down.
AAAGCTACCAACTGACGCTATGAACGCTTACATTAGGTCCGCTACGTCTGCGGGCACACTGATGGTGTATACAGGGTCGACTGAACACCATTTTGCTTAAAATCATTGCAAAAGATGGCGAAGGAACAAACTAAAGATTCTAGACATTAAACCACCGTGAATAAGAGTTCTTAGAAATTTTCTTGTGTGGGCAAAGAGATCGCATCTGTTGCCTCATTTCCCCACGGTGAGAAAAACACTTAGTGCGAATGAAAAATATAAGAACTCGAATCACGGTGCAGTGCCTCCACTCCCTCCTCACTAAATCATGTCCGCGCTACGCGCTGAGAACGCTGGTACACAAGTGCCAGGGTTTATGGTGGTGGGCTATGATCTAGGCCCGCTCCCAGTCTCGTACTTTCAAAATGGCGACTACCCTAAGCATTCCGGCAAATTGAACCGCCATGCGACACCCGGTTGCGATCCAGAACGGTTAAAAGCTGGCAGCAATCTCAAACATTTCGGTAAATGTGCTGTATACAGTTAGCATTTTCAGTTGCCGTGGGTGCTGCTCTCCAACAAGTAAAAGTGAAAATGTATGTGGACGCAGCCTCAAGCATTTCACATTGATTCTTATATCAAGATTTCTTTCCTTTCAAAGTCGCGTTGCTAACAAGTTGCCCGTTTTGATGCGGGCTAAAATAAACCAGCCAGACAGGGAGGTGCACCAAACATGGCACAGAGAGCACACGCACATGCATTCAGGGATTGGTATTCCGACAAGGCCTGTGACGCTTCTGGAAGAGAAAAAGTTGCGCTAGTTGGTAAAATATTGCCATCCAGGAATACTTTGTAAAACGGCAAACCAAGAGAGAAGCTAGGGAACACAGCGCTGTATTGCGCTTCCTCGTTTTTGGCCTGTCGTCTTAAGACCTGCTACAGTTAGGCACTGATGTTAATTCGGGCCTGAAGTGTGACCAGCCTTTTGAGATGCAGATTTCCGGCATCTTCACGGGGACTGTGCTGCTGAGGATTTAATACAGGGATTTTCAAGCGCATAATAAATGGGGCATAATCTAATCATTCACTTCTTTTTGTCACTAAAATTCTAAATGCACGCTTCTATTTTGTGTAACCTTCAGACACAGTCTTATATCAAAGACTAGTTTCGTGGACGCACGATTTTTGCAATACAATTCTTTCACGCTGTGAATAAACCATAGCTGCAATTATCTGCCTGGTGTTTGTCTACATTTATGAAGTGTCACTCCATTATTGAGGTTGCCCTTACACCTAAGATTTGGGCTTAAATCCCACTTTTTCCATCTCTGCGATGTAAAAAAAATTCTAGCTCCTTTCTGAGAACTTAAGCGTAGTGATAAGCACTTTGCGCACTCTAATAATAAATATAGTAAAGGGGGCAACCACTTTTCCAAATATATTCCACAAAGCGTGGCAATGAGTTCTAGTCTGGCCTCTCACTTTTCGTTCCAGTAAGTACGAGGTTTTCGACGACTACGTAAATACACGATGTTCTAGCCTACGGGTGTTTGCAAGGATTTTCCTCGAGAGATTTCTTGCATTTCAAAATGGAAAATTAAACGTTTTTTCTCAGAAGGAAGTTCCGAATCTCATCGCAGCCATGGATGAATAACATATCAAAATACTTTCGTAGCAGGCAGGCGCTTCTGTCACACAATAACGGCCTTTGTTAGAGATTTAAGAAGAGAGCGTGACCGTTTACGACTTATCCACCCGGCATCCACAATAGCGCCGGAACGCACACAAAAGGAGCACCTGAATGAAGAGCCCTGCATATCGAACAGACATTGATAAGTGCAGGGCGGTGGTCGTTTCGTCAATAGCTTCCTCATGCCTTCTAACACGGAAAGTAGAGTTCACTCCGCAAATATACTTTCAGGGTTAAATTAAACTCCTAAATAATTACTGAAATACATACAAAGGAACACAGAAATATTGGCTTTGTTTGGGTTTGGCTTTATAGAGTTTTCATCTAAAGCGACCAAGGCTACGAGGGGAGTAGTAGTGAAGGTTGATCATTTCGCCCTCCAAGTGTTCTTTAACGGACACTAACATCGCACAGTACAAGGACTTCTAGGGATTTGTCTCCATCATATATCGACTGCTGCGGCCGGGTCGAACCTGCATCTTTCGGTACAGCAGCCAAGCACCACAACTACTTAGGCACCGCGGCAGCTCAGAGGAATACTAGCTTCTGAAGAATGAGTACCCCCCAGTTAATTTGCTCTTACGCGCATTAGATTTCGCACGACTAAAGTGGAAAGAACGTAAGCTAGAGTTCTTTAACCCGTAATGATAACATTCTAGTTTTACTTCTTTCAGCTGATATCTCTTGCTATCGTTTATTTTAAATCAGGCTGTTCATTATAGCGCACACGTGGGAGATATTAGTAAGAAAGAGATGCACTCAAGATAAAGCAGATGGCACACACCAAAATGGACCACTTCTCAATGTTAAAATCATTCTTAAACTACGCCTGTTAAACTACGACGAAGGCATGAGAAGAACCTCTGATGTGTCCCACCAATTTTAAGCCTGTCCTGTGGCAGCTACAGCTGCCTTGCCCCTGCAGACTTCCTATTGCGATCAACCCCTCTGATTTTCTGCCACCTAATGTACCTAAAACATTTTAAATGGAGAAAAGAGGTAGCTAAAGAACTCAAATTATCAGTCAGGTCTATAATAAGATCTGCTGAACGTAAACCACATTGTTCTACACCAATGCGCTTATGAGTGCATTACGATACAGTACACACACTTTTGGTACAATATGTGCGTGAGATTCAGGATTAAATTTTCGGACTAATCAAATGCGCCTGAAAAGAGAAGTTGGGAACTTTAGAGAGAGAGAGAGAAAGACGAGCGGAAAGGCAGAGAGGTTAACCAGGCAGCGCCCGGTATGCAACCCTACACCTGGGATGGGCAACCGAAGGAGAGATAGAAAGGGGGGAGAGGAAGGAAGATGATCACTTTTCCACATGTCCGTTGGCCATTACTTGCAGTGTACACAGGGCACACACTGACATTTCACAACCTTGCACTCAGTCCTGTATCCTTTAAGAACTTAAAAAGTACCTTCAAAACGTTCCTCTGCGATGAAGGCTTACTCCTAGCACCAAGAAGTTTGGCTTCAGTAAGGGGCCTAGGATCTCAACGGCAGAGTGTTGCAGCCAGGAGTGCACGCTCACGCTGAAACCAAGGACATTTACAAAGAATGTGTTTTATGATTTCGTCGCACCCACTGATCACGATTAAGTGGGAGTAGACATTTGTAAACACCACTCCCAGCGGCAGAGGCCGGATGGAGGACTGAGTTGAAGATGGGGGTCTAGGCGGTGCATACGGCATGGGGATTTGACAGGATGAGACCATGAAGCTAAAATCTCTTTTCAGCCAAGCATTCGCAGATGTCTTGCTGCGTCGTATCTTGTCAACGGTATATGGACAATGTTGGCACTGCCGTGAACCGCTCGAGCTGCAGCTTCAGCTGCGTCGTTTCCGACAACGCCACAGTGTCCCGGTATCACTGGAAGACGATGTCATGACACTCATCCTTCGCCTGGTGATGAAGATGGCTTAATTCAGCTACGAGTAGATCGTGATCGCCATGGCGTAAAGCATAATTAAGACATTGTAGAGCTGCTTTCGAGTCGCAGAACACTGCCCATTTCTAAGTCGTTTGTGCACCGATGTACTGCACAGCCGCACAAAGAGCGGCCAATTATGACCCGGTGGAGGTTGTCCGATCCGAAGTTTGCTGGATAATACAGGTCCGTCTCGCAGGAATGACCACGGCGTAGGCTGAACTTCTACCTAAGACGGAACCATCTGTATACACTTGAGTGCGGTCACTATATGCTTCGTGGAGTAGGTAGAGTGTCAACTGTTTAATGGCCGGCGTCGATAAGTTCAATTTTTTTCGTTATGCCTGGAATTGTTAGGCGCACGCATGTCTCCCGAAGACACCACAGCGCAGAAGAAGGCCGTGCTGCGGGGGTGAACTGTGATGGGATGGACGACTGGCGAGCTGCTATAACCTTTGAAAACGCTGCTTGTGGTCTTTGATCTGCCAATCACACAAGGTGGTGCTGGGGAATCCTTATTATATGCCGTATGTGGATCCGCATGATGTCAAGTGTTCTATACGTCGAGAGTAGGTAGTCGCGGCCGATTGCAATTGTAGCAGCTGTTGATGAGCTGTGAGGGAGACCCAAGCTTGTGCGAAGTGCCTGACCTTGTATAGTTTGGAGGGCACGCAAATTCGTCTTGCATGTGCTTGAAAGCACTGGTGCACTATACCGCAAATATCCCAAAAATAGTGCTCTGTACAAGTGCACAATTGACGGAATCGACGAGCCCCATGATTTGCCGCCAAGAAATCTGAGCAGGTGTGTGATAGAGATTAGCGTTTTCTTTACGAAGGTGCAATGCAGGCTCCATGATAAATTCCGGGCAGTAACAATTCCTAAAAACGATGAGAAGCCAGATAGGCATTGATGTGGCCATTAAATGTTAGCGGATAACGAGTCATATTTTTGCGCGTAAATGCCACTATAGCGTACTTCTCGGCTGACACGCTCAGACCTTGCTCTCGGAGATAGGAGGAAGTTATGGTAGCTGCCCTCTGAAGTCTTGCTCGCACCTGGAGATGCGTCAAAGAGGAGGTCCAGATGCGATGTCATCGGCATACGTAGAGATATGGACGGCATTAGGTAGGTACTCCGAGAGTTTTAAAAGTGTTAAACAAAGTAAGACTGAGCACTCCGCCCTGGGGCACGCCCCGGTAGGTGTAATGCACGGGTGTGAGCCATCTTCGCACATAATAAAATATCTCCTTTCGGTCAGGTATCTTTGGATCCACCTATATATCCGTCCACCGATTCCAACAGCCTCTAGCGCATCAAGGATAGCCTCATGTGTCATGTTATCGCAAGCACCTTTCACATCAAGAAAAAGCAGCGCGTACATGCGCTTCTGGCGTTTCTCATGCTGTACGGTGGGCACGAGATCAATGAAGTTGTCTATAGAGGAGCGACTCCGTCTGAAACCCACCATGGCATTAGGATATCCGTTATTGTGCTGAAGGTAGCACTCAAGACGCGTCAGAAGCATTCTTTCTATGACTTTTCCCAAACAACTGGCCAAAGCTATTAGCCTGTATGATGACAGGTCGAGCGAGGATTTTCCTGGTTCTAGTAATGGTATCATGCGACTGCATTTCCACTAGGGAGGAAAAACTCCGTCTTTCCACGAGTGTTTGTAAAGGCTGAGTAGCTCTCTACGCGCATCGTGGCCAAGGTGGCAAAGAGCAGCATATGTAATACCGTCTGGACCTGGTGCAGACGAACGCTTATTTTCTGCAAGGGAGTATCAAGTTCTTCGCGAGTAACGACAACATCCATCGCTGAATCACGTGATGCAGGAGGAACATGCTGAGAACCCGAGGTAGTAACTGCACAGGCGATTGTCCTCTAGAAGTCAGTTGCAACTTCAATCTGGTGACGGTTTTGGTGTATAGCCAACGCATAGAAAGGCACTCTTTGCTGTGGAAGCGTACGAAGCCCCTGCACTGCCCGCCAAATGAGGAACTTGGGCTTTCGAGGATCCAGAGATTGGCAGAAGGACTTCCAGCGCTCTTATGCCATCGTGTTCCTTTGTCGCTTGATTTTTATCTGCAAACGACGCGCCTCTTTGAAGTTACTTGCGCATTTGGTCCCTCGTTAACGTGTTTCTGCACGCCGACGAATAGCACGTACGTGGTCTAATTCGATATCATATTTGGTGCGCATTCTAATTGACTTGAAGAAACCTGAAGCAGCCTTCATTGCTGTTGCTATAATGTCCTCCTAACTGGAAGTGAGGACTTCTTTGCACGCCTCTTCCATTCGAGTTCTAAAAGCCGTCGAAACGATGTGCGCGTGTTTAGATGGGACGGACGCCCCAAGACCTAAATAGACGGGGGACTTTAAATAATCTTTGAAGTGTCACAAGAGTGCTTAGACAAGGATTGGGCCCTTGTCAGGGCCCTAATGATAAAGGTTATGGCCGACGTATGCCGGGTAAGTTCCGACGGGCCTTCAAGCGATTAGCCAGTCAGTTGCTCATGCAACAACTAAAAAGTAGGGTTTACTTTCGGGCCACACGTGGTCTGGATTGGCATGTCTAGCTCATTCACGGGTAGAAAGGTGTACCGAAAGAGATGCGGCACTCTGGAGGATGACATTTAGGGATATGCCTGGGAAGGAGGAAGAGTTTCGGAGAATTGAAAGTCTGGAGCTTCCGTACAATAAAAGAGTATAGACGTTATTCGTGTTAGGAGTTTTTGGTGTGGGAGGAAAAACGCTTTTTCAAACGACCTTATCATAGACTCGGCTACCTACACCTTCCGCAGTGATTCCTAAACCCTGGACTCGAATCCGATGCAGCACCACAACAAGAAAGTAGGTGTTAAATCGAATTAAAAGAGGCACGGGGAAAGCCAGCTGCCCTCAAAAACCACCAGCCATATCTGCACTGCCAGCCCACCCACCGTCACTGTCGACCCACCTTCAACGTCCTGAAAATTTTTGTCGAGTCTTTAAAGCATCCGTTTATTGCAGAATTATTCAGTGGAGAGAAAAAAGAAAACATCGAAGTTTATTGCAACTTCTTTCTTGCTTTTGGTCACTTATCGAATCAGATGCGCAAATTTCTATGGTATACATATATTTTTTTTTATTAGGATACCAGCCACTACAAGCCACTTCATGACAGGAAACTGTTAACACCAATTGTACTAAAGCCTACGCCCTAGCACGGTTCCAGAAGCACACCTCACCACCTATTTAACGTGGTTGGCGGACGGCGCTTTCAAAGGTCAGTCAATATCTTTAGTTAAAGAAGGGCTTCTACTAGGGCATTCATAACTCAATATTAGAAGATTTGATTTAATGAGATTTTCTGCAAGGTCTAATCCAGTGATTCATGACAATCTATGTAAGAAAATAGTGTGAGGCTTAAAGCGGAAAACGAAGACAACGGAGAAACGACGTGACAGAACAGTCTGATGAAATGCGTTAACACGGCAGCGGTGACGTAATACTTTGAAGGTCCACATTGTAATAGTGAGGAGAAGGCTTTTGTCGCTAATCTCTACAATGTAGCTAGGTAGCGCGAAATCTTGTAAACAACAAGAAATACGAGCCGTAAAAAACGCAGACATCGTAGCTACGAACGGCATCCTAACCAACAGTCAGAACATCTTGTCTGCGAAATGCAAGTCTACCAGCAAAAAGGGCGTTCACCCTGCAAATTTTCTTGAATTCACTTTGCTTTGTCACACTCACTGTGCGCTTTTTTTTGCTGAGCCAAGCTCTAACTTGCTCTTCTTTTCCTTAGACGTTTTTTTATTGCGCCATTCTGCTACCGACACTCCTTCGAGAAATTGCAATCCTAGACATTCTACTTACCTTCCTACACAGTACTCTGGCAGCACTGACTATTCCACTGTGATTAGCAGCATTACATTTGATTAGCACAAGTCATGGTATTAATCAGTCACCCAGTTTATACATTTTTCTCTGAAAACTTACAACAGCTTAAGTGGAGAGTCGTTCCTTCACTCAAGGGCTTCGGAGTGGTAGTAGTACGCTTTGGGGACACTGCATGGCTGACAAGAACATTATATGATTGCCTAGAAACCTTAGAAAAGGGTGGTACGTTCATCCTGCCTCTAATAGTGGTAATAATCGGATTGTTCACTTGAGAGAAAAAAAGACCGTATTCACAAGAGCTGCTGGCCTTTAACAGCGAAAGCAGTACTAGTTTTCCACCCCGTTCATCTTCCCAAACCTGGTGTCTCTTGAAAGGAAATTTGTAACCCAACTGAGGGGTATCAAACTCCACCACCGCCCTCCAAAAGCACCTCTAATCAGACACATCTCTATCGCACCCCTCTGGCTAAGGAGCCGCCGATCACCGCGTGCCACACTTTAACCTTCATTCCACCTCACCGCCGTCAATCTTTAGCCTACGGAAGCGCCATCCACCACTTATATACCCAACGCCACTCTTCAGAACCGCCAACACCTCACTTCCTTCGTCCACATAGCCTCCAGTACTAGAAGCCCATGCATCAGCGGAACCAAAAAACGGCATCTAAATCGAATTCAAAGCCACAGTAGTAAAGTCAGCTGCCCTCCAGAAGCAGCACACAACAGTTAACTTCATACTTGTTTTACTAGAGGTCTGCACCTATCCTTCGGCTTGCCCTGCCACCTGTGCCCACCTCATACCTCGAGCAAAATACTTTCGTATGTGTGCAGCCACGGCTTAGAGCAGAACAATTCATTAGCGATAACACATCAAAGTACTCGTGAAGGCTAAATCCAACTATTTTCGTAGAGCTGTCGCGTCTGATGTTTGATCACCCCTTTGATCACGACAAAGCATTAGGAGTGTACTGAAGACGAAAACTGTCTGGCGTCCCCGTCTCTTTGAAGCCCCCACATTCCAAGGGTCGCTGGTGAAAAGATGAAAAATCCTCCTCTCTACTCTTAGGAGCAAGAAGCGACAGACCGCATTAAGAATTACTCAGCAAAATTTACTATAAATAAGAATTACTGCATAATTAAAGACGACGAAGAATGCATCACCACAAAGTGAAGTTTTCGAAGCAAATGCTGTGTGTGAGTGAAACTTTCTTGCTTTATACACGTTGCATGTCTAACCACTTGGAACATTAACGACGGAGGTTGGACCATTTACCAGTGATCCAGAAGCAGCCCGTCGAGCAGAAAGAGCGGTAACAAATTTCTCAGATTAGAGCGTTAACGAAATTTATGTAGTATGAAATTTCATGCCTACCATTTAACTTGATCGCCTTTTTTATTTTTTAATGTGGTTTCTTTGCCTGAAGCCTCCGGAGACAACACTGCACCATACACATGGAATCGTCTCAAGTAAAGATTAAGCGCGTATCAAACGTGGTAAACTGGAACTCGGAAAAACATACAGATGCGTAGGACCACAAAATATTGTCTTAAGGTTCGCATAGATTGCCGAAAAGAGCAGAGTATCAACTTATACTTCAAGTTTGCTTATGACTCCATAATCATTGAAACCACTGAAGCTATTTTGTTAGATAGTTGGAATATTGATGTAACACGGGGAAATGGCAGCAACTAATTCCCTCTACGCAGCATTCAGGATACTTGAAATGAAATGAAAAGAACGTATTTTAAAAAAAAAGAACTTTAAGCCGAGGCAAGCGCCAGCTACTTTGCAAATATCGTTTCATTGGCAGTCAATGACTAAACATTGGTGCATAACTTTTTACTTTACCCAAACTCTGGTGTGAAGTACAAACAGTGAGCTCGTTGCATTGTCAGAACTATGCCAGATCAGTTTTTGGAACGAAAAAAAAAAACAGTTCTCTGAGGTCTGGTATGTTGAAATAATCAGCTTCTTCTGCACAGAACGTAACCTAAGCACGTGAGACACGCAGGAAGGTAAGAGAAAACTGAATACCTGCTCGTACTGTGCTGCACTATCTTGCGTGATTCGGACTGTGCGCTATTGTAGCCTGGCATGCACTTTCATTTACTTCATAACTCTCTAAATATTGGTCACGCAATTCGTGATGCTGATTCCTTTTTTGCAGGGAGAGACAAGAAAAGCATCATGCCGCTCTATTGTAGCGGAAGTAGTTGGGACTTGGCATTTATCCTGTGCGCGTTGCGTTTTCACTTTTCTTGCTGCGCAGCTGACCTGCTCAGTTTGGTTAAAAAATTAATGAAATTGCATTTTGGGCACTCGGCAAGGCACGTAATGGGAGAAATTCATAGCTGCTTTTCACACAATGGTACTGACAACCGATTCATGGTGAAGGTATCGGGAAAGAGGAAGACTAATGAAAGAAGCAAGACACAGCACGACCGCTGGTGTCGTGTCTTGCTTCTTCCTTTTTATTTATTTATTTATTTATTTATTATTACATAAACCTGCAGCGCCCAAAAGCATTATTTCAAGGGGGGGGGGGGGGGACACAATAACTTCTGCTCGTTTTGCCGAAAGTAGCACACGTTAACAAAAATACGACACAACTAATAATGGATGAGTGGAATCATGCAATGATGGAGGATAACCGCGCTCCATAAATACATATACTCTAATGAAATGAAATACACGCGCAAGAGAACTGCGCGCCACGTCACACATCAGATCAGAATGCGCGGAATTGATATTCCGTGCAGAACTCAGTGACGCCGGCTGACGGCCTGTTTCACTCATTGATCGGGCTACCTTGAACGTGAATTCGATTTAACTCGCCCAACTTCCCTCCTTACTACGGAAAACAGGACGTGCTCGTTAGGTTGGTAATCAATGCCGTGGTTGCTTGAGTGGCCCTTCATCACAGATGAAAGTGAGTAGATCAGACTCCCCAGCCTTATCCTGCTTTTCTCTCATTTTGCTTCCGCTATCAGTCGAGGATATTTGGAACGCCTGATTACCGTGTTATCTACCAGACTTCTGAGCACATGTTGGCTGCCTGCTGCAATAGAGCTGTTATCGGGGGAAGCCTTAAAGTATAATTATCAGTGCTCAGCCAAGGATACTGTTCTCGGTTACAAGTAGGCCAAAGCAGACCTGAGTTATCATAGCAGATACGAGATTTAGCGGTGGTAACGCATTTCTGTGGAGTAGCAATGCATGGAAGCTATTCTCATTACCTTTTATCATGGGAAATTATAGGCGGGCTATGTACAGCTAAGAGTGTTCGAAAAAACCATTCCCCTAAAAGATGGCAGTGCTATCCCAAACAAACTCCATTCACGTCTCAAGAGACTATTGAGCTTTACTGTCAGGGAAGGCAAAATCCCCACAAAGGGTTTTGTGCGGCGCCTTCAGTCATATAGACAGAATGTAGTGTGCATCAAGTGGAGCATTTTCCTGGTGTCATAAAGGTCATAATTTTTGGGGGTTGGCTCATTCCCGTCATACATATTGGTGCAGGCAGGAACGCTTTTGTTATGTTTTTCTCTTTTTTTCCTGTTTACATAATCAAAGGCTCTGGAGGGAATTACATGAGGAGAAGGGGCGATTGAATAAATAATACAGAACTTTTGACAAAACAGGCAATTACATAGATAAAACAACCACAAAAAAATGAATGCCATGTACAGGAGGCTGAAAGAGTGAAAAGAAGAATGCCCTACAGACACTGAAAGTCCAATGAAAGCATAATGCGGCAGTTGTTTGCTACAAATTCTTTTTCTTAGTCCTAATAGAGCATTTGCATGTTTGTTTTTTGGGCTTCATGTCGTTAAGCCTGACTTGCTAAACAATATGTGGTGTACTGCATAAATAACACACGAAACTTTGAATGCGAGCTAGAAGCCTAAAATTTTAGGCTCACGCTCTAAAACCAATCATGTTTTTTTTTTTTCGTGTGAAGCTATCATATATATATATTTCGAATATCAATGTGCAACTTTTTCTACCATGGTGAGAGGGCCGCGATTTCTATTTGCTTTCTCTGCTAGCTTCGAATTTGATATCATTTGACTCGCATGTTAATAGTGCGAATTTCTCGAATATGTGCACATGGGAGAATTTTATTGAAGATTAGGTCGCTTGGAGATGTAGAGGTAAATATGACTAGCAGTAACAGCTGCGCTGTACACGCAAGTTACTGACGTTGCACTAATAAAGGTCGTACTGACTTTGTCACCAGTCAGCATTAACCATTGCAGGCTTCGTTTGCTTATATTAGTGGCGTTGCCACCTAAAATTAAAGTCCCCCGGCTAGGGATGGGCCTTCGGTACAAGTAGGTCACGCTACGAAGATGACTCGTTTCATATATTCAGAAGACGTTGAATGTTTTTGAAATTTAATATTCATTCAATTTTTTATAGCCTCTTACAAAAATAGCAAAGCAATGCAGGCAAATATATGAAAGTCTGCAGAGTTTAAACTTGCAAAAACGTTTGTACCACTGACTTTTCAATCACGTTTCAGATATTAACTAGGAGTTCAGTTGCCGGTGAATGGCGACTCGCCAGAGACACGTGTGCTTTTTCTGGTGAAAAGCATGAAGGACTGACAAATTTAATTTAGCAGGTGTTTCTTTAGTTCTTGCGCAGCCTTCTTAATAAATCTTTTTGTCAAACAGGGTTCCGTATATCGGCCGTTATATTTTTCTACCTTGTAGCGAGTGAGTGTTGATCAATAACTCCTCGATTATTATTGGAAAACATAATAATTACTGGAAAGTCCTAAAATTCATATGAGTTTTTTTTTTACTTCCTTCCATTATGAGACTTTAGGAGCGCTGGAAAGACTAACTCAACTTATTTAGGGCACTTTGATAGGCACTTTTAGAATTACATTTCTAGGTACTTCTGGCCCAGAAAAAAAATTGCAAGCGACGCCTGTAATGATGGTGTGGCTCCATTCATAAAAAAAAGAAAACTAGAGCGGAAACTGCTGCCTGAAGAGAAAACATTCCACTGCTTTCTGGTATCAGCCTACGTCACGTGTCTGTCCAAAGGACAAGAATGTGTATTGAAAGCGACTGTTTGCCGCCCACTTTTGCATTGTAGACGCGCGGAGATGACACACTTTCTCGCAACATATAAAGAACAAAGCGGCTTCTCAACATCTCTAGTCTCAGTGTAGTCGGACACGCAGACGTCAAAATGAGGTTCCAATTTGTGGCCGCCTTTTTAGTCGGAAGCTGCATTTCAATCTCCCTTGCCACGCGAGGTAAGCCTTTCCTTTAAAGTAAGGAGCATTCTCTTTAAAACATCTTTCTTTTAGTGTAGCCTATCAGTGAAAGGCGCAATCCTGGTTTAACAAAAAGAAAATAATATGTTCATGACAACTGCACTGAGACGTATCCTTATTTAATTATTTGTGCGTGTGGTGCTCCTCGTTCGCAAACAGTATAGAAATTAGTTTGAACGCTGATGGGTTTTTATGAGGCGCTCCGTGGATTCACAAAATTTGCATATGTAAAAAAGGCTTGCTCAAAATGAACAAGACTGCTTACGGTAGCATACCCTACCTAAAATTTTAATAGGCTTAGATGATAACGTGCTGTTCCTAAATTTCCTTTTTTATATCATAGTATTCGAAGGCAGCTAAGGGTTTAACGAATATAAGATGTATTTTTTCGATGCCGTGAGAAGCCGCCGCGGTGGCTGAGTGGTTATGGCGCTCGGCTGCTGGCCCGAAAGACGCGGATTCGATCCCGGTCGCGGTGGTCGAATTTCGATGGAGGCGCAATTCTAGAGGCCCGTGTGCTGTGTGATGTCAGTGCACGCTAAAGAACCCCAGGTGGTCGAAATTCCCGGAGCCCTTCACTACGGCGTCTCTCATAGCCTGAGTCGCTTTGGGACGTTAATCCCCCATAAAACCAAACCAAATCGATGCCTTGAAAGCATCATCTGCGCTACATCACTGCGAAGACGATGAATAATAGCTGCTGCATTTCCCTCTACTTTTGATAGATATGAACGTTGCAAATCTAACACGTGAAACTGAACTCACTCACAAATGCCAACACTATTTTAATGCTTGACATGTACAGAACAGGCGCAAATCTGCGCACATGTGCACCTGTTACAAATCTCACGTTAGTTTCCACATTTAGAGTATTATAATGAATAACTCAGTGTTGAGTTTGCACAAATGACTAACGCTTTGATTTTAGGCGGCACTGCACGAAACTAAACTCATCAGCGGTAGTTTCATTAGAGGACAGAAGGAACTTATATGTATATTGTTATCGCACGCACGACAAGAGGCGAAAAAGAAACCTAGAGGACGGAGCGCGGATGTTCAATTGAGGTTTATTTCAGAGATACGTCACATTTATACGTTCGTCCTAATCACGCCTGGAGCTAACAAACAACGACCACAAAACACTGTCATGCTGGCGTGTGCGGGACAGATTTCCAACTAGATACGGAGCTCCTTTTTAGTGAGCGAGACTGATGTTTTGCGGACGCGCGAGACGAATTCCTTCTTTAAAGAGGGTGCTTCGAAAATTTATGGGCAAACTTGGGACGCGAACTTTTTCGAGATTCTAGTTCCAGGAGGAAGAATCTAGGAGAAACCGTCTGTCAGGGCCAACTCCAGAAAATTTTATCTGCTTATGCTGAGGGAACTAAACGAATTTAAATGAAGCGCTCCTCGTGCTATGAGATGACTAAGCTAGATTAGCTCGAAATGCTATTAACCCTTTGTAAGGCAGCGGTACACGTATCCCACTTGCTTCAAGTGCCGACGAATGAAAAATGGTGTTATTTTCTGCCAAACCCTGCCGAAGATTCAAATGAACCATTCAGCGCGTTTTTATTTTCTCCCATAGTCCTCCTTGGCGTTTTTTGTACTAGTGCGGGTGTGAAGTGCGAAAGCGCCAAATGAGCAGAAAAAAAAATAAAATTGTTGAGCTCTTGATCTTCTCCATCAGTCAACTGCCACATAATACTTTTAGAGCAATTTTTACATCTAATGCAAGCTGTCTCATACATCCGAAACATTGACGTACGGATACGTACCATATCTGAGGTCGTTTTTCGAAGTCATTGGCACAACTTTTTGCCCCCACTTCACGTAGTCTAACCGGCTCATCGAGTTTGCCTGAAACTTGGCCTTGAGGCTGACCGTGGCTAAACCATAAGTAAAAAATAAACAGATTAAATATTGTGGCGACTGGGACTCACACCTGCGGCGGCGCGAACAAATCAACTTCACTCGGCAGTGCACGGGAGTGCTATGCTGTCGCTGCAGCCGATGACGCCTCGTGTTAAACTGCGACACACCCTCGCTCTGTGTATTGATCGTCATCGTCTTTTTCAACTGACATTAATACGTTAAAACCATAACACGTTTTCCCGACAAGACCAGCGGTCTAAATGTCTTACCGTCTTAAATGTGATGCCGTTCAGTTCTTAGTCATGTGGTATTTTACCTTTCGCATTCTTGCTAGACATGCGTGCTGCTCGCGCTTTCTAAAGAGGAATATATATCGACAGATTAAAGTATCAGTATATTTTCACAACCAGCATAAATTGATGTTTGCAAAAGCACCACTTTATTTATTTCGTAGTCGTTGGAGGAGTACAAAGCCCGAGCCCAAGATTAGCACGGGATAACACGTACTGCCGGCCTCTCTGCACTGCGTCCCGCGTTGGAAAAATGATTAGCCAGACTATTTTCGAAATGGGAAACACACCTCCTACTGCTTTCAGATGGGACATATCACTTAAAATATTATTTCTATTATCAATCCAAGCAACACAAGTAATTGGCCCAACATTGGAACCGTATTGGCAAAGGCCGGCCCTACAAAGGACCAGGATGGAACCATCATGTTGCAGTATTCGGCCGATTACCTGTATTGCTTGAGTTAACTTCTCTGCGCATATTGCTCATGATTTGCGGCCGAAGAGCAAGCCGATGCGCTTCCTCGCGTTTAGTGCCTGGTTATGCCCTAGTCTGGCCAGGTTAGGCGCGTTTATGGCTATCGCATTCCTGGCTGACCAACTTTTGTTTGCTAACCAGGCTGACAATTTTCACGCCTGTGAAGATTTGTAGCTTCTCTCTACCTTAAGAACCACTCGCTCACCCACAAACATTCTACGGTGTGCAGTCCACGTGAAAATAGACCTAAAGACAAATCACTTCACATCTTCGCTGTGGCTTGCTCTACAAGAATACTCCGAATAGAGAACGCGGAGCAGCTTTCATTCAGAGATGCGCAAGACTTGTATCCAGAGATAATATAACGTTTTGGGCAGCGAGTGTTACCTGAAGGCTAAAAATCAATCAGCAAGAGTTGGTACATACAGGCTATAAAAAAGATTTTCATTGGCAAGATACGGCCAGTATCGCGTCATATCAGCATGCTTGCACTTGCACTTCCAACACTACATCGAAACACGATCGGCACTCATACCTGGTCACCTAATTTCTCACCTACATTGGTGTCTTGAATTGGCAGTATTTATACGCAGACACGAACCAGCATATAAAACCAGTACGCGCGAATCCTTGTCTTGTCCTCTATTACTGTCCTCAACATGTGCGTGCGCTGTTGTTCTATACCATAAGGACGATATTTTTGTTTGCACTAGCACTGCGCGTTTAACGCTAAAAAGTTCATATGTTTTTAGCCCGGATTGTTTCAAAGTACACGTATTGACAACAAAAAGTTTTCATTAAGATTTCTTTATTATTTTATACGCAGGTGAGGCAATAAAAGATTTTGGAAACAAAAAATGTGAGAGAGCTGTTCCCTTACCGCCGGTAAGTATTAACATATGAAGAAAAATTGCATCTTTAGGGCTCTAAAGAAATCCTGAAACTGCTGTCTAAGACCACACAGTCGTCACTTTTTTATGTCAGGTTCGGCGCAACTGTTTTACTTGACAACCAACCGGTAAAACCGACCGATAGGCCCATTTTGTTTTCAAGCATCAAGGTCAGGTACGAAAACTATTGTTCGGCGGTCAAGCATTTTGATAGAAATACCGCCACTTATGATGGGACTTTTTAGAGTTACTAATTTTATTTATTTTCCCAGCGATGAATATTTGTAAATTCAGCGATAATGAGTATTATCTTTTTGGTAGCAAGAAATATTGGTAGGCGGATTGGTTCGTTAACTGCTAGAATGGAGCGAAACACACACGATAGGAGACTGAAGAAAGATGGTGCGTCGGGCTCCTTTGTCCTCGTCACAAGTCCCGCACTGCACCCCATCGAGATTTTATTTAAACGCCTTCAGTGCCCAGGCCGCAGCAGCCAACTCTTCACCCTTACGCGCCGTTTTCTGCTTGATTTCGAAAGAATGAAGTACAATGTTACTGATCAGAACACAAAGTCAGTATTTAGTTCAACAAACAAAAAAGAATAATGTTTTTACACAACCAATAAAAGGAATCTGTTCAGCGCTTGTCAAATAAAGAAGCAAAAAACTGAACGAGTCTCAGTGTCAGCAGGCTCATGTTTTGGTAACACACCCTAAGAGCGTTTCAGGTGGTGTTATTCCTCATTAGCTCCCAACATGTCTTGAGCAGTGGTGCAAGTAACTGTAATTAGTGAGAACAAAGATTTGCAACAACAGATCAGTTCTGCTGAAATGCTATCCTTTAGGGTCTCCTATAGCTTGTTGATTACAAAAGATTTTATTATGTTTTTTTTCGTGGTCATTAGTGGGCATCCGCCTACCGAGGAAAATGCACGTACATATGCAAAGGATGGCCTCTTCGTGTGGAAAATGAGCCTGACGGCATCGCTTGCGGGGTAAGTGTGTTCCTTGCCATGCGCTATGTGGTAGTAAAAGCATATTTTTGTCAGCATATTTATTCACACAAAATCCAACTCATACCTCTTCCTTTTCAAACTACACATAGGGCATTCGAGACCGCAGGGAAGTGTCCTAAAGGCCCACATTTTATTGCGCAGTCCTGACTAAATTTTTCATATAGATTAGGGCCATGCTTCGACAATAGTCTGTCACACTTCTGAAGATTTAACTGGTAATTACAATAGAGTAAGACGCAGTGCATATATTACAAAGTACAATAAATGCTGCCCCAGATGTCACGGAAAGCCGTGCTTACTTGCATCCCTTCCTGGCTTTGTGAACGCTTCATTCAACAAAACGGACTGCCAACTTCGTTATCTGCTGCACCTACTGCTGCACATCTGCTGCAAGTAATATCTTTTCACTCACCGGCTTGTATTCGGCAATATGTTTATTTCAGTTTTTTTTGTTTCTCAAAAGCTCCTTTCATACTTGCAATGAATCTATGTTTTAAACTTCTCTTCTTCACATCGTGAGGACTATTTTTGACAGTACTCTAGGCTTCGCGCGAATGCGATGCCACGTATCTATCCAGTTTGGCGGTGTGAATTCATGCCATCTGAACTGATGACCTGACACAAAGGCTGCGGCGGAAAGGCTGTAGTGAAAAATATTGAGCTGTCGTCATCTGCCAGGAGTCAAGAGAGCTGCTCTATTTTTCTTGGCAGACATATGGTTGTACTCGGATGAGTGGTACAGATAATTAAGCGCAATGATTAGAACAATAAATATGGCCCTGTGACTAAATTAGTATGAAACAAAAGTATGACGTAGATATGATGGCAAAATATGCATGAGCTGGTTTTTCACTGTTGAGCTTCCAGCCAATGCAGTCCTTCTTAGCTGCTCGTTGTTTTCAAAGTAATCATACTCTCAACGTTTTCATTTCACGAGCAGCTTGTCACCATCAACCCCAGGAAGCGGGTCTGCCAAGCCGGTCACTGCGTGAGAGCTGATTGGGTCAGCGGTCATCCGGCAGCAACGACAACCTTCATGCCTTCACTGTTCACCAAAGACTAGAGCTTCACACCCTAGGCACCATCTTGCGCCGAAAAAGGTGCGGCAATTAAGTTGCCATATGATACGAAAGTCGCTTTCTGAAATGAAAATGCCTATGAGACGCACTCATTGAAAGTGTTACGTTTTATGTTAAGCTTGTATAATATTAGAGGCATTGCATGTATGGAATGACCTATTTGTCAGAGATAGAACTGAAGTTGTCGGATAGTATAAATGGCAGATTGTTATTCTGGGTGTGACAAGCAGAAACGAATCTTGAACGCACCGCGAGGAAATGTAGGAAAAGATGCCCATTATTTCTGCGCTTATATAAATCCGAGGACTAAATACTCAATTTCTCATAGTTCCTGACATATTTTACCAAAAGTCTTTCTTGTACGTTCCTTCACATTTGCATGCGCGTTAATAAACTGATCTCTCTCGCGTCGCTGTGATGGATCCTTGTAGTCTTATAAATTATTTTTTTAACGAAAGAATGTGTTTTGTCACGTATGTGCGAGACTGCTTAAATAAAAAATATTGACGGTTACGAGTGTGTAACGAATGTTTCAGCGTCAGCTGTTGTGAGACAGCCAACAGCGATGCTCGGTGGTTCGTTTGAATGCATTAGCAGGAAACGTTCATTATACCCGAGGTGGTACATTTCGGTTCATTATATCGAAGGTCAATACACCATGTTCGTTAGTCTGAGGTCCAGACACGATAGTTCGTTATATCAGAGGAGGCGTGATTCGGCTGTGGTCTAGAGTCCGCCAAAACCCGTATTACTATGCAGAAAAAAAACCGTGTACTGATCTGAAAAAGCCAATTTTTAAATTTTATTGCCGGGTTATCGTGGAACACCTTGTATATTTTCTCCCTCAATAATCTATTTGCATTTTGAGCAGCAGAGAACAGGCCATGGCAAACAAGAGAATCTTGCTACAAAGAAACTCTATCTTAAAGCTCTTGTTACTAGAAACTGATATCGCGCAGTACGCAGAGCGCTTCTGTGTGAAAAAATTGTAACGTGACCTGTCACAATTCGTGCAAAGTTCACATCGGTCAATTCTGGCTTCGAAAAAATTGTTTACTAGAATATTCGCACCCGATGCGCTGTCCGCAACCGGCAAATCGTCCACACCCGCCGCATAGAATTGCATTAGGCATTTCACAATACGTGGGGCGACAAAGAGAATGAAAAATCTATATTCCCCGCACCGGTACTTAGTACGCAAAGCTCAAAACCTTGACTTTTAAATGCATATTGGAAGCGAGTTACGTACTGATATTGCGATACTATTACATCAAGAAGCAGGCCTACCGCAAATACAGACGCGTAAAGGAAACACAACTCCGAACTTCTAAAGCTCCTCAAGGGTTCGCGGAAACGACTGCCTGCTATGGAGGTACTATTTGTGGCAGCGGAATGCAAAAAATGAGGATATTCTGTGCTATGTCACCGTATTCTCAATAACCTCAAGTGAACGAAATTAGTCCTCAGTACTTCGACGCGGCGGCTCGCCTAGTGCAAAGGCACTATGGGTACATTAAGCCATATCTACTACACCACAAAAGAATAAGAACAAAGGAATGATGACGAGCTGCTTTTGCGGTAAGGAAGTAGTGAGTCATCCAGAAACATTTTGTTTTTCACGCGAATGGTGTACCCACTGTTGTGGAGATTTTAACCGCGCTCCTGAACATGATGATTCAATATTATGTTCCTGGAAAATACCGCACACCTTTGGGAACACATTTAAATTGTAATGGACGGCGACAGCCGCTTTCTTCCCGCTGTTTCTGCAAAACGTTTATGCCATGAAAAGCCGAGTAGATTGCCGTCAGTATCCCCACCATGTTAAGGTAATGCCACTAAAGCAAAATTTTATGCACCTTTGTAAAGCTTCTCAACTGATTTCTACCAAACATACTTGATGTGGCAAAGCACAACAAAACCGAACCCCAGGTGCGTCGCTCACAGAGAAGCAGCAATTTATTCTGAGCTGATGGGAATGTTCTGAAATAATACGCACAACAAACTTATGTCTTATACTGCGATTCCTGTCATTGCGCCGCTGGTGCCACTCTACTGCGCCTTATTTCTTAAGTAAGCTTTGGCGGAAGATACACGAGAGTGATAAATAATTAGTACAAGTTGCATGTACGGATGACCACTAGGTAATGCGTTCCCCACGCGCTGTGTGAAAGTGATTGATGCCGAGTCCATGCCCAATTGTAATTAGAACTCTTGCGAGCACAGATTTTTTTTTTGTCCGGAGCGATTTACTGAGTTGCGTCATAGCAGGCTCTTTTCCCGGCTGTAACACAAGAAAATTTTTCCTAAAGGTAACAGAAATATACCGTTCAAGACGTTTTTCTCACATAATCGATGAACATAACCATGTTGAGCTTCCTGCTGCATTGTACGTGGCAGAGAACAGTGAACTTCATTTTTTTTCTTGTGTTGCAGCATAGTACTTTTTTTCACTCCTACGGGGAAACACGAGCTCACCAGGCGCTGTAGATTTCTTTCATAAGGTATACTGCAAGGCAACGGCTGAGGTTCCACTCAGGTTTTTGTACCTGTGATTTAAAACTAACAAATTAGCAGCCTTGTTCTCAGAGTGCGGAAAATTGAAAGCATGATGCGAACATTGTCTGCTAAAAGTGAAGACATCAATTTCAGGCACGACCTTATATAGGGGAATTTAGCCCTCTTCTATGCCTATTTGTTTTATTTATGCTGTTTATTACTCTCACTCGCATGCATCTATGAGCATTAATGCACAGCTTTGAGCGTGGAAAGCAAGCGGAACAAAACAGAAACAGATGATCTCAGACAACCGTCGGAGAAGAGGTTTTTGGAGGCGTCACACGATGCGTGAACAAACAGGAAGGTGGTTAATGGAGACCGAACACTTTTACGGGGCTATTTTGGGATATGAAATTGGTTCCTAATGTCGGGAAAAAGACACCACCATAATGTGAAACAATGCCCTTGTAACAAAAATAAGGACCGAACTTAAAACCGCCTGCTGCGAACGCTTATTGGATAGAATGCTTGGCAGCTAGCCACACTCCTGAAGTAATATGGTCACAATAAAGAACCCGATGATAAGTGCCAGATAACACACTTCAAACAAAAACAAAAGTAGTACTTTGGGCTGCCCACTACGGAGGGGAAATGGCTTTGACTTGTGGCTACTGGCCGCACCGCCGCCGGTCTAATTTTTGCTGCTGCACCAGCATTTACAAGCAGTCGCGTTGCATAAGTGAGCAAGAGTTTACATCTCAGTCTTATAAAGGACCACCGGCAGTAATATTTATTCAACCGGAGATATCGCTTAAGGCATGCCTCAGAACCTACCGCCTTCTTTGGTAAGTAAACTTCCGTTAAGTCGACATTTTCAGAGCTCATTAATTGATAGAACGTCAATAATAAGGACTGCTGACTCGATTGATCTTTTACAACTATCTGACAGATACTATACGCCGCGAGCCCAGTATGTCGCCCGCGAGGCGAGCAAGGCAAGAATAGGCGGCGCTTCCATCGTGGTATAAGAAAAGGCCGCCTTCCAAAAGTGGACGGAACCAATGCCTCCTTTGTTATAAATGCCTTTCAGAGTATGCGCTTTTTAATGGAGCCGCGCCAACGCCTCGTTGCGAGCTCCAGCAGGCGCACCCATTAAGCACTGAGGCTGGGACTCCGCACGGCGCATTTATATAGTTTCCGCTACACAACGCAGTCCAGCGGCTGCTGTGAGCCACCTGTGAAACCATGCGCTGCCCCTGTAAAGGCGCGCAGTCCCCTCGTTCACCGGTTATTCATGCTGTGGTGCCCTCCTTCCTATGGCTCCGTGGCTCGGCGCATTCGGACAGGACGATACGTGTGCAACATAAATTTGTGTATTCTTAAAAACTATAGAGTGGTGACGGGTAAAATGAGAGGAATAAGAAAGATTTGTGTCAGGATTTTAATATTATATGTCAAGCATTGATAATAAAAGAGAGGTTGACAGTATATACCTAGCGGAAATAACACGGGCTCTCGCACTGTTCACGAAAAACATTAGCGCAAAGTACTCCCCACCACGACATATGAGGTTTACTGCCGTTGTCGACTAGACCTCCTGATACTAAGTAACCTACTGCCACCTGCCTTGCACCGCGTGGCCTTCACTCTTAGCAGGAACTAGGATGAAGCAGCCGTTGGTGCGTGAGAAGCACGTGGGCTACGCCTGGCTCACTGATTAAAGCATTGATTCTAGGGTTCTCCCCTACGCCTGCCTTGACAGCTACTTCGATCGTGATGAATTAATTTTGCGTCTCCGGTTCGCTTTTCAGACGTCGCTTTTAAGAAGCTCACACTAAAGTCGGTATCGGTAAAACTCCCTTCGGGCACTAACTGGGCACGTCAGCTTTAAAACCCCATTTTAACGCGACGTCGATGAAGACGTCATTAGCTCCATATAGAGCTTCGATTAGAGCATGTAGTGGTGAAATGTGTAATACTTCACTGAGCGTTTACAGTTAAACTAAACCTTTTAATATTCTCCGAACAGAACTGAGAATCCTAATTACCGAACTTTCTTCCTCTGTAACAGTGGCGCCCACTGAAGACCCATTGTGGCCTTTTAGCCCCTGCGTCTTTTCAAACTTTACGTTAATTCCTGATCTGCTGAGCATTCTTCGTCCTTGCTTGGAGTCATCTATTTTGGGTACCTTGAAAAGTTAAGCGAAATTCGTATTGTACGCAAGAAGCACCGGAGCTTTACCACAGTGTTACATATTGGTTTTTGTCCTGAATGTTCTTAGTCTCTTTTCAGTGACAACATTTATCTAATGTTGTAAATGAAGCCAAGAAAAAAGCTTTGCACAGCACTTAGTCAAGATTTCAAGAGACCATACCTAAAATTCTCAAAAATTATCAACCTTACACGCGGATGAGGGCTCTGCAGTTGGGACGGGAGAAACTTTAATATACGATTTTCAAAAGCCAAGAACGAGGGCGACCATTCAGCTTCACCCAATGCAGCACAGCGTGCAACTCATGCAGGCTCCTCCGAACGGATACCATGCAGTCAATCTTATATAGCCATTGTTGAAGGGTGTCTTATCAGTGATAGCAGAGATTAGATAATAAGCAAACATTTGTAATAAATTTAGGAGACTGTGCATGCAATCTACGCCAGCCACAATCTATGAGGTTTAGTTTCAATGTATTGCTTGTTGAAAGACATCTTTACTGTCAGAAGAGCAATCAAAAGTCTTGGGACCCAGTGCTTGAATTATATTTGTAATGTTAATTTATATTTATGTTTCAAAGTAGGAAATAACGCTTACAGGACTACAAGAAAATAATGTTTGTTCATTACAGATACTTACTGGTTTTGCATTTTAATGTTAAACTATTGTTGTCGACATACCATATATCGTTATTTGATAATTTTTAACACTAATCAAAGTTTTAAATGCACCTTTCTTAACATTTTTATAACATTATATTTATAATCAGTGCTACCCGGATAGTGTAGCTTTTGTAACGCATCTACAATGAAAGCACCCCAAGCGATAATAGGGCGAACCGGGTGCCCTAATTCTCTAACTGGTTTTAGACTTGCAGCCCACTGTGTCAGCTACAACTTCACGTCAAGCAAATGATCATTCCGACAGGAAAGCGAGAGCATGAGTCGCTTGCAGGATCACCGTTACCCCTGTGCTCAGGTTACGCTTTCTCGATTTCAGCTTGTAATTCGTATACAAACTTTGCTTTCACCGGTCGAAGGCATTGCTTTAAGCATGTCGTTTTCCGTAATCATCCAATGGTTGCGGTGACATTTTTTCAGAGAACGGCAGCCAACGTCAGGATATCACGACATCGGCGCCATGCGTCTCTCGACGCCTCACCTCTTTCCGCGATCAAATCAGTAATGTCGCACTGCCGAAGAATTCAAGCTGAATTCACATCCATACAGAACCGCGCATCGTGTGTTTAGGCCACGACACTAGCCCAGCTTTGATGCGTGCGCTCAGCTCTCGTGTCCCCACTTAGCCTCTACGCGTTGTTTTCGCAACACACAAGATTACGGCACAGCTACGCTTTTTTGTCTTTGCCTCCCCGGCTCGAAGCCGGTGCACGCCTGCTGCTTTTTGTTTTTCATCCAACCCTCTTATCTAATTTTTCTCCGTTCTTCGGCTGTTTCTTTTTTCTTCCCCGCCCGACTCACGAGCTAAGCCAGCGGCTACGCAGGCTCTCGTCTTCTGCTTCTGTTTTCCTTTTCTTTCTCTTATCGCCCTTTTCTCCTCTCATTCCTAGCCATATCAGAAATTGATTCGAATAAAACCTCCACCTAAGAACATGAACCGGCATACCGGACAGGGTCGGCGGGAATAAGAGATAGAGGTATGCATCGACACTTTCAGATGTCATCTACGTCGATGCAGCCAATTACCAAGACAGACTCCCGAGATTCGCTGTCAGCGGAGTATCCCATCCTCGGGACTCTGTGTCGAACACTGCACTCATGGCTTCTACGGTATTCACTAAAAACAAGGAAACCGCGTAATGAGCCGCCATGGCAGCAGTCATTTCCTTTTCGGGCGCTAGAGCCATTCTTTTCGATTACAAATATTCCATCACCAGTTTTGTCAAATGCTGCATCTCACTCACACTCACGGTCAAAAATATCCTAGAAAATGTTGACGATGCTTCCGCCTCCGAGATATTGACCCTTTATGGGTCCTGGCGCACGCCGTAAACCCCGCAAACGAGGCTGCTCATTGACACAGTCGAGGTAGAGGCGGCCGTGCAGAGGACGTTCCGAACCCGTAGTTAACCGGCGAAGCTCTAACCTCCTTCCACGACCACACCACACCTTTAAAAATCAGACGAAGGTTATTCTCTCCGCCACTGCGCTCGCTCTCGAGGGAGAAGCAGGTGGCATAGAAAAGACTTCACACCGGCTCCTTCTTCGACCCAAATGTGTACTCCCACATTGTATACTCAAATCTCTAGCCCGTATTGCCGCGTCTGCGGCGAGCAAACCGCTTGAGATCACACAATCCGGGACAGTAAAGCGCATCATCCACCCTCAGATTTTATGACTGCTCACTCAACTGACGAGTCGCTTTCAGTAAACGCCAGCGACGACCGAGACTCTCAAGTCAAGACCTTCGAATGGGCCTGTGCTGCACGGGACCGCATGGTCTGGACATCACCTACCGACCACCACTTTACTACTTTCTTTAATCAAGTTTTTACTCACTCTCTCTGATCATCTATTTTCCGACGCGTACCCCTTAATCAGCTGGTTCCGGAGAGCACGCGCACTCTATCATTGGCCGCTTCCACATCTCGCACGCCCTTTCTCTCCCTCCTCGTTTCCACTTTTCGTGTTCGCTTCTTCTGTCGTTCTCGAGCTTTCCTCCTTTTTATGCAACACGGTGATGCATCACCTCAAGATCACGATTTCTCGGCATGAAACCTCAAAAGATTCCGCATTAACAGGAGAGCCGACTCTGCTGGTAAAAGCGCGCGTGTAGTGCTTCATCGGATGGGCCGATCAATATATAATTTTCAAAGAATAAACAGGACCGCTTTAGGCTGCGCCTGCCAGCATCGCGTGATTTTGTTTGTGAGGAATGTCGACAGGTGATGCAGCTAACTTGTCGTGTTGACTTTAATCGTGTCTCTCACACGTAGCAGAGTTGCGTGAAGGTTCACCTAAGCCTTCCTTCGCAGTAAAACTTGCAACGAACGCCTGCGAAAAAGCCGCGTCTTTTAGTGCATGAGCTGTAAACGTGGAAGTGGCGGTAGTTTTCAGTGGTGCGCCTTTTTTTCTAACAAGAATGTTACGCTACCGGTTGCCCATGCTCTTGGCACACTGCCTATAAAATTCTCGGAACATAAAAAACTGTGTTAACTGGCTTCTTTTAAACCTCGATGTGCTTGGCGAAGAACAATACAAAAATTTGTGTGTTGTTTGTTGTTTTCTTCCAAAACAAAAGTTTAAAACTCCTTATAAAACATCAGCGTAGGAAGAAAATGAAAGGCTGGATAAAACAAGAGACAAAAAGCACCTGCATAGATGCGCCGTAAAGCCGGAAATATTTTATGTTTAGATCTGACTTCATCTCGCTATTGCAGAAGCCATGGGCTACGCATCTCAGTTGTGTTCTGGGTACCGCTTGCTTCTTGTTCTTGCTTAAAAGGCGCTCCTAAATTTGACAGGCATCGCTCAGTGTGCATGTCCTACGAATCTGGGCTGCCAGCACTGCTTATTGGGGGAGCGCACTCACCCGTTCTCGGGCCTCTCAATTGAGCTTGTGTTGCTGCGATTTAAGATTTAAGCACATGAGAGTAGTGAATAGGCAAATTAGTGTTCACATTGCGTGACATTCGAGCTTGGGCGTATAGGGACCCTGATTGAGATGCGCAACATCGGATACGCGCTTGAAAACCAGCTGCGCTAAGCTCGGAGTCGTCATTCTATTCGCTCTAATTAGTGAATAATTAATTAATGGCCCATCAAACATCCACTTGTTATCACCGTGTGGTCTATCCGCAGTTTTGGTTCACTGTTTGACCACTGTTTGCAAGAACCCTTAGGTTTTATAGTCATCAAATGAATAATCGGGCATTAACTGTGACTTATTACTGGGGATCTGGTTGTTGCGATATCACGTTGGGCACTGCGTTTTGGTATCCTCGATGAACCCTAATGTATACCTCGCACATTTCCCCCTTAGAACTTACCAAATTTCGGGAAAGTTAACTAATACGAAGTTTCTACGTCACGAAAAGTATCGATTACAGACTGCGTTTGCAACCCTCCCCCCACCCCCACCCCCTCCCGCCGCCCCGTACGGAACCGCACTCAAGAAAACGCACCACATGCGGTCGTGCTCTCCGAATGCACTATGTTCATTTTGGCCTTTGTAGGAAGTTGACAGTCATTCGCGCACAATCAGAAGCTTATGCTTTGGGTGCTGTCACGGTTTCTCCTCGAGGACTCCAAAATCTTCTTAATATTCAACGATATATACATAAAGACAATACTCGTGGAACCTTGTGGGCAGAAAAAACTGCCGCGTGTGGTCTATCAAATATGCAAATGTGGACGTAGCCGTCCTGTACACATTGCAGGGTGAAACCACGCTCGCATAATGTATGCGTTGCTCGAAGAAACGAGCCGCTTCTACTTTGCTATACCCCTCTGAGTTTCTTTATCAACTTTAAACCACTAACGCTTTGTCCATATCAGGTGTGTCTTTTCACATATACACTTTTAATACTTAAAATAATTGAATCTGGCAATCATTCTCAATTTCCTATATAAGCGGGGAGATTCGTTCAGGTTGAGCAATGCTAGAGTCCGTGAGCTAATAATTATCAAATCCTTCTTAAAGAACTTTGCAGAGTGCTTCCCTTGCGGATCACTATAGGGAACGAAAAACGCACGTAATAAATTATTAGAAAGTGAGTCTTTCGTAGCAAGCGCTGTGTACTGCTTTCTGTGGAATACCTCTAAAATATTTCTTCATGCCTTGCAAATGCGAAGAAAATGTTTTGATGAAAGATATATATATATATATATATATATATATATATATATATATATATATATATATATATATATATATATAGTATAGAAAGATAAACGTATTTGGTTGCTAGAGGCAAAAATTCAAAGTTGAAAACTCTTCATTTAGCCATAGATTTATTTTGAGTCGACGTTTCGGACAGAGCCTGTCCTTTCTCAAGACTGAGGCTACATGGGTCTTCTTCCTCTTCTTAAGGAGTTGGCACTGGCACACATGTACGACACATGAACAAAAGAAACAAACGGAGGCAAAGAATACTAGAAAGGATACAGATAGAAAGGGAAAAAAGGGGAACAAATAAAAAAGAAAAACGTGTTGTCCCCCGCCGCCCTCCCCGAAGCCGCGGGGAGCCGACCCTGGACGAGGGAAACAAAAAAAAAAAGAAAACATGGAGCGGGAGGGGATAATGGCTACCCATCAAGGCAACAGAGCGGCGGCGTGTAAGGTGGACAGGAACAGACGGTGGCGGGATCGGTGACGGTGGCGGGATATCTTGCAGTAGTAGACGGTACATTTCGGGGCAGATATCGCAGAAGTGTTCTAGAAAAGAATTCCAGCAATCTATAAATTTGTGTCATAATGTAAGGTCCGTAAAATAATATTATAAACAGGTGACTTTATCATGGACTGCTCGCAAATTTACGAACGCAGCCTTCTTCCTGAAAGCATAATTTTTCGTAGCTTTCGTCTTCACCTTAGCAATGCTCGAAGCGCCGAAACATTCTTAACGTCACCTGCTTGAAATCATTCATGCTCCGCGAGATGGTTGGTATACGCGACGTTCGCGCTGACAATAGCTCGAGTGGTGCGCTCCTAACCAAGAAGTTGTACAAATCTGTGGGCATGAAGGCTTTGACATTTCCTTACGTCACAGGGTTGCAGTTTTGAGATTTGCTTTAAGTCGGCGCGCTGCAAGCGTAGAATGGTTTCGTAGAGCGCTGCGGTGTTTTAGGACGTCCCTTCGTTACATAGATATCAAACTGACCGTAGCTCAGAGTGCTTGAAGTTTAGTAATTTTTCGACGGTTCTCTTCCCGCGTGCGGAGATGCTGGGTGATATCTTCGTGTTGCGTGCATTTAAGATTGGCCATTGGCGATAACTTGGCGTTCCAGAAGCGTAGAATGTCTTTGAAGAATGGGTGCCTGAGCGCTAGATGTTTCCTAACATCCCAGGGTTCCATAGCAATGAAACTGGCCGTAGCTCAGCGTGCTCGAAGCGCAGTACTTTCCAAAAATTCTGCACACGAGTACGGTGATCATTGACGATACCCTCGCGTTCCATATCTTTCAGATTGCTCATAGCTCTGCGTGCTGGAAGCATAGAATATCTTTCTAGAATGCGTGCCAGAACACAGTGACATTTTGAAAGATCTCAAGGTTCCATGGATTTCAAACTGGCCGTACCTCGGCTTGCTCGAAGCTTTCTAATGTTCCGAAGATTCTGTGCCCGGGTGCGGTTATGCTTTCTGATATAACTGTGCTCCGTAACTTTCAGAATCGCCAAATCTCGGCGTGCTGGAAGCGTTTTTTGTGTTTGTAGAATGTGTGCTAGAGGGCTATGATGATTTATAATATCCCGGGGTTCTATAGGTAGGAAACTGACCATAGCTCAGCGTTCTCGAAGCAAAGAAATTTTCTAAGGTTCTGTGTCAGGGAGCGGAGTTGCTACGTGATATGCCCATGTTCCATAACTTTCAAATTCACCACGGCTCGGCTTTCTGGAAGCGTACATTATCTTTGTAGAAAGCGTGCCAGAGCACTGCGATTTTTAGTAAGATCCCGGGGTCTCATAGGTATGAAACTGGCCGTAGCTCGGCGTGGTCGAAGCTTAGAAACTTTTAGAAGATTCTGTACCCGGGTGAGGCGATGTTTGGTGATATCCCCGTGTTTTGTAGCTTTCAGATTTGCCGTAGCTGGGTGTGCTGGAACCGTAGAATCTTTTTGTGGTGCGGGTGCCAGAGCACTGCGATGTTTTGTAAGATCCTGGGGTTGCATCGGTATGAAAGTAGCCGTAGCTCGGCGTGCTCGAAGCGTAGTTATCTTTCGATGACTCGGTACCCGGATGCGGCGAAGCTTCGTAATATCCCCATGTCCCGCCCTTTCATATTGGCCGTAGTTCGGCGTGCTGAAACCGTAGAATCTTTTTGTAGTACGTGTGCCAGTGCGCTGCGATATTTTATAAGAGCGTAGGGTTGCATCGGTATGAAAGTGGCAGTAGTTCGGCGTGTTTGAAGCGTAGTAATTTTTCGAAGATTCTGTACCCGGGTGCATCGATTCTTTGTGATATCCCCGTGTTCCATACCTTTCATACTGGCCGTAGCTCGGCGTACGAGAAGCGTAGAATAATTTCAGAAACTGCGCAACTGGTTGCTGCGATGGCTTGTAAGAGTTCTGAGCTCCATGGCTTCCTGACTGACCATATATATGTGTGCGCGATGCGTAAAATCTTTTCCCAGGCTCTGCACCCGGGCTGTGCGAAGTTTTGTAGTACCTCTTGCTTCCATAGCTCTCAGCGTAGAAGTTTTTCCGAAATTGCATATCTGGGCTTTCCGACTTGCTATAAGATTCTTGTCTTTCATAGCTTTCAGAGCAGCCGAAGCTGGGCGCAGTCGAGGTGTAGAAGCTTTTTAAATATTGCCCACCTGGCATCTCTGATGTTCTGTAAGATCCTTGGCTTCCATAGCTTTCAGACCGGTCAAATGTCGGTGCACTCGAAAGGTGGAAGTTTTTGCAACATTGCTTTGAGCTCTGCACGGTTCTGTAAGGTTTCTGGCTTTCATACCTTCCAGAGCGGCTATAGCTCGGCGTACTCGAAGCGTAAATTTTTTCCCGATATTCCGTGCTTGGCTTCTTTTTTTTTGTTCTGTAGGATCCATGGGTTCCAGAGCTTTCAGACCATGCGTAGGGGATGTGCTCGAAGCGTACAATATTTTCGAAGAGGGTGCATAGGGGCGATGGGTTGTTTTGTAAGACTCCTTAGTTCCAAAGTATTCGTACTGAGCGTAGTTAGCCGTGCTAGAAGAGTAGTAGTTTTCTGATGAGTCTGCTCTGCACCTAACTGCTTTGATGTTTTATAATATGCCTGGGTTACATAGCCTTTAGACTGGTCGTACTTCGGCATGGTGTAAGTGTAGAATCTTTTCGTAGATTGTGTGGCTTGGCGCACAGATGTTTTGTAATATCCTTTAATTTCATTGCTTTCAAACCTGCCGTATATAGACGGTTTTGAAGTATAGAATCTTTTCCAATTCTCTGTACCGGACCGCTGCTGCGCTTTGTTGTTACCCTGTGGTCCATAGCTGTCAGGCTCAAAACGGCTTCGCATGCTCGAGATGTCGAACCCTTTCCATGAAATTTTACCAAGCTGCGCCCATAGTTTCTCAGATTTGTGTATTCTGAAATTATTAGAATCGATGTCCCTTAGGGCGGTCGACGCGTCCAATATATTAGCTGCTTCCGGTCCTCCACGTAGAACTGTCGACGCGTCCAATATATTCGCGGCTTCCGGTCCTCCACGTAGAAATGTTCCGTGAAGGTCCTGGGTCGCATTTGTTTCAGACGGTCTGGTAATCACCGAACTCGAAGCACCAAACCACTTCTATGAGTGCCCTGCTTGTATGCCTGTAACGCGCACCAAAATAATAACAAAGTTTATCTCTATAGTTGCTCTTCAGTGAGCACGCAGTCTTAAAAGCTTTGTTATCCGGAATTTCACTGCAGTTGGGAAACATATTATCTCTGCACAGTATAAGGAATCTATTTTTTCCTGCACTCCAACTCACAATCGAAGAAAAATATCCTCAGACTCTCTCAGTACATGGACGAGGTAAAACATTTGCTAATCTTTATTGTATTGGCAAGATATCACCTTATCTGGTTCGCTTTGTAACCGCCATTGAGTTCTGATAGGCAAGTGATACTAATGTGTGAGCGAAACCATAGGTGTCATTTCAACACTAATGAGATATTCATTATCACCCGACACCAAGCAGCATAAATTCACTAGTAATTGCATGAAAAGCACCTAATATGTGTAAATAATCTAACAACCGAAATTTTTAAGCTGTAAATTTTTTTCGCTTTAGAATTGAGCAGAAGATCACCCAGTGAGCGTTCACCCTATAGCATTTTTCATGTCTGGATGTTCCCAAGAAAGTACACACAACTTTTTAGGCTTAGGTCGAAGAGCGTTTTTATCTATGGCTTTCTATACGTTCGCTGCTACGAGTCTCTGTGCCTGCATTGAAATGCAAAACATCTTATGACATATAATTAAACATGTACGTAAAATATAGAGTGCACATCTAACTTACGATATAAAAGGATATTAGCTTAAAGTTTGAGAAATGCTGGTATGTTCGAACATGGTTCGGAGCATACTGACGTAGACAAAGCAAATTTAGAAGGGTGCCGAAAGCGGCGCTGTTTTTACACGCTTCTTTACAAGATCACTGCGTGGGAGCATTGTTAGGCGGTAGAAGTAACGTGTTATTTTGAATCCTGTAATTGAGAAATAGGCGTTATAGGGCACGCGGCATTGTAGAGCTTGTAAAAATATTAACAAAATAAGATCAACATAACTGCTTTTTAGAAAGGTTGCGAGTCTCTTGGTAGAGAGCATTTGTGTGGTGTAGGTTCTTCGGCATATCAAGCAAGAGCACAATGAACTTGAACATATCGAAGGGCAACACCAATAGCAGCTACCACCAATGGGCTGCGTGCTACGCAAAAAAAAGGAGTGGCACTTCATCTTGTTTTCGAATGCACCTATGCAGAAGGTATGTGTCGCTTGGTAAACGTAGCACGTTCAAGTAGCGACCACAAGTATACGTAGCCGTAATTCGGTATCACCCGTTGTCTATGCTGCCGGCAGATTTCCCTGCTGGGCAGCACTTCGATTTCGCCTGCTGCGTTCGCGGCTTTAGGAACCTCTTTCATCCGTCACATTTATTTAATAAGACAAGCTGCCGGACTAGTTCGTGTTGCGTCACATTGGTCATCAGCGCTCAGGGACGGACAATGAAAGCGAATATGTCTTCGTGCTTTGTGTTTTGTCCGTGTGTCTAAGCGTTGCTGACCAACATTTGTTTAATCTGCACTGCCCGGTTAGAGATCCGCGCTACTCTTGGTGCATAACTTGCCACCGGGTTTCGCCACTCCGGTTTTTTGTCTCGGGGACTGCACTGAGTGCACCTCGCAGTTCCAGCCATTCAGGCATCGTTGCACACGCCGGCTGTTCGGCTATATACAGTGGCGCGTTCGGCAGGCTACGCCACATTGTCTAGTTTCTGTGTGGCTACATAACGCTTCCTTTGATGCATAGGTGAGCCTCTCTTTTTGGACTCATCCCGCTCTATTGCAGGGCCATGGCAGCAACGCCACTGGCGCCGAGCATTCGAAAGCACAATAGGAAAGGAATGAAGATGTTGAATATGTCCGTTTAAAACACGAGGAGCGAAAGGTCGCTAATCGAGCACGTACCAAGAGAGGCCGCTGTGGTGGCAGAGTGGCCCAAGGCATTTGGATAGGAAACTACTCTGCTCTTTGTATAAAAGCTTGGAAAAATTGCATAAGGGAATGTTTTATTTTCTGAAGGATTTCAATAGGACGGAAAATAGCAGAATGCTCCGGGTCGGCTCAGCATAATGCTTGTGCTAAGTTTTGTGGAAATTTACTAAGGGTATTTGTGGGAATGAGAGCGAAAACGTTTTTCGGGCTAAATTACGATGCTGCTTTATGGTCGTGGATACAAACCAATTATATCGAGCAAGCCTTTATAGGCAGCACACTAAGCGGTCGGAAAAATAGAAATAAGTGGTAAAAAACGGCTACCGACCCACAACACACTAATCTGTCATGGAAGTAAAAATACTTTACCCGTATTAGATACTATTCGAAACTGGCCATCGGTTACAAGCAACAACTTTTATCATTGAGCCAAGATACTCCTTTCTGTGGTGAACCTGCAACTGCGCAAACCCTAAAATTTCCTACCCTCATTTCGTTGTAAATGTGCAATTTTAGAAAGCCA
Organism: Amblyomma americanum; assembly: GCF_052857255.1. NCBI lineage: Eukaryota > Metazoa > Arthropoda > Arachnida > Ixodida > Ixodidae > Amblyomma > Amblyomma americanum. The sequence continues at coordinate 84,151,944 of NC_135498.1, read as the reverse complement.
TGTACTTAAAGGCTTTTTAGGAGTCGCGCTAACTGTTACTAAGTGCACGCGCACTTTAGCCAGATGCAACACCGCCATTGCGCTGATTGCGTCACTGAAGAGCCCAACTGTCCCACTATCGCACCAGACCGGGAATGAAGCCCGCACGACCAACGACCGTGTGTCGTCGTAGTGTGAGGGGAATTATAGTCGGCGGACAGTCGCCCAACCTGTACTCGGCAAAGCGGCGGCCGGGCGAAGACTTCACGCTAATGAAGGGTGTCACAAAAGCCTATGCACGTTTAAGAAACCGGTAAGGCGCGAAATAAAACTCACACGCGTACGCCCGTAGGTAGTAAAAGAAGCTCGAGAAAAATTCACCAATCACCGCCGCTGGTTGCCTTAACTTGCATGCGCTAAATGATGACGTCTCCACTTCGCCCGGAACTGACACTCTCTCAGCGAGAAAGAAACAATTGAAACCTTCTCAAATATTTGTGAACCGGCGAAAAGCGACACGCGCGCCGGTAGGACGCGAGGGAGCGCTTGTACTGCGAATGGTTGTGTAGGGACACGCCTGCACTAGCACAAAGTAACTAATGACTCGGGCGTCGACAGCAGGATGACGTTTAGCGCCAGCAGCAAGCCCGTGACGTGGTCGGGTTGCTTCGAGGAAAGCGCTGACGCGTTACTCCAGAGGTCAAGCTTCTGTAGGCCAGCCAAGCGAGCAACAAAGCGAGTACCAGTCTTCGGGGCTGCACAACCGTGCTCCTCCAGTGGTCGGACTGTCGCAGTGGCCGGTGATGAAATTGTGTTTCTTTGTTTGCCTCTCTCGTGTATAACAGCACTGCCGTTGCAAGACCTTTCACATTGTGTGTAGGCTGCACTATTTGTAGGACAGTTTGCACGTGTGCCCTGTAATTTCCTTATATTGCTTTGCCGTATACATTTTCTCTTTTAGGCAACCTTTGATACCGACCCAAGTCCGGTTTGCGAGCGACGACAGCTAGACAACAAACGACCATTATATCTGAGTTATTACTTTGATTCCTCCTGAGCTCGCCACTCGATGTCGAAGGTATCTCCTGTGAAACCGGCATGCTAGACCACACACGACCCGAGTGCATGTGACAAGACGATAGCTTGAATAGCTGTGCTGGCAACTCCACTAATAGAAATACGTAACACGAGAGGCTGCACCGAATGTATTAACACTTCAACAGTCAACTACGATAGGAACTTTCCAGACTTTCTTTTTTTGTTGACGCGGCCGCCTTTCGCAGTTCCTTGGCCTTGATTGCCCGGGTCGTTCGCAGAAGATTATGAAGAGAAAATCTCTGTTTTAGCGTATGCTAACGAAGATCGAGTGTAAATTCTGCAGAAGTAGACTAGAATCTACCATTGCTTGCTTTGCACGGCAAGCATAAATTTAGTGAGAAACACCGGGACGAGCAGGGCCCGGTTGCTCTACATACTATTAGATGGGAAATAGGTTTAGTACTGAAGCTTTCTTCCCCACATAACAGCTACTTTGCACCATTCAAGGGAAACCCCAAAGATCCGCTAGGTGCTGTCGGCAGGAAAAGTGAATGGACAACCACTCAGGGCAGCGAAGCAACTGCGAGGCCGTACCGCAGTGCTGTCATCTCGAGCCCGTTATGTTGCCTCGATGCGCGCGCCCTCTCTCCTGCACGGAGGGGCCGAAGAGCCGGCGCATTGAGGCATCCTAACGCCTCTCACTGGTTAGCTTGGCTGCGGCCACAGTGCCAAGAGTGACGACATACTTTGCCCTCGCTCTAGCGCGGGTGTTGAAACTTTGCCTGTGGCCTGCCTCCACGGTTCTGGGATTTTGGGCAACGCGGCCCAAGACGGCAGCTAACTTAACACGCGCTTTCTGCAAGGTGGTGCGACATGTAACAGACACGGCGAGCTTTACTGCGGGCGCTGCTTCTCTTACGAGTCTCTTTTTTTCGGCATTGTTTCCGAATTGGGGTTAATGATCTCTCCAGCAAGTCTTCTGATGACCGTTTTAATATAATGCTATGATACAATAAGGCTTGTCGGGCTAGTTCGTTCATACTGCGCGAAAGGGTTAAGACAGGAGAAAGGAACACAAGTAAGTGTCGTGTATGTTCCGTTATCTTGTCTTAGCACTTTTGCGCAGTTTGCCCTTCTCATACGCTACGATACGTAGTCCCTTATGAAAATTTCTTTACGAAAGCACCGTACGGGGGTAGTATACCAATCGAGGAGAGAAGGCGCATCGTACGACTTAGCTTAGAAGGTGCCCTCAGCATGAAATTTGTAGCCACATTGGAAAGTCCAGAACAGCGGTGAGCTTTATTAATACAGTATACAGAGACGAGGACGGCATCACACCCGATGCAGAGCGCAGTGCGCGGCCAGTGGACACAACGCTTCAAGAGTGCCGTAGTTGTCGCCCCTTTATAAACGACAGGGAGGTTCGAGACGCATTTGGCCTCAGTTACTCCCGCGACGCCATCAGGCGCAGGTAGCAATAGGCGGGCCTAATGAACTGCGTTGTGGAACAACAGCCACATCTCCCCACAAACCAGAGGGAAGAGCGACTAAACTTCACCCGAGCGTTCGAGCAGTGCCCTGCAGAGGAGTCGCGAGAGGTAATGTTCACGGATGCGTCCATGTTTTACTTACGCTTGGGACCATCAGCAGCGGATGTGGTGTCCGCATAGCAGGCATGTATGGCCTGTCGTTCTTGCAGTTAAAAAAACGGGGTGAAGTTCAAATAACTTGCAAGTACTAAAATACAAAGTATGTTTTCCAACACATCGTGATCTTATCAATGTAGTGCAGCCTCGCCTCTGCGTTTGTTGATTGACCTAACAGAGATACAGTATCGAATAAGAAGTGGGTCATTCTCTCATGCTGCACACAAACATGATTATAATGCTGGGTTTATGCTTTTAGCCTCAGATTCGTTCTTTTTCTCCGCCAGAACGAGCTGCCTAAATATTGGTTAGTCACAAAGTAAACAAGGGTGGGAAAAACCTCAGGTTGTTTGCCAACATTTCGACAAGAGGACTTGTCTTCGACTAGTCCTCTTGTCGGAACGTTGGCAAGCACCCTGAAGTTTTCCTCTTCCTTGTTCACTTTGTTATTATGAAGAATCATCTGACCAACCACTCTCTACCATAGACTCTATTTTCGTTAAGTTCAGGAGCTCACATATGTTTATGGTACTTGGAACGAGTTTTCTTTCTTATGTCCACGCATCTCCTTGTGCACACCCACAGCGTGCACATCAGCGGCCGCTGCTCAGTGTCTGTCTGCGGCACCGTAACGGCCTCGGCGCACTCTTGCGGATTGAGGGCTCGTTCACCGGGCCGAGCTACTGCGATGTCCTCATTGGACAGCTGAGCCCCTACGCCTTGGACGTGCTAGCACGACCGCAGCCGCGTGCATAAAGCTTACGCTGTGAGCGAACTCCTGAAAAGCTACAATACATGCGTTAGCTGATGTGGCCACCTAACGGTGCTCATCTGAACCCCATCGAGAACATGAAGGGTTGTTAAACATGCAGGTGTTATTAAACATGAAGGAGTCTTAAACAAAGAGCTTTCCTCTATGTTCAGCATGGATCATGGACCAGCACGAATCCGCATGCCGTCAAAGAAGAATGGAAAGCACTGCGCGGCCGTCCAGAACTAGTGGCGCCGCTTTACGATTGGATTCCGACACGATTAAGCTAAGTCTATGTATTGGGCAGCACCTTTTCGTCGCACTAAGCAAACTATCATGATAGCGAATGAGATATTTGTCTGCTCTCTTCAACACAATATCTTGACTGACAATTCTTGTGACTCGTTTCCTAACAATCGCGTCATGACGGTTCTCTCGTAAACAAATTTTCGCTAGATGCTGCTCATTGCATCAACCAAATAAAGCTTCTTCGAGAAGACTGTCTCAACTGAATATTACACCCATGGCAGTAACAATGCCCAAAAATTGTCATTAGAGATTCAGCGCCGGCCGCAAAGCTCTCCGTGTCTGTTACATGTGGCAGTGACGGGAGAATGCGCGCGTCAATGTAGCCGCCGCCTTGAGCCGAGTTGCCCAAAACGAGGCAGCGGCGGGTGCAGGCGACAGGCAATAAAGTTTAACATGAGGGCAATATAATACGACCACAAAATCAAAATGGCGCCGCGTTCGGTCACACTGCAGCGGTTTGATGAACTGCGCCCGTCCGTTTGCTCTGCCACAGCGAGATGTGCTCGACCACTGCTGATGAGCGCTGCGTTTTTTTGCAGCTTCCATCAGCAGAAAAGAAGCCGAACCGCATTCTAGAAATTTATCAAGCGTGACAAGCACCCGCGCCAGAGTGAGGACGAAGCCAGTCGACATTTGGGGGGCACTCTGGCCTCAGGGTGAGCGGCAAGAGATAACAGCGCCGCTCCGCTTCCCTGTGAGGATGCCCATTTACTTCTGCGTCCAACAGTGCATCTTTTTCTTCACCACGGAATGGAAGCAGAGACGCTCGCATTCGATCAAGTTTACTGTGCTTTCTGCGCTGCCCATTGCTTTCATTGGCCGTGGGTGGTGCATTTCTTTAGCACTCTGTCTATTCTATTTTATGCCACGAAGAACAAGTGATCAGTACTGGCCCATTACGAGCTCGTTTACTCATTCAGCTGTACCTAAGCCCACGAGACAGGCCGCCATTGGAATCTAGACCTGGCAACGTTTAACGCTAGAACTTTAGCTAGTGAGGCTAGCCTAGCAGTGCTGTTTGAGGAACTAGCGGGAATTAAATGGGATGTGATAGGGCTTAGCGAAGTTAGGAGGACAGGTGGGGCGTATACAGTACTAAAGGACGGACACATACTGTGCTATCGCGGGTTAGAGGATAGACGAGAACTAGGTGTGGGATTCCTCATTAATAAGGATATAGCTGACAACGTAGAGGAGTTCTACAGCATTAACGAGAGGGTAGCAGCTATAGTAATTAGGCTGAATAGGAGGTACAAGCTGAAAGTGGTGCAGACCTACGCACCCACATCCAGCCATGATGACCAGACCGTTGAAAGTTTCTATGAGGACGTAGAATCGGCAATGAATAAAGTAAAATCGCAGTACACTGTACTGATGGGCGACTTCAATGTGAAGGTGGGCAAGAAGCATGTTGACGACCACGCGGTAGGTGACTATGGGATAGGCTCTAGAAATAGCAGGGGAGAGTTATTAGTCGAATTCGCGGATAGAAATAATTTACGGATCATGAATACCTTCTCCCGCAAACGAGAAAACAGGAAATGGACCTGGAAGAGCCCCAATGGTGATATTAAAAATGAAATCGACTTCATACTATGCGCTAAACCTGGCATCATTCAGGATGTGGCCGTCCTCGCAAAGGTGCGTTGTAGCGACCACAGAATGGTAAGGTCTAGAATTAGCTTAGACTTGAAGAGGGAACGGAAGAAGCTAGTGAAGAGGAAGACCATTAACGAGTTAGCCGTAAGAGGGAAAGCAGAGGAGTTTAGGATAGCGCTGCAAAACCGATATTCGGCCGTAACTGAGGAAGATGATCTTGATGTTCATTCAATGCACGATAATCTGACATCAATAATTACGGAGTGCGCAGTAGAAGTAGGCGGTAGGAAAGTTCGAAAGGATACCGGGAAGCTATCTCAGGTAACGAGAGATCTGATTAGGAAGCGCCAAAACATGAGGGCATCTAACCCTACCGATAGAATAGAACTAACGGAGGTATCAAAGTTAATAAATAAGCGCAAGGTAGCCGACATAAGGAAGTTTAATATGGAGAGAATCGAGCATGCTATAAAGAACGGAGGTAGCCTAAAAACAGTGAAGAGGAAACTAGGCATAGGTAAAAACCAGATGTATGCATTAAGAGACAAGCAGGGCAATGTCATTAACAATATGGATAAGATAGTTAACGTAGCCGAAGAGTTCTACACAGACCTGTACAGTAGCCAATGTAATCAGAGCGCTAATGAGAAAGAGAGCAGTGCACAGCAATGCGTCATCCCGCCAGTAACGAAAGATGAAGTAAAGAAAGCCTTAGAAGCAATGAAAAGGGGAAAAGCAGCTGGGGAAGATCAGGTAACAGCAGATCCGTTGAAGAATGGAGGGGACATCGTGCTTGAAAAACTAGCCACCATGTATACGCAATGCCTTATGACCTCGACTGTACCAGAAGCTAGGAAGAATGCAAACATTATCCTAATTCATAAGAAGGACTTGAAAAATTACAGGCCGATCAGCTTACTATCCGTTGCCTACAAAGTGTTTACTAAGGTAATCGCTAATAGAGTCAGGGCAACGTTAGACTTTAATCAACCAAATGACCAGGCAGGCTTTCGTAAAGGATATTCCACAATAGATCATATTCACACTATTAATCAGGTGATAGAGAAATGCGCAGAATATAACCAACCTCTATATATAGATTTCATTGATTACGAGAAAGCATTCGACTCAGTGGAAACCTCAGCAGTCATACAGGCATTGCGTAACCAGGGGGTAGAAGAGCCTTATGTCCAAATACTAGAAGATATATATAGCAACTGCACAGCTTCTATAGTCCTCCATAAAGTCAGCAATAAAATTCCTATAAGGAAGGGCGTCAGGCAAGGAGACACGATCTCGCCAATGCTGTTCCCCGCATGTTTACAGGAGGTATTTCGAGGCCTGAATTGGGAACAGTTGGGAATAAGAATAAGTGGAGAATACCTAAATAATCTGCGATTTGCTGATGACATTGCCTTGCTGAGTCACTCAGGAGGTGAACTGAAAATCATGATCAATGAGTTAGACAGGCAGAGCAGATCGATGGGTCTAAAAATTAACATGCAGAAAACCAAGGTAATGTTCAACAGCCTAGCAAGGAAACAACAGTTTACAATTTGCAGCGAGAGCCTAGAAATAGTGACGGAATACGTCTACTTAGGGCAGGTAGTGACAGCTGATCTGGATCATGAGAGGGAGATAACTAGAAGGATAAGAATGGGGTGGAGCGCATATGGCAAATTCTCGCAGATCATGAGTGGCAGTTTACCAGTTTCCCTCAAGAGGAAAGTGTACAACAGCATAATCTTACCGGTACTCACCTACGGGGCAGAAACGTGGAGGCTAACGAAAAGAGTTCAGCTTAAGTTAAGGACAACGCAGTGAGCCATGGAAAGAAAAATGATAGGTGTAACGTTAAGAGATCGGAAGCGGGCAGAGTGGGTGAGGGCACAAACACGGGTTAATGACATCCTAATCGAAATCAAGAGAAAGAAATGGGCTTGGGCAGGGCATGTAATGCGAAGGCAAGATAACCGCTGGTCCTTAAGGGTAACGGAGTGGATTCCAAGAGAAAGTAAGCGTAGCAGGGGGCGTCAGAAAGTTAGGTGGGCGGATGAGATTAAGAAGTTTGCAGGCAAAGGGTGGATGCAGCTGGCAAAGGATAGGGTTAATTGGAGAGACTTGGGAGAGGCCTTTGCCCTGCAGTGGGTGTAGTAAGGCTGATGATGATGATGATGATGATATGAAGCCCACGAGAGGCGCACATTTATTGTCATGATAAGAACAAAGTCTCTGCAGTAGCGCTCCTCCTGCACGAATGCCGTGCCGAACGTTTGCACATATGGGACGGGGAAATCTGCGAGAGCGTCGGAGGTGCTTCCTGAATGTATTCAACGATAAAGATCTGCCCAAGTTCCGTGGCTTTTATAAAGCTGAAATAATTTTTTCTCGGGGACTTAACGTGAGGACGCTGCGTGCATTTGTGGTATGGTGTCTGCTTTGTGTGATCCGCTATAAAAACATACATCCTCGCTGAGATGCAACCACATCCTGGCAGCATGGTCTTCTGACTGCGCACACAAAAGTTAAGTGCTCGTTTCTGGGCTTCTTGTCGTAGTAGTGTGTTGCTGTTTTGTGTTGTATGTCGAAGTCGTCGTAAGCGGTGGGTGCGTTGCCATAGGAACCGTTCGTAGAGTGGTTACTATGCAAGGTTTAACGTCTCACCTGTGCGGGGAATTGCGTAACCGGTGAGTGGTTACCGTGAAAAGAGGAGGAATCGAAAGAGCAGTAAAGTCTACAACCAGAGGATGCTTAGCCTGGAAGGAGGAGGGCATGGCAAGCGCGTAAGAAGGCGTAACTGGTCGGCGGTTGCCACGGAAACTACTCGCAGAATTGTTACCCTGCAAGGGCGAGTAAGGTTACCAGAGAACGAGGCTTTATAGTGAGAGTGCAGGAAGGCATAACTAGGTCATGGTTACACAGGTCGTCCGGAAAGGGGTTACAGTGGAAGGAGCAGGATATACCGATGTGAAAAAATCCTCAAACAGAGGGTGATAACGTGTAAGGAGGAGGGTATGGCGAGCGCGTCAGAAGGCGCAAACGGTAAGTGACCGCCTTGGGAACCAACCGTAGGGTAGTTGCCACGGAAGGAGAAGGAAGGCTGCAGTGAAAGGCGCTTAAAGCAAGAAGAAGAGGTTGTTCCGAGAATATATTAACGCGTAGCACGGTAATCATCCGGAACGTGGTTACCGTAGAAAGATGAGGAAGGTTATGACGAGAGCGGAGAAATGTAGCACAGTTCATCTGCTGCAGGTTATGCGAAATAAGCCGCCCGAGGAGAGGATCATTGGCAGCTCTGCGCTTCTAGAGCGGCTAATTGAACAGAATACCCTTACGAGAAACGAGTATGCGTGGAAATAAGAAAGAGAGCTTTAGAACTATGCAGATGTGAGGGTCTCTCTGATATTCTGTCACATATCATAGCGCAAAGGAAACAGCTGTCGCTGAATCTCGCGTTAGCAAGCGGTGACCGTCCTGCCAGTTTTCATCTTCAATATAAGATATTCTGGGTAATATTAAATTAGTTATCTTATGCCGTAATAGTTCTAGAATACTGAACCTTTTTTCAAACTTGTGCATAATAAATTTTGGATGCTAATTAGCAATTTCATGAACTAAGCCGATCAGCAGTAGGGCGAAAATACAGTTGCAGCCACCGTCCCAGTCTTCTGTGAATATATTTTAATGATGTTTCTATTCAGTCGCAGTTTCCTCACCGCTCCGACATGTCATCTTTCTTAAATGTCGCGCCTCTTTACTCCGATCTCGAAATCGTCCATAGAACGCCGCTAATACTAGCGGCTAACTTTGACTATTGTGGCGGAATATCGATATATATCGGTATTGCGGGAAAGTAGAAGTATCCGTATTCGCCAATAAAATTGTCCGGTATTTTCGAATCCTTCTTATCCATGGTGGAACGGGAGAGGCACTTTAACATGATATTGTTTAATACGCAATGAGCACGCATGCATATCAGGAAAACAGGCATTCACTTTGACGTCTGAAATTTAACAATTTGTGATGACCCCCATAATGCGCAGGTCCACACGGGACGGAGAGGCAAAGAGACACCGTATGGCTCAGTTTAAACAAACAGATATATTCAATAATTACACATGATTAAGATTATACATCAGAGGCTGGGGCGTCCGAGCTTACGTGCCGACGACTTCATGGGGGCGATGGAGTGGCTCCGGAGTTGGGCTCGAGCGGTTGCTGGCAGAAGCTGCACGCCGTCGGGCTTCGGCGCTGAAGGCCCTCTTGGCGAACGATGTCGTCCTGAGCGTGCTTCTTCCGTACTGCTTCTCGATTTTTATATCCTCTTCTCCACACTCCCTAGGGTGAGGACGCCCACGCCGGAGGGGAAGGAGGGGGGCTAGGGCTTTCACTTGGGCGCACAAACATACCACCGCACTTATTGTCTCGCCCCCCTCACGTGTTGAGTCCGAGGGAAAGAAGGTTGTCTTCGCGGTAGCGCATAGCGTCGGCTGTGGTACGGCGCGCTCTGGCCCGCTGACAGTTCCCGCGGGTCACCGGCCTCCATTCTTCATCCATCAACTGACACTCGCTCCTCAAGGTAAGGCGCGCTCTGGATCGCTGACAGTTCCCTTGTCCTGGAATGTGCCCGGGAGGGCCGCCCCTGGAACCGCCACGCCAATTGGGGAGGATAAAGCCTGTTTCCCCGCGGCGGCGGCGGCGGGTCCGGTTGGGTCCGGTTGGGCTTAGACCCCTTCGTTCTGGTTGTCACTCTCAACGAGCATGGCTGGGTAATTGATGATGCCTGTCATCTGGGTCTCCGTCTACGCCGCGCCGTCGAACGTGGAACCTCGTAGCACACACAAGGAATGTACCTCGTAGCACACACAAGGAATGTACCTCGTAGCACACACAAGGAATGTACCTCGTAGCACACAAGGAATGTCACAAATTGCTTCTGTCGATAAGATAGATTTGTATTGTGCGCGAGCTGGAAGAAGGAAGGAACGAACTCACGTTTCTACGAATTCGCCAGAGTATTAACGAATCTAAAGAAGAGCAGCCAAGTTTGCCAGCAGCACATCTTTCTAGCTGCTTCACTAGAAGGAGCATGCACAAACAAACCATGCTCGGCAGAATAGGACTTCACAATTTCGTCTTTATGTTTATACTCGTTCTTTCACTCAGAAATTTAATGAGGCAACAGAGGATGCAGCCCATCTGCTGTTAAGACCCGCCCGTGCAGCAACAGATAAACATAGCACGCGTGCAACTTCCGGAGGTCTCTTGGAGAGTAGCCAGACCGCGCGGTGTAAAAAAGTACGCCCGTGGCCATGGTATTTGCGAACGAGTGATAAAGTCTATGCGGCTGGTCTAAATAGTCAATTATTGCTTAATTCATAAGCGTAACTGATGTGTGTGTGACTATCGCTGTTTCGCGCTTTCATGCGACCAACAGCTGTAAATGCAAGTCTATGCTTGTTGTGAAAGGGCTTCATCAGAGTGTATGGAATCCACCTGATATTATTGAAACTAATAGCCTGAATCAACTCTGCTGGTTTCTCAGCGACTAGTTGCCATCTGTTGAGAAAAGCATCTTTAGAAAGAAAAAAGGGAAATCCGAGCAGGAGCAGGCCAAATTTAGGCACGGACAACAAAAAAAAATAGTTTGTGGTCATAATTTATAATCTTAAGGTATCTCACAGCCTCAGAAAAATAGCACTGAATGATAAAGTAAAGGCTGTATTTTCTGCAGCTCCAGCAGCCTTTGTTGAATTCCATCAGGGTGTTGTTTAATAGACTAGCCCCCGCGGTGGCTCAGTGGTTATGGTGCTCGGCTGCTGACACGAAAGACGCGGGCTCGTTCCCTGTCGCGCCAGACGTGTTTCGATTGTGGCGGCATTCTAGAGGACAGTTTTATGCGCCATGTCAATTCATGTTAAAGGACGTCATGCGGACTAAATTATCCTAAGCCTCCATTAAGGCATCCTTAATAGCTTGAGTCGGTTAAGGACGTTGAACTCCATAAACCAAAAAACCATTCATTAGACTGAATTGCTGTGTGGTACACTGAGCATCGGACAGACCAGCGGAGGTCTGATTGAAAGCCCCTATGCGCATAATCGCAAAAAGAACCTCACTGTTTCCGACCGTTTATAATCCACTGCCCATATTGTAATCACAAACCTGCTTCACAAACCTACTTTCTCGACGGCAAACTACCAGGTAGAAACAGTTACAAACGACAAAAGAAATCATCAAAGAAAAGGAAAAGCGCACGTTGCTCGGGAGCCAGCACATCATCCGTTTTACTCCCATAAAGTTTACCTGTGGTTGTGGATAAGTTGAAATACACAATAAATGGTTTCAGGCTCATATAATGTTTGTTCCGCTTTGTGCGTTTGTTGTTTCTTGTAGTTAACGCAACGCACTTCTGAATAAAACTTGTTTGTAAGACATTTGTTATCTGCGCTGTTGTTCTTAAACCCTTGTGTTTTTCCGCCCGTCATTCTGCTCATTATGGCCAATAATCTAGCAGCCCCCAAGCAAGTGTCGCTAAGCCTACCAGCCAATCAAGTAGTTTACTGCTGCCACGTGGTCATTGTCTTTCTTTTTTATGTCAAGGACGGTCTCAGCGCAGCATTTCAAATTCGAAATTATTAAATGGAACATCAGTCCCAAAATTGGGCGTTGACCAAGTGTCCAGAAGAATGGGCCGAAGCCAACAAATGACCTCATGACCTCTTCGGCGGTGCCTACATCATCAAAATAGAAAAAACGTAAAATTTTCTTCCGAAGTTCGTTGCGAACCTAGGCCGGAGCGACAGATTAGCTTTCCTGGACACTTCTTTGGAGCACAACGCCGTCACCTGGGCACATCACCCGTCGCAGGAAACTGCCAGTTCTCGCTAGAGGTTGGGTATCGTCATCTTGCTCAACTTCCTTTCGGGGTGGCGCAAAGAAATCTGCTTCAGTGGCCACTGCATTACAATACTACGCCATCGCCTCAGGCAAACACAGCGCGTGCATGCTTTCGCATTCACAGAAGGGTAAGTAGTCTTAACGCATCTCTTTAATTTTAATTGTTCAACGACTTTCATGTCCCGAATAACTGGTAGTGCCTGTGAGAGCACAATCTTCTACAATAATGTGAAGCATACGATTCCAGGTGCCACACTCGCCGCCCCGCATTGGGCTCGGCTCACAAGAGCCTCCCTCATATGGCGCAGAACGTTCATGGGTAGCCAGCATTTAGGCAGTAATCGGGGAATTTCCGGTACAGCGACACAACAATGTCAACAGCCACGAACGCTTTAAAGTCCCGAGAGATTTTGGGATGTTGCTGTCGTTGTGATGGAAAGGAAAAACTGCAAGCCTTCGCAATTTATTAGGAAGGGTATGAAGGAAGCGTGGAAAAAAGGCGAAGAATGGCTGCGCGTTCAATACAAGCTCCATAACTACGTCTGCTCTTCGATTTACGTGCGTGCGTGTGTGTGTGTGTGTGTGTGTGTGTGTGTGTGTGTGTGTGTGTGTGTGTGTGTGTGTGTGTGTGTGTGTGTGTGTGTGTGTGTGTGTGTGTGTGTGTGTGCGCGTGCGTGCGTGCGCGCGTGCGCGTGCGTGCGTGTGTGCGCGTGTGTGTGTGTGTGTGCGTGCGTGCGTGCGTGCGCGTGCGTGTGTGTGTGTGTGTGTGTGTGTGTGTGTGTGTGCGTGTGTGTGTGCGTGTGTGCGTGCGTGCGTGCGTGCGCGCGCGTGTGTGTGTGTGCGCGTGCGTGCGTGCGTGCGTGCGTGTGTGCGTGCGTGTGTGTGTGTGTGTGTGTGTGTGTGTGTGTGTGTGTGTGTGTGTGTGTGTGTGTGTGTGCGTGTGTGTGTGTGTGTGTGTGTGTGTGTGTGTGTGTGTGTGTGTGTGTGTGTGTGTGTGTGTGTGTGTGTTTGTGTGTCCTCTGCCCGTGAGCCGCTGAGGTTGTCATGCAGCGCCAAACAGAGGCTGGCAGAATGTAATTACTCATATAAGTCTACTACTTCATTCTTTCTAAAGAGTAAGCTTGGTCAAAAAGAGACGTGGTTGTAGTGAAACACCGCTTCTTCACATTCACAAGGAGGATATTGTTGTTTCATGTGTGAAGTTGTGTGCAAAGTGCGTATGTCCAATGAGAAGGCGACATAGCTTTCCATCAATTAATCGTTCTTGGTATGTACACGACTTTCAATCGCCGCATCATTAATAAGACCTCATTCGTTAACCAACGTAATCTTCTATTCAAAATGCTTCTTATGCTTCGACTACCTGAACAGCTTTCTCGTTAAACATGGTCCGTAGAAGCGACAATTGGAGTTGGGTGTACTCGAGTGTTATCTATGTTAACAGGGGCGACGCTATGCATCGGGCAAAATTATTTCGAAGCGCGCCGGTCTGCACACGTGTTGCATATTAGCGAATTTTGAGTATTTTTTGTTTTGGCAGTCAACACTGCAAGAGGTCTGCTTTTCCCGTTCCATTTTCCTTCCCTTGTATTAATGGGAGAAAATCTGAACCCTATAGCTTTAGCCCTCAGACAGACATCGCTCACTACAAGTTTCAATTATTTCTCCAGGTTTTGCAATATTCTAAATTTATTAAACTGCTTGCCACACAGCCTGACGGATTTTACACGACATTAAACCGGCAAAATGTGAAAGCACCTTCCGAAATTGAACACTGTGGAGGCAATTGCAACAGCATAAGGGTATTTCCTCTAAAAAGCACCGGTACATTAAAAGTGTAGTACAAGTGGAGAGGAACACATTCATATTATTCGCGGTTTTGAACATTAAGCTGTTTTAAAGCAATGGTTCGAGCCACACAGACCAGAAATATGTACCCCCCCCCCCCCCCCCTCGAACATGTCTGGAAAGGAACATGTTCCTAAATATTTAAGGCCTCAGCCAGGAAAACACACCATTATCTCACTGGCCTTATTCCGCCCTAGAGAGAAATAAAGCGGGAAGAGGCATTCATAATCCAAAAGCTTTAGAATCCATCAGGTTGGTTGGATTCAGATGGGCAAACATTTTTTGCACGACGATGCCCCATAATTACCAGTTAACACTCGTCCGAGTCTGCTCTCGGTTCAATCGCCATTTTTTCTTTGGTTTGAATTTATCGGGTTTTACATCAGAAAGCGACTCGGCTTTGGGTACGCTGCTTTGCAGGCTCCGGATAACTTTGACCACCTGGGGTTCTTCATCGTACATCGCTATCGCACATTACACGGTCCTCTAGTATTTCGACTCCATCGAATGCCGTGGCCTGGAACGAACCCGCGTCTCTAGCGTTAGCAGCCGAGCTCTATTTACCGGTGACAAGCGCCTCTGTCATTATTACTAAGTACAAACAAACTTGCCTAAATTGCAATTTACCTATTTCGTTTCTATTTCATTACTCAAGAAGCATATTCGTTTTTAATTGTAGAATTTTTCTTCGCCGGTAGCTCTTGACTTTCCTGACAACCTGCGTGTTAGCCGGATCTATTTCAAGAGTTTAATTGTAATTACGGTCGACAATAGTGCACGATCGGGAGTTCCACAAGTGATGTGTGCCGAAACAGACATCCATGTAAGAAGGAAGCTTATGAGACCTAATCGCTTCGCTGCATCGGCAAATTAACAAGCTTTACTACTGCGATTCTTACAGAATTGTTTTTTTTTGCCATGGCCTCTGCGATTTATTTGAGAGTAAAGAAATGTCATGTCGCAAAGTGCTATGCAGCACGTTACTGTATCACTGTAAATTAACTTGCATAAAAACAACACCACTTTTACAACTGATGGATTTATATGCTGTGGTCGCTGACAAAAGTAAACTGCTTAGTCTCGCAGATTCAACAGAACCTAAAATAGATTATCACGTGAAACAGGTATTGTGATTATATAGATGCTTGCACAGTCCAAAATAGAGATTTAGACACTAAAGAAGGAAAATGCCGTTGCTGCTCTGGCATCGCAAGAATATTGTCAAGGACTAGAAAACGACGAAATGGCATTGGCGCTGCATGAAGCGCTCGCGCCAGGACCGCTCGTGCCATCCTATTTGAGACAGTAGCAATAGCAGCAACGACCGCAGTCATTATAATCATGCATCACCACCCGCCGTGTCATCCTGTCTTCATCGGCCTCTCGTCACATGATATTTGGTGTGAGGTGCGGGGTGCCCTCATCATCCCGATCCGGGTGATTAAGAGCCTACTCTGTTGGGCGCTCGCGGTGTTGCACCTCCTGGCATTGCCCAGCCCGCCTGATGCGACCCACCGTCGCCGTTCTTCCCTGCCACTCCCCCAGCACCGACAAGAAGACACGACGACACGACAAGACCACGCTGAACCGAGACCGCCGCCACTGACCTATGGCTCTAGTGACCACCCATCCGCACATGAAAACACAGCACACCAGCTCTGCCATTGGGTGCGCCCACGGGCCTCGGCAATGGCTTCCAGCGAATGGTGGCTTTTTACAGCGAAAGCTTTACTAGACTATGTCAGCGGGGATCGTGTCCGCAGCTGTCTGCAGCGATGTCCGGAGCGATTGTGAGGAATCAGGACTAGAGATTCAAAAGAGTGATTGTAATCGAAAGACATACATACATACATACATACATACATACATACATACATACATACATACATACATACATACATACATACATACATACATACATACATACATACATACACACATACGTACATACGTACATACGTACATACATACATACATACATACATACATACATACATACATACATACATACATACATACATACATACATACATACATACATACATACATACATACATACATACATACATACATACATACATACATACATACATACATACATACATACATACATACATGCATGCATGCATGCATGCATACATACATACATGCATACATACAAGTTTTATTCTCCACAAAGAAGTAGAAGGAGGTGGAGGGAAAAGCCGTACATTTGAGGCTTGAAAAATACTCCCCCCCTTACTCTGTATACAGCAGCAGAGTGGGGCAGTAGACAGTCAATTCTTTTGTTGCAAAGAGATAAGAAAAACAGCACTGTATCGCATCAGACAATAAAATAAGCCTAAATAAGAGTTTCAATAGAGCACTGGATTTGGACGTCTGGAAAAAAAAATTTTTTTTCGAAAATGAAACAATGTAATGTAATTGAACATAAGGTTAGACCTTTGCATTCATTTACAAAAAAGTGTATGAGTAGCAAAATATTTGTACATGTTTGGAAGAGACATATTGAATAGATCAGCACCTTCTTTTTCTGCAGCATTCAATAATCGCTGAAGATTATACCGGAGTGTTTGTTGTCCATAGGCAGTGCGACATTTTGGAACTTTCCATCGTTCTGGAGTTCTGGTGCTGTAGGTGGGATAATTCGGTCTTAACTCTGCCATTTCTTTAAAACCTGTACTCTCTCGTTTTTCACTTAAACGATACTGCCTGCATAATTTGTATTCGTATATATTTCTTGCTTTCAATAAATTAAGCGAGGCAAGGATATGTGAAGAAGGTGCTGTGTATTCAACGTTTTCAATTATTCGTACTGTTTTTTTCTGTAGCCTTTCAAGCTTCAACACATTTGTTTCTGTTGATGTTCCCCAAACTAGACGGTGAAGTGAAAGTAGTGGGCAAAGAAATTTGATTACAATCAGACATTGGTCAATTAATCAGGGCCAAACATGTAAAAAATGTCGAAATATGGCGGACAGCGATATAGTTGAGTAGACGGGGAAGAGCAGTGGACGTCAAAATAGTGAAAAATGGGCAAAGGTGTGGAAATAAAGTTCGCAATGAATTGAAATGTATTTTCTGAGTAACAATTATTCAAAAAATGTTTTGATAGTCTAAGATTAGTTAGCTAATTGATTAGAAGCAAAGTTAAATGAACGGCGGAATAGGCTGCATGGGCATATAATATAGTAAATTGACGGGAAGCAACCGTGGCGCAAAATTTTAACTCCCAAAATAGGTGATTGAGCAAAGAGATGGGTGATTTAGATGGGTGATAGCAAAGAGAGGCGACGAGTATGAAAGAGAATGAAAGAGAAGCAAAGAGGGGCAAAGAGGGGCAAGGAGGCGTCAATGCTTTCGTCTTACTTCAATGCGGATTGCTACAGTGATCTCTAACGTTTTTAGTGTTCGCGGATCTCACTTCACCCGCTCATCATCATCTCATCTCTTTCTTCGTGACGGCAAGCCCTTCACATTCTTCGCTTCTCTGTTCAACTTCTCTGTGGCGGCCATCGTCGCGACTTGCGTTTCATCGTCAGTGCCATTCGTCCAGTTCACGCAATCGGTACGATAGCTCGATGGCCCTGGTCGCGTCACGGACTAGAAGACGACGAAATGGGGAGTGGTGCGGCAAGGTGTGCTCGCGCATCTCCGCAAACATTAATATCATGGCTTCACCATCCTTCATGTCATCCTGTCTTCATCGGCTTTACCTTCTCGTAACAATACGTTTATTACACTGCCGCTCATTTTCATGTATTCTGCATTTTTGCTTCAATATGTAAGGGTAATTATTAGCCTATCTACGTATTTTCGCGGTTTCATAAAAAGAGCGGCAGATGAAAATTTTATAGTTAAATTCGACAGCAGAAATTTCTTATTACGTGAGATGTTAAGTTGTCTTCAGTTCCCATCTACCAGTTAAAAATGTGTGTTTCGCGTATGCGCGCTGTAGATCACGCTGATAAATTTTGTGACTCCTGCCTGAAACTCCCCATAGGATGCAGTAATAAAAGACCGAAGTTATTGCAACAGAAATGCTTTCCAGGTTGGCCTCAATCTTTAAAGCAAATGCCTGCGGGGATATAAGTACATGATTACCATGTTGCATAGCACTATTAACTGACACCTCGCCGATCTGGACCTCAAATGTAGTGAATACTGATTACATAGTACTTGCACATATATATTAATAATAATATTATTATTAAAAGCATTGTTTAGGGCATAAGTACTACTTAAACAAAATCTTTTCTTTCTGTATTGAGTATAAGTGTCGCATATTTCTTCCACATTGTTCTCATTACTGACATTGTAACCTTCTTGGTACAATAGAGCCTTTGATTCTAGTCTTGATACTTGAATACCACTATTTAATTCTATAGAGGTGCTGTTTTTGTCATCTTTTAAACTTTCTTTGGTAAATATGAATAGCATTAAAATATAAATGCTTTTGGCGCAAAATAGTGCCTTGAAGCTTCTGAAGAGAAAGTGTACGGTGAATTATTTGCGTGATGTACGCTTTTAGTAGTCGTATTGAAAACTACACATTCTAGTTACGTCCACCCATCTTATATTATTTAGTTTTTGTGACGACAAACTTTGAAAAAAGATTCTTGTTTCCACAACTTTTCGGCGTTTCTTCAGGTTATAACCGAAATGTCTGTCAAGCATAAGCCGAGGAAGCAAGAAATGAACAAAATTGCGATGGAAGCGTTGATTGAACCACTTCTGATTAACAAGACACGTGATGAAATACTTAGGTGGAGAAACATCTGCGCAGGGCGTTCTCAGTCCCTAGGTATGCCAAGAGCAATACTCTGAACAATTTCACCACTGCCTGCAACTATTTCTCAGCGAATCTGAGTTAGTGGCCTCCCCTATTCTTCTCGAGGGCAGGTGGTAAGGCGAACTTGATATCTGAGAGACGTCCCACGTTATAGGATGTGGCTACATTAGTCACAACTGGGACATGTGCAGAGAATCAGTTATCGGTCATAGCTAGGTGTCTTATTGAGCCACGGTATTCTTGTCGTCGAGAGAGAAACCTCAGCACTCCCAATACGCTCAAATGCATTTCTCAATATTCGCAATATACTTCTATTAAATAACTAAGGCAGTGCCGGTGAGGTCTAGCAGCGGCTGGGTCGTAGTTTCCCAAGCAGCACAAGCAATTGGCCCAACATTGGAACTGTATTGGCAAAGCTGGCCCTACAAAGGACCAGGATGGGACCACCCTGTTGCAATATTGGGCCGTAGACCTGTGCTGCTTGGATTACTGCTTATCACTGGTAACTACAGTGCTTTCGATTTCGCAAAAGCCGCGCTTTTTTCAGAGCATTCCTCGCCCAACATTTTCTCGTTGCTGTTAATGGCCTCAGCCGCGAACCCTCATTAGAGCCACCGGGTGGCCGAAGGGCGAGTTGCGCATTAGCACTCATTGTGCGGAGCGGCCTCTCTTAGTTATCATCGTACCACCAGCGCAGTCCAATAGTGGAAAAATTTCCGGATCACAAAAGTGGCAGAGTTGTGTTTTATGGCAGATAAGCAACTAAATCTGTCATGTACCGAACGTAGAGTTGAAACGTCTTTTTACTGAATGAAATAAAGTTTTCCAAAGTTTGTTTAAGTCAGTTGCTTCCTTCCGAAACATAAACATGCGGGCTAAATCAACAAGAGAACTTTCACCTACGAGCAAATTTGGGTAAAATTGGATGTGTTCATTGTGAAACAAAACAGCGTAAAATGGCGTTTTCTTAAACTTGAAACTTTCGGGCAGAAGAATAAAACGTGTTTTACTGGGAGCTCACCTCTGCTTGTTTCACACAGGGGTTTAACCTTGTATAGCCAGAGTGAAGTTATGAGTAAGATGTTGGCATCCTAGGCTAAGACAGCAAATACTCGTATCTGTGAAACATTCCTGCTGAGTGGATGACTTCGATTCCCTTCATATGTGTTTATCAGGTGTAGGTTGTTATTTACTTCGTTTTCCGCACAGACTACCATTGTTTTGTAATTTTACGCGCACTGAATTCATAGAATGTATAGTAAAAATTTAACTCATGATTTCCTCGTTGCTAGCTTGAGCTGCGCGCAGTAATGCTGTCTTGTCATTAATTACCGCCGGACTCTGGTCAAGAGAATATAAAGTTATGTCCTTGAGTTGCGATGATGGTCATATTTCGTATGATATTAGCAATTAGTGTGCCATTGAATACCTAGAATACCTAGCTTTGAGTACGCTTAGGCAATCGCTGTGAATAATACTCTGTGATGTTGCCGTTTATTATTCCTTCAATGGCGGCAGCAATGAAAGAAGATGCATGGAAACGAATTCATGCCGTGCTTTCAATCTGCGTGGCGGACGGCTACACGCAGCGTGCGTCAAGATGCAATAAGAACAGCTACATGCTTATTGTGGCTGCGACGCAAGCAGTGTTGTAAATTTTGCTTCCAAAATTGCCAACGGGTAGCAATAAAACAAAAACGAGGCACAGCCAAGATAAAGGTCAAAATTTTGTAAAATAAATGAACCAAGTGACCCTTGAGCATTTTTTAAATTCATACTTACGTATTGTCACAGCCATCACAGTTCATGTAGTGAAGCATCCAGAGCAATGCTCAATTCACTGTGTCGTCTGTTGCACTTTTGAAGCGAAAAGCTACACTAGGCTGGTCAACACCGGGCTTCGCGTGAGCCACACTACAGATTTGCCACAGATGCGCATGCGCGAAACCGAGTGACGTCACGCGGAGCGCAGGTGGCCGCTGCTGTCGCAGCCATCGTCGCCGCCGCGCGCTGCCTCCGTCGTCTGACCTTTCGCTATGGAAGGAGAAGAACCAGAAGTGGTAGCGTGGGAGTTGGAAATTTTAATAGCCTTGTATAACGATTGTGCGAGCTTTGTATACCTAAGACAACACGTTTTGGAAAAGCTAGAAAGGTATACCCAAATTATAACAATATGTATGAAACCTTAAGCTAAACCACGAGTATCGCCACGAAGCTTTTCGCTTCGAGATATCCAGGCTTAACACTTTAGCTAAGCCTCAGCCCAACTTTTTCTTTCTGGCAGCAAAGTTTAGCATTTCTTTGTGCCGTCATATTTTTCAATAACGTTTTTCTGGCCCCAAAGTATTCAAAGGTGAGGCTTAGCACAAAAACAAACAGCGCGTAAGCGGAAACACGTATCTGGAAAACACACCGTTTGTTTCCTTTTGTTATGAGGCGTTCTTAATGCGGCAAAGTAAAAATTTGCGTTCCTGCTGTTGCCATCAAAGTGTATAGCGTACTTCGGAAACCGAATAAACTCTTTTCTTACGGGTTCTGAACGTTCTTTTTACTACGCGCAGAAAAAAATGCTACAGCGACACTAACATGCAACCTACTAAAATCAAGTTTAAAAATTCACTGACAATGCTATTCATGCGGCAGACTTCGTTAGCGCTAGCCCTCTTCGCAGACGAACCATCACCTACCGCTCACGGGTTCAGACAGCACGATCTGTTAGTCTAATCCACTCCATCATCCACCGTGTGACATGCCATAGCCCCGCTATATTCTCGCGGCCTTTGGTAAGCTTAATTTGCTTCGAATGACGCTGCCACGCCTGAGCTGGCAAGCATTATAGTCTGCTTTTGGCAAGGCTACGACGGGGTTTTATGATCTTAGAAATTCGTTGCAATAGACTTGAAAATCTTGTCGCAAAGTGCATTTGCTATCAGCCTGAATATAGTATATACCTAATATTTGGCCTGGCGCACGTGTTTGGCAGTGGCCTCCCGCATACGTGTCGCCCTAAAGGCATACACTCCACCACCACTGCATTACCAACCTCCGAAAATGCATATGGCGTACCGCGTCGGCGCTGGCAGGTTGAACAAAACTCTGGCGGCCGCTACTGCGCAGGCATCTGGGATGCTACCCTATGAAGCCATTATAGGATGTCATCTCGAGCGCCGCATGCAGCGTTCGTCAGCTTCTTGTTTAGGCAGCGTACCCAACTTGATGACAAAATTTGCACTGTAATAGTGCACACGGTGGCAGCAAGTTCGCGGACGTTCGAGAAGGAGAGGCACACCTACTACGCGAACGCTTGAAACCTTCGCCTTAAGAGTCAGTGCTCTGAAGGCGCAGAAAGTAGATAATAAGCCCCAAAACCTATGCCAGGGTTCGCCAATCGCGGGCAACTGTATGGAATTACGATAAGGAACGCTTTCTCTTGAACGAGGAAAATAAACAACAAGCAAATCAAATAAACGTCAATGACAAAGGATCAGCGTTGGCGTAAAAAGTAAATATTCTAAAAAATCTGCATGCCAACAGGAATTATAGGTAGTGTGAATCCCGTTAAAAAACGAGTGCGAAATGCGCTTCCATATCAAGGCAATCATGTTGAATTTGGCGAAGTGATAATGCATAATCGATTATAGCGGTGATGGTTCTTTGGTTTTGGCGTTCGCATGCTAATTTTAAGGTCGCATATCCATGGTGTGGAATTGTATGGACGCCAGTGTGTCATGAGATGTTGGCATGAAAAACCCCAGCTTGTGTAAACAAATCGGCAGTTCTCCATGATGCATGCCTCAGAGCCCATGACTCGCTACACGATGTTTAAAAGTACAGAAATGCACTACAGAAGATAAATATTGTGTAAACGTCTGCGACAGCTCTCTTATCCTTCAACAAGGTTCAACCTAGACCATCACTTTCGTAGGCGCACAGAAATAGTTGCACACCGCATCTATCATTTCTACCGTGCCTTTGAGGTTCAGCAAGATGTGATAAAGCCCATTTGACACCGCTGGCTGTTCTTTCCAACGAAATCAATGCCCTGCCATATACTGGGTATAAAAAGAGGAGGTATCAAACCGCGTGATCAACATAACAGCAATCAGCGCTGCTGCTTCCTCCGTCCTAGCTGCAATGATGCGTTCCTGGGAATTACTGCTGCTCTGTCTTTATATTAGCATTGCTCAGACAGATTGGGCGAGTGAGTTCATTATATTTTATCGATTATGAAGTTATAATAAATTGTATACTTGGAAAGAACAACGCCAGATGTTTTCCATGTTACTAAATATTGTTTTGAGGGTAACTCGCCAGAGAAAGTTTATAAGCTAGTGAGTTTGTAATAAAATAGGTCAGTCTTCACCTCGAGCAACTGAGAGAAAATATTTCGTCCTTCTATTGCACATTTCAATTCTACTGCGCGTTAATATTTGTCATAATTTGCTCAGCGTATCATGAATTGTGCTGTATCACGACTTGTTTTATTACGCGTTGATAACACGGCCTACGAGCATTTCATATAATTTTGTTGTTGTGATTTAACATGTCTTGTGTTTTTTTTTACTTACCTGCTGTTAGGTTTATTACTGTGTTGTTTTTGTTGTGTTCGTGCAAATTTGCTATGTCAACTGCATTTTTTTACATATTTGTCTGCCGATTTTATGAGAAAGTGTTCAAAATGTGACACCCGTGTACACAATGGCCTACGGACCTCCAAGACATTTAAAATGACTGAATAAATAAATATCTACTGTCAGAACCCTTGTAAGGAATGCCTAGAAGACCGTTAAATTTGCCTTTCTAGAGGCTGAAATCACTGGGCATAGAATTAAAATTTTCTCTTCCATTCACTAGTGAATATTATTTTTAGATCACAAGCTGAAAGTCACGATATCTTTTGGAGTAACACGGAGAGCCAGTCGTAGTGTTTTTCACAAAATCCGGAATATTTGCGAAATGTTAGAAGAGATAGCATCCTAGTCAGCATGTGCATGTCAGTGAACTGTATGATGTATATATACTAAAAAATTTGGAGCGTAAACTTCTTGACAAACACACCTAATGTGAAATATATTCAGATTGTGTTCCAAAACAAAGAAACTTCTTAAACAGAATCTCAGCTCGGGAAGCGAATTAAACGCTTATCAGGACTTTTCAACAGGTCCGAACTGATTATGCACAAGCGAACAAGTCTCAGCACTTAAGTTAGTGAAAGTGCGATAACTAGTAGTGAAATGTCCGGATAAAATTTATGCTTAAAGTAATTGAAGTATAAGGGAAATGCGACATTACGCTAAGCCATCAACAGCGGTAATTTTCTTGGGAACCTCAGTTTTGCCTTCTATTACCTCCCTTTCACGAGAATCTGCATACTTTATGGCTAGCATTGCCCAAGACGAATTGAGATGTGCAAGGAATAGAAAAACAATATAGCGCTTTATTTGGAACCAATGTTAATTGCAATACTGTACAGCACCTCGCAGTGGCAAATATTTACGAAACCTTCCTTTAAATTCCACATATTGTTCGAAGTGTGTTTTGAATCTTCATCGAATATAAATGCATGCTTATTGGAAATAACAAAAGGCCGTCTTAAATAAAGTCAGGCATGCTTCAGAATTCTACGACCGATAGCAACAGTCTGTTACAAAAATGAAAATTAAGTTTCTCACACCATGTCGCCTGCTTCACTAATAATAAAGGATTCAATACTTTCCCTTTCTTTTCTCTAAGGTCCCATGTGCATATCAGACGTAGTGCCATTTATCCGGAAACAATGTTCGCAACAATTGCAATGCTGAAACAACTATGCTGCTCCGGCAAGAGATGAGAGAGCCCATCCGTCGTCACTTATCCGGTCATTCGCGCACCTTCCACTTTGGCTTATATATATATACTATGCAACAGGTAAGCAGGAAACTCCCTTTCCGCATGTCACAAACTTAGTTTGATGCTCCTTGCTTCAACATGGCTTCTTCGCTTGCGTGACTGCTGATCATAGCCGTACCAGCTTATCAGGAGCCGTGAACAGAACACCAATACTACACTTTTGTGCAACTTTTTTCAGGCGCTCGGATCGACAGTGGAAATAAGGAAATGTGACTCGCCGCTTGAGCCTTTCTTTGAATGGCTTCACTTTGGCACCGTCAAAATCGTCATTCAGTTGCCTTATCTTAACTCCGACCATCTCACTAATTCGTTTCTTTAATGTTGTCCTCCTTTGCCTAACCATCTGCTTGCTCTTGCAGACTGGCTTCCATGTTATAGGGGCACAACTTTTGCAGGTCCGCATGCAAGCCGTTCCTCACAATGCCGCGTTCCACTAACTTCGAATGAGCCGAAGCATACCTTAGCACTCTTTTCAGATCGTGGTTTGTAGGCCCATTGTGTGCACTCATTCGTGATGGTCGGGGAAACCTAAAAAGTGGAGAGTGCCATTCACCGTAAGTTTATGAGTGAAACGAAGAACATCAAACACCTGTTAAAATCTCCAAAATACTAGAAGCAGTTCACGCGCTTTCCTGAAGGCTGTTTACCATTACAATCATCAGATAATCGTCTGCATATCTAAAAATATGTTCCAGCAATTTTATCTAAACACGAAGCGAATTCCTTGTTATACTGTGTTAAAATATATCACTAAGAATTGCGTAGAGCTAAACAGGATCCTATACAAATTCCTTTCTTCTGAATGGAAGATTCATCTCTGAAACGCACGATGGTTGCTTTAACATAAAAAGAGAGCAAATATAAGGAAGCTATTGACTGACAAACCACACTCGTTCTGAAAATCTATCACGCCCCCGTCTACTCGATTAGTTGTGGTTGTGGAATGTTTTAACGAAGTGCTCATGAGTATTTTGCGTTTGTCTTTCGAACTTCAGTAGATTTCTATATTGCCGCCAGCCATCAATCTACATTTTCGACTGGCATGCAACTTCTGTCTTTACCGTCATCTTCAAGGAGCATTTTTGACCCTACTTTAAATACCCGTATAAAGTCGCGAGATAGAGCATTTATTTTCAGGTGTGGACACCTACCTTGCCTGCATTATTTCTTCTCCACCTGTGAACGCCTACAAACTTATAGTGTGTCACTTTTTTACACAGCATACTCGCAACAGTAGGTTTGAGGTTTATTTTATTAAGTAGCGGTATTGAGATGTGTTGAAATTCGTTGTTGGAGACAGCAGTTCATTTCCTCGCGACTTGATGAGTGCACAGAACACAATTCGTATTGGTAGTAGCAGCATTTTAGTACATCAAGTGCCACAGTCCCTCTGACTTGACCAACAGAAATGATTGCAGAAAAGAAAGATTTTAAAATCTTCAGTTTAATACAGCAACTGACTTCTGGAGGACGTTTGCCGCAGAGAAGAAAGAAGAGAAAATATCGGTGGAGAAATGTTACCAGTCTGCTTTATGCATCATGTTATTGCATGTCAACAGCGTATAAAGAGCTGAGGTGATGCGTGTCATCACACAAGTTTTTTTGCTTCTTGCTGACCAGTCTTTGGCTCTGCTGCGTTCGCATAGTCAAAAGACACCATGGAATGCTCAGTCTTGACGCAGCTTCCAGCCAAGCACACTCCTGGAAGCCGTTTCTTCCCGCGGCGCTGAAATTGTTGCAGAAGATTTAAACACACACTCGGTATAAAAATCTGCTTTCCCACAAGCGTAATATTACATCAAATGCGCTCGCGGAATTATCGAGCTTATCCTGGAAGCTCGCGATAAAAAAAGCTAGATATTTGCGCAGAAATGTGAAATGGTAACCCCTTCACAACAGCGTACTTATTCGAGTGTTTTAAAGAGAAACATTCTACCATGCAACAATGGACTATTCTACAAAAGGTACTAAAACACAAATTTGAAGCGCACATAAACTTGAAAGGCGAAGAAACCTAAGCATTGGCGACTTTGAACGATAGTGATTTAAAGGCAGGCATCGTGCTTTAAAAAAATCGGTTGGACTGGCAATATGCACAAATGCCTAGTAGCGCAAGGCACGACTACAAGTCGTCGAACACGCCACCTTCTAATTCTGATATCTGTAGAGGGCCATTCTCGATTATACATTCATATATTCCTTGGAGCCCTCATACTCCTGCTGGCGCAATTTTGCAGCGGTAAAGCGATGTGCCACTGCGACTGCGACCGTAGGTGCTCCCAGCGGTGGGCCTTGTGTGGTTCAGGTTACCCTTAATTCCTGAGTGACCAGTAATTAATTTATCTGCCACCTGCAATGGTGGGAAATTTTGCTCACAATCCATTGAGCTGGCTGTGATGACGCCGCAAGGTCAGCTGACCGTGGTGGTCCATCTGCCTCCTGGGTTGCCCTCGGGGCACCATCTGCCAACCAAGCGCGTGTCTTTTTGCCCACAATGCCGCCGCCGGATTTTCTGGGTAACGGGGCCGTTAACGCTATCGCGTTAAGGATTTCCGAACTGATTGCCAACAACTCTGCTTGTAGAAAATGGCAGGTGACGATTGTTTTTAGCTTCAGTTTCTTTTAATTCGGCTTCTTTAATCAAGAAGGGAATATTGATATTGATATTGGTTTCGATACGCGGTGCAAAAAGCTTTCATGGAGCAGGATTGCTTTCAGTTTTTTTTTTTACGTTTTGTTCACTGTTTCTTTTTTTGGACAGAAAATTTATGAGTGTACGTGTCTGCGTAATAAAATTTTCAGTTGAAAGTCAGTGCTCGTGGTTTTTTTTTTTCGTTCGTCGTATGTGCGCTCTATATACGTGATTTACTAAATTTGCACTCAGTATAGCGCTTGGAAGTGGCTCTACGTAAAGGTGATGAATAATTACAGAATTCTTTTCGCCGCCGCGGTGACTAAGAGGTTATGGTGCTTGGCAGCTGACCTAAATGAGGCGGGTTAGATCACGGCCGCGGTGGTCGAATTTCGATGGAGGCGAAATTTTTGAGGCTCATGTTCTGTACGACGCCAGCGCACTTAAAGAAGAACCCCAGGTGCTAGAAATTTCCAGAATCCTTCACTACGGCGTATCTTATAGCCTGAGTCGCTTTGGGACGTTAAGCTCCCATAAACTATAAACACCAAACGCATTTCCTTTCTTTTTCTAGCCGCCGCGGTGGCTAAGTGGTTACGGCGCTCGGCTGCTGACCTAAAGGAGGCGGGTTTATCCCGGCCGCGGCGCTTGAATTTCGATGGAGGCGAAATTCTAGAGGCCTGTGTATTGTGCGATGTCAGCGTACTTCAAAGAACCCCGTGTGGTTGGAATTTCCGGAGCCCTTCACTACGGCGTCTCTCATAGCTTGAGTCGCTTTGAGACGGTAAATCCTCATAAACCATAAACCAAAACCATTTCTTTTCTTTTTTTGTGATGGAGAGGTAACCTTGCAAGCCAAATTTTTCGGCGAAAAAGCTGTCCGTTAAGCCGTGCGATCTTGAAAACGCGCTCGATGATCAACTTGCTTTCACTCACGTCACAAGGTGTACCATTTGGCTCAAGACCGATGCGCTTAGGTGATCCTTTGCAGACGTACATGCACTTGGCTCTTCCGTCAAGCCGCATCTGCAAGTGGTGTTTACACGAGAAGATATTTTTCCTCCTTACTACTGGCACTTACATAAGTTCACTCGAAATTTGTCTTCAGCTGAGCAAAATAGAATTTATCCTACCAAATACGAGTACATGCAAATAAAAGCACAATAGTAGCAAATGGACTGCAGCTAGGCATCCTCAGTCCTTCCTCTTTCAACGCCGACTACGTTGCAATGGCATCATAATGTGCACGAAAAGGAAGGAGGTGTAACTCGACTTGTAGCTTCTTACTGTCGTAGGCTCTTAAAGTGCACCACTCAAGTACAGGGTCCTTGCATATTAACTGTGGAACATTGTAAGGTACGGTTAGAGAAATATTGAAGGCAATGGCCCATTCTCGCGATGCGCAGCAAAATATTTTTTTCGAAGCTTGTCCATCACTCGCATCGCGCAAAAACTACCATCAAAAAGTGATGCGACACGTTTTTGACGACAGAAAAGCGGTAACTACAAAACAATGCATGCCTCTTGAGGCGATAGGTGGAATGCTACGACATATGAAAAAAAGCCCGTTGATAAGCAACTTCCGGTTGAAAAATGTGCTGCTGCAGGCTTTTTGGCTCTGAAAAATGCCTGAAATCTTCTCGTAAGCAGTTGAGCTAGAGGAAGCTAATAATTATGATTTCATTGCCTACCGAACAGCCTGATTTGGGTGATTAAGAGAACTGTCAATTTTTGTACCATTGTTTTTGCAGCAGATTTTCAAACCATTACAGGCGTTCTTCGTTCAGTATCCGCTCTTCGTTGCTCACTTTTGCCAATGTGCTGCTGCCGTTGCTTGCAATTTAATATACGCATAAGTACAATGGAAATAGTGGCAAAAGATTGATTTACTGAACATTATTATTTTTTAAAATTCAACAAGCAACAAATTGTCTTTTTTGATAAAATACAATAATCATGGCTTCCAGATGACCTAGAAATTCGAGTACGGAAGTTTAGCCTGCTTTGATGAGCCTCAAAAATTCTACAGGCTTCAAAACACCCCCTAATATATAAAGGTATTAACTCGATTTGGTGGGCTGTGGCACGCTTCGAAGCCATTTCACCAGCGACTTTCATTAGGCTAATTTTCTGACAAGACATTATGGCGCGTTCGCATTTTGTGACAATAAACACTTTTTTAAGCAAGAGGAGCTCCGCAGACATTTCTTGTTGCTTTGACGTCATAAATTAACAGCCATTAGAAAGTACAGCATCAGCGCAATAATCCCTTCCGAGCGTTAAACCGGAAAACGGCTTCAAGATGCTCAGTGCATCTGCTATGGGCTCCCTGAAGCGTTCATCAGCTTCGGGAAAAAACGGAGGGTCGTTGCTGTTTGCTCACCCTTTCAATCGGGCGTGCGCGCTGGCAGTTGGGATCTATTGGGCGTCGTGAGGGTCGAGGTCTTGACGCTGAAAGGAGAGGCGTGTGAACTCACGGTATAACGAAGAACATCTAAACAGTTTAAAACTACGAAGAATCAGAGAAGTATGCAATTGGCTGCGAGAACAGTTTCGACGCAGTTTCTTAGCAAGAAAGAACTGATTTCCCTATGCTGCGTACGAATGGATACTCTGCGTACACAGCTGCGTACTCAGCTAGTTGGTCTGTGAGCTTAAAAAGAAGCAGCACACCCCAGCGAAGAACCATGAAAGCACGCTACACAGGCTATAACTTGCAAAAAGTTGTCACGAACAGCTACAGCAGTCTTCCGAATGCACAATCATGATTGCACGATGATCAGTACAGTCGGCCACAGTTTTGAAAGTACCGCGCCAGCGTCAAACCCCGCGCGCAGCGGCGCCGAAGCGAAGTAGAATAGAAATCGGGGGAGGAAACGAGCCTGCGCACCGATCATGCTGCTGGAGCGAGCGTTGTCTGCTTGGCTGTTCTGCTTCGTGCGAAGCAACCTCCGCGAAGAAAGTTTTATGGTCGACTTCTGACAGCGTTTGTTTCGTGTTCTATCTGATACGTGTCTTCGGACAGGTGCCAGCGCACAACATTCCAACACATTGCTAAGTCCCAGTTACGTCTGCGGGCACAGCCTCGAAAGCGTTTCGTTTATTCTAAGGTAAGGCGCCGATATCGAGTGTCCTCTACAATAATTTTTTTCTTAAGGTGCGATTGAAAATGATTTCTTGGGCGTGCTAGGATATTAATCGCAAATCCGTCCTCGTTTCAGATATCACCCGCGCTATATCCAGCGGATAAAAACATTATGTTGCAGCTTCTTATAAGGTTTTCACGCATAACAGCCGACAATGGGCAGAGGTTGCTTTGCACTAACCAAAACCGCATAGCAGACGACGCTCACTCCAGCAGCAGGAAACCCTTACCCTAAGATGTTTTCTCCTCTTCTTTGTCTTCTGGCCCAAAGCGCCGGGCAGTGGACGTTCGCGCGATACTCTTAAAAAGTGCGGACGGTACAGGTAGCCTATGTAGACATCGGTTGGCGACTATAAATTTGTAACTTTTTTGAACTACTTTCAGATCATGTTTTTATTTTATTTTTTTTTTGCTCTCCGATACTTTCTATTAGAGTGCTTTAGAGGTTGATTTAGTACAGTGCGTCGGTATTGTGTACTTGCTTGGTTCTTTGTCTGGGCGTGCGATCGTTCCTTGCAACATTGCTGCTAGGTTTAAACAACCCAATAAGCACATAAATATATATTTTTCTCCATTCTATTAGAGAAATGCATTTTCTTTTCGCTCCATGATACGCACCTTGAAATATGACAAGGAACAGTAGAGAACCCCTTTTTGCAAAGCTTCTTTAGACAAGCCATGCAGGACCACCGTAGACCTGAAAACTACACACTGTTCTCGGCAACTCTTCAAGTTCCGCGTAAAGAGACCATGCTTAGATTCTGCGATCACGTATAAGCTCGGGCCAACGAACAAATGCAGTACTTTTAGCAATTTTGGGGCAGGACCGCACTCTGGAACAGTCGACACGCGAACGCTTATTTTTATCGTGGTCCATTGGGAAAGCGCAACGCATACGTATGCCGGAAAAGGTCCACTGGTGGTGAGATAGTGGTACACACAAAATGAGCGCCTGTTCATCGACACAGGCTTGATGGGCATGCGATTAAGGTACGCGCAGAATTATTTGGATTCAATTATAATACGTTTTACCGCAAGTTCCGGTGTTGCATTTGTATTAATTCAGTACGATGCGTGCGTAGTAGTGGACAAAGATTTTTAAGGTTCCTAATAATTTCAGCAACATCGCTGCTTCTTTAAAACAATTTTTTTCAAATCGGAGGTGGCCATTACGACAATTAATATTATTTCGTATTTTGGCGAATATATGCAACCTGGGCGAATTTTCTAAGTTTCAAATGCTCACCCAGCTGCTGCAAAACAGCTGCCGCATTACGTGAGTCGTTGAAAGTAACGAGATGTAACAAAAATCAGTGAGTATATGCGAATATTGATTGTCAGTTTGCGAAGAATTATTTTTCTGCGCTTAGAGCGGGCAGCACAACGACGTCAATAATTAGGCTGCATGGTTTTTTGCTTGTTTAAATTTGAGAGTTGAACATGTATCAAAAATACACTAGAAGCATTTATCGCGTAACCCCCGCATTTGCAGAAAACAACAGAGAGCTACTCTTTTCTGCTAGTAATAATAGATATCTCCCCTCTCTCTAAAAACTTACTTGTTTCGGCTGCAACCAGGAAAACGCCAACCCCAAGAAGAAGAAATTGTGCTAGCGACAGCCTCATGTTGGCGGCTGTATGGAAAAAGGCCGGAATGGAAATGAATGCGCCGTATGCAGCCCGGCTTTGCTGCCGTCAACGTCACCTGAAAATGGACCCACTGCGCTGCAAGTGAGAACAGACGAGTTCACACGTTAAAGGTCTCTGCGCCCTTACGTTGTGGCTCCGAGCGAAAGATAACCGACTTCCGTCAGAGACATACGAAAGAATGCGGGTGATAGCACGCTGAGCCACATCTTCCATTTCCTGCACACACTCTCTCGTGGTGTGTACACAAAATTATTGACTCCATGCGTCACATTCCTCGCGATAGTAAGCCACATGAGAACATGCTAAGAGGGATGCGTGATCAAAAATAAAGTGGATGTCTCAAGTGGATCAGAAGCTGAATCTTGGTTTTATTTCACCAAGATTTCGAGGTGTCTGGAGAAAACCCCAAGCTAACTCTGGATTCCGAGCGCAGGCTTCTAGTCTGAAGTAACTTTTGTCATTGTTCGTGAGAAAAACAGTTCCCTGGAATAAACACGCCGGCAAACAGGAGGGGAAACGGTTTGCGGCTATGAACTCAACGTTATCACTGCTCACTACCTATGTAGGTTTACAGCAGAGTGCAAAAACCTAGAAGCAGAGAGCACCAGCGAGTGGAAATATAAAATTTCTTGGTACTCGTGCCTTCTATCCCAAAAGTAACCAGAACGAGGTTTGTTCAGAGGCGTAAAATTGGGTTCTTATCGGCACCCTGAAAAACCAAAACTCTTATCCTTATATAAGCAGGGTGCTTCACCGAAGATTTTACATAATTTTTTTAAAATTGGGTCCGTGGCCACAGCAGTCGACTGCCCTCAAAGCATACAAGGCACTATTTGTTTACTTGAGAGCGACTGGATTGAGTGACAAATTTTGACAGCGTTGTGCGTGTGTGTGTGTTATGCCCTTTTCCCCTTCTCTCTTCCCCCTTTTAGCCCCCTAATCCCTCTTCCCCAGTGCAGGGTAGCCAACCGGAACCCCTTTCTGGTTAATATCCCTGCCTTTTCTCCTCCTCTTTATCTGTCTATCTATCTATCTTTGAAAATAGGCTTTTTGGGTTAGGACAGCGCTTATTTCAACACAGCATTGTCAGCGGTATAGAACATCATAATACCGCTATAATGTGCTAACTGACAAGATGGTTAACCAAAATTGAATAGTTACCTTCTTAACTATTACTTTAACTATTGGGAGGCATGTAGCCCACCGCAATTATTTCTGTATCAGTTTTTGGAGTTTCGAAAACGCGGATACGCCCGGCGCTGCGGCACAACTAATTTTGGCTAAACCGCGCTAAAATATACGCGCTTTCGAGACGCTTGCAGGCAAAGCAACCTATCCAGTGCACGTAATTTGTCGAAATAGGTAAAATTTGCCTGCCCACAGTGCCGAGGGTAACCACATTTTCGTAATTATACAAACTGATATAGATATTAATCGGGGCGAGCTACGCGCTTTCAATAATAAAGCAGCCTTACAGTAATAGATAAAAAGTTAACTGTTCAATTTTTGTTAACCAACCTGCTAGTTCCCATGCCTAACCTGTATGCTGATGTATTACGCCGTTCGCAATGCAATGCCGAAAAAAATGCTCATTTGGCAAAAAAAACTGTTTTAAAAATAAATTGTGTCATATCTTAGCTGAAGCAACCTGTGTTGTCAGAGGTAAGCGCTGGTGCATGTGGATGGAAACTGTAAACGTTTGGGCGCAACTGTGAGACGCCCTTCTGCTTTATTTCTAGGAAAAGCAATTTAACAACGTAAACTAACAATGCAAAGTTCAGCCGAGTAAACAAAATGCACAAGACACAATGGAGTTTTCTTTAGCGCGGCCGTTTCTAATGTTATCCAATAGAACAATAACAGGAGTTCACAAAGTGAAACGTCGTAAGAGAAGCAATTTTATTTAACGTTTATGCGGTTGAATAAATAACGCTCTAGTCGTCTTATCTAAAGATTTCTTGCAAAAATATATGAAATTTTGTGCAGGAAAAGCACTTGCGCAGCTGACAGAGACTGTCAGACACGCGGCAGTCACTAGTTTAGGAGAGCAACCTGTCGAAATTAACCGCAGCTGCTCAGACTGGCGCCGTCAGTTCCTGTTAAACACCTGCTTGAGAGCGCAGCAGTACGGTAGTGCAAAAACGTAATCACGTGTTATTCTTTTGATATTTCATGGGTTTTCTTCAAATGTGTTAAAGTATAGGACGACGCAGGAGGTATACTTCTCAGTAAGGAAATGATTTACACATTATAGTACCCGCGTTCATCTTCGAGGCCTGTTTGGGCTTAGTAAGACTATTGCGAATATCGCATAATAATTATTGAGTAAATAAGTAATTATAGGCAATATATAAACTACTCTCACTTGCGCCACAAGAAAAAAAATATATACGCTACGTTCAACAAATTGTGATGCAAAATTTTTTTAAGCCTTGACTCACTTAAATTGAAACACTCTATATCTGGCCTGAGTTGGGTTTACAAGTGCTTTGAAGGAAGAAAATCACCATATGGTATAGAAACTGAACGACTTCCTTGCTCCAGGCCGCGTCTTAACCATGGCTAATATAACAGATATTCACCTGACTGCTAACAGATAACATGGATGTTTTGAAATAATGCATGTAAACAACACAGAAATACATCCGACTTTGTGATGAGAAAACAATAGGATGACCACAAGGCACCTTATTGACTAACAGACGAAAACTAAAGCTCAAAAATTTTTTAAATTTATTATACGATTCTGGCGGCAGACACATAACACTTCTAATACGCATTATATGGCGATGAAAAAACACTCGGTGGTCGTCACACATGTCTCCACGGTTAGTGCTAACGACTACAGAGAACTCACTCGTTTCATACTCGATAATGATCTTCTGAATAAAATTTTTTATGGTGTTGTCTTTCTTCTTTTTTTGCTGGAAATGCAGCGATTTTACGTGGGAATATTGAACATTGACGTCTAAAAGTTTATAAGACATTACATATTTTCACCATGTCCTCAGATTTGCGTTCTCTGCAGGACTATTATGCCGCAACTAAGAAATATTCTCAAAAATAAGGCTAGCAGCACATATTAAAAAATAAACACGAGCTAATTACACAGCGCAGCAAAAACCATGCTACAAAACCCCGCCATGGGGGAAACTAGATTCGCAATCGAAGGCGCGAAAAATGTTAATTAGGTTTGTCTGCATAAAACTTGAAGCGCTACGCTGAACTGTATTGAGCGTGGTCCTGAAAATCTTTTTGCAGAAGCTCCAGCTCAATGAACATGGCTCTTAAAACTACGAAATTCTAAATTAAGTTGATAACCCATGTTAAACGGCACTTTTTCTTTGGAAATTTTTAGCAATTATTTCTCAGAGACTCATGCGCTATTTCGTACAGTAGAAGGAAACTTTGCACCATAGTGAGTTCCTGTAATTAGGCTCTAACGGCACCTTAGTAGTCTGAAGCACTTACCGGCACGACAGACTAAACTTTTGGAAGGTTCTCGCCTGCAGACCACTTGAGAATTGTATGAAAACCTGAAAAGTAAGGCAATATGACAAGAGAACTTTGAACTCTCTAACAAAAAAAATGAGGCGTTTTAGGATAGCGCTCGGATAATTACAGTGCAGACTGTCGAGTGTAAAAAGACAATCCATGCGCCAAAGGTTCATCTTTTTATACTGTTTACTTATCGCCTGGAAAAGCCAGGCTGCGCAAGCGGCCTGCGTCAGAGAGATAGCCAAAGTATCTCTGTGCTCTCCTCTTGAATGAATCGGAGCATTGTTCAAGACTTGCTTATTTACAAGAGACAACACTGTGTCGACATTTTTGTGCTCTTTTACAGGAGCATTGAGCAGTCTTTTCGTCTGCACCCATGTTCATCATAGGGTACAGGAGATGTGCAGGCATGGTCATTTTAGCTCTATTGTTGGCGTCATTTTCAGTCATGTGGGCCACTTTGGTCTGGCTCTAAGTGCCCTGAAAAGGGCGAGGCATGGCATACAACACAGCCATGCCTGGCATATTTCCACCTCCGGGAAACGGAGAAACATTGGAAACATTACCTGTCTTCAAGGTAATGTGTACATCCCTCTATACTAAAGTAAAAAGTCAGGTAGGATAGGCGCGATAAAACTTTGCTTCTGGGGAGCCAGTTTTCCAAAATCTTCAGCAGGATTCTTCAGGACCTTAAGGAAAAACAACCGTCAGGAGATAATTTGCCCTTTATTAGTTCCCACACGCGTACATGTTAATAATACAAAAACGATCTAACAGACGAACGTGCCCTACAGGCATACGTCATTCTTAATCATTTTAATTATTTCTTGCTACTGCAATTTTGCTTTCGAATTTTATTGCTGTTGACGGAAGGCTTCTGTACCGAAGGAAAATGGCAAAAATTGGGTAGTAACCATAAAAGTGCAAGCAAACGACTATGAGAAACCACAAGCTGCAAAGTACTGAGCACAGCAAAAAATAAAAAAATAAAAATACAAATTGTACTGTTATTTGAAAACTCTGAAGTTACAGCTATAAATAAAACGTGAGCTTTGATAAAGTAATATTTTCAGGTAACGTTCAAAGAAAGTAGCGGCAGGTTCATTGGCAAAGCCACCGTGTTAACATGGTCATTCCACTTTGTTAAATGAGCCGCCGCGGTCGCTGAGTGGTTATGGCGCTCGGCTGCTGGCCCGACAGACGCGGGTTCGATCCCGGCCGTGGTGGTCGAATTTCGGTGCAGGCGAAATTCTGGAGGCCCGTGTACTGTGCGATGTCAGTGCACGTTAAAGAACCCCAGGTGGTTGAAATTTCCGGAGCCCTTCACTACGGCGTCTCTCATAGCCTGAGTCGCTTTGGGACGTTAAACCCTCATAAAACCAAAACCAAAACTTTGTTAAATTAAGATAAAGTCCACTGTCTCGTCCACAACTACGGCAGCATACGTAAAAAATGTCGTTCATCGGCAGGAATTTTGAGTTCTAAATAACGTTCTTGGGAGCACTGTATGATTAACTTTTGCCGGTTTTGTTCACCTCAGGAAAAACCAGTCTGTCGCGAGGTTTGCTTTAGATAATATTTAGATACAGACAGCGGGTTTTTACCACTTTTTTCACACGTGGCCTCGGTGATAGCCCCAGACTATCTCAAGCGGCATTTTGCGAAACAAATGCTTTCTGAATAGCTTCTTTTATATCTTTATCTCGACTGTTGGGAACCGTTTGTATTTCTATGGCTTTCTGAACCAGAGCGCATTCCTATCGCATGCATAGCGTTCCGTGGCATGAAGGTGCCGCGCCTCAGTGTGACATAAATGCACAAATAACTTGTTAGTACGTTTTGCATCTTGAAAATCAGGATTAAAAGCGCTGAAGCTCTCATATAAAAAGAAAAGTGACGCCTAATTCATTTACAGGGGACACATTTGCTTTGATTTGTTCATGCGTGTAGAGAACACAAAAAAATTCCACTACGCATGAAAGAAGATTTGAAAATGAGATTCCCCCTCTGTATTTTTGAGTTCCCAATGTACTTTGCAAAACTCGACGGTTCCTTGACGGTTCCTTGCGTAGTTTGCCTGCTGAAGAGCTTGTAAGTACATTGTCTTTTCATATTCGTATTTCCATTTGTATCCACTCCTGCAGTGTCTTTCACCAGAGGCAGCAGTATATGTAAATAAATAAATAGATATATAAATAAGCAATTGGAAATATGGAACAAAACAAAGCGCAATCGTGGTGGATACATTACATCATTCACATTCAGAAACATTTCGTTTTTACTTTTTGGCATACAAACGAAGCAGTCTGAAACCAAGTAAAAGCATTGTGGGACACCACTTATTCTCTTTCACCAGTTCACACAAGGGCAGTAGATGATAATATTACTTGTGCAGTCGATTATCTGACTGCAAATTTAAGAAAGAGAACGTACAACCAGTTCGATAGAGTCCCAACCACTCCGTTTTTAGTGCTCCTCGAAGTCAAACACACCGAGGCCGTGTTCAAGTGATGAAATTATCCACCAAAGCAAGTACTACTTTTTCCAAGCGACAGCGCTCACGCTGGAAGAACACGACGACTCAGTGTTTTATGGCTCAGTACTTTCATTGAATTCAAGCTATGAGTTCGGCTTTTTTTATAAGCTGCTCCGGAAAGCCATTGGCGCGTTTTTCAGATGCATACCGAAAAAAAATTTTGTCCTCATTCTCTATCGCTTAAATGCTTTATCTGGCAGTGAGCGTGAGGAAAGAAATGTATAAATGAGCGCAAAGGAATTATTTCATTAGATTCTTCGAGGAACTCACACCTAAATGGCGGTGCTTGGCTGCATCGCACAATGGGACGTAAATCCCTTGGGTCTAGCTTGTCCCGCCCTAGCCTACTCGAATACAGTGGGACAACTGGAGCCCCCTGAGCAGCGCAGGTTCCGTGCAGAATGAACGATCACGCTAGCGGCGCTTAGAATAAGCCATTTCGTAACTGTATTATACCTTCTTCAGCGAAACTAAATATTACTTAAATCACCGTCTTATCAATCAGGGTCGACATATGCCGACTCAGGGCATTAACACTCTTGCTATTGCTGATCCCGGTAGCCTGGGCACGACGTTCTTGCACGGTCCCGCTGTCGCTGCTGCTTGCCGACGCTGGAGCATCATACGCTTAATTGAAGTTTGCTCGATTTGCTAGAGATTGTGTAGTACGTACCTGCAATCTCATTCCTTACGGTATTTTGCATTATCCAGCTCTCCGAGACCACAAAAAACAAGGGCATGAAATCTCTCCTAAGAGCTGCCAGCTAGCTTGCCTGCTGCGCATTCACAAGTAGGCGTCATGGCATAGCCACTATCTGAAGAGACGGTGAGCGCCGAATGCAACCAGGCGCGCGGTTATTAAACGCCAGAAATGCCGTCATGCAATTATATATCTTCAAAATCTTATTGCATATGCGGACAATTGTAAGGTGGACTGTAGTGTTGTTTTCTTTACTTCTCGATTTTTATTCCTTAACATTGCCGATACGTTAGACAAAACACCTCTTTTGTATTTCTTAAGGCAAAGATATATCCGTTCCTTTCTGCTTCAGATTGCTAAGCTTTTGAAGTCAACAAACATTTGATCGCAGCTCATCACGGCGCCTTTTCAAGCTCGTCGATTCAAAAAGGTGGTTTTCGGAATGTCTCCTGAAAAGCCGATTCCGTCGCTCTTCGCTCCTTCCCTCGTAATGACGACTGTAATACCGGAGGCACCAGATATAAGAATGAAGCCCAGTCCCTCTACAGAATATGTTCAATGAGACCAAGCGAACTTAGCGCGATAAAAGAACGAAGTTCTCGAAAGGCAAAAAAGACAGGGCGCTTTCAGCGCCAATCCTGCATGCCCGTTCGTCCGTCCTCTCTGCCTCCCCTCTCTGAGCAAATGGACCAACAAGCCCGAAACTGAAACTCAATAACCCGCAATTCCATTGGCTAAAAAACAAAACCTCAAAGGGCGTTCGCCCTTTCTGAATGGCATTCCTAGGAAAAAGTGCGTGGCTTGGAACCGAAAAACAATCCCTCCGCTGACTACGATCATTACCATACCTTGTCGGTACAGATGCTAAGCTTCAAGCACAGCGGCTTGTAGGGAGGTGGATTATAGAAACTGCAAATGGTTTCCTGACCGTGTACTCTAATAGTACCTTATGGAAATATACCTTGTGGGTCGTAACGTGAATCGGCGTAAAGTTCAATCCTGCCACAATTTGAAAATATAATTTGTAAGGCACCAACTTTGTTAAAGGGTAATCTTGAGTGGATAATTCAGTCAAGATACTAATGGCAATAGAAATTTTTCGAGATTCTTTAGACAATAGCTCCTCCACCATGATCGCCACCATAACCGTCGTCACTAAAACCAATCTTCATCGCCGCTGGCTTGCCTCGAACACTTCTCTCAGCATTGCGTGACTTCAGCGACATCCTCTGTGCCGCGGCAAGATCACTTTCTCAATCTCCTTTTCAGTCCCCTTCGCATTTTCTATCTAGGTTCATCATTGGCATTGGGCAGAAAATTTACAAGGAAGATAAAAATAGGAATAACTTGATATGTTTATCTAATAAAGCGTGTATATTGCGCCATTGTCACCAACATACCATTCAGTATTTATGCAATATCAAAAGCAATAAAAATGGCTTGTTTTTCTGGGCACTACTTCTGGAACTAATTTTTGACGCCAATTAATTTGAAGATGCCATCGAAGTGTACCTCTCACACAGAAATGAAGCATTTTAGAGTTTCTGTGCAACTAATTTGTTAATATATTTCCTCCTTGTTTAAATGTATTTTGCCTCTTCCCACTACTGCGTTGATCTAACTAACAGCGGTTGTGTCGAGAAATAAATGAATAACTGAGCGTATTACTAATGAAACAGCGAATTTTCCGCTATGAAGTAGATGCATTTAGAAGCGCGCATATTCAGCTCTGCCAAGTAAGACAGCAAATTTTATTTGACTCCACTTACTAAGGTATTATCTTGTGTTGTCAGGGCGGACATGTAACAGAAGTGTACGATGGGTGCCATATCAGATTTTTCACATCGGTTCCACGCGGCGGCAGCACCGTGATATATATCGAGAAGGATGCGGACGTGGGAAATCACATCCTTTCTTCCTTATAGTGAGCGGTTTTCTGGAACACTCGTTCGTGGTTTCTTGTGGTATGCGTTTAAAATAAATCTGAGAAGAGCTCTGACATTATTGTTTTCATACTTACATTGCCCGAGTAATCTCCTGCCAGCGATACAGAGATAGCTTTGGGAGCATACATTTTTCTACTCTGGAGTGGAACGATTGTCAGAATTTCATGCGTACAAGATATGTCAGAAATTGCTACAATGAAGATTGGGTTGCCAGAAGGTTTATTCTCGTTTATAGACTAGCCTATATACAGGCGTCACACCGAGCAGAACCGGCAGTGGCTGACCCGGCAGTGACTGAGTAAGTAGCGCAGGCAGACACTACCCTCAGCACA
The DNA here is from genome assembly GCF_052857255.1 of Amblyomma americanum. Taxonomy (NCBI): domain Eukaryota; kingdom Metazoa; phylum Arthropoda; class Arachnida; order Ixodida; family Ixodidae; genus Amblyomma; species Amblyomma americanum. The sequence continues at coordinate 84,110,751 of NC_135498.1, read as the reverse complement.
ACATGAACAGACGCTATGCCCAGCACACAATATGCTCACCACAAAAACTGCGAGACGTATTCGTATGCATTTTATGAAATGCTAAGTGCTAGAAAATAACGTGCTGCCTTCCACTACGGCCTGCTGATAGCGTAATTATGTCGAGTAAAATCTTGTGACAGGAAATAAAAACGAATTTCGTACTTGCAGCAGCCCAGACTTCTAATCCTATATCACGCATCAAGACAAATTCTTAAACATTTATATTGACTAAATGACCTGCTTATATACGATGTGTTCTGTCGTTGAAACTCAAGAAGCGCGCGATTGGTGGTGACGTTTTAGTGCATCAATAGAAAACAAATTGAGCAACGGAAAGTAAACAGAAGAGATGCAGAGAGAAGAGCGCTCATTTTTTTAATACTTCAGTTACTATACTCTCAACTCTGGCTTCTCAGGCGATGTAGACGAGTGGTTTTACTGAGATCCCTACGGTGATCTGTTCCCTGCCCTCCACAACTGTGTGCAAACAATCGCGCTTGGTTCCGGCCAGAATTGGTGTGACGTCTCATTGGGTGGTTTTCTGGGAATTAATGAAAGTGTATTTGCTAACAAACTACGTAGGGAGCAGGTGTCAAACAGGAGAATTTCAAGCGCGGACATGAGTGTCTCACAAATGACAGCACTTTTTGCGTCTTTTCATGTATGGTAATAATATACTGTAAGACAGGCCTTGGGCTTCGGAATCTTCAGCAGCTGGAGCGGAAGCATGAAGGCGACAATCGCCGAACGCTCGGTCCCTCGTGCGTGCTCTGGACTGAACGCTGCCTGTGGTCTGTACCTGGACGGTACCACTGGTTGTTCGCGATGCTGTGCTTTGTAAGGCGTTCTTTGTTACAATTGGTGGAGGTGTCAACGATCCTGTCACCCTGGAGCTTCGCAGCCGAGCATTCTCTACCGCCTCCGCGATGCCTTTGACCGTTACCCAACCTACATCACCACTTCCCTCGGTTGCCCTCTCTTCTGGGGCAGCGCGGCAACGTGACCCAGCCATCTTCAGCGGCACAGAGGACACTGAAGTGGAAGATTGGTTGGCCTCATATGAACGCGAAAGTGCATACAATAAGTGGGACGACAGCGTCAAGCTCAGCAATGTTATCTTTTATATGAGCGACGCTGCCAATCCGTGGCTTCGAAACGACGAGGCTGACATCTCAAGCTGGACGGATCTAAAAACAGGCCGGACAGATATCTTCGGCCATCCCGCTGTGCGTCAGCTGCGCGCCGACCAACGCTTCCGAAGTCGGTCCCAACAAACTGGTGAAAATTTTACCAGTTATATAAAGAGATCATCGACCTCTGCAAGCGTATCAACACATCTTTGAGCGAGGCCGTCAAGATCACATATATTATGAAAGGCATTGACTATGATGCCTTCGATATACTCGTCGCCAAGAATCCTCAGAGTGTATGTCCGATGTCATCAACAACTGCCAAAGCTTCGATGAACGGTGAAAACAGCGCCTTTCCGTCCGGCATGCCGGGTTTCAGGAGGCCACACTTTGTCCGTGAGGAAGTCAAACGCCAGCTGTGTTTGCCTACTTGCTCGCCTGCACCTGCGTCGTCGCTCACTCCAAACCGACAGCGTTTCATACCTGAGCAGGTCGCTGAGGTCCTGCAACCTCCTCCTGAGCCGCCCCTGATCGCGGCTCCTCTAACGCACGCTGATGCTCTGGTGCGGTCACGGCCCTTCCCTGCTGCTCCTGTCTACAGGCCGCCTCACCACCGGTTAGAGTCCTAGCGAACTGCAACTCCAAGTTATCGCCCGGCTGCCCGCCCACGATTACAGCCGCAGGCTCTCAACCCCTGGCGCACGCAAGACAACCGCCCTATTACACACGTCTGTGGTGTCGCTGGCCACATGGATCGTTTGGGTCGCCGTTGTCACCACCGTCCGTACAATTATAGGCGTAAGCCGACGTACAGTTTCTACCGTCTTTCTCACCTGCGTCACATGAGCCGCCTCCCGATTCTCCTTCTAGTTACCATCTTCGCTCCCACCGCTCGCCGTCTCCTGGCCGTCCTTCCCTTTCAATGATGTTCCACCCGCCAACCTACTCTCCACGTGAAAAACTAAAGGCTGCAGTTCTGAAAAAGAGAACTGCGCCACCAGGGACTCACTCGATACCTGTTTCCGTGCCCGCCAGTATTATTACCGTGTTCATTCAGGGAGTCGCCTTTGAAGTACTTGCCGACACTGGCGCAGCCATAATCACACCCTCTGTCGCAGGCCCAAAAAAGCGACGACGCCTCTTCCTGCTGTTTCTCGTCGCACCGCCAGCCCTCAGGACATTCCACCATTAGCCGTCTGCATCGCCCACCTGCTTATCGGGGACGTTTCATACAGAATAGGTTTCATCCTCCACGCGCGCTCATCTCATGACGTCATCCTTGGTTGGCACTTCTTTTCCGCACTTCACCCGATTATTGACTGCGCCCGTGCTCAGCTCGAGTTATCGAGCTTCAGTGACACCCCAGTACGTACCCGGTTCTGCCACCGCTGCCGTGGCCGTCTTAGAGGACACAGTCGTTCTGCCTTTCTGTTCAGCGCTGGCGTCTTTTTCTTGTGCTGCTATATCCAATGGAAGTTAAGTCGTACACCCTATTTATGATGCGCTGAGAAGAAATCCGTTTTGCTGCCTCATGCCATGCTGACAATTATTCGTGGCCCAAGCGTGTCCAACCATCTGTCCCAAATGCGTTCAACCAATTCTCCTGTCCTGCCATCTTACTCCGTGGCCAATCGCTTGGTAGTGTTGCCTTGCTCGATCCCACCGCCGCATACCCTCTCGTCACAAGCACGGCCGACGTTCACATCAGAGCCATTACGCCTCTTCTCATCGTGAATCTGTGTTCTCTCGACATTTTTCACCACTCCAATCGACGCCACACTGACGACTGCACAACTAGTCCAACTTGTCGCCGTCCTACACAGTTTTGAAGCTTCGTTTGACTACTGTGCAGCAATCTTCCTTGGGCCGCGCTACGACTGTTACCCTCTGCATTGACACTGGCACCCATGCCCCTTTCCTCCAACGTTTCCGCTGAGCGCCTCATCATTGACAAAGAGGTGACCGATATGCTTAAGTGCCACGTGGTCCAGCCGTCGCACAGCCTGTGGGCATCTACAGTCATCCTGGTCAAGAAAAAAGACGGTTCCATCCTGGTCTGCGTAGACTACCACCGTCTGAACAAGATTACGCAGAGGGACGTTTACCCTCTCTCTCGTATCGACGACACCCTCTATTGCTTGCAGAGTGCTTAGTTCTTTTCTACACTGGACTTACGCTCCAGCTACTGGCTGGTGCCGATGGCAGGGGCTGATCGCCAAACAACCGTTTTCGTCACACCCGACGGGCTCTATGAATGCAAATGTGACGCCCTTCGGTCTGTGCACTGCACTCGCCCAATGCGAGGACTGAAATGATACACATGCCTTTGTTACCTGGACAGCATTGTGATCTTTTCCTTGGATTTCTTTGGATTGAGGGTGTTCTTTGATGCCCGGCCGACGCTGCCTTTAAACTAAATTTTAAAAAAGGGTCGCGTCGTAGCTCGGCAGCTCACCATTCTCGGAGACGTCGTGTCAAAGGATGACGTTCTCACGGACCCGGGAAAGTTCCGAGCTGCGGATAAATTTCCAAAGCCCCCTTCTGTGACGGAACTCCGCATCTTCGTCGGCCTCTGCTCCTACTTCCGCCGCTTTGTCCGCAATTTCGCCACTATCGTTGACCCTCCGACCAAGCTCCTTTCCAGCCATTACCTTTCAGCCTAGTCGACAGCCTGTAATGAAGCCTTTACGACATTCTGTCGCATTCCTGCGTCATATCGGCCCTCGTTCTCCCACAGAAATTCACACCGATGCCAGCAGCGTCGGCCTCGGTGCAGTACCCGCTCAGCGCAATCCTGGCCTTGACGAATACGTTGTCGCTTACGCCATCCGGACAGGAATAAAAGCTGAAGCCAACTATTCCCTTCACCAAGAAGGAGTGTTTAGCCATCTTCAAGGCAATCGTCAAATTTCGACCTACTTGCACGGGCGCTCTTTAGACGTTGTCATCGATCACCATGCCCTCTACTGGCTGTCCTCTTTGAAAGATCACTCCGGCCGACAGGCACGTTGGGCTCTGCGACTTCAAGAGCACGACGTTTACGTTCTCTATCGTTGTGGCTGTAAACATGCAGATGCAGATGCCCTCTCACTTTCCCATCTACCTTATGAGGCAGTGCTTTGTATATCCACCCTGAATTCTTTGTCGTTTGAGCCCACTGATATGGCTTCCGAGCAACCCAGAGACATATGGATCGCTTGCGTCGTGGATTTCTTATCTGGCTGATCATCACGACCTCCTTCCCGTGCTCTCCGTCACCAGTCCCATCATTTCGTTATCAGAGACGACCTTCTTAAGTGTCGGACCAATCTGCCGGATGGCCGCAAGTGGTTGCTTGTCATTCAGACCCATCTGCACTTCGTCATTTGCACCTACTAGCACGCTGATCACCAGGGTACCCGCGCCTTCTTATTGAAGGTCTTCACCGGCCTACGGCATCGGTACTACTGGCGTAATATGCGCCGTTATGTTCACCAGTTCGTCCAGTCCTGCCCCGAATGCCTGACCTACCGCTCCTCTGCAGCCGCTCCCCTTCTACTTATGACACGTATACGTTGGTCTAGATTTTATCGTCACTGTAAAAAACTTAGATTTCCCAAAGGACATGTCGGCTGTGAACAGCTATGCTTTTACGCGAGAGGCTTTCAAAAACCAGCAAATGTTTTCTTGCATTTTCTCGTTTATTACTTGATGCCCTAGAGAAACGAAAGTGTTTGATTTAGAGGTGCTCTCAGTGTCGCCATCGCCCATCATTCCTGAGTGAACCACACACTTTGAACACAAGCGCGTATTTTACCTCGGTGGAAAAAAGTTCACTCCGGTTTATAGTTGCCATATTAGGAGTATTCAGGCTTGCCCTCTTGTGAAAGTCGCTAACAGCAGTCACAGGACACAGGCCTCGCCAAGATCATGACTGAGTACTGCGGAGAACGGCTGTTCGTCAAAACCCTTTCAGTAAGCTTCAAAGGCACAGTAAGGCACACCAGAACACAGCGAGCGGGCCATCGATTCCACGTTATTCCCAAAATTACTGTTTGATATGCCGCACTTCGATACCAAAGCCAAAACTAGTTGCCCACGCAATGTCGCGCACTTCGCGGCGACGTTTGTGATAGCGGGATAGTCAAAGAAGGCCTCGCAGTCGCCAAACGTACATCGTCACGAGATCTCAGCCTTTCTCCTGGGAATCTGCTAGCCACCCCTCCGCTCTTAAACGGAGCAGGAGCGCAGAAGGGGGACACCTTAAAAGAGGTCAGCACTTAAACCCATTTTCAGCTATGGCGAGCCTTCGGATCCAAAAAAGCCGCCAGGAAAAAAGTCGTGTCATTACGCTAGTTCACTGTTGTATGAGCGGATGTCACGTACAGCAGATGCTTTTAGAAATCGGCACGGAAAGGCAGAGTGATGTACCGGTGAGCGAGCAGCAGCACTAGCACTGTGCCATTTTCGGAACTAATATGAACACAGGTGTCTGATGATGCGTCCGTCCCTCGGCTTGTTGCTGCGCTGTTGACATTCACACACGCTGACTTCTCCCTCTTTCTATAGAAAACTATAATCCTGGGCCGCATTTGCGCAGCTTTCACGCAACGCAGCACACTTAACATTAACTAGCCTCAACATTTGTAACACCCAAATGAACGCTAGCATTGAAAGAGAAAACCGCGGGTCATAAGAAAACCTTTGCCTGTATAGCACGCAAAGGTATGAAAGTGTATCGGTAAAATTAAATTGTTTTTCAAGCTCCTTTCGCCGTAACAATGTCTACAGTTGGTGTTTCTCCCAAGAAAAGAGAAGAGACGTGATGTAAGATGGTTGTGCTTGTGTTTTGGTTGTTAGTCTCCTCATAGACGTTTGGCCGGCGTCAGTAGGCCAGCCCTGGTTGGAACTTACCCTGATGCAGTGAGAACGCGCACACAATTCCTGTAGGGGATTGGCTCCAGTTATGGGGTCCTCAGAATTAAGGGGCGTATGTCTGAATACTAGGTAAGAACAGTCATCTGAGCTCGGGCTGCAAAAAACGCCATGCGAGGTCGAAGAGCCACAACTTTAGTTTGGTGTCTTAGTACTGTAATAATTTTCAACCGTGGTGTTCATGTTTCTCCGGGTTATGAATAAGGTTTTATTGGTATGGAGGGCAGAAAACTTCCGCACATGCACACCCTATGTCCGAGCACCGGTATTGGCGGCTCCCTTGTCCGATTGGTCGAGTAACGATTGCTGCTCTGGAGGCAAAGCTGCTTGACCGCTCCTCGCCAAAGGCGTGAACAATGTGTTGTGCGGTGGTCGCTGGTTAAAAAAGCCAAAATTCTGGTTAGAAAAGAGCCTGAATTTTGTAGCTAGGCCATATAGCTTCATTTCCAGTAAAATTAGACGGGAACGTTTTGGTTTGGTTTGGTATTATGGGGCTTAACGCCCAAAGCGACTCAGGCTATGAGGGACGCCGTAGTGAAGGGCTCCGGAAATTTCGACCACATAGGGTTCTTTAACGTGCACTGACATCGCACAATACACGGGCCTCTAGAATTTCGCCTTCATAGAAATTCCGCCACCGCGGCCGGGATCGAACCCGCGTCTTTCGGGTGAGCAGCCGAGTGCCGTAACTACTGAGCCACCGCGGCGGGTAGGAAACGTTTTCGGTAGAACAATTTGAGATGTTAATCCCAGAACCGGTTACTTGCGCTGACGTGCGTCAGCTGCGGAAACTGCTTTCATTCTCTGAGCAATACCTATCTATGTGTGATTCGCAATTCTGCAAACAAAAATAAGGAGATAGCAATGGCCGATCACCTTCCGCTCCCGACGGCAAAGCCGATCACAAATGCACAAGAAGAATAGTGACGAAAACAATTACCCTGGTGCCCTTGTTCTTCTACTGGTTCTTTCTACCATGGGCAGTGTAGGTGTGTCGTGGAGTAAAAAAAACGGAACTCATTTTAGCCAATCTAAAAAAGTTGGGCTGAGGCTCAGCTAAGCTGTTAAGCCTGGATATCTCGAAGCGAAAAGCTTCGTGGCGATGCTCGTGGTTTAGCTTAAAGTTACTTACATAGGGTTAAAATTTGGGTATAGCTTTCTAGCTTTTCCAAAACGGGTTGTCTTAAGTATACAAAGCTTGTACAATCGTTATACAAGGCTATTAAAATCTCCAACTCCCACGCTACCACTTCTGGGTGTTCTTCTCCTCCTTCCACGGTGAAAGATCACACGACGGAGGCAGCGCGCGGCGGCCACGACGGCTGCGGCAGCAGCGGCCACCTGCGCTCCGCGTGACGTCACTCGGCTTCACGTTCAGACGATGGATTCAGCGCGCAGTGGCTACGACGGCTGCGGTAGCAGCGACCACCTGCGCTCCTCGTGACGTCACTCGGTTTCGCGCATGCGCAACTGTGGCAAATCTGCAGTATGGCTCACGCAAAGCCCGGTGTTGACGAGCCTATTAAAGCTTTTCGCTTCAAAACTTGAGGCTCATATCCAAGATAAAAAAAAAATGTCTGGCGGGTTAGCATTTCTAAGCACGAAATATTGTGCGAAAGCACAGAGTTTTGCAGGTGGACACCACCGCCACATAGCTTAAAGCTCGATATTGAGGTGTCCAATGAATGACCCAGGAAGCCAGTTATGCGCGTCTCCGACTTCACATCGTCATTGCCGGCTGCCTATTCTCCTGGAGCACTGCAGCGTAATCGGCGGCCTATGCTCCAGTGCAGTGTTTCTGCAGCAATGTTGTCAACGCCAACACGTTTGCTCTAGTGTCGTGTTTCTGCCACAGCGCAGTCCACGTCAAAGATCAAGGAGCGAATAGTAGTTTTTCTTAATAGTATGATTTAATAAAGAAGATGATAGTGCAAAGCACAGCGCGAGAGGGTGTTGCAGTTAAACACGAGGCGTTTTCCAATGTGACGGTAGCCTAGTGCTCTCCTGCAGTGGTCAGCGAAGCTGATCTGTTCGCGCCGCATCGGGGTTGAATTTCTGTTGCGGGTATTTATTTGAATTCTTTTTATTTACTTATTTTACTTTCCCCAAATCCATATACTTAGCACACCCACTTGGCATATACCCGCAAACATTGGAAACCCACAAACATCGCAAAATCTTGCGCGGGGTTTACCGATCGGAATAATGATTTCGCATTAAAAGCAATCTCTCCCCCCCCCCCCACTCCCTAGAGGCTTTAGTCTAGTGCAAAAGGAGCCACTTTGATTTAGTTGAGCAAAGAAAACCAAAGCAAGAGTGCACGTTGTTGGGCCACTCGGTCATACATCGTGAAGAGAGGGAGTGCGCAATACAATTATGGACATGAATGCTGGGCGAGTTTGCTCTTGCTCTTGTGCTTTTCTCCTCTATTTTTTTGCAGTTCAGTCTCTTGTTTAACAAATAAAGCGAAAACACAGCGGTTTTCGTGCTTTGCGCTTCTTTTCGTGCTTTGGCATCATCGCTGTCGCCTCCCTAGTAAGCTATGACATTCGAATCTATATGGAGCAAGACCATCTGCAAATTCAGCAGAAGAGGGCACGCCTGTAACATTCGTGATCGAGTTACCAAAAATAGTTCAAAATAAAGACTCAGAAAGAAGTTTCATATAAAGATATCTCGAATCGTAAAACATTTCGCGCACACGCAAACATTCCGTGCTTGCTGGACTTAACTGAAACATCTTGTGTTACCCATAGAGTTAATACAATAAGGCGACGACAACCAGAAGCAAAAATATTCGTTAGAATAAATGATATTTTACGAGACTTGAACTCTCTAGGAGTTGCTTAAGAGATACCTTGCCTGCAATATAACCAGGTACTGTATTCTTGAAGCAGGGAAACTCGAGCAAGCGAACAAGAAGGACAAGTTGTTCTACCCACGGTAACTGGACGAAAATAGGCCGGCTCGCAAAATAGTTAGCACATGTACAGAAACTGCTTGAATCAAATGTGGTAGAGTAGGACTTCAAAACTAACCAAGCAGTACAGTAGAATCTCGTTACAACGAACTTCACGAAACCGCCGAATTTAATTCGTTATTTTGAAATATCGTAGTACTGAAAAACCTTTATTTTCATGTCAGTAATGCACCACAAGAACTAAAATTACGTACCTTTGCAGCAGCTTTATGTATTGGTAAGTAAATAATAAACGATAACGCTGGGCACAGTTTAACTACAATTTATTGCTTGAAGAAGTCTGTTATCTTCTTCCGGCGAGTAGACGACAAGCGCTGCAGGACGAACGCCTCCACATCCTCGACCTTCCTGTGCACGTCATCGGGGACATCTTTTCAGCGCCCCAGGAATGATTGGGTCTTTTCTAGAAAGCCTAGGACATCCGAGCCGGAAACAATCTCTTCCTCTTCGTGCGCTGATCCAGTGTCGGCATCGTCTTCGTCGCTACTACATTCTTCTTGCTCATGCACTTGATTCACGATGTCTTCGGTGGTGAGCTCCGCGGATGTAGCCGCCACGCTGTCGCTGTCCACATAATTCGAAAGTCGCTGTCCACGGTAGTTGCCCAGCTGCAGACGTTTTCTTGAGGGAGCGACTCTCGATGTAGTTTTATGATCTTGTCCCGATCTTTGAGCATCGTTGTATTTGTTGACTGTGTGATATCAAGCTCCCTGCACAAGTCCACTTGCTTTTTTCCAACATTCAGCTGCAACAGAATGTCCGCTTTTTCTTTAAGCGAAAACTGGCGTCGCTTCTTTTTAACGCGGGGGCCAGGAGAACTCATGGTCAGCAAAGCTAATGCACAACACAATCACAGCGCCGATAACTTTGCAGATCCTACCGTTCGCTGTCGACGTGGTGACACTGCACTGAATAGGCTTAAGACTACGGCGCAGTATGCGACCACACGCTGGATGGATGATAATGGCCTTACCCTTTGTATCGGGCGGCAGCTTGCGCCGCCTAGCCTATATTCATTCAACGCGACACTAGCGTTGATCCCGATGCCGCTGGGGCTGTATCCGTTGCAACGGGTTCCCCAGTGCATAGCTGCTGCTTCGGATGATGATGATAGGCGTCAGCTTCAGGGATTTGGTACGAAACTTTGACGGAACTTCGCAATAACGAAGCGTCTTGCGATGATTGCAAGATTAAATTACATACGTTATTCTGAAATATTCGGTAATTTGAAATTCGTATTAGTGAAAGTTTTTTACATTTAAAATATAGGCATTTTGGCGGGAATTTTAAAAAATTCGTAAATCTGAAAATTTCGTTAATCTGAGGTTCGTAGTAACGAGGTTTTACTGTATATAGAAAATGAGAATGGGGAATTGAAAAGCTTCAAATGACGGCCAAAAAAGGTAAACGGTGGGAGGTGGAATAATTCAATACAAAAATAAAGCAAGCTGGGGACCTGTACGGGAAATGAAAATCACAAATCAGATAAAAATTTTTGCAAGATTTTTCAATAGGCAGCGTCATGATCTTTCAATGAAGATCAGTGTTTTAGAACGCAAAGCTAAAGTTACCTCACAAGTATGACACCTATTTTGTATGGTGTAAGTCCGCAGAAAAAATTCAACGTATTTAAAGAGAATTAGGCGTTATTAGCGGGTGTGCGAGCATTCTAAACGTTTTTATGGGGAATCGAATATCTTCTTATTCGATTCGCTGAACAATTTTTTAAGAGCTTGTTCATTATTGCAAACCAATGAAATCCTTCCCGAGTGTTGGACAAATTTTCTAATATTTGGCAGGAAGTTTAATAGGTACTGTGTAGTTTGTTGCAATGGCTGTTTGAAAAGAAACCTTTTTTTCGAAGCCAAGCTGCCTGCTGTCATGATCGGTGTGTGCGGGAAAGGGGTTCTGGCCGTCGTCCGGTCCATTGTTATAGCATAGGTGACCATTCTCGCACATATCGCCTTCAAGATCGCGCGACGCGACATGCCTCGGCCAGGCTTTGCAAACCCTTCCTTCGCGTCCGGTATCGAAAGCCATGACTAAAACTCTCGTCTCTCTCATTTTCTAAGATCTGACGCTAATTCGCTGTCGTAATTTTTGGGAAAGGATCATTGTCCTTTGCTTATGATCTGACGTTTATAACTTAATATAATGAGTTTCTTCACCATACACAAGCGCCGAGGCAACTGTTACGCCTTTTTACAGCTCCACCCTACCTCCATGTCTTAGAGAGTCACCGCTAACATTTTACTCTTTCGTTTCAAAAATCTTTTTATATGAATATTCTCACAATTAGCAAATTATCATAGAAATATTCCGTTTGCATTCGATTCGGTTGGAAAGCTGACCAATTCTTACTGCATTTGGTTTGAAAAAGTACTAGTCACTCACCACTAGGAGTTATACATCCAGATGTTGATACAGTAACGGCAACTCTTCCTGAGGTCCTAGGGCTTAGAATAACAAATGTAATGTGAACAAGCCTACAGTGCCTCACAGTAAAAAAATCATTACAAGATTCGTGCTTTAAAAGCAGGAGAGGACATAAACATGGAAAATCAGAATTCAAGAGTAGGATTGCGTAAAAGTGTGAGAATGTATTCTAATTTGGGAAGGAAAACTTTATATATAGTAACACTAATGTGACGAATTGGTTCGATGAATATAAACAAAAAAAGAGGATTCCTTTTGAATGAACATTGCTAGCATCCACCACTGAAATGTGACCCCTTCAGACAGCCATTTTTATTACGTGAATGTTATAAAAAAATTTGCAAATGGTAGTATTACAGAGATCTCATTCAATATTTGTGCTTTACTGCTTACTATTCCTTTACCTGTGTATGTTTGCGCTACTGATGTCGCTTAATGAAGGCTTACAGATAGTAGAATTGAAAGCAACGTAGCTTATGGCGTTTATTTGAATAAAAACAAAGCCGCAGGGAAGACGCATCAAACTCTGCGAATTGAAGAAATCTGAGCAGAACGGGACATAATGTACAGAACAAAATTTGAAGGGAAACCAAAACGATAGAATGCACTGGCCATCGCGCAATGAATGATCCCTAATAGAGGCCGAATAAGAGAAATGGAAGCGTTATCGCTAGAAACATTGCTAAAAATATGGTTCTTGTCGGTTAATAAAATAAAAACATAAGCTTTGCCGAGTCCCACTGTGCTGCGGGAAGAGAACATTTGCTAGGAACACAGAAGATAATCGCAGTATCTAATGAAAAGCCGAAGTGGGGCAGGACAAAGCGATGAATTGTACAATTAGAATCGAAGGTGTTTGGATAATGCGGAGTTACTCAGGTCTTAATTTATCGCTTCTTCAATTGTGCACACCTTTCATAGTATGGTGGCTAGCAAGAGCGTTTACACGAGACAGACACTGGAATAAAGTGTGTTTAATTATGCACGTTCCATGGTATTTTAATGCTACACACGTTACAAACCGTGTGGATCGTTAAAAATTTTATTTCGCCATGACTCCTATACCTGATTAATAAATCATGTCCTCAAAGTTAAGTATGGCTTGCCCTGTTGGAAGATGCAAGGTAAGAGTTACCGCAACCGCAAAAATGCTCAGTCATGGAGAAATTTTGTACGGCAAACAGCTTGCTCTGTCAAAAAAATATTCACCGGGAGCTTTTGGTAACTAATTAGTCAGCTATAAACTCGTGCACATCTACTTTCAACGTTCAGTAGTTTCCTCAAAGGCAGGATGCTGCGTAGTAGGTACAGCTTATGTACGATAAGACGCCCATCTCTCTAGGCCCAACTGTCTGAAGCCGCCATTAATATGATGGACTTGCAAAAAATGAAAGGTGTAGTCGAGGGTTCGACGGCATACCGTCTGGTCAGGAATCATGGCTTGATGAGGTTCACTGGTCACTGACCAAGGTCAACAAAAAAATGACGTTTCGGGAGCGCTACGGCTCCCTTGTTCACAATGAGCAACCAGCTGGACGTCCCGGGCTTTTTGTAGCGGTTACTATCGTTCTGAGGCATTTCGCGTAGATAGGGTGCAACGTGCCGCCATTCTTATTTATTGTGTTGGACGTAGTCTGGATGATTAATGACTCGAGATTTCGGCGGGCTGATACATTCATTTCCGTTGTCACTATATATGCTTCATCCCAGTTAATTTCGTGACCAGTCTCTAGTGCATGCTCCGCGATTGTGTTCGTTGTCACTTTTCCTTTTCGTACATCGTACTGATGTTCTTTCAGGCGTCTCTTGAAGTCTTTCGTTTCCCCTATGTAAACTGATGAACAGTCGGCGCAGGCAATCTTGTAAACCACGCCGGGAAAACTGGCACGAGGGAGCTGGTCTTTCACGTTTACAAGCTCATTTCTTATCTTGCTTGTTGGGACATGTGCAACATGGACGCCGTGCTTGCGGAACATCCACGCCAGCGCCTCGCTGATCCCCGGTACATACGGGATACCGGCTCGTTTCGGTGCGTTAGCACTTTCGTCTTCCCGGGCAGCAGGCTTACTTGATACAGCCACTCTTTGCGTGTTCCGAATGAAGGAAAGCGGGTAGCCGTTTCTTTTCAAATCTTTTTCCACGGTCTTCATTTCGTGGTTTAGGGCGGCGTCTTCACTGCATACTTCCCTGGCACGGTTGATTAGAAATGCCACCACTGACCGCTTATGACTGACAGGGTGTGCTTAATTGAAATTTAGGTACCTTCCGGAATGCGTCGGTTTCCGGTAGACGCGAAAACTAAAACCTGTTGGAGTACGCGTTACCACGGTGTCGAGGAACGGAAGGCAGCCGTCAGTCTCTTCCTCAACAGTGAAGTTGATTGAGGGCTCAATGGCATTAAGGTGATCGAGGAAAGTGCGGGTGTGCTTCCGGTCTATGACGCAGAAGCAGTCGTCCACATACCTAAAAAAATACTTTTGGTCGCGGTTGGAAGGTGGCCAAAGCTTTGCTCTCGATGGCTTCCTAAGCGATGTTAGCCGCTGTGACCGAGATGGCTGCCCCATTGCTGTGCCAAAGGTCTGTTGGTAGAAGTTGCCGCTGTACGTAAAATATGTGTTGGTGAGACAGAACTGCAAGAGTTGGCAAAGTTCCGCTGCTTCGAACAGTGTCCGATCCTGCCACGAGGTGTCATTCTCGAGACGTTGCTTACATGTCTCAACTGCGAGATCAACAGGCACGCTTGTAAATATCGAGTCATTAAAAATCTCGAGTCATTATTCGACCAGACTACGCCCAACACAATAAATAAGAATGACGGCACGTTGCACCCTATCTACGTGAAATGCCTCAGAACGATAGTAACCGCTACAAAAAGCCCGGGACGTCCAGCTGGTTGCTCATTGTGAACAAGGGAGCCGTAGCGCTCACGAAACGTCATTTTTTTGCTGACCTTGGTCAGTGACCAGTGAACCTCATCAAAAAATGAAAGGTAGCTACTCATGACATTTGCAACACTTAACTTTCGAGGCATCCTTTGAACAAGAACCTTGCTCATCCAGCGAAGCCTGTGTGGCAGTTGCTTTGCCTGAGCTTTCATTCACGGGCCTCGTAACCGGTAGAAAGCTGTTGCTATAGGAAGCTGTCACCAACAACATTAGTGGCTGTGCCGTGGACAAAAAGAGCAGAATTCATGCGTTCAATTTAAGCAATATTTTGATTTCATCTGTCTTCCTGGGAATTTGGAGGAACGTTGGTTTATTTCACATTTAGTGTGGAAATGTTGCGACGACTTAATTCGTTTATGGATGCCTTGTTGTGAAGCCGTTCTCGAAGTCAAATATTTATCATTACTCTCATTTTAATGGCCAACAGGGGTCATCAAATTTTTGGCGCTTCTACCACGGTTCGCGCCCAGCGCACAGGACCTACACCACTCCGCTAGTTCGAACCAAAACTATGGTCGCGAAGAGCAAAACACCGAGGATAGCCCGCAGGCAAAACAGTTTCTCCGATACAATTTGCAAGTTGGCTGACCCCATGAAATTTATTCAGGTGGATTAGTTGTTTATTATGTGGATTAGTGCGGATTAGACAATTAGTGCGTGTCTTGAGCTTGGAGAGTGTTTGGATTAGCATAATCCCTTATGATGATGCAATGAAAGGTTGTGGAGTATTGTATGCCTCACTGCTTCAAATTTAGCGATGCTCATGATGTCACAACCCTCTAGTCCAACCAGACAATTTCGTTAAGGAGAAAGCCGGTAGTTATTGCAAAACAACTACATAAATGTTATCGCAAAAAAACAAGCAACAAGGGTAACACCCTTTGGGAGCACAGGGTATGACGACGCCATCATGCAAATGGCACTCTCACTGTGCCCTTCCATAAGGTTGGCGATTAGTTTGGCAATTCACCCACTGGTGCGCCATCTCAATGGCCTCGGCTCTTGTGAGAACACGAAGGCCCACCAGATGAAGCAAAAAAAAGTCCGCTGATTGTCTCCCCTCGTGCTTTACAGTGTTTGCTTTGCTGTGCTAGCATTATTCGTTCATGACTGCATTGGTTCTCTCGCACTCAACTTTGCTTAACTTATTATGTCTGCCTTTATCGTCTTATTGGTGCTTCCTTATGTCCGCCCTTATTGCTTATTATTCACATATTTTGTGTTTATTATATTCCTTTTACTGTGGATATCATTTTGCACTGCTTAGAATTTTATTTTATTTCGTCTTACCATATCAGGCGAGTGCATTTTATCATTTTTGCTGTGTATTGTGCATTCATGTTTGTATCATTATGCCTTATATTACCGTTTTTGGTTTCATTCTCTTATGATAAATGAAATAGGGGCGCCCCTATCGGGCCCAAGCCTCGCTTTTATGTCCATTTATCAAGAGAGGGAAAAAAAGCTGCTGCAGTTCCTGGCTGTCTGATTTGTCATCCCTTTAGAAGTACCAAACTGTACTCGCCTGGCTATACAAAATACACCGATGAAAAGTTCCTTAGCAGTCATTATTTTCAGGCGCTCTGCTAGTTCAGGAGTTTGCGATTTCAGCCCATGCGCGAAGTTTCAGCATGAAGGTCTGCAAGAGGTTATCGCACAATTCAAACACTTCAACATGAAATGCGTGTTTTGCAGCTTAAAAGATGCATTGCAATATAGCATGGTAGCACGCTTGCATAATATGGCAAGTCATCACGCGCTACTAACCACATATACAGGGATATGTACCAGAAGAGTGGAGAAAGTGGTTGTGAGAGACGGTGATTCTTCTGAGCCGACACGTGGTTCACGTGAGCCACAGCTAAAGGAAGTGACGCTATTGCTATAAATCCTAGATGTCAGTAGCGTTCAATAAGAGGACATTTAAAGATAACACGGCCTATCGCCAGGCTGCCTAACAAACCTATGAACACACTTCTAAGTTGTAATAAGGAACACGACCGTCAATTA
The DNA here is from genome assembly GCF_052857255.1 of Amblyomma americanum. Taxonomy (NCBI): domain Eukaryota; kingdom Metazoa; phylum Arthropoda; class Arachnida; order Ixodida; family Ixodidae; genus Amblyomma; species Amblyomma americanum. The sequence goes on along the minus strand of NC_135498.1, from coordinate 84,094,315 downwards.
CCTGCTTTGGAAATGTGGCGCAAACACATAAGCAAATCAGGCTCATTGAAAGACAAACAATAGCGCATGGAAATTGGCGCTTAGGCAGCCTTCACAGTTGCTCCGTCGAACGTATGCATTTCGATTTTTCCGCAAGTAACAAATGTGCGTACACAAGTGTTGTTGCACAATAACGCGAATGGAAGCTGTCTTCAAGGTTGCAGCATGACGCCGCAGTCGTATGAGAAGTCAAAGCGTGATACCAATGATCTTTGTGGCTGAAATTAGTTAAAGGTCGCTGTGGTGCCGTTCAGTCGGAAACAGTCGAATCCCTTTTGCTGGCATGGTGACAGAATGGCCAGATTACAGCCGAAAGCCGTTGGAAATGAATACGAAAGAAGTTTTCTTCTGTGTACTTGACCAAGTTTGGGACAATATTTATCATAAAGCCGGAATAGTAATTATTGCTTGAACGGTACTCGAGTGTTGATCTGTGGCAGCTCCAGCACAGTCGCGAGTAAATAAGATTAGCACAGTGACGTCTCGGAGTGGTGAAAATTGAACCGCGCGGCTCGCGCGGCACCGTGCTTTGCGAACACACCTGGCACTTCTGTTATGGCGTGTTCGTAACCGCAGCACCAAGCGTCGCTTTTACCGCTCCTGTAGCACGTCACTAGTGCGAATCTTTTTGCTCGCGACCGCATATTCGTATTGCGGGAGTGTGTTCAAAAATACCTCGGTTAGATGATAGAGGAAAGCACACGTATCAAAAACCAAATAACGATTTGTCGAAGCCTTTTCTTTGTTCAGAGAGAGAGATGGAAGGTTGAAGCAATGCCCAGTTACTTAAATAATAGGCTCTTTTGGTATATTGTTGGTTGAGATTTGTTGTTGAAACAGCAGTGTTGCCTTTGTTCACGTGTACATTCAGGCCGGGATAAAACGCTAACAGCACATGTGCAGAAAAGAAATTATTTTGCACGTGTACTTTCAGCTGCGTTATACAACCCACCTGACTCATGCCACTGGGTAATGCGTCTACCGATAGTAAACATTCATAAGCGTTGGTCAAGGATCACAACACTTTAAATTGCAAAAGTATGGCATATGCGTGCTCGCGTTTGATTTCGATCTGACAGTACTTATGAAGAGCCTCTCGCAGCATATTGTACACCCGGTTTAAGGATCAAGGATCAAGACGATTAATAGAGTCGAGCTAATATGATGTTACTTGAATTTAAATAAAGCACATGTGCTCTTCAAAATAGAATTATACTATATAATAAATCTAGATGTTTCTTATTCAGGTTGAACAAAATGTTTGCAGCTCCGCGCATGGTCTTCGTTTTATTCAGTTTATTGCTTCGTGTCATTGTAGCCGTATTAACATCAAACTTGTAGGGGCCCTTCAAGCTACAATTTTTCTAGATGTAAATGACCACCGTTAACAGTACAAAATAGACTAAAAATATTTTCGTGCCCGAGCATTTTATGACAATGGGTCATGCAGTGAACTAAACATTCTTGTGCAGGTTTGCAGGTTGCTTGATATGTACCGTAATTTTGAATTCTGAGCTTTACGACCTCCAACTCACCAAACTCACCATTTCACACAACTTCTCGGCTACAATGGCTTTTTTGGACTGAGTAGGGCGTTTCATATGAACTGGCGCAAATGCTTCTTTGCGTACTTTTTTTACGGCATGCACCATGATCGCCGTTAGGAATTACGAAAAGACATGGTTCATCTCAAGACGCGCGATTTCGTTTGGTTATCTTTGAAAGGAGACAGGCGCGCGACACTCCCGCAACCACGGAACGAAAACTCGGAACGCACCATTGCGGTGTTCCTTCAAGAGCATGCCGTCATAGAAGTCCGCCTATAGCAACCGGTACAGAACAAATAGCCTGTTAATTTACCTGAAAACGTGATGACGGCACTACGGCGATGGTGAAATTTACAGCTATACTGGAAAGATGTGCAGTGGAGGCATTGAAAAGTTGGTCATATCGACGTCAAAGTCTCTGCTAGGCCTACACACGTGTGCATACGTTTAGCCTTCGCCCAAATATGCAGAAAGCATGCTGGAACACGTGGCTACAGTGAAGTGCGTGTCTCATGCGTATGGCCAGACGCTCGATTGCAACACATGCGAAATAAAGGACGAAACAGCGGTGAAAGTGCCTCTCATCCGGTCTTCTCATCGCCCGGCTGAAACGGTTACAACAGCCGAAGCAGCTGCAGGTGTGGCACATAAAACATCTACCTTTTGCTCTAGCCTGTTTACAGGTTACTGCCGTAGGGACGGGAATTTGCGCCGAGGCGTTTCCTATACAGTGAGGTTCTTTGCCTTGCACCAGCTGCAGATAGAATTTCACAATATCCGCTAGCGCGAATCTGTTTCGCGAAACTGTTATATTCCGTTATTTTTTGTTCTTTAACGAATGGTATATGCATCGAAAGCGCTGATTCATTTCGGCCACCTTAGAAGCAGTTGACGGGCGCACGATGTCGAGCTCCTGCAACGCACTGTAGTGAATCGAATTTCGTACAGCCTTCTCGAGTAAACGGTAAACCCGCGCGCTATCTTCCTAACTAAGGCCGAGGTCTCGGATGGTAACGAAGTGAAAGAAAAAAGTTTATCCAATGAAAACTTACATAGCATAAAGGACCAACGGTTGTTGCCTATTTTTTCGAACGCAGACATATTGAACTCACCGTATAAGCACCACCAGACAGTTAGACTCCTGAGCAGCCCAGCTGCGTTATGTCTCCGCCGAAGAACCTGGACGCCGCCGACTGCGCTGTATTCGGCGTGCTTACAGTCCTGGGATACCTCGTTGGCTTGTACTTCTCGTTCTCGCTACGACGGAAGCAGGTTAGTTGTTTTCAAATTTTACTAGGATCGTTTTGTTCGCTGCGTGCTTATTTTGCACAGCAATTTAGAGAAAAAACCAGAATTTGCAAAAAAAAAATGCCAAGAAGGTACGCCTAGTATAAAGAGGTGAAAGTGGCTATTCGGTTTTGAGAGCGTTATAATACACTGACAGACGGTCGCAAATCAATAGTCAGTCGAAATAATGCCAGAGAAAAGCAGTGCACACCTACGCAAATCTCGTGACTGTATAGGTTTCAATCAGAGGCGGCAGTCATGCCCTCTTAAGCCTAATAACCGAAGTAAGGCATAGACTTGTATCAAGGCGTTGTCATGGCCTTCAAGCTCTTGACATGCTATTGAAGCAGTGTGCGTTTAAAACGAAAAATTGAGAATTATTATGCACTGTCTCATTCATATTTATACTAGTACAATTTCGAATGGCATACACCCACAAAAAATTACACAATTAAAATAATCGTATAAAAAATAGTTTTCCAGATTGCAAATTTTGCAAGATCTTTTCTTACAACAAGGGTCTTCCATGCACATAACATTTTCTGCATCTACATTTCCTATGATTTTTGCTTTTAGCAAACATTGTATTAATTCTACCACTCATGTAACAAAAATATTTAGAAACTGTGGCATATCTGGAATACCACCAGACTAATTTGAACTCACTAAACCAGAATGTACAGGCAATAACATTTTTGGGATGCAACTGCAAATTGGAGCCTTTAACTCAAAAGCTTTCCCACGCTTTAAATGTTTTTATTAACACTGCTGGCCAGAACAAAAATGAAGTGTGCCAAATGTTTGCGAAGTTGCGATAGTTATCTACCGCTTTGTTTTCTTATCTGCGAGTCATTTTGAATGTATTTTGTTTTCTGTAACAACAGCTGTCCTCTCCTTTTAGTTCCTGTTTTTTGCATTATTGCGGTGTTTGGTATACCCATTTTTCATCATTAAAGCATTGGTACTTATGCGCACAATTGTTACCCTTATGCTTCTTATTACTTTCTGCAATAACTCCTATGAGCTCATTAAGTTTTTCTTTACTGTCGTGACTGTGTTTTATATTTTGTTGCCACGTTTGCTGTGTACGCTTTGGTGTGTAGTGGCTTTTTTCCCTAGTCAAGTTCCCTTAGCAGCTTTAATACATGAAACCGTCGAGAAAAACCTGTTAAAATACAAAGACTGGAATTGCGGTACAAGCCGCAAAAGTGTCTCGCGGCCTCAGAGCTAGGTCCTCAGACCCCGTTGTATAGATGAGTCCCAATAGTGCCCGTAAACCCTCACTTGTGGGGCTCTTGATTCTAAGATGCACGCGGGAGATCAGAAGACTATTGCCAGAAAACAACAAGCGAAATCTCTACATCTGTCTCTGGAGTCATTAGTGACTATCTTATGTATGTTGGGAAGGTCAGCGATGGCAAGCACGCTGCTACCTTAACTGGTGATATTAAATTCTTCTGCTGGCATGCCTCAATTGTAATTTTATTGCAGGAATGCATCTCGCATCAACATATTATCCAAACGTTTTTACTTTCCTTTGTCTAATCCCGCTTCATCACTATAAATCCCCGAAAATATAAAACGTAGTAGAAGTGTTAAATTTTAGCGAGATGCAAGTGTACACTGCTTGGGCCACTAACAAAAAGCGTATTCCCCGTATTCTTTCGCTCTTTTTCCAGCATGCCAATGGTCACCATTAGCCTGCTTTATATATATATATATATATATATATATATATATATATATATATATACATATATATATATATATATATATATATATATATATATATATATATATATATATATATATATATATGCAAGGAAAAATACTTGTGGCCACGGTGACTAAACAGAGACCAACGTTTGAAACAATGTAACAATATATTTGACGTCTCGACCGTGGAACGGCCTTCATCAGAATGCCCTGATGAAGGCTGTTGCACGGCCGATACGTTAAATTCATTGTTTCAAACGTTGGTCTCTGTTGAGTCACTATATATATATATATATATATATATATATATATATATATATATATATATATATATATATATATATATATATATATATATATATAAATATATATATATATATATATATATATAGTGGGAGCAGTCGGGGTTGCTCAACAGGCCAGTGAAAACTTCCACAGTGAAAAGGTCACAACTGGTTCGATTATCTAGGTTTATTCACCAACGGTTTCAGACGATGGACCGTCCTTCATCAGGGTTATAAGTCGAATGAATACACAGATGTGCGCATTTAAGGGCCTAAATGCAGATGGAGAGGAGGAACTTTCTCTCTTTCTGTGTCGGAGTCTACTAAGGGGGAAGGAGAATTGTGAAACAAGTTAAAAAAAGCTCGTTAAAATACAGAGGTGACAGACATGCAGCAGAGCTGAGAGGGTTGGATTTTCTCCGAGAAGACTTAAGCAAGAAAGGTTTCCTTCTGCGGAAGCGAGAAGTTCGAGCACAAGGGGAAAATAACGAAAACACGGAAAACAAGAAAATAACAAAAAGGAAAACACCAGAATACACTGAAACAAAACACAAATGCGCACATAGCATGACATTACAAGAGTTCTTAACATCTGCACCGCTGGGGAGCGGGTCATATATATATAAATATATATATATATATATATATATATATATATATATATATATATATATATATATATATATATATATATATATATATATATATATATATATATATAAGGAGCAGACAAGCCAAATGATATGCGGGGGTCGTTTCACAAGCATATGAAGGAAGCTGACAGTCACTGAAACCAAGGTTCATAGGGGAATGTTTTTATTTTTTAATTTGTAGTGCCAATAAATGGGAGAATATTACTTCGATTAATCTGTCGCCTAAAGAAAATTACTTATAAAGCAGCAGGATCCGAGCCCACGACCTCCGAATATCGCGTCCGGTGCTCTACCAAGTGAGCTACCTCTACGGCTGTCCAATCTGCTGCTTTCGTGGGCATGTATGTTTTTTTTTTGCGTGTAAGCGGACATGATAGTGTTCACCAGCGCCACCGTCCTCCATTGCGGTGGACGTAGCACGTCCTGTAATATCGCGAGTGTGACGTAGAACATCATCTAACGGCGTGGGAGGACGCTGTGCAAGAGTCTCTTATGCTACCTATGGCAACAAGACTGCCAGAACCGAGACCCCGTTAAGCTATTAGCAGACAAGGCAAATGAAATGAGGGGCTCGTTTGACAAACATATAAAGGACGCTAACAGTCACCAAAACCAAGGTGCATAGGGGAATGTTTCTATTTTTTTTTAATTTGCAGTGCCAATGAATGGGGGAATATTATTTTTGATTAATCTGTCACGTAAAGAAAATCACTCATAAAGCAGCAGAAATAGCAACCATCCCGCCGGTGGGATTATCCCAACCTATGACATCCGAATACCGCGTCCGGTGATCTACCAACTGAGGTTTGGCGACGGCTTTTCAATCTGCTGCTCTCGTGGATATTCAGGGTTAAGTCGAATGAATTCGACTTAACCTAAGTCATTCCACTTAACGCTGATGAAGGACGGTCCACCGTCTGAAACCGTTGGTGAATAAACCTACATAATCGAACCAGTTGTGACCTTTCCACTGTATATATATGTATATATATATATATATATATATATATATATATATATATATATATATATATATATATATATATATATATATATATATATATATATATATATATATATATATATATATATATACCTTTTTAAAGGATGTGTATAGCGACTTTTTTATTGTGAAAGTGTATTGTCTTGATTAAGGTAACCCACAAATATTCGAATCATTTCGTTTTTGTAACGTCGTTCTGCTCTTCGAGATGCGCCTATTATGATTATGCATTTGAATGCACTATCCACACTGCTGTAACTCTCTACAGAAGGGTGCTGGGACGTTTGTCAGGCTCTCCATGCCTTTAGTCCCAGTCTCCGCTTGCTTTATTGAAAAATAAACGTCTTTCTATCAATTACAAATGCTTCCGCGCCGTTCATGAACATGCTGCGCAATACGACTTGAAGCTAAGAAACTAGTTCTATTTTCTCATTATGTTTTTCCTTCCTGCGCGCGGCGACTTTTAAAACCTTTGTGAAAACAGTGGAGCGCAGACATTGTGAATGGCCACCACTGTGGTAGGCGTCTTGAAATGCGGCCAATTGTGTGATTCACCTGTGTCAACGGTAATTTTTTTGGACGATCTTGGTAGCAGTGACTTTGAGGATGCTTCATCTTCGCGTAGTACATCACAGGGTGAATAAGTCCGGAGAAACCAGCCCGCAACATCAGTGCCATTCAGCCTGACACATCACCTTCATCATCATCAGTTTCAGCACATTTCGGCTTGCTTTGCTGAACTCAGCGGTCATTTTGAAAAGGATCTTCATGTCACCGATGCTACTCGTCTTAATTTTAGGGTTCTCACATGATATCGGATGATCCGATACCACCTGCTTTGCCAAGGGTCCGCCTTACTGTTTCGCCAGAACAAGTACAAGGCTATTTTCCCTACACTCAGGGTTTTCAGAACGAGAAACTACGTTAAACTTAACTTTGATTTTTTTTAAGTTGCCGTTGAGTGGAAAATTATTTAAATATTCTAAAGTTTCTTTTGAATAATTTGAAGGGGTAACAGCATGTATCGACAAGCTTTGATGGAAGTTAAACGACTTGCCCTGATTTCGCAAATAAAATTTGATAATAAGACATCAAACAACTAACGAATCTAATGAAAATAAAAACTGTTATGTTCATGTCGGTGTATTTTCATAGAATTTTCACATCACAGTAATTTCATCAAATGGTTTTAAGAAGAAAAAACATGATTTTTCTCGCGGTAGGAAAAGAATAAACAAGTTAGCGATCAGAGCAGCTAGCGTTTCCGGCAGGAATTTAAATATAGTTACTTCGTTTAGCCGTCATAGTGTACATGGCGGCAGGACGTTTTCAATAAAAGCTTCCTCTTGGAGACCTTGACTCTCCTATGTTAGCCAGATGCTTTTCTACAGTAGGAAAACAGTGTATGACATTTAAAAAGGAAATGCTGTATTCCTGTTTGGGCGGGGCTTATTTCACGCTTTGCTGCATGCAAAATACAATAGTTTATCTGTGACAAAAGGACCATAAAGAGCATAAATTAATAGGATGGAATTCCAACGAAAAGAAAACATTAAGTTTGGTTTCGGAGATAAATTTTTTTAAGAACTGAGAACTAATATTAAAGTGAAAGCCATTCTGCAGGCGTGAAGTGTGTCTTGAAATGTTTGGCAGCCTTGCGTCGTTCTGTACTTTTTAATGTCAATAAACGACGTTTCTTGTAGCGCAGACTTTATAGCCTTTAATCCTAGTTTTGGAAATTGGATAGAAAAGAACGTATTAATAATGTCCCGTTTTAGTGCCTAGCATTCGATACAATTAGAAATTTCGGGAATTGTGAGTATATTAAATTTGTCCAAAACAGTTTAGTGTGGTATGTTCTAGGAAGAAATGCACTGTCAAAAAGTGTGTCACATGAAGGCGCTCTATGTGGAAAAACGCTGTTGAATCAAAGCTTTTTTTTTAGTTTAACCGTAGTCTTTACTGCTCAAAATCTAGAGCTTCTATCCACGCAAATTTATTTTGTAAGCCGTTTTTTTACATCCTTTTAAATAAAAAAGGGGAGCGCCGAATTCACGGTGTATATTAATTCATTCACGTCCATTCCTTAAAAAGTGAGAACAGCCGTTTGCACATGTTTTAAAGTTGGCAAGGATAAATATGCACCAAATATTGTTGATAAAATTATTTCAAAAAATGATTCTTTATCTCTACAGCGCACATCGCAGTGACCTCGACCTACTTGAGATGTGTACACTTTAGTGATGGTAACCTCTATAGTAATATTTCAACAAGATTGCATTCTCTACCTTACGTGACCTCGGAAGCCAGGGCAATTGAGATTCAGGATTAGTAGTTCATGACTTATAAAATAGAAAGATTTTGTAAACTGTTTTTGTAGCTTTTCTGTTTTTTCTTGTCACCACTGTCCACCAGTGTGCTCGCCTGCGGTCTGCCTCCCCCTGCGTGTATGTGTTTTTTTTTCACGTGGCTTTTATAAAGGCCGCAGGCATTGTTATGCTATCTTTTTAGATTTGGGCTCGTGGCTTATTCTGAAAATTTATGTATGTTTGAAAATGAAGTCTTTTTTGTTTTTAGAGATCCTTATTACTTTTTATTTGTGAGCAATGTGCATTATTTTAAATCCCGCTTTGGCATAACAGCACAATCTATGTAGCCATAGTTCAGGATTTTAAATGTTTAGGTACTTATAGTTTAAAGAATTTAAGCTGGAGCAAGCTGCTAATGTATTAAACACTGTAAACAACAAATTTTCTGAACTTAGCTAGCTATGTCGAAAAATCTTCTATATCTACAATGTATAGTAAGTCTTTTAGAATACGCAAGTGTGAGTAGGATAAAGCCAGTAATATTCTTAGGACACTTGAACCTATACAAAGCCATGCAGTTCTTTTCATCTCAAATGTTATGATTGTGTCATCAAAGCTACCGCGACAGAAAGCATCTAGGTTGGGAGTCCCTACAGTTCTGGCTTACTTTGCTCTGGAAAACAGTTTGAAACTACATGCTCAGTGAAAAACTTGTCATTGAGCAAGATGAAGAAACCAAAGCAGTAAAGTTCAACCAAAACCATTCGACAGAGGTTCTGGTTGAGATCGGAAATTTAATTTAAGTTAAAAAAGAACGCAAAGCCAAAAAATTTAAAAAACATTGGCGGTGGTTTAGCTCTGGTTAACCTTGGAGTGACGCTATAGCTACAGCTGGCAAAGTGGAACTTGCTCAGTTGAATTCTAAAGTCAGTCTTTCGCCGCTCCAATTCTCTGGGCGTTCCTTCTTCATCTTCGTCCCACTTGACACGGCGCATGCGCACAACTCTGGCAGCTCGGTTTCGCCGGCGCCCCGCGCCGCCGGCAGTAGCATCTGCTCCGCGCCACGTGGCTGCGCCGCCACCGCCACGACGCCGCCACGCTGAAGGCTCGAAATGCTACCGTTATGTAGCTATCACAACAAAATGAAGAAAAAAACACAAAGTTCGAAACTAACCCGGTTTTCTCATCAGGTGTGACTGCGGGCGAGTTGCAGCTTGCTTTCTTGCGCCCTCCTTTCGTAAACCGTCGGGTCAGTGGCCGTAGGCCTTGGATGTAAAAGGGAGACGACTTCTTAGGGAGCAGTTTACATTTCCCCGCTTCTGCTGAATATGCCATGCCATGACTGAAGTAAGAGCCTTCTGCACGAGCATGGCTTGGTGCCCAGCACATTGATCCCATCGAATCAATTTGGTGGTCATGTGCCTCGCAGTGTTCCGCCATCATACTTTGACCTCTCACGATTTGTTTGACATTCGCTTCGTGCTGCTGCATTATATCGAGGATGTTCCTCCTTTCGCCAATCTACGACGCTGAGCACTTCGAGCAGGGGAGCTTGTATACTACACATGTAGCGTTTTCTTTTTGGTCACGGTGTCTTGGGCTGGGGAGGTGGCATCCAATGCTGGAAGTCGGACTGTGTGCAGCTTGCATCCATTCCTTTTCGATGATAAGGGCCAAAGTTTCACTACAGCCTTTCGCATAAGGACTGCAAATTCGTTTTTTGGCAATGGCATTTGCTTGGTTCAGAGGTGGAATTATTTTTTGTTTTTCTTGCCTATTTTTGGTTTTTCATAATACAAGGAATAAAGGAGATGGGGTATCGATTTTTTTGTAGGTCAGACAGCTCGGTTCTTTTCGCTTCTTTTTTATTCTGCAGAAGAACAGATGGTGTCGGCTCTCTTCAATAAATTCCTAAGACAGATGCCTTGTGGGTACCGTGTGGGTTGGTTTTAAGTTCACAGAGAACCGTGAGCCTTCTTGGCGTCTTGTGAGTAGAACGCAAAGAAAAATGAAAGCTGCCCTGCTGTTCGCGCTTGACAGTAAAGTGTATGACTGGTTGGATGGAATTTAGGTGAGATTGAAGGTTTTCTCTCTGCGAATTTCTTTACACTCAGAAGCAATCGTCTGCGTAAGGTAGGAACAACTTTGGTTCGGAACTCAAGGTGTGAATGGCACGTCTCTCGATTTTATCCGTAGTTAAAGTAGCCTTTGTGACAGAAATGAATGCCCCCCTAGAAGTCCCAGAGGTCTGAGCTAAAGTTGCACGTGAAAAATGAAATCGATACTGCAGAGTGACGTCACTACACTGGAATTGACGTTTCTTACAGCAAAGGCATCAACAGCTGACAATTCTCTTCCAATGCGAACACATATTGGAATTAAGCGCCGCTGTGCATTTTTTTTCGCTCAGCTTCCTTCGCTCGCGAAATAAGCGAGTAGAACAGCCTCTTAAACGTAAATGTCACATTTAACGGCAAAAGCTCTCCGACCGTTCTTAAAGCACATCAGCGAACACTAATTTAGTATTGTAACTGCAACATGTGCCGTGAACTCGGAGTAAAAAACAACAGGTGAAGCACGCATTCGGCAGCAGTTACACTGGCCTAATTGTTTCTGGGTCGAGGAGTTGTATGTGCGTTCATGGGAGGGTTGCCAAACAAAAGGAAAGCTGCAAGGCAAAGTCAAAGCTCCAATGCAACTTGTTGAAATCAGGGTCAGATGGAAATTTTTATCGTCCTTTTTTTAATAATGTGACCAAATGTGGTCCCAGAATCCCAGAGATAGAAATTACATTGTTGCATACACATGCATTGCTTGAAATACCAGTGAAATGGTCGTAGAATTTCATTAATCAGTCATGTGATATTTAAACTGAACTTGTGGTTCCTACGTGAAACTCATTATCACTATTGTTGAGGAAAAAGAAATACTGGCTGCATATCTTCAAATAATATCTATGTTGCCGTTGAAAAATCATGGCCTCATCATAGAAAAGCAGTGCACAGAATCGAGAAATTCACGCGAGAAACACGTATATTTAAGAGGAGCACTGAACGAGCATGCAGGATGCGCGCCATATAGCCCACAGATGGTCCAGCACCATGCCATTTGGCGCGCTCGACGTCGCCTTCAATTCACATCGAGGACAGCACCCGTACCCATAGTAGAGTACGGACACGTAACAAAAATGACACGCCGCTAAGCGCAGGCGCAGTGACGCCAACACCCCAAGGCAAAGAAGGGGCGGGGATGAGGGAGGTGCTCCTCGTGCGGCACAAAAGCAATCATTCGGGAAGGCAGGACAGGAAGCTCTGGTCCCGCTCTCATAAACGCCCAAAGTGATCGTGCTACGAGTGCTCGTACCCAAAGTTTAGTCTCCGCAGGATGTCACCGGCATTATGGGCCCGCCACATAACTCGCACTCGAACTACTTAAGCACCATCCTTCTCAACGAACATTCGTAAGGTTTGCGATGAAACAATGATTTCGCAGCTTTCACGTGGCTGTTCAAAAGCAGTAAGAAAAATGAGATCACACCTGGTAGAAACTGCACAACTCTCGTCACCTGACCCATTATCACCGTCTGCTAGCATTCTCCACCGCGGACTGCGCGCTCGGGTCGGAGAGGCACAGCAGTTTTAAGGGGTGAATAAATGCATTACTGCAATAGAAAAGATAAGTAGGTTACTCTGGTCGAATATCGGTATCCTACAGCTACAATTTCGCAGATTCTCGAAATTTATAGATTCACAAGCCTTCCTTCAGCCCTGGAGTAGGATGCATATTTTCGGCTCTCGATTCAACTTCAACCTCACTGCTGTCCTGCCTGCCTCCGGGAATTTGAGAGAAATATGAGCCGGAAGTTTTCAAGAAGCAGGTGTGAGGCTTAATACTCGAGCTTCTGGCAAATAGCTGGGCTAAATGACTAAGGTAAAAAGAACAAGCAAAACTTGGTGCTCTACACATGCCACAGAAATAAAAATTGTTAGCAAAATTCTATTCCACATGGCGGTTCGCAAAATTTGTAAGAAATAACTCGTCCTTCAAGCAAAGGTTAGTCTAGTTTGAGAGCTTCAAGGAAGAATGCTAGGCAGCAACATAACCTACCATGTACACATATGCGCTCCTGCATTAAAATTTGTGTTCATGGACAGTAGTCACTGCATATCGAGGAGAGCAACACACTTTAGGCATCGACTATTTACAAATAAATCACACAATCCTGATTAAATTTAATAAAAGGGCCTGGCTGTGCATAAAATATGTAACTCCTCTTCATCTTTTTGTTGCCTTGCTTTGTTCTCATGCAGTAATCCCCAATGTACCGCACCCTTGCGGAGCACATATAGCTTGCAGTTCCCACGTATTATTTCCTTCGTATGTGTCGTCCTTCTCTCAACGTTTATTTCTATTTTCTGTGCCAAGGACGGCCTCCAGTTGTAACAAAAACACCGATATTGGGAAAGATATAAGAGTACATCGTCAAGTCACGTGCCCTTATGCATGTTTACCTGAAGGGCATGCACTCTTTCGTTTGCAGGTGGCGTCTGGCAGGAGTGCTAAAGAAAGTGCCGAGCTGGAAGCATTCTTGGGCGGGCGCAGCCTACCTCCCTTGGCTTTGGCCGTCTCCGTCCTTGCGTCTGCGGTGACTGGGATGCACATAGTGCCCACAGTTGGATACTACTACGCTTATGGGTTCCCCGTATTCTTTTTGAATGCATGGATCATAGGGGCTGCAATATTTTCTACATTCACAGTGGTGCCTCTTTTCTACCGCCTGCGGATTTCGACCATATTCCAGGTATAAGATGAGTACTAGATACTAACGTATATATCGAAGCTAACCTCTTAGACACGCCTCTAGAGAATTTGTTCATGTTTTCATGACAGGACAGTGACATCTCATGCCGATGAAATTATGTATTTTGTAGTTTCACTTGTAGAAAAGAAGAGATTAGAAAGAAGTCTGCATGGTGACCCAAAGCTTACCTCTATTGAGTGTAACCTTCATCTAGTATGAATACCTGCTTATGTGGCGGAAAAAAACTCCTAAAATTTTTCGAAAAGTTAGACTTCCTATTTTATTAAATGCATTGCGGAAAAAAAGGAGATGCAGGGCTTCATGTAAAGACCGGCAGCTGTATTTGTTTCCTTGTATTTTGCCTCTTCACCACCTGTAATGCTGTATTCGCGCTGTGGGTGCAGTGAGAAATACATAAACTGCCGTTAGGGCAATGCGAACAGATCACCTTCGCTGCCCCATGCATTAGAGTAGTACGCCAATGCCGCAGCCGAACACTCCGCGTGCATGCTTCCGCGTTCAAAGCACGTTACTAAGATGAAGTGTCCTCGCTAATTATTCTTCTAAAATTATAATTTGGCACAAATAACCGTCTGGGTCTAGAGGGGTAGTACAGGAGAGAATGAAATGGAGTTTGTATATATTAACAATTCTATTCATGGCAATATTTTGAGCCAGGACAGTATCTCACAGCAGCATGAACCAAACAAAGACGCTAAAAATTACTGTGTTCGCGCTAATGCACGAGGCAGTTATTCCATTTGTATACACTAGACAGCGAAAAATGCTGTAATTTTTTGGCGCCTATGTCTAGCCTGGAAAATGCTTTCAAATTTGCAAATTTTGAGCAATTTGGGTTCAAATTGTTCTGAAGTAATACATACAGAATATGACACTGCTGCTTCGCTCAGCTATAGCCAAAGTATAAAGGCCTAGCGCAATTGTAAATGTTCACTACGTGAGATCGTGCACTTGCAACAGTGATAAAATAACACACAGCACTTGTTTGAATTATTTCAAGCCAGTGTCTGCTAGCATCCGTGAGCAAAAACCAGATTATAATCGCATGTTCTAAGATCGGCCGCACAAGTGAGACGTAAGTAAGGGGCTTAGAAGTTTGAATAGTTCAGTGCCGGAAGGCACCCTTAACAGAAAGTAGCGTCTGTATCTCTGTGCCATCTACATGTTGCAAATACCCTATCTCGGTCAAGACGCAGGAAATGACTCATATATTGCTGTGCTTGGTTACAATTCGAATGGTGAAAGAGTTAAGATCCGAAGAGTAAATTCATTTTCGTTTCTCGCTGTAACACAGAATAAACACATTTCTAAATTTATTTACATCTGCCAGTGATCACGGCAATAATAAACTTCTGTTATGCATTGTCACGTTTCACTTGATTACAATGCCTCTGCAATTTTGATAAGGCACGTAGGCATCAGTAAATAAACGATAACTTACAATAAATTAATTTTATTATCATTTATGAATTTTAAGATAAAAAGCGCAGAAAAACAGTACCGTGAGGAATACCGTAAACAGAGCATTTAAGTTAAAAAAACAACAGAAAATAGCAAGTCCCAACCCGCAAACAATTTGAGAAGGATTGCAAGAGCGGTAACTAAGCTGCAGTAGAACTCTCCTGCCAGATAAATAATTACGTGCACATCCAGCACAGTACCATCCTCTTCCAAAGTTTGTGAACGAGCTTGAAAAGTAGGTTCGTATCTGAGTCCGCATCCATGTGTTTAGCTAAAAAGGGAAATAACATATCTATCTGAGACTGGCTACTAAGATCTCGCGGTAAGAACTGAATAATTGATACTAGTTTAGGAGCAATAAATGGTCCACTATCCACTGAAGAACTATAATATTAATTTATACAAAATTTATAATGATAATCAAGAGAAAATGCGTAAGTTTTTTCGACCCGCAAGTTATTGTTATAAACCGCTAAGTACTGAGAATGAAATAGCATCCGATTTATAAGCTGGAAGAATCTTAGAGATGAAGCACTCTGCTGGCATATAGTTGTTTAATACCAATTATCAGTATAACCAGTTTAGATAGATGCCGACTGGTTCTGTTGATTGATTTAGACGCCATTCGGAACTCCATCACGGCTGCTGCACTTCTGTACGTCGACAATCAATAACACAGAGGGCAAACAAGTTTCAGCGATTGTAGAAAGCCGAATATTTTCTTTATCCATTGCCAAGTGTAATTGGGCGCTCTGTACAGTAAGCATCACGAGTAAGTACTGACTTAAAATACTTATAAAGCATCTTTATCTTTATTTTCCCCACCACATGCTACTCTGGTACGCACTGAGTGTTTATGTATCGCCAAAATTTATTGGATGGTTCCTGATGAAGCGATATATAGTTGTAATACATAAGTGCTGTTTAGAGTATTCAGTTTTTTCTATAATAGTCTTCGTAGAAAATTTAAATGTTAGCGACGACCGCTATTTGTTGCTTTTTCGCAGCCGCTTAAACTTGCGCGTTTATGAAGTATTATTTCACGCGTATTCCTCGCAGTGTGTGTGCTTAGGTACCGCTTTTATTACTTTAGGAACATAACTCATATTACAATTGAAGATAAGTATCTTAAACTCTTGCTAGATATTATGAATATTGCTTTGCTTATTAGCACAAAATTATTAACCTCTTTGCACTCGAAAGAAGGTGCATAACAATAACAACAGCATTTGCCATGTTATAAGCATTTGCCATGCTATAAACCCAGCCGCAATCTGTACACGACTGGTAAAATCTCTGTTTTAAGCGGCAGACTAAGTTATATGTAAGCCCCAGCCTAGAGAAGTTGCTATGGCGATAGTTGAATTGTGCAGAGTGACTTCCCCGCGCCGACAGTATCACACTAGAGGCATTAGCAAGAATTTCCCAGAAACAGCATCATTCTTCTTAAAAAGTAAATTTTGCCACTGTATCGTTCATCTCGGCAAAAAATTTTTCCGCACATCTACATCCCTAACGCATTCGCTAATGCACTACACGGTGACCAATTTTTTTTGTGAAAAGCTTTAACACTGCACTATGAAGAGCGAATTAATGGCTGAGGCTTTGCTACTGAATGCAACGAATATCGGGTCATGCAAATGACGTTCTGTATCAAAATTTGCAGCAGTAATCTAGGCCCGGAATAATTTTCTTTGTCCCGACTACGCTACCGCTCAAAACGAGCCTTGCCGAACGCTTCAAGCAAAGAAAAAATTTTTCATTACGTGCTATGTAGCCTGACCCATTTGGAAACCAAAAAGTTTAAGCACATATTCTTCTTGATAGCATTCAAATATAGGTATCACATCTGATAGTTATTTAGTAAATATTTCAATACGCTTCTGAGGAACATACAGGTTATCGGAACAAAGCTGGATAATGAAATGCAATGCGTATGACAGCCGGAACGGCGCGACAACACAGAAAGCAAGCACGAGACACGAGGCTGTAGTACAACATCTTGGACATTTTAAGTTTTCTCTATGTTTGGCTAAAGATAATAAAGAGTTTGTCACTGAATGAATGACCATAGTATCAGGTCCAGGTTAGAAAATTAATCTCTGCCCTTTGGATTAGAAGGCGACTCATGGATGAATGAGTCACATGGAAATTAGCATTCCTCAACTTCCCCCTCGCAGAACCTCGACACGTTATAGTCACCACTTAGGCAGCCAGTACGAAGCAATTAAGCAATCAAAATGTTTCTTTCTGTGTAGCTAAATGTGGATACTTAAGGAAAGCTTTGTCTTCCTTCGTTCCAAAAGAGTATTCTTCCAGAAGCGCATTCAGCAAAAGTGCATGCCACCACTCAGAATCATAATTTGTGACACCTAAATCACCGTGCGCTTGCCGTACGCTTGGGCAGTCTACAGGTTTAGCCAGCAAGTGGTTGCACACAGCGCGCCTTGCTTTCCTGCAGGCCTCGTCACAGGCATGGACTCGAGTCTCGCAGCGTCCCCACTGCTGCTGTGTTTCCGTCAAGACGCTGAATGAGGCAGTGCCCACTTTGAAATAAAGCTTAATAACAAAAACATGAACGCTGGTTCGGCTCTTCTCCTGTACTGTCCATCTTTGGTTTTTTTTTCAGTACCTCCGGCTGCGTTTTGACAACAAGGTCGGCATTACGGCTTGCGTCATCTACTTTGCCCTGACAGTAAGTTTGGAGCCATTTTGGCGACCAGCTTCACTGAATCACATTGGTTACAGTCACGTATTGAGCTGCGTCTATGAACGACTTTTTTTTTAACGCAAGTAAGATTAACTCCGTCTCCTACATTCTTGGGTAAGCTGATAATAAAGTCAACGATTCTTGTTAAGTTCGCTAGAGATAATAAAGCGACGGAAGACTGTAGCTATTACCTTTTTTACTCGTACTAGCTCGTCACCACTGTCCTGCCGCCTGAGCGCATCGTAAAGGCCAAGAATCTTCTATACTTTCTACCACAGATACTATATAAATGCTTCCCAATGCGCCCGAGTTCACATTTCGTTCGGTTAGGCGCACACCTGTAGACTAATAGAGCGTAACACGTACGGCGGAAATGTAGGAGACACTACTTTCAACATTCATCATGTGACGATGCACTTTGCGACAAAAAAAGAAAGACAGGAGAAGGAATCACGGGGACGTGAACAAGGAAATGCACATGGTTGCTGACCAACACCTACGGCGATGTGAGGGGGAAGGGGGATAGAGAGGAGAAGGAGAAAGGAGAGCAGATCTTAACAATGAAGTCTTGAAAAGAAGTTAACACTTTGTGTACGGCAAAGTCAGAGCGCATCGAGATGCATTACGCCCTTCAGAACCCTGCCTGAAAGGTGCAAGTCCAATGGTAGCTGCGACCTTAATCCGAGAATCTATATCCCTTTATGAATATCTTCCACATGATTACTTTCAAGATCAACAAGATGCCTGCTACCATTTCACGTATTCTGTGCGTAAATAGCGCGAAATCCGAAGGTCGCAGACCATCCGCACTATTGGTGTCAAAGAATACTAATTATTTTCGCTCCACCGGCTCTGCATGGTCAGTTTTCTTGGATGCTCATTTATGCTTCCTGATCTAAATCATGCTTCCTGTACCGGCGCGCCAGCTAGCAATGCCGGCGTTGGCTCTTCATTTGTACTGCAAGGCTTGCGTTGTCACCCTTAGAACAATTTGCCATTGAAGCAGAAAGCGTGCCTACGGGCTCTGCCGGCAAACTCCCTTCAGAGTCATAGGCGTGGGTACACCAGAACAACTTAGCACAATGTCAAGGCCATCAAGCGCATTCTTCCATCTTGCGAGAAAAGAGAAAAATGTTTCATATTTAGGGTGCAACAATGTTATCTCACAAGAAATGTTCAAGATTGCTCAAGATAGTCTTCACTGTGTGTTTAGTGGCGACGCTATATATTGACTAAACAGCTTTCGCAAGCATCAAAGGTCGCACTGTGTCTCGTTGCGACATCTCTATTCCTGACCGCTTGGCAGCGCAAGGTAACATTACTAGCGCTGTAGGTTGCTAGAGCTGTCTGCTCCTCGTTGGGAGCAGACCGAAATGGCAACGGGTAGCAATGCCACACCAAGGGCTGTTTATCGTCGTGACTGTTCGAGCAGAGATAACACCTGTGCTGGGGTTCCAGTCGATACCTAGTTGAGCTAGCTACATTCATTTAGAGCTATCTTGTTCTCCCCGTAGCTCTTCGTATGGGCTGTGACGTATTTAGGCGTAGCGTGGCGGCCGCTGTGGTGATCTGTATTATGGTTCCGGCGCTTATACTTCAGAGGGATGCCTATGTGGCGCTTATGTTTGCAGGCGCTGTGCTCAGTGTATGTGGGCGCTCTTCTTCTGATTTCTTTCTTATCCTCTTTCTGGTAATTAAAAAACGCTCCACTTAATTTTTCGATATTTTCATTTGGAGACTATGTATCAAAATGAAATCCTGGAGTTCATTTTGTATTTTGCAGAAATGATGGTTGGTTAAGAGCTCACTTGTTCAATATCTGCGTTATTTCAGCAAACTCTAGGTGCTGTGGGAATCTACAGTGCTGCAGTTGCAGTTTCAACAAGTATGTTACAGCGTTGTTCTGATTGTGTGTCTAACGCGAAGATCTCGAATGAGTTACAAGGAAAGTACATGTGTACTACACATTTCAATAATAATGCCACTCTCCTCCAGAATTCGTTTAACCTATTCACAGATTCGAGACCCTAGGGTGACAGCAAATAAGCACAAAGCTTCACGGCGTTCTTTTCGGTTTTGGAAGTGGGTGCCTTGATGATTGATGACGGACGTTATTTAAGACATACACATATTAGGACCACCCCTAAAAAATGAAATGGCGCGCCACATTCTGGAAACACGGTGCTTTCTGTTCCCCAAAGAATGCTCATACAGCGACCGTATTAAAAACTGTTGGTAATGCCGTTATATTAAAAGACAACTCCTGCGACAATAAACGTTTCTAGACAGCTAGCTAGCACGCTCTGCAGCAAGCATAACTTTGAATCGATAATATTCATTCCGTACAACATTATACAAACACGGTTTAAACGTTGCACCTATTTCCCAGAAGAAACGACATCAGCATAAATATTTTCATGGAAGAGCGTTTACAGCCTCACATATTGTCGGGAATTCACAATCCCATTTCTTTTATTTTTACTGCTGTAATTTCCCTTACTCATTCCTCTCTTTAAAGAGGATCTACTAAGGAGCCTACTAAGGAATGAATAAGCGAACTAACAAGCAGAAAAAGAAAAGGAATGGGATTGTGAATTCCCGACAACATGTGACGCTGTAAACGCTCCTTAGTAGGCTCGAAAGTTACCAGATAATATCCAACACCACAGAGCGATGCAAATGATTCAACACCATGCAAATACAGATGTGCTTTAGTGCTAAGAGTGCCCTAGAAGCTGTGAATGTATGGTGTAGTTCCTATCCCTGTAGTAATAATTTTAAAATTGCGCATGCATTGCAAAAGGTCAGGCCTCTGCTAGCACTGATTTTCACGGCACATTCCTTGAGGCGAATTGAAAACACGACATTAGTGTCTTCGGCGGTAAACCATTACTGACGTTACTTATAAGTCATGCATTTGTAAAACGAGTCTTTGCAACAATCAACAATAAGTGGAAATAAAGCGGCAAAAAGTTAATTGGGGCAAAAGGGTATGTCTACTGATGTAGCTGCCCATCGTAATTTAGAAATAATTTTACAGACACGGACCCTGAAAATGAAAACAAAATTCTCACACTATGAGACACTATTACTAAACGCGATGGTGTAAAAAATATCCAGATCTCAACATGCGAAATTGTAAGCCTGTAGATTTTCTCATGCGTGAAGGTAATTCATGGAGTATCGCTGAAAATGACCGCAAGGGTTGGACTTCCATCCTCGGGAATGTTTAACTTAGGAACATAATTAATGCCTTTCAATGTATTTTCAGTGTTTTCACTGCCACTGGTGTACACAAACATTGTCATTGGCCTAGCTGGCACGACGTACACTGCCTTGGTAAGTGTGTCGCCTTATGCTGCATATTTGCATGTAATACATAGGTTCGCAGAAGAAAGCCGCTGTGTTCCTGTTTTACCTCAGGGAAAGTTACTTCCACAGACGAATGAAAGGTTCCCCTAATGATTCTTGTTGTAAGAATTCACAGTTAGCATAATTGTACTAAATGCTGACTGTTTTAGTGTATGCAATAAACTATAAAAGCCCAAACACACAAATATTTAAAGGAGAACCTGCTCAGTACACGTTATTCATATTGAAGTGAAAAGCTAGTACAACATTTCGACAAAAAACAGCACAAAAAGACGAGACGAAGAAGGACTAGACACACACGAGCGCTGACTAGCATTTGATTGTACTTAATGCGTGAGCTTATAATTACACAGGCGCACAGATGGCGGAAGAAGGGAATAAATACAATCAGTTGCTTGTCAGTGGTCGTGTGCGACTGCTGCACCTTCGTCTCGTCTTTAATAATAATTGGTTTTGGGGGGAAAGGAAATGGCGCAGTATCTGTCTCATATATCGTTGGACACCTGAACTGCGCCGTAAGAGAAGGGATAAAGGAGGGAGTGAAAGAAGAAAGGAAGAATGAGGTCCTGTAGTGGAGGGCTCCGGAATAAATTCGACCACCTGGGGATCTTTAACGTGCACTGACATCGCACAGCACACGGGCGCCTTAGCGTTTTTCCTCCATAAAAACGCAGCCGCCGCGGTCGGGTTCGAACCCGGGAACTCCGGATCAGTATTCGAGCGCCCTAACCACTGAGCCACCGCGGCGGGTTTGTCTCGTCTTTCTGTACTGTTTTTGTCAAAATGTTCTATCATCAACTCGCCGAGCAATACAATTTAATTCCTAGTATAACATGAAGCTAACTTGATTTAGTTTGTACGCAATTTTTGCGCACTTTAACCTGACATTGCCCTCTGTAACCATAGTATTTTACGCCCAGTAAATGGCGTTGATGACGTAGGTGATCGTCAGGTTTGCTGTAGTGCATCCTTACTTTGATATAAACTTCCATTGTCTGATAACTTGCAAACGAATGTCCAGATGGTCCCTAATATCTGCGCTCACAGATTAGGAGCGACAACCCAAATTTCTTTATCTAACGATAAAAAAAATTAGTGCGTTCAAAAGCTGAACCTTCGCAAGTGAAAACCAGGAGAGATAATGTAGCGGGTACCTGGGGTAAACACACGTTATGTTGAAACGCTGAGTTTTTTGTTTCTTAGCTTACAATTTTTTTCGACAATCGCGATCAGTGTTTCGTGCCTCCCGCGTGGTAAGGCCGCTCAGCGATTAGTTGCAAGAGTGAGTAAACTAGCATTAATCACACACTTGTATAGCTTTCACCCTGCCACGTGGGCTAACGCATTCGGCTATCTTTTGTGAAAGAAATTGCAACCCAGAGACCGCGACGCTTAGCGATTAGGCCCGGAGAGCCGGCGATCCTTTCAGATCAACCTAACGAACGGTACCACGAGCAGCGGCTTCATCTCTTGCGAGGCCGAGTGCTCCGCAGTTCTTTTCTTTGTATTACATTGTGTAACGTGTAAGCGCCATACGGAATGTCATCTGCTAGATTACGTCCCCTGCATAACAAAGACCTCTTCTCGCCACCTTCCTTGCGCCTGTGACACAGGAGCGTACATAACATGCGATAATCCGCACTGCTCATTGCCAGAAAAAATGAAGGAAAATTCCCATCACTTTGTCTCACGCAGCGTTTTATACTGCATCCATTAAAACCTTTACGAAAGCGGAAATAGGAATTGCTGCTGATCAAGAATATTAGTGTAGCCTTTCTTTTGACCAATTTGTAGGAGTCGTTTTTATTACGTTTTTATACACAACAGTAAGCTTTGTTGCCGGGCTAGTTAGTTTTGCATGTTAACTTGTGATACAAGGGGCTACGTTAACAGTAATGTAGCGCCTTGTATCACAATTTATCGCACGCAGAATTTATGATAAAACGCAAGAAATTTAAAATATAAACCTGAGGCCCAAAATCAGCGACAAGACATAATTAAGGAAGCAGGCACCGTTACCTAACCTGCTCTTTAGGATTCGTTGCTTTGATTTTGTTCCCGTAATTATATTTATTTCTCGAAATATGTCCCTGAAGCTTGGCAAGTGTTGTTCCCATAGATCCACTAGTAAACGTTTCTGGAAAATGTAGGCCATATTTGATGCCGCGAACTTCATTGTTCCGAGTTATTTGTTTTCATTTCAACATTTTGTTTTTTTTTCTAAAGGGAGGACTCCGCAGCGTGGTATGGGCGGACTGCATTCAAGCAGTCGTGATGCTGGCATCACCCATCAGTATCATAGCCAAGGTTGTCTACGACTCGAGTCGTGTGACGCCGCCCCTTAGGCCCATGGCTGATTTTAATGTCACCAAATATTTTCTCGGGTAAGCACTAGAGCAAGGGTAAGCAAATATAATACTATGTTTTCTTTAACCTGAAAAAAGTGATACAGTTTCGGCTTGAGATAACGATAACAATACACCTGCTACCTTCTCTCCATTTTCACCCTTCATTTTCAAGTAACAAATTCGCAGGAATTTACTTATTTATCGCTTTAGTTACAACATACTGCTGGCTGAGCACACAAGTGCAAATGGCTCACACTCAAGAAGTTGCACATTTTTGGAACGTTAAAATTGTTCCTAAGCGTCAGTAGTAAGGCTACAATGTAACAGGTACCAAAAAAGGATCACCCAACTAAACTGAATAACGCAGCAGCCTACCTGCTTTGCCTTGGATTTCACAGGCGAGGGTTCGATGTGACCAATGACGATAACGTTTGGACAGTATTGGCGACCAGCACACCGTACGCTCTTGTGCGTATGGCATTTGACCAGATGGCAGTACAAAGATTCATGGCTGCTAGGACACTGGACGAAGCAAAATGGCAAGCATATGCTACATTATCTTGTTATTTCATTCTAATAAACAGACCTGAGTGTTTATATCTCGGCTTGTTTCAGGATTTCTATCGCAGGCACGCTCTTCATGGTAACCTTCTTTGCGGTCGGTGCCGTCGCCGCCGTTGCAATCATATATTGGTACAGAGACTGTGACCCGCTTCTGTACGGTGCCATCAAGAGTTACGACCAGGTAGCTAGTTTTATTCATTTTGGCGCTGGCATTTCGATGAGTAGTTGCAAGGCTTGTCGATGGAAAGGTGGTTTATTATTCTATGCTGCACAACTCCCAGGAATTTCCTTCACGAAGTTCAGATAACCGTGTGAATGCAATAGTAGCATTGGACTGGCTAAAACATTACGTCGCTTGAACACGTTTGATATTTTAATTAAGCCCTTAATTTTTTATGAACATCTAAGAGATGCCTTGAAATTTCATTCACTCATTGGGGGCCACTATTCTTGGCATTCACATAAACTCCGCTGTGCTCACAGTAGCTGCATTTACGGCTACACACTTGCCAATCTACAACCCTTGGCACCCATGTGAAAGGTATATCCTAAAGGATATATAGTTAGTGTGGTGCCTGACCTCGAGGGCGACCTTTTCTAAATCATAAATACAAACAAAATGAATTTTGTCGCGACAAGTATTCGAACCTGCGGCGGGCCAACCAGTCAGCTTCTCTGGCGACTGCACGAGAGGACTGGGCCGCAGCCGATCACGACTAACGTTAAATTGCAACACTCTCTCGCGCTGTGCATTGTACATCACATTCTTCATGAACTAGTACTATTATCAAACTAATATTTGTGCTTTGAGCTATGTGGCGGTAGTGACGGAAGAATGTGCGCTGCATGCGTTGCCGTGCACAACGCCGTGGCAGAAACACGGACCTAGATAAAAAAGCGTCGGCATTGACAACATTGCTGCAGAAAAGTGGCACTGGACGATGAGCCACCGGCGAGCATTGGGGAAACTGGCACTGACGATGAAAAACTTAAATAGGCGCATAACTGGCTCCCGGGGTGAGCGGACAGTTCAATCACGCTGTCGGGTACGTCGTGGTGCTCTCCACCTGCAAAAAACTCTACTTTCGCGCAATCTTTCGTGCTTAGCAATGCTAAACCGCCACCCATTTTTTATTTGTTATTTTTTCATATTCAATGCAACATTGGGTTAAATATAAGCGGCTCTAAACAAGTGCTCTCCGACATTTCCAACGTCTTTTCTTACATCTTGATCACTGCTTATGCATCCGTAGTTATCAACCAACTGCCAGAGCCACTTTCCCTGTCTCGAATGAAATAAAAAGGCAACTGAAAAATATTGTTGGGGGAAAGAATATGTTTCCTACATTCAGGACGTGTTGGCCCTCTCCCACAAAGTTGACAATAACATGCCCGAATCTGACAAAGTGGGTCAAGTGTTGAAGGGGATCGCCGACGACGCCTTCAACCTGCTCGTCTGCAAGAACTGCACTACAGTCGACGGCATTATTAAGGAATGTGGGCGCTTCGAGGAAGCTAAAAGCAGACGTATTAGTCAGCCGTACACACGCCTCCCCAACACGGCGGCGACTTCCTCATGTGAAGACCTGCTGTGACCCGCATCATTCGACGCGAACTCGAAGCTATGTCCCCTGCCTCCCTGCCTCTACGTGATGGCGACAAGCACTTGCCCACCATCTCGATGGTACAAGCCGTCGTCCGTCAAGAGCTTGCAAACCTTGGTCTCCAGCCCGTCAGCCATGTGCGTCCTTCATCACCACCCGACATTACTGCGATTGCTCCTAAACGACCTTCCTACTTCGCTCCACGTCGCCGTAACCCTAACGACTGGCGCACACCCGACGACAGACCCATTTGTTTCCTCTGCCACCGCATTGGCCACATCTCCCGTCACTGTCGCAATTATGGGTCTCGTCGTAGCACATACAGTCATCTAAGCTCTCACCGCAACGATTACCAGCCCCGCCACTTCACGCCCCCTCCAGCCCAGCAGAGTGAGTGCTGCCGTTGACGGCCAGATTTACCGCTCCAGCCGCACCCCGTCCCCCCTGCGTCGGCAGTCTCGTTCGCCCCTACGCCGTCGCTCCTTTCCTGGCCCCTACGGACGCTCTCAAGCGGAAAACTAGACGCTGCAGTGTCTGGAGGTGATGCTGCAGTACAGCCCCAGTCCCAAAATCCTCGCTTAGCCCTTCGCGCACACCAAAATTTGCTCGCTATTCATGTCGATGGAGTCCCTGTGAGAGCCCTGATCGACACGGGCGCGCACGTGTCCGTCATGAGTTCCACCTCAGAAAGGTACTGATCCCTGCACCCACAGCCGTTCTCCGCGTTGCCGACGGCGGAACGCCTCCTGTGGTTGGACTATGCACAGCCCGTGTGACCATATCCGGCCGCCATACATCCGTTCTATTCTGTTCTGGACCAGTGCCCTCATGACGTCATTCTTGGCCTCGACGTCCTGTCTGAGCATTCAGCCCTCATCAACTGCGCCACCAGTGTTGTCCAGCTTGACCTTCCTCTTTCTGCTGAGTCGCCGTCCCCAGTTGTACCTTGTCTTTGTGCTGTCGACTTTGTCCGTCTACCGCCTCAAGCCGCAACTTACATTTCTTTCTCATCTGTTCCCCCTGTCCCTGATGGCCCCTACGTAGTCACTCCGGACCTTGACGTTGCCCTCACGCGAAGTATTGCGCTTGCGCACACTGTCTTTACAATGTCCGCAAACCGTGCGTACCTTCCGGTTCTGAACTTTGGCTCATCTATCCAACCGCTCCCGCAAGGCATCTCACTCGCCACGCTGTGCCCTGCTGCCGAATGTGTCATATCAGTGGTGGACAGCTGCTTACCTTCCACTCATCAATGCCTGTTGCCTGCGGCAACATCACCAGAGAAACCAACGTATGACTGCGCCGACATGATCTGTTCTGACCTACCAGCGATGCAAGCTCACTATCTTAGGTGCCTCTCATCATCTTTTCGCGACATCTTGGACTTTGATGCCCGTGTTTTGACTCATACCTCTGTGGTGACGCATCGGATAAACACCGGTGATGCCGCTCCTCTCCACAGACGTCCGTACAGCGTGTCCAGCGCTGAACGCACCGTCATAAATCAAGAGGTCGATAAGATGCTCGCAAAAGACATCATCGAGCCCTCATCAAGCCCTTGGGCTTCTCCAGTTGTCCTGGTAAAAAAAAGGACATCAGCTGGCGCTTCTGCGTTGATTACCGGCACCTAAACCGCATCACAAAAAAAGACGTATATCCTCTCCCGAGGATCGATGATGCATTAGATTGCCTCCACGGCGCCAAATATTTCTCTTCAATTGATTTTCGATCGGGGTACTGGCAAATTGCCGTAGATGAAAAGGACCGTGAAAAGACCGCCTTCTTGACGCCTGATGGCTTATACCAATTTAAAGTCATGCCATTCGGACTCTGTAACGCGCCGGATACCTTTGAACGAATGATGGACTCCCTTCTTCGCGGCTTTAAGTGGTCTACCTGCCTCTGCTACCTAGACGATGTTGTGGTTTTCTCGCCTACTTTTGCCACGCACCTCGAACGCCTCTCCAGTATTTTGACAGTTTCGTAACGCCGGACTCCAGCTGAACTCATCGAAATGCAAATTCGGTCGCCGCCAACTCACTATACTCGGACACCTAGTTGATGCTTCTGGTGTACGCCCAGATCCAGTCAAAATTCAAGCCGTGAAGGAGTTTCCTCTTCCTAGGTCGTCGAAAGATGTGCGCAGCTTTGTCGGCTTGTGCTCGTATTTTGGACGTTTTATCAAAGATTTCGCCGGCATTGCTCGCCCCCTCACCGACCTTCTTAAGAACGACACCCCCTTTATCTGGGCCCTGCTCAAGAAAACTTATTTTCCTCCCTTGTTCAGTTGCTAACCTCTCCGCCCATCTTAGCCCATTTTGACCCGTCGTCTACCCCCTGCAATATCACCGGTGAATCCAACTTTCCATATTGCCTCACTGGTGATATTCTGCGCCGAGACGCCCTGAAATAAAATATATGAGTTTCATTGATAAAAGTTTACAGGATGCTTACCACTGTCTAACGCGAAATTAACTGACAGCTTTTAAGGTATTTATATTTTACATGTTAGGGAGGCGAATACAAGAGCAAATCCATATTTGTATAGTTCAGACCACTCTCAAGCTTTCCCCGTGTGATTGTTTTAGAATTATCTTTTCTCTCCTGTCCGCCACATGTTACACTCCACAAGTTACCCTCTTACACGTTACCCTCTATCATGGGGCCACATGTTACCCTCCCCTCTGGTGGTGCGTTTCGCACCAGCCATTCCAGATGGACCGTGCTACATTGCTCAGTTCTCGTCATTCTCTCCCTTCTGCTTCCGCATTAACCACCTTCCGGAAGGCTCCCGCGATACACACCTCCCGCTACCCATTCATATGCTCTAGTCAAACCCGCCTCCTTTAATAGTTATACTTGCCTCTTCATATTCCAAGGTAACTACCATCAGGGCTCTTCCCCTTGACGACCGCCCTCGACGTGCACTCACGCTATCAGCATACATTCCTCCTTCGACGTTAACCAGCCTCCCGTTAAGCTTTCCTATGCTTTCACCATACCATTCCACATACTACTCCTTCGACGGTAACCACCCACGGTTTAGGTCTTCCTACGCCGTCGCCATACCCCCCTACTTCCGAAGTAACCCTCGTCCCCCATTCATTTGAACTTTCCACCGAGGGGTTCCCGTGGCAACTACCAACCCGTTATGACCTGTAACACTTTCGCCATATGCTTCTCCTCCATCCAGAGTAACTACCATCCCGGTGCTTCCCGTGGCAACCAACCACGAGCGCCTACTTGCGCTTACGACATATCCTCTTTCTTTCAACGGGACCATTCTGATTTGAATTCCCCGCTCTCGTCACACCCTGCCCCTTCCGTGGCGACCATCTCCCCGGCGGCTCCTGCGGTAACCACCCTCCGGTTACGCCTTTCAACGCTATCGCTATAGCCTCCTCCTTCCGCAGTAACCACCCTCCGGGTGGTTCCCATGGCAACGCGCTCTAGACTACGCCGGTGACTACGACACATTACTACTGCTACTGGTACTTCGACGATGACGCGAAACCTAGCAACGGCTGCAAAAACATCTCTAATAGGAACACTACTCCATATTAGAGGCAATGGAAACTGCAGAAATAAATCTCAAACTTGTTGATGAGCAAGAAAAGCTGAGCCTCAATAGCATTAATTTGATTCTCAAAATGGCAGGCAAGTGTAAACAAGCTCCGTCGCCATGTATCATGCTGCTTTACACAGCCGATAAAAGGATACTCTTGGCAAATTATTGAAGAGCCTGCTTATGCCTGCTGTCCATTTGGCCTATGCATTTTCTTCGCGCCCATTCGTTTTTGGCGAACCATAGAAAGGTTGCGAGGCAATCAGGGATCTCAACCGACAAATCCGCGAGAGCAGTTCGATTTAACCCTCGATGATCACCTTGATGCTTCTACTTCACTTCGAGCTTTTAATCTTAGCTGAGGCTACACACGGGCGACAGAAGTTATCTGTGTGGTAAAGGTGGGTCGAGGCTGGCGGTGGCTGGGTCGGCAGCTCCCTACCAACAATGTGGGGAGGATGCTAAGTAGAGGTGCTTCTGAAGGGCAGTGCCTCTCCTACTGCATCTTTGAATTCACTTTTCCCGTCCGTTTTTCTCGCCTGTGCTGGTTGGGCTTGTTGTTATAGAGTCCGTGTGGATGGTGGAGGGATGTGGTGGATGCAGTTTCGGGAGGGTAGAGTCGATTGGCTGGTTGATGAGCGGCGCTTGTGGAGAATGAAGTTAGTGGAGTCGCGCGGTTAAGGATCGAGGTTGGTACTGAGAGGGCGGGCAGCCCCCTGTCTAGTGTAGGCAATGGGCAGGTTGTAGGTGCTATTAGTGGATGGTGGTGTAGGGTGGAAACTCCAAGTTTGGGCTAGAAGCGCCACCTCAACGAACATGAGATTTCTATTCGACGGGGAAAGGTTACGGGAGTACTGGTTTCCCACTCCTATTGCGATAAATTTAATACACTATTTCCGCCAGCACAACGATGAGCTGGTTAAGAGATTTGAATAATAATTTCGCATTCCACGGATAGGTGTCCTTTCTTTTTTCCCGCTACCACGAGTATCTGTATTTGGATCAGTTTCCCAGTATGGGAAAATTTTCAGTAGTAAATGATACTGCTCTTATTAAAGGCGATGAGATGGTCCCATTATTATAGTGCCTTGAGAAAAACACACAATTACAAACGTATAGTAAGTGAGTAGAGGAGGTTTTCCAGTTGATAACTGGAAATTCATAATTAGTGCGAGGCGTTCGAACTAAGTAGTGAGAGTCAGTTATGTCTTTATATGAAATGCAATCTCATCGTATTTATCTTCAGAGCGGTGTCGACCTAAGGAACCTCGTTTTCAGGTCTAACTATAACTAAAACTGCGGTACTGAAGCTTGAGGCCCTATTGTTTTGAGTTGTCAGGCACAAAATGAGATTTCGTAAAACGAAACCCGGTGAGAATATAAATTTGACGAGATATATTGCTCTGAAAAAAAATTTTCTAATAGGGTCTGCAACCTTGAAACGAGAGAGAAGAAAAAATTGTGAATTGTTCTTGTAAAGAATTACAAAAGTTAGATATTGCAAATTTTTTCCTACTGTTGTTATTGCGTTCCGTCGTTTGTGTTATCGCACAGATGAAGAGCATTTCCGCGCCGCCGATAGACCTAACCACTTTTACACGAGCGGAGCAAAAACATGATACATTGTAGCAGAAAAACAGTATTGCAGCAGACCTCCCATAGCATGCATATTTGCTCCAAAAGCGACTTAGCCTGGAGCCTTGTTGTGGCGGCTTGCTTCCAACAGCCCCATAACCTCGGCAGTTACCTCAATAGATTGTTGCTCGATGGGCTGTGGGCGCTCGTTTCGCTCCATCTTCATAAACCTTTTGCAGACGATATTTCCTTTCTCGAAGCAAATCTTGCTGCAAAAGCGGGTCTAACCGCAACTGTCTGGGACGTCACTGAGCTGGAAATATGTCTTATCGCTTAATTTTAATTTACGACGAAGGGTTAGAATTAAAGGTTGACGTTTTATGTTTTAGATCGTTCCTTATTATCTGAGGGAGAGCCTTGCTGACGTCACCATGTTGCGGGGACTGTTCTTGGCTGGACTTGTCGGCGCTTCCACAAGGTGCGGCGCTACTACGCATTTCTTCCCAGTTAAGCTTAGGACGATGCGCGTGAGAGTTGAGACTATAGCTAAGCCAACATGCATAAGCGGTGGCCTTGTGGTCTGAGCATCCCCCTCGCACGTGGGAGGTGCGAGCTTCGATCACCAGTACCATCAGGTAGCCACTGGTGATATAGCGGGTAGAAGCTGCCCTTGGCCTGGTTCTCGGCTTGATAAGAATGAAATTCTTCGGAAGTGGGTCTTTCGCCCCACACGTGGTACCACGGCGCTATTCGGCGACAGATGCCCTTGCGCAGTAAACTTCATCTTGGTCGCTATAAAGCAAAGATATGGAGATATGATAAAAAAGAGGTTTTTTTACCGAATAGAGAGTAAGATTTTGCGTCACTGAACGCATCTTGCTTTACAAGAACTTTGCCTTTTTTTGCGATTACTGCCACGTGACAAAGCTTTTGATAGCAGTATGTTACAAATGTAGGCTCTGGATCAAATCATTGTTTTATGATATGTGTGGCGAGTTGTAATTATTTATACAGTGAACAGTGAGACGTTCTGCAAGAAAGCATGAGGCACTGTAAATTCTTTCCTAAATCTTTGCAGCACGGTTTCCTCTGTTGTCAACTCGCAAGCAACGACGGTTTACATGGACATTATCGCAGCTTTTTTCAAGATCAGCGAGCGCCGAGCCGTCGTTCTCATCCGTTTTCTAGGTAATCAGTATGCCATGTCTCGTCTCGGACAGTGATCATTTAATATAACACAGTTTTAGCGCAAAGTCAACACAGTCAGTTTGTTTTAAGAAGCAGTACGGATAACCTGAAGCACTTTATTTCAAGAAACGAGAATTTCGGTCAATGATTAATACACGCTTTTTTATCAATCAACCTTCTTCAGAGGAGTCATTTCAGTCTTACAGTGATAAGAAGAGAGCAGTTGTTACAATGCAAGGTGTTTTAGATACTTGAGGGACAGTATATTAGTTCGTAATCGAACTAGTTATTAAAGACGTGGGGTCCAAAAAGCAGCTGGAGATGCGGTAGGGGGAGGAAAGAAAGAGATATGCGAGAATTTACTCACTGAACAAGTTATCGACCTTTTATTTAGAAGAATGCCCGGCTGCCGACGTGTTGAATCATGAAACCCTTAAACGAAAGTCTAGGAGGGAAAGAAAATAGACTGAATCAGCTAAAAGGCTACACAATTGCGAGTGCCGCTGCTTAGCAGCTCTTTAAATCTCGTCAAAGAAGAGACAGCTTACCTTGCTTGCAGTGAGGAAAGTTGAAGGTGAGCTGTATCTAAAAATATCTTCGACATATCCGTTGAACAGGTAAAATATGACTGCTGGGTACCAAAAATGTGCTTCTCACTGTTAATACCGCTTCAGCAGGATTTTTTACAGTCACAATTTTTAGATTAAGTATTACATTTTTTTTTATCACGATTGACACGTGGACAACCCGAATAAACTAGTATTTCCGGTCTACAATTGCAACCTAGCTTAAGCAGGACTATGTACAAGCTGCGTTTGAAGCCGCGATCATAGTGTCTATTTCCATGAGGTGTTTCTGAGATTAAGGAGGTAGCTAAATGAAATTCTCGTTTCAGCATTTGCGAGCGGCACCCTGATGACCATCTTTGCAATTTTTGTGCCACTACTTGGAAGCGCCACACGTGTGTGTACGCAGTATTTAGGATACGTTTCTCTTTCTCGCATGCACTTATATCGCCTCTCTGTGCCCTAATCAGTTTTATTGTGGTGCAGCTCTTCATGTCACTAACCTCCTCGGGTTCTGGCCCATTCGCGGGTCTCGTCTTGCTGGCTATATCGTCGCCATGGGTGAACGCTAAGGTTTGTCTTTATATTATAAAATATCATGTCCCACCAGTTCTATCATGTATTCAAATATAGAACTCTCAACAGCCTAATAACTAGTGTTTCGGGGTGTGTACACTCTCTATTAGTCCTCGTCTTTCGGCTGCTTTATTTTATTTATTTAGTTCAAATACTTCACACAATGCATTGTCCTAGCAGGAGAAACACATTCAAACATTTTTACATAATGCAACGTAAGAAATGACAAGCATATGCAGATAATATTGACAGAGATGAACAAATAAAAACAACAATTAATTGTGAACAAATAAAGACAGGCGTCGTAAAATAAACCAAAAAAGTGATGAATAAGAAATCATAAAATTATGAGGTGACGTTCCAATTCGGGTGCAGAATTGCCTGACAAAAAGATATGAGAGGGTTAGGCATTCCTTTCGGACACAGTTCTGGGAAGAAGCTATATTTAAATGTGTTTGTGCGGGCAAAAATCGCGGCCAGTGAGTGTTCATGCGTGTCTGGTCCTCCTGGTACAATGAGTTTTGACGCATGAAGGAAACTTCATTTTTATGTTTCCTTGTAGAAATTCATTAACCAAAGTGAGATGACTGAACTTCCTTTGGAATGCCAAATTATGCATGTTGTGTTGCTTCATTAGCATAGATGGTGAATCATGCCTTCTATATTTTCCAAAAATAAAACGCACAGCTTTTCTTTCCGCACGAAGCCACCACGGTGGCTGAGTGGTTACGGCGCTCGGCTGCTGGCTCGAAAGACGCGGGTTCGATCCCGGCTGCGGCGGTCGAATTTCGCTAGAGGCGAAATTATAGAGGCCCGTGTACTTTGCGATGTCAGTGCAAGTTAAATAACCCCAGGCGGTCGAAATTTCCGGAGTCCTTCACTACGGCGTCTCTCAAAGCCTGAGTCGCTTTGGGACGTTAAACCACGCGTAAACCAAACCGAACCATCCTTTGCACACGCTCAAGTTGTACTATATCTTTTTTATTGTGTGGGTGCCATACCACTACCGCTTAGTTCTTACGCAGTTGTTACATGCAAGATGTTAACACTGGCAGCAGCAGACCTAAGCTTTCGCCTTAAGAACCACAGTTTGCGAAGTGCAGTAGCAGAAATTTCTATTATGTGTTTCGATCAGTTTAATTTATTTGTGAGCGTAGCCCCTAGATATTTACAAGACTCAACCTCTCAAATATTGTTGTTCTGAAGCTTATATGTAAAGGTAAATGTGTGCGTCTTCCTTAATACTCTTAAATGCACCGTTTTGTCTATGTTTAATTGCGTACTCCACTTTGCACACCAGTTGGAAATAGCTGCTAAAGTGTCCTGTAATGTTACTTGATCTTTTGTGCAGGTAATTTATTTTAACACTAACACAGCGCATTCCTCGGCCAATAACCGGGCCGACACTTGCGTAGGAATAACATCAAACAAATTAATAATGAAAATAAAAAAAGGAAGTGGAACGAAGACACCTCCGTGGTGCACACCGGAAGTAACATTCAACCTCCGAGAAGAACAGTTCCTAATGGTGACATACTGTTTCCTGTCAGTAAGATAGGCTTTTATCAAGTTAACACTACTTGCAGGAACACCAATACATTCCTGTTTAAGCAGCAGTTTAGCATGCGATACCCGGTCAAAGGCTCTGGAAAAGACTATGAACAAAACATATAATTGGCCATTCCCGTCGAGTACATATCGAAGTTCATGCATACTTCTGATCAATTCTTATAATACGTGGTTGTCTTCTAAGTGTTGTTCAATATTTGATGGTATAACATGTTCCAGAATATTACAGCACATTCTTGTGATCGACACTGGACGATAGTTCGCGAGAGAAAACGGTTCACCTTCTTTATAAACTGGAACCACACGTGCCTTGCGCCAATGAGCTGGTATTTCACCTGAATATAGTGATAACCGCAAAAGGTTAGTCAGAAATGGCGCCATCTGTTAGGCGTAACGCTTTAAGAAAGCATTTGGTATTTCGTCCAGTCATGGTGATTTGCTCTCATCAAGTTTAAGAATCATGGCTACGACTCATTCACGAGTGTCTGTAATACTTCCTGATTCAGTACAGTTCGGACACAGCTGTCGGTATCGTTAATGTCTTGAAAAAATGGTCTGTAAATACGTGCTAAAATGTTCCGCGATATTCGAAGCGTCAGAAGTTGAAACTTCGTCAATATTTATTTTCTCAATGTCATAATTTCTCTGCTTCAAAAAGCGCCAAAACTTTTGAACATCACTGGTAATGAATTCATTAACGCCACGGAAGAAATATCCACTTCTTGGCTCTCTTACTTTATGCAACAGCTATGTTTTAAGTCTGCAAAAAGTGGCGTTGATATGGTCTTTGAGCCTCCTAATTTTGCGCTTGATATGAAAAATTTCTCTAGTTATCCAAGAGTTACAGCTTCATTTGCAAACTTGTTTCGAAGGGACGAAGGTGTCGATACAAAACCTAACCGTACCACAAAACTTATTGCAAAAACCTTCGGCATCATATTCACCTATGTTAAGAATCAAGTCCAAGTAGTCAAAATCGAGGTGTCATCTGCCCGAGAGAAATCTTTCCTGAAAGCAACTGTTTCAGGTGATTTGGCATGTTCAGACGGCAATGTAAGAGATAAGAATAACTTATGATCTGATATTCGGTTTTCAGCTTTCACGGAAGCTCCCCAAAATATTTCAGTAGTAAGTAAAAGATCCAGAGTGGAGTTACCGCGAGTGGTTTCGTGCACCGTTTGCTCCAAGTTTACTGAAAACATAACATCTAAAGGCGTATCCCTCTGCAGGGAAATTCCATAATTAGTATCGCTCTAGTCATACAAAGGAAAGTTAAAGTATCCAGTTACTATAACGTTTTTACCACGCCGCCTAAGAAGATTATTGGTTAGATTAGACATGAACATGTCATCTGCGTTTGGGAGCTGGTGCGCTGCGCAAAGAAAGAAAAAATATGAACTCGGAATATATAACTTTCAATAATAAACTTTCGCATCCAGAAGTTTTTTCACTGGAAATGACATCAATGGATGCTTTTTATAACAACTGCGACTCCTACACCTCGAGATGCTCTGTCACGCCGAAAAAGTTTATACCCTGGTGGCAGAATTTCATCGTGCCGTAGAGATTCGTGCAGCCAAGTTTCAATGATGACACCTAAGGGCGGATCGTACAAAAGAAGAAGCGCTTCTAAGGCATCTGTTCTATTTATCAGACTTTGAGCGTTAAAAGATAGGAGGCGTAGCTGACTGATTTCTAACAGCTAACTTTCGGTCAGGGAAGGATGACTATCACATTTCGATAAGCGAACGCAAGACATTGTTTTGTCGTCGCACGTGTACAACTTGCCATGTATGCACAGTTTGTCGTGAACTAGCTGAACTTTTTCCCTTTTTTGTCGTTTTCACTGTCCCATAGGAATCTGCGTCTTCTTAAAGTGTCAATGCAGTAGTCATTTTTGGATGGAGATATTTGATCCTTTCAATTTATGAGCATTGATCAAGACAGCTTGTTCTCTCTCGAGTCTTGAAAACAATCAATTATTGGCTGTTTCGGTGAAGGTTTACCAAGCCTGTGTATGTGACTGACTGATGTGCAGCGGAAGCCTATGGTGCCTTCAAAAGTTTCTGCTATAACCCTATCACGCAAGTTGGACTTGAATTTGTGAGGATCTGTCAGAATACCAAACACAAGCAGGATAGAATTTCGGCTGTAGTCCTATAAATTGACAATCTTGGCTTGATTTTTTTCAGTGTAACTTGAATTTGAGCCACGGTGGACTGTAGTTCTAGCCATCACATTTACATTATATGTATTCTGCTCCAGTTTGAACAAGCTTCACTACGCTATGTTTTCAAGAGGGTAGCGTAGTACCGTTCATCGCCTTCAAAAGTTTTAGAGGTTAAACCTTGAAGCAAAGTGACGAAGGCCGTGGGGCACTCACGTAGGCCATGGTGGTGCATGCATGGCAAACCAAGATGGTGGGCCAACCCCAAATCTCTTGAAGAGCAAGGTCATTGAAGCGAAAGCTTCACTACTCCAGGTTTTTAAGAGGGTAGTGTAGTTCCGTTTGTGACCTTGAAAAGCTTTAGAGGTTAAACTGTGGAGCAAAGTCACTTAGGCCACTCATCGTGGTTTGGCATATATGCCGAACCACTATGGTGGGCCACCCCCAAGCCTCTTGAAAGTCAAGGTCAAGGTCAAACTCAAACCCAAGGTCGCAGTCAAGATAAATGAAGCGAAAGCTTCACTACGCCAGGTTTGAAGAGGGTAGTGCCTTTGATGACCTTGAAAAGTTGTAGAAGTCAAACCAAGGAGCAAAGTCACATAGGCCATTGAGCATGGTCACGTAGACCGTGGTGGCGCATACATGCCATACCAAGATGGCGGGCCACTCCCAAATCTCTCGAATGTCAAGGTCAAAGGTTGAACTGGGACAACTTGCGATGCTGTGCGACGGTGACGTCTTATAAAAGAAAGTTGAGTAAACTAGCACATCTATCATGGAGGTAGATACCCTGCTTGACAACGGAGGTGAAGCCACCATCTTTGACGTCAATATAGATCTGTGTATGTATACCAATGGCGAGCAGCGAGAGTAGAAACTGGCTTTTCGATGGACGAAGACGAACACCCTGCCATGATAGCGTGCCGGAAAGCGAAGTTTCAACGTTTCAGCGAGGCTAGGAAGAAACGCTGTGCGGAAGAGACAGAAGAGGAACGTACGACACACATCAAGAAACGACAGAAGAGTTCTACTAGGCAAAGAAACGGCTGAAAGTACCTCAAGCGGTGCGTCTAACCAGCGACGCAGAGTCAGAGGATTCTTTTGCTTCTCACCAGGTTTAGTCAAAGCTAAACCACAGTTAATTTTTTGCAAATCTATGTATCAACTAACTCAGATTTCCTGGCAGGCTCTGTGATAGAACTATAAAATTTGTAGTAGAAGACGTCTTGAAAGCCCGAATAGGCGCTTATTAGTTCTCAGGCGAAAGCCTTATCTATCTGTCGTTTGGCCTTTCATCTGGCCCTAAATTTGCAATCTGGTAGACGCTGTGTTTTGATACATGTAGGAAACTTGTCATCAATTTGAGGCCGCATGTCTAAAAATTAAGTACGAAAAAGGTCGCGGATAGGTCTTGAAAGGCACAAATCGCGTTTGGTGTACCTAGAAATTACTTGCACTGCTTCTTTAGCATGAACGACAGACAACCGTGTCATGGTTACATGATTAATAACTAGGTCTATTGGTTGTTGACACTTAACGACGTTGAATATGTACAGCAGCGCTGTGTTGGCAGAAAAATTTAAGATACATTTCGTTTCCTGCGGTCAATCGCGCTAGGAAGAAGATAGAAGGCAGCAAATGGATCAGTATATTGCCTCTCTAGTAAGGAGTTTTGAAAACTTCAAGCCGTGAAAGGAGTATGAAGTACTGACATTCATTAAAAAACAGATAAATTGTCTACGGCCGGCGCCTAATTAAGGCTGAACCAATTATTGCTATTGCTGATCTAATTTTTTGCCCTTAAAGCACATATGTAATAATGCGTTAAACCTCGGTGTTTTTCCAGATGGTAGAAAAATCCAAGAGTGATTGTTTTGCGCAAAATGGCCAGTATGACAATACAAAGCACTACAGAGTCATATCTGTCGTTCCTCTGTCCTTCCTCTGCATTCAGTCATTGATATTTTTTTTTGCCGCAACGATATTAGCGTGGAAACGGCACGCAGACGAGATATTTCGCATAAAAACTGCCTCGGTGGTATCTCCACGCACCCGAAATAATATGGCGTTCTTTTTTTGATATTTAAACTTTGAAATACAGCAATGGTTATTGTCCCAGTGTAAGCAGACAACTGATATAAGCTCACAGTATATTCGGGTGCTGCAACGTTTTCCATCGGGCTAAATATCGATGCCACACCAGCTAATATTTAGCTGAATGAGCCTGGTAGCAGTCCTGCCCTGAACAAATTTTGTCTGCTTAAACCTCACCCAAGCCACGTTAAATAGACATGAGCCTGTTAAACGCATATTTTTATCATCGAAAAAGAAGTTGAAAAGGTGCCATCAGCGCATAAATTTTCATGAGTACAAAATTTATTGTGCAATATAATAGCAGGCACGCGCACTGCCTTTATTAAGAAGAATGCTGGGGCTAAAGTACCTTTATTAAGAGGGTTTTCTCTCTTTCATTAACCTGCACTTTGTACATGTAATATAACTCAAAACATTATTTCGGATTCTGCTCCCGGGTTGACACATTCTTTTCACCTACCTTATTCTTTGTACAAAATAATTTTTCATTAGTTTCGTCTTACGATGTCAGTTCCTGCATGAAAAGCTAGGAGCATACAATTACCTAAAGTTACCTAGGGGCCTATAATTAAGTAATCGTCTACTAAAGTTATTATACCAGACAAAGATTGTTTCAAAATGCAACTTTAAGTACCTTTATTTAAAAAAGTCCTTTATAATACGGCAGGGTGCTGGGTGGGCCGGCTTGCTGGTGTGCGGGCTCCAACTATGGCATGCGCTTGGGAGGAGTCTCGCTGGTTTTGCGCCGTCGCCAATACTTTATGGAACTCTGGACCGCTGCCCAACGCTGACAAACAGACATAACAGCACCAACTCTTCTAATTATGTGAGCCCACCGTCGCCCGAAAGGTATTCACCCTACTTAAGCTAGAAAGTCTAGAACAGTTTTGCTTAAAACACATTTGGAAAAGATATATTTCGAGCCATCGCAATGTCTTTAATGTTGAGTATCAGCTGGCAAGAGCAAAGAGGTATAGATCACGTTGTACTTCACTGATGTTTGTTGCTCAGACATGCGGGACATGCGCCAAAACTACTCTGTTTTTTTTACTATATCTACAGTAGCACTTCAAACAGTGTACAACCTGGAATATAAAGTAGTCATATTCAGAATGCATGCTTTGGTGTTACCTCGTGTATGCAATTCATACGTGGACTTGCAATACACACTTGATGATGGAAGTGTCATTGAACGTGTCTCCTTTTTAGCCTAATGTGATGTGGTTTGTCATTTCATTTGTAGTGAGAGCTCTTGTGGGCAAATACTACATTTCGTTTTATTTTTCCGTTGCTGCAGACTGGCACTTATAAAGCACTGCTTTGTTTATTAGCACACAGTTTTGCACGAAACTCTGCAAATGAATACGCAATGCCCTTAATTAGCGGACTCCTTTACACATTCATGCAGTGCTTACACATTCCAGCCTACTATATTCCAATACACTTGAATTTAGCGTGTTACAGAAGTGCATTCGGGAGGAGAATTACATGATACAACCGGCGAACAGCTCAGCAGTTCAGGTTTTGAAATTAGCAAGTCTAGGTCTGCCTTGCTAAATTGTGTGTATCGACCAAACCACGAAAGAGGAAGAAGCATAATGAAAATAGCAATGAATCGAAATGCATTTGACACGGTAATTTTCGTTAATTTCCTTTAATCTATCGAGATTGCAGATAACAATAGCTATTAGTTGCACTGAGTTACGGCCCGGATTTAGAAGGTGTAAAAATAGATATAGCTGCTGCCAAACGGCTATCAACTGGAAAAATCCCCTATGTAAGCCGAGGTTTTTTAAGGCGTAATTTGGCCACGTATAATAACAGCCGAGCGAATATTTACATTGCCGATATTTTATATCATATGCAAATAAGACAAGTGCTGGAGCCAGCCCATTATTTTAAAGAGAAGTAAATCTGTTGTATTGCTCTGAGGATGTTCGCGCCTTCTTAGCTTTCCGCTAGCAGACCGGCATTTCCCTCCATGCATATGCAGTGAAACTAGTGGTTCTTTCGTCCTGAGGGTGTGTCTGCCTTAAGTGTTGTTTAAGGTGCCAGTGTACATACTAACTCCATTATTCCGTGTTTTTTCTTCACTTCCTCGATTAAATTGAATTCCAGTTTAATTTAACATAAAAAGCTGGCGAAGAGGTGACGGATTCCTATTCATTCCTGCCACTGGTATCAATCCTTTTTTTCGCAAAATATTTTTGTTCCTAGAAATTCTCAAGAAACAATTAAGCAAAGAATGTTGATCTACCAATCCAGAGAAATTAGAATGTATTACAAAATCTTACCAAAATCTTTTGTGAATACTTAAAAGTTCAATATATGTCGGCTTCATTCTTTATGTTCCTTATTGTGCACCCAAGGAAGGCGTTTCATTGGATTCATAATACATTAGAGTAGCCGTTGGAGCCCCATCATGTTGAGAATTTTTCTGGTAGCTTTTAAAACATACTTCCGCATATATGAGACACTGCTGTGTTTCAGCACGATGTTATTTGTAGTAGCATGACAACCGCAAAAGTTTAGTGCCTGCCAAGAAGGACATTAGGGGCACACGTTCAAAACTGACGACATTTTAAACTTGGTCATAGGACCGAACGCATATATGTAAACGTGTAGGCAAAAAAAAATGCTTCAAAAGCAAAATTATAACTGCTGAACAAATGTTTCTCTAATAGGACTATAATTCTGAAAAATTATGGCTGTTGTATCCTTCAGTCCCTTCGCGTAAATAATTGTACTTTCATATTATAAAGCACTACCTGAATCGACTTACAAGAATGTGGTGCTCCAGCTTATCTCAGTCATAACAGAAGTTTTAGATAATGCCAGTGAGAACGCTAGTGGACCACATACCGATGTCCTAAACTGCGGTTGGCCGATATGAAAAATTTTTGCCGGTCGTCCGCGTGCTCTAAAGTTACGAGCTGAATTTAATTGTTACATTTTTTGCGCGCAGTTCTTTTTGTCATTCAAGTCTTCCATTTTGTGAATACCTGCACTAAAGTAGGTGAAAACGAGCATCCGATAGTAAATATTAACTGTCTGAAAGAATGACAATACCCTAAATTAGTTTCGTCTAATTTCTATTACCCAAAATTTTTATCACCCAAGTACTAAATATCTTTACAACATTTTTCCAGATCTTAATTAACAGATTGCAGGAGCAATCTCAGCCGTAAGAGAAAGAAGAAAATCACAGTAACTGTTGCATGCAGTTCTCTTATTTCTCCTTATAATGGCTGAAATTGTAGGTAAGGACATAATATTTAAAGCTGAATGCACTGATGCTCAGTATATTGGTTACGGCTAATCTCACACCACCGCTGCAACAGTGAACAAAAATATTGCGATTAAAATATCCCTAACGTTTTTTATTGTTTCGTAAAACTGATGTTGAATAGCAAGTTGAGGTTATGTGTAGGTGAATAGCCTGTAATCTCTTTCTCTGTGTTCTTTATGCAGGTCAAGCGTGTTCCCGCTGTACCAGCTGTCATTCTTTTGG
The DNA here is from genome assembly GCF_052857255.1 of Amblyomma americanum. Taxonomy (NCBI): domain Eukaryota; kingdom Metazoa; phylum Arthropoda; class Arachnida; order Ixodida; family Ixodidae; genus Amblyomma; species Amblyomma americanum. The sequence continues at coordinate 84,051,785 of NC_135498.1, read as the reverse complement.
ATCTCCTTTATTGGTGCTCTGCTCACTATTATACTGAGCAATCTTTTTAGCTTCGCAACCGGCGAGTAGCTCACACTCCTACCTTTTTTGTGTAACTGCGATTCAAAAGCGGCGGTACACTGGCACCGAACCAAGGGGAGCAAATCAGTCACACATAGATGTTATCCTTTCAGGGTCAGCACGGCGAAGATGTTGTTGTTGCCTTGGTCACATGACACATACCCACGACGAGGGATAGGCCATGGTTTAGTGGGGAGACCCCATAAAATAGGGTAAACTGGTGTCAAGCTGCTGATTGTGCCTTGGGTGAAATTTCAGAGTAATTTAAAAGAAAAGGAAGAAACAAAATATCAGGAGAGAACACCTGAGAATTAAATAATTAAATATATGAATATACCCAAACACTCTTTTGAATGCGGCAATTTTGGAAATAATTAGCAAGGGAATCTGACGGTAGCTCTGGGCCAGTTTATCTGCGATATGTCCTCTTCTTCTTTTTGCCCCTAACGATGTTATCCTACGCAAAAAAGGTGCATTATGGGCAATCGCAATCAAAAGTTTACAGGACGGAAGTTTGCACAAAGAAAAAAAAAGAGACTTGCAGCTTAGACACGTATTTCAGTCCCCTCTAATGTGTGAATGTATAAGATGACGCGCATGCTCTATCTGCTGTTCACAATACCACACGACGTTATCGCTAGGCAGAGCTGCAAAAAAAATTTTCCGCGTAAGAGCGTCCCACAAGCTTTTGGCCCAGATTGTACCTACAGAAGTTGCACATGATGTGGGGCGTCTGTGGGTCCCACATGGGCAATTAGGTCTGAATCAACCGCTCAGTATGGCTCTCTATTGGTAAAAAATGGTATACTTTGTGTCATTAATAGGGGCAACCCTAAATCGTCTTTACCCCATTGAACCCACAAGGTTGCATATCATATTTCCGACGGGTACTTGAGCCTTAATTTTTACATTCCGCCCATAGACGTCCCTTGTAGGATTCAACGGGGAGATGCCACGCAAGTGTAGGCTTTATGAAGGAGGAACTTAGGCTGCCCAAATGAGAGCGCTGTATGTTTAGCATGGGTCATGGCGAGGCTGCAAAGCAGGCCAGGCATAACCTCATGATGCCCACATGGGTCTCTTGTGCGACTATTCAGAGATACTGCCACGGAGATGTAGGCTTTATGCTTAAACAACAATGGCTTGCACAGAAGGGGTTTTGGCACAAAAACGCTGTTAGTCCCACAAGGACAATAGAACAGCTGGAAAATGGGCGTGCCCGCGTGATGCCCACATTGGTTCCTTCTGGGTTGCTTGAGGGCAGATGTAACTGAAATGTGGTCTTTATGCCTACACACTTGGGCTGGCCCAAACAACGCCGCCGAGAAAAAATTGCTGCTGTGGCGGAGACTATAAGCCAGCTTTCCCGCACGCTGCCCACATCTGCCCCTTATCGGTTAATTGAGGGGCGTATGCAAGAAACAAATCCTGGACGTGTGCGAGATAAAATGCGGCCAGCACAAGTGGGGCTGTCGATGCATTGATGCCATAGGCCCTGCAGAGGCCATTTGGTGCTCAACGTGGCATGCCTCTCTCCTATCGTGCGGGCTGTAGTTCTAAATATCTAATTTCTAATGTACCCATTGATAAGTTTCTTTTATAGCTTATTCACAGATTAATTCTAAGAATATTTATTCAGTTACTCAATATTACATGTTTATGACTCTCGCAATCCTGTAAACTCTGTAAAATGACCGGACAATGCGCAGTAATAACTGCGTCACATTAGCGGGATGTACTAGACTACGTTTGAGCCAATGTGCAAGATCGAAATACAAGCAACACCTCTTCGCACTGTAAATTTTTCAACTAACTTTAGGAGGTAATGACATTTTGTTACAAAAAAGTTAGGATTGGTGACAAATTAGTGCACCGTTTGGGTGTGCATTAGGTCTCCGGGGAAGAATAGGGACTGTGAAACCTCCAAAATACCCACATCAACCCCTTTGGGAATATATGTACAAGCCCTACTTCGGGATAGGCCACGCAGTACCCTAATTTGTCCCATTTGGAGTAGCGGAAAATAAACACTTCGACCCCATGTGGTTTATAGGTAGGCCAGCCTCAAGGAACCGCTTCGGCCACATTAGGGAATGAGAGCAGCCCAAAATTATAAACTTAGGGTTCCTATGGGGATTGTGTGGGCTGGTGCCTGTAGAACCGGCATCGAGCCCATATGAAAATCCTGGCCAAATGTGGGCAGCCGCGTTTAGGCTGCCCTCATGAGTCTGGAATGGGGCCCATCGGGGTGATTTCCGGGAAGCCGACAAGGAGCCCCTCTGGGCGCCAGTTGCGAAACTCACATAGGCTGCCCACGAGGAAGCCGCATGGGCCCCCACCTCACTGGCCCATTTGTGTTATTTGGTTGTGCACAGAACATCAGAAATTTATCTGGGCTATGTTTTGGGGGGTCAGAGTCAATTTTTGATGCACGAGAAAATCTCTTACACCAAGAATAGCACTTATAAAACCAGTTCCTCAGAAAAGGTCAGAAATAAACCGTTCAATGAAGCGAAAACATTTGACAAAATAAGAGCTGCATTGGTGTTTCCGGAAAAGGCAATTTTGTATCATACTTCTGCTGCTTGAAATTTTGTAAAAGAAGTTTTTAATCGTTACTCAGTATTACAAAGTGACTGCCCCATTCAGATATTAGTCTATGTTTTTTATTGAATGTGCTGCACATCACACACACTTTTCTGAAGCGCCAATTGCAGAATGAATATGTTTGCTGCACGAGCAAAATACATGACTATTTCGAATAAACCACGTGCCTGATAATTTTCCTCTTAGACTACGAAAACTCTCGTTCGTTCGGGATGAAGAGCGCATCGGCGGAACGTTTGGCAGGAACGGTCACTATTAAGCGGCACTTTCTTCTCCAATTTAATGCATGTTTTACACGTGCATTCTTCACTGCCCCATCTGGAGTTGTCAGTTGCCTTCAGAAAAAACTTGATCTTACAACCAACCGATTGCCGCAAGCAGATTTCGCCTTTCAACTTTGACCGCGCTAATCTTAAAAGCAAGAGCTCTGTGTTATGTCTAGCTGAGAAAGCGACTTACCCAAATAAATAATGGCTTGTCGTTTTTCTGGTGTGCCGGAAATAGACGTCTAGTAATTGCTCTGCGACTTCGTGCCTTGGAATGACATCTTTTAAGCCGAAGTAACCTCGAGACGCCTTCAGGTGGTTCCGCAGATGACCTACTGAATACAAATTTTTTTGTGATACTGATTAGAAAACTTTTCTTTATATCATGTACAGTCGAGAGTAAAAAATATTAGAAAAAGTTACGTGTCACTGGAGTCAAGTAATTCCCGGTCGCTGTGATGCGGTTGACGAAAACGTCAGTAACGAAAATTGCATGCCATTGCCAACTCGGAGTCCTGTGGGAGGTTGAGCGGAATATCAACGCCTGCAAACAATTCGATTTTTCTTCTTTTAGGCACCCAGCCGACCATCGGTTATTTAAGCCATTCGTTTTTACTCGTATGTGATGTCATGTTAGCACCGACTACTTTGTGCCGAATACTACAGAACGGGTGTTCCGTAACTTTGTAGTGCTCGCATTTTATGTGGAAATTTTTTTTAACTTTTGCTGACCCAAACCCTTTTTTAACGGGGCGAATTGTGCCGCATGTCTTTTACACAGGGAGTGTCAAGACACCAGGAAAATATTTAAACCTCACGAGCAATCCTTTTCTAAATGTTTGGAAACGAAATAAATTATTTCGTCGCAAACATCAGGTGAGTTTTCAAGGCCTGTGCTTGTTTGGTGCCTTGAGCGTGCTCGGTTTTAAGCAAACTTTCATGCGAATTCCGAAGTACAAGACAGTGCATAACATATCGCCCTTTCAGAATAATAACGTAAAAGCCAGCAGGCATTGCGATTTAATTCCTCCCGCAAAACAAGCCTGCATTCTTTTATTAGTGGTCCGTCTGACTCCAGCAGAATACTTTGCGACTAGAAAGGTTTCTAGTATCTTTTCTATATTGGGAGCTGACCCGTAAGGTGGCAGAAATCGGGTAGAGAGCCTCAAATGGGAATGGTTTCTATTTCTTACAAAACTACACTTCTTCAGCGAACTACAGCACTGAGTTTCGCTCATGCACAGTTCGCAAACACACGTGATGACTGCGCCGCTGTTGAACATAGTGACGTGAGACATCTACAACAAGAAATCTATTTTTGCTCACGATTGTTTGCAAAAAATATAATCGTAAAATTTACTATGGCCGATTTCTGTGCAAGTGGCTAAGCAGCCATTAACTTTCGACACATAAATTGAGAGTACACACGTGTCTGCTAGCATACTCATACCAATTTTGTGTTTATCACAAGCCTTCGCTAACAGAACTGTTCCATCCCTCTGTGGAGCCACCGCAGTGGCTCAGTGGTTATGGCGCTCGGCTGCTGGCCTGAAAGACGCGGGTTCGATCCCGGCCGTTCAGGTGGAATTTCGAGGGTCGTTAAATTCTAGAGGCCCGTGTACTGTGCGATGTCATTGCACGTTAAAGAACCCTATGTAGTCGAAATTTCCGGAGCCGTCCACTACGTCGCCCCTCATACGCTGAGTCACTTTGAGAACTTAAACCCACATAATCAAAACCATAAACCAAACCATCCTCCTGACCGGGCTAAAAAACTAGACGATGAAGAAACGAAGATCTCATAGTTGCCAACTTGCCTATGTCAAAAGCCTCATATAAGAATGATGTTCAGTAATATCGCTCCCGTGTAACAGTTTAAGAGGTGACATTGAAATAATAATAATAATTGGTTTTTGGGGAAAGGAAATGGCGCAGTATCTGTCTCATATAACGTTGGACACCTGAACCGCGCCATAAAGGAAGGGATAAAGGAGGAAGTGAAAGAAGAAAGGATAATAGGTTCTGTAGTGGAAGGCTCCGGAATAATTTCGACCACCTGGGGATCTTTAACGTGCATCGACATCACACAGCACACGGGCGCCTTAGCGTCTTTCCTCGGCTGGTGACATTGAAAGCCGTTTCGTTATTTAGAACTTTTCATCCAACACCGCATGGGGTAAATCGTCAACAGCGGCGGTGCACTTGTGTCATCGGTGCGCTAGTCGCTTCGCGCTGACTCAGAAGCTTAGTGAGAAGGTGAAGGGGGGGGGGAGGGGGCGGCAACCTTTTACTCTTAATTTTTCGTGGAAAGTGCTCTGCTTATGTATCGTACTGATGCGTTCTTATGAGCTGTCTGTGCCTACACAATTGCTACGTCTTGCTAAAAGGACTAAGAAAATCAGATGCTGATTAAACGATCCTTGGATAGTTGCGCACGTTTTTATGTGAAAAGCTTCTTATAAGAAGGGTTCTTAACAGCTTTTTCTCGTGAAAGTTTTGCAAATGGCGGCCCTGAAACTGGCTTTATTAATTTATAACTTTCAAACCAACTGCATATTACATATCAGTAGAATCTGCAACAGCGGTGGTGCACTTCTGCCACCGGTGTGCTAGTCGCTGCGTGCCATCTTAGAAGCTTATTGATAAGGGGGTGGAGAGAAGGCAACCATTTGCTCTTAAATTTTGCATAAAAGTTTGCAACTTGACATGTCGGCTAATATACACCTCCTTCTTTATGAGAACCCTGGCCAACAAAGTTTCTTCTTATTTCTGACAGGACTAAAAGCTGGAAACCTGAAGTAACGAACATTTAATAGATGCCCATTTATCTATATCCATTTTCGCTCTCAGCGCAACACGAATGGGACACAAGACGAAGGACTAGCACAAAAAGGCGCTGACTATCAACTGGTTTTTTTATTGAAGAACGAAAAGCGTATAAATACAAACTGTGAACTACTTATCAATCAACAAAAGTTATCTGGAAGGCACATGGGAGGTCAGATAGCTCAATTCCCTCTCGAATAACGTTATGGAAGGGCTGCTGATACATTTTGCGCCGTTGTGGTAAATACAAAAAGCTTCCATTACCTCGCGTGTTAATTTATTGTTATGTCGGAACAGGATGCGCGTCTTCTTGTAATCGTGAACACATTGGCACTTTTTGCACTGGAAAGACGCCTGGGCAAGGGGGTCCCCTTTAGCTCTCCTTTCTGCATGATCCTTTTCATGCCTACATTGGTATTGCCTGCTGTGCAAGCTTGTGTGAGACATGGGGTCATTTTTCCTGGTGTTTTCATGCTCCATCAAGCGTTTGTTAACGCACCTGCCAGTCTGGCCAATTTACATGGCACCGCAGGAGAAGGGGACCTGGTATACCACCCCTACCTCGCAAGATATAGATGGCTACACATGGCGCAAATCACAAGCATCCCTCTTGCTCTTGCCGTAGTGCCTCTGATTGACCTGTTTGCACATTGCGCTAAGTTTTCTAGGTGCATAAAAGACGACATCAACGTCGTATCCGCCCGCAACTTTTTTCAGCCCATGTGACAAGCAGTGTGCATACGGGACCACAGCCGGCTTTTTCTCCATTTTGGCTTCTCTCGGCTGAGCCCCATTTTTGAGCTGCCTAAGAAGTTTCTCCGCTGCCCTGGAAATGAGCTTATCTGGGCACCCGTTCGCACGTAACCTGCCTGTTTGCGCCAAAATGCTCTCTCGCGTCCTTTCATGGCAAGATTTCCTGAGAACTGATTGCAGGCAGGATGCGGCAATGCCATCCTTTATGAGCTTAGAATGGCCAGACCTGAAGTTTAGCAATGGTTTGGCAGTCCTCGGGCGATACTACGAAGACAAGTGTTTTTCCCCCCACACAGTGCCAAATCCAAAAACTGCAGTTCTTTGTTGCTGGGAACCTCAGTTTTGAACTCCAGCCCACGTCCGCATTCCTTAAAGGTCTTCAGACCGTCGACTAGACTTCTGGGCAAACTGCCTGTTCGGGTGGGCACCAAGTAATCGTCGACATACCGAAAAATTCTGACAACTACCCATCCAATGCTTTTTTAATTTCCCTATCAACCCTGCTTAAAAAGATGGCGGCCAACACAGGTGCCACCCTTGAGCCAATGCAAACCCCCGGCGCTTGTACAAAAGTCTTTCCCTCCCAATCAACCACTGTTGCATATAGATAAAGGGACAAGATTTATAAAAAAACTGTCAACCGAGACTCCGCATCTATCGATAAAAGTACTTTTATCATTGTCCTGTGTTATGCACATCTTAACAGCTTCCATGGGTTCATAATGTGGCAAGGAATAATAAAGGTCCAACACGTCAATGCTGAAAAACATGCAGTTACCGGGGTTATTCGTTTTGAGAAAATCGACCAGCAAGTCCGAATTGGGAATCACAAATGGGTCCGGAATGTACAAAGAAGCCAGTTGCCTCTGAAGATACCCTGAGACGACATGCTGCCAAGTCCCCCGTTCAGAGACGATGGAACGAAAAGGATAGCCTGGCTTGTGCGTTTTAATGTTGAAAAAGACTTAGAGCTGCTGACCCGTTGACTTGTTGGCTGCTTCAGCTAACTTGTTCAAGTTGTGGCCTCTTAGAAGTTGCACTGCCTGTCTTTTCACCTTCGAAGCTTTGAAGGCAACCTGTCTTAAGTTCTTCCGCAGGGCTTCGGACGCTTTCTCATCAAAGGCCCCCGCTGGAAGGACTACAAAGCATCCCTCCTTATCAGCTGTCAGCAACTTCAGACCGCTTCCAGCCAGGAATTCAACGGTGTTGTTCATGCTCCCGCTGTTCAGCTGCTTACCATGGGTTCTCTCCAGCACGTCCACGCAATGTACGGTGCAACGGGGTCGCATGTCCTCTGGTGCCAAGCGAACAATGTTCCTCGAACACGCCACCTTCTCTGCGGGCCTCAGACGTGGCTCAAAGGCGAACTTCGGTCCCATGCGCAACACCTTTTTGTGTCTTTCCGGTATCTCCTGGTCGCTCAGGTCGATGAACCTTCCTTGTTCCACGTTAGCCTGTTTCCTTTTAGGCAGTGTTGGCTGAAAGGCGTTCCATATGAATTCCGTGACCCTTTCATAATTTGGACACCACTCCCGAAAATCCCGTTCACGCTTTTATCTATAGATGCGGTGTCTCGGTTGACAGTTTTTTAGAAATCTTGTCCTTTTATCTATCTGCAACAGTGGTTGATTAGGAAGGAAAGGCTTTTGTACAAGCGTCGGGGATTTGCATAGGCTCCAGGGTGGCACCGGTGTTAGCCGACATCTTTTTAAGCAGGGTTGATAGGGAAATTGAAAAGGCATTGGATGGGGTAGTTGTCAGAATTTTTCGGTATGTCGACGTTTACTTGGTGCTCACCCGAACAGGCAGTTTGCCCAGAAGTCTGGTAGTCGTTCTGAAGACATTTAAGGAATGCGGACGTGGGCTGGAGTTCAAAACTGAGGTTCCCAGCAGCAAAGAACTGCAGTTTTTGGATTTGGCACTGTGTGGGGGGAAAAACACTTGTCTTCGTAGTATCGCCCGAGGACTGCCAAACCATTGCTAAACTTCAGGTCTGGCCATTCTAAGCTCATAAAGAAGGGCATTGCCGCATCCTGCCTGCAATCAGATCTCAGGAAATCTTGCCATGAAAGGACGCGAGAGAGCATTTTGGCACAAACAGGCAGGTTACGTGTGAACGGGTTTCAGATCAGATCATTTCCAGGGCAGCGGAGAAACTTCTTAGGCAGCTCAGAAATGGGGCTCAGCCGAGAGAAGCCAAAAAGAAGAAAAACCCGGCTGTGGTCCCGTATGCACACTGCTTGTCACATGGGCTGAAAAAAGTTGCGGGCAGATACGACGTTGATGTCGTCTTTTCTGCACCTAGAAAACTTAGCGTAATGTGCAAGCAGGTCAATAAGAGGCACTGCGGCAAGAGCAAGAGGGATGCTTGTCAGGTGCGCCATGTGTAGCCATCTATACCTTGCGAGGTAGGGGTGGTATACCAGGTCCCCTTCTCTTGCGGTGCCATGTAAATTGGCCAGACTGGCAGGTGCTTTACAAACGCTTGATGGAGCATGAAAACACCAGGAAAAATGGCCTCCTGTCTCACACAGGCTCCCACAGTAGGCAATGCCAATGCATGCATGAAAAGGATCATGCAGAAAGGTGAGCTAAAGGGGACCCCTTTGCCCAGGCGTCTTTCCAGTGCAAAAAGTGCCAATGTGTTCCCGATTAGAAGAACACGCGCATCCTGTTCCGACATAACAATAAATTAACATGCGAGGTAATGGAAGCTTTTTATATTTACCACAATGGCGCAAAATGTATCAGCAGCCCTTGCATAACGTTATCCGAGAGAGAATTGAGCTATCTGACCTCCCACGTGCCTTCCAGATAACTTTTGTTGATTGATAAGTAGTTCACAGTTTGTATTTATACGCTTTTCGGTCTTCAATAAAAAACCAGTTGATAGTCAGTGCCTGTTTGTGCTAGTCCTTCGTCTTGTGTCCCGTTCGTGTTGGGGTTAGAGCGAAAATGAACACTTACCAACTCGTCCAAATTTCCGCCTTGCTGAACGTTATCTATGTCAAAAGCCTCATACAGGAAGGGAGTTAACGAAGCTTTGTCCTGTGCAATTTATGCAAGCATTGTGATTGAAACACGTTTTATTATTTAGAACTTTCAAACAAACAGCGCATCACATTTAGGTATGATCCTCAAGAGCGGCCGGGCATTTGTGCCACCGGTGCGCTAGTCACTGCCTGCCATTCTAGAAGCCTCTTGCGAGGACGGTGGAGGTGTGCCTCATCGCCCTAGGCGATGGGGCTGCCTGTAACGTATTTGTTTTTTAAATTTGGAGACAATGTGGAAGATCAAAGGCACATGGTCACAGCTCAAATGTTGTTGAGTGGAACAAACTTCTTTCCTCTATACATTGTGTAAGTATAGCACTCTGGTGTTGTATGAGCTGTCTTGCCGCTCATCGCAAGTTTCAGTGCAACACTTTTAAATTATTTCACTTAAGTTACAACCCGGAAGGCAAGGCAGAGGCAACAGGCAAAATAAATTATTCGCGATGTTCACGAAATCGACGGTGCTCTGCTGTGCCGCGGCGAACAGGTTTAACTAGGGTCAGCGTACGCGTTATCACGTTGTCTGGCCCGTTGTGCAAACGATTCCTCGGCGCATGCAGACATTGTTGTACCGCATTTGCTGTAAAAGTACATCTCGGGGTGTTACATGTGTTTATATTATAACGAGAAAGGAGAGCCGCTAAGGATAATCGTGTTATTTTTCTGGCGATAGCAATACGCCAATAAATTTGCAGTTAGCTTGTTTCTGCGATGTGATGGCGCGTTGAAAGAGCATGACAGTGCAGTTTAAATCAGGCACCTAGCTATGTAAGATTTTTCATGGGCTAGAACCGCTTGCGTAATTGCGAGGCGCTACAAGTTGACCAAATTCGCCGAGGGCACATGATTGACGGGCACTCTAAACACGGAGAGATTTGTACTTGAGGGTGTCAGTAATGGTGCCTTATTATTCACGGAGTGCGACGGCCAGTATAATGCTTTTGAAGGACAAAAAGATGGGCGAGTTGTACAGAATTTATACTTAAACAGCGAGAAAAACTGAAGCAAAGAACGAGGCACCGTGTTTGACTTGCCTCGTTCATTGTCTCTAGTTTTCGCGCTGCTGAAGTATGAATTATGACTTGCTCCTATTCCTGCTCATTCGCATTTTCTTGCTCTTTGTTTCTGCCTGATGCCGTCGGTAATACTCAATGGACAGTGGATCAAGTCAGTAGATCGTTAAGAATCAAAGAGAATCGGAATCTAATATTCACAGAGAGGCCTCACATTATTTACGCGCCTTGAATCCACTGCTTACCCACAAAATAAAAGCAAAACACATAAAATATTTCTATAAATGGAAAAAAATAATAATATTTAAAGAAACATGTGGTCAATAGATTTAATGCGCAAACATAAAAGAGACAACAGCGTGTCCTTAGTAGTCAAAAACGAAGCGGCAGTTACTTTCACACTTTTCTGTCCGGTTATCTCCGCACGCACCATGACAGTCACTGAGTGCTGCAGAGGTGTAATGCCTTATGCTAAAGTTAGGGCTGGTAGATTTATCATTCGCCCACAGCGCAAGAGACCGCATTGCCGGTGTCGCTGGTCGGAAGTTCCATTCAATGCATGTCGCCTATCTAGTTCAAACGTCAAACAGCGATTTTGTTCTTCTCTTTTTATCGTTTTGAAGAAACGATAAAGAGACTTTGGCCTAACCAGAGCTAACAATCAAGTGGGAGTTTTTCCTGCAAATATAAAACTGGCGAGGTTCTCTGTTGTCTGACCGTAGAAGCACGCCTCCGTAAGAGCGCCAAGCTTGATAAAGTAAGATGCCCCTCTAGGTCTTGAAAATGGCCAATAATTAAAAACGTAGAGAACAGTGCACCCATTTGCTGTTTGCTTGCGCCAGTTGAGTGGACGGCTACTTTAAATCAATTAACAAAACTGTCCTTTTGTTATATTTCACAGCTTGACGAAACAAACCGGAAAACTTTCAAGAATGGTCTCGACGAAGACGATGACGAACTAACATCATTTGCCCCTGAGCTCCGCTCAAAGTTAAAAGCAGAAGAGCAAGCGAAGCAATTTGCTGCGTGAACTCACGGTGTCTCAATATTCACGATCACGACTGCTTAAAAAATAAAGCCTTTTCGTGAAGTGTGTGCGTCTCTAATCCTGATTAGTTACGTGCGATTACTGAGAGCTTTTCAACCGGACAAGTGTAAAGCATTGTTTTTATCAGTGAACTTGCCTTAAAGGCACGCCTAAGAAGAATACTAAATCTAACTGCCATGTATAACGCGAACAGAGTTTTTATGATCGAGAAAACTTCATAAAAGTGCCGAAATGTAGCGACTCCAGATGGAAACTCTGGATACTGCGCCTTGTTATGGGAGCTCTTCGCCAGCCACGGCTGACTCACGGCTGTTCCTCGCAGAACTCATCAGACAAGGTTAGGAGATATCGTTAAAATAGCAGCGCGAAGAAGGTTGTTCGCACACATTCTTCGAAGCGTTGCCTGCACAGCATACTACGCACAGTGATTGTGATCGGCAACCACTGTGAAAGGTCGACCGCATAGTTAGCAGCAAAAGAGCTGAACGACTAAAGCTATCACAAGACACTCGTGCTGAGTAATGTTGTAATAGCGTTCAGGTTTGTTTTATAAAGAGCGACTGGCGTAAGCAATAACGAGTTCCTTGTCGCCATAACGTTGAATCAGCGCAGCACCAAAGCTGAAACGACTGGCGTCTGCATGCACTGCTTTTAGAGTGGAACGAATGAAAGTTGTAAAATTGGATGCGATGTTAGGAGAACTTTAAGCTGCCGAAAAGAAGAGCCACGCTTAGATGTTCACTCGTAGGAAGCGTCTAGCTCTGCGGTGAAGGCACTTGAGCGGATGAGCGATGCTAAAAAAGAGGGATATAAAGCGAAGAAAATACGGACAGAGTTTGAAGAACTTTCAAAGTTCATTCAGTCGTAAATGTTGGAACCAACGCAACAGTCGTTGTCTTCTAGGTGTGAAGTCAAACATCTTCGCGGTCGACGAGTTGCCCGAGCACCAATTTCCCAAGTTCACTGAAGCAACACTGCCAATTATGTTCCATACAAGCGTGTTTCAGGCATCCCAGTACAAAGGTGAGGAAATTGTTGTGCTCTTTGAACGTCTGGAGAAAAATGACATCATGTAGGTAGCACACAGAGATTCGCCGTTACAAGCCAAGGAGGATCGCGTCCAATAATTTCTTGAAATTTGCAGGAGCACTGCAGAACCCGATGAGCATTACAGTAAATTCAAAAAGGGTGTCGCGCGTGATAAAATCAGTTTTCTACTTGTCCGCAGGGTGCATGGGGATCTTCCAGCAGCCAGACCGCAGATCGACAGATGAGTGCTATGAGTCGGAGCACAGACAATCTCTAGTGTCATCAATCTAGGGAAGCGGGTATACGTTTCTCTTTGTTACAGCATTCAGGAGGCGATACTTACCACAAATGCGCCTTATTCTATCTTTCTTGTTCCCCAGAATGACATAGGCCGCCCAAGGACTGCATGGCTCTTTATAACACCCTTTGCAACATATCTCGAACAATGCTTATTGATGGCCCGGTGTTCTGTGATCGAATATCTGCAAGGCTTCTGTCTAATGGGGTGTGAGTAGCCTGTGTTAATCCGATGCAGGGCACCTGGCGTGGGAGTGCTGCGTGAAAGGCTGGGGCCAGAGAAGTCGAAAATGGGCAAGTCTTCACTATCACAACCTCTAAAGCAGCACGATTTTTACTGTTCAGTTATTTGCTAACCATCTGACGTATTTTTGAGCCAGTGGCTGGAGCCGCAGCAACTTCCTCTTGTGCGTCCGCAACCAAAGCAACCGAAGTAGGGTCGTCTTCACTATACGTGACAGTCCATGTTAGCAGGCAAATCTTCAAGTTTCGGAGAGCAACTGATGGCCCACAATCGTGTGCAGCCCTGGCACGTCGACAACAGGCAATGAAGAACAAAAATGAATTTGGGGCAGCAAAACTAGAGAGGTACCACGTAACATCAAATGTGTCAAAAGTACGACAGGAGCACTATACTGGAACGCACATCAAACAAGGGGGGGGGGGGGGGGCACACTAATATCCTCGGATATGCAAAACACACACTGACTAGCTCGCGGTTTCTCTGTGTCCAGACGGAAAAAAAACCATGAACGCAGAGTTCCCCAGCCCAACCGTCTACAGTAGCGTCACTCATACGGAAAAAGTTAATACCTCAAATACCTTCATGCATACATCCCGAAAACCCTGCAGAACTTCGCTGTGAATTCCATTTCACCTGGGCAGAGGTTAGTACTGCATGTCCAGAGAGCGCAAAACAACTCAGCGCCCACACCATGAAAGTTCACAGTACTGTCTCAATGAAAGATAAATTTCCGGCCGAACAAGTTCCGAAACAAAAAAATCCTAATTGAGATGGTTACTCCTGTATCCACAAAATCAATTGAGGCATACCATCCACAAGCAAATAAACCACCTCCTTGAACACAATAACAAATGGGGGAATTTCTAGAGGCAGGCACTATCTCCAGCAGCTTCACCTCCAGCGGTCGCGCTGTAGTTTCTAGGAGAAAGCAATGTGAAACGCGCCCTAGGTGACGAAGAACGGCTCGTAGAGAAGTAAGGTGGTGGTGAGAAGCTTCAGTCTGAATCTCCGAAGCGCTTCCGTTGTCCGTCGGTACAGTGGTAGTCGCTCGAGGTCGACGGTCATTGCAAAGGAGAGTCGTAAGTACTGCTACTTGGCGGAGCAGGGTTGACTGCAGAGTACAAATACACATATACTGCAGAGAACAAATCACTGGAGGCTTCTTCGCGTAGCTGAGAGGCCTCGAAGGACGCGAAAGCACAATGGAACGATTTCAGAGCTTCAAAATGAAAATAAACGCAGGGTGGCCAGAGGCAGTGCGAAATACAGGAAGGTAGGTGCTGATGCAAAATGCACATCATCTGCAGTGAACCTGAACACGATGGTATAAGCGGTACGTTCTGTTATTACGCACCTGGGACTCATGATATCATTCTCGGTCTCGCTCTTGGTCTCAGGCTTTAGTTACGTTTGAGATAGGTGTGTAGTGAACAGGTATAAGTGGCCTTCTCCACTCATTCCTGCATAAACCTTTTGGGATTAGGCTTGCTTGTAGGCACACACGCATACCCAGCAATTTTGGACAAAAACATTTTTGTGGGGGAAAGCAATTATCAACGCCATTTTTCATATGATATAATATTTCATTATAACAATCAACTTATGTGCATATCACTGGACGGCAGCCTTGATGTCTTTTTTTCTGTTACCGTTTTTGCTGGCGTCAAAAGCGCGTTCTCCATTGATATTCTAAGGATGTCTTAACCGTTCGATTCGACTGATGAAAATAGTTGAAAAGAAAGATTTTGATGCATATAAAAATAATGGACCGTTACCTTCATTATTAGCGTGAAAGCACCTTACAATTTTCTAATATTCAAAATTTTCGTCGGAAATTGGTAAGCGCGACACGACCCGCGGACTGAACATAACATTTTTCCAAGTAAAATAACTTGTTTTCGGTACCGATTTCCTTTAAAATCAGATACAATAGAACTCTATTCGTAATCTATCGGGTAATTTATAGTAGAGTGGTATGCCGGCAAACGATGAACTCTGCTTCTTAGTTGCGCCCGCAGTTTAGGTAAATAAATTTGGCCGCAATTAAAAACTATGCTTGTTGTCTATTTTCCTTGAACAGCTGGACGAAACGACACCGATCAATGCACTAGAAGCAGGTGATGAGGAACACTGCCTTCAAAACTGAACTCCTCGCGCATTTGGAAAATAAAGTTGAAGCAGTACCTCCTCCTAACTGAAGTCACACGGATACAGCAAGTGCAAGAAGCATTTATTAACATAATAAACGCATTGTTCACATAGCTGTTTCTGTCATTATGCGGAAATCATAGTCTCAAGTCTAGAGGAAAACAACAGTGCGCAGAG
The DNA here is from genome assembly GCF_052857255.1 of Amblyomma americanum. NCBI lineage: Eukaryota > Metazoa > Arthropoda > Arachnida > Ixodida > Ixodidae > Amblyomma > Amblyomma americanum. Next base: position 84,036,264 of record NC_135498.1, on the reverse strand, counting down.
GGCATAGAAACTTGCATCCACATGATTGATAATATATTTGCGGCCACTGGCTACATTTATGTCCTTTGCGTTTTAGCAGGAACCTTATAAATATCGCATCTTTCAAAAATAAAGTCGTATAAAACTCTTGACTGCAGATGTGCGTTCAAAGACATATTTTGATGTTCAGTATTTGAACAACGTGAAGAAGATTAGCGAGCAAAGCCTAACTCCGCTCAACAGCACACCAGCAATCAAATTTCTAAGAACTCAAGTCGTTCTGTGAGATAATATTTATCTATTGATAGTTCTCCTCATGTCCGGAGTGTCGAAAACACCCATAATTCCATAAGATCTTATCGTCTTTAACTAAGTCATGTTTTTAGTGTTTGCCTTTTATCGCTTTTATGGCCCTGTTCATCTTTCTGACGTTTGCTGCAGCTGTTAGGTGGTATGACGGTGAGCCTATATATTATGTGTTTCTGTCAACAAAAATCAGTTGTCACTAGCGCGTTGTCTTGTCCACCTTTCTTGGGAATGTGTCTTATTTTGCGCTAACGTTTGTACATAGAACTATGCGCCAACTAGCCCAGCAACAAGTGTTACTTGAGTACCTCTTCATGTACCACAAAAAGTATAACGGTGGGCAAACTAATCAAGCTTCAAGGCTGGCTCTTATGTCCACTGACGTCATCGGGGTAGGGAACGCGCGGTGGGATGTGTCTGCCTAATCGGTTGCGAGGTATTGCGAGCAGCGATTTTTAAATTTTTTTCTAAATTATAGACTCCATGCAGAGCTTTTTTAATTTGATTCTAATACCCACAAGGACCACTTCTAGCGATCTGTTAACTATAATATGCCTGTCGTAATCTTTCAGTGTACCTTTAAGATCCCACTGTCGCAACCGCCAAAATGCCGAGCTTTTTGTTGATGCTCTGCATCCGGCCGACTGCTGCGGAAACCCAAAGCTTTCGATCTCGGTGCCTGCTGCCATTTGTTTTCCTTTTTTTCTTTAAACTTATGGTCCCTAGCCACTTGTTTCCCTCCTACAGTCACTACACGTGATGACAGCAATGCTGCAATAGCCGCTCACCGCACATGCCCAGATGGCGATGTGTGCCGACAGCGTTCGCTGTTTCTCTGTTGAATGGGGACCCTTTTTACGAATTAATGGTACTGCGCTGCGCTAGATTTTGTGCCGTGTGGATTCCGGTGTGAAAGTTTGCTCCATGGAAAATGGCCATTGCAGGAGTACATAATGCCAATGCGCTTATATAAGCGGCGGCAGTTAGACTCCTCATTATGGGAAGATTAACTATTTTCTTTCTGCAGACAGAATGCCTTCCACAATTCTTCCCGTGGTGAAACGGACACAGAAATCAGCATTGAAACGTCAAATTGAACACCACAATGGGCAGCAACTGCGGCCACGCTCGCTCGCCTTCCAGTCTTCAAGTGACGCTGTAAAGTCGTAGAGCTCTTCAAGTGCGCCGGTATAGAGAGGTCGGGACGGCAGTAAATGACGACCCCACCAAATATCCTTCCTCTTGAGTGTACAAAGAACCAAAATCTTCCTCTTGAGTGTACAAAGAACCACTTACTGAGGGCGAGGGGTGCGAAATAGGGGTGAGGGGGAAAGATGGATCACCTTCTCTGAATAGGAGCGATGAGAACCCACAGTTGAGCATAGCGGCTAGTGGCTGTGTCATTTTGGCACTTTTGGAACCAAGACACGATTACTTAGGCGGCGCAGTTGTTAAATGTATAATATATAAAGTGAGGCATCAAGCGTGCAATTCTTTGACATCCGGACCACATTAAAAAAGCGCCTAATTTAGTCAGCGCATGGAAAGGCCAGGAATGAGAACTATCACTTTTTGGTAGAAAACTACGGTTACATATTTCTACGGAAGGCTGGAGGCCACGACGCTAACTTCGTTAACATACGTAATGTGTTTGGCATTGGCTGTAGTTGCGTCGTAAATGGGAGTCGAAATGGATGACTCATCATTATGATGCAAACGATTTTCGATATAGTAAGGTTGCCCAAACAAAACCGGAGATGCTTTTTTATGATCTGAAAGCATGCAGCTCCAGGAACGAAATAGTGAGTGTTTTCTACTTTCGCCGGAGCATGAATCTGATGCGCTCGCCTTCATAGTATTTTGCACTATATAACTGGTACTTTTATGTTTTATTTTTGCTTTTTGTAACCTAGTCCCCTCTACAGTACTCCGGCGCTTGAGGGTATGGGAAATAATTAAATAGGAGTGTAGTATCATGATACTGCAGCGCCCAGTGATGCAGGAAGCAGAGCGGCCACATTTACTCAAGTGTAAGCCCGGCCATGGGCGAAGGCGGCGCAGCAAGTCTCAGAGCGTTACCTGGTGGCTGCCATAACAGCGAGAAGCCTGACCGGTACCGGTGTGCTCATGCTGAGCTGGCTTTGTCCTCTTCGTGCGTACCCAAGCGGGGACGCCAGAATATGAAAGGTGTTGTACGCTTTCCAATTAATAGGTGTGAAGCAATGTCGAGGAACAAAAAAGTAGTAGGGTTTTAGCATAGTAAAACCGACCAGACATTCAGAAGCATCTGTTTAGCCTGTATAGCTCATGCTTTTGCTTTACTGAGTCGTCTACATGTCTGGCTACTATATTAGACTGAGGTTAAGCTCTGATCGAGGTTAACCTAGTGTGATGCAATCGCGCCGCAGATGGAAATTGATGAAGACGACGATGTGCAATGCACAGCGGGACAGTGTGTAGAAGCTTAACACGAGGTGTGATCGGCTGCGGTGATGGCACAGTGCTCTCGTGGAAGGGTCAGCCAAGCTGATCTGTTCACAACGCCGCGGTTTCGAAACCGAGTCGCGGCAATATTTATTTTATTGCTGCGTCCTCAAGTTCAGGGACGCTAGAGGATTCTTGGTTGGATTTGACCCCGTGAAGTAGTGATTTCGCACGAGAGAATCCGGTTGCGTGGCGTCGTATATTGGCGCAAATCTTTGTAATGTTTCATTGTTTATACTTGAAGCTGCATGCTTGCTAGTTTGTAGCATTGTTTCTGACGCAAGCTCCAATCAGGCTCTTGTACAGTTACGCGCAACTGCTTATCCCTTCTATAGATTGTAATGGGTAGATTCCACGCCTTATCTCTAAAGTTCTTTGTATGCTTTAAACTGAGCACGGCAGAGAGCACCAGCGATTCTGCTGTTCGATGCCACTCAAGCTGCTATTCCTGGCGCTGAGTTATTCAGACTTATATGAACACTAGTCGCCCGCATACTCCGCTTCAACGACATGCCACACTGGTCGTTCAGTGCCCAGGCCGTTGTTGGCAACAAGGGACATCTGATGATCATCTGGAAACCTGTCATGCTCCCAAAGATAGACGAGTGAAGCCGAGTCCTCAGCCATGGATATTGAACAACTCCGTTGCCCTTCAATCTTCAGTGGACTACCTCAACACAACGGTAAGGAATGCCAGCCACGATTTCGAGCGTCTTGCTGTAATACAAAATAGACGGAGAATATGGATCTCCTATCTATTTTCTTTCTACTTGACGGCCCTGCATAAATGTGCTACAAAAATGTCGAATCCTCTTTGAAGACATGAGATAAATTCAAAAGGGAGTTCTTTGTGCCTTTCGATGCATTGTGTGCCGATAGAAAGCTCACATGCTTCTCCAGAAAAGCATGCAGCTATATTATGAAATAGTTACCATGTTTGTTAAAGAGCCTTCTATGCTAGGAATCAAAGAACAACTTTTCTCCAAGTTGGTCCGAAACTGAGGGGAGACCCTTGCTGAGTTTATTACAGACGGGTTGACAATCCAAAAGAGGCTCCACGCCCGGACATGAATATAGCACGGCCACTACCAGTGTTCTCCATAATCCTCCCGGAGATTTTAACACACAATGAAACCTTGCGAGACAAAATAAGTGAGGTTGTCAAGGAAGCTTCTTCGGCTCCTTCCATCTTGTTCACCGCGTCACGTTTGCTTGCTTTCGAATACCGTTCATGCAGTTGTTCGCAAGGCCTAACACGTCCCACAAACGACGAGCCCAATGCACGTCAGAGGCCATGACGTGCGCTGCCGCTCTACTAATCCAAAGGCGCCTCTCAGCTTACTTCCCAACCATTGCTTTAATAACCATCCTCACGACCTCGGCCAACCTCTCGTCCATCATGTTTCCGTTTGGAGAATCCCTGACCAGCGGCGTCCACTCGGTTTTTACTGTGGTGAACTTTGGCAGACTGTGCGTCACTGCCTACTACAAGCAATATGTCTCCGAGTATCCTCCAACAGCGCACTGCAACCTTACCTTGTTGAACAGCCACGAGAGATTCGCAAATACCTGCGTCATAAAGAGTCTGTATACAGTCGACCACGATCCTTATCACCTTCAGCAACACAGTTGGCATCACCACGCTGTAGCTCCACCGCCGACGTGCACGGAAGCTTTCCAAACCCTCCCAGGGTAAAAATTAAAACCAGAGCCATCTGCAGGTGGATTGCTTAAAGCGAAACAACGAAACAACTCTTCATTTCTAAGATATCATCTTTCGCTATAGTTTGCTTAAAAAGAGGGCGGCTTTCTTGTCCTACACAAAGACTTGTTTCGTAAAAAAGCAGCTAAAGTTTTAGTGAAGTTTTCGTTCGGCATGAGCAGGTTTTCCTTTCTAGGGTAAAATCAAAGGCTAAGCAAGTTTCCAAATTCCAACCGCCTAATTCTTGACAGACTTGTTGCAAGCATAGATGCACGAGACAAGTTAGGCTTGGGCGTATTTTTTACAGCGAAGGCGCATAAAGTTGACTGCCCATTGCGGGTGATCGTCACAGAGAACGGCACTTGGCAGAAATCCCTTGGGTTTTTCCATCCAACTAAAGTCACAGCGCTGTGTAGTTCTATCTTTCTCAAGTCGTTCCTGAACGGTGCGCTGTTTTTTCCCCAAAAAAGAAGAGACAACAGCGCATAACGACGCTACAACCCCACGCACGAAGATAAATAGAGAGTCGACGAAAGTCCCAGATGACGACACCAGCCAGAAAAGCCTTGCTGACACGACCGAGCCACAGTTCCCATACCCACAGAAGGCGACACCTAACACTGAACCAACGCACCATTCTATGGCTAGAACCTCCAACCTTGCAGTGAAATTAGATTGCCACAAAAGCTACCGCTCTGGTCGATACGGCAGCACACCAGTCCTTTATCATCAGCCCTTCGCAGCCCAGTTTGCAGAACGTCACGACGTATTTGGACAACCCGCCAAACAGCGCCGTTGGAGGCCACCTTAATCGTTATCGGGATGATGCACCGTAGGAGTGACCGTCATCAGACGCAGCTACGCACCTTAACGTCTTAGCCCTTCAGCAGTGTTTGCGCGACATATTCTTTGGCATAGACTTCCTGACTGCGGATAAAGCGATAATTGACCTTCAATTCAATGTTATGACCCTCTCTCGGGAAGAATGCTTATCTTCGTAGACGACCATGGAGCATCACGCCCCGCTGAGTGGCTCCGATGAAGTCATCGGCCCACCCGCGATAAACCGTCATTGCTGACGTGCGCACCATGGATATCGATACTGTCGAATAGATCATGAGGAAGATAGGCAGGTATTTTTCTATAAAGATTTTGCCATGGGAAGAGTAATAAACCGTTTCCGGAATGAACAATCTGAGGTGGGCAGACACGTCATCGAAAAAATTCGCCACCTCGACCGAGGCTCGAAAATTGCTTTTCTCTATGAAATAATATAGAAAATAGCTCCTATTGAACAATTAACGCAGCCGGCTGAGAAGAAATCTTCAGAGAGATTTCACGGACTGTGGGCGTTGGTTGGTTGGTCGGTCGGTCGGTCGGTCGGTCGGTCGGTCGGTCGGTCGGTCGGTCGGTCGGTCGGTCGGTCGGTCGGTCGGTCGGTCGGTCGGTCGGTCGGTCGGTCGGTCGGTCGGTCGGTCGGTCGGTCGGTCGGTCGGTCGGTCGGTTGGTTGGTTGGTTGGTTGGTTGGTTGGTTGGTTGGTTGGTTGGTTGGTTGGTTGGTTTTGGGGGAAAGGAAATGGCGCAGTATCTGTCTCACATATCGTTGGACACCTGAACCGCACCGTAAGGGAAGGGATAAAGGAGAGAGTGAAAGAAGAAACAGAGAAAGAGGTGCTGTAGTGGAGGGCGTCTCACCGACAATTTGCGGATACCTCTTCGTGCGTCGCCGAAGCCCTTTTCCTGCTGTGTGAGCCTGCTATGTGTGACACCAAGTGCCCGTAACACTTGTCGCCCTGCAAAATAGGCAAATATGCAATATGGGGAATGGAAATGGCGCAGTATCTGTCTCATATATCGTTGGACACCTGAACAGCGCCGCAAGTGAAGGGATAAAGGAGGGAATGAAAGACGAAAGGAAGAAAGAGGCGCCGTAGTGGAGGGCTCCGGAATAATTTCGACCACCTGGGGATCTTAATGTGCACTGACATCGCACAACACACGGGCTTCTTAGCGTTTTTTCTCCATAAAAACGCAGCCGCCGCGGTCGGGTTCGAACCCGGGAACTCCGAATCAGTAGTCCAGCGCCCATGCATTATATGAAGGGCTCATTTTTTACTTTCTCCACAAGAGTATGCGCAGAAAAAAATTATTCATTGCCCGCTTCAAGAAATCATGACATTAAGGCGCACGCATACATCAAACTCTTTCACATCGCTCATCTTGCGTACCGTTGCATGTTTGTGCCGTGTGAAAATAACTACGAACTGCTTTCTGTACTTTTTTTCTCACCCTGAACCAGACACTACAAATGACGACATACAAAGAGACCAAACATTCGTCAGAATTATTGATATTTGCGAACGAAAAGAATTAAAAGGTGACGCAAACATAAAACCACTATAAACAACTAAAGAAAGCTTAACAGCCTGCATGCACTAAGAAACAAAACTTTTATTACGACTGGCACCAAAAGGAGAAAAAAGTACTTCATGAAATCGAAGGTAGAAAACAATATATGCGTTTTTATTTCTGTTCGAGATCTCAGTCACTATGGGAGCATCAGTGCGAGTCCGCTGGCTCGCCTGGCCTGCACCTTAATAAAAGAGGGGCTGTGAAGGACGTGCCAGTATTATTTTCAGTACCGTTTTTAGCCGAAATTTTCCAGCACTTTACCCTTTCTGTTTGTTTTAATGTCTTAGAGCCCCTTATTCTATATAGTGTGAAAGAGGGCGTTTTAAATATTCTATTCTTTATTTAGTCTGACACGTGTCATACTAAAAAAGAATATAAAAGAAAAAAGAAGAAAAAAGAGTTCCTCCTCTCGGCAACGCAGTGACCGAGAGCCCATCTGCCGCTCTCCACGGCAGGCGTCGCATCGATCACACCTAGCGTTCCGCTGGACGAATCAAAGTGCACAGGTGTTTTATACAAAACCCACTTTCATGACCTGCGTATGCGATGCCGGCAGATGCTTTTCCGCTTGACCGAAGGTGGAAAGTCAAAGGTCAAAGTCAGCATAGTTGGTGTAAGAGCCACTGGTGTCGCTGATGTAGCTGACGTCATGTGTCGAACCTGACTACCGCCAGTTATGCTCATGGTTTGACCTCTAGCTACATTCAAGGTCAAACTTGTGGACCGCTGACAGCTCGAAAAGCTGGTGTAGTGAAGCTATTCGCTTCAAAAAAGAAACAACGCTTCGCTATGTCAGTACACCTGCAGCCAGCACAAAGTAGCCGATGCCTGAAATGAAAACGAAACCTCTTCACCGGCCACGTAGCAAGCCCACACAGCGTGAATGCAGTTGAGAGCTTTCGGTTCTAACTGCTGCATGCGTACAGTCACAATAAGTTTGAAGGTGATCGCGCGAGCAACGAGCGGCGGGCCTTTAAAAGAGGATGTACATCCTCTCTGTAATTTGGATTTTGGTGTCACCATCAGAGCTCGAGAAAAAAAAACTGTGCAATCGGGGCTTTTTAGACGTTAGTAGAGCTGAATGTCCCTACTGCTGGCGCTCATGCATGTGGCATGTGGTGGCTTACGTGGATCCGAATATACTTCTACAAAACGAACTGCGAATGTGATCTACAAAGAGAGTTCAGAACCAGTTGTATTGTGACAGAGGTGTAGCACACAAAGGAAAGCAAGCTAACAGCTGTGCAGTTTCCTCTCGCCCAGTCCCGCCTCTCATGTAATCGAGATATTCGCATTCGAAAAGGCAGTGTAGCTGAAAGCCTTCTATCGCCAGCCTTGGCCAGTTTTGGTGAGCTTGCGCGCATTTTTTTTAAAGCCCAATTGGCTTGATGGAATATTCATTAAACACATGACGTGCTTTGCCCTGTATAACTCTTTAACCGAGACCTTATCGGAAGCAGAGACAACGCTATTCCTGGTTATACTCATGTGGGTTATGTTTCTCTCTCTTTGTTTAACTACCACGTAATCAACGCAAGCGACACGCACCGTGGCCGCCGCTCCCCATGCGGCTGACGCTCGCGAAGTTAAGGGCTCTTCAGTCGCACTCACATTGTGATTTCTTTTTTAAACAAGTCCTCCCATGTTCTACATTTCTACCACGGCTGACAAATACAGAATTGTGCGCAGGGATCCCTGTCGTGGTCGGTAATATTTGAGCCGATGCTCTGTTCTGTGATCCTCTAGAAGAGAAAAAAGAATCTGAACAAAAGAAGACAAACGTGCAACAATCTCCATTTCCGAAGAACAAATACTTTAGAGTAAAGTGGAGGCGTGTTATAGTAGGTTGGAATAGTCAACTCTTCTTGACAACTCACACCATCGAAGCAACTTTCTCGTGGCCGTGGAGACCAGATGACACCGCCAATGAGTCTGGACGCTGCCGACTGCGCAGTGTTCGGCGTGCTCACAGCTCTGGGATACATCTTTGGCCTGTACTTCGCTTTTTCTCGCCGCCGCAAGAATGTAAGTTTGAAATATTTTCCACTATTTATACCCCCTCTTTCTCAAAACCCTATTTTTACTCTGCGAAGGAGAGAACAGAAAAAGCCAGTATCTATGTAGGCAAGAAGAACGGCCTAGTGGGTACTGGCGAACGCTGATACTCTGTGCTAAGCACTGGAAAAACGCTAGAATTAAAAGTCACAGACTGGTAATAAATAGCGATAGAAATAAAAATTAGGAGGGCGATTCTGAAAGCTTACTGACGACTGCAGTCCTCTTGAGAACCTGGGTTTGACTACCAGCTGTCGTGGCTTGTAGGCCGACCAGCCAAAGGGCATGAATTGAATATAGCGTCCAATACATAGCCGCCTGCGGCCCTGGTATTTCAAAGCAGTGATTTCAGCCTTCTGCGTAATAAAATACTTAGTTAAAGTATCAGCTTGAGGGATTAATCTAATCTGTAGAAATCAATATGTGGGAAATCCGTACTTTGGATGAGGTACAAGTTGCGGTGAGAAAATATATTTCCAGAAGCCTGCTTAATCAACACTTGCAGGAAAACTCTTGTATGCGCCCTTTAAACGACAGTTCAAATAGCTTAACCCAGCGGCTCAGAAGGCAGTAGCGCTGGATATGTTATTAAACCAGACAGTTTTGGCATTTTGTTTTGACAACTTTTGCCGCAGTGAAAAATTACCGCTTTGAATGCTAGTAAATACTGGATACATTAAGTGTGAACGAAACACAGAATAAGAACGCCGGAAGAATATAATCCTAAATTTTTATTCCTTAAAAACTGCTATGCCACCTGCCAAATTTACGGCAGAATGCTAATTACATTAAGTAGCGGTCCGCCTAAATATTCCGTACGAGCTTAGAGGCAGAAATATAGCAAGGTTTCGCAACCTTTTTGGAAATATTTTTTTTTCAAGCAGCGCATATGAAATAATTTTTTTCGCGCACGAAATAAGCTGAGTACCGGAGATAAAAAAGCTGAAAAAGAAAAGACGGAGTCGCAGGGAGAAAACGTCGGCCAGTAAAGCGCCCCCGACGGACGTCCGAAATGCGTGGTGCCGATACTTAAGAACACCAAGGAAAGAAATTCCAGGAGAGAGAAAACCACCACATGCAGTGCACATGCAGCGCATGAAAGTATATATCGTTGTCATTCCTTCTTTACGCTGATTATGAAAGCTCAAACCCTGTAATGACATCACTAGCCACAACGTAGATTATGGTACTAGATTACTCGTTGAGCATGGTCCAGAATAATGCCTTCGGAGTGAGGCCTAATCAACGGGCATACTCTATCCTTATAGAAGGCCCCATACCTTCTATTCGTTCTCGTCTGATTAGAAAGTGCACCGTGGAGCTTCGTTTCCCCCTTGTTTTTTTCTTTAGGACAGAAAAGCGCTCCGTGACACAGTTTCTGCACGTAGTGCGTAGGCTGCGACACAAACAGCTTCAAGAGTCATGCTAAGCAGTGGAGTGCAGTATCAGCTTTGTTTGATTGGCCTTCAGGGACTCAAATGTGGTCGCACAAGTAATTGTCCGTTTCATTTTCATGCTCTAGTCCAATGCCAGTCCAATGCCTTAGTGACCAAAAAGCGCTTTATTAGCTCAGATGGGAGTAAATGGTTTGTTCTTCAGCGTCTTTCCTAACAGAGACCCGATTTACTCCGCAAGACCTACTGGCGCAGATTTTTACACTACGAAAATTGCGAGGTTCTCATGGACTGCAGGGAAACAGATTTTTCAAAGCAAAAAATACGGCGTTTTGTGTTTGGTAACGGGAGCCGATCGATCTTCTCACCGAAAAATACGGTACGGATGAAGAGAAATGCCAAATTGCAGAAAAGTACGCTGAAAATTGGAGCCGCATTTCACCACGAAATGTAGTACAGTGTCTCAGCAGGTTAAATTAGGACAGTACAATTACGGTACTTAATGCAATTCATTAGGCTAGATTGCGCTTTTCAATTAAAAAGGCCACAGAAATATCCCGAAGAAACTGGACAGGTCCGTCCTGTCCAGGTTCTTTCTGTCAGTATGCTTTGCTGATAATCACAAAATACAGTAGAACCTAAAATGTGCAATGTAGTTGAAGTAGTTCCTTCTGGAGTTCTTAAAGGCCACTCTTGCATACTGGATGCTAACAATGAGCTGAAGCAATACTAACGATGTTATATGTGTGCTCACAATGGTTGTCATTTATTTGTGCGTTCCTTATAGAAAGTTCGTCAAAAAACGTTTTGTGTCCTTCTCCACTTGCTCATTAAAAAAATATTTTAGGTATGATTTTCATTTAATTGTTGAGTTCTAAATGTCCTAATATTAGAGCAAAAGAATGAAGATTAGTGTCAAGCAATAATAAAAGACTGAGGGCTCTATATTTGGATATTACCGAATGCTTCAGGTAAACAATTGTTCTTGGATTTTACTTGTGGAGTCGCAGGTTGTTGTGTTTGATCTTTAGGCTTCATTTAACGGAAACTGCAGTTTTAAACGAATTTACCAAGACATGCTTCGTAACATATGTTCAAAATACAAGTTGATCATTTTGCTCTCGCATGAAAAGTATCTTTATTCCACTCGGAGCACTAAGAAGAAGCAGTTTATTGCTATAGTTATTTAGCTACAAAAATTATCGCTCTATTGAAACATTAACACCTGTATCCTTTAAAGGAATGCGTATTTCATAAATTCCATTCAGAATGAAATATTGACGAAGGCGGTGACGGAATACCAATTATTTATTCAACCGTTGAGACCGTAAATCCCCGCACCTGAATCTTTTTCTTTACTGGTTGCAGCGCAAAGCGGTGTCCGGGGTGACAATTACCTACGGGCAAGAAGCTCGTCCTGTAGTTAGTCAAGACCCCCGATATGGAGGTTTCAGTGGTTTCTGCCGATTTGCAGAAACAACCACACTACCCGTCTGCTAGGCACGCATCTCTTGAAATAACTCAGATTTTTTTTAGCTCACCTCCAATAGATATCATGAATTCACTTCAGTACTTTTCCTCGCCGCCACACGTGTCTTACGAAAAATGCGTTTGCTCGTTGCAGTGAATGTGTCAGTAGTTTATAAGACACACAGACATTCATGAGAAATGCCGGCAGACACAGTGAATGCTGGGCTGGATCGTGATCGTACATAATCCACCTACGTCCTCCGTGTAGCACAGTCCTCCTAATACCCTTCATTAGTCCCAAGTACAGGATTCTCCGACATAAGTTTCGAATACTCTAATAATTTTAACGTACTGTGTTGAGAATAATGTAGGTAATGGATTATTCTTGCGATTCATAGCAGAATATGTCTTCTAAAATTGGTCCATCGTTAGAATCGAGTAGTTGACTCCCACTGAAAATCAATTGACATGTTTTTAACGTCTTTGAAATATTTCAGTGTAAAATTTAGTATAGCCGCCGACCACACCATGACAGCCTCACTTTCTTTTTCTGCTTTTTACATTTTTGCTGTCCTCAAAAGTGTTCATCCTTGGTTTTATATGGTAGTTTTAACTGCTCCATGCGATCGATGCAAATATGTTAAAAGAAAAATTTTGTTAAACATCAAAAAAATGAGCCATTACCTTCAGTATTCTCATAGCAGTTTCTTATAATTTTTCGAATTTCAAAAATTTTTATTGCAGGATTTTGGACATGTACTGTGCAAGCAGCCGCCATGCTATCTTCACACATTGCAGTCTCGTCTCTACACCTCACTTACTGAAGCCTTCTCTTGGATATGGCTTCTCTTGAGTTCCATTTAATTAGGTTAAGGACTGTATGTTATCTGATATCCACATCACACCTGCCCTAGCAGTGCCTAATTCCTTATCCTTATTTACGACAGGATATCTCTTAGCTAATGTCCTACATCGAAATTTTGACGAAATTCTAGAATTCTTGAAGCACGGCTGTTCCTAAAGAGGATGGTAAAGCGAAGCCTTTTCCTTCTCGAAGTGCATCCCCAGCCTTACGTGGCATGGTTTTGGACGATGGCACCTGGAAAAACATCGCAGGCTTTCTTTGTCCTAGCGCACGTCCCGAATATTTTAAAGTTTCTTGTTGTCGACGCGTTATCGCTTTTTTTCTAGTGGACGACAGTCTCATGGGGGCTGCAAATTCCCCTTTGATATTAGCGCTTGTGAGAAGCGCCAGGTTTACGATTGCGATGCCTAGTTTATGGCGCCTACTTGTCTCCTATATCCGAGAGGCGTGGCCATCGTTCTCTGTGGTGCCTAAGACTAAGTGCCAGTGCTCTACGGTATAATTTTGCGATAGCTCTGCCCTGATTCGTAATGAACGAGCGTTTGTTGTAAATGAATAAATTATAATCCAGTTGAATCCTATATTTAAAGGTGATAGAAATTATCTGTAGGTATTTTACAGATACAGTAACTCTAGACAGGACAAGTCGTAATATGACAAGTGGAACGGGTGCCAGGCAGAAGGACACAATCTCTTCCTTCTTGTCCAGTGCGCGTGGAGAAAGATTTTCAAAGAGCTTTAACTGAATCGAGAACAGCGTACGAGCCAGGGTTTAATTGATTACATTACACTGCTGAGTGATTTTGAACACAGTGAAGGCTAACGTAGCTACAGACTGAAGAGAGATATGTTCACACAGGAAGTAAGGAAGTTTGCTGAGATAACGCGACAGCGGCGGTCGCAGGGCTTTGCTAACTGCCAATAACAGGGAGGGGAATATGTCATACAGTGCACAGAATCAGGCCTGGCGATGATGATGAGGATAAGGAGATCAGAATACAGTCCCGGTAATTACAAGGCATCCTACACGTGAGCACAACTACCTTTTGTCTTCGAGCATGTGCGGTTTTTAACAGCGTTAAATATTTTAAGGATGCTTTCTTTTTCTTAATAGCGTAGCCACGAACACACAGCCTGCAAATGTGGAAATTATGGCACCGAAACGTTTATTTATTCAAGTGATCATGAGCGGACTTGCGCAGGCAGTAAATTGAGCCAGTTTGTGTAATATCTCTCTAGACGCTTTTCTTCATGCAAACGAAGTCGAACTTCGATGATATTAACAAAGCACGGATGGTTTTAAAGAAATTCCCTGAGGAAGCATAAAGGGCAGCGGATATCGAGGCAACCCATGTAGAATCTGTCTGCAAGTAACCACTGCAGCTCTTTTCCTGTCATCTCAGAAACCAGCACCACCCACTTCGGGAAGCGCGAAAGCACTCAGACTTCTCTTGCTACCGTTTCAATGAGATTGCGGCACGAAGGACGAAGAAGATTTCACGAAGCTTCGAGGAGGGGAAAGGCGGCGTCATTCATTACCTTTTTCAGTTCGTTCAAGAAAGAACCTTCATTAGAAATATTCTGGAAACTATTATATCGACTCACCGCATGCTCTATACAGACGAGGGTGTTGTTGTGGGCTAGTTGGTTGAACACTGCTTAAAAGGGAACACAGCTCAAACACAGGTCTAAGAGAGGAACACCTCTGTTGTACGTTCCTCTCTTCGTCCTTTGTTTGCGCTGTTCCCTTTTAAGCAATGCTCTATACTAACTGGGACAAACTCGAATAAAAAAGACCCCACTGCGCTACTTGCTCCACTGATAGGGCGAAAATGCATTTACTGTGTATTTGAAAAAAGGTAAGCGAAAAAGCGTCGCTACAAAGTTTGGTAGCAAAGCGAATTGCCTCTGCTCTGGCTAAAAGGTGGGTGGGTGAGGAGAAAGCAGAGCGCGAAGGTTGCGAGAAGCCTACTTCCCGAGGTAATCATATTCGCTCTTCCCGATGCAACCTCGAGTAATTTGATGCTCCTTTCGCATACCATTTGTCGCGTAAACTCAGCATTGAACTCTGAGTGGCGCTACTGTTGTGTTTCTCGGCAGTCGCAGTACGGGGAGACCGTGGCTCGAAGTACGGCGCTGAATTTCAAAACATTTTTTCCCGTTTAAAATAAAGCTTAATCCGAGAAAATTCGCTGTGAAAAATTACAATGCAACTAGTTCTCAACCGGGCTACATTTCCTATTTTTGCTAGCAACGCCTCAGTACGAAAGTTATGGCCGAAAACTGGGCTTAACGCACCTTTTGCTGAGTTCGATTTTTTTTCTGCTATGTGTTGTGCTTAATAAACCACTTAATCATGTAGGGCATGTTATAGGAAGCAGTTGGAAAAATATAATCTTGCTCACGAAGGTCGCCGAACCGTTATTACAAGTAGGGAGAACGATGCTTCATGTCACAAAATGATGAATTAAAACAGCACCAAAGAAATTGTGCTGAAAATAACTTGCTGCGTGATAATGCAAAAGCATTTTTTATGAAATATTTTCAAGCGGAAAAGTAAAATACTTGACCCTTTGTAAATTTTTCTCAACTTTTGCACTCGTCTGAGAACTTCGAAGCGCTGTCATATGACCAGAAAATTGTTTTCTTCAATCTTATAGAGGATAATTACTTCAAACCGGCCAGTAAAGAGCCACAAATTTTAACGAAAAGGACGGAGGGGGTAGAGCGCGAACTCTGGTTTGTTTTTAGATGGAATTATCCACACATCCCTCGTTGTTGTCATTGTTCGCTACAGGTCGAGTGACAAATATCCACAATGAGGGATTGGCCAGAGTGCCTTGCACTCTCAAATAATAGTGACACATAGACGCACATAAAGATGACGTGAGTGCAATTTTGTGTCAGCGGAAAAAATTTGCAAATTATAACAAATGAATTTCTCTGAAACAATGATGTAGTTGTGAAGATAATCGCGCACTGGTTTCAGGGCATATCTCCTGGCGCTTGCCGCGGTGTAGTTCCAGTAACAGCAACTGCGGCGAAGTCCTCCACTTTCTTTGTACGCTTCTTAGGAGGAGATACCTCATTTTCTTGGCTGTTGTGGCTACGCTAAAAGGCGACCAACCTTTCCCAGCAACGACTCCTGTACCGGCCCGTTTGAACGAAGCGTTGTTTCGGCGATGTCTTTCGTGTGAAGATGAGGTCACAACCGGACAGAGCCAATTGACTTTCCTATTTCTGCAGCCAAAGAGCAAAACACGCCAGAGTTTGTGTCAAAAGGAAGATTGTACGGAAGCACTTCTGACTGGAAGCCGCATTGAAATGAAGTTCTCCATTTTTCTGTTAACGCTTCCCCAAGATATAGTCAGGCGGTGAGCTGTTCTTGCACCAAAGCGTTTGCTGAATAAGCATGTACTGTAATCGCGAATGGAGCTCTCTGTCGAATTTCAGCGAGCAAAGTATATAAGATACGTGTTTTGCCAAAAGAGCAAACCCTTTATGCATTCCAGGCGGTGTCCGGCAGATCTACAGAAAGCGCCCAGTTGGAGGCATTTTTGGGTGGCCGCAGCCTTCCTGCCGCGGCTCTGGCTGTCTCTGTGGTTGCTTCTGCTATAAATGGGATGAACTTGGTGCCAATAGTCGGACACTTCTACGCACATGGGTTTCCCATAGTCTGGACGAATCTGTGGATCCCTGTTGCAGGAATTTTTACGAAATTCTCCCTGGTGCCCCTTTTCTACCGGCTGCGCATTTCGACTGTCTTTCAGGTATGTCCTTTTTATTCTGAACAAAAATCTGGTATCGGACTTCGAAACCAATCCGTCAGAGCTGCATCCGTACTGTTTACTCGTGTCTGAATACCAAGACTGCCGCGGGAACAGGATATGTTCATTTGGAGCATTACCTCAATGTTCTGCAGTATTCTTCGTGTGCAGTTGATGCCTATTTTTGCTTGTTGATGACTTGAACCCTTTAATTCTTAACGCTCAGTTTGCTGAGAATTTGAATTATGTTGTTGAATTTCGAATTACAAGAAAGATTTCCAGTACTTGTGCGCTAACAGAGCTATCAGCGTATAAAATATAGAATTTTTTTTGCATGCGTCTTCTTCGTAGGGACAAGGAAGGGCAGAGAGAGAGAGAGATAAAACCTAGGGGTTGACATTTAGCAGGGAAGGCTAGAGAAATAAGAGGCTCGTGACGACATTCATATGAACGAGGACAAAACTCCTTTAAGCCCTTCAAAAAATTCTTCAACACCGCTAACATATAAAAAGACATTTACCTATGCATTCTATGCCATCAGTGACTGTTGTCTTCCTTCATAAAGTGTCAGAAATAGCTAGTTGGTTAGAACGAGGCTCACTATTGTATAATAACATCATTCCTAGGGGTGGGGAGAAAAAAGTGGAGGTGGTTGTATTTGGTGACGTTTAAGAGAGGAGGAAGATGGATGCCAGTCTGGCACACATAGCGGCCTCTTACGGTGCTAAACGTTTGCACCTTCCATCATAACGAGCCGAATAACGACCAGACCTTTGGTCAGTACTACCTAATAGGGCGTCGTCACTTCTTGTCCGCGTCACCCGTACACACCAAGGCAGTATCTACCATATCTCACTTAAGCTTCTGCTCCGAGGGGAATTAAGGCTGCGGTTCACTTGTTTGAAACTACGCACAAAACGTAGCCGCAGAAGTCCGTGACCAGCTGTCATTACGCGAATGCAACACCCGGCCGTCGTACGCTTCTTACTCGACCCACTTCCTGAGTCAGTCTAAGCCATACGATGGTAACAATCCAGTAAATGCAGCTATGGTGACAGTTTAGCTATCCCTGACCCTATAGTTTCCGCGGTGGGTATGAAGTCGCGAATTAGGAGTGGCCACTTGGCATCAACCATACGACTTGTAGGAAAGAGCCATGAGGGGCCACTTTACCTTTCCCTCCGGCAAGTTATGTTTAACAAGAACCGCCTTGCTAGGTACATAATAGTGAACACGGTGGTCAGCCTCTTGTGCAAGCAGTGCAATGCAGCAAACTTATGAGCGAAAAGGTAGCAGTTAAGATTTCCACACTGCCTTTTGAACCACAAAGCACAACCCAAATGTCATGAATATTCTGTGAGACGGATGAAATGCACTTTGCATTTGAAAACCTTCTTCGGGCCTTGGTTGCGTTGCCGCTGAACTACTGATGCAAAGAGTAGCCCTGAAGTAAAGATTAGGCCACGATTACACTTTTGATAAACGTCTCTTAGTCACCATTTGAAAGCGGCATTATTGAGCTGCCCCTGTGCAGGTTCGTACTGTTTCCACGCATGCAAGAATGACTTGGTTTAGGCCTACATGTGGTAAAGTGTTTGTAAAAAATGACAGTATGAGGGGAAATCAGCAACTCCAGCACCAGTATCGCCGACATGCTCCGCAGTTAAGCACAATGAGAACCTGGAGGAAGGCAGTACATGTCATGCCAGACAACAGTTCAAAAACTACTTTCTATGCTTGCGTCCGGAAGAAATGACGGAAAGTGCCTCCGGAGCTAAGTGAGCTGACCATGATCTCGAAACCATCTACGCTTATGCAAGAGACACAAAGTGTTTCGCGAACCTTTGCCAACCCTTAGGAGCATTCCTCCTATGCTTGTTATAGAAAGTCGCCTTAATCACGTCAGCATTACTTTGAAGAGCTTCTAAGTCTGATTGGGTCATTCTATGCAAAATCCACCAGACTTAGCGCCCAATCGTTACTAAATTCTTAAATAAAATAAGTGGCTGTTAATTCTGCTCTCGCAGGTAATACCCGCACATATTTTTGAGAAAATTGTTTGCGGGCAAGTGACTGCCGTTTGGATGCAGCCATTCGGGTGCAAAACGCCCTCAGAAACAATTTTTTTTAATTGACTTTTTCTCGGTCAAAATTCTTGTTCAACAATCCTCAGGGAACGTGTTTTCTTGTCGATCAGCAAGGAACTGCCACTAGAAAATGTTTTGTATACTTCTTTCACTATTCTTTACTACAAGCACCATTTCGTAGATCTTTTCTGCAGAACATACGTGACATTTGTGTAAAAAAAAAATTCCGAAGGCAGATTGGATATGTACTCCTTTGTTCAAATGTTTGAACAGGAATACAAGACAAAATTTCAGAAAAGGTGTTTAGAAAGCACGAGCCTGCGTAAGTAACCTTACGAAGGTAATGTGATATCGGGGTCTTGTCGATTCATTGCACACGGATGAAAAATGATGAAAACGACGACATCCAAAGCACAGCGCGAAAAACTGGCAGTTAAACACGCGCGATGTAGTCGGCTGTTATAAATACCATGTTAAAGAAAAAATAAACAGCAGATGGAGTGGTGGTATAATGCAGTGGTTACATAGGCTGTTCTGTTCGCGCCGGCGTGGCTCCCAAATACACTTGGGGCCCTAAAGTGCTTTTTTTGCTTATTTATTATGTCCTCCGCCCAATTGAAACTCTGATGCCCCCTGCAAAGCTTCCCTTCTCCAGCTCCCAGCTGTGCGAACATAATGGTTTTTGAAATGTGCGCCATAATGGGGTTGATGTCTTACATAATTCTCTTCTGACCACCCGCTGAATTTCGTCAAAGAGAACACCAACGTTTTGTCTCGACGAGAGCTTAAATGCTATCATGTTAATGTGCAAAAAAGGGCGTTATGTATCATACAAATGTCGCTAAGACAATGTAAAAAAATTGTGCATTTTGTGCTACAATAACGAACTAAACACGCTATATAATTTCTGACTGATGATCCATGTTGATCCTTACCAAATCACAATGCGTGTGCGTTGCTCAAATAATAATCGTAATTTGAATGAGACCCAGTTTTGCATTCGTACACAAAATTCAGAACTCTGATGTGGCCTGGAATTTTTTTCCACACAAATGTAGTGGGAGTTCACCTTTGGCCAGCTAAACCAATTGTCGCATATTCTGGGAAGAAATCTAGTGAGTTCGACAGCAGTTTGGTGCGCTTAGTATAGAATTATCAATATAACGGATGTAGAACAAGCTTCCAAATTGATAAATGAAAGTTTTATTGCAAAAGATGAAGAGCAAGCTTCGAAGTGCCCATTTCAGTTTATTTATTGACTTTAGCACAGACACTCTTTCTGAGCCTGCAAATTAGGGTGAGAGGTTTAAAAGAAACACTCACTAGAATATGCTTCCCCACGACGTGGTCGGAGCACATAGTCACATCTTCAAACGTGTCCTGATCGAAGGAGCATGGTCACACATCGCGCATTGATTGAATAGTCTAGCACTCGCTTGGATGTATGGTTCAACCATCAGCACGGAAACGTTGTTTTATTATAATGATGGTTATGGTTAGTTTTGCATGCTGACGTCGTTCGACGGCGTAGCAGAGCTAATAAAGCGTTTTAGCATTGTGAAGAAGTAGTAGTCGTAAAGACTTTTATTCGACCATAATTTATAGGCCGAGCATGTCGACCGCCTGGGCGACCAGAAGCCGCTGTTCTTCTTCCCCTTCAGCGCCAAGCCAGTCGAGCCAGGTGGTGATGGATAGAAAGGGTGGGGGGAAGGAACCCGGCTGCTGAGCAGCTGGGCAATAGAAGAGGCAATGGGCCAGGTCCGCATAGATGCAGGGGCAGTTGGGACAGGAAGGGTCCGATCGATAGCGATAGAGGAAGAGGCGGGAAGTGTTAAAAACTGCATTCATCTGAATGTGCAGAAAAAGGCGAGACTCCGGCACCGTGAGTGATGGATGAGGAGGAGGGTAAAGGCGTTTGTCGAGGCGGAGCTCAAGGTAGACCTCTTTTATGGTGCGGCGAAGGGTGAGCCTCCCACCGTCCTCCGAGGGCTTGGGCCAGGGGATCAACGGTGCCCGGAAAAGTGTGTCACGGGCGAGCTGATGGGCCAGCTCATTGCCGTCAGTCCCTGAATGGCCAGGGACCCAGCGGAGGAAAACGATGGAAGGCTGCAGTGCGGAGACCGCTCGTTCGACCTCCTGTTGGAGAGAAGGGGTCAGGGTGCGTTTCTGTATGTGGTGTATAGCGGCTTGTGAGTCTTAATAGACTGTGTACTCTTGGAGAGAGGGAAGGAGGGCAAATGACTGGAGGGCATGCGCAATGGCGAGGACCTCGAGGGACAATGCGTCTGGGGGGTGTAGATATGGCCCGCTGGTGTGGGTTTCAGGAGCAGGGAGGTGTGGATGGTACAGGGCGTAGCCGCAGGAACCTCGAGGAGCCACGAAGGAGGCATCCGTGTAAGCTACACCCTGGGTATCAAAGAGAGGGGAATGGTGCTGTGCGGCCGCATGACGACGTCCGGCGTGCAGGAGGGGAGACATGTTGGTCGAGAGGGGAAGGATACGAAGATTGGGAGCGGGGGTGGGAATAGGAGAGGTAAACGGGGAGATTGGAATGGGCGAGATACCCGCTTGAGTCAATAACCACTGACCCTGACGGGTAAGGGAAAGCCGGGCAAGTTGCGAGTCACGATGGAGACTGAGAAGAGAACGAAGAGGATGGAAGAGGCCTGTGGCAAAGAGCTTAGTGGTAGAGGTAGTGATAGGGAGGTTGAGAGCTGCCTTGTAGAGGCCCACAAGGGCAGTCTCGAGAGCGTTAAGTTGAGTCTGATTGAAGGAAGCGTAGGGTGCAAAGTACAAGACTTTGTTGAGGGCCAGCGCGTGGGCAACGCGGCACGCGTGAGCCTCGTGGAGACCTGAGCGTCGAGTGACCACGCGCCGCAGGAGGTGAGTTACAGAGTGGCAGGTGGTGACAGCGCGGTGGAGGGCTTGCACATTCTTAGCCGCATGCAAAGGGAAGCCAAGAACTTTGCACTGTGTGACGACAGGAATGGGAGAGCCAGAAAGGTGGAGAGAGACGAAGTGGTTGTGTGAACGCCGGTAGGAGGAATGGTTGAGAAGGAGAAGCTCGGATTTCTCAGGAGCAGGAGAGAGGTGAGCGGTGGTGAGAAAGGAGTCGATGAGATCTAGGCCACGTTGCAGGGTATCCTGTACGTGACCGGGAGAGCCAGATGAACACCAGAGAGTGATGTCCTCGGCGTAAAATATATGATGCAGGTCGGGAATTTCAGCTAGCTGGGAGACGAGAGGGGCCATAGCGAGATTGAAAAGGGTAGGAGAGAGAACAGCACCTTGAGGAGTGCCACGGGTGAGGTGGTGTGGGTTAGACAAGTGGGTATCTACTCGAAAGCGAGCCACACGTTTAGAGAGGAATGAGCGGATATAGGAGTACATGCGGGAGCCACAATCCAAAGAGGCGAGTTGAGAAAGGATGTGATCGTGGCAAACACCGTCAAAGGCCTTGCGAACATCGACAGTCACAAGTGCGTAAATTTGAGTGGGTGTAGGGGACAGGAACGTTTGCTGGAGAATCAGAAACATGTCCTGTGCACAGACGCGGCGTCGGAAGCCAATGAGAGAATGGGGGAAGAACTCCCGTGCCTCAAGAAAACCAGAGAGGCGAGTCAGAGCCATTCGCTCAAGCGTCTTACCAACGCACGACGTCAGGGAGATTGGGCGGAGGTTAGAGAGAGAGGAAGGTTTGCCCGGCTTTGGAATCATAGAAATAAGGGTGGATGTCCAGGAGCTCGGCAAGCAGCCGCTCTCCCAGGCCTCATTGTAGGTTTGAAGGAGGAATTCTTTGGCGCAGTCAGGAAGGTTACAAAGTGTGGTGTATGTAATGGCATCCTCACCGGGAGCCGAGCGTGTAGAATTAGCAGCCAGAGCAGATTCGAGCTCCCGGAGAGTGAAGCATTGGTCCAGATCGGGGTTAGGTCCACCTGAGTACACCGGGTAGGAGGGTGCCAGAGGGGGCGGGAGGTAGAGAGAGGCGAGTTAATCAAAAACTTCGGAGGGAGTCCCCTGAGTGAGGGCTTTAGCTAGAGTGGGAGCAAGGGCAGGCTTATTGCCAAGGAGGGATTTAAAGAGAGACCATGCGGATCGCGAGTGCAATGCAGAATCAAGGCCATCACAACGAGCACTCCAACGAGAGTGCTCGAGGGAGGCGCAGTGGGCGACGATCTCAGCCCGCAGAGCAGTGATCCGGTAGGAAAGTTGGGCATTGTGTGGTTGGGAGCGAAAGGAGCGTTGAAGACCTTTACGGCGACGCCATAAACGGATAAGGTGTGGATCTGGGTCCTGGATTGGGTAACGAGAGCGAACGCGACGGCTACTGGACGTGAGCGCTGCAGAGATGCGCGACGTCCAGTCGTCGTAGGATTGAAAGGAGTCGGAGGCGAGATTAGTGCGAAAAGCATGCCAGTCAGTGTGAATAACCGGATGACAGCGAGGGATGTGGGAAAGAGAAGTGGTAATATGGATGAGAAAGTGGTCACTTAGAAGAGTTTCGGCTGTCACCTGCCAGTGAAAGGAAAGTGAACCCCGAGAGAAAGTGAGGTCGGGTGTCGTGGGGCGTTGTGAGGCAATGCCCGCTCGAGTAGGAGAGCCAGGAGTATTAAGAAGGGTGAGGTGGCGTTCCTGGGCCAGACAATGCAGGAGGCGGCCGGGTTTGAGGGTTTGTGGGTAGCCCCAGAGTGTGTGAGGGGCATTAAAGTCACCACCAAAGAGGAGATGGGAGGTAGAAGGAAGAGAGTGAAGGAATTTGCCCAGAGCAGAGAATAAAGAGGAAGTGACAGGGGGGTTGCAAAAAGACAAAAGGACGAGTGAGATGCGGGAAGAAGGGTGGTAATAAACCACACAAACTAAATATTTAAGGAGGGTGGAGGGGATGTCAAATTGCTCTACGAGCACGTCACTACGTACATAAATAGACGCAAGTGGCGTGGCCGTAGTGGCATGGTAGGCGCGGTAGCCTGGGACATTGCGGGCCGTCCGGGTCTCCTGGAGAAGGAGAAAATGAGGCAGAGAGGGGCGGGTGAGTAGGTACTGGTGGAGGGGGGTCTTATTGTGGCAAAGATTTCGGCAGTTCCACTGCACAATTTCGAGGTCCTCGCCAAACGCCATTACGAGAGTGGAGAGGAACGCGATGGTACGCGTTCCTTCTTTTTTGCCGGGGGCAGTGACTCATGGACGGATTGGAGCATAGATGTGAAAGATTCCAATTGCTTTGATTGTGCTTGGAGGGTGGTAAGAATCTGGAGAACCGAAGTTTCCAGCTGAACCAAGCGAGTGTGATGTGCCTGTGTGGTGGTTTCGACAAAGTCAGCCAAAGGGGCGACCTGGGCGCTGGAGGAGGGAGTGGGGAACGTGGCAAGGTGCTCATTTAGCTTGCTAAGCTGGGAGGTAAGAGAGGAGGTGGTTGTCTGGAGGGTTTGTGTCAAGGCATGTATCTGCTGTTGTAGATCGTGGGAAATGCGCTGCTGCTCTCGCTGCTGGCGTTCCAGCATTGCGAGCCGGAGGTCGAAGGAGCGGCTCGCGTCAGTCAAGGATGGAGAGGGTGGTGTAGTGGAAGAGAGGGACGCTGGCACCGAGGATCCTTTAACTATGGCGGCGAAGGAGCCCTGTGGTGACGTGATCGGAGCTGATGGATATTCATGATTAGAGGAGGAGGAGGAGGAGGAGGAGGAGGAGGAAGAGGAGGAGGAGGGGGTGGTGGGTTGAGTTGCCCGGCGCAAAGCTAGGCGTCGGAGGTATGCAGCTTTAGCACACTCGCGTTGTTTAGCAAGGAGGAAGGGGCAACTGGGGTCGAGGGAGGGGTGTGTGTTCACCTGGCAATGAACGCACCAGGGCTGGGGACACACATGAGCGGAAGGGTCAGCGGGTAGAGGAGCAGCACAGCGACGGCACTTTGCCGGAACGCTGTGCTGGGGGCATTGGTGGGCGCGGTGGCCTAGAGTGAGACAACGGGTGCAGGTGGGAGGCATAGGTTTATGAGGACGGCACCGGAAGGCAACGCGTTTGAAATATACAAAGTGGGGGATGACGGTACCAGCGAATGTTATGAGCACTGATTGAGTGGATCCCATCATGCGAGCAGCGAGAATATCTGTTTTGAAAGATTCTAGATCATTCATGAGCTCATCCGGAGTGAAGTGGCCACCGGCGTTATGGATGACGCCGAGGCATGAGATGGGAGGATGGGGGAATAAGTTTTGATGCTGACAGGCTTACCGTGAAGGTGAAGGTGCGTGATAGAAAGTAGGAGGTGGGCGGTGAGAGGAGAATGAGTTTTTAAAAACACAAGGCTTTGGGCTGGCTTGGCCTGAAGGGTGATGTCTGCACTGGTCTTGGAGGAAAGTTGTGCAGCGGAGGTGACTGCGGCGAGCACGTCGTAGAGAGGCAGCTTGGGATTGAGGGTACCAGGAGGGAGTTGTATGCCAACAGTGATGAGCTCGGAGCGGGGTCGGGTGGCGGAAGCAGGCTTACGGCTGGCACCGATGGTGCTCCAGCCGATTTCCGGGGATGGAGTGTCGTCTACTGGGGACGCCATGAAATCCATGTCTGCCGACGAATCGTCAGCCTGAGGCGCAATCTGCGACGCTGGTGCCGGGCTGCAGGTCTTGGTGTCAGCGGGTAATGTGGCTGGTGTAGGCGCGGCGGCACCGGCGGCGTCGACGAACGCAGGCGGCTGCGACGCGTCTATGGGCCCAAAGGTGTTGACGTCTCTTAGAGCGTGGAGTTGGCGAGCAGTGGACGCTGCGGCGACGACTAACTCTGCCGGCTGCGCCGCGGCCGTCGATCCGGAGCTTCCAGCGTCGCTCACAGTGTTGGTTGCGACAGAATTTTGCGCGGTGGCGTGGGCGGTTGGAGTAGGCCCCGCGGTGGCGGCATCAGTGGGTCTGGGCTGCAGGGGCTTCGTGAGACGCTGCATTGAGAGGTGCAGGCGCGGCGCGGTAGGGGTAGCGAGGCGCCGCGCCGCTTCAGACTTTTGGAGGCGCTTGAAGGGCCAGCCCGGCACCAGGCCGTGATGCCGATGGTATCCACGTGCTTCGGAAGCCTTCCGGAAACGATGGAGAGGAAATCCAGGGGCGGGCGAAGCCCTGGATTAGGCCAGGGGCAGGTGAAAGCGGAGCTCGATAGGCAGCCAGCTCGTGAAGAAGTATTAGCGTAGATGTATACAGTATTAACGTATGCCTGCTGTGTAGATGGACGTCGCACCTTGCTCCACACAGACACTGTACGCGTTTTCGATCAACATTTCGTGCTCGTCGCAAAAATTATACACTTCAAAAGTCACGTCAGTTCTTCCGTGGAACAGTGACCAGAAAAGAAACCCTTGCGGCATGGATGACTGTGAAGTGAGGTACTCCAGCACGCGCGAATGGCAACCGAAACCTACAGAACTGTTCCTAGCCGGTAACTCGATAAAACGGACTAATTAGATGACAGTTAATAAACGTCCCAACTATAGGGCAAGATCAAATTTCGCGTCTCTTGGAGACTTTCTTCCATGATGGCCCATTTCTCGATATTGCTGTCGTGGTGGCAGTGTGGTGTGCACCGCTTGGCTTCCCGTGGAGCACCAAGTTAATGGGACGTGCGACTTTGACGAGAGCTCGTGTGGGGGTGTGCTCGTTGTAAACGTTCGCAAGAAAAATTCAGTTTCTGCATTTCGTGCGCTGCTCTTTCTTATACTTGTAGTACCTGCGCCTGCGGTTTGACAACAAGGTCGGCATTGCTGCTTGTACCATCTACTTCATCCTCACCGTAAGTCCTTATTTTTACGCTACTCTTGAAATGCATCCTTAGGAAAAAATGTAATAAGTTGTACAGCTAATTATCTGAGGTACCAACATTATGTGCATGAGTCAAAACATCTCCTGATGAGAGCCGTTTTAAAAGCGTTGCTTTGAGATGGAAAAGGTGGTAGTCTTGCGAAGCACTGTTGGCAGGGGCAGGCGCACAGCACGTGCACAGCCACTTTGTGCGGGCCGGCGCACGCGCGATATTAACACAGTCAGAACAGTGCAAGGAAACTACGCAAGTAGCACAGGTAATCGGCCCAATATCGGAATCGTATGGGCAAAGGCCGGTCATATAGAGGACCAGGATGGAACCATCCTCTTGCAATATTGGGCAGATTACCAGTGTTGTTTGGGTACCCATTAGAATGAAATAAAACGCACTACTCGTGTCTAGAGGTATTATTAAACTATATGGATCTGGCGAAGCCCTCTTGCTTGTTTGCAGAAGAATGTGTGTATAAGCGAAAACGTGCCGAACCTCAGCAGCAGTGACCTGGAGAGAATACGCATCAACAGCTCAAAGCAAAACAACCCATGAATTTTTTCCTGCCTCGCCGCACGGCACGACACTCACGAATACTACTCACGAAAATTTTGCGGTCACTGGCTTTTATATCTCACTCATTCGCACACTTAGTTGAATGTGATAAATGTGATGCCGTAATATCCGAGCTCGGTTGTACCCAACACTTGAACTGGCGGTGGAAGCGCAACTTTCCTGTAGAAGCCGCATGCAAAATTGAGGTCCTCGAGCAAATCGCAAAATCTGTAGCTGTAACTTGCTCCTGATATGTTAGATTCATGTCTTTTGTAGAAGTTATAGAGAAGGTGATATATTTTGCGCAGATCATTCGCATGTACTGCATTATTGAAAAGTTTCGAGGCCACATAGTCGGCTGTTGATCCTTGAGGTGGAGCATTTACGGCTAACCACAAACCTGAAATCTAAAGAGGCGGAAGAAGCGCCCCAAGCGAACACTTGGGGAGCTCTGTAGCTTCTTAGATACGGTAAGTGCCCAACTATACCGCTATAGACTAGACTCTGCTGCCTGAGGAATCAACAAGCAGTGTGCTCTAGAAGCAGCTGCACTACAGTAAGGCCATCACTGGAAATCGTCAGGGATCATTCCCTTTCGTAATCTCTTTTTATACTCAACTGTGCGACCACTCCTAGTAAGACGGCCTTTTTGATTCACCGCTGGATTTTCTGACAGGTTCAATTCAAACAGGTACTTCTCGATTGGCTGATGGGGATACATTTCATTTTTGCATTCATTTATTTAAGTTGCCCTTTTGGCACAGTGACAAGTATAAAGGAGAGTTTACCTTGAAAAAAAAGGAGAAGGGGAAGAACAGAGGTAAATGACGTGGTAAGTTATCAAGACAAATTGTAGTAAACATTGCAGAAATTGCATCATAAATTATAGCAATAGGAAGCAAAACAAGCATGACAGGCCAAAGTAGCAAATTATTCTATGCCAGAAGCACATGGGGAAGCGGAAACAGGAAACTAAAAAGAAAGTAATGATGCTCAACGTATATGATGCATGCAGCAACACACGGCACTTTTCGGTTGAATAAAAAATAAGAAAGGAAGCAAACTATGAAGCTGCGAACAACGCGCAAAATTATCTCTAGTAGACAGAAGTACACTACTTGATCTCGAAAAATATGTGGATAAAACGAATGATTAAAAATGAACACGGACTCCAATGGATGCATCTGTTTCTTTTGAATGCCTCGAAAATAAAGGCATATTCATCATCATCATCGTCATCAGTCTGACTACAGCCACTGCAGGGCAAAGGCCTCTTCCATGTTCCTCGAATTAACCCTGTCCTTTCCAATAGCGCCCAACTTATGCCTCCAAACTTCCTAATCTCATCCGCCCACTTAAGCTTCTGCCGCCTCCTGCTACGATTGCCTTCTCTTTGAATGCACTCCGTTACCCTTGAAGACCAGCGGTTATCTTGCCCTCGCATTACATGCACTTCCGAGGCCCATTTCTTCCTCTTTATTTCCACTAAGATGTCATTACCATGCGTTTGTTCCCTCAGCCACACTGCCCGCTTCCGGCATCTTAACGTTACACGTATCATTTTTCTTTCCATGGCTCGCTGCGTTGTCCTTAACTTAAGCTGTACCCTTTTCGTTAGCCTCCACGTTTCTGAGCCGTAGGTGAGTACCGGTAAGGTACAGCTGTTGCACACTTTTCTCTTGAGGGATATTGGTAAACTGCCATTCATGATCTGAGAGAACCTGCCATATGCGCACCTCCCCATTCTTATCCTTATAGTCGTTTCCCTCTCGTGATCTGGATCAGCTGTTACTACGTGCCCTAAGTAGATATATTCCTTTGCCACTTCCCGCACCTCGCTGCCAAGTGTGAACCGCTGTTCCCTTGCTAGAGTGCTGAACATTACTTTGGTTTTCTGCATGTTAATTTTTAGACCTACTGTTCTGCTGTGTGTCTAGCTCACTGATTATGATTTGCTCTTCATCCCCTAAATGACTGAGCAGGGCAATGTCATCAGTGAAACGCAGATTATTTACGTATTCTCCATTCACTCTTAAATCCAACTATTTCCAATTCAGGCCGCGGAATTCCACCTGTATACAGGCGGTGAATAGCATTGGCGAGATCGTGTCTCCTTGCCTGATGCCCTTCCTTATTGGAGTTTTATTGCTGACATAGTGAAGGACTATGGTAGCTGTACAGTTCCTATATAAATCTTCCAGTATTTTGACATAGGGCTCACCTACACCCTGATTCCGCCATGCCTGTATGACTGCTGAGGCTTCCACTGAGTCAGATGTTCTCTCATTATAAATGAAGGCTATATATATATAGAGGTTGGTTATATTCTTCGCATTTCTCTATCATCTGATTGATAATTTGTATATGTTCTATTATGGAATATCCTTTACGAAAACCTGCCTGATCAATTGATTGATTATAGTCTAAGGTTGCCCTGACTCTAATAAAGATTACATTAGTAAATATCTTGTAGGCATCGGACAGTAGCTGATCGGTCTGTAATTTTTCAAGTCCTTCGTGTCTCCTTTCTTATGAATTAAGATTACGTTGTTGTTAAGACATATTGCAAGCACAATCCACGACCCGCTGCCGTCATCAGGTTCCGCGGGGCGCCACTGCGCATGCTCCGATCATCTTCAAGTGCCAGATGGCGCCGGGCGCCGGTCAGCTGCGCGCGCGCCCGGTGCGTCGGGACTAATCAGCGCCTGCGTACCGTCGGTGCGCGCACGCAGTTCACGGCAGCCGGTCGAGGATCGCTTAGTTCTATAACTCTCTGTTATCGGCAGGCAGCACACTTTCAGGCAGGCTGCTCCACTTCGATATTGCTGTAGGTATAAATGAATATTGATACGATGCAATTAAAAAATGATGCATTCCAACTTTCCAAATACAATCGAAACGCCATCGGCGTGATCAGCGCATGTTTTAGGCTTACATTACTGTAATTAGTTTTGCAGAAAATACACAAGCAGGAGATTTTTCTGCGTAGCGTCACAATAGCTAATAATAAGTCTTTCATGACTTTTATGCTCGATAAAGGGAAATGGTCACAGTGAATAAAAGGGGCTCAATTTCGAATTGATTGTAGAGCATTGGTTCTTAAAATTTTCGCAGGATCCCATACTGACGCATCATATTCCTGTTTAGAAGAGACGACTGATTTTTAAAGAAGTAGTTTCGTAGATGTTCGCTGCCTTATAAAAAAGATACGCTTAATATAGCAATGCATCGAGTTTGTGTTTTCGGTGAAAGAAATAATGCGCTCATTGATGTCTTGATGCCAAAGAAGCGCCAAGGTTCTTATATGATTTTACTGAGCTTAACGAGCCCCGTTAAGGCCATATGAAAAAGAACTGAAATTCCATGATGAGATAGGCGCATCACTATACATTTAGTCGTGTTGGTTGTCATAATTTTCGCAAAGCACACATCGATAACACTTTGAACGCCCGCTTGAAGCACACTGACATTGTTGGTAGTTTTTACTGAACTATATATAACGCAATCATCGGCAAAAAGTCTGAACGGTGTTTTCAGGATGTTGACAGGGCTTTGATGTTGATGGTAAATATTCACAAAGACCTAAATATATGCAATCAGTTTCAACACACGGTGAAATAAATAATGCCATGAGCTGTGTTTCACATGTATTTGTTTGCAAAACTTTTGCTTATGTGAGAAAAATTGCGCAAATTCCGAAAAGGTTGCTCGGTAAGAAAGAAATGTGCGTTCAAGGAGTTCTCAAGATATGCAAGTTAAAGATAATCGTCGTTATTTCTTTGCCACATGCTTGTCTCTCGACCTATGAAGTGGAAATATGCTGGCTATCTTCTAATCGTCAGGAAATGCCTCAAGACGAGGTGACTGTTCAAATATCTTAGATGGCATCATCGCAGAATTAAAACGTTTTAGTATATGTTGTGACTTTGGCGCTGTTATTATTGGGGCCACAAACAGGCAATTTTAATAAGTCAATTCTAGTCAATACTACATCATTGTGAAATCTAATGGGATGTATGGTCAATTTAGAAGCATTTTTGTAAACAGGAACAACAGGAAACTAAATTCCCACGAAAATGCTTCCGCAAAGCTTGGATCCAGAATGTTACAGCATTTTTAATAGGGATTGGCTTGGACACAACATGAACCATTTATATACCTGACAGGTGTTGTTCATGTACATGCTGAATAATTTTTCGCAATTTCTTAATAAAAGCGATGCCAGCGTGGCATTGAAGATTATTTGTTTCGCATTTTCCAGTAGGTTTTTTATAAACTCTGGCAGTTACTTTTAACTTTGAGCGAAGTTCCTGCTTTTTAGACTTCTTTATAAATAAAAACAGCCACTCTTTTTTTTTCGCGGGGCATTTTAGCGTCTGGGTGTTCCACGGTGAGTTTCGGTTAATTATAGCTTTTGTACAAAGAATGTACAGAAAAATTAGCTCTTCAAGCTTGTTCTTAAACACCACCCAATCTCGGTAACAGATAGCTCTTGAAATCTGTGAATAAAGTGGCTCAGAAAAAATCCCAGAGCCTCATTAAACGCTCAGTAATTAGAACTGGAATATTAACAGATTGGTTTATTCTTTTTACGTGAAATATGCGCTGGTATATTCAATCTAAAGTGCAACAGAAAATGGTCACTTATTCCAGACTTATAACTAAAACTTAAAACAAAATCTGGAACCATGGTTAATAACACGTCAAATAATTTGGATGTAAGTGTCACTCTGTGTTACAACCTCTGCGATAAATTTCCTCACATTTTTCTTTTCCTCAAGATCTTAGTGAATGGCAACCACCTTAGCTATACCTTCGTTGTTGCTGTCTGCAATTATTCCAGCTACTATTTCTTTCTTCTTTAATTTTCTACAAATTCACAGTTCAACATTTTCAAAAGCAAACCATGCCATGATTTGTTATGTTGCCTCCTTGTAATGAGACTGGAGATTCTTTGCCTTCAGAAACAAAGAATTTCTCACAATATGTCCTTGCTTTCTACATATGAGCACCAAACGATGCCTGTACTAGTGAACTGTTGTCTCACGTGTTCGTTTTACAAGGACCCATCAATAGGTTCGAAACGTGAAACGCTGTTGTTTTATCTGTACATTTAATTTCACCTGTACCCCTCTTATATAAACGTTACCTCCATCAAGACCAGGAAACTTGCACAAATGCTCAAAACTGAAGGGCTGCTACCCCGTGCCACGTCATGCCTGAAAATTACCGCAAGAGCTCCGAATGTTGGGTACATGCTATTGATTATCAACGGCCATCGGAAAAAAGTCGGTTTGGACGCAGGAAACGCTTGATAGGCCTGATTTTGCACCGAAAAGAAAGTTCCTGCTATGGTAATCAGCATGTTTGCGCAGAATCTCTCGGTAGCGTTGTGTTTTTGCTAAATTAGTACATTAAAATAACCCGTTTCAGTTACGTTGTTTTCAGTAATTTTGGCCAACAGATGGCACTAGTTGCTGAACATCCAAAAGCTCGGCATGTTATTCAGCGCTCCACTTCTTAAGTAAACCATATGTAGAAGTTTTAGTTACTGCGTCATATATTCCGTGTTATGATTTGCTTTTGCCTGACTCAACTTTGCACTCCTAAGTGGCGGAGTTCTCCTCCTCCTCATTTTATGCACGTGCCACTGCGATATGAATGCCTCAAGAAGTTGGCGCTCCATCCTCTTCTCAAAACTCCTACATTGTTCTTTTTACGTATTTTCACATTGTTTCGCGTATGTGAAAGCTAACCACTTCCAGATATTTTCATTCATTTTATGCGTTTCGCTTCTTCGAGGATTCTCACCATGAAAGCGTTGCGATTTTTCCTATATTCTAATAATTATTTACAGTTTCTAGTTCAGGCCTTTACCAGGTACATTATTTATCCCCAATTCAACCGATTTTTTTTGTATCTACAGGGCTAGAGAAAGCATCACAGCTGCTCATTTATTGTTCAAAAATTATTGCAGCAAACCCTTGGCGCAGTGGGAATATACAGCGCTGCAACTGCAGTTTCAACAGGTAAGGACCTGCAGCCATGAACTGGGTGTCAATATGAGTAGCTATGTTCAAAAAGCGTTTTAGTTCCCTACCTGTAAAGAGTATTTATTAGTCCTACGTATGAGTAAGAGATATCACTTGAAATGTCTTTGTAAATATACACGCGCCAACTAAGGAGCACGCCTGGGGGATACCCATTATATTTCAATAATTTTCCAAACCAGCATCACCTGGCTGAAATTTTCGCGATGACGTAGGCAATCCCGCACGATGTGCTCATTTTATTTAGACGCCTATACTGAACCAAGGAATGAAAATACAATAGAAAATGTTCCAACATTTCCGGCTGTCATTGGCTGCGTTAAGCTGCAGGCGATGACGATGCTGAGGTTGTTAGAAAACTCCGATTAAGCCTCCGATTGCAGTGCGCACTGGTTGTGCGTTACCCGTGTTAAACTTATGCAGTTCTAAGAAAACATTTTCATGGCGCTGACTTTTATCAGAGACCACGCTCGTTCTCCTTTCGTTAGGTCATCACTCTTGAAAAGCAGCGGTGGGAGTGCGTAGAAAATGCGGTGTATCCGACGAAACTACTTTCGCCGCGTGTCTTTGAACAGTAAAATTGACACTTAAGTTTTAAGTACGGCCTAAATGACGCGTATTAGCAATACAATCTGTTTTAAGCGAAAACTGCAACTGCAACCGGGATAAGTACAATTCGCAGGGAAAGGGGGCGTGTTCGCGCTATGTAGCTGTCACTGCCTTACCTAGGAAAGGTTGTCGCTTGGCATACTCGTGAACATTGCAATAGGAGAAACAACTTATGCCGCCGAGCAGAACTTTTCTACTCAAGTCTAATACCTGAAAACATTCTTGAGGTGTATATGCGTTCTCTCTGGCAATGCTGACTTTTCAAAATCTTCTCGAGTACGCGTATAATTGTAAATAACACCGATACAGCTTCTATTCAGTTGCAGTGTTCTTCATTAAGTGAATGTTACGTGAATGTTATCTGCATTCCGACCAATGTGTTGTTGCATGATAGTGTGCACGTGAAGGTCGACAATACAAAGATACATTTTGTAGTTATTGTTCTTATTACCATATCTTCCTTTTTGGTTATTTCGCAATTATATATTTACAGTACACAGTGTTCCAGGAACGTCTACTTCTGATGTTGATTGCAACAGAAGTTCACTTAATAGATTATGCAGGTTCATACTTGCAATTTACTGATTTGCAATAAGCTGCTTCGTCATCGCTGGTATGAAGACATTTCGGGCAAGTAAAATACTGCTCCGAAACGTTTACTTCTGCTTAATATCAGAACCTTGATAATATTTAAGTTTAATTGTCGCATCTTTCGAATTTGATGTGTAAGTCAATACCTAATCAGTACTATTCACGCAGCTATTCTTGAAAACCCAGAACAAAGCTGGCGCATGGATTAACTTCAGTTCGTTGGCGTTATAGTGACTTGGCTAAAGACGATGTAGCGGACAGCCCCGTCTTCACGGTGATGTATACGCTGCTACACTATGCGTCGACGCATAGATAGCACAGCAACTGAACAGTAATCCTTTAAGAACATGAAATTTGCGCAACTAACGGGTCGCAGGAAAGCACACTTGATAAGTGCATAATAACTATTGGTTTTTCTGGACATCGCCTGATTTCGTGTTAGCATAGCTTATGAGCAACAAACCCAAAATGCCATCAAACGCACAATCACTCCCTCAAGCAGGAAATTCAGCTCCTTATTGCACAAACATTAAGCCATCGCTTACGCATTTGGCTGGGCTAGATAATAATCTCTGCAGGGATTCAAGAATTTCGCTTTCCTTTTGTTCCTTCGCAGTAACTGTTTGGCAATGCAGCGGCCTGTTTGGCAAACAGTTTAGTTCTCTTCGTTTTTAACACGAGAACACTAGTACCTGCATGTCGGAAAAAAAGTCGTCCGGTGTCGGCGTCGGCGTTCGTGACCGTTTGGAGCATCGCAACCTGAGCGGCCGCAGCAACCGGAGCGACCGGCCGCACAGGCAACCTAGTTGCGCCACCCAGGTCACGTGACCTTGTGGCGCCATCACAACCTGCCTACCGGATTTTGTAAAAACTGACTGATTATGACTGGTCGCGAGAGGTTGCTCGTGAAGGGCAACCTGGCAGCGGCAAGTGTGGTACGAGGACTCCTAGCGATCTACAAACGTAAAGTCGAGAATTACCAACTCTGTATATATCTGCAATAGCCCATTAACACTATCACGTAATTTCTCTCAAGGGGAGCTTAAGTGTCCCGGTAAAGTCTTCTCTCTCTCTCTATCTCTCTCTCTCTCTCTAATAGGCCGCCTCCATTGGGCAGACTTCTTCCCGACTAATTGTGCATGTGAGGTTGGCGGAGGTGAGGGCACATTTCATTCTGAACCCCCCTCTCCCCCCCGAAGGTGTGACAGTATGTTGCCCGAACAAAAAAAGTGCCATTTCAGGGTAACATAGCAACAATAAAGTGCAGTTTTCTTTGGAGATGCTTAATTGAATACTAGTGATTAGAAGGGGTTGGTACATGAGGAGCGAGTCACAATTATCTATATCTATGCAGTTTTCGCTGCAGAGCTGTTGAAGCAATGTTATTAAGCAAATGTAACCAGATCATTGCTCTCATTGGAGTAGAGTTTGTCACTCATCTCGCAAACAGTGGCTCTTTCATTTCATATAGCAATTTTATTTCAGCGAGGAAACGTGTTTACCTTTCTTGTTATAACAGCATACCGATTCATTTTCAGTATTTTCAGTTCCGCTAGTCTACACAAACATCCTCATTGGCCTGGCTGGCACGACGTATACTGCTTTGGTGAGGAATCTTGTTTTATTATGTGCGCATGGCTGTTGTACAACGATATGTAATAAGCATCTGCATAGCGCTTTACAACCATACCACCAGACTTGCGCAGTGGCATCGCAAACTCTGTTTAAAGAGTAAGGAATAGACATTTTGGATTTCAATGTTCATGGCGCCAATTTTTTTGCCTCGCTGGTCTTGCAATGCTCCACTCCTAAGATTATGTATAGATCATGTGTCCAGATAATTCACACAGAAAAATGGCCTGCGGCAATAGGAAGCGACGCGGCCGGCCTCGACGTCTTGGATGAAAACTTTGTAATTGATGTTACGAAGGCAGCCTAGATTGCTAAGTTCCTTTTGAAATATATGATATCGAAGATTTCTTTGGATAGAATGCTCGTTAAGACAGGAAGTAGCGTAAACACTAATCCTTTGGTGCTGCTCATCACTTGCCTTTCTGTAATTTATTCGCCCCTAACAGGTTACATTGGCTGCGCCTCATGAAGTGTTAGTTATCATTTTTCTTAGGAGCCTAATAACCGCTCTTCCAATAGATGATAAAAAAAACGTCAGAATGATGGCAATGCTAGCAGCAGGAGGAGGTGTGGGCTCAGTCTCCACAGACGGCGGAGCAGGGTTGCGGCTGTTGATTTAATGGCGTCGGTTTCCAGTTCTCGATGTATGTCACTGGAGTTAAAACGACGATGACGAATATAGGAGCCGGAACACAGCGCCTCATTTTCAACTAACAGGTTCACTACGAAGCCAGAGACATGATCTGAGCAAACGGCGCACATCAATTTAAAGAACTATAATAAAATATCCCAGACACGAAGGGAACAGAGGTCCTAGTAAATAGTTCAATGAGTACGCCACAACGTTGATTAGAAATATAACTTTCGTTTAGGGGTTGACAGGCCCCATAGCACTTAAGCAGAGTTCATCGCGCTCCAGAATGATGTCGGCCCTGAATATCTTTTATATAAAGTACAGCAGCTCCAACTGTTACCTATAGTACTTGCCTGAGACAGGCACATCGTGCAAGTGTTTTTAAGCTTGCTGCTTAGGATTTTTTAATAAAAAAAAGCTCTAAAACGCCAATCCTTCATTTTACTAGACTTCTAATGTCTATGTATAAACTGCCGCTTGGTGCCAAAGATCCTTCTTTTTTCCGGTGCGGTTCGACAGGAAAAGACAGTGGCACCTTTCCTGAATGTCCGCTCTTGTGCAATTCGCCTAACATAAGCTTGCTGCCCGAATAGCGGACTTGGGTGCAGAATGGACGGACATATACAGCTGACAAGCGCCTGTCTTGTGCCTATGTCCCATCGTTCTGCGCTTTTCACTTCAATGTAAGGTTTTTGGCGCC
Organism: Amblyomma americanum; assembly: GCF_052857255.1. NCBI lineage: Eukaryota > Metazoa > Arthropoda > Arachnida > Ixodida > Ixodidae > Amblyomma > Amblyomma americanum. The sequence goes on along the minus strand of NC_135498.1, from coordinate 83,999,190 downwards.
GGACATTGAGTTTTTGCGCAATTTTTTATACTCTCAGCTTAGAAGACAGTTCTCGATTGAGCTATACTAAAGAGAAGAATTGTGGAACGGAGGGGCATATAGATGGCCCTCCTATAATATAAGCCAAATGCACCGAACTCGGGGAGCCAACGCCAGTCTATGCGGGGTTCCAAAGTGCAGTATTCTTCGCTTTGTAGGTTAGCATATTACGGTGCCTTCCTGCACGGGTGTGTGCGGGAAGACAAAGTGCCAAAGCGTACGGTGCGGCGGACGTACAAGGTATGCCGAAGTAGAAGCCCGGGCGAATTGGTAGGTAATCAAAGAAGTTTAGTAGACACAAAGAAGGTTCTGAACACATATTCACAAATTGTCCACTTTTGCCCCCGTACTCATGGTACGGCTCAACGGAATCACTTAAATTTCGTATAATCTCTCTGGAGAGCGACGGGCTTCATTAGAAGCTGCTATTGTTCTGCAGCTGTGGCATCACTGAAAGAGACTCCTCTTGAAGAGTACTCATGTACAAAGGAAGATGTTTGCATTAGAAATCCAACAGTTTTTTTACATGGAGACGAATTCAGACTGGAATGCTTGACGCTGTAAACTTCACCACTCGTGTCTTTTAAGACATACTTTCATATTCCGGCTTCAACCCGTCCGCTTACACTAACACGTCTTGTTCTGTAGCGCACATGTCTTCTTTCGCTATCGTACTTTTGCCCATCGAGAATGGGGTCGTATTAACAAACCGATATGGGAAAGCCTTGAAACTTGTTCGCCAACCAAACGAGCCGCCACGGTAGCTGAGTGGTTATGGCGCTCGGCTCCTGGCCCGAAAGACGCGGGTTCGATCCCGGCCGCGGCGGTCGAATTTCGATCGAGGCGAAATTCTTGAAGCCCGTGTATTGTGCGATGTCAGTGCACGTTAAACAACCCCAGGTGGTTGAAGTTCCCGGAGCCCTTCACTACGGTGTCTCTCATAGCCTGACTCGTTTTGGGACGTTAAACCCGCATAAACCATAAAAAAACCAAACGAATGCCCAAACGAAGTTATGCAAGAATACTTCATACATCCCTTGTGGGCACATCGTATTATTGAAGGCAGAGATATAGACATACTTGTCTCACTAGATGATGGAGTACATGTATGTAGTGACAGAGTGCTTGTCGCGATAATAGAAAGAGAGGTTCTATTCGCATTTCAGAAAAGAAGACAGACAGCAAGAAAGAACAAAAGGCAGCGACACTTGATGCAGGGCTTTTTTGCTGTTTACACGTCTGTCCTTGCATTCTCAACACGTCATGTCATTTTGTATCTACTACATTTTTTGATACAGGCTGCAGTTAGCCTTCTTGGTGACGAGTAAACTTTGCAAAAAAAAAGCGCGTCCACACTCCACAAGAAAGTGACAACAAAAACAGCGCGGCTCACAACCGAACTTTAATTCGACATCAAACGAAATCTTAGAGGATACATGAGGGAGGCAAACATAAATAAAACAACAATAATTGTTGGAAGAAAAGACGGGGTACAGTGGCGCAAGAGGCCGCCGAATCTAACCTGCGATGACTACCAGTTCTCTCAAAAAGAACCTTAAGGCTTAACAGAAACTTCAGCACTATTTTTATGCTCTGCTGGTCCAGTTTTTTGCTCCTACTGATGATGTTCTCTTTTTTTCGAAGGGAGGACTCCGCAGCGTTGTCTGGGCGGACTGCATTCAGGCGGCCGTGATGATCGCGTCACCTGTCACTATCATAGCGAAGGTTATATATGACTCCAGTGGAGTGTCGCCGCCTCTTAGGCCTATGGCCGATTTCAATGTCAACCAGTATCTGGTGGGGTAAGTAGTGGAAGCCGATAGGTTTTTACTATCACTCACGGGATCTTACAGAAGTGGAATATATTTGACATGGGTAATGTTCGGCTCTGCATAACAAAGTAAGCGTACGGCGCGCCATCTATGTCAAGTTTGAAGTGCAAACAAACAATAATTATTTAGGCCTCTGCAAATCTGGAAGTTGTTACTCTTTTTCAGAATTATTTAGCGATTGCCTCCTTGCAGCCTGCGTGTATTAAACAACTTCTTTCGGAATCAAAGAAACAATGATATGAAGGAATAATTCCATCTCTGTAAGTAAATATAATTTTTGTAACGTTACCAGACACATTGTTCAAATTACTATCAAGAAATTTTATTCACAGCGGCCTTGTTTCATTGAATTTTTCATCATTTATAATCGATGAAGAGTTGTATCAAATTGTGTTCCGAACACATGAGATGTGAAGCATGCACATCAAATAGAAAACTACTACGCTTGAGCGGTAAATACACTTATGTAGTGTTTTTTTTCCGTCCTACATCTCTCGGAAATAATAGTATAGCAGGTTCATGTTTCCTTATCGCGAGCCATTTGTTTTCAAGTATACAGAATAGCCAAGTTAACAGCAGCAGCGTAATACAGCTTATATACACCTGGTTACTTAGGCTATGGAAAGGAGAATTGTTTCAACTTTTTTCATGGTCGACACGGAAGCTGTTTTTACCGTTTTGCTGATGATACAAAGCTCTTAGGTTGGGAGTAACTTATGCAGTTTTCAACGGCTATTCCGCAAACATTTTTCTCTTCAAATACATGCCCACTAAATGAACAAAAACATTTAGCACTGTTAGAGTTCTGGCAGATCATATAAATGTAAAGAACGCCAGTGACTAAATAATATCAGTCGAATGTAGATGTGCATGGAAGCTGATGAAATAAAACCACCACAAAAAGCAAAGGTTTAACCAAGTGCTATATGATTTCAGTGGAATACTAAGAAACAAAGAAGCATGCCACTGCTTAGCAGCAGGGCCGTCATCGAATGATTCAGAAATGTGTAGTGCTTAAATAAGGACATAATGAAAACCACGAGAATTATTCCTACATATTTTTAACATTTCTACTACGGAGTTTGGAGTTCCACTTGGGCTCCCTTTTTTTTACCCTTGGTTGGGGTAAAGCAAGGAGCGAACGAGAAATTTTCGAGTCATATCACTTCAACAAAACAAAAGATACATGTGTCAGTGGTACGTCAGTGAGCTTGTTCGATAAGGCACTTATGTTCTTAAGCTCTTTCGAGCACCCATAGATAACTATAGAAAGCGTGGTGCGAGGGGCACCTTTTCCTCTCTTATGTTTTCTATTTTTTCATCTTGTCGAGTCCACATTCCTTGTTGCATTGCTGAAGTGTGATCTTCACTAAAAATTGAAGGAGACATTTAAGCTCGAACTTAAACGCATGAGTCGATGGTGTAATGTGTTACTGCAAATACACGCAGAATTAGTCGTTCCCTACTTAACATTCATAAATTCTTCGGAGTCCTCATACCACTCCTGATGCAGATTTGCAGCTGCTAAATGATGCGCCACTGCCCTGCGATGGCAAGTGGTGCCACAGGAGGCGCGGCAGGTGGGGATTGTGAGACCCCTGGTTGCTCTTCCCGGGCAACCTCTGGCGACCAGTCAATAAGTTCAACTGCCACCTGCCATGGGGCGCAGGTTACTCACAATCCCGCGGGCAGGTCGCGATGACGCTGCAAGGTCACGTTACTTAGGTGCGCCACCTGCCTCCTGGGTAGCCTCTATAGGGTTTTTTTCTCGCATTACTCGCTCACCATCATCGACACGCATGACGATGCCGGATTCTCCACGGCTCAATCTGGTTAACGTTACCCCATTAAAATAAATTTAGGTGATAGTACAGTGTAGTCCTGTGTACCTCTCTGAGTCTGCGTCCTTCCGCTGGCTTTATTTTTTCGAACATTGTTCTGCAGTCCAAATAGTTAGGATGATGCTGATGTATCAGAACGATTTTAAGGAAGATTGACTGTTAAATTTTCAAGTTAGATTCCCGCATGACCGATTTTGATAGCGGGTCACTGAAGAACAGGAACAACAAAAACTAAATGCGTATAAACGACCAATGCCGCAATACTCAATCACCCCTTTTTTCGCAACAGTCGGGATCTAGTAACAGAAAAACTCTCCATAAGGCTAAAAACTAAATAACAATATTTCAGAGATCAAATTCTCCCGTGCGTGTGCAGAGGGAAGTTGTCGAGACAGTTAGCGCAATGCGCGTTGCTGGCTTCCCGCAGCAGAACAAAGGACAGGCTTCATTAACTGCCTTCTTATGCCTAAAAAAGACTTATTCGCTGCTTTCTGTAATCTCAGTTACAAGAGAATAGCTCTCGTGCATATGACGGTGATCCGCAATTAATTAATTTCTTGTTTTTATGACAAGGTAACCTTAACACAAAGCGGTGTTTCAAAAGAGGTTGGGAGGAATAACAACGACAGTTCTTTAATGTGTTTAGGACCATAAAACTGAAGTGAATCGTTTGTTGCTGTTATAAAAGGGCCTGCTGGGTGCAGCTCATGCAGTGGGCATGTGAATCCTTTTTGCCTTTGTAAAAAAATATTCTTAGTTAACGGAGAAAACGAGCTGAAATTTAAGTAGAGATGTGCGCATATATCTGTATATATATATATATATATATATATATATATATATATATATATATATATATATATATATATATATATATATATATATATATATATATATATATATATATATATATATTTCCAGAAAAATCTTCCAGCAAAAGTTTGTTACTTCAACTGACCTTTTTTTTATTGATGTCCGCATACTGATAAAATCTTGAAAAAAATCCAACTGGCCCTAGTGAAAATAAAAAAAATGCAAAAAATAGCATTTCCAGCCTAAATTTTCTTCGTGTTTACAGGGGACACTTCGTCATGTCAAGTGACGACAACACTTGGACTGTCCTGGCAGCCTCCGCGCCATACGCACTTCTACGTGCGTCATTTGACCACATGGCAGTGCAAAGGTTTATGGCAGCTAGAACACTGAGCGATGCCCAATGGTGAGCCTAAGTTTTACTTTTCCTGATTTTCTTCTGTAAAACAAGTTTATATAATCATATCTTGGTTCGTTCCAGGATTGCCGCCAAAGGCGCTCTCTACCTCGCATTAGTCTTCGCACTGATTGCGCTTGCTGCCCTGGCCCTCATATACTGGTACAGGGACTGTGACCCTCTTCTATACGGGGCCATCACCAGTTATGATCAAGTAACTGCTGTTTATAAGCTTTTCCAGATTATTTTTTTAAAATGGTTATATTGTTCAGAGCGAGCCACCGCGAATTTTTTACGCCTCCTAACAGCATTACTCATTGTACCTATTTTATTTTTACCAAAACGGCCTTTGTTACGGTAACAGGCACAGGAAAAAAAGAAATAGCGAACCTGTTAGATGCCTACCTACTCTCAAGTTCACCACTGCCGTGCGTCACTTCGTCGTACAGTGCCACAAAAAAATGCAATAACTCAAACATTGAAAGGTGCCTCGTGGACAAGAAAAAACCTACAGAGCATTGACAGCTGAAACGCTGCAGAATGCACATGAACAAATGAACCATCGAGCTACTGGCCATGATGCTCATTCAAGAGCAGTCGATACTTGTAACCTGCATCGAAGTATTCACTTATTCTCTCCAGTCACTCTCATTGGCCTTCAAGGTGCGTTTGCTGAACAGGGAATGCTTTATAAAAAATGTAGTAAAAGAGTACAAAATACACTGGCTCAGCAACCCCTTTTCATTTTTACTTCTTGATATTAACTCTTTATACGCTTTACATCTGCTAATACGCTACACTTTCTACAGTTTCAAAAATATTGCCGTTCGGTATTGCATTTCTAAAAATCGTAAGCCCAAGCATTAAAAAGAATGCTACTAAGGCTAAGTAGCACAAACAGTAGTGAGAAAATATGGTTTTCTATTCACATTATTCACATAGTTAGGAACGTTGGCGAACTTGCTGCTTTCTGTAATTTCAGGTTTATTATAAAGACGGATTACCCGGGCTTAATAGATAACAGCTTTTGATGCTAATGTACAGCCAGAAGGACGAGGCGTACATGACCGTTAAAGAGAGTTTTCGAAGCATCCACTGGAGGGAATGTTTCTTGTTTGGGCTTTTTTGCCGCATTCGACACTTTGCTTAGTGATATCGCTTCGTGTGCTATGTACGCCTAAAGACACTATTTCTGAACTTAAGTATATGTGTTAATTTATACTAGCAGAGATATGGCAGTAAACGGAGGACATATCTTATTGATGCATTTCTCCCCCCTCCCCCCCCTCGACAACCGAACGAAGCGGTGGCGTTGCCGATATCTTCTAACATCATTCGCATCTACCGTAGCGCAGCATGGTTGCTGCATAAATAGATGACAAACATTCCGACCAAAGTAGGCGACGGCAAGTTGAAAACATTCACAGAGAGCCTTCATGCTCGCTTCTCTCTGTACGACAGCGTCCTTAAATTTTCTTTCCTTCATCTTTTTTTCTCCTGCCATTTTCTCTTCTTTTATTTTTTCTGCTTCTTTCTATTTTTCAGGTTCACTTAGAATACCTTGAACTGCGTTGGTAGCGCTACCTTGTAGCGCTAGTAGAAACTACAACTGGCTTCAGTCACATGACGGCTAAGATGGGCTTAAAATAACAGTTCTCGCTGTAGTTTTTGTCTTAGGTGGCGCATCCAGTATGCCAACGGTAATTTAGGTGGAAAAATACGTCTCCTCGCCAAAGGCGCACTCAAACGCAACGCTGGTATTACCGGCGCTGCAATCAAAAGCTTTTGAAAGCTGGTCTAAAAGTGTGACCCCGCTATGGACACACGAAGCCACGTGTCCGCTCCCCTGCGCATCACAGTTCACTGCTGTTAGGTCCGGCTCCCTTCTCGTAGCCGTCTGTAGTGTCGGATTCTGATCGCATTGAATATATGCGTACAGCTGTTGTATTTTACAACTTCAAAGGAAAAAGCATGCAGCACTTCACAGTGCTATCATGCCACTCAAAATTCTATCGTCCTATTAGCATACAAAGCACCTGCTGGCATATCTGTGATAAACAGCTATAGGGTTCGTCCTAGTATCACCACCGCTATTTAAATGTTTGCTATGGTAGGAAGCTTTCAGTCATTTGCATGTATACATTGAAATTTTTAAAAATGTTTTCTGGTGCAAAGTTAGTTACTACGTCAGAGGAAGGAGCGGATATCTGACTACAGCTGCACTGACAAGCAGGTTTTCGCGTGCAAGTTATGATCTGGTATTCAAAAGGTATTGCTCGTTACACTGTTCCGTTTATTAAATGAGGGTTGCTTCCACGTTGAAGTGTCGGAAATTCTTGATATCAAGTTCTGTCGTGGACAAAGGTTTGTGGGATGCGGATTGGCTGAAAAAATTTATCGCGGCGTGAATAGGTACATCAGGTCATGTAATGCATAGATACGCGAGAGAAATGCGTGCTGCTCTAGAATACTGTTAGCTCACTGGCCACCAAATCAACGTGTACAGTTTTTTCCGCGAATCTGCATCCCGCAAACTTTTTTCAATGTCTGTAGTTTGCTACCTTCAGTGGATAAAAAGCTCGTGCTATACCTGACCGAGCATTAGTACAATTTTCATAGTAATTCCTATAAGCTTCTGAATGAGACTATATTCCTGGCGTGTTCCCATGATGAGCTATCTCTTACGTGCGACTAGCTACAAGCCATTTTTCGTGCTGAGGTGCAGACGTCTTATCACACGATGCGTCCACAATGCCGCCGAAAAAGAGCAAGAGGTTCACTGTGAGCAAAGGTGGAGATGTCTGCCGTAAGCTACTTCAGTCTGGGGGAGGAACACAAAAAGGGGAAAAGATAACGGTGAAAAGGTATGAAAAGGTAATGGCGATCCCATAGGCTAAGCTGCACACTTAGTGTACAGAGCGCAATACGCACATGAATACGCGCATCACATACTAATAACATTGAAAAAATCAAAGATCAACTTATGCGACTTTTACTCTTATATGGGCCCTAATTGCCTTTGCTACGCGCTGGACTTGGACGATGACCTCCATTGGCCGTGGTTCAAAGTGCTGTCATTTAGAACATATGCGGTACACACTTGAAAAAGTAGGCAACATTGTCTCTAGACCACTGCTGCCACAGAGTAGTAAGGAGCGCTTTCATACCCAATTGTGCGGAACGGTTAACCATAAACGAAGTAAAACCCTAAATGCTGTGCGTCGTAAGACTCGACGAGAAAAGTTACGGTTTCCGTGGGCAGCTCGCTCGAACCTTGGTAACTACAATACAGAACTGATGGACGATCTCAGCGTCTTGTTTAAAACTGGAGATCGACACTCGCCACTAAACTCGCATAGTAAAATAATCTTCCTTAAACCGTTCTCCTTCCTTTCAGAAGTATCACATACAATTTATTATCTAGCAACTGAATGGTCGCCTGGGCTGAAAAATGTACAAGTGCCTTGATTAAGACCCATCACATCGCATGTCAGCAGTAGCTGCAGGGAAATAGAATAATTTATGAAAAGTATACTGATGGCATTCATTTTTAACATGCCCTACTTTAGTACAACACAGCATAATAAATAAATAATGGAACAATATTTTATAACAATAATCAATAAGTAAATGAAACTGGCATTTAAGAAATGTGACACCACTAGATAATGACAATAACAAATAAAGTAATAAGAGACCGGACGACAGAAATTACATTTCAAGGTGGTTCTCAGCTGCTTTGAACTAAAACTACTTTTATTTTTATGTTAAAAAATGTTCAGATTAGGCCACCATGAGCTGCAGCCAGAAGTTATTTTGCAATTGCGGTGTAGACCAAGTATCTCTATATGTGGTGCTCACATTTGTGGTTTAATAATCTAGAAGTGTAACTTTTGGCAAGAAATCACGAATGTGTTTCAAAGACATGTATAGTCGTCTTCATGCTTACTATGTTACCAACTTACTACTTACGATGTTACCAATTTATGACAATCGCCAATAAATAGTGGGCCCGGTGGAGCATTTAAAGACATGAATATTTAAACGCAATCCACAACAAAGTGATGTTTTGAGCCCTAGAAGACGCGGAAATAAGAAAAGTGCGCTTCTCGGTGCGCTGTTGCAGACCTCTAGACAGGTGTGCGAACGACGGTACAGTACTTTCATCAAACAAAATTCACAGCGATAGTCCCCACGGGTCATAGTATTCGATCTTTAAGTGAAATAAATAATAGACTTTCAGAGTTTACAATTAAACGAATATTTTTTTATTGCAAGACGAAAAGTTTATTGATGATAATTTGGATTGTTTTCTCCTGTGCTAGAGTACACTTATTGACTTAATAGAAGAACAAAGCTTAATATATCTTGCCCAACATTCTTGGACAAAAATTTTAATTATTGGGAAACCATAAGGTGCTCATAAGAAAATATTGAAGAGATTAGTCCACTCTCCCGATGTAAAGTAAAATATTTTTTTTATGTTTCCACCGCTCGCATCCCGCAGATAAGAATGCCATATAAGAGCAATGGGGAAAGCTTTTGACGATAGCAAAAGCGTTAATAGAGAAAATATGCAAGACTGCTGACAGGACATCTGCAGATATATGTATTGTTATAGCAAAATCTTACAAGACATGAAAAAATTTTTTTCATAAACTATTTCCTGTCAAAAAATGCTCTTGTCCAGAATTGTCGGGTGTGTTCTATTTTGCAGCTGCCAGGAAGCAGTGCGCATTAACTGGACATAAGTTTCAGTTAGTGTTATTCATACAAGTTTCCCATTCAGACCGGAAGAAAGGTACACACCAAGAATCATGGTAGAAATTATGTTTTTCTATTGACCTTCAATACTAATTTGGAACTGCAGGAGGAACTGCTGCATTCTTCGCAAAAAGATGATGTTTTTATTTACATTTACCTTACTTTTATTTCATTACACCCATGCCTTCAGTGCAGTAAAATGGCCATTCTAATTTATGGCTAGTTAAATCATATAATTTGCTGATATAAGCAACGCACCATCATGAGCGTGGCTCACAAACTACACGGTGGTGTCAAAATCCGAAATAAAGTTTACATGGTTCTCGAATAAAAAAAACAATCCTAAACTCATGCTTCTTGTACACCACATGTAATTCTTCTGTCATAAGATCTTTGCATATTAGTGCATGCGTACTGATTATTGTTTTGCAAGAGGGGTTGAACAAAAACTAAAGATATCCAGGAATCCGAATCGATGAAGGCTTTACACTAAATTATTGTGAACAGTGTGATTAAAATCCGCACAAAATTAATCAATAGTTATGTTTTCATTAGTTCAATAAAAGGTTTTAATAAATTTTTAGCCGTATCCAGGCAGCCTCAGTCACTCGATATTTCTTAAAACATAATGTGAGTCAAAATGTCTCTTTCTAAACTTTAAGTTAGAACACAATACTAGCTTTTCTAATGATCTGAAAAATTCCGGAGGAAGAAATATGCATTCATCTAAAATCAGCAGTTGTAAGGAATAGGTGAAAAATTAATGGTAGCTCCCGCAAATGAAGTGTTCGAATATTTACATCAATGAAGTTTTGACTCGTGTTTTCCGTGAAAGCTTTATACACGATCAACATTGTGTGTTTTGTCTAAAATAGGAAAAAAAGGATAGCTTCATGCGAATGAAAACAGTTTGAAGGAGAAGCGACCGTTCCCTTCCTCTTGTTTTATGACAGGAAGATTCCATGGGTCTTTGATATAAAGTGGGCTTAGGTGTACGACTTTACAAACGGTACTTTAAATAATTTTAAGTTGGCTTCGGCAGACAAACGTTAACTGGCTATCTGCCGCCGTTATCCGTAATATGAGCCATAAATGCTCATGACAGCATTAGCTCATGTATTTCTACATGCACTGCACCTCAGTCAGCGGTGAGCGTGGCAGAGAGGGACGGCCGTTCTACAGGCACTGCTAGCGTAGTCCACATCGAGCTGGGTATTTCACGGCCCTGTAAAGATCCGTAGAGTGTTATGAACCGTCTTTTTCTCCGGGATAGTGTTAGCCATCGGCCATAAGTTACTTCAATAAACTCATTCCGTGTACACGTGTTCTAACCAATAACTCTCTCTTAAGCAATAAACCCTCCAAAATAAATGATCACATAAAAATGAAGCACATTAAGAAAACAGCCTGGACAATAAATTACACTGCTTCTCTGCTCCAGTAGTGTCCTTCCCCACAGGACACTTCCCAAGCAAATAATTAATATAAACCGCGGCATCTCATTTTGAATGCCATTTGGTATGGGGTTTACTTCCGAACAGTTTTTCTCATTTCTTTCTCACGTTTCAGATTGTTCCTCTTTACATGAGGGAAAGCCTTTCTGACATCACCATGCTACGAGGATTATTTCTGGCTGGTCACGTCAGTGCTTCCACAAGGTGGGGTGTAAGCACACTTCCACAGAGAAACTTGGACTGCAGGTGCCTGAGACACGCCTTGTCAACCAGCTGGTGCACTGTGATTGATTACCATTCTGTCCAAAAAGCCAGTGGTTAAGATTCAGGGCTTGTGAAGGACACGTCATCATAGATTGATGACGCGTACACAGGCAGGCGATGACAGCTTTGCACAATTGCTAGCATAAGACATGTAGAAGTAATTTTCCAACGTGTGTCACCTAAAATCTGTTCTCGGCCTATTTTTTGTGCGTGTTTTCTGATTTTGCTGTTTGTACCGTGGTAAACGTGAACAGCGTCAGCCTTTACTATTGCGTTCTGTTTTGCCCAAAATCTTGCAGCACGGTTTCTTCGGTCATCAACTCTCATGCAGCAACATTTTACACCGATATCATCGCGCCGTTCGTGAAGATCGACGAGCGCAAATCTGTCATCCTCATCCGCATTCTAGGTACGCAATAATTGAATTACCTCTTCTTGAAAATCTTCTTCGTTTTATGTAAGCACCTTTAGAGTTAAAGATGAACACAGTGATTTGATCCTGAGTACCAGCAGTCGCTTCTTGAGCCTAGTCATTTCTATGCATTTTTTACTGCATGCTAGTGATTTGCAGGCGGTTATGAAGTCCAAATAAGTGCAGGCATATTATGATGTCAATACTTTCAAAAGCAATCACTTCAGTTCTCAATGTATGAGGGCGGAGTAGATAATTGCCAAGCATTACAAGCACTTCTAAAGCAGCTTTAACAAGTACAACTGTATAGCAATTAGCAAGAGATATCAGGTACAGACCGCACAACGAACAGAAGAGGACGTATGAAAAATGTACGAAGACGTAGTAAACAAATATTCTGTTAGATGCACGAGCAACTGCAGAGGTGAAGAGGCAAGTAGAAAGGCCGGAGTATAACACATGGAAATCCAGAATGAAAAAAACTTCGTCACATTGAGACGACTGCGCGAATTCTTTATTCTGAGCGTCCAAAATAAAGCATGAAGATGTCTGATTCCTTTAATAGCACGAAAAAGCACGCGGCGGGTGTGGGCAAAGAACCTTATACCATCTCTGTGCATAAGGGCAATCACTGACTCACACCCCCTGCGGTGCTTCCTTATTGGCCACTGGGATTCTGCAGCATGGTGCTCGCGTAATGTTTTGCTTTTTTGCGTTATCGAAACTAATGATGAGCATAGCGACAATATAGACCACTAACTAATGACGGTTATAGCCTACGTCATCTGAAAACGCTTATGAGCTGCATTGGAAACCATGGCGCTAACTTCTCGGGGTGAGACGAACCTGTCTAAAAGGTGGTAATTATTGCTTCGAAAAATAATTCTCGTTTCAGCGTTTGCGAGCGGCGGTTTAATGACCGTCTATGCAATATTCGTGCCTTTCATTGGAAGCGCTACACCCGTACGTACACAAGAAGTTCCACTGTTTCCTCAGTATTCCTTCTGCCTGGGTTACTAAGGTGTCTTATTTGCCTTTAATCTTTCGCAGCTGTTTGTGTCCCTCTTCTGTTCTGGTTCCGGTCCTTTCTCAGGACTCATACTACTGGCAATGTCATCACCATGGGTGAACGCAAAGGTTTGTCTCTTAATCTCGAAAGTGTTCAGGGTTTTGATATTTCTCACCTTTTAGGCCTTTCCGCAATCATCACTGAAACCGCGTCTGACACATCAAAAGCAGGACGTAACCTACGCCTTGCTATAAAACATTCTTATCCCTAGAGCCACAACACAATAACATAACTCGCACGGGAAAAGTAAAATAAAATGGAGAGTGTTAAGTTAATGAGAGAGATTGGAACTTCAGAAACAGCTCAACAAGTGGTATTTTGCATAAGTAAAGCAGCTTTCTAGCTAAGATTTGATGTCTCAGACCTGCCTGAGTAATATCTTCCAGCACTGAGTAAGCGGGCTGACTGTCACCGCAGCAAGAGACCACACGCGTTTATAGGAGGCTGTTGGTTCTTCGCTAGAGATTTTTGTTTCATCAAAACCGCGTTGAAATTTCTGCTACAATGCATTTCTGATCTCTGGACGATCAGAAGGTCCGCGTGCCACGAGATGAAATGTATGGGAAGGAAAAGGCTGCAAGACGTCGAGTATTCTTGCAGGGCGATTAAAACACCAATGCCTCTCCTGCACCTTCTCATTCCACTGTCGATAGGTGCATTGATTTGAGGGTGCGCATGAGCGAGGACACTGTGAAAAGCAATGCCCCACAAATCAGTGTTTACTCACTTGTCCACATAGATACACCATTCCCACCGGCCTGGATTTAAATACATTTATGGTCACGACACACTGCGTTTAACGTATAGTGCGCTGAATTTCAATATGAGAGAGGCCGTATAGGTAACCATCGTAACGGTGCAGAAAAATCGTTTACAACGGTAAAAGTACGGACTAGCTGGTTGTTGATATCCTCAAACAGTCAAGAGACGAGGACAAGAGCCGTATGGGTCTTTCTGAGTCTTTGTTCTCGTCCTTTACGGAAGTTTGATATATAAACAGAGCGGTGTTAAATAACTTGGGAAGTTTCACAGGCACGCATATATGCGTGCTAATTATGACCTCGACACGTGACCAAAATGTCGAATCCAGCCGTCGCCTTCATCTGCATTCTATTTTTGTGTTTAGTGCGTTTTTCATTTGCTAGTTGCCAGCTCTTTTTCTTTTTTTCTGTCCTGGTATATAATGCGTATTGGATTTCAATACTTTTATTTCGTCCGAAAAGGAAAAATGTATATGATCCAAGCTATGTGGCTCTCAGTCGACGGCTTACAGCTTCCTGAGTAGCCCAGTCAAAGGCCCGGGTATGAACGCCTAGGTCTCAGTTGACCAACACGGCCTCCCATAGCTCGAGATTAGGAATTTGTAATAAAGATTCCGTTGGCGGCTCCTCTTTACAGTTCCACAATGTTATTGCGCCACATAGTCTACATTCCGGGTTGTAATAACTGGGATACAATTTTGATGCTAGTAAAGAGACATGAAGGATCGCGTCTGGAGTTGCTTACAGGTGGTCTACTGCTCCTAATCTAAGGTTTTGTCTGGAGGATGGAAAATTTTCCCTTCTCGTTTGAAACATTTAGTAATGTCGTGATATGATGCTAGGTTGTACTTCGGGAAACTAAGTAACTACCACGTCCCCTGCTCGGCTGACCAACACTCGAGCTTTGTTGTACGCCGCTTCGTTACCAGGGTCCTACGAATGAGGCGGGATTTATATCAACTCAATAGTTCGAAGTTTTTTGTCTGACCCAATATGTTAATTGCTTCCTGGCAAGTTGTGCCCCTCGCATAATTGCGTATAGCGAATTTAGAGTCGATTAGTATACTATCAGCATTGCTGTTATTGATGGCAAGGGCGATAGCCGTCTCTTCTGCCGTTTCTGAGGACCTCGTTTTTATAGTGCCGGCGACCATCTGCCTCCCTTGCGTACCACCGCCGCAAGTGCAAACACTTCTTTCTGTCGGTAGTGTGGGGCATCTACATATGCCGAGTGTTCATGTTGGCTGTACATTCTCTGTTCAGCTTTTCCCTCAGCTTTCCTCCTCCCCTCGTGGCGAGCAGGATGCTAGCAGGGGAGCAGGATTCTTAGGTAGTGGCGACACTATGTGTTGTCTGAGTGAGATGTTTAGGTACTTGTGCCTTGGTATCTAGTGATGGCAGCTCGATGCCTCATCCTAGGCAGTAAAGTATTTACCTTCCTGCTACTTTGGTGCAGGAAAGCCGTCCTTGTTGCATTGTTAAATGTGCTTCCTTAAGCCAGTCTAGGGTGTTGTGTACTCTTAGGCCCAGAAGTATTTCCGTCCTAGACTTTCTTACTATTAACTAGCGGGAAAGCTGGCGGCGCTGCACGTCAGCCACCATGTGCACGCAAAGCATCATGGGGCAATGAGCTACTTGAGCAGGACAGTGGGATTTTTTCCGGAACACAGAGTGGCGTCACTGAGAGGTCCCATTTCGTCCACGGCGCGCCCCGCGCGTACACGACTTTGGCGCGAACGTAGTGCGGAAAACTCATAGTAGCGGAAACGGAGCATCATGCGACGCCAATAAAAGGTTTTTGTTTTCCGATATGCCATGAAACAACCTCCTAAATTGTCGAAGCGAGAGACTGTTTTTGAAAACATATTTGTTTTTAAAAGTGCGCTTGCTAAGCACTAAATATTGGCTTTTGTGGCCAGTAGGAGTGCTACCTCCTTCCTCTTCTCTCCTCCCTTGCTCTCCTGTTGGCCAATACTTGGCCAATAGGAGAGCAAGCCATCGCTTATTTTAGGCAAACTTACATTTGCATGCTTTTCTGCTCGTTTGTTGAAATTTATATACAGGATATTAATGTTAGGACATTCATGATTATCGAACATCATTTGTTTTTGCATTATTTTTTGGCCAAAACCTGTGGCTCTGCAGTCGGTAGCTCTCCGCCCATGATGCTTAGAGTGCCCATGGTGGCCGAGGTGGTCTCGAGGAAGCTCCATGAAAACTACCATATGCGAGGCGCCAGCTTTCCCTCTAGTTGTAAGAAACTATGCTTTCGGTGGAGGTACAGTTCGGTAGCCCTAATGCAACCTTGTATGCGCGTCTAATTGTAGCCGCTGTCTTGGCTTCTTCAGTGCTGTCTAATTTTATCTATGGGAGGGCGTAGACAATCCTGCTTTTTACAATTGCTTGCACTATTTTTTAAAGTTTCCTCCTTCACTGCCGTCCTTTTGATGGCAATTCGTCTGATTGGTCTTACTGTCTGTCATGCTGACGGTTGTGCTGAGTCTTTCTATAAACACCAGCAGCAAACTTTAATACAGAATTCCGCGCGTATGCTATCTTCTTCTGTCCTTTTTCTTCTGGTCTGTTTCTTACCTAGATGTAATCGCACAGCCATAGATTCACAACAGCAACATAGACGTAGAAAGCAATAAGCACTCAGGTGTTTCTTACAGTTCTGATGCGCTAAAAAAGACATTCGAACCGCATTCCGTGTCGAATCCTTTTCTGAATGATTATTTAAAACTTCTTTACTTGCAGGCCGCATCTTGGGCCTGCTTACTTGTCTGCGGGCTGCAGCTGTGGCACGGGCTTGGAAGGAAGCTATCTGGCTTCACTGCGTCGCCGTTTCTTTATGGAACTCTGGACCGCTGCCCAGCGTTAACGAGCAATAACACTTTCCTTGCTCTGCATTCGTCATTACGCCAAAGGTTTGGAGCCCCGATAACCACAATGATCCTAACAGATGCATTCACAAAAAGCACAGAGATATCAATTTGGAACCTCACTTTCGTTCTTTGTGTGTAGATTTATTAATTCGAAAGCATTAGATGGCTATATCCGAAGTTTCGTGTAAGAAAATGATCCGCACTATAACATCGCTCTGTTAAAATCAATGTGCAAAACCTTGATTATGTTAGATAGTGCGTCATAAGATATCGCTGTGGAAAAATTTTGGTCTATGTGCTACAATTAGTAATTATATTAAACGCAAAATTTGCACTTCCACGTCACAATAGCCACGGACGTCGACACAGCTTCTGGGCTCGACTTTCACGTTATATAAAAATACATGTGAAAAAGTTCGATTTTGTTGGCGCCTGATGAGAACTTGCTGTTGCAAAAATTTGCTTGATGAATTGCAATTAGATAATTAAACCCGAAAATTACACTTTGTCGTGACATAGCCCGTGTTTATGTCCAGTGTTTCGTGTCAGCAAAACATTCTTCGCACGATTACGTCGTTCGCTAAAGAAAAACGTGCAAACGATTGATTGTGTTAGTGTGTGATAAAATGTTGCCGTGGAGACACTTGATAACATGTAATTACTTAATTACACTACGACGACATAATGAAAGTTGACATAGTAGTTGGATGTCAGAACAGCCACGGACGTCGGCATAGCACCTGTATCTGAAAAGTAGAAAAAAATAAAGTAAAAACAAAATAAAACAACAAAAATAAAAGAAAATGAAAATAAAAACCGAATAAAATGAAAAATAAAAGCTAAAAAGATTAAACAATAGATCGTGCACTGGCGTTGTGGAAAAAACCCGAGTTCTAGAAACTTCACGCTGTCGCATTCCTCCACATGAGCAGACTTCAGTGCCCTGCTAATTTTGGCACCTCGGGTAATATAGTACAAGAAAAGACCGAACATTTTCTTTCGAACTATAGTTAATCCTTAGCAATGATTAACCACCAGCCGATCTTTCAGCTAAAGATGTTTAAAATTAACTCAGCCCTCCCACAGTAGCTCAATTTTCAGGGACCCTTAAAGAATTTTGTGAACTTGATGGCATGCTGTTGACGTTAACAAAGTACCAGCTTGAGAATACCAAGAATTCGGATTACTTAGATCCGACTGCGTATCTTACAACAGTACCTATTCCCTACTTGAAGCAGGATCTGGCCGGTGCTAAATTCAGAAAAGCGTGAATATATCTGCAGCGTTAGGTATTTTCTGCTAATCAATAAATTCGTAATTCTCATCACAACTCATGGCAGAAAGGAAGGTAGAAAAATATTTGTAGGGAGATATTTTACGCCATTCATTTTCACATCTGGAACTCTCAGCCCGAGAGCGGGGAGTTGCTTCAAAACAAAATACTACTGCTCAATTATTGCGAGGTGCATCAAGTTAACGTCGTTGAAACGATGGAGGCAGACTAATGAAGGCAGCATAAATTACAGAGCATCGTACATTGAGCGTGCGTCTCGTGTGTTCAGCACGAATGCGGGGCAAACACCATACACACCATTGGTGTCCCATTCTAACGCTAGCTTCACTTTTGACTTCGTTCGAAAATCGGGGGAGGAAGCACCTATTAGAACAACTTTGAGGAAAAGATTTTCTTTCTCTTTGGTAGCAGACAATTGTCTGCTATTCTTAGAAGAAAAAAATAAATATTAAAACTTGATGGGCATCACCAGCGTATGCAATTTATTATGTACCTTCAAGATCTAATTCTTTAGTTCATATCATTCAAAGTTTTGTTGAAAATTCATGTGATCACTAGTTTAGCCTAAAATTTTCATAGGCACCGTTTGTGGAACTGTTGTGCGTTGACGATGTGAAATAACACTTCTCTCTGCTTACTTCATGCAGCCAAAACGTATTCCCATTGTATAAGCTCTCTTTCTTTTGGATCTCCTTGGCTGGCGCTGTGCTCACGATCTTGCTGGGCAATCTCTTCAGTCTAGCAACAGGTGAGTATACGCAGCGCTTCCGCTTCTCTAATCTGTTTGATGCACGAAACATTACGCCGAAGTACTCAAAGACATGCGGTGTAATTGAAAGGGCACAGATGAGATCCATGTTCCACAAAGCAAAGTTCTCTATGCGAGACGTGCCAGCACAAGAGCTTTCAGATGTTTGGAAATGTTCTTGTAAGCTATAATCTTTGTTCGATAGGCACTAGGATTGCTTTTTCTCTTTTAAAAAAGCCACTTTTTTTATTGGTGATATAACAAGACCAAAAAGTATTGCAAAAATTTAAGACACGCATCAAGAAACGAGGTTCAATTTTGTACCCCAGTGTGGCAGAATAGTCTCCATACACTTGCCAGGCAGCTCTTCAAAACAGTCCTGGTCTTCCCAAAAGCAGAAGACAATAGCTGGCGCTTCTTCGCGTGAGTGTCGTATCACACTTTCTCGAGGTGCGCCTTTTAAGATGAAGTATGTTATATTAGAACTACGCTGAAGGTGTATTTGAGACACCACCGTGAAGGAATGGTTTCTGTTTGCTTGCTTCCTGAAGTTTAAAATGTGCTCCTCAGAGACACATTGCAGCTTTCTATCAGCTATATCTGATTCATTACTGCCTTTTAGTGCTCTTTAACGCATTTTTAACGAGTGCCCCTTCGTACGCATTTTTTAGGGGAGCAGTCTAGGATTCTAAAAAAGTTTTTGTACCAATCATTTGTAACGAGGCACTGTTGCTATTTATTTTTGGAAACGGTAATCACGTATAGAACACAAGCGGAAGGTAAGGACATCAGGGAAGTATGTGCTACAAAAAATCATAAATAAAGGTTTCTGGCCACCTACCCACTGTGCTTTAAATTACTGCTAACATATAACATGATATAGCTCTGTCTTAACAGGATATCGTCGTTGTCTAGTTGGAATGTTGTAGACACTTGTTCGGGGTGTGGCACGCACACCCTTTCATGAAGTGAACGCTATTGTAAACTGCTAGGCTTCTTGCAAACTTTTGTACTCATTGATCACATTGTGCCCGATTTATCGAGTAGCACAAAAAGTGAAAAAGCTAATATTTTAATTCTGTTGATCGGCTCCTGTTAACGAGCAAACTCTGTTGCTACGACCAAATTCCATTTCACGGACTTTCATGCAGTCGAACACACATTTCTATTAACACCTCCTCGGGCCACGCTTATTTTATGCAGGTGGCTTCAAGACGACCAGCGAGAACCTACACCTCACAAGTTCGTTTTTTCTCCAAATTTGGAGACGAGTTGATTTTCTTCGTAGAAGACTGCAGGCAAGATTTCGCAAAATTTGCATTATGTGCTTGGAATTATCCACTATGCAATCGAGCTGTGCTGTTTTCAACAGTTTTTATATCATTACCTTTTTTTGGCTCCTTCTACTGTTTCATGCGCATGATACATTGTCAGGAAATCGATGAAGACTATGGGCTATTTGTCCTCCTCCGTTATCGATGATCGCTTTACAAAACTTATGCTTAATTTTCTCACTGTCTGCGGCGGTGCCCTTCACCGCACACATTAAGAAGAAGGCGATAAGCACCAAGCGGCTGCCGCACTTTTTTGCCATTGCTGATCAACCGCGAACGAGCTCTCTGTTTAAGCTGTTTACACCAGTTGGTTATTGCTGCCAGATCTCCTTTAGCTGCTCCGAGTACTTATAGTGTTCCACCTGTTAATAAATGCATCTTAGAATAATGTCCTTAGAGCATGAGCTCTGCTCAGCTAAGTCCACAGTTCCCCGCCGTCGTTGGCGCGCTCTGAGCAGCGCACACCATCGCACCACGCCAAGAAGCTGTTCGCCAGCAGTCCTTCAACAATGCTAATGGTCCCGAGACTACCGCCAATGTTGTTTTGGGGACAAAAGCGGCCCCTAGGGACGATACCGCTGATCTGGAAGCAGCGAGCAGAAGACCGCGCAGGAGGCGGATGCAATGGTTGCACCAGAGAAACACGTACCACGCCAGTGCTAGTACTTCGTCTTTCTAATATTACTGGAAAGCGTACAGACCCCGTTGCGCAGAAAAACCAGCGTCGGCGTTGCCGTCGGCGTGACAGAAAATTTTGTGGGGCTTAAGTCATCTAAACCTCGTTATAAAGAGCGAAAGCTCAGGTCCTCTGCGGTATACAGTACAGCTTCTGAACGAGCTATATCGAATGGTTGATCGGACACGGCTTGACAACGACGCCGAAGAATTGAGACACTTTAGTCCGGCGGGCGCCTCATCCAAGACGAAACTGAAGGAGAAACCTCTGACGTAGCAACAATTACACCTTCTTTTAATCACGCGCTATCTGAACCGCGAAGCCAGGTAGCACGCGCAGCTCCGCCTCTCCCAGCCGGCCCTCTCCTAATCACGTGGTATCACAGCGGCGGAGCCGGCGAGCGCACGCAGGTGCGCCTCTGCTTGGCGAGTCACGTGGTTTGCCTGCGCTGCGGGGCCTCAAGGTTAAACAAGCATCAAAACCGTGGGAGACTTGTAGTAATAGAACTTTCGCTCTAGAAATCCGCACGTGTCGCAAATGTGTTTTTTATGAGAGGCTCCATAGATGGCGTTAGCCGCAGCAGTGGCGTATCAGAAACCCGTGAATCAATGGTTGCGAGTCCGACGAGCTGCCGCTACGGCCCGCAGGCAGGGTTGTACGGCTAAACGCCAGGCTTTATATGCATGTCGTGTGGTATTTCACATGATTATTGTGAAGGAGTACACAGTGTCCGTGTCTGTGTGGGCCAGAAGAACCACTCTTGCATCATACCCTTAAGGACGGAGCTTAAGTACCCCCCTCTCTAAATTTACCGAGAGAGCGTTAAGGAGCTCGTGTCGCAGAAAATCCGGAGTCGTCTTCGGCGTCATTCCTCGCGGGCGAAACTTTCAGCAAAAATTCACAGAAAATCAACCTAGAGGCAGTTGGGCCACTTATGTCACGTCATATTGTGGCGTGATCATGGACCGCATACCAGACTGCGAGAAAATTGAGTAACACGGTGGGTGGCAGTTGAATTAATGATTAGTCGCGAGAGGTTGCTCAGGATCAGCAACCTGGGCCGCGCAAGCCCCACCGGTGGCATCAGCTGCCATCTCAGGGCTGTGGCGCGTCGCTTAACGTCTGTGCCTCTGCGCTGGGGCTCCCATTATGAGGCCTCCAAGCGATCTGTGATGCTAAGTAGAGAACGGCCAATTTTTCACATATAGGCATAATCTATTGAAGGTATCATGTGATACCCTTAAGGCAGAGCATAAGTGTCCCCTGTAATTCTGTTATGCAAAATTGAAGCGGAGTTGCTGCATCAACTAGAGTTTCTTAATCATAACACGCCTGCCACTCATGTGGCAAACGGCGCTGCCTGCGGTGTCACGGCTGGCTGCTTACCTGCGATCGTTTACCTACTGCGCGGATATTTCACGAGCTGAATGAGACATTCCTGCGGAGACACCTCCACACGTCAGTGGGATTAATTACACAACACGGACCGTGCAGGGAACAAACAGGGAGGACAGTAGGGTCGATGTGTGAGCCGCTGATAAGCGGCGTTAAGATGCTAGGCAGTAGTCGCTATTAGGTGGCGGGTGAAATACTCGGGGCCTTTGTGAATAAACAGAAAGGCACATGTGTGCTAACGAAATATCTGTAGCTCTTCGAACCAATCTTAAATTACCCTTTTCGGAACTTTTTGCGATGACATGATCTCGTTAAGAGACCTTCGTTTGCTTTTGTTACGCTTGCGCAGCCGAGAAAAAAAATGGATGTTGTTGGTTGTTTTCTTTTTTGTTGCTCTTGGATTTATTCTCGTTTGAACTTTTTTGTTTTCGTTTTTGTTTCCAGTATTCTGACCGATTTTGCTTCGTGTATGACACTGCTTTTGCTACGTATATTTGACACTGCTTTTGCTAAGACATTTTTTTCTATTATAAATCTAATGACAGAAGAGCTTTATACTCAAGGAAATATAAGAATTACACCTTGATTGTGAACCTTTCGTCTTGCTTGCTGAGTTCGAAGCGATCATGCGACCCGTAACTTGCATAATCTTGATGCTCTATACCTGTTTTCTATAAAATAAACTATTAGTATTGCGCGCACGTGTAGTTCTCTTTCTTATGATGCCGTAATTACGCGGCAGCCGTCTTGCGTCATGCACCAACTCGCCGAAAAAGATCTTATTCAGTAATTCGGGTTCCTTTCAACTGATTCTCTCTTAGGATAACGCGAATAGAAAGAAAAGAGAACAAAAGCTCAGTGGAACGCTACCACCGAGTAAAGATGATAGGTAAGGACGGCTGACGCCAGAGACGGGAAATGGAAGACATACGGTAGATATATTGTCGCTGTCATAGATTTTGCTTAACTAATGACTTTAATTTAAATTATTTCTACTCCTGTAATCTTTCCAGTCAAAGGGTTTTATGTTCCCGCCCTTTTTTCCTGCCACTATATTATGAAAATAAGCAAGACGAGCAAGTTCTGCAGAGATATAGTCTAAATTAGGTTATGGTAAAAAACTGCTAAATACGGAGGTAATGGAAATGATTTAATAATTAATAAAACAATATGAGTTTCAACTCGGGGGTAAGGCTCTTGCTAACTGGAGCAACACATTGTTCGCAAAGAAGGATGTTAAATACATCCGCCGAAGATCGCTGGCCGTCAGTTTATACGGCAAGCGCCATTTATGGAAAGGTAGTGGTCACTGAACTGCACTACAGTGTGCTTTCTGCAAAATAGAATCGCTCTATTCAGGCACTTTAAAACCATGCTTCTTATTCTCTATACACAGCTTGACGAAACAACCTGCGAAACTGGCGCCGCAGATGAGCTGGAGGGAGGCGACAACGAACGCACCGCCCTCGGACATCAGCTTCGGCCTCTTTCGGCAGCACAAGACTGTGCCGATCGCATTATTGTTAAAGATGACATGACCAATACGGTGCCTAACTCTCAGTTTTGAGGCACAATAAAGTTGGTAAAATCATACTAGGTAATTTCAATTTATTGGCTTTTTAAGATACTGTAAATTATATCAGCCGCTATGGCATGTGCCTTGCTGCATAAAATGAAATTTTCATTCTACAGGCCACAGAATGCGTGCCATTTTCCGCTTTATTAAAACAACAAAAACTGCCCTGTTAACATTTTCGTTGACGCGGCACCCTAAAAGAAGCTTCAGTCCTTGTGAATGCATATATGCAATTACACTGTGCAAGCGTTCGTAAAAAACCACCTCAAACTAACTGAAAGCTACGCACTAAAGAATGGAAAAGTTTCCTCGCAGTTTGTTTAACATTGTATTGAAATTGAATACGTTACTGTATCTATAGTTTTGTTGTTCTCACATTTTTTTTCTTACCTTGTCCGTCATCCTTCTTCGTGGGAAAGGTATCTTCGCGCCGCATGTTCGATTTTTTTTCATGGGGTTTATCGTGCCAAATGGATTCAGTCTATGAGGGACGTCGTAGTAGAGGGCTCCAGACAATTTCGACCACCTGGCAAAAAGCAAAACATAAAAAGCCACTTGGTTTCCCGGTCAAGGCGCGAACCGAGGGACTACTAAGCATGGGCACTCATAACACGGTAGAAAAAATGATTGAAGTTGATTAAATTTTTCAGAATATACAGCCGTCAGGAAGCAGTACGCGTAGCGACGTACTGGATAGACTAGAGATGCGCTGCAATGGCAGGCGCTGCCATCGCAAGGAAGTGGTGTGTACCTCATCATCGCGGAAGCAACGGTGTGTGGACTCCCAGGGACCTATGAATAACTTTAAGAGTGACCAATTTCATGTGTACGGGCCTCAATTCATTAACGCTTTCGCGTCATATCATTACGGCGGAGCTTTAGTGTCCATTCGAAATTTGCAGGGAGCACTCGCGAAAATTTGTTGTTTTATGTGCCCTTTCTTTTCCATTTGATAGTGTTGCCTAACAGAAACTAAAGAAATTTGTAGTGTTTTATCACTAGATGTTCTATTCCTGCACTTAGCCGTTGTCTGTGAGGTTCCTCTGCCAACTAGGCGGCTGGTGGGCCTCCCATGGCACGTGACCATGTACCATGTACCACAATCACAACCTGCCCATTGGATTGTGAGAAAACTAGCCATTGTGGCAGGTGGCAGTTCAAGTAATTATTGGTCGCAAAAGGTTGCCAAGAGCAACCCGGGTCTCAAAAGCCCCACTGACGGCAACACCTGCCATCGCAGGCGCATCGCTTAACCACTGCGCCATGCGCCAGGAGTGGTAAACTGACTACCAGTGACCTACGAATCTTAATTACAGAATGACGACTAAATGTACCCGATATTGGCTTGGTTGGTCGAGCAGCGTACATGCAACGCACTATATACTTTGCCGAGCACGATACAAATGACATTTCTTTCATGCGCGTTTAAGCGTATAGCACGTTGCATATAGGTAGAATGAACAATTCTGCATATATTGGCACCAAGTCATTAAAGCTATCGCATCATGGCCTTCAGGCGGAGCTTAAGTCCGATTTCGCCGATCCTTGTCTGAAGTCTGCTTGACCTTGAAAACCGAGGCTCGAACCGAAACCAAAGTGCTAGCACATCTGATTCGCATTTGGACTAATCACGCTAAATCTTCTGACATTTTTCCCATGTGTCGGTGTTCCAAGTCCTGCTTTCTCGAGAGCCATTAGATGGTTGGGAAGTAGGCTGCACAGACTAGGTTCAGTTTACGTTGCACCAACGTCTAGGTACAATTAACTTTTCTAGAACTAAATCGAAGTTGGTCATGCGCCATACATTTTTTATATGACATAGTTTCACTTTCAGAGGCGATGTTGACCACAGCTGAAGGTGACCTTGAAAGAAATGCTCTCGCGGAGAAGGTGAAATGTGCCGGCGAAACATCACAGGAGGTGGAGATTCATACTGGCACCCACTGCTCGGCGCTTCTTGGCGGCCCGAAACACAGTCTAGAATAACTGTCAACCTATCAAGTGAAGTTCACATTCCATACGTTAATACTCAGGCACGTTGACTTGTCAACATCCGTTGGCTGTTGCTGTTCGTATAGGTTGATTGAGAATTTCACGCTGTAGGCAAATAACTAAGGAAATCTGTGTACAGACGGGTATTAGCGATTGCGAAAATCACGAAAACGCATTAGCTGAAATATGCGAGTCGAACGAATAATTGCAAATGAATTTTTTTTCCTACACAACGTATGCAAGCGATAATTATACACCTGGAGTGGAACGCAACCTGCACCTGCTGATGTTGTTTATATTTACCCTTCTCCACCACAGAAAAAACTAACGTTATGGACCCGTCATATGGTAAAATTATTGCATAGCCTCTATATGTGGGGCATCGGTTGACGTTGGCTAATAAATAAATTTGTGAGATGCTGATACAGTCCACCTATCTTCAATTGGCACTGAGTGCACTCCATTTCACAAAGAGAAAAGTAGGTCTTCCTCCCTTTTCTTCGCATATTTGGCTCCCGTCCCGCACATAGGGAGATGATTAACGCATAAAACTTTTATACAAAGTTCATGAATGTTATACTTCTACTGAAACGCGATGCACAGTACAAAATTATGAACTAAAGCTAGCGCTTTCCTGTCAGAGGTGATATATTATTCCATAGTTCGCAACCTAAGAAGAAATGGTTCCAAGTTTTCAAGTTTTTCTGGCTACCAGAAGTACTATAAGATCTCAAAACCACGCTCAAAACTACCAAAAAACCGGGTATAAATAAGAGCGCATGGAAAGGTACAGGATAAAAACCAATTTATACATCTCTCTACCATAGATATTAATTTCGGTACTATGACTTCTTTCGCGAGCAGATGAAACAATAAAATGTTTTGCTGAAAAAGCATTGGAGAGCATTCTTCGCTGTTTGACACGTCCTAAATTACGCCAGCTTTTCTGAGGGCATAGCGAGATGTTCGCAAGTCTTTACGGCATCCTGGCATTCTTGTTTGACATTGTATATGTGACGTTGCCCACAGAGCCGAACAATTTTTGTACCTAACGCCAAATACATTGAACGTTCCCTCTCGAGTAGATGAGTGCTGGCTCTCAATATATCCTGCTCCACTGTACGCTGCACAATCAGAACGTAAGAACAGAACGCAATGTGTAGTGAATCATAGATGTCAAAGAATCATGGCGCTGGAATTTGGTCAAGTGTGCTGCTGCGAGTGTGGCAGACATCCATGACGCAGACGGCACGGCTGTGATAATTACTTAGGTCATTCTCCTGTTTCTCAATGTGGCAATCGAAGTTGCCCTTGCAAATGAGTGAGAGGAGTTAGCTTTCTTTCACATTTCAAGGTTATTTCACAAGGCACTGTAACCAGTTTCCCGCTTCGTATAATTTACTACCATGCTGAAGGAGGCAAATTACCAGCCTAGAGATACGCACGAATAACAACACGCGAACCGCTTTTGAAGCTGAAAACGACGCTGCAATAAAGGCTAAGGAAGAACTCAAGACCGGCGCTGGTTAGTCACTTGAGGTTATTTGATATAATCAAGAACAATGTATTCTTTTGTAACCACCAGGCGCTCATGTGCCACACCAAAAAGAACCCCTGCTACTTCAATCAAGTGAATCAAGATAGAGAATTTCGCATGAAAACGCATAAACAAGCACAGAAGGGGCGCGTATGCCCGTGTCGCGGGCTTTTTTTAAATATGAAATTCTTCATTGATTTCTCTTGTAAATCTATCCTTTCGTTTGTACAATACCTAAGATTCATGAAAAATTAACAGGATGGGAACCACTGTCTAATGCCGTATTAAGCGACAGCTGTTAAGGTATTCAGTTTTGGATATCTTGGGGCAGAAAATATGAAAGCGACTTCCCATCTGTATAGTTCGAGAGCGCTATTTTCAGGTTTCCGCAAATGCTCGTTTTTTAAAATGCTCTCCTGTCCAGACCGCCGCTCTAGGCGCGCGGCGCCGCAGATGGCCCTCTCCTCGGGTGACGTGTTTTGCAGCAGCTGCCGCAGATGTACCTTGTTACATTCCTCCACCCTAGCGGCACTTTCCCTCCTCTTTTCACGGTGACAGCCCTCCAGTCACGCGTTCCTACGTACTCGCTATACCCTCCTACTTTCAGGGTAACTATCCTGTGGGTGGTTCCCGTCAACCACCGTCCGCTTACGCTTTGGTGTTTCGCCGTCCCTTCTTCCTTCCACTGTAATCACCCTCCAGTTGGCGATACGTCATTTCGCACCACATCATCCTCCTTCCACGGTAGCCATCTTCCGGGCAGTTCCG
This sequence comes from Amblyomma americanum, assembly GCF_052857255.1. Classification (NCBI taxonomy): domain Eukaryota; kingdom Metazoa; phylum Arthropoda; class Arachnida; order Ixodida; family Ixodidae; genus Amblyomma; species Amblyomma americanum. The sequence continues at coordinate 83,971,339 of NC_135498.1, read as the reverse complement.
TGGTGATCACCCCAGGTTACGCCTCCCTATGCTCTCGCCATACCCTCCTCCTGCAGATACCTCTGCTATCGGTACACTCTCCTTCGTTCACGATAACCCTCCTCTTCCTCCTTCTAGGGTAATTGACCTCTGGTTGGTTCCCGTGGCAATCATGCTCCGATTGCACATTCCTAGCTCTTGGAATACCCTCCTCCTTGTGCGGTCGCCACCCTGCGGATGTTTGCAATAGAAACCACACGCCGGTTGCGCATTCCACCGCTGAAGTAAAATCTTTCTTTTCCTATGGTAACCCCCCTTAGAATGGTTGTCATGGAAACACACTTTCCAGTTATGCTAACGACAATGACGTGCTCCTATTACCATTACTACTTCTACTACTAATACCAGTAAAACTACTCTTACGACGACGACGCGAAACCCGGGGACGGGGACTTGGCAGCTGTCGCTGTAAAAAATAGGAGGGCCCTATTCGCTAGGCTATGGAGGGGGGAGGGCTTACGGCGGCATTTCCTGTAATGCATTCCTTGATGTGAGCTTTATAAGCACCATCCAAAGAATTGTCGCGCTTCCACAGGTGAGTATTCATGCACCTTCCTTTTTTGCTTATATAAAGTTCTCCCCGCATTTGGGCGGGTAAACATGCCCCACACCATCAGGAGATGACAAAAATTCCTTGTTTTGGCTGACATGTTCTTTTGCATTTTTCCTCTTTTTTCTTTGTCTTCTTTTGCTCCTATGTCAGTCATGGCGCATTTTTCCATCGCTGATTAGGCGCAGGAAGGACAACGTCTACCCAATGTTGTCTGCCTGCTTAATCCAAACGGCGGGAAATTTGGTGAATGTATAGTCTGGGTCGCCCTTGCGTGGAGCGCACTAAAAAAGGAAAAATAGAAAATCAGAAACGAAAAGGAAAACGAGAAAATGGTGTTCAGCTACAAGTTCCAGCAATTAGAGAACGCCGATCGATAGTGAGCTGCTGAATGCGGTGAGGACAGTGAGGCCTAGAGAGGGTGACAATCCCCCTCCCCCTCCTCCCCCCCCCCCCCAAAAAATCTAGCAGTTTAATGAGCATGTTTATTTCAATTCTGCGATCTAACCAGCTGAAAACAAATCACTCGAGCAAATTTTGGGTTCGTGAAAGCACGCTTGGAAAAACTAATTTCGCTTGTCTTCAGAAAGAGTTTTCATGATCGGTGTGGACATAGCCTCCATACCGTTGTTGTGGCGGTTCACTTCGTGGGTTATAATTTCTCCGTGTGTTGAATTCTCCGCTACAGTGGCGATTTTTTTGATTGACAAGGAACGCAGAAAGCTCTTGTTTTGATATACCAAATCAGTGGAAGTTACGGCAGAGTCTTCCAATATGAAAAGCCTGGAAATGAAGAACGTGTTTTGGCATAAAAAGTTGTTTATTTAGAATAATGATGTCGGAGTAAGCATTTTATTCCTAGTCCCTAAACTCTGGCTTGACAGAGGGAAATCAGATGCACCTGTTGCAAACCGCTGATCGTACACAGGAATATGAGAAGGCTCGAAGTTAGCACGTTTGGGCAGGATAGGGGTGCCTAAATTACTTCTCCTACTACACAACGATTACTATCCTTCTCTGTTGACGTAAGCGCCTGAAATGCAAGATAGACCACAGGCAACCCCTTTAATTTGAGGGGGGGGAGGGGTATACTGCTCCGCGAATTCTCACAGGACGAGAGCGGCTAGGCAGCTGCAATACACGCCGCAGACTATTTTGCAATCAATACAGCTACAGCCCACAAGGTAACTGCAGGAAGTACAGTAGTTAAGGTCGCGCAGATTATGACTTGCACAAGCGCAAGGCTGTCTGTGATGAGAAAGGGCACCAGAAGGACGAAGTATTTCTTATACAAGCTTTGAGTGCACACGCCTTTTTATGTATATTTCTATGCTTCTCTTAAGCACGTACAGTCATAGACACAATTTTGAAAGATGCGGGAGCGGCATTTTGAAGCTGCCTTTGCACAACTAGGCGGTGCCGTGGCCGCATCGAGTCTGCGCTAAACAATGACTAGGCGCATACACGTCCTATATTCGTCCGCTTGCCTGTATGATAGCGCGTTTCGCGCGAGCGGCTGTTCTTTCTTAGCTTGGCCACGGGTGGTCGCTTTTCGCCGCTTGCGCTCGTCAGCCGCCATGTGGTCGGTGTACTTGGTGCGTGGCCCAGCGACTGCGACGGCGGCGCGCATTCACGGTGGCCGTCGCATTTATGGCGTTTTTAGGAGAAATGAAGCGCTCTCTTTTTTCCTTTCGCTGATTATTTGTAACTTCTGGCCTACGGTGGAGGACGGCTGTGCGCTATTGCCCGCTGCTTGTCAAAACCACTGCATAAATATTATGCCGCCGTAAATTGTAACTAAACAAAATAATAATTAGGCAACACATTTATTTCAGTGAAACATAAAACCAATAAAAAAACAAAAAATTGTCCAGGCGGCGCTGAAAAAAAAAACACTTTCTAATACTTAGAGAATCCTCCGTTGGCAGCAACCACGCTTGTCTGACACCACCGCATAGACTCATAGAGGGAACGAATGACAACTGTATCATCGCGAAGCCTGTCCCACTCGGCCTGGATGGCTGGCCACAACACGTCCGCATTCGCATTCCCAACGTGGGGCCTTCGTGAGGTTGGCCTTCTAAATTACACACACGTTCTCTACGGGGTTAATTCTTCCCAGCCATCGCAGCTGCCGGGTCGCGTGACGAGTATGGCGGCTGACGAGCGTAAGCGGCGAAAAGCGGCCGCCCGCGGCCAAGCTCCAAAAAAGTTTTCTTGAAATTTTCATTTGAAATGCATTTTTGCGAACACGCCGCCCAAGTATAGTCAGGGACAAAATTTTCCTAGATGCCGGAGCGGCATTTTGAAGCCGCCTTTGCGCCACCAGGTGGCGCAGTGGCCGCATCGGGACTGCGCTGGCCGATCACCAGGCGCATGCGCGTCCTGTATTCGTCCGCTTGCCTGTCTGATGGCTTGCTTCGCGTGAGCAGCAGCTGCTCACGCGAAGCAGCAGCTGCACGTTGGCATCACAACGCCGTAACTCCACCGCCGTCGTGCGCGGAAGCTTTCCAAGCCCTCACAGGTGAAACTTAAAACGAAAACGATTTGCGTGTGGGGTTGCTTTACATCGAAACACCGAAGTTTCTCCACCGACGACGACGAACAACGACGCCACAGAATTCTCTTCAACTTCAAGAATAAAGATCAACAGAGAGGCGACAAAAGTCTCAAATAAAGACGAAAGCCAGAAAACCCTCGACGACACGCCCGAGTCAGTATTCGCATATGTGCAGAATCCTTCACCCTACTCCGAGCCAACGTACTGTTCTTGGGCTAGAACCGCGAAGCATGAAGTTAAATTTGTTTTCCGCAAGGAAGATAGAGCGCACGCTACTCTTTCGTCATCTGGCGTCTTTGCAGCCCAGATATAGAAAGTCATATTGAAAATATACCTGCGCTCAAAAGACACGGACTGAAAGATAAAGACACACACACACAGCGCTGGACTTACAACTGAATTTTTTATTCGGGAAACACTGCTCTTTATACACATCAGCAGCTGATAAATGTGCTGATGTGTATAAAGAGCAGTGTTTCCCGAATAAAAAATTCAGTTGTAAGTCCAGCGCTGTGTGTGTGTGTCTTTATCTTTCAGTCCGTGTCTTTTGAGCGCAGGTATATTTTCAATATGGTAAACCAACTCGCCCAACAAGCAACTCTGATAGAAAGTCACAACGTACTTCGACAGCCCACAAATCTGCACAGTTGGACGCCACCTTATTACGTCATCGGGTTCATGCATCGTACGAGGGACTGTCAAACGACATAGCCACCCTCCTGACTTTTGTATAAGAATGTCTGGCGGGTAGCTACTTCGTTTGGCGGTCCCTCGCATGACGCATCAACCCGATGACGTAATAAGGTGGTGTCCTTCAGCAGTGTTCCTGCGACATCAATCTTGCGCATGGACTTAGACCCAGCACAAAGCAATAATCGACCTTTGGTCCAAGGTTATCGCCTTCTGAGGACGAATGCTTTTTTTTGTAAACAAGCCTGGAGCATCATGTCTCTCTGGGTGGCATCGATGAAGAAGTAAGCGTCCTTCCCTGAAAAAGTGCCATCGCTGCATTGGGCGCCGTGGATACCGATATCATATTATCATAGAATGCATCATGAGGAAAACAAGCAGTTGCTTTTCTACCAAGATCTTGGCGTGGAAAGATGCATGAACCGTTTGCGGAATGAACAAGCTCAGGTGGTCACACACATTATCGAACAATATCGACACCTCAACCGAGGCGCAACGCGTGCTTTTCTGTATGTAATAATCTAGAACACAGCTGCTATCATTCCGGCAGCTGGCTCACAACAAAGCTTTGCCGCATCGCCGAAGCGCTATTCCTGCTGTGTGTGCCAACAAAGTTTGACATCAAGTGGCCGTAGCACTTGTCGTGCTGCAAAATGTGCATGGCATACCCCACCACCTACGTTCTTCCTAGGGCGTATCCTAAAACAATTATCTTGTTTTAGTTTTATTCCTTGCCACAGTTTTCGTACTTATTTCGATACTTTCCCACAACCATGTACACGAAGTTGAGGCGGTTTCGTTTTTCATTTGTTTGATTGCGTGCTCATACACCATTTGTTGTTTTAAATTCTTGTCAAGAAGCCCGACCGCCATCATTGTTATTTCTTGAAGCTCAGCATTGGCTAGTAGCGACATTCTGCTGCCGATTCGCAGGTTATAGACCACACTCCCGGCCTCAGCGGCAGTATTGCCTTCGGCGCAATCAACTGAAACGGTCGTATTCTGTGTTAACAATCGAAAATAAAGAATAGAGTTTCCTGGCCTTTCCGACGCCTACATGCTGGAGAAATCACCGGCAGGTAATTTATTCTAGACTACACTCTCGGAAGTGATTTCGGACAGAAATGCAGGGTAGGAAGATCGGAATGTGCTTGGCTGCTGAACCTATTGGCTGGAAGCCCGTCATAATTGTTAACCGAGATGTTGCGGCAGCCTATTGCCAGTGCTTTTTCATGCACATCTGCACGTTCGGGAAAAGCAAACTGCGCCTACAGAGGCACCTTCAACGACTTCAGCGTTATTCTGAAGTAGCATCGCTGATGGTATATGGTATTATCAGTTATTGGGCATCACTGTAGAACATCGGATTGCGCTGTGAACGGGCGTGCGGGCAGAAGTGAAGTATATTTAAAGGAGCGTTATTCATTGATGCAATTTTATGAGCGTGTTTTTGTATCGTATAGGCTTAACTGAACTTGAAAGCACATTACAATATTCGGAAAAAGAAATGATGCTTTGGCAAGCTAAGCTGTGTTCTTAAAAACTTTCTCTTGTTTGTGAGCGTGCGCAGTGGAGTCCGTAGAGGCAAACAAAAATTTCGAGCACTCGTAGATGCTCGTTCAATGTTAGCTGTTTTCTCACTGTGCTGCTGCTCTTCCGCCTGTACGCTCGTAAGCACGCCTTTCCACAGCGCTCGAACCCTGTGCTGTTCCACAAATGAAGTGAAACTTGAAGCAGGCGTTCGGTTGTAGAAACAATGCTTGCTCGAATATGAATCAGCAAAGTCGTGCGATTTGCTCTCTCAATTGCATTACTTCAGTCATAGAGCAGTCGAGCCAAGATTTCACTTTTGTTTTCTGCACAGCACAACGATTCAGCACTCTAGACAAGAGTGGTGACGATTACACAACTGCCGTAGAGTCTTCGCCACTGAGCGAAACCAGTGGTACACTTTCTAATAAAAAGCGTTTCCAGCCGAATGAGCGTAGCTGTGCCGCTAGTTTAGGACGGGGCATGTTTATATTTCATGGACATATTTTTGAACAACTCTGAAGTGGAACCGCCGCTCATTGGAGGGGATGCATTCATTGTAAGAAATTGTTTTATCCTTTCTTCTACTTCGTTTTTCACGTTAGGTGAGCTCGGCTTGAGTACATCGGAAAATCACGCATATGCTCTCAGTATTTCAAAGGCTTCACTCCTGCGAAACTCTGGGTGCTGTGAGTTTTCCGCTACCGCGCAAACTGTTTCAGGGACGACACTGCACAATGGGTGGCTTTATTGAGGCGATGGTTTTATGTAAAAATATTTACAATATACAGCAGCAGTGAACCACGCCGCCCCAGAAATCTAGCACGGACCGTCATATTTCCACCTGCGGACAATGGCATACAACGAGGCGGGGGGGGGGGGGGGGGGGGGGAGAGGCAGAGAGGGTGGTGCGCAATACATAGCTTAAATACGTTTGCCACTCTCTCAGGTACAAAATAACCTAACTTTGTTGTCATGTTGTCATGGTGTCACTTATCACCCACATTACTGCCGCTGCAAAGCAACATCGGGATCTTTGAATCTCCGGCGCTTTGGGAACAAAATCGAAGATTAGGAGGCATGCTGATCATGTGCACGCCATGAGCGAGGGAGGCTACCACCAAACTTGCCGTCTTCATTTTGGCTAATGCACACTACCACTACAACCATGTTTCGCTGAGAGTGGCTAGCTGCTGGCATTCCAAACCAACAACGGCAAATAATTCGCTGCCTTCCGGTGATGTGCGCGCACACAGTTCATTCCCGCTCTATCGGTAACGCAGTCATTGCTCATGGGTTTCATCTCTGGTCAGAATAATTTGGAAAAGTGAGACAGTGGGAGCAGAATCAGCGGCGTAACGGCAAGGAGAGAAAACTGCAGTACAAAGCACACATAAAAGTGGCCCGATTTTATGCCCGATGAAAGGTGCTTGTTGCGCATATAGGACACAGCACCCTCCGAAGTGGCTTAGTCGCCACGGCTCTCGGGTGCTGAGACTGATGTTGCGGGATCGAATCTCTACGGCGGCGGCCACATTTCGATAGACATTTCGATGAAAGCGAAGCGCCAAAATAATGGCAGTGGAAGTTATAATACCCCATTATTTCGAAATTTATACGAAGCCCTGCTGTACTGCCTCTTTCACAGGTCCAGTTTTCTTGGGGGTCATTTTATAAGGTTGAGTGAACTATGAAAAAATATAATGTCTAACCTTCCGGTGCGTAGCAAATTCTTGCTTTCAGTATCTGCCCTACGCTCGCACCGGGAGGTTAAGACTGCCCTAAAAAACCAACGAAGTGCGTTTTTTGACAAAAATAGCAGAATACATCAAGCGTCCCAAGTAGGGTTCAGCAGATATATATATTGTTATAGTGTCTCATTATGATATGCGAAAAAAGCGCACTCACAAACAACATTCGGTTGAAAACTTCACTTGTCGAGAATTTCTAGGTATAAGACCATGTGCTTTCGGCGATTAAGTCCTACGTAGCGTAACGAAGAAAATACGTCACATGGCGTACATCGCTGTCATGAGCTTTCATTCAATATCGCCTGTCAGTATTGTAAGCTATATTCAGCTATTTAGTCCACAACTTGCAGAAGCAGATGTGTTCTTAGACGACCCTTTCTCTTAGCGCCTCTGTGGCTGTCGGGCTAGAGAAACCCAGCATGGTAAATACACGAGTAATCAGGACAGTGCACTGGCGGCAGTCCAGTGTGTGTGCCGGTGTTAAAGTCCACGCCTTTTTTTTTTGCTTGGCATTTGCCGTTCGACTGCATATCACGGTTCGCGCAGTGTTACCTGGTAGAAACAGAAGTACTGATGGCTGGAGTTGTTGTACAGCTCAGCCACCGGCAGCAGCGAAAACGACCCGCGGTCTCTGGTCTCCTGAGTAAGAGCCGGACTCTGGAAGGGCGGCCCCTCGGCATTCGTGTCCACGATGTTCTGTGCCTGCGCCGAGACGTCCGCCTCCGGATTCCTGAAGTGCGAGTGACCGGAACCGCTGCGGTTGCTGTGGCTCCACGGGAGGGCGTCGGGTTGGACCAGTGCCAGCGTCGGCAGAGACAGCGTAGGCACCGCGAGGAGCCCGCAGCAGATGAAGGCCACGAAGGCACCCTTGGAAGTTTCTGGCGGAACCCTGATCTTCGCATCCGTGCTGTCCCACAGTCTTTTCTTCTTCTCCCCGTGGCGGTTTGTGCGTGAGCACGGGAATGGAGCGCGCGGAGTGAACTGACAATTAGGAAGGTTGGCCGTTTTCTGCATTTTCTTTCTTCAGCGCCGGTGAAAAGCCTCGAAGAGAATGGTAATTTGTTTTTGTTTGTTTTCATTCCCCTTTACACTAGTGCGAGACTTTTAACTAAACAGGGTATATATTTTTGTTTTCTCGAGAGCTCGCGGAAATTCAAGCATTTTTATGAAGTTTATGTCTCATAATAAATTTCGCATTCCGCATGCTATTTATTTACGCAGCTACTTTGCTTCCTCATGGGGAGCAAACTGGACACAATTCGAAAAATTTATTGCCAGAAAATCCGTAGGAGAAATTAGACCGAGATGCAAAGTATGAGCTAACCTGCGTGAATTCCGCACCAAAGAAATCTGTGACATGCGGCACCAGATAGACAGGAATACCTTACAGGTGCACCTTTCAATTTTCAGAAACGCCTGCTCTTGTCTGGCTCGCATGAGCGCAGCGGATCGTTAAACTTAGCAGCCACTACGAACAGCATCATATTGCAGGACATGTTCTGCACAACGGCATAAATTGAGGTCCTAGCCATCAAGTTTCGCTCTCATGATTTTTTTCTGATAACACTATGAGCACCTAAACCATGCTTGTACCCGGTGTGCGCGTATACCGAAATAACTATGCGCCATAAATAAATGTTCTCTTTGCAGCTTCGCACACCAGCACTGAAGAAAGAAAACGCCGAGAACGGGTAACGTTTTAATTGGCCAGATCACTTCACGCGCTCCCTTCCCGTGCTCACGCGCAAACCGCCACGAGCACAAGAACAAAAGACCGAGGGACGTAGGGACGCGACGATTAGAGTGTCGTCTGGAACGTCTAAGTGCGTCCTCGTGGCTTTCGCCTGCTGCGGTCTCCTCTTTGTGCTTATGCTGTCCCTATCGACTCTGGCGCTGGTCCGACGAGGCGCCCTCCCGTGGTGCCACGGAAACCGCAGCGGTCCCGGCCACTCGCACCTCAGGAATCCGGAGGCGGTCTTCGCAGCGCAAGTGCAGGACATCGTGGCTCCGGAAAGAGAGATGACTGCCGAGACGCCGCACCTCCAGAGTCCGGCCCCTCCTCAGGAGACCACAGACCGCGGATCGTTTGTGCTGCTGCCGGCTGAGCTGTACACCAACACCAGCCATCTGTACTTCTGCTTCTACCAGGTAAGCTACTACGCGAAGCGTGACCGCGAAGCCAACGACGCGATGAAAGGAGAATGCCAAGAAAAAAAAAATTGTGTGCGAAACTTTGCTACTGCTCCGTTCAAAGATTTGCTGTGACCCGCCATTGGTCGCAAATCTCACGCGGGGGCGGTAGCTGCTTATCCCTGATACTTTACACCTTCTCACTACTGCAGAACCTTCTTAGGACGAACATCGACCGAGATGCGAGTCACCCCCTTTGCTTTGTCGCTCGCGCAGCTGCGCGGCCTTTATCTCCCACAGCGCGTGTGTGCCGGCTACGCCTTCGTCGGGCCTGCCTTGCTTCTAGCTTTCCGTGTTCTGCTGCTTTCCACACGGCTTGATTTCCGATTATCGTTTTATAAACTGCATTTCAGCATTGCTCCCTTTCGGTGAACAAGGCTCATCTCTGAGCATGTGCCCGTGCATCTGCGTTTGTGTGGGTTTGTTTGCGTCCGCACTGCAGCACCCCTCGGGGATCGGGGTACGTTTTAGCGCACTCTACGAGTAAAAAATGCCCCTTCCGGAGGACCGTGTGGTAAGCGCACCTTCCGGCACCTGCCCAATTGTACGCTTTAAACAGAGGGTTGTGTAAAAATGGAGTACGTTGACCTCTAGCACGACCCCTTTTATAAAAGGGTGCTCTAGAGGACAGCTTACTTTTACTTTTGACTCACGTATGGAAGGGAAATCGCCCAGCATTTCACACCTCGGCTGACACCTGAACCGCGCCTTAAGCAAAGGGATAGAGGCAGTGAGAGAAGAAAGGACGAAAAAGGTGCTGTATTAGAGGGGTCCGGCATAATTTCGACCACCGGGGAATCTTTAACGTGCACTGACATCGGGCAACACACGGGCGCCTTTTGCGTTTAGCCTCCACCTAAACGCCGCCGCTGCGGTCGAGTTCGGACCCACGGGTGGGCATATCCGTGTTTTAGATTGCACGAACCGCAGTAGCACGAAGTGGTGTAAAGTGCGCTGCCTATAATGAATGATTCATAGCAAAAAACGGTACATCTCCGAACAGCAGAACGCAGTGTGCACCGCCGCCGGTACACTGTCCTTTTTACTCCTGCAATCGCCATGCCATGTTTCTCGTACCACGGCGGTCGAAAATACGGTAACAGAAAACGCTGTGAAACAAACTGCTTCTTCAGCAAGTTAATAAATCTTGAAAATGGTTTCATTACGCGTACTAGGCGCTAATGAAACGTAATACCTTGCTTTGTGAGGCGTTTTTTTTTTGTTAGGGTATATAATTTTTAACGGCCCATAGCAGCACTTGGCGGTACATTGTCCTTTTTACTCCTGCAATCGCCATGCCATGTTTCTCGTACCACGGCGGTCGAAAATACGGTAACAGAAAACGCTGTGAAACAAACCGCTTCTTCAGCAAGTTAATAAATCGTGAAAATGGTTTCACTACGCGTACTAGGCGCTAATGAAACGTAATACTTTGCTTTGTGAGGCGTTTTTTTTTGTTAGGGTATATAATGTTTAACGGCCCATAGCAGCACTTGGCGGTACACTGTTCTTTTTACTCCTGCAATCGCCATGCCATGTTTCTCGTACCACGGCGGTCGAAAATACGGTAACAGAAAACGCTGTGAAACAAACTGCTTCTTCAGCAAGTTAATAAATCGTGAAAATGGTTTCACTACGCGTACTAGGCGCTAATGAAACGTAATACCTTGCTTTGTGAGGCGTTTTTTTTTGTTAGGGTATATAATGTTTAACGGCCCAAAGCAGCACTTGGTGCTTGAGAGCCGCCGTGTAGTAGAGCTCCCTATTATTTTCGACCACATGGGGTTTACTAAATTAATAAATTAGTTTAAAAAGTTCGTGCTTTGTCCATGAAACGGGTCCATGAGTAAAGGCATGAAAATTGCGATTTTGGAGGGACAATAAGAGTTATTCATTAGAATTGCGTGCTGAGACGGTAATGGGAAGCGTGCAGTGAAGAAGTAAAACTCCACTTCACCCGCGAATATATCATGGCTGCTAGAGTGCACGTACGCCATGCGGCGCTGAAATGGTGTTCAGGTGTCATATGCATACCAGAGTGGTCGCTTCGATTATCGCTGACTGGAGCGAGAAAGGATGCATGCTGTCGCTGAGGAGCGTGTCCATGTTGGGTATATGTGCATGTGCAGGCGCTCGCCGAGCGGCCCGAGTCTGCCGGCCTGCTGTGTGGCCTGTCCTTCTTCCCGTACCACCTGTGCACCCATGCGGTATTCTGCTGCGCGCAAGTCAGCAGCTCGTCGCTGCACATCGAGGCGCCGCCAGAGGCGGACAAGTTCCCGCACTACCTGCGCGGTTTGAACCCGCACCTGCGGCCCATGATGGGCTTCAGCGGCAAGATGCCCACATGCATGATGACAGGCTCGGACTGGATGTTCGTCGAGAGTGCCCTGGTCTGGCTCAAAGTACGGCTCTTTTGAACTCTTAACTGACGGCTCCCCTATCGCAGTGTTAGCCACAGCCACAACGCATGAATCGCAATAGGGTCCCTTTTGGACGATTTTTTCGTTTACTCGTCGAGACATGGCGCCACTTGAGAGGAGCGGTGGCTCAAGCCAAAGCGTCAGCGGCTGGCGTTAGCTGGTAAATGTTTTTAAAACCACCATTGCATTGGTAAGAAACGAAATCAAAATTGGTTCGTCCGTTTCTCATGGTTTGCCGCTGGTCAGTGGACTTGCGCCATAACCGTACTGGACTCGCTCATTAGGGTGATATTGGCTGGCACTAAAATCGAGGGAGCATTGGTTCAACTACACGAAGTTGTCAATTTTTCTGATTTGCGTGTACCCCCTCAGCCACTTATAAACATTAGGGATGCAATTCTGTTTTCTTGTTCTTTTCCTGAAGAAATCATAGAAGTGAATGTAAATTTTTATTCAGTTTTCTCTCATTGTGTGCAGCAACAAGCGTATGTTCGACCCTTTCTCTAGCGGAGATTTAGTGACATGCTCCTTTGTTACAGCTAGTTTTGTAATCTCCGGCCAACAGCAAGAGAATATAGGTGTCTCTGCGGCACATGCCAATAAATGTCACGATAGAGTGGCATGCAAAAAACCTCTGACTAGCGATGCACATGCCAGTGGCTTGTAAAGGATATGCTACCTCATCGTTGAACCTTACAAAGCTAGGGGACGTTGGGTGTTGGTGCTTTGAGATTATCTTCGTACAGCTGTGTTGCGCTTTCAAGTCGGTAGGTGGTGTGACTTTAAATTTAAGGCCTTAAATAATGGGCAAAATGTTTTGAACCACAGATAACTTATGACCGCGTTTTTCTTCACGTATTCAAACATTTCACTGTAACAGTCAATATATGTTGCAGACCTGCGGTCTGCAACCTGAAACTTTTTTGGTATTAACGTTTTTGCGATCGTCAGAGACGTTCCCAATTGGTTTTTTATGGCAGTCTTAACTCCTTCTTGCGAACAATCGAAAAACACTAAAATGGGCCATTCCTTTTTGATTGTTTTCATCAAAGTGCCTTACAATTTTCAACTATTCAAAATTTTTGTTCCAAAGTGCTGGACATGTGATATATTGTGTGGAACATAATCATGCATCGAAAACACCAAAGCGCACGGATATACTGCTTGCATGTTTTCAAGCCCAATTCCTTCAAAAGGCGGATGATGACAGATCCCTAGGTCAATTAGTTATTGAAAAAAAGACCTAAAATTTGCGAGCAAGTAGCTCTCGCCGGCTTTTCACCTTCGTCACCTTGTGTGCCATATTTTCGTAGCACGAGAGAAACTGGAGCTCACGTCCACTTAGACCAGTTCTGCCGATGACGACAAAGAAGTAGGACCGGATTTGGAAGTGGTGTTTGAATATGAAGTAGAGAACGTAAACCGGACTGCTCATCGTGAGCGGCACACGTGGGTGCGCTACCTTGCTCCTTGGAGAATCTCATGTACCGTGCTTCTGGAAATTGGTTGACGGAGCTGAATACTTTCTTGTATTAACCTCTGCCGCTTATTGAGGGATGTGGCTGTATGAGTCAAGCTGAAACGCTGCGGCTCGCGTGTGCTGGCAGTCTCGAGGCGACGAAGGCGCCGTGCTCCTGTGGAGAGTCTCGCTCGACACCCTGGCGGCACGGCGCGGCTACACCGACCTCCTGGAGCGCATGGCCCACCGCTTCGAGAAGGAGCACATCATGCTGAGCGTGCTGGTGGACACCGGGGACAGCCTACAGCAGCGGCTCGACCTCGGCGAGCTGGAGGCGTTGTTGCCCACCGGTGGCGAAGGACCCACCGCGGCTTTGATCCTTCTGCACTCGATCGTGGGCGAGCCCCCCTTGGCGCGCACCCTGGGAGTCGAGGACCAGCGCTCAGCGGTGATCTACGAGAAGAGCAGGCTTCAGGACGCGCTCAAGCAGCTGCAGTCTACACTGAAGCAGGTGCGGACTTTAATTCGTGGTTATGCGTGGATAACCACGAGCCGCATGCGCTGGATTGTGCGTTCCTCTTAAAAGAATAATAAATGTATAACCACAGCTCCCCCAGTGTCTTGCCGTCATATGGACGCTCAACATTCTTGGTTTCCTAAAGGGGCTCAGAAAGGGTCTCTAACAAAGCTCCAGTATGGCTGGAATGTTTAAAGCACACCTCTTAACGAAAATTGTCCAGCAAGTAATTTTCTAATGGGCTTTGCAGAACCTGAGATATCGGCAGTGAAAATTCGAATTTCCGCGTCCTCGCGCTTTTCTCTCTTCTCTCGTCACTTTTTTCACTCTGGAAGGTTGGCTCACCTCAACCGACCCCTCCTCCGGTGGAGAGTTTTCTGCCCGCCGGAGCTACGCAGCTTATCGGCCGCGTCCACGGCAGCTGCATGAAGTCTAAAAGAATCTAACCAACAGCCACCTCTCAACACGTATACGTAGATGCGAGTGACGGAGGAGGGATGGAGCATGAAAATGTCGCCGGGAAGGACTCGCCAACTTTCGCGCGTGATTGTGGGTCCTCTGCTGCGTGTAGAAGTGTATTATTTGGCCCAGGTTTTCATGACAACACAACGGAGTGTTTGAGCGAGTTGATGTGCATTCCTTGGAAGGTGCATTCCCTTTAAGACGTTGATCGTAACGGGATAGGCGAAGGAGGTAAGAATCTTCTTCAGCACCACTGCATACAATGATACGTGCACGAACGATTCTGGTGTCATTTTTTGGTGAATGTTAACAAAATGCCATTTGACTGGTTCAAAAGCAAATTTACATGCCCAAAAAATTTCCTCGACATTAGATTTAGTGTATAGGCTTCCTACATGAACCAGAATTTCGCGTTTGTTTTCTCTGCTCGGGTTGGGACCATCATCATCATCATCAGCCTGACTACACCCACTGCAGTGCAAAGGCCTCTCCCATGTCTCTCCAATTAACCTTGTCCTTTGCCAGCTGCGCCCACCCTATGCCTGAAAACTTCCTCTTGTCATCCGTCCACCTAACTTTCTGCCGCCCAACGCTACACTTGCCTTATCTTGGAATCCACTCCGTTACCCTTAAGGAAAAGCGGTTATCTTGCGTTCGCAGTACATTCCTTCCCGAGCCCATTTCTTCCTCCTGATTTCGAATAGGATGTCATTAACACGCGTTCGTTCACTCACCCTCTCTGCCTGCTTCCGGTCTCTTAACGTTACACCTATCATTTTCCTTTCCATAGCTCGCTGTCTCTTTTGGTAGCCTCCACGTTTCTGCCCCGTAAATCAGTACCGGCAAGATACAGCTGTTGTACGCTTTTCTTGAGACCATGTTGCTTCAAAGCATTCTGTAATTTATAAACTTCGACTTCCAAGATTCATCTGGCACTCAATACCTGCTTTAATTAAGTACTTTGGATGTCTTTCCCACACTTACAGGACATTATAGTGACACTTATAGTGACCATTCTCCGCATTTAGCCGTTACGTGTTCGTCTGTTTGTCTGAAGCCTGCTTCCCTATAAGAGCTGCATATAGAGCATGCTGTTTTATGAATTTATATATATTTTTGGAAGAGAGCGTTTACGACTTCTGCCGTTTACAAGAGCTGACGCCATCAATTCTCCGGGCGCATGTATCGCTAATAACTTTTTCAGGCAGGCAGTTTTGCTACCCGCTTGCTGCTGAGAGGCCGGCGCACCGCACTACAACAGTAGTTTTCAGAATATAGTGAGTTCAACATGAAAAATACTAGCAGCAAATTCAGAGCAGCCGCTGTAACTGCTGAGCAAGCGTAGCTCCTACTATCTAAGTGGCACCTTTTCCTGACAACTTGGCGGACCTATGCGCACTCTGGCTCCTGAAGGGAGCCTACACAGTAGGGTTAGTGGACATCAGCGTGGTAGCGCCATCTTGCGGCCACACGCGTCATAACTGAACGGGAATAATTTCGTTTGTAATTGAAAAAAAAAAACAAGTAAACCCA
This sequence comes from Amblyomma americanum, assembly GCF_052857255.1. Lineage (NCBI taxonomy): Eukaryota > Metazoa > Arthropoda > Arachnida > Ixodida > Ixodidae > Amblyomma > Amblyomma americanum. The sequence continues at coordinate 83,955,638 of NC_135498.1, read as the reverse complement.
TTCATGAAGTGATGCGTGAAAATATTGCTGCCGATGACTAGCTCTTGCAACGCGGTGTAGAGTCCGACTCTGTCCAGTGTTGAAGGGAACCCCCCAGGGGGAATATATTTGTAGTAAGGGAGGCGTTCTTCATTAGAGTCAAGCTAAGCATAACCGTACAGCTACAAGTATAGCTTGTAAAATGCTTCCTGCGATAACACAGACTTGACACAATGTAACAAAGATTCGAAATTCCCGTGGTTTTTTTTTGTTTTGCGCCATGCGGCACGTGGTGGTAACCGCACAAACGGGAAGCGGTTGTCCAGATTTGATGCACTTGTTTTTTCCATGGACCACTGTATCAGGAAAATGCAAGAAAGTGTCTGATAAACTCCCACTGAAGAAACTGCACTATGCAGATTTACCCAAAGTATTATTCCTGCGCCTGCCACGGCCAAAGACTGTTTCAACACCATAGACATATTGCAGGCTAAATAGACCCTCATTCTAATATTTATAGGAACGTAACTAACAACCACCGCATACGGTAGTATCCAGCTTAGTCACTCTTTGGTCCAGGGGCACTTTGTAAATAAGAGCAGTGTCAGTCAATAGAGCGGGAAGTCGTACAGTATCATTAGCGCATAAGCTGTAGGCACAGCCGCAGCCGCTTATATTCGTACATGAATTATTTATCAGAAAACGAATTCACCCTGTGTCGCATTGTACGGGTACGCGTAACGGCGTATTCGAATGAAATGGCATCAGCAAAGGTTAACGTGCGGTCCTGTCCAGATTATTCCGGACGTCGCATATCCATTAGAAATGCAGCAGATGGCCCTACAAATTGAAACGAAAGTGAAGAGTAGGTGTATCGGAGCGTTGAATCTTATTTCGCCGCTCAATGTCAGGATTATTTGCATGAAGCGAAGACGTCATCCCGCTTTATTCTCATCCCCATTACGTCACTTCCTACTCCAGACAGAGGAGCAGCCTCTGTCGCATTCGCTGGGCGCCAATCTTCGTGGCCACCACTCTCGGGGCATGAGCGAGGCGGCAGCCAGGAAGCTCTGCTTCGTGCTCTCGTTCGCGGGAGTCACAAATTCTGGGACAGCAACGTCGCCGGCGTCCAGGTGGTGGTGTACGGACCAGGAGACCCGGTCCCAGCACCAACACGCCTGGCGAGCTCGCATACTACGAGATTATGCAACGAGGCAAGCGCGCATATTCACTCCCGTTCTGAAGATGAGTAGACGAGTTTGGGCAGCTCGCTTTCGAAAAAAAGCTCACATGTGAATGGACGTTGTTGGTATGCAGCAGTAGCAATAGCCCCACAGCACCCGCCTAAACTGAGACATCCTCAGCGCTGCTGTTCTTAGCCCAATATATCGGATTTTGGCTTTTAACCAAAATGAAAAAATGTGCGGACCTTAGGTGTTGAAAATGATCTTTGAACTGCTAAAATTTCGACAATACTTTTAACCCACCATATAAAACATCAGCAGTTCAAAGTTGTAAGTTCTGACATGCTGTTCATACAGGACACGTGTTAGAGCTTTGCGGATTTTTAGGCAAACATTCAGGCAGAAGTCTCTCAGTGCTGGCGCAGATGTTTTGTCAAGTAGCTGAAGTTTCGTAAGTAGAGAGGGCAGACAGAAAATTGATCAAGACGATACCTCTTAAACGAGTACATTATTATGAATTCTTGCTGCACTCATTAGAGCGCTTTACGATACCAATATCTAACTTTGACATGGTAAAAGAATGTCGGGCCACCGTAGGTTCTTGGTAGCAGCGTTGAATGAATTTATCTCATGATTTCTAACCGTGGAATTTCGAAGAGAAGATGATATAATGAAGTTTCTCCAAAGTACTTTATTGTTCCAAGAGCACGCAACTAATCTCTGAAACATGCGCGAAACTGCAGGTCTGGGACTCCAGCCAGGTGTTTGGGTTTGGCGTGGTGTCCAAGCAGGGCGCCATTTTGGTGTCGCACCTGACAGGGTTCGTGGTGCTGCTACTCGCGCGCTTCATGCGCGACAAGTTCATGGCGCGCTGCTTCGGCGTGTGGATCTTGTGTCACGACGACTTCGCAGGCGTCTGTGGGGGCGGGCAGTGCCCGCTTGTGAGGAAGCTGTTCGGAGTGTTCTCCGAACGTCTTTAGTGCCTCGGTGTGCGCGCTGAATCTTTAGAATATAAAATAAAATGCAATGTTCAATTATAAAGTCTGTGGCTAAAAGTGTCCGTAGCTTTTTTTGTCCCAAAAGGTTCTGGCTGTGCTGACCGAAGGCCATAAACCATGTGACACGTGGGATGTGCGTAGGAGCACGCGCCTTTCACTGGCGATTGACATTGCTTGTGCCTTTCACTGGCCATGCACTATGCTTGTTTGTGGCCTCGAATAACTGAACACCATATAACGCCGTCAACTGATGGTGGTACGAATGCAAACCTCTGCGTCTTAATTTGCTACAAAAAGTGATTTCTTTTCTCTTTTGTTCAATGAGATCTCGCATAACACTCTTGACAAAAGTTCCCACTTAGCTGCGTGCAATTCCATCCTCTCAAGAGCACAGCGCAGTTCGCAAATGCGCCCCTCTGCATTCTACATAACTTTTTTCTTTGCAGCTCCTTAGTATCCTTAGATGTAAATCATAAAACACGAATTGCTGCTCCACCGATACGGAGGTTTGTGTCCGGCGGTCTTTTTAATGGAATAACATCAGGAGTGGCATGAAGGCGGAAGCTGTCTAGCGCCGGCGTCCACCACGTCGGCGTTTGTGTAAACAAGCACGATGGCCTGTGGCAATTAGGCAGGGAATCCCCCTTTTTCACTTGTAGGGAGGGTAGCGCGTGGCCGCAATAATGAGTCGGAACAATTTATAAAAAGCAATCAGAGAAATGGAATAAGAATACAAGTATTTAAGAATGGACTCTGAATATGAAATCAGACACATTGTCAAAGTAAAATTCGAATCAGGTTAGAAAGGCGATTTAAGAAGCACACATCGTGTGTGGAGTTAAAAAATTAGGGACGAGCAATTCAATTGATGCGGTGTAAATGAGATAGAATCCTCCTTTCATCCGCTAATTTATTTCAGTTCTGACACTGTTCCCATTCTGATTGCATTCATATCCTGTGTCCATTGAATTCACTCTACAGTCTTACGGCAATTGCAATCCTCCTGTTCAGAATACGCAACTACGAAAATGAGTCGCATTCGTTATATCGCTGTGACTCCTCCTACTACGACTGGTGCAGAGGCGCTGCGTTTAAGCGATGCGCCACTGCGTTGGTAGATGGTCATTTCAAACCGAGCTGCCGGTGGGGCTTGTAACAACAGACTGCTCCTCCCGAACAATGGGAGAAGGGAAGGCTCCTACAAGCCTCAATTTTGTAATCACAGTCTGTCGGAAAGATGTATATTTTGTACGTAGGCCTGCTGTCTAAGTCATTTCTTTTTTTTTTAATCATTCTACGTCCAGCCTCTCCCTTTCTCTCCTACAAAGGGGGGCGGGGGCAGAAGGGGGCAGATGCAGAGGGAGAGGCGGATGTTTTTTATTAAGCAAATATGCACTTGAGCATAAGAGGGTTATAGGTGCATGTGAAGGCCGGTGTCTGCTATGAATGCCAACAAGGTCGTGTATTGGGTCTCATGGGTCCAGATTCGAGTGTCCAGTTGACCGGTTGAAGGTGTAGAGAGGCAAATCCCCATAAACACCCATATTTTTTTTATTATACAATAGTTCCTTTGTTCCGATCAGTGACTCCGCTTACTGAGACTGGAGAGCGCTAGATTCAAGACAAGGGAACAACACCACATAGGAACAGCACGAGACACGAGCGCAAACATTCAACTGAGTTTAGTTTCGACATGGCGTATATTTATACGCATCTGATCATGGGACACACAAGTATAAAAGCGTTAAAACCAGTCGAGATAGCTAAGCGATCGTAAACCAATGCGAGATACAACCTGTCCTCGCAAGTCACGAGTTTTAGAAATGACCGGCTAAAACATTTTTGAATTTCTTTTTTAAACCCACAGACGGGTCGCTAATGAACCCGCCACCGTCTTTTACTGAAGAAATGTAAAATGCTTCCCACTATTCGCTTGTGGTCTTGTCCTTCAATTTCAAAACAACCGTCGTTCTGTCCAGAAGAGGTTCGCACTTGTGCACGGCGCAGTGTGCTGCGACACTGAGCCGTGCACTTGGAAGGTGCTTAAATCAGTGGTTGCGGGAGCACAATTACAACACCTCTCTGGTGAGTGCCCCTGGCAACATCGCAGCACACTACGCCGTGCACAATTGCGAACCTCTTCTGGACAGAACGACGGTTGTTCTGAAATTGAAGGACAAGACCACAAGCGAATAGTGGGAAGCATTTTCCAAGTGCACGGCTCAGTGTGCTGCGAGGTGACCTCGCAGCACACTGCGCCGTGCCCAAGTGCGAACCTCTTCTGGACAGAACGAAGGTTCCTCTGAAATCATGCACAAGACCACAAGGAAATAGTGGGAAGCATTTTGCATAGCTTCAGTAAAGGACGGTGGCGGGTTCATTAGCGACCTGTTTGTGTGTTTAACAAAGAAAAGAAAAAAATGTTTTTAGCCGGTCACTCGTAAGATTCATGACTTGCGAGGATAGGTTGTATCTCGCATGGATTACGATTGCTTAGCTATCTCGGCTGGTTTTAACGCTTTTATGTTTGTGTGTCCTATGAATGGATGCGTATAAATAAGCACCGTATGTCGAAAATAAATTGAGTTGAAAGTTTGCGCTCGTATCGCCTGGTGTTCCTATGTGGTGTTGTTGCCTTGTCTTGAATCTAGCACTCCCCAGTCTCAGTATGCACGACCAACTACCTCCTACAAATATTTACTGACTTTCCTTAGTAGGATCGCGTGGGGCTCTGCCATGAAAAGAATGGAATTAGAAGCTGCAACTTAAAGAGGACGCGGGTTCATGGGCAAAAACAAATTTTGCTCGGACTGTGTATCTAGGAGGTGGGAATATCTACAGGAAGCGAGCAGAGCGGTAGGAGTTAATTTCCTTTTGATTTCGATGCCTGCGTTTAGCGACACTAGCCAAGAGGCCTCAAGAGAATGAGCTGGCTGGTCGAGACTACTCGTGCCGCACTGCAATGCTGAGCTTGAACGAACACAAACAAGAAGACACGGTTTATTACCTACGACACTGCATCGAGCCCATCGCGAAGCCAGTCCGGACCCACGGAGGCTCGCCCTCCTGAGCTTTCATCGCCTTCCCAACGACCCCGCATGGAACTAATTATCTGAACTTGACCGGCCTTTCAATTCTCTTCCTTTTCATTCAGTGTCTGTGCTTAGTTCTGCATTTTTTTTTTTTGAGTCCGTCTCATCTAGCGCTAACTCCTTGTTCGCGCTGGGAGGGGGTCCGTAGAGCCACCTTGGAGCGGCCGTAGCGGAACGCGCGAAGAGAAGGTTTCAAAAACGGGAAGCGCGAGCCACGTTGAACAGTCGGGACCACGGTGTAAAAATAGAAACGTGTCTAAACGAGCGCTCCGAAGCTGGTGCAGAACGCCTTGCAGTTCTTGGCTGGGGTGGCAGATCGGGCTAGTTGGTAATTTTCCATAATGCGATACAGCGCGAATAAAGACGGGGACGAAGCGAGACAAGACACCACAGCGCTGTGGTGTCTTGTCTCGCTTCGTCCCCGTCTTTATTCGCGCCGTATCGCATTATGGAAAGTTCTTGGCTCTCGGCCGGATGGCGCCACATGATTGCTGGCTCTTTTTTTAGGAAGAAACAGCGAAGCAAATTTGGCAGGAAAAGACGTTAGCAAGGAAAGGCTGGAATAATATGAAAATATACATTGAGAGGCTATGATAACAGCTAGTTTAAATACAAAGCTTAAAAGAAATGAGTAAATAACCAAAAAGAAGACGCACATTTTCTGATAATTCTCAGTTTTTATCAGTCGTTCTCATGGCCATGAGGTTATTTAGCGTGTGTAGAACATCTGGACTTCTAAGAATTCGCTTGCCACCAGTTCAATACAAAGCGCATGCCTGTATTGATAGGCCATCCGTAATTCATCAACCCGCCAAACCGAAAAACATTCAGGGGATTTAGTCGAACACGGCATGCAGAATGACGCGGGCCGCGGTGAGTGATCTGAGCAGAACCTGATAGCTGCTATTTACTGTACTACAGCCAATAAATAAATAAAACTTGAAATTCTTGGCATAGTGTGCAAGTATCGCACGCACGCCTAAAGAGCTCAACCCTCAATGTGAATTAGTCCGCACGCTCCAGAAACTGTATAATATTGCACTCGTAACCTCATTCGGCACTTAATGACTAGCTCTATTTTCAAAGAATGAAGGGCACTCTAAAATCTGTGTCGCCCATGAGCTAAAGATCACACATACGACCTACACGACAAGCAGCACGGAAACTAGACCTCGCTTTTCTCGCTAAAATCCAGGCCTTTCCAAGCTGAAATCACGAATATAGTTAGAAAAACTTTGGCAGTTTCGTCAGTGTTTGCGTCCTGTTGCCCCTTTGTTTTTTCTTTGCTTTGCAGTGCTGACGCATCCTCTTTGGCACATAGTAGTGTAAAAGCTGAGCCGTATATATAATTTTCTCCTTGTGATCAGTGCCAGGGAAGGAAAATCTGTAGCTTTCTTCAGCGCACGATGATGTATCTCCTCCGAAGCAATGTAACTCGCCAGTCAGCCATAACTATGCGCCATAAATAAATGTTCACTTTGCACCTTCGCACACCAGCGCTGAAGAAAGAAAACGCTGAGAACGGGTAACCTTTGAATTGGTCAGATCCCTTCACGCGCTCTCTTCCCGTGCTCACGCGCAAACCGCCACGAGCACAAGAACAAAAGACCGAGGGACGTAATAGACGCGACGATCAGGGTGCCGTGTGGAACGTCCAAGGGCGTCTTCGTGGCTTTCGCCTGCTTCGGACTCATCTTCCTGCTTATGCTGTCCCTATCGACTCTGGCACGGGTCCGACCCGGCGCCCTCCCGTGGAGCCACAGCAACCACAGCGGTCCCGGCCACTGGCACCTCAAGAATCCGGAGCCGCTCTTCGCAGCGCAAGTGCAGGACAACGTGGTTCCGGAAGGAGACACGACTGCCGAGGCGCCGCGACTCCAGAGTCTGGCTTCGCCTCAGGAGACGAGAGACCGCGGAACGTTTGTGCTGCTGCCGGCTGAGCTGTACACCAACTCCGGCCATCAGTACTTCTGCTTCTACAAGGTAAGCTACTACGCGAAGCGTGACCGGGAAGCCAACGACGCGATGAAAGGAGAATGCCAAGAAAAAAAAATTATGGGCGAAACTTGGCTACAGCTTCATTCAAAGATTTGCTGTGGCCCGTCATTGATCGCAAATCTCACGCAGAGACGGTGGCTGCTTATCGCCGACTCTTTTTACCTTATCACTACTGCTGAGCCTTTTTAGGACGAACCTCGACCGAGATGCAAATCACCCCCTTTGCTTTGTCGCTCGCGCAGCTGCGCGTGTGTGCCTGTTGCGCCTTAGTCGGGCCTCCCTTGCTTCTAGCTTTCCGTGTGTTGCTGCTTTCCCCACGAGTTGATATTCGATTCTCGTTTTTTAAACTGCATTTCAGTATAGATACCTTCCGCTGAAGAAGGCTGATCAATTAGCATGTGCGCGTGTGTGCGTGCGCCCATGCATCTGCGATTGTGTGTGTTTGCGTCCCCACTGCGACACCCCTCGTGGATTGGGGCACGTGTTTGAGCACTCTACGTTTAAAAAGTGCCCCTTCCGGAGGACCGTGTGGCAAGCGCACCTACCGGCACCTGCCCGATTGTACACTATAAACTGAGGGGTGTGTAAAATGGAGTACCTTGTCCTCTATCACGCCCCCTTTTATAAAAGTGATGCGCTAGAGGACAGCTTACTTCCTTGTTACTCACGTATGGAAATTAAAACAAGAATTGGTTGTTGAGGAAAGGAAATCGCCCAGCATTTCCCACATCTCGGCGGGCACCTGAACCGCGCTTTAAGGGAAGGGATAGAGGCAGTGAGAGAAGAAGGGAATAAAGAGGTGCTATATTGGAGGGTTCCGGAATAATTTCGACCATCGGGGAAACTTTAACGTGCACTGACATCGCACAGCACATGGGCGCCTTTTGCGTTTAGCCTCCACCTAAACGCGGCCGCCGCAGACGGGTTCGAACTCACGTGTGGGCATATCCATGTTTTAGAATGTACTGTCCGCAGCAGCACGGCAGTATAAGGTGCGCTGCCTATATCGATTGATTCATGGCGCAAGAACGGCACATCTCAGAACAGCGGAACGCAGAGTGCAAAGCCGCCGGTACACTGTCCTTTTTACTCCTGAAATCGCCACGCCAGGTTTCTCGTACCACGGCGTTCAATAATACGGGGACAGAAAACGCTGTGAAACAAACTACTTCATCAGCAAGATTATAAATGCGTGAAAATGGTTTCAAGACGCCTACTAGAAGCTAATGATGCACAGTACCTTGCTTTTTGGCACTTTTTTTTGTTAAAGTATATAATCTTTAACGACCCACAGCAGCACTTGGTGCTTGAGAGCCGCAGTGGAGTACAGCTCACTACTATTTTCGATCACCTGGCGTTTACTAAATTATTAAATTATTTTTAAATGTTGTTGCTTTTTCTGTGAAACGGTCGCATGAGTACAGGCATGCAAATTACGCTTTTGGAGAGCACAATACGAATTATTCATTAGAAATGGGTGCTGGGACGGTAATGGGAAGCGTGGAGTGGAGAACTAAAACTCCACTTCAGCCGCGAATATATCACGGCTGCTGATGTGCACGTACGCCATGCGGCGCTCATATAGCGTTCATGAGTCATATGCATAGCAGAGTGGTCGCTTCGATTACCGCTCACTGGAACGAGAAAGGATGCATGCTGTCGCTGAGGAGCGTGGCCGTGTTGGGTACATGTGCAGGCGCTCGCCGAGCGGCCCGAGTCTGCCGGCCTGCTGTTCGGCCTATCCATCTTCCCGTACCACCTGTGCACCAATGCTGTATTCTGCTGCGCGCACGTCAACGGCTCGTCGCTGCTCATCGGGGCGCCAGCAGAGGCGGACAAGTTCCCGCGCTATCTGCGCGGTTTGAACCCGCCCCTGCGGCCCATGATTGGCTTCAGCGGCAAGATGCCCACCTCCATGATGACAAGCTCAGACTGGATGTTCCTCGAGAGTGTCCTGGTCTGGCTCAAAGTACGCCTGTTTTCAACGCTTAATTGAAGCCTCCACTATCGCAGTGCCAGCCACAGCCACAACGCATGATTCGCAATAGGTTTCCTTTTGGACGGTTTTTTTCGTTTACTCGAGACATGGCGCCACATGAGAGGAGCGGTGGCTCAAGCCAGAGCGTCAGCGGCTGACATCAGCTGGCAAATGCTTTTTAAAACCAGCATTGCAGTGTTAAGAAACGAAAACAAAATTGGTTCGTCCGTTTCTCGTGGTATGCCGCTGGTCAGTGGACTTGCGCCATAACCGTACTGGACTTGCTCATTAGGGTGATCTTGGCTGGCACTAATATAGAGGGATCATTGGCTCAATTACACGAAGTTGTCAATTTTTCTGATTAGCGTGTACCTGCTCAACCACTGAAAAACATTAGGGATGCAATCCTGTTTTCTTGTTCTTTTCCTGAATAAGGCATAGAAGTAATTGTAATTGTTTATTCAGTTTTCTCTCAATGTGTCAAGAACCAAGCGTGTGTTCTATCTTTTGTCTAGCGGAGATTTAGTGACATGGTCCTTTGTTACAGGTAGTTTTGTAGTCTCCGGCCAACAGCAAGAGAATATAGGTGTCTCTGCGGCACATGTCAATAAATGTCACGATAGAGTGGCCTGCAAAAAACCTCTGACTTGCGATGCACATGCAAGTGGCTTGTAAAGGACATGCTAACTCATCGTTGAACGTTACAAAGCTAGGGGACGTTGGATGTTAGTGCTTTGTGATCATCTTCGTAGTGCTGTGTTGCGCTGTAAAGTCGGTAGGTGGTGTGACTTTAAATTTAAGGTCTTAAATAATGGGCAAAAAGTTTTGAACCACAAAAAACTTATGAACGCGATTTTCTTCACGTACTGACACATTTTACTATAACAGTCAATATATGTTGCAGACCTGCGGTCTGCAGGCTGCAATTTTTTTTTTGTATTAACGTTTTTGCGATCGCCAGAAACGTTCCCCTTTGGTTTTTTTAAGGCAGTCTTAACTGCTCCTTGCGAACAATTGAAAAGCACTAAAATGGGCCTTTCCTTTCAATATTTTCATCACAGTGCCTTACGATTTTCAACTATTAAAAATTTTTGTGCAAAAGTGTTGGACATATATTTTGTGTGGAACATAACCATGCATTTGAAAACACCCAAGAGCTCGGATATACTGCTTCAATGTTTTCAAGCCCAATTCCTTCAAAAGGCAGATGATGAAAGAACCCTAGGTCAATTAGTTAATGAAAAAAAGACCCAAAATTTAAGAGCGAGTAGCTTTCGCCGGCTTTGCACCTTCGTCACCTTGTGCGGCATATTTACGTCGCACGAGAGAAACTGGAGCTTACGTCCACATAGAACAGTTCTGCCTAATGACGACGAAGAAGTAGGACCAGATTTGGAAGTGGTGTTCTGAATATGAAGTAGAGAACGTAAACCCGACTGCTCATCGTGAGCGGCACACGTGGGTGCGCTACCTTGCTCCTTGGAGAATCTCATGTACCGTGCTTCTGGAAATTGGTTGACGGAGCTGAATACTTTCTTGTATTAACCTCTGCCGCTTAATGAGGGGTGTGGCTGTATGAGTCAAGCTGAAACGCTGCGGCTCGCGTGTGCTGGCAGTCTCGAGGCTACGGAGGCGCCGTGCTCCTGTGGAGAGTCTCGCTCGACACCCTGGCGGCGAGGCTCGGCTACATCGACCTCCTGGAGCGCATGGCCCAGTGCTTCGAGAAGGAGCACATCAAGCTGAGCGTGCTGGTGGACACCGGTGACAGCCTACAGCAGCGGCTCGACCTCGCCGAGCCGGAGGCGTTGCTGCCCACCGGTGGCGAAGGACCCACCGCGGCTTTGATCCTGCTGCACCCGATCGTGGGCGAGCCCCCCTTGGCGCACACCCGGGGAGTCGAGGACCAGCGCTCAGCGGTGCTCTACGAGAAGAGCAGGCTTCAGGACGCGCTCAAGCAGCTGCAGTCTACACTGAAGCAGGTGCGGTCTTGAATTCGTTGTTATGCGTGGATAACCACGAGCCGCATGCGATGGATTGTGCGTTCCCCTTAAAAGAATAATTAAATGTATAACCACAGCTCCCCCAGTGTCTTGCCGTCATATGGACGCTCAACATTCTTGGTTTCCTAAAGGAGCTCAGAAAGGGGCTCAAATAAAGCTCCAGTATGGCTGGAATGTTAAAAGCACACCTCTTAACGAAAACTGTCTAGCAAGTAATTTTCTAGTGCGCTTTGTAGAACCTGAAATATCGGCAGTGAAAATTCGACTTTTCACGTCTTCGCGCTTTTCTCTCATCTCTCGTCACTTTTTTCACTCTGGAAGGTTGGCTCACCTCAACCGACCCCTTCTCCGGTGGAGAGTTTTCTGCCCGCCGGAGCAACGCGGCTTATTGGCCGCGTCCACAGCAGCTGCATGAAGTCTAAAAGAATCTAACCAACAGCCACCTCTCAACACGTATACGTAGATGCGAGTAACGGAGGAGTGATGGAGCATAAAAATATCGCCGGGAAGGGCTCGCCAACTTTCGCGCGTGATTGTGGGTCCTCTGCTGCGTGTAGAAGTGTATTATTTGGCTCAGGTTTTCATGACAACACAACGGAGTGATTGAGCGAGTTGATGTGCATTCCTTGGAAGGTGTTTCAGACCCCCTTTAAGGCGTTTATCGTATCGTGATAGGCGAAGGAGGTAAGAATCTTCTTCAGCACCACTGCATACAATGATACGTGGACGAACGATTCAGGTGTCATTCTTTGGTGAATGTTAACAAACTACCTATTGAGGGAGCCAGAGTGGTTCAAAAGCTTTCCATGCCGAAAAGATATCCTCTACATTAGATTTAGTGTATAGGCTTCCTACATGAACCAGAATTTCGTGTTTTCTCTGCTCGGATTGGGACCATCATCATTATTTATCAGGAAAACGCAAGAAAGTGTCTGATAAACTCCCACTGAAGAAACTGGACAATGCAGATTTACCCAAATTATTATTCCTGCGCCTGCCACGGACAAAGACTGTTCCAACGCCGTAGACATATTGCAGGCTAAATAGACCCGCATTCTAATACATTTAGAGTGATGTAACTAACAACCACCGCATACGGTTGTATCCAGCTTAGTCACTCTTTGGTCCAGGGACACTTTGTAAATATGAACACTGTAAGTCAATAGAACGGGAAGTCGTACAGTATAATTAGCGCAATTGCTGTTGTCACAGCAGCAGCCGCTTATATTAGTATATGAATTATGCATCAGAAGAATTCCCCCTGTGTCGCACTATACGGGTACGCGTAACGGCGCATTCGAATGAAATGGCATCAGCAAAGATTAATGTGGGGTCCTTTCCAAATTATTCCGGACGTCGCATATCAATTACAAATGCAGCAGATGGCCCTGGAAATTGAAACGAAAGTGAAGAGTAGGTGTATCGAAGCGTTGAAACTGACTTCGCCGCTCAATCTGAGGATTATTTGCATGAAGCGAAAACGTCATCCTGCTTTATTCTCATCCCAATGACGTCACTTCCTACTCCAGACGGAGGATCAGCCGCTGTCGCATTCGCTAGGCGCCAGTCTTCGCGGCCACTACTCTCCTGGCGGGAGCGAAGAGGCAGCCAGGAAGCTCTGCTTCATGCTCTCGTTCGCGGGAGTCACAAATTCTGGGACAGCAACGTCACCGGCGTCCAGGTGGTGGTGTACGGACCAGGAGACCCGGTCCCAGCACGAAGACGCCTGGCGAGCTCGCATACTACGAGATTATGCAACGAGGCAAGCGCGCATATTCACTCCCCTTCGGAAGATGAGTAGACGAGTTTGGGCAGCTCTTTCGAAAAAAGGCTGACATATGAATGGACGTCGTAGGTATGCAGCAGTAGCAATATCCCCACAGCACTCGCCTAAACTGAGACATCATCAGCGCTGCTGTTCTTAGCCAAAAATATCAAATTTCGGCTTTTAACCGAAGATAAAAAATGTGCTCTTTTATTTGATGCAAATCTCTATTGAACTGCCAAAATTTCGACAATAGTGTTAACCCGCCATATAAGACATCAGCAGTTCCAAGTTGTAAATTGTGACTTGCTGTTCTTACTGGACACGTGGGAGAGTTTTGAGACTTTTTAGACATTCAGGCTGAAGTTTCTCAGTGCTGACGCACATCATTTGTTGAGTAGGTGTTTCGTAAATAGAGAGGGCAGAGAGAAAATTGTTTCAAATGATACCTTTTATACGAGTGCATGAATTATGAATTCTTCCGGCACTCATAAGAGCGCTTTACGATACCATTATGTAAATTTGACGTGGTAAGAGAACGTCGCGCCACCGTAGCTTTTTGGTAACAGTGCTTTCTGCGTTTGTCTTATGATTTCTAATTGCGGACTGTAGAATGTCAAGAGGATATAACGGAGTTTCTGCAAAGTACTTTACTGTTCTAATATCCCACACCTAAGCTCTCATATTTGCTCGTAACTGCAGGTCTGGGACTCCAGCCAGGTCTTCGAGTACGGCGTGGTGTCCAAGCAGGGCGCCAATTGGGTGTCGCACCTGACAGAATTCGTGGTGCCGCCGCTTGCGGGCTTCATGCGCGACAAGTTCAGGGCGCGCTGCTACGGCGTGTGGAACTTTTGGCACGACGACTTTGCAGGCGTCTGTGGGGGCGGGCCGTACCCGCTCATGAGGAATCTCTTTGGAGTGTTCTCCGAACGCCGTTAGCGCCACGGCGTGCGCGCTGAATTCTTTAGGATATAAAAGATTACGCAATGTGCATTTAGGAAGGTTGTGGCTAAAAGTGTCCGTTTCTTCTTTTGTTTCAAAAGGCTTGTGCTGTGCTGACCGAAGGCGATAATCCATTTGACACGTAGGATGTGCGGAGCAGCACGCGCCTTTCAGTGGCCATGCACTATGCGTGCTTGTGGCCACGATTAAATGAACGCCACACAGCGCCTTCAACTCATGCTGGTACGAATGCAAACCTCTCCCTCTTAAAATGCTAAGGAAGGTGAATTTTGTTTTTCTGTTTCGCTCAATGAGATCCGGGATAGCACGCTTGACCAAAGTTTCCGCTCAGCTGCGTGAAATTTCATTCTCTCAAGAGCACAACACAGTTCGCAAATGCGCCCCTTAGTATGCAGCGCCTTCGTATCGAATGTAAACGATAGCACACACATTGCTGCTCCACCAATACGATGGTCTGTGTCCGGCGGTACATTTAATGAAATGGCTGAAGTGGCATGAAGGCTGAAGCTGTGTAGCGCCGGCGTGCACCACGTCGGCGTTTTGTGTAGAAAAGCACGACGACATGTGAAAACAGGAAGAGTAGCGCGCGGCCGCAATAATGACTCGGAAGAATATAAAAAGCGATAAGAGGGATGGAAGAAAAAATCATGTAAGAATAGACTCTGAATATAAAATCGGATACATGGTCACAAAAAAATCTGAATCAGAATTGAGAGGCAAGTTAAAAATCTTAGGAACCAGCAATTGGATTTATGCGGTGTAAAGGAGATAGTCTCTCTTTTCATCCGATAATTTATTTCAGTTGGTACTGTTCCGATTCTGATTGCATTTAGATCCTGAGCCCATTCAGTTTACTGTACATTCTTATTCCAATTGTAATCGTCCAGTTCAGAATAAGCAAATACGAAAATTAGTCACATTGTTATACCACTGTGACTCCTCATACTACGACTGTTGCAGAGGCGCTGCGGTTAAGCGATGCGCCACTGCGTTGGTAGATGGCCGTTGCAAACAGAGCTGCCGGTGGGGCTTGGGACAACAGATAGCTCTTCCCGAACAATGGGAGAAGGGAAAGCTCCTACAAGCCTCATTTTTGTACACACAGTCTGTCGGTCGGGCAGATGTATATTTTGTACGTAGGCCTGCTGTTTAATCATTTGTTTTTGCTGAATAATTCTACGTTCAGCCTCTCCTTTTCTTCTCTACAAGGGGGGGAAGGGGCAGATTCAGAGGGAGAGGGGGACCTTTTTTTTATTAAGCAAATATGACCTTGGGCATAAGAGGGTTATAGCTGCATGTGGAGGCCGGTGTCTGCAATGAATGCAACAAGGCCCTGTATTGAGGCCCATGGGTCCAGATGCGAGTGTCCGGTCGACAGGTGGCAGGTGGAAAGAGGTATATCCTCTAAACACCACCTAGCAGGGGGAGGCTTCACACAGACTCCGACGTCGCCGTGCATTATATGCGTTCTTCAGCCTCCTAATCCTAAGACATTAAAAAATGGTACCCAATGCTCTCAACATCAGTTGATCGCCCCTACATTTTTTCTTATATAATACTTTGTTCCGATCAGTGACTGCTTAGTCGGATGGCGTGGTGCTCTGCCATGAAGAGAATGGAATTACAGGCGGCACTTTAAAGAGAACGCTGGTTCACAGGCAAAAACAAATTTTGCTCGGAGTGTGTATCTAGGAGGTGGGAATATCTATAGGAAGCGAGCAGGGCGATAGGAGTTAATTTCCTTTTGCTTTCGATGCCTGCGTTTAGCGGCACAAATCAAGAGGCCTCAATACAATGCGCTGGCTGGGGGCAACTACTCGTGCCGCTCTACAATGCTGACCACGAATGAATGCAAACAAGAAGGCAGGGCTTATTTGTGGTTGTGTGAGGTGGCTCTTTAGAAGGTGTAAATCCAGAATATTCCTCTCGCGCGTAAGGGTCAAAGTACAGTGGTGAAACATGCTTAGCCTAAATATGTAGTTTTATTTTGTATTAAATCTCTCTCGATGCAGATTGTTTGGTGGTTAAGGCGTTGTAACGTCTCTTTGGGCAAAAAAAAATAACGTAGAAAACTCAGAAGGATAAAAGGGAGCAGAGTGGCAACGGACACAGGACCATTCCTTCACGCCAGAAGCTGGCTCGTAAAAACTTCTGAATGAAGCCGGAATGGCGGGAAAAAACCGTCGAAAATAAGTTTGACTAATTCTAATGCGGGGTCAGGGGTCGAGTTGAGAAGAACGACGCACTCACGGGAAGAATCCGTGGGCTGTACGCCGTCCCCAGGCACTAACCCGCGCCCATAGTAACAATTGGTGTGTAATAACTGAACAAACGAAACAGCTAAAAAATGCCTTTGGCCCATTTTTATAGCATACGAAGAACCGCGCCTGTTCTACGGAACCATCCAATGATGAGTCTCGGAAATTCAATTCAATTTTAGCTTCATCTAAAAACGTATGTTTAACAATCACAAAAAATTAAAAGCAACGTGTTAAGAACGCGTCACCACTTTGTATAATTCTTTTTTGAACAAAGACATATGCGAACTATTTGCACCGCTAACGCTTTCCGACGTCTTACCTGAATGGCGAACACACAAAGCACGTTCGAAAAGCCAGTAGCTCGCTATTTCCGGAAGAAATCTGAAAACTTTGCTCGTTTTATAGCTAAATTTTTTGTGGCGTCGGAATCTTACAACAAAGCTTAAGATTCGTGCATTTCATCTTCACCTTGAACATAAAACAGCGATTACCAGCAACAACAAATCAGCGCTGGAGCGGGAGGACCCCGCTACTAGGTGTGGTCCTTAGAATACTTGCTAGTATGCTGTCTCCGTACGCCTACCTACGCACAGGAGCGTCCACTCTTGTAACGTAAGCCGCAGCGACAATGCCCGCAGTCGCAGCTAGTAGGCTGGCGTGTCGCTGGCAATCTGTCTCGTCACTCTGACGCTATGGTGTCTCTCTTCCCTCGCTTCTCACAACGGCGACGCTTTAAACCATTTCTGCAAAGAAAACGTTATTCAACTAGCATTAAGCACACATTACCACGCCAACTTTTCACAGCCGGCCGAGAATTGATCTTCCTCGTTTAGACAATAAAAAATGAAGGTGCATTAGCTCAGCTAATCCAGGACATACAAAGCGAAAGCTGTCGGCGTTCATTGAGTTCATTGGCGTTGGCAACTTTCTTGACACTGGTGATCTTGAGGAGAGGAAGGGCGCATAACTGGCTCCTTGGGTCAATGGACGCCTCATTCGCCTTTGAGGAACGTGGTGGTGGTGAGAGAGAGATATGGGCTGCATGCATTAGCGCTGACAATGTTGTGGCAGACACACGACACTGCAGCAATAGACCGCAGCGTTCTATGGGTTACTAACCTCTGCCACTTAACCATTAATTTAACTGATACCTGCCGGGTTTGCAGGGTGGGCGTGCTGCCTGTTAAGTGTGCGGAACACAATCGAAGCAGGTTTTTGCAGTTGGATCGGAGTACCCGGGTTCGAACTCGACCGTGGCGGCCGACTTTCGATTTACGCGAAACGCAAAAGCACCCGTGTGCTGTGCGATGTCAGTGCACGTTAAGGATCCCCAGGTGGTCGAAACTTTTCCGGAGTCCTCCACTACGGCACCTTTCTTCCTTTCTTCTCTCAGTCCCTCCTTTAAGCTTTCCTTTACGGCGCAGTTCAGGTGTCAGCCGATATGTGATACAGATACTGCTCCATTTGCTTTCCCCAAAAAACGATTTTCATTCTTTTACACCAGCCCCGCCGCGGTGGCTCAGTGGTTAGGGCGCTCGACTACTGATCCGGAGTTCCCGGGTTCGAACCCGACCGCGGCGGCTGCGTTTTTATGGAGGAAAAACGCCAAGGCGCCCGTGTGCTGTGCGATGTCAGTGCACGTTAAAGATCCCCAGGTGGTCGAAACTTTTCCGGAGTCCTCCACTACGGCACCTTTCTTCCTTTCTTCTCTCAGTCCCTCCTTTAAGCTTTCCTTTACGGCGCAGTTCAGGTGTCAGCCGATATGTGATACAGATACTGCTCCATTTGCTTTCCGCAAAAAACGATTTTCATTCTTTTACACCAGCCCCGCCGCGGTGGCTCAGTGGTTAGGGCGCTCGACTACTGATCCGGAGTTCCCGGGTTCGAACCCGACCGCGGCGGCTGCGTTTTTATGGAGGAAAAACGCCAAGGCGCCCGTGTGCTGTGCGATGTCAGTGCACGTTAAAGATCCCCAGGTGGTCGAAACTTTTCCGGAGTCCTCCACTACGGCACCTTTCTTCCTTTCTTCTCTCAGTCCCTCCTTTAAGCTTTCCTTTACGGCGCAGTTCAGGTGTCAGCCGATATGTGATACAGATACTGCTCCATTTGCTTTCCCCAAAAAACGATTTTCATTCTTTTACACCAGCCCCGCCGCGGTGGCTCAGTGGTTAGGGCGCTCGACTACTGATCCGGAGTTCCCGGGTTCGAACCCGACCGCGGCGGCTGCGTTTTTATGGAGGAAAAACGCCAAGGCGCCCGTGTGCTGTGCGATGTCAGTGCACGTTAATGATCCCCAGGTGGTCGAAATTATTCCGGAGCCCTCCACTACGGCACCTATTCTTCCTTTCTTCTTTCACTCTCTCCTTTATCCCTTCCCTTACGGCGCGGTTCAGGTGTCCAAAGATATATGAGACAGATACTGCGCCATTTCCTTTCCCCAAAAACCAATTAAAAAATTAAAATTCTTTTACACCAACGCCAAGTGCATGAAAGCAAGATTGATTTGCTTTCTGGCCTATAGAGCCAGTTGTACGCCTTTAATGTCAAAATGAATGGGGTATGCAGTGTTTTCGACGCCGATGAACCGAATGAGCTCCGGCGGCTCACTTGTTTTGTTTGGTTTTTGAGGAAAGGGAATGGCGCAGTAGCTTTCTCACATATGTCGGTGGACACCCGAACCACACCATAAGAGAAGGAATAAAGAAAAGAGAAACAGAAGAAATGAAGAAAGAGGAAAGTGAAAATTATATTTTTAGGAAAGGCACGCCGCAGCGACGGAACACCTGTGGCTCGGTAATAGTGGCACATGTGGATATTCAATCGCGACGTTTACCTGAAATCCACCGCTGACTAGCGTAGTCCAGCTTACCCTACAAAAAACTCTTCCTTCAGCTTGTATGTCAGTGCCCGATAAAGATCCCCAGGTGGTCGAAATTATTCCAGACACCTCCACTATGGCACTTCTTTCTTCCTTTCATCTCCAGTTACTCATTTATTCCTTGCCTTACCTTGCTGCGCAGTTCAGGTGTCGGCCGAAATGTGACAGATACTGCGCTATTGCTTTTCCCCCGAAATTAATTTTCCAACTTATCGCTAGGGCGCTGGGCTGCTGATCCGGAGTTCCCGGGTTCGAAACCGACCGCGGCGGCTGCGTTTTTATGGAGGAAAAACGCCAAGGCGCCCGTGTGCTGTGCGATGTCAGTGCACGTTAAAGATCCCCAGGTGGTCGAAATTATTCCGAAGCCCTCCACTATGGCACCTCTCTCTTCCTTTCTTCTTTCACTCGCTCCTTTATCCCTTCCCTTACGGCGCGGTTCAGGTGTCCAACGATATATGAGACAGATACTGCGCCATTTCCTTTCCCTAGAAACCAATTATTATTATTATTATTATTATTTCATTTTAATTGTCTCAATTTTCCGGTAGTTTTGAGAAAAGGGAAGGCGCCTAGCTGTCAATTTCACAGGACGGACTCTTGAACGCCACCGCCTACTCGTAGCGCGGGTTGGGTGTCCCCTATCCACTGAGCCTGCTACACTTGCTATTTAGAGGCCCCTTAAACTGCCGCGGTCAGTGGTTCGTCTACTGAGCCGGACTGACCGAGTGACTGAATTTGCTTAGAGGAAGAATGAAAAAGAAAGTGCAAGGCCTGCCTACTGTCTCAAGCCGAGCCATGTTCGCTGCCGCGTGCTGAAAGTAAGGGGGGTAAAGAATTGGAGAAGAAAAAGTAAAAGAAAATACGCGCCGCGCTAATATGGTCCAGGCTGATCCCGGAGGCAGTGCAATACCGGGCCGACCCGTGCCAGAGTGCTTCAAGCCAAGTACTCATCCAAATTCCAAAAATACCTTTAATACCTTATCTCCAAGGGCCCGCTGCAGATATTAAATCCGGTGTCAGATATTCATCGATCTACTGAGCCAGAGTACTGGTAGGGATTTTATGTTAGTGGCTGCTTAATAATAAAAATATTAATGGAACGAAAAGATGTTGCGAGCTGCACCATCTGCCGTCGAAACCTGATGCACCTGATGGTCGGCAAGCGGGAATAAAAAAGGAGGGAGAGGACAGGGGAGAGGGAAAAGAAAGGGAGGAGCAATAGTGACAAACGATAGTGGTGGGGGTAATGTACACTATGTGCAAATACAGAATAATGGGCTGCGGTGGCTTCCCGGCCTTTCGGGGCTGTGATCTAGGGGCTCTTGCACATGTTGCAAGGGCTCCTTTTCACCGGGGGTATCTGTTGCTAAACCGTCGTCTCAGATGGCGTGGTTGTTACCACCCGCGTAATTCCTGTATATTAATAAAGTTTATTCTCTATCGCTCTCCCCTACCATACCTTTCAACTCTCCTATTGTATGCACGTGACAGCGATTGTGGTTCAGCTTGAGACAGTGGGCGGGCCCGTGCACTTTCCTTTCCATTCTTCCTTAAGTCGCAACAACAACAGAGGGTGTGTTCTGTCTGAAAACTGACTGCGCCGGCCGCGTTTCGATAGAGGCAACACACAAAAAGGCGCCCGCATGCTGTGCGATGTCAGAGCCCGTTTAATATTCCCAGGGGGTCGAAATTCTTGATGGCTGGAGTTCGTGTACAGCTCTGCCGCCGGCAGCAGCGAAAACGATCCGCTGTCTCTGGCCTCCTGACGAGGAGCCGGGCTCTGGAAGGGCGGCACTTCGGAATTCGTGTTGTCTTCCAGAGCCACGATGTCCTGCGCCTGCGCTGAGACGTCCGCCTCCGGATTCCTGAGGTGCGAGTGAGCGGGTGAGCTGCGGTTGCTGTGGCTCCACGCGGGAGAGCGTCGGGTCGGATCAGTGCCAGCGTCGGCAGGGACAGCGTAGGCACCGCGAGGAGCACGCAGCACATGAAGGCCACGAAGGCACCCTTGGAGGTTTCAGGCGGAACCATGATCTTCGCGTCCATGACGTCGCACAGTGTTTGCTTCTTGTCCTCGTGACGGTTTGCGCGTGAACGCAGAAAAAGAGCGCGCGGAGTGATCCGACCAATAGTAGTAGTAGTAGTAGAAAACATTTATTCCAAAAAGGTGGGATAGAGAGGAGGAAATACAGATTTTGGGCGGAGTCCTTATTTCAGGACCCCAATGTCCACCGCAGTTGCTCTTGCGTGGGATATCAGCTTTCGCTGCGTCGCCAAGTCAGAGCTGAGCAGGGCAGACTCCCACTCTTCCTCGGAGTGATGTTTGTCTAGTTCGGAGGGCTTGGGACCGGAGCAGCCCCATGTTACATGATATGTTGTTGGAATTCCGCCACCTCAGGGGCAGATGCTGTCACATCTGTCTGGGAAGATGATGTGCTACTTGTGTAGGTTAGGAAAGGTGTTCGTCTGTAGTTGTCGTCATTCCCTCGCCTCTGCCGCCGTTAGCTTACGGTGTGCTGGGGGATTGACTTGTCTTTGTGTTCGGAGAAGGAGGAGGCGCTCGCCGTACGTAGAGGGGAGAGGGGTTAGGTCGGGGAGGTTAGTCACTCGGTTAGTATATCCTCGAGCTAGACTGTCCGCGGCCTCGTTTCCCTCGAGCCCCTCGTGCCCCGGAGTCCAAGTGATTTGGTGCTTGCATGTGGAATTTTGAACTTGTGGGGTAGTCAGAATGGGAGCGACGGAGTGTGGAAGTCTGCCAGAGAGGAAGAGGCGACAAGCGGACTGGGAGTCGGTAATAATTTTTAACTGATTTCCCGTAGCATCGCCGTGCTGGATTGCGAGGGCAATTGCAGCAGTTTCTGCTACTGTGGGAGAGCAGTTTCGTAGGGAGGCGCTGGTGATTTCCTTAAAATTGGTGTCCAAGACGACCGCCACCGCGTTTGTTGAATCGGGGTACATGGCTGCGTCGACCTATACAGCATTTTGTGCCTGTCGATGTGTGCGGCGCAGATAGTCCACTCGCGCCTTTCGTCGTCCCTTTTGTGAGTCTGAGTGCATGTTCTTCGGGAGTGGAGCTACATACACGCGAGTTCGCAGAGTTGAGGGTAGGTCTCGGTTGTCCTGGACGGCGCGTATGTCAGCCGGGGAACCCACTCTTTCCAAGATTGCGCGTCCAGCTTTGGTGGTGAGGAGGCGTTCCTTTTGCGATGCTAGGACGGCTTCTAGAATTTCGTCTATTGTGTTGGTCAGTCCCAGGTCCTCGAGGTGGCAGTTGGCCGTGTACATCGGGAGGCCTAACGCATGTTTGTAGGCGGTACGGATGATGGCATCTGCTTTGTCTCGCTCATTCCCCAGAAGTGGTAGGAATGGGAGACCGTATGACAGGCGGCTGATAACCAGAGCCTGTATCAGTTGAATTGTATTCTCCTCTCTCATGCCTTTTCGGTTGCGGGTGATGCGCCGAATCATGCGGGAGATCTGGAGGGCAGTTGTCCGGAGATGCTGTAACGTGTGGTTGGCTTTCCTGTCGCTCTGAATCCAAAGGCCCAGGATGCGGATAAGAGCGACTTCCTTTATTCTCGTGCCTTCGAGGTAAACCTCGATGTCGCCGGGAGATTTGTAGGCATAGCCCTGAATGCGGATAATTTCGGATTTTTCGGGTGCGCAGCGGAGGCCGCAATTTGCTGCTTGTCTTTCTACGCAATTGACTGCCTCTTGTAGGGTGTTTTCTTTGTCGGCAAGCGAAGCCCAGGTGGACCAGATGGTAATATCATCAGCGTAGATAGTATAGCCGATGCCGTCAATAGCCTCGAGTGCTTTTGCCATGCCGATCATAGCTATATTGAAGAGGAGAGGAGAAATGATAGAGCCTTGGGGAGTGCCTTTGTTGGGTGTCTGCTCTGTTCCGGAGCGGACATCTCCCATGCCAATCGTGGCCGTGCGATTGCTGAGAAAGTTTTTGATGTAGTTGAAGGTCTTGGGTCCGCAATCGAGGGCGTTGAGCTCTTTCAAGATGGCGTCGTGAGAAACGTTGTCAAAAGCGCCTTTCAGATCAAGTGCCATAATTAGGTGCTCGCCGCCTCTCGGGATGTTACTGAGTACTTCTTCCTTGGGAAGGAGGAAAGCATCTTGCGTAGAAAGGCCTTTCCTGAAGCCGATCATAGTGGGTGGAAAGAGGTTGTTGTCCTCTATGTAGGTTTGGAGGCGGGTCTGGATAACGCGCTCGTATAGTTTGCCCAGGCAAGAGGTGAGGGAGATGGGTCGTAATGCTTCCAGGCGTGGTGGTATGCCTGGTTTTGGGATAGTCACAATTTCGGAGTGTTTTCACTCTGCAGGGAGTTCTCCCGCCTCCCATAGGGTGTCATTTATGTAGGTAGTGAGGACCTCGATCTACGACTTGCCCAGGTTTCGAATCATCCCATTTGCGATCTTGTCCGCGCCAGCTGCCGTGTTGCGTGTGGCAGATAGAGCCGCGGCGTAAACCTCGGCAGTGGTGATGGGGGCGTCCAGCCTCTCATTTGGGCCTACCGTGTACGAGATTGTGCTCGGAGGATGGGGGGCGCCGATGTATTTGGTTTTGAGGGCGGTGATGAGGGCCGCGTCGTCTCCGGTGTACAGATGGGCGATTTTCTTTAGTGTACGGTTAGTGGCTGACCGCGATGTTTGCGGATCGACGAGGCTGCGGAGGATCGCCCAGGTGCGGGAGGTCCTCAGCGTGCCGCGTAGTGACTCGCAAAATTCCTGCCAATTCTGTTGAGTGAGGTGTTGTGCATACTCTTGTGCTTCTGCCGTGATCTGTGATATGCGGAGTCTCAAGGGACGATTGAGGCGTTCGCGTTTCCATCTGCGAACCAGAGTCGTCGGGTCTGCCACAACTTCAGAAGGTGACGATTGACCGCCGGAATATCGGGTGTGCATTGTACTTCGTTGGTGGCCTCCTTGTGTGCTTTCCGAATCTGTTCACTCCATTCACTGATTGATTGAATGGGGTCTTCCGGAACGGGCTGAGCACGGTATTTAGTCCAGTCCGTTATTTTGGCTGTTGCCAGGGTGCGACGAATGTTTGCAGAGGTGATAGACGTGCTTACGATGTAGTGGTCGCTACCTAAGCTCTCTCCGAGATTTGTCCACGTAGCGTTAGGGATGTTCTTGACGATTGTAAGGTCAGGGCATGAATCGCGCGTGACGTTGTTTCCTTCGCGGGTTGGGTATAAAGGATCAGTAAGTATTTCCAGGCCCAGGGCATCCCGAGCTCGTACCCCGCTCAGACCGCGAAGCGAGTTCGTTTTGTAGCCCCATTCCCTGTGGGGGGCGTTAAAGTCACCGAGTGCGATAAGCTGATGCGAAACAGCTAGCTGATCTGCCTCTTGAAGTATGTCAGAGAAATCGGCCTGGTTGCTCGTGGGGGGAGATACACGTTCAGAACGAAGGTGCTCTTGCGGCCCCTCTTGTTGGGAATGACCTCGATCATGTTGTAGTTGATCTCCTGTTCTCTCAAGGAGCGTTCGACCACCGTGATGACCTTAGAAACAAGGGTGGCAACTTTTGGCGAGCTCGCGTTGTGGACTGTGTAATATACTGGGAGAGTCGGCGCCGGGTCGGCTCCTACCTCTTGCAGGCAGATTATATCGGGTCGAATGGGGGTGACATTGATGCATTGTTTCAAGAGGCTTTGTTTTCTCCTGAAACTTCGGCAATTCCATTGCCAGATCTCTAGGCGGTCAGGAGTGCCTGATTTAGAGAGCGGAGCCATCCAGGTGGCTGGTAAAGCTCCTGACAGATTCATTGTCGATACTCATAGCGACCGCCGCGGTCGCGGACCGGTAGGTTTTTGCTCGAGGGTTGTCAGAGCTGGTAACACGTTTTCTGCTTGGGGCTTTGGTGTTTATCAGTGCTTGTAGGGTGAAAAATTGGGCATCATGTGCGTCAAGGCGCGCGCCTATTTGTGCGATTTGGGCTGAGAGCTGGGAGGTGAATGTTATGAGAAGGGGGTTTATGTTGTTCATAATGTTATTCAAGAGACGTCCCTCTATTTCTTCATATGTGTTGGGGAGGGGGGTGGTTGTCGGTTGTCGAGGTGTGGGAGTGGGTGTCGCCACTGGTGGTAGCAGTGGTTTAGGGGAAGTTTCAACGTCCCGGGGTGCAGGAGGTGGGGTAGGTTGAATGTGGGGGTTGGTGAGAGGAGTGCACTTGCGGGCTAGCTCCGCTACCTGGGATCGTAGCTTGTCGATAGTGTGTGCCATTTTTGCGCAGTCTGAGCATTTGGGCGGAGTGGGTGTGTTTGAAGGAACAGTGGGAGAGTTCTTAACGAGCTCTGCCCAGCTCACCTTTTTGTCCGCGGCCTTGGCTTGCCCCTGGTGTGGCAGGCTAATTTCCTTTTTTTTTGCTTGGGTGCAGGGGGAGGAGGGTTTGACCGGTTGGTGGAGGCGGATCTCGATCTGCTCCTACTGCTGCAGCTTTGGCTGGATGACTCGTCGTCCGTGCTGAACCAGCGCGGCGTCCGAGTTCGGGCCTGGTTGTCTTTCCTGGACCGGTGTTGTTCCTTGATGGGTGGGGTGGAGGATCGGACAGATGGTGGCTTTTGCTTGAGTGGTTTGAACCTATTGGGGCACTCTTTGCTGCCGGTTTCGTGTGTTCCTCCGCACAGAGCACACTTCGGCAGGCACTGATGTCCGTCAGGAGGATTTTGGGGCGCATTTCCTGCAGGCCGCCAGGTCTGGTGTGGGGCACACATCGGAGCGATGACCCGGCTGCATGCACACATAGCAGAACTGTCGTGCTTGGCGGTACAGATGGCAACGAAACTCCGCGGTCTTGAAGTACACAACTTTGGGGGTGGTCGGGCCGTTGAAAGTGATCAGCATCGACGATGTTTTGCCCATGCGTCGTACGTCGAGTACGGTGGTCCCGCGTGAGCGGATGTATAGGCCCGTCTGAAGAGCTTCCGGTGTCACGTGGTCCGGAATTCCGTGGATTACGCCCCATCTGTCATACTCTGTGAAAAGGTATGTAGGCGTTCACGCCATGAGTGAGGTCTCCAAGGGACAGTGTCGTGATTTGTCGAAGTTCGTTGGCAACTTCTGCGTGCGGAGTGCTCGCTACGAGGATATTTGATCCGTAGTGGGGGCGGAGGAGGTACATTCCTTCCACCTGCAGCGGTTCTGGACAGGCGTTTCTCACTGCTTGGGCAAGATCGAGGTTTGAGAAGTTCTTTAAAGCGAGTCCTCGGCGAGGTCGACTCACGATTTTGATGTCCGTTTGTGGTAGAGGCCGGAGGCGGACTCGAAGGCCGCGTTTCTTTGGCGTAGGATGTTTGTGATTTGGGGGGGGGAGTCCTGGGAGTCAGTGCTGCCCTGCACTTGGTTGTTGGTTTCAGTCCGGGCTGCTTTGCGAAGCTTCCTTTCTTGATGTCTGCTCAAGGCTATCTTCCAGCCGTTGGGCAGAGGGGTAGTAGGCGGTGGCGAGGCCGGGGACGAACTGGTCGTCGGACCGTTTTCCGTTCGGTCTTGAGAGTCGGTTAAGTTCATGTCGGAATCCAAGCCTTCATTTGTTGTGGGTAGCAGGGACGCCTCCGAGCTCATTTTCAGTGCCGCGCAGCGTGGCGCGGGGCGAGGCATGGGCTGGAGGACCGCCCTTGTTGTGCTAGGCACAACGCGAGGCCTAGCGTTCCGCGCCAGGCTCGGAGCGTTAGTGTCTTTTTCGGGCAAAAGTGGTCGGAATTGCACAGAAAATGGTGGGAATGGGTGCCGAACACCTTCACTGACCGATTAGGGGTGGTATCAGTCCATTTCAGGTCGAAAATTCGCCGTCGCGGGTAAAACTCCACGGAGCCGAGATGAAGTGCGTCCGCTCAACGCGTTCATTCGTTGGCTCCTCTGACCAATAGGAAGGTTGGCCGTTTACTGCATTTTCTTTCCTCAGCGTAGGAGCAAAGCTTCGAGCAGAATGTTTATTTATATTTGTTTGTTTTTATTCCCCTCAACAGCAATGATAGATACCTATGAGGGCTTTTAATTAAACAGCGTAAAAAAATCGGGATCAAGCATCCCGAGAAGCAAGAGCAACGAGCGCAAGAAACCTCCCCCCCCCCCCAGGAAGCAGCAGCACCACCAAGAACGCCGACAAACAGGTGAGCTGGGCGGACATTGTCTCCCAAGCGGACACTAGGGCGTGCGCGTCTCTGGAGCAAAATAGAAAGCTAAAAGAAGAGAATGCTGCACTCCGTAGGCGTCTAGATGAGCATGAAAAACTCGTCAAAACAGGTCCCAATTATATCCCCCTCAACAAGCCGGTAGCCGCGCGACCGGCTCAACCTACTCCGACCCAAATCGTAACCGAGGATGCGATGGATACGGACGCTAACCGCGGAACGCTGAAGAGACAAGCGTCGACAGACATAGATGCTAACGCGAAGAGACTAGCTGAGGCATCTCCAGAGGGTGAGCCGCAGCCCAAACCAAAAGCCACCATCACCTCTAAAGGCACCGCGCGCATAAACGAGAGGTTAGACGAACTTGAAAAAGACAACCAGGAAACCAAAGACAATCTCTCACTAGTCGGACAGACCCTCCAACAAATCCTACAACGCCTAACAGCACTAGACCGCCTCGCGGCTCTAGAAGCTACCGTGGAAATGCTCGTGCGGCAACTGCCACGAAGCCCCCTCAAACAACTCAGTATGGTCCCTCGATCTCAGAAATATAATACCTGGCAGTGCAACTGCAGGGGCTACAAAAACAAACGCGGCAACCTGCAGATTCATATTCAGCAGCTATCCGAGAAACCAGATGTCATAGCGCTACATGAAGCCAGTTACCCGTTCAAATTAACGGGTTACACTCCTTACAGTCCCCAAAACACGGATCCGATAAAATGTATCTCGGTCACTGCGACTTTCGTTCAACGCAACATCGCAGGCATACATTACAAAATCGAAGACACAAAGAAAGGTCCAGCACACGCTAGTGGAAATCCCGCCGCGCAGAAAAGGAGATGGAAACGTCTACATTCTTAACATCTATAGTTCACCCAAGGACAGAACTAAAGCAACCTCCGACATAATCCGTAAGGCCGTAACACTAGCAGGGAAATTCAAACTTGTAGTGGCAGGCGATTTCAACACGCAACACCCGGCCTGGGGACACCGGATAGCGCACGTAAAAGGAACGGCGCTATGGCAGTCCATACAAGACGAGGGTATGACGATCCTTAACGACGTTAATGCGCCTACTCGGGTAGGCAACAGAGTCACCATGGACACAACCCCCGATCTTGCCCTTCATAAAAACATTATCTCAGCTATATGGACAAATACAGGCCTCACGTTAGGAAGCGACCACTACATAGTGGAAACAACCTTCCAGACGGCCCCATTCAAACCTCCCCCGTTAAAAACGAGACTCGCAGATTGGGACCGCTTCCACAGAATTAGGTATAAAACCGCTCTGAAAGAAATCGGCAACCTGAACGAGTGGAACCGCGCCTTGAAGGAAGAAGTAAAAGCCACCACAGAGGACACAGAGGCGATAACCTCGCAACACACTACCGACCCCAAATTGAAACACATATGGGAAGCCCACCTGAGCTTAGAGCTGAGGTGGAAAAAACAAAAACACAATCGCGCCGACAGAAAGACGATAACACATCTGCAAAGGAAGATATAAGCGTACGCGCTCGAGCTGGAAAGACAGCAGTGGGGACAGGTATGCGATAGCATGAACGGGAACCTGGGTAAGAAAAACACGTGGCTTCTGCTGCGACACTTACTCGGCACCACACAGACCAAATCGGCTCAACGCAATACACTTGCTCAAGTAGCACACAAATATGCAGGTAACACAGAAGAATTGATCAAACAACTCAAGGATAGATACCTAAACACCACGCAATCCACCAACCCCTTCCCTGGTATAAGGGCGAGCCGAACCGAGAATTAGACCAGGAAGTCAGCACGGCGGAAGTATGGCAAGTCATGAGCCAACTAAAACTACATCAGCCGCAGGACCCGACGGCGTCAACAACAAAATGTTGAGAAATCTAGACCTTAAATCAGTGACTGCCCTAATCAACAACCTCTGGCAGGAGGGTGAAATCCCTCAAGAATGGAAACATGCCAGAATCATCTTTATACCTAAACTAGGCAAGAAGCTAACAGCCGAAAACCTAAGACCCATCTCCCTTACATCTTGTTTAGGGAAACTAATTGAACACGTGGTTCTAAGCAGACTCCAGCGATACGCGGAGGATAACGACTTCCTACCCCCCTCCATGCTAGGTTTTAGAGCCCAACTGTCCACGCAGGACGTCATGATTCAACTTAATAAAGATGTAATCCACAAAAGCAAGAACACGAGAGCTATCCTCGGATTAGACTTAAACAAGGCCTTTGACAACGTGTCACACGAGGTCATGCTCATTAACTTATCGAGGCTAAATCCAGGATTCAGAACCGTCTATTACATAAGATCGTTTCTGGACCAAAGGACGGCAGAGATATCGCTCGGGGGGGGGGGGTGATCTCGGATCCTATACGTCCTATACGCATGGGCTGTCGGGGGAACCCGCAGGGCTCTGTACTCTCGCCGTTCTTATTTAACCTGGCCCTCGTAGAACTACCGAAGCACCTCGAGGCCATCCTTAATCTCAGGCACACTTTCTATGCCGACGATATTACCCCCTGGATTACGAATGGAAAGGATGGGGAGATAGAAGAGACTTTACAAATGGCCGTCGGTACCACAGGAGCCTACGTTAAAACGGTAGGACTAGAATGTTCTCATCTCAAATCGGAGCTCCTAACTAAGAGACATTCCGAGAGGACAGAAATCCAGCCTCCCGCCAGCCAACATAAGCATACAAGTGCAAGGAAAAGTAATTAGACAATGAGTTTTATCCGAATCCTTGGAATGATAATCCAAGAGAATCACCAAAGTAACAAAATAATCGAAAAATAAAACGCATTAGTTCACCAAACCATTACACTGATCCGACGCATAGCGAACAGAAGAACAGGAGCTAAGAAAAAAGATCTAGGTCGGTTGGTGCCAGCCTTTGTCATCAGCAGGATGAATTACGCCCTCCCCTATCTACAGTTATACAACGCTGAGAAACTGAAAATTGAAGGACTCATAAGCAAGCCTACAAGGCAGCCCTAGGTCTACCAGTCAACACCTCCACTGAGAAGTTACTGCAACTCGGCCTACACAACACGGTAGACGAATTGACTCAGGCCCATCGTAGAATGTAAGAGCTAAGGCTCACTAGAACACAATGCGGGTAGTGCAATCCTAGAAAGGCTCGGAATAAACGCGGAACCGCTCAACGCGGATACTCGAAAAATCCCGTCCAACCTTCGAAGGACAATCACGGCAAGACTATTACCAAAAAATATACACCCCGTTTATCACGAAGACGCAAGGCCAGAGCAAAAGCCCTAGCTAAGAAACTTGAGGGCCGACAGGACGTAGTCTACGTAGACGCGGCAGCTTGCCCAACACCCGAGAAAGCATTCATGATAGCCGCGGTTACCGAGGAAGGCCAACTCATAGCGAACGCGACAGTACGCACCAACTCTTCAAAAATAGCCGAAGAAGCGGCAATCGCCTTGGCGTTGACACCCCACGAGCAGAAATGATTGTCAGCGATTCAAAAGCAGCCATTGGCAATTTCGCCAAGGGGAGAATATCTCCCATCTCCTTGGGTATTCTCAGGAATTACCCAAAAGACAGGACAGACGTGGAACTGGTTTGGGTACCGGCTCACTCGTCAAACCCGGGGAACGAGGCAGCCCACGATAAAGCTCGACGATCTATCGGCCGAGCTGTGGACGTTAACTCGGACGTCGAAATGAGGAGAGACGGCCTTAATACCTACCATGAGATAACTCAGCATTATAGCCTAAAAAGGCTAACCTTCCCTGCCCCGCATAAAAGCGTAAACAAAGAACAGAAGGTATTATGGAGACAACTTGAAACAAAAACTCTCCCTAATTCAGCTTTCCTAAGTCATGTGTACCGGGATAGATTTAAGCCGGAGTGCAGCAAGTTCGGAGGCCAAGGCACCGTAGACCACATCTGGGACCGTCCGAGAGATCCCCCAGCAATATCACTCAAGAGGCTCGCGCTCCCGGGCCCGTGGGAGACCTTGTTGCTCCGCTCCGACCTAGAAACCCAAGTACAGGTGGTGCCGAGAGCCGAAGAGGTCGCCGCCAGTCTCTACTGACGGCCACCTAACAAGATCAACTAACCCATTTATACCTCAAGCCGATAATAAACGTTTTCCAATCCAATCTCGAGAGCTCGTTGAAATTCAAGCATTCTTTTACGTTTAAGTCTCCTAAGAAGATTCGAATTGCGTATGCTATTTATTTACGCAGCTACTTTGCTTGCTCATGGGCAGGAAACTGAACGCAATCAGAATAGTTTATTGCCAGAAAATTTGTATGAGAAATTATTCCGAGATGCAAGGTATGAACTAACCTGTGTGCATTCCGCTCCAAAGAAATCTGTGACATGCGGCGCCAGATAGACAGGAATACCTTAAAGGTGCACCTGTCAATTTTCAGAAACGCTTGCTCTTGTCTGGCTCCCGTGATCGCTGCGGCTCTTTGAACTTAGCTGCTACTATGATTAGCAGCATAATGCGGAACATGTTCTGCACAACGGCATGAATTGGGGTCCTAAAGCCAGCAAGTTTCGCTCTGTTGCTTTTTCTTGTGATCACATAACAGTTTTCACACCAAATCCCCGTGTGTGCCCAGTGTGCGCATACACCGAAATAAATAACTATGCGCCATAAATAAAGGTTCTGATTGCAGCTTCGCACACCAGCGCTGAAGAAAGAAAACGCCGAGAACGGGTAACGTTTGGATTGGTCACATCCCTCCACGCGCTCCCTTCCCGTACTCACGCGCAAACTGCCACGAGCATAAGAACAAAAGAACGAGGGACGTCACGGGCGCCACGATCAGAGTGCCGTCTGGAACGTCTGGCGTCTTCGTGGCTTTCGCCTGCTGCGGACTCCTCCTCGTGCTTATGCTGTCCCTATCGACTCTGGCACTGGTCCGACCCGGCGCCCTCCCGTGGAGCCACAGCAACCGCAGCAGTCCCGCTCACTCGCACATCAGGAATCCGGAGGCGGTCTTCGCAGCGGAAGCGCAGGACATCATGGCTCCAGAAGGAGACACGACTGCCGAGGCGCCGCGGCTGCAGAGTCCGGCGCCTCCTCAGGAGACCAGAGACTGCGGATCGTTTGTGCTGCTGCCGGCTGAGCTGTACACAACCTCGAGTCACCAGTTCATCTGCTTCTACCAGGTAAGCCCACGCGAAGCGTAACCTGCAGGCCAACGGCGCGATGAAAGGCGCTAAACTTCGTTACGGTTCCGTTAATGAAACTGCTTGGACCCTTAATTGGGCGCAAATCTCACGCGGAGGTGGCGGCTGCTTATCGCTGACTATACCTTCTCACAAGTGCAGAGCCTTAGGACGAACCTCGACCGAGATGTAAGTTTCACCTCCTTTGCTATGTCGCACGCGCCGCTCGCGCAGCTGCGCGGCCTCCTTCGCGCACAGCGCCCGTATGGCGGTGGCCCCTTCGTCGGGCCTCCCTTTCTTCTGGCTTTCCCTACTTTGCCGCTTTCCCCATGGCTTGATATTCGGTTCTCTATTTTTAAACGGCATTTCTGTATAGCTCCTTTTCGGTGAAGAAGGCGGATCTCTGAGCCCTTGCGTGTTTATGCCGTTGCCTTCGCCCGTGCATCTGCGTTTGAGTGTGTTCTTCTCCGCACTGCAGCACTCCTAGTGGATCGGGTCACGTTTTCGCGCACTCCACGCCGAAAAAGTGCCCCTTCCGGAGGACAGTGTGGTAAGCGCTCCTACCGGCACCTGCCCGATGGTACACTAGAAAGAGAGGTGTGTGTAGAAATGGAGTACCTTGTCCTCAAGCACGCCACCTTTTACAAAAGTGGTGTGCTAGAGGAGAGCTTGCTCCCTTTTTACTCGCGTATGGAAATTAAAAAAATTGGCTTTTGAGGAAAGGAAATCGCCCAGCATTTCTCACACCGCGGCGCACACCTGAACCGCGCTGAGCTGGTATACCTGATGCCTGAGGTAATATCTGCCGCTGGTCCTTGGACACAAGATATTAAACATATTTTTGGAATAGGCGGAGTGCAAAACGCACTCCGGCACGGGTCGGCCGGGGTTATGCACTTCTTCCGGGATCGGCCCGGGGCCTATGCGCCTATAAGCGCGCGGCGCCTTTTCTTTATATCTTCCCTCTCCTATCGTTTAACTCTCCTACTTTCAGCACACGGCAGCGAGCGTGGCTTGGGTTGAGCCAGTTGGCAGGCCAGTGCACTTAACTTTGTTCTTGCCAGCCACAGCAGCAGCAGCAACGTATACACTGACATCGCACAGCATATGGCCGCCTTTGGCGTTTAGCCTCCACATAAACGCGGCCGCCGAGGTCCGGTTCGATCCCACGTGTGGGCGTACCCGTGTTTAGAATGCACGGGCCGCAGTAGCACGGAGGTGTTAGGTGCACATCTCAGAACAGCGGAACGTAGAGTGCACAGCCGCCGGTACACTGTCGTTTTTTCTCCTGCAACCACCATGCCAGGTTTTTCGTACCACGGGGGTCACAAATACGTTAACAGAAAAAGCTGTGAAACGAACTGCTTCTTCAGCAAGTTAATAAATGCGTGAAAATGGTTTCACGACGCCTACAAGGAGCTAATTTGTAACGTATTACCTTGCTTGGTGGCGTATGTTTTTCTTACGGTATATAATGTTTAACGACCCAAAGCAGTACTTGGTGCTTGAGAGCTGCCGTAGAGGAGAGCTCCCTATTATTTTCGACCACCTGGAGTTTACTACATTATTAAATTACTTTAAAAAGTTCGTGCTTTGTCTAGGAAACGGGTCCATGAGTACAGGCATGCAAACTACGATTTTGGGGAGCACAATAAGAATTATTCATCAGAAATGCGTGCTGGGACGGTAATGGAAAGCGTGCTGTGGAGAAGCAGAAGTCCACTTCAGCTGCGAATGTATCACAGATGCCTAAGTGCAAGTACGCCATGCGGCGATGACATGGCGTTCAGGTGTCATATGCATAGCAGAGTGGTCGCTTCGATTATTGCTGACTGGAGCGAGAAAGGATGCATGCTGTCGCTGAGGAGCGTGTCCATGTTGGGTATATGTGCATGTGCAGGCGCTCGCCGAGCGGCCCGAGTCTGCCGGCCTGCTGTGTGGCCTGTCCATCTTCCCGTACCACTTGTGCACCCATGCTGTATTCTGCTGCGCGCACGTCAGCAGCTCGTCGCTGCACATCGAGGCGCCGCCAGAGGCGGACAAGTTCCCGCACTACCTGCGCGGTTTGAACCCGCACCTGCGGCCCATGATTAGCTTCAGCGTCAAGATGCCCACCTCCATAATGACAGGCTCGTACTGGATATTCCTCGAGAGTCTCCTGGTCTGCCTCAAAGTACGAATCCTTTCCACGCTTAACTGACGATTCCAGTATCGCAGTGCGGGACACAGCAACAACGCATGATTCGCAATAGGGTCCCATTTGGACGAATTTTTTCGTTTACTCGTCGAGACATAGCGCCACTTGAGAGGAGCGGTGGCCAAAGCCAGAGCGTGAGCAGCTGGCATTTGCTGCCAAATGTTTTTAAAACCACCATTGCACTGGTAAGAATGGAAAACAAAATTGGTTCATCTGTATCCGTTTCTCATGGTATGCCGCTAGTCAATGGACTTGCGCCATAACCATACTGAACTTGCTCATTAGGGTGAATTTGGCTGGCACTAAAATCCAGGGAGCATTGGCTCAACTACACGAAGTTGTCCTGAAGAAGGCGTAGATGTGGATTTAAATTTTATTCAGTTTTCTCTTAATGTGTCAAGTAACAAGCATATGTTCGACCCTTTGTGTAGCGGAAAATCAGTGACATGATCCTTTGTTGCGGCTAGTTTTGTAATCTCTGGCCAACAGGAAGAGCGTCTCTGCGGCGGATGTAAATAGTTTTCACAATATAGTGGCTCTCAAAAAGCCTCTGACTTGCGATGAACATGCCAGCGGCTTGTAATGGACATGCTAACTCATCGCTGAACGTTACAAAGCTAGCAGACATTGGATGTTAGCGCTTTGTGACCATCTTCGTACTACTGTGTTGCGCTTTTTAGTCAGTAGGTGGCGTGAATTTAAATTTCATGCTCTACAATTGTGGGGAAAAAGTCTTGAACCAAAAATAACATATGAACGCACTTTTTTCACAAATTGAAAGCTGTTACTATAACAATCAATATATTTTGAAGACCTCCTATCTGCAGGCTCCAGTTTGTTTGTTGCTATTAACGTTTTTGAGATCGTCAGAAACGTTCCCCTTCGGTTTACTATGGCAGTCTTAACTGCTTCTTGCGAACAATTGAAAAACACTAGAATTGACGATTCCCTTCAATATTTACATCAGAGTGCCTTATTATTTTCAAATGTTCAAAATTTTTGTTCAGAAGTGTTGGACATGTGACATTTTGTGTGGAACATAACCATGCATCTGAAAACACAAAATCGCATGAATATACGGCTTCCATGTTTTCACGTCCCATTCCTTCAAAACAGCCGCTGATGAAAGAACCATAGGTCAATTAGTCAATGAAAAAAACGTAAAATTGGCTGGAAGCAACTTTCGCCGCTTTAGAACCTTCATCACCCTGTGTGCGATATTTACGTCGCACGAGGGAAACTGGAGCTTACTTCCTCTTAGAAGAGTTCTGCCGGTGACGAGAAAGAATTAAGTAGGGCAGGAAGTAATGTTCTGAATGTGATGTAGAGTACGTAAACCCTACTACTTATTGTGAGCGCCACACGTGGGTGCGCTACCTTGCTCCTTGGAGAATCTCATGTACCGTGCTCCTGGAAATTGGTGAACGGAGCTGAATACTTTCTTGCATTAACCTCTGCCGCTTATTGAAGGGTGTGGCTGTATGCGTCAAGCTGAAACGCTGCGGCTCGCGTGTGCTAGCAGCCTCGAGGCTACGGAGGCGCCGTGCTCCTGTGGACAGTCTCGCTCGACACCCTGGCGGCGCGGCGCGGCTACACCGACCTCCTGGAGGGCATGGCCCACCGCTTCGAGAAGGAGCGCATCATGCCGAGCGTGCTGGTGGATGCCGGGGAGAGCCTCCAGCAGCGGCTCGATCTCGGCGAGCTGGAGGCGTCGGTGCCCACTGGTGCCGAGGGACCCACCGCGGCGTCGATCCTGCTGCACCCGATCGTGGGCGAGCCCCCCTTGGCGCGCACCCGGGGAGTCGAGGACGAGCGCTCGGCGCTGCTCAAGAAGAGCAGGCTTCACGACGCGCTCAAGAAGCTGCAGTCTACAATGAAGCAGGTGCGGAATTGTATTCATGGTTATGCGTGGATAACCACCAGCCGCATTCGCTGTGTTGTGCGTCCCCCTTAAAACAATAATCATATAGACGCTCAGCATACTTGGGTTCTTAAAAGAGCTCTGAAAGGCTTCCAATAAATCTGTAATATGGCTAGGATGTTAAAGCACACCTCTTCACGAATACTGTCCTGCAAGGAATTTTCTAATGCGCTTTGTAGAAGCTGAGTCATCGGTAGTCAAAATTCGAATTTCCGCGTCGTCGCGCTTTTTCCTCTCCTCTCGTCACTTTTTGCACGCTTGGCGCTCCTCCGACGGCCCGTCCTCCGGGGCGAGAGCTTCCTGACCCGCCGGAGCTACGCGACTTATTGGCCGCGGCCTTGGCAGGTGCCTGACGTCTGAAAGAATCTCACCAGTAGCCACCTCTAAACTTCGATACGTACATACGAGCGACGGAGGAGGGTGTGAGAATGAAAAAGTCGCGGAAAGGGCTCGCCAACTTTCGCGCGTGATTGTGGGTCCTCTGCTTTTAGCAGTGTATTAATTGGCTCAGGTTTTCATGACAACACAATGCAGTGGTAGAGAGAGTTGATGTGCTTTCCTCGAAAGGGGCTGATCGGAACGTGATAGCCGAAGAATGTAAGAATCTTCCTTCAGCACCACTACATGCAATGATACGTGCACGAATGATTCTCATGTCTTTTATAAAGCGAAAGCTTTACTGGCCGCGAACTTGAGATTTCGCCTTGGTGGTGCTCCGAGGAGGCACATGACGTCACAACGCGCGCCTCGCCGCGGAGCGGAACCGGTCTGGTTGGGCCGGCGGTGGCTGGCGCATCCGGCGCGAAATAGAAACATGCTCCAAGTCTCAGCCAGTACGGTCAAAGTGCGCCGAAGCCGCCGAACGCGTCAGCGGTCGAGCGCAGTATGATTTTTGAAGGTCTCGCTTTGGCCGACGTGAGGTCGCCGAGAAGCGCAGCGCGCCTGTTACGCCGGAGTATAAACGCGCCTTAACAGAGCCTGCGCTTAACCGCCAACCAAGGTATTCGGTGGCGGCATCTATGGGAGCCACTGAAATCCCCCGCACAGTCACTGAATAAAAAAAAATATGTGCCGAGGTTTGGAATTGAACCAGGGTCTTTCGTGTTTGAGGTAGAGACGCTACCACTCCACCACGGCGGCTCAACCTGTCATAAATAAAACGCATCTAGTGAACGCACTCTTCTGATGCAGAAGTCTCCGTGCATTCGCTACTTATATCCTGTTCTAACCGAGGTAGACCAGGAGCTATTTTTGGTATATGTTAATATATAACCTTTGAGAGAGCCAGGCTGGTTCAAAAGCTTTCCATGCCGAAGAGATTTCTTCGACATTAGAGTTAGTGTATAGGCTTCCTACGTGAGTGAGAATTTCGTGTTTGTATTCCCTGCACCGCTTGGGACCACGTTTCTTCAAAGCATTCTGCAATGTACAGAATTCGACTTCCAAGCTTCATCTGGCACTCAATTTCTGCTTTAATTAAATAGTTTGAATGACTTTCTCACCCTTATAGGACATTTTTAGCGCGCTCATACTTAAAGTGGACATTCCCCGCACTTAGCCATTGTGTGTCCATCTGTTTGCCTGAAGAGTGCTTCTCTAAACAATTTCCATTTAGAACATGCTGGTTTACGAATTTTATAATTTTGTTTCATTGGAATACAGCGTTTACGACTTCTGTCGTTTACAAGAGCTGACGCAATCGATTCTCCTAGCGCATGTTTCGCTAATAACGTTTTCGGGGAAGTAGTTTTGCTACCCGCTTGCTGCTGAGAAGCCGGCTCACCACACTACAGCAATAGTTTTCAGAATATAGTAAATTTCACATGAAAAATACTAGCGGCAAATATAGAGCAGCCGCTGTAACTTCTGAGCAAGAGTGGCTCCTAATGTCTTATGGTGAATTCCAATCGCAGGCCCGGAGCGGTCTGCACGCTGAGTGACAGAGCGCCTGATTCTGGCGCAGAGCGTGCGACCTGAAATTGCGATTGGAGTACACTTGCTCTGGCCAGAGCATGCAGGCCAGGACATGTAGGGCGCCGCTAGCGCCGCTGAAAAAGAACGTCACACAAACTTCCGGCCGGATCCGCCAATTTCGGCGGAGCAGTCCCGGCTGCTCCACGGAGCAATCTCGGCGCGGCAACCGCTCCCTGTCTACGATTGGTAGACGCGAGCCATGCCTCAGATCTGCGTTTGGAATACAGTTGCTCCGAAAAGAGCAGGAAACGTTGCTCCAGAAGAGCTCCAACTCTGCGATTGGAAGTCACCATTAGTGGCGCCTTTTGCTGATAACTTGGCGGACCTATGCGCGCTCCGGCTCCTGAAGGGAGTCTACACAGTAGGTTAAGTGGACATCAGTCAGTAGCGCCATCTTGCGGCCGCACGTGTCATAACTGAACGGGAATAATTTCGTCTGTAATTGAAAAAAAAAAGTGAAGCCACTCGTGAAGGGATGCGTGAAGATATTGCTGCCGACGACTAGCTCTTGCAACGCGGTGTAGAGTCCGACTCTGTTGAGTGTTGAAGGAAACCCCCAAGGGGGAATATATTTGTAGAAAGGGAGGCTTTCTTCATTAGAGTCCTGCTAAGCAGAACCGTTTAGCTACAAGTATAGCTTGTAAAATGCTTCCTGCGATAACACAGACTTGACACAATGTAAGAAAGATTCGAAATTCTCGCGGTTTTTTTTTTGTGTTGCGCCATGCAGCACGTGGTGTTAGCCGCACAAATGGGAAGCGGTTGTCCAGATTTTATGCACTTGTTTTTTCCATGGACCACTGTATCAGGAAAATGCAAGAAAGTGTCTGATAAACTCCCACTGAAGAAACTGCACAATGCAGATTTACCTAAAGTATTATTCCTGCGCCTGCCACGGCCAAAGACTGTTTCAACACCATAGACATATTGCAGGCTAAATAGACCCTCATTCTAATAAATTTATAGGAACGTAACTAACAACCACCGCATACGGTAGTATCCAGCTTAGTCACTCTTTGGTCCAGGGGCACTTTGTAAATAAGAGCAGTGTCAGTCAATAGAGCGGGAAGTCGTACAGTATCATTAGCACATAAGCTGTAGACACAGCAGCAGCCGCTTACATTCGTATATGACTTATGTATCACAAAACGAATTCACCCCTTGTCGCACTGTACGGATACGCGTAACGGCATATTCGAATGAAATGGCAACAGCAATGATTAATATGGGATCCTTTCCAGATTATTCTTGATGTCGCATATCCATTAGAAATGCAGCAGATGGCCCTAGAATTTGAAACGAAAGTGAAGAGTAGGTGTATTGAAGCGTTGAACCTGATTATGCCGCTCAATGTGAGGATTATTTGCGTGAAGCGAAGACGTCATCCCGCTTTATTCTCATCCTAATGACGTCACTTCCTACTCCAGAAGGAGGAGCAGCCGCTGTCGCATTCGCTGGGCGCCAGTTTTCGCGGCCACTACTCTCCGGGCGGGAGCGAAGAGGCAGCCAGCAAGCTCTGCTACGTGCTCTCGTTCGCGGGAGTCACGTATAAATTCTGGGACAGCAACGTCACCGGCGTCCAGGAAGTATTGTATGGGCCAGGAGAGCCCGGTCCCAGCACCAAGGCGCCCGGCGAGCTCGCATACTAGGAGATATTCAACGAGGCAAGCGCGCATATTCACTCCCCTTTGTAAGATTGTAAACACGGGTTTGGGCAGCTCGCTTTCGCAAAAAAAGCTCACGTGTGAATAGACGTTGTGAGTATGCAGCAGTAGCAATTGCCCACAGCACCCGCCTAAACAAAGGCATCGTCAGCG
Organism: Amblyomma americanum; assembly: GCF_052857255.1. Classification (NCBI taxonomy): domain Eukaryota; kingdom Metazoa; phylum Arthropoda; class Arachnida; order Ixodida; family Ixodidae; genus Amblyomma; species Amblyomma americanum. Next base: position 83,915,326 of record NC_135498.1, on the reverse strand, counting down.
CTGCTGTTCTGAGCCCCAAATATCGGAATTTGGCTTTTAGCCAAGATGAAAAAATGTGCGGACCTTAGGTGATGCAAATGATCTTTGAACTGCTAAAATTTCGACAATAGCTTTAACCCGCCATATTAAACATCAGCAGTTCAAACTTGTAAATTATGACTTGCTGTTCATACAGGACACGTGGGAGAGTTTTGCGGATTTTTACGCAAACATTCAGGCAGAAGTCTGAGTGCTGACGCACATGTTTTGTTAAGTAGCTGTTTCGTAAATAAAGAGGGAAGAGAGAAAATTGTTCCAGACGAAACATTTTAAATAAGTACATTAATTATGAATTTTTGCTGCACTCATAATTGCGCTTTACGATAACAATATCTAACTTCTGCGTGGTAAGAGGATGTCGCGCCACCGTAGCTTCTTGGTAGCAGCGCTGTATGGGTTTATCTCATGGTTTCTAACGGTGGACCTTCGAAAGTGAAGAGGACCTAATCTCTGGAACATGCGCGAACTGCAGGTCTGGGACTCCAGCCAGGTCTTTGAGTTGGTCGTGGTGTCCAAGCAAGGCGCCAACTGGGTTTCGCACCTGACAGAGTTCATGGTGCCGACGCTTGCGCGCTTCATGCGCGACAAGTTCAGGGCACGCTGCTTCGGCGTGTGTAACTTGTGGCACGACGAATCGCCGGCGTCTGTGGGGGCGGGCCGTACCCGCTCATGAGGAATCTCTTCGGAGTGTTCTCCGCACCCCGTTAGTGCCACGGCGTGCGCGCTGAATTTTTATTATAAAGAATACGCAACGTGCAATTAGGAAGGTTGTGGCTAAAAGTGTCCGTTTCTTTCTTTGTTCCAAAAGGTTCTGGCTGTGCTGACCGAAGGCCGTAGACCATGTGGCATGTAGGATGTGCGCAGGAGCACGCGCCTTTCACTGGCCATGCATTATGCGTGTTTGTGGCCTCGATTAACTGAACGACACACAGCGCCTTCAACTGATGCTGGCACGAATGCAAACCTCTGCCTCTTAAAATGCTAAGAAAAGAGAAATATCTGTTTCGCTCAATGAGATCCTGTTAAGCACGCTTGACTTAAGTTCTCGCTTAGCTGCGTGGAATTCCATTCTCTCAAGAGCACAACCCAGTAAAGGCGCCCCTCTGCATTCTACATAACTTTTTTCTATGCAGCGCCTTAGTATCGGATGTAAATGATAACACACACATTGCTGCTCCATAGATGCGGAGGTCTGTGTCCTGCGGTAATTTTAATGGAATAGCATTAGGAGTGGCATGAATGTGGTGGTGGTGGTGGTGAAAACTTCTATTGTCCGTAAGTGGTTGACACCGGAGCTCCGGTGCCACTCGCAGGCGTCCAGGGAGCCCGATGTCACCCTGAGGAGCAGGGGTTAGTACACGAAGCGGTTTGCCGCTTCGGCTGCCAGACACACAATGTTGGCCTGTGTCGTCGGGTCTTCGCTATGAAGCGCGGTCTCCCGCTTCTTCGTCCTTAAATAAAATCCCTTAATTTAATATCCCGGGGAGTCGCTGCACTCTCAGAGGATATGTCTTAGAGTTATAAATTATTACAAAATCTGCAGAGTTGATCCTCCGGATTTCCGGTTTGCGTGAGGTATTGCCATCTTGGAGACCTGTAGATCTTGGCTTGCAGGCGGCGCCAGGTGACTGCCTCTGCAGGCGTGACGGACCTATCCGGGAATGGATATTTCCGCCGTCCTAGCCTGTAGTGCTGTATGATCTCGTGGGAGGTCGTGAGCGTCTCGACCTTAAAGTTAGGTTGAGGCCGCCGTCCCTCCCGGATAATGAGCGCTCGGACGAGGGCGTTGGCGGCTTCGTTTCCTGGTACGTTGGAGTGGGCGGGGGCCCAGGTTAGGGTGATCCCTCCGTCTATGTTGCCTTTCGATAATATGCTGAACGCGTAGTGTGATGTGTGAAAGTTTGCCTTTGCAGAAATTTTGTTACTGCCGATTTGCTGTCGCTAATGATCACCCTCGCGTCCGTACTAACGCACCCCAGGGAGATCGCCGCTTACTCTGCTGCTGTGACGTCTACTCCGCTCGTATATATCGTGCTCTGTTCTGTTCCGAACCCGTAGACTATCACTGAAACGGAGCTTCTTTTTCCATCAAGGGCGGCGTCTTTGAAGGCAACCGTCTCGGGTGGCATTCTGCTTAGCTTTGCTGCCAAGTGTTTGGCTCTGTGCTGGCGTCGTTCCTGGTTGTGTTGTGTGTGCATATTCTTAGGTATCTGTGTGACCGTGAGCGCTTTCCTGATTTCGGACTCAATGTGGAACGTCTGGTATTTGGTTCCTCTGTTCTCTTGTAGTCCTACCCAGTTTAAAATTTGCTGTCCTGTGTCGGTTAGACTTAGGCGTTCGAGTTGTGCAGTTCTCGTTGCTTCCACTAACTTCACCCACGTGTTACGCACCCCCATTCCCTCTAGTGCCTCGGTTGAGGTCGAGATTGGGAGTCCCAGTGCTCGTTTCGTGCATTTGCTTATTATTGCGTCTTACTTGTTTCTTGCTGCTTTTTTGATGTCAACGCATGGGGTTGAGCAGCAGATCATACTCAAGATGGACTGGACTAGCCACAGCTTGTTTTTCTTCTTCAGCCCTCTGCTCCTGGCCGAGATTCTTCTAATAATGCTTACCACTTGGTTTGCATGCGCGTCTAGCTTAGCTATAGTCGTGGGGTTGTTTCCTGTTTTGCTTATGAGCGTGCCCAGAATTCGGATCTCATCTACTTGCGGAATTTGTTTCCCGTCTAAGTAAGGCGGGAGCTGTCTAGCGCCGGCGTCCACCGCGTCGGCGTTTGTGTACAAAAGCACGACAACATGTGGTAAGTACAGAGGCTACCCCCCTTTTTCACTTACAGGGAGACTAGCGCGCGGCCTCAATAATGACTCGGACGAATGTATAAAAAGCGATAAGAGAAATGAAAGAAGAAAACATGTAAGAATGCACTCTGAATGTAAAATCAGATTCATGGTCACAAAAAAATCTGAATCGGATTAGACAGGGAAGTGAAAAAACCTAGAAACCAGCAATTCGATTGATGCTGTGTATATGAGATATAATCCTCCTTACATCGGCTAATTTATTTCAGTTCTGATACTGTTTCGATTCTGATTGCATTCAGATCCTGAGTCCATTGAATTCGCTCTACAGTCTTACGGCAATTGTAATCCTCCAGTTCAGACTGCGCAACTACGAAAATGAGTCGCATTGTTAGATCACTGTGACTCCTCATACTACGACTGTTGCAGAGGCGCTGCGGTTAAGCGATGCGCCACTGCACTGGTAGATGACCGTTTCAAACAGAGCTGCCGGTTGGGCTTGTAATATATTGCTCTTACCGAACGATGTGAGAAAAGCTCATACAAGCCTCATTTTTGTATACACAGTCTGTCGGTCGGGCAGATGTATATTTTGTACGTAGGCCTGCTGTTTAATCATTTGTTTTTGCTGAATCATTCTACGTTCAGCCTCTCCTTTTCTTCTCTGCAAGGGGGGGGGGGAGGAAGGGGCAGATTCAGAGGGAGAGGGGGATCTTTTTTTTATTAAGCAAATATGACCTTGGGCATAAGAGGGTTATAGCTGCATGTGGAGGCCGGTGTCTGCTATGAATGCAACAAGGCCCTGTATTGGGGCCCATGGGTCCAGATGCGAGTGTCCGGTCGACAGGTGGCAGGTGGAAAGATGTATATCCTCTAAACACCACCTAGCAGGGGGAGGCTTCACACAGACTCCGACGTCGCCGTGCATTATATGCGTTCTTCAGCCTCCTAATCCTAAGACATTAAAAAATGGTATCCAATGCTCTCAACATCAATTTATCGCCCCTACATTTTTTAATCATAGAATAGCTTTTGTTAAGATCAGTGACTGCTTAGTCGGATGGCGTGGTGCTCTGCCATGAAAGAATGTAATTACAGGCTGCATCTTAAAGAGAACGCTGGTTCACGCGCAAAAACAAATTTTGCTCGGAGTGTGTATCTAGGAGGTGGGAATATCTATAGGAAACGAGCAGAGCGATAGGAGTTGATTTCTTTTTGCTTTCGATGCCTGCGTTTAGCGGCACAACTCAAGAGGCCTCAATACAATGCGCTGGCTGGTCGAAACTACTCCTGTTGCACTGCAATGCTGAGCTTGAATGAGCGCAAACAAGAAGACAGGGCTTATTTGTGGTCGTGTGAGGTGGCGCTTTAGAAGGTGTAATTCCAAAATATTCCCCTCGCGCGTAAGGGTCAAATTAAAGCGGTGAAACATGCTTAGCCTAAATGTGTACTCTTATTTTGTATTAAATCTCTCTCGATGCAGATTGTTTAGTGGTTAAGGCCTTGCAACGTCTCACTGGGCAAAAAAAATAACGTAGAAAACTGAGAAGGATAAAAGGGAGCAGAGTGGCCGCGGACACAGGACCGTTCCTTCACGCCAGAAACAGGCTCGCAAAAACTTCCGAAAGAAGCAAAAATGGCGAGAAAAAGGCACCGAAAAGAAGTTTGGCTAATTGTACTGCGAGGTCAGGGGTCGAGTTGAGAAGAACGGTGCACTGACGGGAAGAGTCCGAGGGCTGTACGCCGTGCCCAGGCATTAACCCGCGCCCATAGTAACAATCGGCGTGTAATACCTGAACAAACGAAACAGCTAAATTATGCCTTTGGCCCATTTTTATAGCATTCGAAGAACCGCGCCATTTCTACTGAACCATCCAATGATGAGTCTATATAATTGGTTTTTTCGGGGGGAAAGGAAATGGCGCAGTATCTGTCTCATATATCGTTGGACACCTTAACCGCGCCGTAAGGAAAGGGATAATGGAGGGAGTGAAAGAAGAATGGAAGAAAGAGGTGCCGTAGTGGAGGGCTCCGGAATAATTTCGACCACCTGGGGATCTTTAACGTGCACTGACATCGCACAGCACACGGGCGCCTTAGCGGAAATTCAATTTTAGCTTCATCTAAAAACGTATGTTTAACAATCACAAAAAATTAAAAGCAACGTTTAAGAACGCGTCACCACTTTGTATGATTCTTTTTTCAACAAAGACATATGCGAACTATTTGCACCGCTAACGCTTTCCGAAGTCTTACCTGAATGGCGAGCACACAACGCATGTTCGAAAAGCCAGTAGCTCGCTATTTCTAACAGAAATATGAAAGCTTTTCTCGTTTCATAGCTAAGACATTTGTGGCTCCGGAATGTCGTTCATTATGGCAGTGCTTTGGAGCGCACAATGGAGCGCCTGTTTATTTCCTACTCAGTAAGAGGTTTCTGAAGGCTTCCTTCCTCATTTGCGCAACCAATTTATTTTCGTCTTGGGGGTTCATTTTTCTTGTCTCTGCTCCAAACCGCATCTCTCGCCGATTGTATCGCTGACTTATTTGGAAAAATTTTGCTATTAATTTCTTAAATCACATCGGTTTGCAGGCATTTCTTTTAGGCAGACATTACACGCGCTGCACTCAGCGTTGTTAAAACTCGTGAACGAGCCTTCCTGCTGTTCTGACTAAATATGAGCTGGTTCTACTGAACATGCGCGAGTCTTGAACATCTTTCTTTGTTTGCCATGCCTTTCGTATAATTCTTCTATTTGCACTGTTCGAACACTCACCTTTTAGTTTAAATAATAAAGGGTTCAAAATTGCACGCGATCTGGAATAAAACCGCAAAGTCTAAGCTTAACTAGGTAATATACCGATTTAAATGATAAAATACAGCTGCGCATAAAAATCGGGGGCGCGTTTGAATCGTACAACAAAGGTGGTGCTTGCTTTCGTCGTGCTGTATCTTGCTGTGCGCACAAAAAAAAAAAGGCTCCAGGTGCGCCGATACTTTGCCACGCCAGAGGAAAACGATTTTTCTGGAGGGTACCCCGGTACCTCGTCCGCATCCTTCGCTCTTGCAGTCAGCAGGTGAGGTGAGCTGCGCGATGTCGCTGCTTTGTTTGTACCAGCTGTGTTTTGTATCCCCAGCCGTGTTATGACTTACACGAAAGTAATAACGGTATAACATTTGTAACTTTCACATTTCAATCAGAACAGTGCAACACATATCACTATTTCGAGCAGCCTTTTAAATATTCCTAAACTGCAATGCCAATTCAGGTATTTTCAAATGTAACGCCATTTTGGCGAACTTTAGTAGTTCCCGAGGTCTCTAAAGCTTTATGCCAGGTGTCTTAAAACAGTATGTGAATGAGATAGCTGTGCAGTGGTACGGAGCAAACAACAGAATACGCTCAAGGAAACAGAGGGGAGGAAGCATTTACATAATGAAAATAAACTTCAGCATTTCTGTGACAGCAAGATTCTGTTATACTTTGTGAGGTTATTAGCACTCGATAGATGTATGAATACCGATGAAGTTTAACAATTTAAACTTGAAGAAAATATAGTTCTCCCATTACTTCTGCATGCTCTGCGGTGCCTACATTGAAAGTGTAAAAGAAGAAAATAATTCCATCATCTCCAAGCAGAACTGAAAGAAAATTCTTATAAATTAAGCAACAATAGCCTGACATGTAAGAGTCAGCTTCCCGGCTTCATTTCACTAAAGTGAGTAAATGGGCAAGTACACGACACTCGTAGGAAAATTACATAAGAGTTTAGCGCAAATGGTAAATCCTTACTGCGCTGCTTCAGAAAAATAGTGTGTGTTAAATAAAAGCCCCGTAAGACGTCTCTTTTAAATATCGTACAGTGATCTCTTGACCACATTAAAATAACAACGTTTTGAACCCTCCGTAGAGAATTGCTACCATTTTAAAAGCGATTTTGAAATCTCGTCAATTGAAGTAGCATAGAAATTCATTGTACTTGTCAGTGTGGGCCTCGGAGTGGCATTCTATTCTAAAAGTAGTAAAAAAGAATAAGCGCTTAGATATTGATATTTTCGCGACTTTTTTGGTATTTCAAGCAATCATGCTCAACATTCTTCCCCAAAAATTTGGAATATTCAAAAACTGTAAGCTACTGGTATAGAAACATTGAAGGTAATGGTTCATTCTTCCATTCGGAACCATAATATTTCTTTTAGAGTGCATCGATCGCTCGCATCGAGTAAATAAGACTGTCTTATAAAAACAATGGGAAAAGCTTTCGACGATAGCATCAACATTAATAGCAAAAAAATTCAGTATTGCCGACGTGAGATCTGCGGATATATTGATTGCTGTAGTAAAATCTAACTATATCTGAAAAATTCCGCTCATAAACTCTATCCTGTTGAAAAATACTTTTATCCAGATTTGTTAAGGATGTATTTGGCTTATTTACATCGTTTCATTGCAAGCCTGACATTGAGTGATGAAAGACTTGGCTTGCAAGCATTTTCTATGGGCACGCACGCCTCTGCTGCGCGCCAAACCTATTACAATGCGAATTTGACAAACACACACAGACCCAAACTTAAACTTGTCGAAGTTTGCACCTTTGTGTGTCCGTTTTCATATCCTGTATTGGGAGTGCACAAATATTTCCAGAAGTCCAGAGAAATTCATTTGATCGTTCAGTACCTTGTGTGCTACTACCTTAATTGAAACATCACTCTAGCGTTTGCATTCTATCATGAAGAAAATGTAGCTTTACGACAGCCAGTTGCTGAAGTGTGTCTGCTAAAACGCACAGAAATTCGGAGACGACCACATTCGAACCAGTAAAGGGTATCGGGGCTTGTCTGCCAGTATTGAATAAAACACAGTAATAAAAGAGCTTCCATTTACTGTTCGCGGTATGCTCATTACGCAAGAACTATTTCTGGTCTGCTCTTCCTTTGCACTGCTTCCGTACGGAAACAGATCCTGCTAACCGGATCGCGTCAACCAGCCGGGGTGTCAGCGAACCTTCCGTGGTCCTTTATGATAGGGGAAGTCTGCTACTTGGGCAATCGGCTGCACTCTGCTAATGTTTACTAACCCATTTCTTGCCAAGGGCATTAATTTCTTCCCACGTGGTTTTGACGTGTGCAGTTTCAGGTAGTTACTGTATGTATGCCTGTTCATTTTTTTCACTAAACTTCAGTTGCGAGTCAGCGCTGGTGATGTATCCCTTCGTGTTCCTTGTGTTCTGACAAAGTGTGCGCTGCTATTGCCCTAATAAGCGTACCTCAGCCTTCTCTCATCAAAGCGTAGCTTGTTATAATTGCACTATGTGTTCCTTAGAACAAAAACGCGAACTGAGCAGGCTTTAGGCATTTTATATTGAATGCAATGGCGAGGATCCTCAAGAGATATGCTCTGTTTGCATGGTATTCAAAGTGATTGAGGCGAACAGGATAAAAAAATATGATATCAATAATGCGGCACCCACATTGGAGGAATGTGTAAGCATTAACGCCTGTTCGCCCCTCTTGGCTCCTCCTCTTTGCCCTTCTTTGCCTCTCTTTACTCAACTCTCCTTATACATTGCCCATTTTGAGTTTTCAAACTTTGCGCCACGCTTCGCTCCGTCCACACTTCCGGTTTTTAAAAATTGGCGCTACTTTTTCTCCGGCCCCGCTAACTTTTTGGACATTTTTTGCTCTAATTAATTAAATAATTGCCCCACATGCACCTAATGATATCCCCTGCGAGATGTTTTGATGCTATATCTAATGCAGCCTTTATTTTCCTTAGAACTCAGTTAGTTCCAACGTTACTGTGATGACATGCTCGTGATGACACGAAACCGCGAACATAGCCATACAACGCTTACGTATTAACAAAATGCACCGGAAAAAACTGAAGGTACCAGTTCAAGGCATTGTGACGGGTGCACGGCAGAAATCCAGTCTTCAGAGTTTCTCATCTTCTAGAAAAAGTTTCTAAGATGTGTGTCGACAAACAGTGCTACAGAATGCTTGAATTTGTGCGTCTACCACGGGACAGTGGTGAGTTAGGTAAAGGGTGTACACAGTTAAATTCTTCCACATGTACTGCGTATCTATCAGTTTATTCCGAAAGAGTTGGTATTCATCTGCCTTACACGTATAATAATTTGCTTAAGAATCTAAGGGAGTAAAACTTAGGTTGTGAACACCGTCAGTAGAGTAGTGGTTGCTGGCCTTTTGGACAGACTCAGTTATGTAAACACGTTTTAGGGGCTAGAATTTATTTCATTCTTAGGTTTTGCACATACTACATTCTCAACGGGAAATAACATTCAGAATACAGTAGTATTTCTAGAAATTGAACCAAGTGAACATTCAGTTGCAATTCATATTCACTTAGTATGTATTTGAAATATAAACAGTTACTGATGCGTTTGTTTCATAAACAAACTAAGAGAAACGAAGACAGTGCATTATGGGTTCTTCTGCATGGTATAAGCGTAAAAAACGAAGTCCGTGAGTTTATTTCTCACCGTATCTATCAGCTTCTGTTCTGAATATTAACTCACGACAGCTGGTAAATTGTATATGCAGTAGGCACAATACTAGAAGCGAATTGCATCGTTGTGATTTGTAATTGGCAACAGTTTGTTCAAGTAGCTAAAGTTTTTTTTTAGTTACTTGAGAAAGTGACATTCTTGGGCCACGTTTTCCTGTTCCATTTAACGCTGTTAACCTTGCAAGAATTAGAAACAACACAGAATTACCAGGACTAACATTGTAGTAATGTTAAAAGTAATAACGTAGAGTTTAGAACCTGCAAAGAAAAACGATGAAAACTTCCGGGAGCCGGCCCCCGCCGCACGATCAAACATAATTGCGAGGTAAAGAAAGACGAGGGGTGTCCAGACCGCCATTAAGCCTGAGGACACCGTCATCATCACCTTCTGTTTGCTCTTCGGATTTCTAGAACAATCAGCCGAAAGGTCAAGATAAAGGGCTGCTGACTGTAAAAAGGCGAGGGTACGTTAGACGATGAGCAAGAACAAGCAGCAGTGACCGAACAGGTGGAGTCAATTCGTTGCAGCAATAGCACGGTTCCAGTGAGTCTATATCCGCTACTACCCCTGGTCATCACCACGGCACCAGCCGCAATGGAACACACAGCAGGCGCCAGTGAGGTTCAACCCAAGGAGTCCGGCGTAACCCGAAGACCCCAGCAGGTTCGTTTCGCGCTTCCTGACGGGAGCATTGTCCGCCCTAAAAAAGTGGAGCCGGCCGATAATGCAGCCCAAACGCAGCCGGGCATCTGTGCCGTCGGCGGCAGTCGCCGCCTTCGAGAAGTCGACTGCTGTTGGTTTGGGCGCGGGACGAAACCCGACGCTCGTAACGATGTCGGTGAGTTTTCTGTTTTCTTTGAATAAAGCGTTATACATGTCTAGCTTTCCTTCCCATTGAGGAACTAGTGCCGTACGTTGCCCACCAGCAGCGAACGAAGCTGTCGGGTGCTGCCTTCTGTCCGGAACAGCAGTATATGGCTGACCTGTCAAAGCGAACACCACGTAACTCAAAGGGGATGATTTAAGCTGGTAATGTTGAGAAAACAAGATAGTCTCGAGAGATACTGCACCAGGAGGGACATTATCCTCACCGGCTACTCGTCCCCATCGCTGAAAAATTTGACCTTTATATTGCTTTCGGCGCTGACGCCAACTATTTCCGACGTCCATAGAAGTCAATAAGATGTACCGAAAATTCGGAATTCTAGCTGCAATTTTGAGTGGTCAGTGCCACGCGGCACGCGCTAGCAGCCGTGGGACCTATAAGCCTTTGTACAGATTTCCTGGTCCTGTCTTTCACAGCTTGCCTCGGCTAGAGAACAACACCACGGCAGCAAAACTGAGAGAGCGCTGTTGGCTCTATGGTTCGCAAAATTTTAGGCCTATAGTCAATGCAGGTTCCTAAAAATCTGGTAAAGTAAACATGGATGTTTTCGCCGTTAATCACGCATTTTCCAGCGCATCGATATCTGCGAAAGTATAAATATTTCTATGTATCCAATATTGTTTTTGATTCGCGTGAACATCAGTTTGTATTTCCCACGAGAAAGATTTTATCAGATTAATAGAACGTCTTTGCCAAAGCCCCGCTTCATTATATGATGCTCATTCGAAAGTTGACCCATGAAGTCTTACAGTTCGCAGTGCGACGGAAACATAATAGCCTTGTACAACTGCAAGTTTTTATTGTATTTTGGGAATTTCTTTGCCACATGCCAGCTTGATCATATGATGCTCATTTGAATGCTGGCGCATGGAGTGTCAGTCTTTGAAGTGCGGAGGAAACATAATATTCTGTACCGTTGCAGCCTTCTCCGAAAGACGGTTTAAACGCTATCGCTTGGACTACGTTCCACCTCCGCCCCTGGATTGCACACGAGAGGCTTCACATGCGTCTAGCAGTGAACCTTAACATCGAAGGCTCAGTATGCACACTGGCAGCTGCATCTAAAACACCGACAACACCACCGCACTCTGCCTTCTGACGTCACATAGTGGTATCACCGACGAACTTATGTGGGCTGAAAAAAGTGACTGGCCACCATTGTGAAGTGCAATGGCTGCACTGAGTTGAAATTCGTGGTATTCAAGATTTAGCACTGCGCTAAGAATTTGACATGGTGTGGGATTCAAAATGAAGACCAGCAGCGTATTACCCATTCGGAGTAGGTTCTGTGGACAGCTCTCATTGTCGATGCCAGCTATGATTGTGCACACTTGAGTTCTTTTGCTTCCTGTGCAATACATGTTCTTTTTTTTCTGAATCAGTGCATTTTATACATTATACATTGCCTTCCTCACTGCGTGCCACCAGAGCCTATACGACGCTGCTTGAAATGTTCATTTTCAGTTAAGATTCCTCTGATGCGCTTAGTCGGAGAGGTGCGCAGCTATGTGTACGGTACACGAGCTGTAGTTGTTTTTCTTTAAGGGCAGCTCTCTTTGCTTCACGATAGGTTTTAATAGCGTTACGAGGAGCTGCGCATTGGAGGCAGCTGTTTTTCACTGTGTCATAAGAGAAAAGGCGCGCCAAGGAACCAATTAACACATTTGGATCTTTCCACTTTCTCGTATAAATCAAATATTCCGTGCTACCAATGGCGAGTATTACCGCTGTCGCAAGCCCGTTGCATCCACAAACTGGGATAGAAGGTGATATATTTCGAAAAAAGTTAACAGAAATGGTTTGTTGCGTGGTCGACTATACTTCATTTATTACAGACGGCTTTCCTTGTTAAAATGCCAATAATATATATCTAAGCGCAGAATCGGCCCTAGGTTTATGGGTGCCGTCATCGAATTAAAGCTGGACTGGTAACAAAATTTCGTACACATCGAGACCAAATTAGTTCCTCATTCACTCACTAAAGTGTCTTACTTCAGACAAGCGATTTAATAAGCAGAAGAACGAAAACATTTTGAAACCACAGATTTATTTCGAAGTGTCCACGTGTAGAGGCCCTTATTTCTATTAGCCTGCTGAAGTTTTTGGGCACACCAAAAAACAACCAGTTCTCTCAACTAAAAACGCATATGACATCTATTATGAGCTTACCCAAGAATTTTTTCATCCCAGTGCTTGGTTTACGGATAATTTCAGTTAAATGCCACTGTGGTTAAGACGATGCTGTTTGACATCTGTATTGCACTTATTCAAGATTATATTGATCGCCATGCTTGGTTTACGGTGAATTGCCGATGACGCTGTTGTGCAATACCAGTCGTGTCCTTTACTTTCCTCGGGACACATAAAGCTTACGGCACCGATGAAGAAGGCAAGAATGGGATGACTATGGTTATAATGAAAATGTGGCGTGCCAAAGCGTGAAGACCGAGGCCATATTAATTTACTGGAGAAAGTCCTTGCAGACGAAACAGCGTCGAAATGCTCCGGCTGCATTACCAAGTCCCGGAGGGCTTTCAACCGCTCGAGACGCGGTGGCGCTTTGTATTCGATGCGCTGGCCACCGCGTACCCTGAACGCCGTGCGGGTCTATGCAGTTAAGTCTAGCCATATGAAGCGCACGATGTGGACTATTTTCTGGTGGTACTTGACCACCACGCTTGAAGCAGATGCACTGCATCAATTCTGTAAGGTGATTTAACCAATGCAGAACACAAGTTTAATCACTTGGAATGGTGCAGCGAGACCTGTCCTTATGCTTCGAGGAAGTTGAGCGACTGATACCAGGTGTACACAGACTGTTCGGGTAGAGTGATAAGTTTCATAAAACGGGCTTGTTCCAGGCCTGCTTTACGAATATCAGTAACTAGGCTCCAAGGATGATATAATATCACTAAAGAGGCTAGCACTACTGGAAAAATTGAAGGTAAGGATTTTATTACCAACCAGACGGCGCCATGGTCTTGGCGAAATGCTTGTGGTACCGAGAAAAGTATAACCCGTTCAGGGGCCGTGCACTGTGCGCCAGGCGCTGAAATGCGTAGCGGCGAAGTAAAAACATGCGTTTATGTGAAAAAGCTGTTATACTCCGTCTTACATCTGGGGCGCTTCAAAATCAATCATCCCGGCAACTAGGCTCGAGTTTTTTGCGAACGCGATGATTGTGGATCACATGGCGACGACTGCTCATGGATGCGGACTGTCTTTACAGTGGCTTTTCAGCTCCAACGCAGAAGGTGCCGACGACATGCGCCCAGATATCACGCCTGGACGTGGCTTTTCCCTTTCCAAGCGTTGAAATGTGACGGTGTATGATGTACCCAGTACGAACTCGTTGACGAAAACATTTATGACCTCTTGATGCGAAAAAGGAGGATTCACAGCCTTTATCAAGAGGTTTAATGCCAAACGTTCTGACTTTTAGTCGCGCAGTGGAGCCCATACGGCATTCTGAGGATTATATATCTTGAGAAGTAGAACAGGCGATTTCTCCTCGCCTAACAGAAGTTTAGAGCTTGCGGGCGGCCACAACCACCCAGTGCATGGCTAAGAGGCAAGCAGAAGTGCGTGGATTCTGCCAGCGGTGCACCCTCTCGCCTTACGATTGCTTTTTATAGCCTCTAGTATGAAAGCTACTGCTACCGTTCAATTTAAGCACTGGTATTAGCAAAGCGGGAAATGGGAGGTTTGCTCTCAAAATCAACGATGGAATATTGCCAAATATACGAGTAAATATTTTGCCGTTTTTTAGTATTGACAGACTTTTCTGTAGTATGATGGTACTTTTCTGTAGAGATGTCGCTACGACTAGGGAGAGCAAGATTTTGCACAAAATTTTGTTGTTACTACAAAAACTCCTTTACTTCTAGTTCATAGGCCGAAATACTACTAGAATTTGTTACCACACGAGAATACTTTCGTTGGTGTTTTTCAGTGCGACTTGAAACTTTTCATGCATTTTATTTTCTATAGTGGATATCTGTTAATAATGTATCTATTCTTGCTCAACTCCGTTAAATGAAGCATGATGTAGCCGCTTTTAGTGCACACGTATTAACAACACGGAATACAGCTTACCAAATACCAGCAGAAGCAGAGAATCTTCTTTAAATTGAGAAATATTCTCTAAAGGTACTGTACTATCAACTTGTAGAATGTACTTTCGGAGCTTCCAGGTGAAATTACCCAGCAAAAACTACCCGTAGCCTGGTGTATCGTAATACTAACCGTGCTGGTGGCTTCTGAAGCATTATTTTAAAAGGCGCAGGGTGTCGTGTACCTCTCGTGGGGCCATCACACAGCACCCTGGATGAATTGGTAGACAACAATCACGTATGTCGAAACCGTTGCGAACACTCCAAGCACCATGCCGCGCTGGACGTGGAAGCAACACCAGCCAGAGAGCGCTACGGGTGCCGACTGCGCAGCCTCGGCCAGCGCTTGCGCCCCGGGTACGCCAGAGGCGGCCAGCCAGAGGGCGCCGCGGTGAGAGTCCCGCACCAGTCGCGCGGGCTCCGACAGTGCCAGAGTGAGCGCCACGAAGGCTGCCACGTTGGCGAGCAGGTCGGCCAGCATGTACAGGTAGTCGGAGGTGCTGGCCGAGCCGAGGCCCACCAGGATGCCGGGCACGCTGAGCACCAAATTACCGACGGCGTTCAGGTACCAGCAGAAGACTACGGGACTGCCCAGCAGGTCGAAACGCCGCAGGAGCTCGGTGAGCAAGAGCAGGCGCCAGCGCAGGCCCTTCATCTGCAGTCGAAAGAGTGGTCCCCTGATTGTAGGTGCGCCTGGAACCACCTGGCTGAGCTAGGGCAGCACGTACGCAGTCGAGCCACAAAACGAACATCAAAGCTTGACTCCGGCTTCCTTGTTAGCTTTGCTGGGTGTGTGGGCTGCTTTAGCGGGAAATACTCAATGAGTGGAAATTATCGTGCTATCACGAACACTTCAGAGAAGAATAAAAAATTTCTGCAAAGATATACACCTTAGAAATCAGAGCAAACACATAATTGCCACTCCCCCCCCCCCCCCCCCTATACAAGCCGGTGGCGTCTGATCCCGGTTAGGGTTGGTAGCTCCGGAAACTGAATGCTTAGCGCGTCTGCCAAGAGTTTCTTATGCCTCTTCTCAGTGCGGTGTTTTGTAAAATTGTCATCAGTATTTCTCAGCCAGCATATAACCATATGGCGCAAAACATCATAAGTCAGCATTTTCGTTTCACAGGCTGCATTCAGATAGGGCACGAAGCATCTATATTGTAGGCATATACAGCATATATATCGAAAGCACTTGACTGGCTTACCAATTCTTCTCCCTACGAAAGCCATTAATAGTATTATAGAACAGTTTCCGGCAGTTCATCACCGGGCTTCATTTATTTACCGACTACAATGTGGATACATATGGGGGTAATTTGAAGCGTACCATGCTAATGGGTTGGTAAAAATTTCTCGATTAAAGCGGACATTACTCTCATCCTAAAGATATCCGTACTTCTATTCTGTTCTTCTCTGTGCTACTAGATATTGTTTGTCGGTGAAGTTGTCCTAAAGCTGACAGTCAGTTTTAAATGCCTGCAAAGATTCGCGCGAGCAGTTTTAACCTAAATTCACCGTGAATTTATCTGAAACGTTTGTGGAAAATAACAGCTTCAAATCATTTTGCGGCTGATTTCCGGCCAGACGTATTGGCATTAAAATAGGCTTCTCCTCAAACCTCCGGCAGCTTTCCAAAGCCGAAGCAAGAAAGAGTACCTGCGCTGCTGTTGCGCTCCCGGGCTCTGCGTTTGCCACTCCGTCCGCGAACTCGGCAGCAAGCGCCCGCAGGTAGATGGCCACACAGACGTGGAAGCCCAGCAATACCGTCAACGAGTTGGTCATGATGGCATACGCCGTGGCGTCCAGCGAGGAGAAAGCGTAGCCCAGAGACCTAGGTATGGTGCCGTTGGTGACGTCCCCCTTGTACAGGTAGTAGTCGAAATAGCGCTGCAGGTCCCCGAACCCCGCGTACAGCGTGGCTGCCCATAGACCCACGAAGCTCAACGCGGTGAAGGCCACTGTCGCTACGCAGAAGCGCCGCACCTGCATTGGATGTGCGTATTCTGCTGGGTGCATGGCGCCGCTTCCGATTTGGCTGTTATTGTCCTAAAGTGTCCACTGCTAGGACGGCTATCAAAGCGCTCCTCTTACATTTAAGAGACACAGGTTTGAGCGTCAATGTGAGGACTAACTGTGAGCGTCCAGTGTTAGTCACATACTGATGGACAACATAGAAACGATCCATACAGCCAACTGATCTTTCATATTTTTTCTCTGTCTCTCCCTCTATACGGTTCCCCGCGTGTGGTGTTCGAAACTGAAACTAGGCATTGCCTTGTTAGTTTGCATTCCCTTCCTTTCTTTTTCTCTCTCAGTATATTATAGCCTGGCTGAAAGCTTTCTGTTGAGGGTCCATAAAGCACCAGCCCATTGTCTCATGCTCTATATACCTACTGTATTGCTTTTTTTGCTCACTGTTTTGGTCTTGTAGCTAGCTAGCACACTGAATGTAATATTTCTGCTAGTAGTGGTTCCGATTCGCTGAGCATTTCAGGTATATGTTTTAGCGCTGTCTAAACGCTGGAAGCAGTGTTTTGTAGGTCACACGCGAGCAGTAGTACAGCGAGTGCCGCGCGGGTCTTTTGGCATGCGCTGCATTTTGCGTGCATGCAAGGCATTGTTTAGATTTTCGAGCTTGTCTTGCTTGAACGGCAAAATATCACTTTAGAGCACGTATGCCATTCCTAATAACATTGATTCTTATACGATAATTTTTTATTCCTCAAACCTGCACCTCTTATTTTTCCCCCGGAAGACGGTAGCAAACAGGAACACCATACTCATCAACCTGTCTGCCTTTACACTTCCTCCCAAAGTGAGCACACGGAATGATGTCCAGTGTGGTTTTGAAGCGAAGGCTGGAAATCCAATTTGTTCACATTTTTATCCTGCCTCACTCCTGCTTATGCATCTTACAAAAGGGAAAAGAGTAACAACCCTACGAGCACATGATAGATTTTTTGACTTAGCGTGTAAGCCGTAGCTGCTATTGAAATGACGTCTTGTTTGCGGTCACCATACGAACGCAAGTGAAAAAGGTCCTTTCGTACAAACAACTTTGGCTGCTTTAAAGAAGAAAAGCTGCTTACTTGGCGAGCCCTGGCAGGCGACAGAATCTCACGGAGGGGTCGACTGTCCTCCAGCAGAGCGATCAACTCGTCCTGCGTCATTAGGAAGTGGACTAGGGTGATGGAAGCGAACAGGTTGCGAAGCACGTAGCCGCAGTTGGCGAAGAACCCGAAGAAGCCACCCCTATGCGTCACGTTGTACACGGTTGCCGCCGAAAAATGAAGAAGATAGCCGAACACCACGAACAGCATCGGCCACCCCCTTCTGAGTTTCCGCCGCAGAAGGTCCTTTGTGGTACACCTTGAAAGATTTCTGGCACGAACTCCGTGCAGGTCCCGAGGCAGCAGGCCGATGAGCCACAGGCTTCGCGTCATGGCACTCAGGAGGTCTGTCACGTGACCGCCCTTTTGCTGGAGTCCACGTTTGTTCTGTGTGAAATTGGAGGCTGCCTCCCAGCGCCGTTGCATGTCCATTGCCATCCCTGGAATATGCGAAGTGGCCGCTTATAATTGTTAGGATGGTAGGAGAAAATATTTTTTTCTTTGCGTGAATCTACTAGTTAAATCGCTCTCCAGTGGCTAGCGTGGACGCACGCTCTGCCATTGCTTCACTTGGTTTTCGAAGTACTGAGACAAAAGTAGAGAAAAATGCTGTGTCCTTGTTGGATTGTTTTCTCCAACGCAAGTTCGCATGTGAAGTGGCTTCATAGAAGATTAATAAAAGAACGCGCAATTACGTGCTTCGGCGCTTCGCTATTTGCAGCTTTTAAGCCAGTCATTTGCACCCACGTGGACATGGTCGATTTGTATAGAGTTAGTCGGCGGCTTACAAATAAAAAACATTGCTAAAACAACAATATACACACTACCTTGCACGCTCATCACGGTTTATGGGATGATGCAAAAATAAAGATAAAAAGTAACAATGTCAAATTTTCCTGCATGAAAGGAACAAAAATTGAACTGACTTCAAAAAAGAGTTCAACGATATTGGTTAGTCTATTTTTTTATATTACAGAACGCCCTGCCCTGGCCTTTTTCTTGTGGCGCTTAAAAATCGGTCATCCGGAGGAGAGCCCTCATTCCCTGCAGGAGCATAAAATCCGCCTATGCCATTAAGAAATCAGGATTTCAATGTAAATCGTCAATTTAAGCAGGCATTTCGGTTCGCGAAACAAGTAAACGCGCTCCGGATTGTCGATCGAAATAGGCCGTTAAAGCTAGAAGGCCTAGTCGGCTAATGGCAAGCGTGGCTTCTGGGCGACAGAAATACAACTAATATGCTGCTTGGGATATGACCTCAGCAGGGCGGTGAAAATATAAACAAACAAAAGTACACGCCTTGTAGAGTAGATTGTGATCTTAATAATAATAATAATTGGTTTTTTTGGGAAAGGAAATGGCGTAGTATCGGTCTCATATATCGTTCGACACCTGAACCGCGCCAGATTGTGATCTTCAAACTGCAGAAATTCACAAGATCCTCACAGCATCATCACAGGCACCATGCCTAGAGAACAAAGCTGCGCAGTATGGCGTTACCATTCACAGGGTGAATTCATTGAAGATCATGGATGTCTGTTTCGGCTGTGCATGAAGGATCAAAGGCGTATGATGACAGGCAAGAGGTTTCGTGAAGAAGGTAATGAAAGAGGGTTAATGAAATCTTTGACGTCAAGCTAGAATTATTGTTCTTTTTTAACTAAATATATTATTTGAAAAAGTCAATCGGGTATTGTTGGCTAAATGACAGCATTAAGCGTTTATTTGTGCTAATGGAGCGCACTAAAAAAACTCGGAGATGACTACATCATTTCGGATAATGGCAGTTCACCACGACCGGAAGCACACAGAACAGGAAATATATGACGTCCTACTGCAAGCGCATCGCGAAAAGCAACTCTGTCGAGGCATAAAAAGAAAAAGGACCTTCGTGCCGACGTTGGACACTGCGTGATAGTTCGAGTTTTCAATCGCAGGAATAAAATAAATTCACTCACATTACTTTCGTGTATGTATATGAATCCAGCACTACACATGTTTTCTGGTGGACGCTGCTTCGTTCTCAGGATATTACAGTGTGCGCTAGAGCTAGGCCCTCAGTAACCCATTACTTGTCTTTTCTACTGCAGCAAAGCCCAAGAGGATGATGGTCAGGTTGCTGGCGCAACTGCCTTGCTACCGCTGCCGCAAAAGCGGCATGCGCTACATTTTTCATTGCTCCCGTGTGGCTGAAAGATAACTTCTTTTCCTGCGTGAGCCTGCGTTATAATGCATGAACATGAGCGTCAGGGACCGAATGGTCGCGTCGCGCGTTTGTGCAGACCGTCTCAATTGCGGGCGCACTTCGAGAGCAAATCTACCTTTCATCAGAATGTTGCAAAGAATTTCGTTACAGTGCTGCGAGTGGACGTGCGCAAAAGCGCCGTCTCGTTACGTTTGAAACAAAATTATTTGTGATTGCGCAAGTGGCATTGAAGGCAGGCATCCCTAGCTGGCATGCGATAATTATTGCGGACAGAAAGATGCCGCCTGAATGTTGTCCGTCCACGAGAATCCATAAGGAGAAGAAATTTTCTCGATGCATAGGCTCCCACTGTTAGCGTCACACATAAATAGCAAAAATTCTGTGCATTGCCTCAAATTTTTTTCTCGAACAGTACAGTGCTTACATAACGTAGATGAGCTTCTAGATTAGAAGATATAATAGGCTTGGTCGTGAAACAGACAGCTGCCCACCACTTCAAGTCTGCGGTGTTCGTCGGCTCACGAGATATGAGGATCCCAGTGAGGCCTAGTATTGCGATCCTGATGCTGGGGACCGCTCTTATACTCTGAGCCTGCGGAGTCCCACCTCATGCCTCCGAAAAGGTCTTGCTTTATTCCCCACTGTCGTAGCCAAAACCCCTTAGGTTTATCAAGGTTGGGAGCCGCAGTCGAACTGTGACAAAACACTTCTGTCACAAGCAAAACCTGGAGCATATTCGTTTTCTCTTAATAAAAAAGAGAACGACGTTAGCATAAAACAAAATTTATATTCTACATTGCGATAGCGAGAGTCACAAATTGCTGTTTTTTGAGATTCTAAGGTATAGCGGTCCAAGATAGAAGGTATAGCGGCCCAAGGTGAATAACAAACGCGATATCGGAGAGCCCCGCCGACCCGATGATGTAAGTGCATTGGGTTTTGAAAGCTTTTCATTACGATCAGTCTTAATGCAAGACATCATCAATATTGCCGTTCCACAAGATTGCGAACAAAGTCATAACTCACCTTATCAGAGCCACTTGCGTAACCCCTTCTAGTACTATCTTCAAAATGAAACGTGTGATATGAATATGGTTTCGCATACTACGGCCTTTGACTCCGCACACTTCCTGAGACGTAATGATTTTATTGTCGCAAACTGGAAAACTACACACTAGAAGGCAGAACCTTCTGAAATATTTTCTGATGCATGTTGCATGAAGATATCGGACGATACTCTACAACAGTTAAGCGATCTTCGTCTGTTCTTTTCAGAATTCGTATAGTGTGATCAGCATAGAAAGTGGGATGTAAGCAGCGCACGTCGTAGGCATATTGACAACTTACAACAAGGCAACAGCTAGGTAAGTCATAAACCTTTCATAGAACTGACTACTTAGACCATCCGGGCCACGTGACTTCTGGCATTGTAGAAAATAAATGGCCGAATTTATTTCATCTAATATAATAGATCTTCCTGTCACTGGACGCTGCTCATCTTCGAGACGAGAAAACGTTTCTCTGAGGTGGCAGAAATCTTAAGCACTTATCTTGTTGCTACTACTCTCAAGGAGCCGCAAAAAAAGCCCCAAGAATGCTTGGCGTATAAGCGTACTTGCTGCTTGCGTGTAGAATTTCTAAGGCATCATAGGAAAGAGCAGCCTGCCTTTCTTCCTTAAACGCGGGGCGAAAAGGTTTTTCATTAACGAACCTCCTTGTCCACGACCTACTCGAGACAACGTGATATTTTAGCCTCTAAACTTTCTTAATATGTTAATGTCATCAAGACATGATCTTGAGGCAATTATTTCCAGCTCATGAAATTCATTTCGCCGTTAAACTCTCGAAGGTGAAGTCACTTCAAGAATGATATTCGTGACAATGCTTCAAAAGTGTAATTTTTTAACCTCCCTCACCTCTTTCATTTTATTTCTCCATTGTGCCTGCTATCCTTTATTTCTGCCGCCCCAGCTAAGGTGCTTCAGTATCAATGGCAGATGGCAGGGCTATCAAAAATCTTCTCCTTCCTTTTTATAATTTATTTTATAAACCACTTACTACTACTACTACTACTTAAGCAGACACCGCCTTTGAAACACAGGCCGATCTTCACGTTCCCGCGTATTATTGAAGGTAGCGGCCACAACGGGCTGTGCTTAACAAGTCGTCGTTATCAACTTCCGTCTTTGCGTATTGGATCCGAACGCCGAAATCAAAGTGAAAACCAAGGTGCTAGCAAGCCAAAATTCGCACTTGGACTAAACATGCTAAATAGTCTTTCGTTTTAGTGCGAAAAGGTCAGCAAGGTGACCTTAATGGTGACCTTGGAAAAACCCAGCCGAGCAACAGGCAATGAAGAAATAAGCTGAATATTGCCGCGACTGGGTTTCTGTCCGGCGGCGGCGCGAACAGATTAGCTTCACTGGCCAACGCACGAGGGCGCTATGCTATTGCCGCAGTAGATCACTTCTCGTGCATTGAACACTGCTGTCTTAATCAACTTCGATCAGCGCCGCGTACAGATCATATCTGCTTAATTTTGAGTAGACCTTAACCGATGCTCTAATATCGTCGCCAGACGTGCCGACGACCCAGCAAAGCCAGCCAGGCTAAACACATGCTTTCGCGCGTCTACTGGGCTTGTGAACGTTACAACCCTGACACTTTTTTTCTCGGTCGACCAGCAGGACATTGGACATGGTTACAGACTATTCATTTAGAACATATAATTATTCGCGTCATTTTCATGCTTAATATGAAAGCACTACTCCAGACGCACCAACCCCGAGAACGAATCTTATCTTGTGCGCTACAGCACACGTTAGAGAGCACGAGAGCACGACACGAGAGAACTATGCGATCGCCGCAGTCGATCCCGCCTCGAATTAAATGGCAACACGCTATCACGCTGTGCATTGCACATCGCCGTCTTCATCAACTTCCTTCTGCGGCGCGAATAGATAAGATAAGCTTAACCTTGATTGTCGCCAGACCTGCCGACGACCCAGCAAAGAAAACCAATAGCCAAGGCACCACAGTTTTCTGAACTTCCACAGTATTTTAGATTTTGATGCAATGCCGGAGAAGGGTAAACATTTGAATGAATATTAATGTGCCAGCAATCCAGTCGTCGTGCATTGGAGTTATTAGAGCGCAGCGTCTTCGGCCAACGGGCACGTGACGCCAAACTAGAACCAAATGATGTCCATTTTCTAACCTTAAGTACAGAAGAAAAGTACACGTTTTTTAAATCTTGCTTCCAACATTGTGAGAGGAATATAAAATAAGATTAGAGCGAGCCTAGATGCGTTCATAGTCCTTGTCGTTTTCGACGAGGTTCGTCGTAGTGTTGGTGTCATCTTCAGGGTGCCTGACGATGTCCGTCCCCTTCCGGTGGCTTCCTTTCGCAGCACCGAATACCGTGTAGTGGAAGCTTGTGGCGGTACTCTGAAAGGCAGCATGACCGATTCAGAGTTACATTCTGGGGAAGTTTTGTTCTCTTAGACTCACCCACATGAGCCGACGCGCGGCATGTGCCTCCTACACGAGCAAGCTCAGTGTGAAAATCTATGTGCAGCAGATCTCAATCCAGGCGCCGCGCAAGTGGCACAAGCGACACGTTAACTTAGTATTGGGGGAGCGGGCTGCATGAACACCCCGTATGAGACTTCACGTAAACCAACTAAGCGACTTCGAGCTGCGACAAACGAACGGCACGTCGGCTGGAGTCAGCACGGCGGGCACATGTATGTCGTCTTACAACACAAGCTGGACTGCGTCGCAGAGGATAAATTCCATTTAGAGTGAAATATGTGTGACGCTGGCGCACACTGATTACCAGTAATGATCCTAGGACGAGAAGACGTTTCTTACCTCATTGTCCTCAGTGGCGGTCTCAACGACGGCTTTCCGGGCTTCCTAACGTGTGGAGAACAATTGAGCGATGTCAGCAAACTTGCGCTAGCAATGATATACCACACTCTCGTTGATGATTTGCTATGTGCGGTGTTTCCGAAGTATCGAGAAATGCGACCCCGTCTTATAAAGTCTCCACACAAAAAGCACTTCAGCAACCTTTTTCTGAGCTATATTGTCTCTGAAAGAATTCAATTACTTGAACCAATTACACTCTTCGAGTGAAACTTGCTGTCCTCCGCTCTCCAGCAAAGAGCGAAACAAAGAAAGCTAACGTATGCTCCACGTCGGCCCCTTCACAGGTGCGCAGCAACATCTACCAGCTGGATGCGGTTCATCTCAAAAGCGCTCCGCACGTGAAACATTGCTAAAGGTGATTGTCTAAATGGGTCTATCCGTTTCTGCAACCCGTGTGTATCAGATATCGATTGCACCCTGTACAAGGACTTAGCGCTAGAGAGTTGGATAATGTTGCAATACAAAGGGAAAGAAGCAATTCACGTAAATGAAGATGTGAGGCAATTCAACGGCCTAACAATAAGCCAAGTGACTCTCTCTCGCAGCTTGGTTCCAGAGCAGTGGAAGCCACGAGAGTGAAATTAACAGAGTACCGAAAAGATGACGTTGTGCGTAAGAAGGTGATTTCAGGCGCTTGCTTCGTCACGGAGAACAATATAGGTCGTATTATTTGCAGAGGAGAGTATCACCGATTATGGCGGTTCTGCAAAGTAATTCTGAGAGCCATTCGTGTAGCTTGGATGCTTCCTTTTCTACGCCGGCTTGAACAGCATTTTCAACATAACACATTAAGACAAAGGAGTGGAGGGTTAGATTGAAACGTTTACCACGTTTTGCAGCGTGCAAGACCCTAATATTCTGTGAACATCAAAGCAGTCCCCTCGCTGAACATTTTTTTTTTTAAATCTCCAAACAGAGTCAGTTTTCCAGTAAGAGCGCAAGTTGAGGCTCGTTTTTTCTTTGTGCAATGAGAAAAAAATTTTATGTGTTCATATATTTAGTTCACAAAACAACCTGGATAACTCTTCTTTTTGTATTGCGAGTGGCTAGCTTATTTTCCTTGTGTGCCTCAGCGGCAATTCGACGGCTGACAAGAGAGAGAGAGTTACATATTCAGTACACATGTGCATATGCAACGACTGAGAGTGGTGCAGGAAATTAAAGAAAAAGCCGTGGTGATCAGGAGCAGATTAGAATGCCGCTTACTTTATATTGAAATTTCTCAATTCGTGCTAGATGCTCGCAATATAAAAAAGATAGAAACGAAAATGAAAAACATGATGTGCAATTAAAATTCTTTGAACAGGGCAGACAGAATGGTTGCATTAAGCTCGCGGTGTCTGGAAATGTTTCCACCTATTTGTATTATTTCACCTATGATGCAAAAAATACGGGGTATTTTACATATGGGTGTTAGCAATTTTTAAAGAATCACTTTTCGAATTAGGCTTTTTGATGAAGAAGAGCCCTAGTTTTCCGCATAGAACTGTGAGCAGTGTAGTGCGTGAGAATAGAGCCGAGAAGAGCAAACTAGCAGAATGGTTAACAATTATTCAATAGTTAACTTTTTAACTAATGTTGATAGGCTGGCTATTTTTGAGACGCTTGTAGCTAATTGTGAGGAATATCCACATGAGTTGATATAATTTCGAAAATGCCATTTTCCTCTCTGCTGCAGCGCAAGAAATTTTCAGGCGATATAGGGATGAAAGCGCAGCCGCACAGCCACAGAGAGCCCAAGCCACATCTAAGAGCGCGCGTTACACAACGGTGTGGTTCTCACATTCTCCATTCGCGGCAACCTACTGCGATCGCCGAGTGGGGCACAGAAAGCACGTGACAGACGCGCCGATGTGAGACGAGTGCTCCTTGGCCTGGCTAGTGCTATTTCTTGTCGAGGGGCTTTACTTGCGACCATGTGTGTGCTCAAAATTTCTTACGTGGCCACAGGGCCGAAAGTGGACAGATGCTTCCTGATAATAAAAAAGTGAGCAAGGGATGGAAAGCCACAGGGCGCTTGCCAACGTTTCGAGAAGACGACTTGTCTTTTTCTGGGCTGCTAGTCTGGTGGTTAGTTTGTCTTAGCAGTATTCTAATGCACTTCACTGCTCAAAATCCTGTGCCGAAAGGAGCCCTCTTCTAACTGAAAGAAGCTTATTTCAAAATTTCAATCGGTCTTAGGGGAAACAGCGTGTACATCGAAAGCGCAGAAACAAACCAAGCGGCTCAAAGAAGGTTGACAAGCAGCACGTCGCAACTGCGTTGTATACCTTAGAGGCAGGGCTCGACAAGACTGAAAAGACCTGTTGTTTGAGAAAATGGAAAGACAACCTGGACTATCCGGATGGTTTGGAGGCCGAATCCATTGTGTTCTAAGCAACCGCCTAATTCTTGAGGCTTTTGTTTTTTGAGAGCAGTTTAAAAGCAGCTGATTCCTTGCAAGTCGAGTTGAGTCGTCTCCAGTGAGAGGCGTGATCAAAAGCCTTCACTGATTACTGGCACAAAAATTCTTATGTCCAAACACAACTTTATGAATGTATGTTCTGGTTGTTTGGAGTAAGCTGTGTCGCCTGTACACTTGCAGCGTTACGGCCGAAGATGAGCGCACATAACGGTGCTCAGGAGCCTCGACGAATTGTAGATGATGTGTAAGCTTTCACAGGTCGTGGAGAATTCCAACGTAGACAAGACAATGAAAAGAACAGTATGCAATGCATGTAGGCATATCAGTTTATTGATATGGCTGCCACGAGCAAAGACATTAATATATATGTTGCAATTAAATTTTATGCGAGAAATAAAATTTGTTTTTAAGAGACGGTCTTTTGTTTATATTTTAAACTTTTTCCAAGCATTTGCTTTGCAAGGGGGAAGTAAGGGAAGTCGACTGGATTACTAAAGAAAGAGGCTAGCCGCTGACTGCCCTTTTTATGGAACCGAAGAATATAATATTTCACTTGCCTTGAACGTTGCTCTAGAATTGATTGAAATACTGCAAGACTAGTTGCCAAACTCACAGCAGAATTATTGTAATGAAAATGGGTCGGAACAAAATTCTTATAGGATGACCCCGCTATCACTTTTAACTCCGCCATTTTTGCCTTGATTTTCATACACAGAACACGCTATAGCAGCAAGGCGTGGCCGTATGCTTCACACAAATCGTTGGCTAACTGAAAAAACACTGTAAGTACTGAACACACATCTATGCGCTGATTCATCTAACTTATCCATACTAAATAGTGCGGGCGTTATGCGTAGTTAGCAAGTATTTGGTGCCTGAGAGGCAACATCATTAATCTTTTAATGGCGGTAGTTATCGCTGAGAGCAAACATGCATTATACGGGAAATACACGTGCACCTCGTGCATTCAGGCTGCACAAACCGGAGGACTGGATTGTTTTAGCCTGCGGTAATGTGCGGTGAAAAATTAAACCCAGTGTATACTCGACGCAGGCTCTTCGCTGTGTCCTGGGGTCAGGAAATAAACTCCACGTTCGCGCTAGCATAACAACACATGAAAAGGTATGCGCTGAAGAGAACAGAAAAATGCGAGATAAAGGTTATGGGTCCCCTTGTAAGTGCTTAGTGTCTGCGTAGTTCGCTACACTGCGATAGATTTTGCTCATACAGTTTTCTTTTATTTATGATCGAACTAGCTCAAGGAATATATTTTGGTCGCACGTTACCAACTACAATAAAACTGGAGAAAAAGTATTTCAATTTCTTCTCTCAACAAAGCTGGGGACAAAGGCAAAACGTTAGAATTAATGAGGCGGAATATGTATGTCAGCAGACTTCCCATACCCTCCAAATTTTGTAGTCTGGGTCGAACAAAGAGAAAGCCCGAGAGTCCTGGGGAGGTGTTTGGTAGTTTGCTATCAATCAAAAAAGAAAACAAGCGGTGAAAGGAGGCTGACAAGGGCCGCATATCGTCTGTTTTATTTAACCAAACATTTAGGCACATATAATTCATACGTGTTGGTGCACTAACGGACAGTGCACAGACTTTTCACTTGGATTTAGGGATTGGATACCGTATAAAATGCGCCCGGTTTAACACCGCTCAGAAAAAGAAAGTGATATAATTCCAGAACCAAGTTCAGAGTGTAGCCTGTTCTTCAAAACATGAAGGGGATAAGCAAAAAACAAGTGTCTCACCTCTCCGTGCGCTGTGGTCGTCTCATCGCTGAAAAGCAAAATAAGAAAACGGCTATAGTCCCAATTTTTGCAGGAAAAATAATTTCTTGAACTTTTTTGCTAAGTACACGGCACCAGGAAGACGTTTGGCAGCATTAGCCTTAGGGGCAGCGCTTTTCCTTTTCAGGGAAAATTTTTGGAGATCGCAGTACGCTATCTATACACATCTAGGAAGAAATTATGTCCTATAACAGCCAATTTGAGAGAATAAAGATACAAGATAACACTGCGCTTGCATC
Source organism: Amblyomma americanum (assembly GCF_052857255.1). Taxonomy (NCBI): domain Eukaryota; kingdom Metazoa; phylum Arthropoda; class Arachnida; order Ixodida; family Ixodidae; genus Amblyomma; species Amblyomma americanum. The sequence goes on along the minus strand of NC_135498.1, from coordinate 83,887,268 downwards.
TTCAGACATCAAGTGCTCAGGCGATCAAGCCACAGGCAGCAAGCACAAGCAGTGCTCCTTTTGTGAAAGGATTAATCACGCCGTAATACATAGCGCGTGCGTTGTCAATTACCAAGGCTACAAAAGAGGCCAGTAAGCACTGTATTCCTCTGTTCCTTGACTACGCTGTGTGGTGACAAGGACAAAAAGAGACAGCGACAGGGTGAGGCAGAATTATGTGCTCAAAGATTAGTAAGAAATGGACATATTAATTTAAAATGGGAGTCGTCACTGAACATGCGTTTCACTTTTTTTCTATTTGTAACGAAGTGAGCTCTTTGTCAAAAAAATCTATCTCACTCAGCGATACTGATATTGAAGGCGTGCTGACACAATAATGGCGTCTGTTGGCGATAAAGGAAGCCTCACGATCTACCTGCCGACCATGTCTTTGCACCTGGCCAGTGCGCGAGTCTTTCCCAAATCCGCTTTGCTTTTGTGGCAAAGTTCGCTGCGCTGATGCATGCCTGGTTACTTGAATGGTTCTGCAATCTGACATGCGGGCAGCGACCAGTATGACCTACATAACTGGCTCCGAAGACAAAGGAATGTGGTAGATAAATTTTGCTTATCAACACGTAAACGGATCTTTTGTACTTGCCACCAGAAGAAAGGCGATTGCCTCGCGTTTAAATTCGGTTTACTTTCCAACACATCGACTTCAATTTTCTTGGAGTGGTTAAAGCAAGCTCGCCGTTGTGCCTGTCAGAAATTTTTTTGGTCCATAGAATCAGAAGCCTTATACAGATACCGAAGGACGACTGGCTTTTATCTCTCCTGTGCACTGCTTCACAGGGGAGAGCTTTGATGTTTTAAAATATTAATCCATCTCTCTGCAACCGTTCTAACTATGCGTGCCGGAAAGCGTTTTTTGTTTAGTCTGGAAATGTCTCGTTCTATGCCCGTTAGCACATGGTGGCGAAAGGAATTCTTCGTCGCCTAACATTGCAAGCACATCTCTGCCATCCCTCTTTTTACAATCTTATAACGCCCTGGCTCCTATTTCAGGAGCGGCTTCGCGCAACCAGCCCTATACGAGTTGAATGTGATCTTTGTAAACATTAATGGAAATGTCTAAAATTTACAAGCAACCTTTCTCCGGAACCTCCGCTGAAAACGTCGTGCATTTGTGCGTGACTTCAAATTTTCCCCCAATACTTCCACTCAATCGCATGGCTTACTGGCGCTAGGACTAAAAAATCGTTCACGCGACGTAAGCCTTTGACAACATTATGCGCTCTTAAGCACTTGTTCCAACATCCTGTCCCCTACCGCCAAAACCAGATTAAAAAAAACTGCCACATTGCATGATCCAATAAAATACACTTGCGTGAAGTCTGTAACAACCATCATGATCAACAAATAAGATTCTTAATTATTCCAGAAGCATGCTAAGGAACACGGCAACTGAAATACCGCATATGTTTTGAAACCGCTGACTTCAACTGTTCTATTGCGGCTTCAAATTCCCACTGGAAAAACCATGTGAAATGCTGTAATGCACATTCGCTGCATCAACGGAACTAATATTATTTGTAGGGCATGATGGTTCTTGTAAACTCAAAGCAAAGCTAATAGTATTGGATCATACATCGCGCCAGTTATTTCATCACTGGTTTTGGCGGTAGGGGGCAGGATGTTGGAACAAGAGCTTAAGAGCCATGAGGTCGTTAAATGCTTCTGTGACACTGAAAATTTCATATTCCTGGCGCCAGTAAGCCATACGTTTCAGCTCTATGCGGTGGTGGGGATGTTCGAAGTTGTGCATAATGGCATGACGTTTTCAGCGGAGGTTCGAAAGGAAGGTTGCTTGCAAATTTTAGATTTTTGCATTGTTGACAAAGATCAGACGTGCTCGCAGTGTAGGGTTACAAGCGTGGAGCTACTCCTGAACATTGTGTCAGGACATTCTAAGATTGTAAAAACAAGCATGTCAAAGGCGTGCTTGTTACAGACAGTAAAGTCTTGCCAGTAACAGGTGCAAATGAGCATTGGCCGTTTGATGGAAAGGTGCTTTCCGGCACACATAATCAGAACTGTAGCAGAGGTCCGCCTGAACTTTGCAAAAGCCAAGAGCCCTCCATTGTGAAGCAGTAGACAGTAGAGGAAAGGGCCAGTCGCCATACGGTATGTGCATAAGGTGTCACACAGCATCAAACGGATTGCTGACAGGCACAACGAAGACGTTGCCTTCACCGCTCCAAGAAAATTGAAGTCGATGTGTTGAAATGCAAACCGAATTGAAGGAAAATGCAATCGCCGTTCTTGTGGTCGCCAGCTTATGGATCCCTTGCAGCGTTTATAAACGGAAGACATCTGCCGCATTCCTATGTATTGCTTTTACAGTTACATAGGTCACAGGCGTTCTTCTTTGAATGTTAGATTGCCAGACCATTCAAGAAATCTGACATGCATCAGCGCGCCTGGTACGGTTGCAGATCGCTGGAAAAAGTGTGATCCTTGCCAAAAAAAGCAAATATAATTTGGGAAAGAGTGGTGTACTGGCCAGGGCCAAAGACAAGGTTTGCAGGATGATCATAAAGACTTTTTTTGTATCGCCAACAAATCTCATCGTTGTGTCAGGACGCCTCCAATAGAACCATCACCGAGTGAGTTGGCGTTGGTTGAAATACCGGTCACGTGGTTGATAATAAAAAGAAACACGCATTCCCAGTGATGGCTCGTGTTTCCTTATATGCCCCCCCCCCCCTTTTTATTTTCAAATAAACTTTCAGTGATAGTTGCGACACGTCCAGCCGCTGTCGCCTTTTTTCCTTGACCCCACTCAGCACAGTCAAGCAGTAGAGCATTGTCCATTGTTGCGAACGTGAATGCTCTACTCCTGAACTGTGGTTCACAACGTCGAATCCTACAAAGCAGGTTTTTGGAAGACAGTAATGGTATCAGAGCTTGCCATTTAGGAAGCATGCTGGTTCGCTCAATATAGGTCCGCCCGCCTAATAATTTACCCTTTCATACCTCGCATTTTACGCAAACTAAATAGCGCACGATAGCCGATAGCACAAGCTATTGCACTCTCCTTTGAAAGTAAGCGGCTGCGATTAAGCATTTTACAAGCGCGACGTCACCTTATTCGGCAGTTCTGTTTGACCGATGAAAAAATCCGTGGATTCGCGGATTTGGTGTTTTTTCTTTTATTTCATTATTCTAACTCAAGGTATTTTTTATCGTTTCAAAAAGAAACGGCGTGTATAGCAGACAGAACCCTATACAGTCGCGGAAGCGCGCCGGGCTCACTGCTGCTAGAGGCTGCGTGGACATTATGTTTGCCGGACATTTTTGTCCTATCGGGCAAGAAGGCCCGACAGACGGTGTTATTCGGTACCTGTATAAAATCTGTCCAGACATTTTGGGTGGTCATGTCAAGTGCACCTAATGTCTACTTTCTGGTCGTATTTCAGGCAGAAATATAACACACAACCTATTGGTCTCAACAGCAAGCACTTTGAGGAACCAAGTTTTTTTCTAAACCTCTAATTTTTCACGGAACACGTATACCAGAATGCCGAACTGTGAAGCGGAAGACATTGGTTGTCATAGCAGTCAGGGGACTGAAAATCAGAAAATAAATGCTTTTTGGACCGTTCTGAATCTCACCCCAAACCGAGTACTTATGGTAAATTCGCAATGCTTATGGGTTTCTACGTACCTAGAGAATGCTATGCACTCGTGAGCTGAGGTACTCAGAGTGGTCAAACTGGCTTCGAAGGAGAAGGAATTTGAAGGTAGCGGAAAGGCTGTAAGAAATTGTCGAGCTGCTCATCTATCGAACCGACTTCCCGCCGCGGGAGCTTAGTATGTGCAGATTTTAGCTGCTCAATATACGTTATTGTATTACACCCCTGCTTTGGTGGCTGTGGCACGCACTGCACTTCCGACACGTGCCAAACATTTCTAAATGGCCGCAATTAATTCAAAAAGTTCCACCGACGCATGCTTCGTGGTTAACTGTGTGGGCGTTCTAGCTGAAAGCTATAACAGCCGCTTCCCCTAGAGTACAGTAAACTACACAGCGTTCAACCGTCGTACTTGACGATTTTATCGCAGAATGCCGTCGGAGGCCGATCGCAGAAACTGCACTTACAAACTTTATCTACGCAGCTATTCTGTATTGCAGCAGTGGAGGTTTTTAAAGCATCGGCAAGCCTAAAGGTAGGTTACAAATTCAGGACAACGAAAATTCAGTGCTCCCCGCCCAGTTTGGGAGGAATTTCACGCAGGATGAAGGGGCGCTGAGCGACCTCAGCGAGCCTTTCTCTTTCCTTTGCGATGTTGTGTGAAGAAACGAATTTGCCTAATACATTGCTATTTAGTACGAATAGACTCAACAAAGAAAAGTGCATTTATATATTTACTCAGAGTTATAAATTGCCAGATGTCTTCAGTAGAGAATCAACGTTACTTACTCCTCAACTGGAAAAGAACAAAAGGAGTGTACAGTTCAGTTTTGAATGCCCATAGTGATCATGTTACAGGCCACAATAATAATTCAGCTCAACGGAACGCCAGCACACATTTCTGAAAGGTACAAACATAGTTAACCAGATGCATGAAAACGTCCACAGTTGCGCTACCCGCCACAGCGGCGCAGCAGTGAAGAACGCCTGAGGTGAGCAAGCGGTCGGGGAAGCAATACAAGTTGGCGAAAGTCGCCTTTCATTGGGGCTAGTCTGACAATATGCCAATCTTCCCGGCGATGACAGTGTTTGTTAAAGAACTAAAGGTCGGTAAATTATTGCGGGCCCTCCATTACGAAGCTTCTCAAAGAAGGTGCGATGCTTTGAAAGAAGGAACCCCGCATTCTAAAGCCTGATGACCAAAGAATACGAAGCATACAGTACCTGTCTCTCTCCCAGCTCCAGCTGGTTAGCCTGGCGCGTACTAGAAACCACCCGCTCCTCGCACCCGCGATAATGATGTTCTTATTGATCACCAGAGAAATGAGTAGCATTTTGGTTGCGGCAAAGCTGGATGCCAAGCAGCGTATGCTTCTTAAAATGCCTCTCGTACAGCTGTCCAGAGAAAATAGTGTCGCCTTATGCCTTGCATGAACCCGATGAATCTCTCCTTTTACAGCGACCGCTGTTAAACGCCCGTTCCTGGGTTTCGCGTCGTAACCGGCGGGTGAATGTCATTGGAACGACTCAGAAGGTTGTTACCGTGCAAGGAGGAAGGTATCATGTGAGCGGATAAATGCATAACCGGTGAGAGGTTACCATAGGAACCATCCGAAGAGTGGTTACCATGGAACGAGGAGGACAACGGGAGAACGGAGGAACCCCCAACCGTAGGATGCTTAGTCTGGAAGGAGGAGGTTATGACGAGAGCGTCAGAAGCCGCTAGAGATCAGCAGTTTCCCCGGAAACCACGCGGAGGGTAGCTAACCTGGAAGGACGAAGAGGGTTATCACAGAAGGAGGCTTCATGGCAACAGCGTAGGAAGGCTTAACAAAAGGACGGTTACAAAGACAACTCCCCGGACGGCGGTTACCGTGGAAAGAGGAGGGCGTGGTGAAAGCGAAGAAATCCCCAACAGGAGGATCATTACCATGCAAGGATGAGCTTATAGCGAAAGCGAAGGACGGTGCAGTTGGTACATGGTTGCCATGGGAAGTTACCCTAGATGAGAAGGACGGTTTTCGGTCGAAGGAGGGTACGGTGAGCTGGGGATGTTATGGCGACAGCGTTGGATGGAGTACGAGGGTATCCAGTCGGAACGTGGTTACCATGGAAATATGAGGAAGCGTATGGCGAGAGCGGAGGAATGTGGCACGGTCCATCTGCAACAGCTGCTGCGAAACGCACCGCCCGAGGAGAGGACCATCGGCGATGATGCGCGTCTAGAGCGGATGGCACGAGAGCATACCCAGGAGAAAACGACTATGGGCGGTAAACGACAAAGAGTGACATAGAAATACACAGATGTGAGGTCGCACTCATACTATCTACTACAAGAAATCGCCAAGTAAAATACCTTACACCTGTGGCTGAACCTCAGGTTTACCAATGGTAACTTTCTTGTCTATATTTTGCGCGTGCACTTGCAATTATGTGCTTCGACTCTGTTTCGGGAAGTTATTCTTAACCATTATCCCAATTACTGCTCTTTCGTATGCAGCATTCTGTAAGTGAAGCGGGCCTAGAAACAAATTTCTACACAATCAGTACAAAGCAAAGGGTGCCACACAATCAAAATGGCCACAGAATGCTGCGCTGTTTATGCAGTTTTTGGTTCTTTTTTTTCGCTCCTTTCTAATGAAGCAGACATCGAGAGAATTTTGCTTTCCTACCTAAGATCTTGTTTTGCAAAAACACGGTGTAGGCAAGTCTGCCCTTAACAACGTTGCAATGTTGAAGCTCATAAACTATATTTACGGTAGTATATAATTTAATATCGCTGAGTAATGCTGTTGGCGTCACGCTCCAAACGTGGACTGCTATAACCTCACAAAGGGGCTTTTTTGGTTTATTTGGTAAAAGTAATCTACCTGCCACACGTTTCGAAATACAAGTCAGAGATTATTTTTTATAAATAATCCCGCAGTTTTCTGTGAGTGCGCCCAGTTATTTTGGGCCTATGTTGTGTAGCGAAACCTCTCCCCTGTGCCGGCCGTCCATGTGCCTACAGCGACCGACATTGCCATATTGATGGCACAAGGAGAAATTCGTAGAAATAAAATTACGATTTCATAGCGTAAAAACATTTCTATGGGCGAGCAGGCGGACGCGCAGTACGTATCGTACTTAGAGGAAAGACCACAAATGATTAAACCACTTCTCAACTCGAGAAAAGTAGGTTTGATTGCAAACGAAAGAAGTCCGCAGACCTCTCAGGAGAGGTAGAGTAAGTCGGGCTGCTGCTTCGTGATGGGACCTAGTTTTGTCTGCGGTAAGGCCCGGTCTACCCCTTTCTCGTGTTCCCTCTAAATAAGACGCATAAGGCAGGTGTGCTGTTATGCATGAAATATATAAAAAATAATTCTGTTTCAGTGAAGCACTCGATAAATGCGAGATATTTCACGCCAATTTTTCTATTAGAAATCGATTAAGTGCTTATTCACTGACGCCTTGCATTATGCATATTAACTCCTTTCACTTTTACTCAGGCAGACAATTAGCTTAGCCGATTAGCCCTCTGGTTTGGACGCCCTAAGGCAATGTAGTTTGTTTAGCTGAAGAGGCGTAAGAGGCGTTGGGCTTCAAAATCTTTATCCTTTCTTTTCTTGCGGGACTGGGGGGAGGGGGGGTGCCGGCTGGGCAATTCCAATCCAAATATTTATCACCTCCACTCCCTTGCGAGTTTGTCGAGTCATAGCTTTCTTGATATATAGCGCTGTTCTTAAGCAAATTTTGTGTTAGTTATCATGACACCTCGGTTCGTGATTAAACGGGAGTCAAAATGACTAGCCTTCCACTAGCGAAAAAGCTCGTCTACGGCGATCATGAACAAGCACGCCTTCTCGGCAGTTCCTTTTGCAAATTAAATTGACATTATCTGCATAGAAAAATTTTCCAAGGGTGACAAAGAAGTGCGACTTAAGTATTTGGTTAATCTCTGGCAAAATACTAAGCTAAGCTCGGAGTTTGTTTCTCTGGCATAAAATGAAGCGACAACACCGATTAATTTATTCATCGCTTTTAATTGCATTTTCTATAGCTATCGGTTGCAGCAACCGTGACAGCACGCTGCACTTTGTTAAATGGTTTAGTTTCTTTTAAGAGGGTTTAACTTCCCAAAGCGACTTAAGCTCCGGAAATTTCGACCAACTGGGGTTCTTTAATGCGCACTCACATCGCCCAATACACGCGCCTCTAGAATTTCGCCTCCATAGAATCGAACCCGCGTCTTTCGGGTCAGCAGTCAAGCGGCATAACCACTGGGCCACTGCAGCGGCTACTTTCTGTTAGAGCAAGATAACAAGAAGGATTGGGGGCTGAGAGCGCCCGCGCAGATATTCACTTCTGTCAACTTCGCTGGATACAAAAACAGTGCTGTGAGAGGGGACGAAGAAAGAAGGACAATGGCTGAAAAACCCTGAAAGTTCATTGGAAAAGGCATGGATAATTACGCTTTCAAACTATAACCAGAAGGGCATGCGCTTCCCAGAAAAGAAACATAATTCTTTACTGATGGGAATTCAGATACATACGTAATTTCGCAGTCATGTATAAGAAGTGTAGGAGAGGTCACGCACGTGTCGCTGTCCTTGGTATTTTGACACGCCTCACATATTTCTCTCGCCAACTATTCGTTACGCTTAGACAGAAACTTAGTTCTTTTTAAAATATAGACTGCTTTGATTTTTATCTGAGGAACTGGAATTGTTAGACCACATTTTCTGCAATGCAAATCTGGGTCGGAAGAGAGAGCTTTCTGAACAGGGTCTGAGCTGGCGTACCGTCTTGTTTAAATATTTCCCAGTCTGCCCTATTTAGTAGCTCCAGCTAGTGAACAGGACGCCATAGGTTGCACCCTCAGTACATAGCGCAAACTGCAACTCACGTTTAACTATACACATCTCTTTACTTGATCGGCTTTTTTTTTATCATTGTCTTTCGCAATAAATGTTCTGTTGTTAGTAGCACTTGCCCGTGCTCCTTAGTCCCATCTCGCAGCGCTAATTTACTCAAAGTTGTGGGAACTAGCCCGGCTTTCCGTTTCACTGCAGCGAACTTCATGAAGAGCGTTTTTTTCAATCAGTACGTTCACTTAGTTAACAAAGTTACATTTCTACAACTGTAACACAGGATGTCTTTTTTCACACTTTTTATTCAGGAAACAATGTACATGTCCCGCATGCGCTACCGCACACATGCTTTGCGATCGTTTCATCTTACCTCTCGTAGTCGACGGATGTTGTTTTCCGCCAGCTGCAGAGAAAAGTGTATGCGCGAAATTTAGACACGGATAGCGTAAAGCTGATTCTCGAAGAAAGGTTGACATTTTTTTTTGTTGATAAACTCACTACATTGTTGAATGCCAATATCAAGCCACATTTTCTTTCCGCTACCTTGCTATCCAGGTTTGAAATTATAAATATTCCTTAATTAAGGCTGCGGTTTGCTTGCCTCAGCTGCTTCTCTACACCTCTCCTGGGTGCAAGTGCGCCGGATGATTCTATGGCAAGCCAAAAGCGAAATGGGGACGCTGTGCGTTTCTGCTGCAGTCTCTAAAGTTTTCTCACATGCATGACCTTGATGTGGGCAAGGAACACCACCGGAGGCGGGTTTTTAGTTGGCCACAGCGGGATCGGAGCACCCTTATTACTTTAGCGGCATTCGCATCATTCAAGAGCTGCTGTGTATTTGGTGCTTGGTAACTGAAAACTTATGAATCGAAAGTTATTTGCTCGTTTGTGGTGAATATACAGCAGTTGTAAGATTAATGTAGCTTCGCAAAATCTCCGCTTAGTTCAGAAACACTCTAAGCCACTTGGATTGTTATAACAACATGATAATAATTCGCGATAGCATACCTGATTGAGAGGTATACACACGTCAGGAGGCAGAAACAGACTTTGATAGGAAGGTAAGCCCCGAAATGAATGAATTGTTAGGATAGACAGAGAGGTAGATAGATAAATGTTCGGAGAACTTTTCGGACAGCATGTTGGCAAGTGGATCCCTTTTCGGTGTTTTTTTTTTACAGCCCTTTAACTAATTTGTCGCACACAAGGGCAGTACATAATAAAACTGGAGGACGCTTAAGCTTCGTCTTTAAGAGTGAGACGCGACAGCGTGTCGCAGCGTTGCCGAGGTGTACACGGAACGCCACCGCCCTTTCGGCGCGACGCGTGGCCCGTTGGACAATTTAAGGAAAGGACGCCTGTCTCACATATCTCGGCGGACACCAGAGCCGGGCCGTAAGGAAAGGAAAATAAAATTGACAATTCCTTCTAAGGAAAGGAAATGACGCCTGTTTCACATTTCTCGCTGGACACCCGCATTGCGCCGTAAGGGAAGGAAAAATCAATCGATCAATCAATCAATCTATCTATCAAACAATCAATCAATCAATAGATCTATCAATCAAACCGTCCATCAATCAATCCATCAATGAAGTCACCTATCAATCAATCCTTAACGCTGTTGCGTTAAAATTCCGTCCCTTACGGCGAAGTTCAGGTGTCCACCGAGATGCGCCATTTGTGGCTCACGGCCAAAGACGCTGACGCCGACGACAACGGCTTTTCTGCGACACGAGCTCCTTAACGCGGGTTGCATTTCTTGTACGCCGTGCGCTCACAACTATCTCCCACCCCTTAGACGTCCCCGAAATAGATCATCTCCTCATCGAACTCATGCCACAGCGCACTCGGGATACTAGTCTCTTCACCCTCAACATAAACAGCCACCCGAAGTGCCTGCGGCACGACTTCGCCCGACTATTCACGCTTGACGAGCGAGCCGCACACAAATGCCCCCTCCTGATTTTAGGGGAATTTAACGCCCCGCACACGGCCTAGGGCTACACAGCCGACACCCCCATGGAACGCAGGGTATTGCTCACAGCTCAGCAGGCCGGCTTCTCCCTTCTCACAGACCCCACCACCCCTACTCGCACAGGGAACAGCGTCTGCGTAGACACTACTCCTGACCTCACCTTCATCCACCGCCTCCCTCACGCTGCGTGGTGTAACACCCAGGAGAATTTGGGTAGTGATCACTACATTATCGAGATTCTCCTACAAGCAGGCCCAACACGTAGACCCTCTCGTGATGCACCATCACGAAGTGGGACTCGTTCCGCACCTCCCCAGCAGCCCGCACTCTACACACCATCTCAGGCATAGCTAATTGGTGCGACCAACTCCAGCGTGACGTCCACGCCGTGACTCGCCAACTCCCAGAGGACTGCCTTGCAGACGCAGATGAATTACCGTCTCCTGCACCTATGGGAGAGGCCACGGCGGGTCTCGAACGTAGGTGTCGGCGTCAGCACTAGAATAAAACACTCAGAAGCCGGCTGGCCCGGTTCAACAAGGAGATTGAGACGCATGCTGCAAATCTGTCTCGCCAATATTGGGAATCTCTCTGTAACAAGCTGCACGGCAACATGAGCCTGCCCCAGACCTGGAACCTGTTCCGCCATATCATTGATTCCACTCAGTCCATGACACAGCAGAAACACAACCTCATAAAGCTCATACACACATCCGAGGCCTCCCCGCAGGAACTCCTCGAGGAGCTTCATAATATCTACTTCCCCGCATATCTCTCCACAGACCACCCTGACTACACAGGCTCCCCCAACGACCTTCTCGACCAACGGATCACCGAGGCGGAAGTGAGGGCAGAACTTCAGCGCCTCAACGCGTCCTCAGCTCCAGGCCCCGACGTAGTGTACAAGTCCCTCCGCAACCTCGATTCCTACTCCGTCAAAGTCCTAACCGACTACTTCAACGAATGCTGGCTGCGAGGCGCCCTACCACCTCAGTGGAGAGAAGCCAAGGTTTTCTTTATTCCCAAATACGGCAAACCACTTATCCCTGCTAACCTCCATCCCATCTCTCTTACGTCGTGCCACAAAATTCGGCGCAGTTATGAAAAAAACCGGCGCTCCGCCTAAACGATCGCGCCCGCGCGCTAAAATAAAACAAAAACAGCGGGAAAGGACCCCCGGAGAATGCGTAGCTTTGTGTACTGCTGCACATCAGCTCGCCGGCGCGGCTCCGATGGAAGCATGGCAGCACGAGGCGTCCATTTTTCTCGATTGTCGGAGTTTTTGCTCGTTGTCGACGGAAAGGGGGTAACCTTGACCGCGCCAAAGTGATACCCTCTCCCCTTCGCTCCTGCACCGATGACTCGGCGTGCCGCGAATGACCTAGATTATCCTAGAAGGTGGATTCCGCGATCGACCAATGGGGTCGCGCGCCCGGCGCAAGAAGGAGAAGGATTTTGTGCGGTTGAAGCTGCGTGTATGTGCGCGCCTGCCTTGGCGCGAAGAAGAAAGAGACGCGGTCTGCGCCTATAAATGAGGGGCTGCAACCACTGTCTGTTAGCCCGAGCCGCCGTTTAAGCTTCCAAGAAGCGCGCCCGCTCGACTCCCGAGAGAACACAACTCAACCAGCCAAGGACCAGCGAGACAACGTGCGCCAGTCTGCGGGTCGGCCCCGTCGTGCTCCTCAAGTCGTCGGACTGTCGCAGTGCCCGGTGATCAAATTGTGTTTTCATTATTTCTCTCTCTGTGTGTTAGTGCAGTTAAGGTGCAGGTATTTTGCGAAGTTGTAATCTCTCTCCATTGTTACTTTGCACGAGTTGCATTGTATTTGAAATTCAGCTTGTATATGCTCGTAGGAGTGATTGTGAAATCTTTGTATCTTAGCTGTATAAACTGTTTTGTTCTGTGAACCTTTGGCTCCGACCCATTCTCTGGCTTGCGTCCTGCGAAAGCTGGGCACCAAACGACCAACCCCCTTGTCACTTGGTAGCTGGTCTCCGGCTGAGCTTGCCACGCTGAGTCGAGGGCATCTCCTTTCTGACCAAGACAGCTACCTGCACACGCTCTAAGGGTGTCTGGGAGCGCACGAAAAAGTGCGCGAAGTGGTGACACGTCGTGTGTGGACAAGCTCTTGAAGCGCGTACTCCAGACCCGGCTCAGCCGGTATTTGGAGATCAAGAACCTTATGCCTTCGTGCATGTTTGGTTTCCGCCCGGACTTGTCCACAAAGGACGTCTTTCTGCAACTCAAGCACAACATCCTTGACTCCACCGCGGGCGACACCAAGGCTATCCTCGGCGTCGACCTAACAAAAACTTTCGATAACGGTACCCATGCAGCCATCCTTGAAGGCCTCCACGCCCTAGGCGTAGGCCCGCGCATGTAAAATCACGTCCGAGATTTCCTCTCCGAACGAACAGCCACACTCACCATGGGCGACCACCGGCTGTCCGATGTCTCACTGGGAGCACGGGGAACCCCTCAGGGTGCTGTACTGTCTCCTATCCTCTTTAATATAGCCCTTCTCCAACTCCCCCGCCAACTTGCCCAAATACCCGACATAGATTTCAGCCTCCATGCTGAAGACATCACTATCTGGGCTATCGAGGCAGTGATGCCAACATGAAACACAACCTAAAGTCGGCCCTCAAACTCATCGACTCATACGCTCGCGCGCGCGGCCTATCCTGCTCCCCTTATAAATCAGAACTCTTCTTCTACCGCCCCAGGCCGCACGACCGCGCCAACCCCCCCATCTCACTCACTGTAGGAAACCGCCCCATTCCCCTGGTCTCCAAAATTCGCATCCTGGGCCTCGTCATTCACTCCCATGGCGCGCATGGCAAAGCTATCCAAACTCTCGAGACGCAAGCCCAGCAAGCCACCCGTCTCATTCGACGCGTGGCGAACCGGCGCGCGGGTCTGCGAGAGCGGAACACTCTCCGCCTCACCCAAGCTTACATCACGAGCCGCACGGCGTACTCATTCCCCTACCTCCCCCTAAAGCAGAAGGAGCTGGACCGCATCAACGCGCTCCTCAGGAGCTGCACAAAGGTTGCCCTCCGCCTACCCCCCAGCACCTCTACTGCCCGGCTCCTCAACCTCGATACCCACAACACGTTTGAGGAGCTGGCAAAAGCCACCCTAAAATCACAGCTGACTCGCCTGTCGAGAACCGAGGCAAGCCGTACTCTACTCTGTCAGCTAGGCATCACCCTGATCACCCATCCTACCGATTGTTTCCCCTACCTCCAGACCTACGCTCCTATCTCATCATCCTTCAATCCCTAAGAGCATGCACCTCGAGCACAACAGAGAACGCAGGGCATCCCGCGCCAAAGCCCTGCACAAGATCTACGTCAACAGATTAGAGGAAGCCTACGTAGACGCGGCAGCGTACTCGTCGAGCTCCCGCATGGTTCTTGCCGTCGCTAATTCTCAGACCCGACTAATAGGATCAGGATCGGTCACCACAGACTCATCAGAAATTGCAGAGGAAGCGGCCATTGCACTCGCTCTCAAATTCACATCTGCCACAAAAATTATCTCCGACTCAAAATCCGCCCTATCCAAATTCGCCAAAGGCCTGATATCCCGCTCCACGGCTCGGCTTCTACGCTTGTGGCACCCAATCCATCCCGTAACCTTTATATCGACCCCCGCACACTCAGTCCTCCCGGGTAACGAGTAGGTCCACTCCCTCGCCGGAGGTCTCAATTTCAGGGCCGGAGTTGGACCTCCTCCTCCATCTCAGGAGCGTCTGCTTACGTTCAAAGATAGTCTTAACTACTACCGAGATACCGGGCGCGTTTACGCATCGCCGGCTCCCTCCCTAACCTTAACCCAGGCCTTCCGCTGGTGCCGACTCTAGACAGGAACTGCTCCCTACCCTACTCTTCTTCATGCCCGCTACCGCGATCAATTGCTTTCTTCTTGTAAGCTCTGCGGGAAACCGGGAGACTTCTTTCGTGTCCTCCTCAGATGTCTTACCTTCCCACGCCCTCCATCCCCAACCACGGCGGAGTCATACTGGGAGACTCTCCTGGCCAGCTCCACTGCTCCTGACCAGCGCCGGATAATTACCGACGCCCTGAAGCGGATAGCCCTCCAAGGGCTGTCCTTTGCCCTGTACGGGCAGCCCCGCAAGGGTTGCCTCGCGCCATGTTAGGGGGATTTCCCCCCTCTGTATTTGGCAATAAATGTTTCCACCCCCATCACCTTAAGGCTGTCGCGTTAGAAATTATCCCGTTGTAACTATAAATCCCATGGATGTTTACTGTATACCGGTTAAAAATCCTGGAAATAATTGTTGAGGTTCTTCACCTGCTTTGAATCCGCTAGTTTTCACCCTTTCCTATAAATGGTGACCGCAGAGCATTAAGAGTACCTATGGTATCTCGAAACACTTTGGCTCTGAGAATGTGTTTTTTGCCAAGGTCAAACCCGTATGCACGCCGCAAATTTCCTCCCCAACATGAGAGGTGGAATGCCGCTGAAACTCCTTCACTTGCGTGAATTGAAAGCTGGGCCCTCAGTGCTGTAGCCAGTCACCGTAGACATGGGCTTTAGTTTAGTTGTGCTCCCAAAGTATTGTTCCAAGCTTCTGATGATCGCCTTCTGAGGTCAAGTGCGCCATCGCATGGTTTGAGGGACACTACCTATGACTTCGAAGGAAGATTAAAAATTAAGCGGACGACCCTTGGTTCCCTCTTTTTTTCATTTACGTTCTAATGCACAACAAGCCTTTTCTTTCCTCTACATGTGCGGCGCAGCTGACCCCATTAGTTAAGTGAGGCCGGAAGATACAGCGTAGTTCTGCAGCAAGGACGCCTGCGCCTTAGCAAGAATAGACGTTGTCAGACAGCGAACAGCTGTTAACCAATTGAATGTTTAGCATAAATTTGCCCTGGTGCAGGATGTCTTGTTAAAAAATAGAATGCATGCCTTTGTAAGCATTTATTTTGCACCCTTTTTCCAAGGGCAGAGGGATGTGGCGCCAAGACTGCTATTCGTTCTCGCACTTAGCAAGCGCGGAAAATTTGAAATGAACTTCTCTGTTTTTTTGGACGAAACAGCTCTCACGATGACGGAGAAAGAAAACAAGAATGCTCCACCTGAACGAGTGCGTCCTGGTTGGTAAGCTCCTCAAAAATATCCTTAACTTCATGACCAAGCGTAACCGCTCAACAGGTGAATAACCATTAGCGCGAAAGCTGGTCCGACGATGTTTATAGAGGGTGTGCTGAATACATATTTCACTAACCCACTAGGGTATCCAATATAAACTTCAACTACATCCCCGCGAAATAACGAAACACTTTTACGTTCAAAAACACAAAAAATAAAGGGTACACTTAAGCTCCCCTTAAGAGTGTGACGCGGCAAATCTAATGGTTATTTGCTGCATTTTCTCTTATTTAGCACCACTTCATAAATACACTTCCTCATTAGCATACATTAGTAGATACACTAACCCACGTGATGCGTGACAAGAAACACAAGATCTTTTTTAAACAAGTCGAACGAACATACCGCAATTGCGTAGCGGTAGAGCGTCTGACACGGAATTCAAGGGTTAAGGTGTAAATGGGAAAACATTACTCCATTTTTTTTTCAGCGTTATTTTTTTACTTTACATCCTTATATGTCACAATGACAGTTCAGTAATGCATGGGGGCACAAGTCGCAATTTTCCCGGAGTTTTGATGACTTTCATTCAATAGCTCAATGTGTGACAACGCAACCCTTTAGACCAGTCCTGAATTAGTGTGACAACTTGCGCGGCTTTTGTTCTGAGCGACTGATATGTATTTTTAGCGTAAAAAGCTAAAATGAGACGCAGGGCGTTCCTCGAAGCACCTTCAGTCGACCCTCATCAGAGGGAATATTGATCCTCTTTTTGAGTGTGGAGAATAATTGGAGGGCGCGGTTCAGGTGTCCAACGATATATGAGACAGAAACTGCGCCATTTCCTTTCCACCAAAAACCAATTATTATTATTATTAATAATTGGAGTGATGCTCTATACATACCGACGATGTAGATGGCCAGAAGGAGAAATAGCAGTAGGGCTATGAAGGTGGCCGCCACAGCGCTCTTGTCTACCGGTGGGATCTCAGTGATCTCCTTCTGCCTGTATTTCTACCTGCGCACGGTTCGTTCAACAGAGATCACAGCTTCGCACATGGGCAGTTGAGTGTTCAATGGGGCAAATTTTGCCTCAGGAGGGACAAACACAAAGCGGCTGAACTACGGTTAGTTCGTGGTCCGAAATGCTATGGTAGCGCTAAATGCCCCCAAAAATTTAATGTGACACTTTGTCCATGACAAATGAAAAGTATGAAATTAAAAACCTCGGTATATAGCCTTCCTTTATCCTTTAGTTCAGGTGGAGATGTCAGCGGGAACTCTTAGAGAATAGTGAGTTCTAAATGGATTCTGTCAAAATATTCTCGCCTCTGCACAGAGAAGTACTTATATAAAAATCCCGGCGTAATGTTTTTACTAGCAAACGCGATTAAACATGTACTTCTACGGGCTGCCTGATAGAAGAACACCGGAAATGCACCTGAGCAGTGCTGTAAGTACGCAGGGTTAAGAGATATGTATATATAAGAACGGCACTACGAACTACGAAGTATAGTTAGAACGAAATAAAGAAATTATGAATAATTTAATATTCATTTCTGCTACATCTGCGAAACTTTGCGATCTCGCTGCTTTCTGCGGTACAAACAGATAAATTATGTATTTTTTGCAAGCGTATGAAGTATACTTCGAGCCGGTTCCTGTAAACAAAGGAAGGAAAATATTTGGCATAGAAACGAGCTGTACAGAGTTTTTATAAACGCTATACAGGGCTAATGTGTTCACTTTAAAGGTGATTTAATTTGAATAAGCAGAACAGGCCACACAGGCTCACGAAGGGCTGCGTGGACCGCAAGTCTATTGACACGCTCCGATGGTGGCTCCTTATTTAAAACAATTATCTTTAAAAAATTCCGTAAACTTACAACTAGAACGCTTCGCTTTATCACGAGCGTTTTTTTTTACGAGTGTTGAAGTGAAGAGAAATGTTTTCTCATTTTTAGAGAAGTGTACCGATGAAACGCTGACGCACTGCCTACCTGCTCTCTTCGATGGCCACGAATTCTGTCCTCACAAGACAGAGCCCCCCCCCCCCCCCCCCTTCCTCGTTTGTTTTCGCTAGAGCGGTGTTGACATGTGCATCTGTATCCCGCGCGCATTCGTAACCGTAAACGGCCATATAACCTTGTGGTAAGTTTAATCTCAAACGCTTTAACCGCCCACGCTAGTTCGTTAATTCACTTTCCTGACTATGGAATGCGGCAACCTCCACTTCAAAGCAAAGATAGGGATCTAACGGCATTTTTTTGCCCTTCTTGAAAGAGCTCTTTGGCGCAATACGCAAAGCGAGTGCCGCACTTTGAGCGTAGCCATAAAAAAAGCTCATACGACCAGATCGCACTCAGCACTTAGGAATTATGCACTCGTAGTGCTCGCGCTTTTTTTTACCAGCAAGAAAACTAGGAATTAAGGATCCCATAGAAAGAAATTAAACAAGCAGAACAATTTCATCGTGTAAAGAAAAATAACTGAACGCTTTTACGTTATTGCAGAGAACTTGCACTGCCCTCGCCTTTGAATAGACAATGCTAAAGAACGATGAAATTTTCTTGTTCTGCTAAGTGCTAAATTATTCTGTAATGGTTGAACACTGTTTCTTATTGTAGCAACTGCACTGGGCTGCGAAGATGGATAGCTCTAAATTAGGTGTCAGAAGTGTCGACACAGTGAGCAAGCATAGCTGTTAGTAAATGCTCCCAGTCAAACCGCGCCTCCTTCGTTGCTCTAGCGGCTTTGTCGCAATGTAGAATTACTGCTCGAGATACGAGCTGGTTGCAGCTTCATGCCACATACAGTGATCAAAACTTACGCAGCTGTAAAGTTATAGAAACTACATAGACTTCCTTTGCGGCCGTGGCTGTGAATAGGTAGAGGACTATTAGGTTACCCCTGCCGAGTTTTCTTCCACTGTAGAAGTTTAGGTTGAATACATTAATCATAGGCAATGTTGTCTACAAACAGCAATAAATCTACGGAAACTAACCTTATTGAGGCACACGCAATTTAAAATTTCATGACAACAATCCAACACGGCATAGAAAGGCAGCGGAGAGGTTGCCACAATCGTGATTTGTTGGAGGATTTCACCGCTGAGTTCTACCTGCGCTATTGCGATTTAAATGCCTTTGAAAAACAATTTGAGTGCACGGCCCTAAGATAAATTCCAGTCCACTTTTAGTGCTTTGAAAGTAGAACTTAGCATTCCTGCGTTAAGAACATATGAAAGAGTTCGCTATTGAGCATCCGAATGTTTTAGATGGAATTGTTTTATTTTCTTATCCTCTTTGATTTGATGGTGCTTAAAGATTGCTTCTGCCATTGGGCTGAGCCTTCACAGTTTTGCGCTTTTTTATACAATTTTGTTTTTGATCACGGCAGAAACTTAACCGGATGCCTCGACTTCATACCTTAAGACTTCTAGCGAGTCTGCTCTCACGCGGCGTCCACCAGCCATTTTAGCTGCATCCATCTAAAAAGGAAGAGAAACAAACGCAATTAAGAGCAGTGCCTTCAAATGTGACCTAGAAAATATCGGTTTCGCTTCGTATACGCTGCAACAGCTCAAAGGATTGCGTCGAGAAACATTCCAGAAAAATGTGACACCTAACAGGGAGGAAGACGTTAAGGTGCATCATTCTTTTCCATACGGTTGCGATGCTATATCCCGAGAAGCAGAATACACCTTGGTTTTGGCGCGAGCTAAAAAACTTGGTATCTAAGCTTTCAGTTAACAATTTGATGAACTATTAGTTTTCTAAGTTCCGAAAAATGAGGATGTACACGACATTTCTTAAAGCCCGGTCTTCAAGAAGACCTTTAATGAGATAATTGGATGCAGATTTGCAGAGGAGAAAATGCATCATTTTGGGTAAGTTGTACAGCTGTAAAACCTACAGTCCATAATTACAGGGGCTTAATATTTAGCACAAAAGAAGACAGTGGTGTTTTGTGGTTTTTTGAGTAATTTTCGAGAGCAAAAGATACAACGTGGACTTGATAAACATCGTGCCCTCCTGAGAGTCATCTAGCATCCTTCAAATGCTTGACTCGATCCTTCAGAGACTTGTTTGAAAATCCACTGGCGTATTTTTATGCCTGCCGTCAATGTCTCTGGTGCACAATTATGCTCGTATTGAGCTAGATAAAAACGTTCGCAGATGCGGATGAGTGTGGAACGAAAATCGGCGATATTAGAATTGTTGCCTCTGCATACCGAACAATTACGATTACATTCTATGATACTAGTCCTTCTTATAAAACAGATTTGAATGAAATACGTATTGTAGGTTTTGTGAACTGTCATTTCTAAACCTCCACAGCAAAAGCACGAAAACACATCAGCCGCACTGGAGGAGGCTACCATTGAGCTTTATAAAGCCGCGGAACGACGCACGAGATTAAAAACGCAGAAAACCGAGTGACTCCGCCGTCTAATGCAGGAGAAGCTGTGGTACCCTCCTCTTTTGGCGAAAGCTGCATTACACAGACCACCTGTTCAGGACACTGAAAACTTTGTACCAGCCCACGACACCACCTGCGACACGAAAACAAACCAACTACAACGTCTTGCCGAGGCAAGAAGACAGGCTAGTGTATGCTTGATACGATTTTTCATTGAAACGCGTTTTTACTTTTTAATACATACGCGTTTTGTTAAACATATGACAGGTACAGTACTCTTATTTTTCATTTCTGTTTCTACCCGTTCCCATGAGCGTACCACCATGCAAAGCTTTTTTTTTTGCAAGTGCAATCGTATCATTGACATCGAACCTGGGTGTCGTGTCGAATATAGACGCATATCCTATTAGCCAAGGTTGATGAAGTTGCAATTAAAAAAAATGCCACTGGGGAAATATTGTTCGACAGTGGTTTTTGAACAAAGTTTTTGCTGAGAGCTGGCCTCTATCATCTCTAACCTCCTTCCGCCATTCGCTTTGCGGAAATAATGACCTTCCATTTAGTTGCTATTGTCTCGCGTGGCTTATATACTAATATAATATTTACCAGTGAAAGTTTACTAAAGATTGCTGCAGTAGTAACTGTGCCAATCGCGAAGATTTCGTAAGCATAATTACGCGAATAAAAGAGCGAAATGCATCAACACATACTACCCATTCTTCATCAAAATTCATCAACAGCTGATTTATGCAGGCTCGGCAAATATAAGGTGGTTCGTAGGTATTTCAAAAAGAACGAACATATCAAAAGATCAACAGCAGCTCTGCATGGCTGAGCGGCATGTCGTCTTCCTGGTTCTTGTAAAAGGGGCAAATGTTCCCATATGTACGAAGAACAATTACCTGAAGACTACAAAAACACGCACAGATCCCTGTCTGAAGTCCGTTGTAATAGTGAAATAAATCTTTAGGGCCAACTAGTCATGCGTTTGGAGATGATTGATATAAAAATTCTAAAATCGTAAGCATCATTCAGGAGTGCCACACACATGCATCCAAGACACGCATTCCAAACTGATCCTAATGGGAGAGGATCCCTCGATGCTTTCATTGATTGGCTTAATCCGCAAACGCGGATGTGTCAATCACCTACACCTCAAAAGTGTCGCTGTTCCAGCCTTAAAGGGAGTGTGCCCGACACATACCAAAACGCCCTTGAAAACGTGGCCATATATGTTGGTGCATGCCTCTAGCATTACCGACCAGGCTACAGCGTAGATAGTTTCGGTGATGCTCCTATTCTGAAACCAACGCTGCAATTCGAATACTGCCGCACTTGAGTATTAGCTCTCATTAAACGGTGGCACTCTTTGTCGTTTGGCAATTGAGCGTAATAATACTTTCAGACTCTATCTGGCAAAGGCGATAACGATCACACTGTTTTGTAAAATGTTGTTTCCGTGTGCGTTGTGTTTTTAGTTTAAAAACCGGTGTACGAACGGTTCCTCGAGGGACCAAGGTTAAAAGATGAATCCAGTTCATCTGTCCTACTAAACATGGGCTCCGGGGTCAAGTGATGCGTGCCGGTCGGATTCGGTTTCAATAAGCTTCGGTTATCGCAGGGAGCTCCTGACACGGTGTCTCGTACTTCTCTATATTATGTCGATATGTAGCGTTTCACAGTTCCAAAGCGCATATCGGCTATGGCGGACGTCAAACTAAAGCGGCGCACATTACTACTTCCGAGTACCTGCTGCTATGTAGCATGCACTAACATCGCACAACACGAGTACATTTTATCACCTTGGTTCCAACAAAATACTAGCACCGCTGCCTAGATTATCAGAAATTCATCTTGGCAAGAGAATCGTATCTCCCATCTCGGGTTTTCTTTTTCAATAACTATTTTCATAAATATGCAAAACTTAAGCGGCCTTGCCTTCGTTCCAGTTGGCGCTCCGTAGGGACACTCCAACGCGTAGCTTATTTCTAGGCCTACACTTATAAGCACTTATCAGATGTGTACAAACCCAGAGCAATATCATCCGTCGTCATTTTTCTTGTATGTTCGCACACGCCCAGCGCGGCACTGCCCGTTCATCGTCGTCTTCTACGTGGCACTCACCCGGTGGTTCAGACCTGAGCAAAATCATCTCTTGTGTGCACGCTGCTGGCGTAGCGCAAATTTTCGTCCCGCGGTACGTCCCGCTCGCCGATGTTTTCTACGAGCGCAAATACGTGTTTTCGCACTGATTCAAATGTAGTAAACACTGAAGTTTTTTTTACGGTCTAACCATCCCACTTCAGTTTTCAAATTTTAAGGTTTAATATTGTCTTCCTGACATATGTGCCGCTGCGATAGCCAGTGACGTATACCCGCATAAACGAGATTTAGGTCAATAACTTCTCAACTAGTTCCACACAGTTGAGCAGAAATTTTCTCAAAGCGACCCTTCCGTACAGTGAGTGCTGCGCTAAGAATCCTGTCAGGCGAGTAGATTCCATCTCCGTTCATGGCATTTGGAAGATCGTGGGACTCAAGATCAGGTGCCGGGTATGGGCGACTTAGCTCTGACTTTGGCGCCAGTGGAAGCGAAGGTTGGGAAGATTTCTCTTAACGTGGAAGCCGCCTTGGCTTAGTTGCCTCCGGCTGGACTAGCCATCGGAGTCCGTCCACACTTTACCCGCTATTACGCGATCACCTGCGGCACATTGCACTTGCCTCATGCTACCATCCTGGTCACCGGGCGGGGCACGTGGTCGCGCAGTGTTGGCCGTAGCTGCTCGAATAAAACGGGTAAGAGGCCGGCGTCGTGACACATAAGGCATACTTCGAAAAACAGCGCGAACAAACGACGGGCTGCGTCCTTCGTCTTTTCAGGATGCCGTAGGAAATCGCTCAAATGTCCGTATTACATCATGCATCCGTCGCGAGTAGGAACATCAATGCCCTCAAGGCTGACGCGGAGCGTGGCCAGAGTCCGCACACGTGTGGCGGGCCTAAAAGCACAAGAGTTTGATGCTCCGAAAAACCATTACGCTGAAAAATCTGCCGGAAGGCTCGGTCGAAAAGCGCCTGAAATGTGCGCAGACATACTAGCACCACAAACGCAAACCATTCATAAGGGACATGCACAAAGGCAACTATCTACAAAATAACACCCATTGCTACACATTAGTCAGATTCCAAAGCAGGGACTGGAGCTCTGCCAAACCAGAAAACAGCCTTGCTCGCAATCATCATGCAATTGCGTCCTCCTTGCACTACACGGTTAGCGCTGATCGCTCACCTTTCCCTCGAGGAAAGCGCTGAAGAATTGTTTTCCCAGCGTATTAGAAATGTAGTCCAGCAGCATCTTTATTCTGAATTTTTGTTTTCAATCGTAAATTTGCCAACCAGTTAACATGCATCACGCACTACGTATGCGGCATATTTTATTTTTGCTCTTCATTTTCAATATTCGAACCTTCGAAGTTAATAGCACGTGCGAAAACTGCGTGGCCGCACATTCACGTCGGAGAATACAGCCAATAGCAAAGAACGACCAGCTTCTTTGCGAGTTTAATGCTTCCCACAGAGACATGAGAGCGAGGTCTAATAATGGTAATGATGACGGTAAAGATGATTTAGATTTTTGCCATTTCTAAAGAAGATGAGCCCCAGGCAAGGATAAAGCTTGCACCCGTTGCATCAACAATGGATGCCAGGCGGCACTAGTGATCGAACCGCATGCGAGGGGATACTCAAAACATTAGGGCACCACTCGGTGAGGACTAAGAATCAGTGTCTGAAAATCTTCGCGCTTAGGAGATCGGCTGCGACGGTAAAATGTGTGTTCGTTTCAGCCTTTCTTGCAATGTGCCAAAGAAAAAGCAAAACCTCAAAGGAGCTCATGGTTTCAACAAAACGCCTCTTCAACACATTCAGCCTTAGCACATGCAGATGGTACACTGTGCGCTTCCAAATGGTATGTACGGTGCGGTGTATTTCACCCTAAAAAAGCTGAGCCCCAGGCAAAGAGAAATGTTATGGCCATTGCATCAGCAATGGATGGCAGGTGGTATTATGGGTGTATATGTAACCTCCGTCCGTGTGGTTGCACAATTGATAGCGTATTCATCGACTTTTGGCGTAGAGCTCAAACAAAGTAAAAGAAATTGTACTTACAGTTGCATGAAACTATTAGAAACGAGGCCGGAGCCCTATTCACGCAGGAGCAGCGTAGAAAAAACAAGGTTTTCAGCTTCTTCTTCTCCTTCTTCTTTGTTAAGTTTGCTGCGAGACCGTTGAGCCGTTTCATAAAAGGGCCTACATAAAGTACACAAGATGAGTGCTGGCTTTTGTTTTCTGAGTTTTCTGCACGTTTATCACACTGTTGCCTTAAAAATGTACCCTTAACTAGCATGTTTAGCGGTAGTATCAGTAGCTGTAGTAGCTGCACTCGCGCAACAAATGGTACTGTCGAACATCGTTAAGGTGTCAAACTATTCTACTCAATGTACAGCACCAAAGAGTAGTAAAGCTGTCAATGCGTTTTCCTGCTGGTATTTGGTTTATTTTTGTTGCTGTTTCGCAGCGGTTTTCAGTTAGCTTTCAATTGGTTACCTTTTCTTATTTTGCTCACTCCAGTATTTTTAGGCATTTGGCTTAACTAAGCGCAAAAAAGAAAAAAAGTTGACGCAGCTCTCTAAGTGTACAAAAAAAAATTAAATGTTGTGCTTTGGAGCGCATGGAAGGAGCAAGCAGAAATCGAAAAAATATTCCTGTAAAAAAAAAGCTCGCAGCAGACGCCATAAAATGTTACGGTTTTGCCGAGAAACATCATGCGGCAGAATGGGTTAAAAAATCTAGAAATGTATAATCGTGCTGCTTACGCGATCAATGGGGAGTCAGTGCAGCAACAGTAATTTTTTAGCTCAGACTACAGATTTTTGCATCAAGTTGCCATCGAAGGTGGTCTCAGCTTTGAAAAATTAATGCTTCACCTTTTTCCGAGTAGCTCCTATTTCGCACTTGCGCCCACAAGAAGAAGACGAAGAATTATCATCGGTAGTCGCTTTTTTCTAGCAACAGTGATCTTGGTCTGAAAACTGTTATTACTAAAGAGTGGTCATCAAGTTGGTCCATATAAGTTGTCCAAATGGTGATGCCTTTCGGACACATGATCTGTAAGAGGCGAGAGTACCATGCCGCGGAAGCTGCCGCGTGAAAATCGATCAGTGCACTCGTAGGTATGGCACGCAAATTAACTGCCGCTGGAACGTATCCATCACAACCATTCCTCAACTCTGCACCCTCGAAGCAGATGGAAACCACCCTACCAAGATGTCGATATCTGCCACCCGAGATGTTCAGCGGGGAGCCCGCTGCCCGAAACAAGCCGCCTGCCTGCCAACAGAGTTGTGGCAGGAGCGTACATGATGCCAGCTTGGACACTTTCCAGCGACAACTGTCTACAGGGCGCAAGAATGTCAACTGTGCGATCGATTTAGCTTTTCCAGCGACTATTCATTCGATAGACCAGCCCGATGCCCATTCATCCAGTCGCCGCTGGAGTCGGCACCATCCTCGAGAAAGAAGGGAGCAGCCTCAGAGTGACCGCATAGTTAGTGCCCCAGAGGGTTGCTTGACGTCCCAGCGCGTAACCTCCCCAAGTTCTTCACCCGCTCCTGCTGATATCGGGGTTACACGCACTGTTGACGCCTACATTGAACCACTGGGTGTAAGTACCCGGAGCGTCCCAGCGAAACCAGTGGGCAGTTCAGTTGCTCGACCCCCTGTTATTAAGCCGGTTACAAAACTGTCTCCACGTGAAGCGGGAAGCGTGCCGACAGAGGTGGTTACAGTTTCACCGACGTCAGGGCGCATGTTGCGACCAGAGGATATACGGCCGGAAAGCAGGCCCGGCAGCGGTTTTCAGAACACTGTTTTGCGAAAACCAAGTAGGCAAACCGTTGGGAAGGATGCCGGAAGTCCATCGCCAGCAACGCTTTTCCTTCATCGAGAACGTCAAAGCCAACGTTCTAGCCCTGCTCGCAAGAGCCTAAAGAAACATGTAAGTCGACTTACTGCGGGCATTTCATGTTTATCGGACGAATTTTTTAATGCGGTACTATAAAAATAGCTGTGAATCGGAGGTGGTCATTAGGAGCCTTTTCATCTGTACTGTACTCCATCGATGCATCGTTAGTTTGTACAATTGCCAAAAAGGAGTCTCCTTGAAAAAAAAAACGTATCTGCCTCTTACAAGAATACAATTTAGGCTAGGCTAAGCCATAATAATTTCTCTTCTATGCTTATTCGTTGGAAAAGCAGGGATAAATTTTCAGTAGGGTTGGAGAAAAAAATTCACAGGCAGCATTTTTATGTTGGATTCCTGCGATTGGTACTGAAAGAAGTTTAAGCTTGACCGATAACAAGTCAATCTTTTTTTCGACGTCCTCCTTATCTGTAAATCATTGTGAACTATTGTAAACTATTGTGAACATATGCATGGAAACATAAGCTTGCGCTACGCAATGCCCCACTAATAGACAATTGGAAGACGGTGCAACTTCTGTACCAAATTAATCTCTGCTACTCAGAGGACATGAAAGGTGGTTATAATGACGTTTGAACCCCCTTGCGGACAGACCTGTGCACGCGTATGGATAACAACACTCTATGCTTCAGGCGCATAGGAAAATCTTGGTTTTAAATTTTGTCCTGCGCTCGCACCGAGTAAAGACTGCCATGAAAAGCCAATACGTTGTGTTTTTGACAATAAAAGGCAGAAAAGTGTAAGTATCTTGTAGTGATCTGCAAATATATTGATTGATAAGATGCAATCTTACAATCTGAGAAAATTGCGTTCAAAAAATACTTCCCATTGAAAAAAATGCGCTTGTCTACAATTTTTCGGTATGACGAACCATCAAACTGGATTTGCAGTCCAAATTTCAGGCCACCTAGACTACTTAGCCTATGAAAAGCTGCTAAATGATACGAGAACTGAAGGAGTTTCGAGGATGCCTATATGACTGCGACATTCTGATCTAGGGAAACGACAAGAGAACATAAAGTCTCCTTTCAAATGGACAGTAAAATTACAAAAAGGAAGTCATGGGTCATGGTGATTCATATATTAAAATCTAAAATAATCAGACATGTAACACTTCTGATCTGGGGATCATACCATTTGAGGACTTTCATTTGTGGGCTTTATATAACGGCACATACATCATCACATTTAGAGTTAAATGGGTGCCGCCTGTTACACTACGCTGCTGAGCATACTCAGAGGATGTAGTGTAAAGGGGATAATAAGCACTGGTGTGATGCAAATTTCAATAAAGAAGTCTCTGTACAAAATTCAGGTAGTTTAGTGCGAGAAATGCGCATAGACCTTACATTCAGCTTCAGCGCAAAAGTGAAGGACACACATTGTGCAAGAATAGTTATGAAAGAGAACAAAGGCACAAATATTTCGTTATAAACTATGATTGCGTGTTATAGAGGAACTTCTTAATTTCAAGCAAAATACTTTTGATATCTGATTTCAGCGAACACTTACGAGCAGCCAGTCGAAAAAGTGGTTCTGAATAAACATGATAATGCGATCGGGCACATTTTGTTTCATGAAAGCTCAAATATTTTCACCTCTTCGCCTATTTTTCCGCCGCTGTCCATCATTCCAGTATTCGCCGTACCTTTACAACCATTCGCGGTGCCTATTCAGATTGACGGAAGTGCTTCGTTCGCATGGGCCTAAAATCAGCACACGTGTTCGTGAGCGGCCACTGCCCGATATAGATAGCAATTCATGGAAAACACTGGCCACATTTCCATTCGCCAGTTAATACAGTGCCGTTTATCCTGAAAAAAGATTGTCCAATGAAATCCTCCTGGTGGAATAAACCTGGCGAAAAATTGCGTGTTAAAATCATTCGTTACAAAAGAAAGGGATAAAATGACGGTGTAGCTAAAGGACAGAACTTGATTGGCTGGTAGGCTGAAGGGCCCTGACTGGGAGCTGTCCAGAATTCTTGGTAATGTTTAACCAGGGCGCATCTCACAAAGGTGGCAAAGCTTTATGTGGTCGCGTTTCTGAAAACACGACCTCTTGGAGCTAAACATGTCGCGGACTGCTCACACCCTTGCGGACCAAAGCATGTTTGATCTCGTCGGAGTCATAATATAAAACGCTGTTATTTTTGTTCGGCTGTGATACTAAGGAAGAGATACACAAAATGGCTTCGTAGTTTATGCATTTGGTGTAATCATGCTGCTTTGTTCAGCAAACACCGCCCCGCCTTCTTGTCTGCAGATGCCGGACCACGGGCATCTCTTTCGGGCTTCACCTTTCGACTCCCATGCCGCACGCTTGGATTTTCGTTCATCGTCTCCATTGAGCTCCGGTGCAGCGACACCGGTAGTGCCATCCCCACACCACACACGACCTATGGGCAGTGCGTCTCCACCGACATCGCCCACCAAGTCTAAGAAGGTATTTGGCGCCACCAACAGGCGCCAAAATTTATGTACGTTTTAACAGCTGAAAGTCTCGGGTCTACATGAAAGCTGCCATTTAGCCTGGCAAGTATTTCGAGACATATGAGAACGAGTATAGGCACAGATATTCTGTGGAACTGCCAGTTGACCGTGGATTTAGTCAAGCGCCATTTTGAAGTGAGATGTAAGCGAAGCGCCACAGGTATACACAGATATACCTTACACAGGTATACCTCACAGGTATGCAAACTATTAAAAAAGAAAAACAAATCTACTCAATTTTTCTCTAGCAAATTTTGATGGTTTTTCGTTGTGTGGTTCTGTTGTAATTGGTGTAGAAGCAAAAGGAACGTCCATTGTTATTAAATTTACAGTTGAAGATAGAATATTGTACCACCCAACTCTGTTCATGATCGAAAATTTGATGATGATTTCAGAAATGTTAAGGTCTCCGTGATTACTTGAGATTAGAGAACGACTGTCTTCGCTTCATTGAAGCAACCATATTTACTGCGAATATGAAAAAATGACGGTGCTTTTAGATCCGTAGGGTTTAGCTGCAGCTCTCCGCCTGCAACTGCGAAAATCAGCTCGCTTTTACCGCTCTCATGATGTTACCTGAAATATGCAGAATTTTAACATACAACCTGCATTCAATTTTTATGTAACGAACTTTTGAAAGATTATACCGTGTGAGAAACGTGTGATGTCAATCGCTGGGAAGTGTTCTGAATATAGCCTTCACTCGCCCAAAACGCAAAAGGTTTCACTAAAATATTCAAAGCGTTATTATAGCAGTCTGCACTCTATTCTAAGCACGGTGCAATAAATTGCGAGGGTTGCTCAGAAAGCAAGAAAGAAGAGATTTTTGAATCTCATGCTCTAGTAGAACGGCCTCTTGGGGAGACCTGGCCAGAAAGTTTGCAACGAAGATCTTGCACACCCTCCACCAGTTTCTCGTGCAGCTGTGCATTCAGGGGGCAGCGATGTAATCAAGTTCTGTATACGACTTGTTTGTCGCAAGCTGAGGGAGCAGGAAAGCGTATTACGGAACAATGTGAGTCATGCAGCGCCTAAACGTTACGCAGAAATCGGCAAATAAGGACATTACAAGTTTCAGTACTATTCGCGCAATGCAATAAAGTTTAAACCACTGTATATTATAGCCTGGCACATTGAAGGCTCATTGCGGAAGATCATGGTGGTGTGGTTTGGCCACAGGCGACCTGTTGTGCGTCATGCGATCTAGAAATCTACGAGTTACGAAGACGATACATTTGGAGGCCACGAGGACTCTTGGTTGCAGATCATTGGTACAACATTAGAATCAACCTTGCAACCAAATTATTTTTTTTTCTCTGGAGATAGCAAACGTTGTAGTGGGACTGCAATAATCCCCTACACCAGTTATATGAATTGATTGCGATAATAGCTGCGGCGGTAAATGCCTATGTTCATTATCATTGTGTTTTCTTGCTCACTTCAGCAATTATAAACTGCGGTTCATTACCAGCTATGCAGCTAATGAATGCAGCGATGAGTTAGAAGTGGAACATTCGCGTCGAGTGCAACAGGGCCGCGGTTCAAATCCAGCTCGTGCGGTATTCTCATCGAAAATTTAAAAAAAAAAACAGCTATTCACAAGACTATGGAATGTTACGTATCCGACGGCTAGACGCCGATGGCGGCAGGACGACCGGCCCAAGGAACAGACGACCCACGCAGCGCCAGGAAGACAATGACCTTTATTCTTTCAGCGACGCGCTTTTTGAGCGCTAAGCAGCCAATCAGGGAGTGGCAAAAGAAATGAATATATCGTGGCAAGCGGGGCAATCTTATCTGCAGATTACAACGGAGACTGCGACCAGCACCGCGAATGTTACAGGAATTGCATTAGAAGTCCTGGAGTGCTGCGCTATCTCGGTGGCCAGAACAGACAGCACACTCTGTCACAAGAACAGGATTTGGCGGTACTGTTAAAGCACTGGCCACAGCCTCCTATACGAACGCGCAAATTAGACCCTCGGCCCTAAGTTCCCAGCAGCTGCTGAGCAGCTGAGTGCGCGGCGGCCATACCTGTTACGCAGAGGCGGCTACAAAGAATCTCTGGCTACTGACAGGCTGCCATTGTGAACTGACTCTGGCAACATTTAACGCAAGAAGCTTATCCGTTGAGGCTAGTCACGCAATACGGTTCGAGCAACTAGCGGGTAATAAGTTGGATGTACTAGGGCTTAGTGAGATAGGAAGCACTGATAAGGCGCATACAGTGTTAATAGGTGGCACGTGCTATGTTATTGGTGGTTAGCGGATGGACAAAAATGGGGTTGGGGTTTTTCATGAATAAAGATAATACGGCCAACATAGAGGACTTCTATACAATTAACGGTCAGTGGGAGTTATTCTGCTCAAGATTAAAAAAAGTACAGACTGCGGGCGGTAATGGCCTAAACGCCTACATCGAGCCGTGATGAACAGATCGTATAAATCTTCTTAGAACACGTGGAATCGACAATGAGCAAAGTGAAATCACTGTACAGTGTGTCTTTGGACAATTTCACTGCCAAGGGAGACGAGAAGGAAGCTGGAGACCAGGCATTACGGGACTATGGCATAGGCGCACGCATTAGCAGCGCGGAGTTATTAGTAAACTTCGAAATGATAAAGAATTTACGTATCATCAATACCTTCTTAAGAAAACAAGAGAACAGAAAGTGGACCTGGAAGAGCCCCAATGGTGAGACTAAAAATGAAATCGACTTCAAAATATGCTCTCAGCCTGGCAATGTGCAGGATGTGGAGGTCCTCGGAAAATTGCGTTGTTGGAACCACAGGATAATACTGTAAGGAATTAGCCTAGACTTGAAGAGGGAACCGATGAAGCTAGTGAGGCGGAAGTCCTTTGACGTGTTTGCGTAAAATGGTAAAGTAGAAGAAATGACGATCTCCCCGCCGAAAAGATTTTCTGCTCCACCATCGGAGGACAAACTTGGCGCTCAAGCAATGAACAAATATCTCTCAGCTATCATTACTGAGTCCGCAGCAGAGGCAGGCGGTATGACGGCACTACCGGATACCGGAAAACTCTCTTAGTAGATGAGAACGCGGCATAGTGATTGAAACCATTCACTTCAATGCAGACCATGTGTTCTACATCTCGCTTTCAGGGGGGTCACAGCATACCTCCTCAGCAAATCAGTGCAGTGTTCTGTAGCCTATGAAAATTTCACGAGAACGATGTGAAAATAAAATCTTCCTGTGGGTTACGATTCGAGGCCTGTTAAAATTATCATATGGCTGGGTTATTATTCAGGGGCAGCAGCTCTAAAACTCGAATCTCAGTGCATTTTTTGAATATAAGATAAGTTATCTAGTTTTGAAACAAGGCGTAATTATCGCTTCAATTACATACAAAAAGAATGCGCGGAAATTAAATAGGTTTCTCGTTTTATTGTTCACGTTATTATCCAGTGTCCCATAGAAGTAGCATATTATCATCGCCAGCTTTTCGTCTACGGCAGTGCATTTAGTATTACTCTTCGGAGTGGAAAAAAATTTGCGCTCTCGGCTTTTTCACGTTGTCAAGACGTCTTTTCCGACGTCTCATTAGCGGTCCTTACCCAATAGCAACAACTACGGGTGATTATTTTTGTGCAGCAGAGGACAAGGCGGAATTTCCTGGGGATGTCGCATCACACCACGTGGGAGCTAACGGGACTCATCGTGTCAATAATAATCGTCGCTGCAGTGATGACCGGCCTCGTCATTATCCGAAACCACACTGTACAGAAACTCGGTGGAGCAGAAGGCGCCAAGTCAAGCAAGGCAGAGCCGTCCCCGACTTCTGGTGTGGGACCCCCGCGTGTGGCCGTCGATCCTGCTGGGGTTCAGACTATGGAGCAGTCGACAGCTTCAGTTGTCCTTGACTGGCAAGAGAATTCCTCTTCAAGAGGCACCACCTGAAAACACCGTGTTCGCACGATTAAAGTGTTATATCTAAGCTTTAGTATTATTCAGTGCAAGATTTTGATAGGAGGCACCGGCAATGGCGCATGGTTCCTCAGAAAAGAAAATAAAATGGATGAAAGAGCCGCCGCAGGTTTTATGCTAACAGAACGTAATAAGTGCACCAGTATTTTATTTCAGACGTGACGCTTATTCAAAACTGTAATAAGCGCATGATTTAGTTGTACCTGAAATGCGGCGCTCGATAAATGGTTTAACTAAACGTGTATTTACTAGATTACTACTATGCTGCACAGGAATTAATGGCACGGAAAGTGGAACAAATATACTGTTCAATTCCTACAAGATGTATAAACATCATGATCAAAGGTTCTGTATTATCGTCTGCCTTTAGAGGATGTTGTGCCTCCGAAATAGGCAATAAAATATGCAAAGTAGAACCGCTCGGTTTTTCATTGCGGAAAACAAAGAATCATCTGTCCTGGAAACACTTTAAAAAATTGTACTCTCTTCATTTATTTGCGAAGATATGTAGAGCGTTTGTAAAAGATGAATATTCGTGACAAAAAACTTTGTTGTAAGCCGGAAAGCTATAACACATAACAGACGGCATTTTTTATTCTTTTTTAGTAATATGAGTGCATGAAGAAATCGAGCAAGCGTGCCAATGTTGACTGGTGTAATAGCGTAAACTACTGTAGTGTCGTGCACATTCGCGCCGAGATTTCGATCTCATTGGTAATAGACGCGAAAGTAGCTTTCGGTGCCTTTTCATAGACCTTGCGGAAAGACTTTCATGCTATGGTGTTCTGTGCTGTACAGTAGTGTACTCATGGCGCATGAATGACAGAGTGCCTAGCCTGATAGTACTGCGCATGGTAGAGAGTGTTCAAAGAGGACATGCCTGAAGATTGAGGTGGTTTCTATTTTATGGTTTTGTCTGAAGAAGGAAATACTTTGGCTACCATACCCAGCAGTCCTTCTAGAACATTGCTCGGAAATTGCAACGAAAATACCGCAGCCACTTTTGCCGCCAGAGTAAATTTAATTGAAGGAACGACCTCTTGGAATCAAATTACCACCATTCTGCTCCAGCCGTGCCTTCTCAGTAATAGCAAATGTGGTAATCTCGTATCCGACACCGACAGCATAAAGCCACCTGTTACGGCTTCTCCCTTTGTAGTTATGTTCTGCTGCCCTATTAGGGTAGCTGTGTTATCTTGCTCTAACAAGCTCCCAGTTGTAAAATTATCCGTATCACTTGTGATGAGCAGATCGGTTTGCTCGTGGCCATTTTAAGTAGGATATTCTTGGTGCCATTTGTTTTATCCTCCACGCTGTTGTCTCTGTGCACTTTAGCCATACCGATCATAAATCTTCAGCTCATAGTGCCATTAAGGAAGCAATTTTTGATGTTTTGTTAGCTTCAAAAATCCAGTCTCACAAGTAAGTAGTCGCTGGATACTTGGGGTGTTTAGGTTCCTGTACCATCCGTGCTCCTTCTCTCGCCGGTGGGAAAGAGACCAGCGTTATCAGTAGCCTGACTACGCCCACTGCAGGACAAAGACCTCCCCTATATCTCTCCAAATAACTCTGTCCAGGGCCAGCCGCGGCCACCCTATCCCCGCAAACTTCTTAATCTCATCCTCCTACCTAACTTTCTGCCTGCGCCTGCTGCACTCGCCTGTTCTTTAAATACATTCCGTTACTCTTAAGGAGCTTGGGTTAGCTTGCCTCTGCATTAAATACCCTGCCCACGCCCTATTCTTCCTCTTTATTTCGACTAGGATGTCATTATATCGCGTTTGTTGCGTGACACACTCTGCCCTCTTCCTGTCTTTTGACGTTGCACCTATCACTTTCGTTTTCATAGCTCACTGCGTGGTCCTCAATTTAAGCAAAACCTTTTTCTCCTACACCTTTCTGCCGATAGGGGAATCTATAACGGAGGTGAAAGTGGGGAGAAAAACGCGGAGGTGGACGGAAACAATGTTTACCTTAGCCCCAGATGTAAAATAATCTAATTAGCGCTGCTGTGTTTTGCCGTTTTGCTTGCTTAACCTAGAGCAGCTACAGTAAAGCACAGAGCGGCTGCAATGAAGATATGTTGGCTACGCTGTACCAAGTACATAGAGAAAGTAAGTTTCATTTTGCTACACTTTTTTTCATTGCTCTCGGGCACGGCAAGAGCTTCTCTGCGGAGTCGACACTTACACTGCGTAGAATACGGTGGCAGGGGAGGAACTGTTAGTCAGCAATACCGCTAGAACAGCAGACGTCGCGTGGTGCAAGCACTTCTTCCTCTGAGCTCTATAGCCCCGCGAAGGTTCTGGGTTCGCACACTTTATAGATCACATGATCTGCTTTCGCGTCGCGCCAAGTCTGGCGCCTAGTTTGGCTCATGAAATGCACCGTAAAATGGATGTCGTCATAAAAGTGCAACACGCAGGAAACCCCTGAGAGGAGAGGCGACATGCTCACTATCTTTTCACACTCATAAGCACTTGGTGCGACATGAGTGCTTCTACTGCAGTAGAGGACCGCGTCAACACTGCAGCAATCTGGTGGTCATGAAACCCTTGGAATGTTTAGGCGCAGTAATAAAGAATGGAAGAATTGACAAGCCATCTGTCGTTTTCCGCCATATTTGCATGGTATAAAAAATAGGTGTATTCTTTTTTCGCTCATAGAAATCACATTTCAATACACATGAATGTTTCAGTAAAAGAAATCGAAGCGTTGTGTAGAAATGAAGGAGGACCTTCTGAACTCAGTGCGGAGACACCTTCCCTTGTTTCAATGCAGCCGCAAAAAGAGCGCACGCCTCCAACTCGTACCTGAAGTCACGACCGGAGCAATTGATGGGTGTGTTGAGCTGATGGAGCTCGATGCTCAAGCTCAGAAACGTAGCCGGTCTCCTTTGGCCGTTGCTGGTCCGTCTAGCTCCCCTCAATCCAAAACAAAAAAGATTAATTCAGGAAAAACTGGTCACCACAGCATTTTGGAAAAGGCAGTTGCTGCTGCAGATCTCTCGGCAGAATAGGGTCTCTGAGAGTGCTGCAGTGGAACTGCCGTTCCATTCAATCAGCCTTCACTGATTTAGTAACTCTTTCAAATCGATTTTCTCCTCATGTCATTGCGCTTCAAGAAACCTGGTTGTCGAAAGAGTTTTCATTTCAAATGGAACATTATCGAATTTTTAGAATGGACCGCCCATCAAGGGAGGGGGGGGGGCGGTTTGCTTCTGCTGGTTTCATCCAGATTCTGTCACAAGGCACGATTGGTGTCTCAGCGTGTGGACGCTCATTGCGAAATTCAGGCAGTGGATCTTTCAGTTCCAGGTTTCCATCCCATTACTGTCGCAAATGTATATTTTCCATCTGGGGTTCATGACACACGGCCATTAGATTCCTTACTCTCTGTCAGCAGATCACATGTGTTGCTTGTTGGGGATTTCAATTCGCATCACTTGACATGGGGTTATCGAACAGACCAGTGCGGTTTGCGTTTATGGTATTGGGCTTTTGTGAATAACCTAAACTGTCAATACTCGGGTTTTCCGACAATTCTCCGTGGGCACTCCCGATCAGCATTGGATTTAACGTTTTGAACCCCAGGGGTAGCAGTTTCCTCCTGGACTCCGGTTGACTCTGCAACAAACAGCGACCATTTCCCACTCACTTTTGACATTGTGTGTCCGATGACTTCTATCGGCGGATTCAGTTGCACCCTAGTCGATTACAACAAGTTCAAAAGTTCACTCAGTTCAGAACTACACTCTTTGCCGAATTGGTCTCAGGAGAGCAGGGTGTTAGGCTTATGCTCTATTTTAGATCGGGTACGGAGGCAATCAGAGTTTACAGTGTGCGATAGCATAGGCACTTCTCTGAGCCCTTCGTGGAATGCAGAATGTTCAAAGGATTATAGGCGGCGCAAGGCAGCCTGGAAGAAACTTATCCATAATCAATGTCCCCGGAATTGGATCGATTATAAGTTTCTTGCAGCTACCTTCAAGCGCACAGTCGCTAGGGCAAAAGAAAAATATGATGAAGAGAATTATGACTATCTATCAAAATCTAATAACAGAAAAGCCTTGTTTTGCTTTCTGAGGTCAAGGAACAGGCTGCCACCGCCTCACAACATTCCCTCTAATGTGCCAGGTCATTAGAAGAAATTGGCAAAGGCTTGGAGCACCGTTTTTCGGCTGCGCTTCGCCCACAACTGCTTGGGAATCACTATGATGATTTCCTTAACGTCTCGGTTTCTGAGCTCACCCAGGTGATAAATCGGTTACCTTCTGCAGCTCCTGGCCCTCACCGTGTCACCTCTGCGATGATTAAAATACTGTTCGACGAATCCCCCAATGCTATATTGGAGCTGGTAAATTGCTCTATTAGAACCCCGTGGATCCCGGATGTATGGCGTGTTTCCAAAATTATCCCGGTGGTTAAAAAGCCAGGCGAAGGGTTGGTCTTAGACAACATTCGATCAATTTCATTGACATCGAATCTGGTGAAATTGGTTGAACGCGTGCTGTATGGACGAATCATGCCCGTTATTACTGAAAAGGGACTACTTAACCCCTGTCAGATTGGTTTCAAGCCTGGTTGCTCTATATGGTGTGCGCATACTGATCTCGAAAGCCGTGTCCGACTAGCGCGCCGGCGTCGACCGTATGCTACGCTGGTAACTCTAGACATCTCGAAAGCATATGACAGTGTCGAACATGGGCCTCTGATGTACAGACTACGGGCTCTGGGCTTGCCAAGTTATTTTGTGGAATGGGTGTCAGCTTTCCTGGCTGACAGAGAATTTTATTGTTGTCAACGCGGAGTTTTTACAAGGAAATTTCATCAATCTAGAGGTGTGCCTTAAGGTGCAGTTCTCTTCCCTGTTCTATTCAACCTCTTACTCAGTTCGATTCCGACTTCCCCTGACGGGACTACGTACGTGTATGCAGACGATATAGCTTTCTTTGCTGCTGCGAGTGATTTACATTCTGTGTATATGGTTTTACAGTCATATTTAAATTCCCTTGACCGATGGTTATCTGAATTACACTTAAGTCTTAATGTGAACAAGGGCGCTTTGTTACCTTTTCCGGTTACTCAACAGGTACACATTTCTTTGTCTTATCGTCATCATGTCATTCCTCAGGTATGTTCCCTAAAGTATCTCGGGGTAACTTATGACTCCTCTTTCTCTTGGCGGTCACATAGAGATCAGGTTGCTGCGAAAGGGATTCGGGCGGTAGGCCTTCTGCGAAGGATGAGTAGCCCTCGCTGCGGTATGCGAAAACATGCTCTTCTGCTGATTTACAAAATGAATATCCGGCCAATCTTGGAATTCGGTTGCGTT
The DNA here is from genome assembly GCF_052857255.1 of Amblyomma americanum. NCBI lineage: Eukaryota > Metazoa > Arthropoda > Arachnida > Ixodida > Ixodidae > Amblyomma > Amblyomma americanum. The sequence continues at coordinate 83,849,405 of NC_135498.1, read as the reverse complement.
TTGTTTTCTGGAGCAGCTGCATACAAACTGCGCCCACTTCTGCTCTTAGAGCGAGAAGCTCTGCGCCTGTGTTTGGGTCTCCCTAAATACGTGGCAAACAATGTTTTGTATCTGGAAGCGCGGGTGCCGTCTTTTACTGCAAGGTTTCGCCTTTTGACAGTACAAACGTTTTTAAAGTTTTGCGACTCGGAGCAGCATGCATCCGAGTTGATCTTCCTAGGGCAGCGAGCGGAGTTCTTGGGTGTCGGATGGTCTCGCCTTCAAACTCCCCAAATCTGTTTCGTTGAATCTTTGCTGGGCCCACTCAACGTGCGAATACCTGAAATTGTTCCGGTGCGGTCCATCCCTGCAACTGTGTCTATCATCTACGATGACATATATCCATGTAATGCAAAATTACTGCCTTTCTCATGGTTAAATGGTATGTTGCAGGGTTATTTGTCGACCTTCAGCTCACATGTTGCAATTGCGACTGAAGGCTCGGTGTGTGCAGAAAAGGCAGGTGTAGGTATTTACTCCCAGTCCCTTGACTGGTCTTTTTCTCTCCGTCTCCAAGATTTCACTCCTATCTATCTGGGTGAGTTTCTAGCAGTGGTTCTCGCTCTGCGCAAGGTACCAATTTCAATATCAGCAGTAATAATAATTACGGACTCGTTATCTTTATGCACATCCCTCTCGGCGTCCACTGAATCGCAGCTCTTTCGGATACTAAAATTCCTGATCCCTCCACACATCACATCAATTCGATTTCTTTGGGTTCCTGGCCACAGGGGTCTTCTATTAAATGAATCAGCTGATGCTTTAGCGAAGGCAGCCCTGAGTGGACCGATTGTTGACCCGCTTCAAACAACTGCTTACATCACGGCGCGCTTTCGATGGTACACTGTAATGAACGAATTGGGCGCATGAGCGCTTACTTCCTTGGACGACTTCCAGCACCTACTGTTCCCTTGGAGAAGCTCAGTCTGGCGATCGCGCAATCTTGAAGTTTCCTTCTCGAGGCTTCGTTGCCGGGTGCCGCAACTAAATTTTTACCTCTACAGGCCTGGTCTGGCGATCCCCCCTTGTGTCCGTATTGTGCGGAGCCGGAAACAATAGAGCACTTTATTCTTTTTTGCTGTCGCTACTCATCGATTAGGAGGCGACTATTAGAAGTTCCAATACAGAATCTCAGTTTGCGCCTGTCTTCTGCGGTTGTTCTATCTCTTGGCGCTTCTATGCTTGGCCATACCAATGGGAATGTTTGCTCTGTCGTTCAAAATTATCTCCTAGAATCAAAACGTCTACCATCATGAGCTTTCGTCCTGCCCATCCCATAATCAGCTTATGTATTTCGGTTTTTGCAACCACTTATAGTAATCCCTACCCTTTCTTTGCCTAAATTTTAGTTTGTATGACCCCCCTAACCTCCTGCAACCACCTCGGCTACGGAAACTGTGCGATCCAAATTTTGGTAGGTCATCCCATGCTTGTCCATGCAACTGGTCATTTAAATAGTCACCGCCTGGTTATGGCCAATCCCCCTTGTGGGTATGTGCCATTGTGTGAGGTCAACAACAACAACAAGGAGGACGACGGTTCGGAACGATAGAAGAAGACGACAGCAGTGCCTTTGGGCTTCGGTAAGTACCTTACATCTCCCGAATATCAGTATCTTCAGCATCCTTGGAGTAGCAAAGACTGGCGCTTGCGCACACTACAAGTTTTTTTCGCGCGCTTGCGTTGCCGGGTTCCTCTGTTAATTTGTCTTTTCAAATCTGGCCTGGCGCTTTCTCCATTGTGCCCTATTTGTACCGAACCTGAGACAACAGTTCACAGTTTGGCACCGCTTCTCTTCTTTGAGGATGCGCCTATTACAAATTGCGTTTCATCAGTTGGGTCTACATGTGTCCTCAGCAGTTGTTCTTTCCATTGGCGCTTCTTTGCTTGGACGAAGCGACAGGAGTGTGCGCTGCGCTGGGCAAAATTTCCAACAAGAAATGCAGCGACTTCCATTCTGAGTTCTTTTTTTCTTTTCCTGCTCTCAGGCAGTGCGATTGAATGATAACAGGCGTTGTATACGATTATGTACATTAAGTCGTTGTCCAGTCTTCGATCTCTACGTTAACAGGATCCCTGTCTTTGTGTCTTCAATTCTCTCAGGCTCTATACAATTACTACTCCTTTTACCATCAAAACGCTCCTGTTCTCCAGCAATTAGGCGCCTGTGTCTTGGCCACTCCTCCGTTGTGGGTATATGCCCTCTTTCGTTGAGACTGACCAACCAACCAACCAACCAACCAACCAACCAACCAACCAACCAACCAACCAACCAACCAACCAACCAACCAACCAACCAACCAACCAACCAACCAACCAACCCAACCCAACCCAACCCAACCCAACCCAACCCAACCCAACCCAACCCAACCCAACCCAACCCAACCCAACCCAACCCAACCCAACCCAACCCAACCCAACCCAACCCAACCCAACCCAACCCAACCCAACCCAACCCAACCCAACCCAACCCAACCCAACCCAACCCAACCCAACCCAACCCAACCCAACCCAACCCAACCCAACCCAACCCAACCCAACCCAACCCAACCCAAACCAAACCAAACCAAACCAAACCAAACCAAACCAAACCAACACAAACCAACCAACCAACCAATTACTTCCCTGAATGTATGGCCTTTGTCAAATGTACAACTTTCCTTGGCGCTAGACCACTGCTTATTGTTCTTGTTGAAATTTGTCATAGCCTAATTGCGAGGAGGACCTTTTCTGCTCAGTGGAGTGGAAGTCTCTAATCTCCGTTACCTAAAACGAACTATGACCAAAGCGTGAACTAAATGTATATCTTGACCTTGTGCACCCCATATGGTAAGGTTGGTAGCAATAAACGAGGTTACCTTTCTGCTTTAATGACATGAACAGTTGCTTGTTGTTGTGGGCCGCCTTTGACAGGGACCGTACCTTTCAGGCGTTTTATTTCGTTCTTGTTGATTTGGTAATCCGCTTTGGGTCACAGCTGATTCTATACTGGGAAGCTGACGCGGACGTCTGATGGAATGATACGACGTGATTGACATCCCTGACTGACTTTTTCAGCACTTCTCTCCTATCGATAAACAAACCGTTTGGTCTCAGTGGGGCGAACTGAGAGAGCGTGGCCTCAAGTTTTACTGCTGATCTGGTTACGGTGGTGGTAGGTTGACCAGACCGTCCAGACCAACCGAGCCACTTACTCGTTGTTTGCGTCACTAACTCCTTTATTTTCATCACTATTTGCATTCGAACCAAGTGACGAGAAAACGAAACGAAGCATTAGAAATTGTACCGCGGCTCTTATCCCACTAGATTTCCTTATCAGCCGTTCATTAAACATCGTATTAAAAGACGCGTGCAAGTTACCTGGCTTTCCATAAGACGGTCCAAGGATCATTGCCAACCTGCCCGTACAGTTGATTTTGATCGCTGCATTTGTGTCCAAAAGTTACCTCTCTATGCTGCTACTGTCAATTCACATCCTCACAACGGCAGCTTCGAGAGAATAGAGACTATGTGCGGTAGTAAATAAATGCTCGCTTGAAAGAATAAGGTTGCCGCATGGTTTTTTAGGCAAGACACACTAGGTTATGTGCGGTAGTAAATAAATGCTCGCCTGAAAGAATAAGGTGGCCGCATGGTTTTTTAGGCAAGACACACTAGGAATGCTTCCCTGCTTCCTCAATTCAGTACGCACTTTTACTCTTCCTCAAGCACCCAACTGTCTACCTATTCTAGCTCGCTTTCATTTTTTTTCTGCTGGCGCAGATAATCCTGGAGAAGGCTTCTCGTCAAGTTTAGTGCTACCACCACTGAAAATCTGGAAGAAACGGCTTTAAGAACTCAGAAAACGCTAAGCTTCATCTTTCTTCTCCTCGATGAGTTGAACCCAACAATGCTGACATCCTATTACGCACCACTGTGGCAGTTTTCTTAAACGGTGCCGTGCCGTCACGTTATTTGACGATGCCACGACGTATCACGGCTGCCACGCTTTCTACAGCGGCTCTGGTGCCAGCGTTATGTATCTTCCTCTTCGCTATTCACGTACCAACTGCATATGCGATAGCAGGTAAGTTGTCGGACGTATCTGCATGTTTATAAGGAAGCTAAGGAAAACAAATCATTGGTATCGTAATCACGTGCTCTCTCACATCCACTGTCGGAGAGTGGTTTCCACACTGATGTCAATTTAAGCCTGTCCTTCGCAAGTTTCTTTAGGAAAATGCGCCAAATGTAAACTGCAAACAGAGATGAACACTCAAGAGAAGCACGGTTGCCGCGGAAGCTCAGTGGTTATGGCGCACGGCTCCTGACTCGAAAGTCGAGAGTTCGATCCCGGTCGCGGTGGTCGCACTTCAATTTAGGCAAAATACAAGAGACCCGTGTACAGTGCGATGTCAGTGCACATTAAAAAACCCCAGGTGGTCGTAATTATCTAGAGCCTTTCACTAGGACGTCCCTCATAGTCTGAGTTGCTTTGAGATGTTGAAAACCATAAACCAAACCAAACCGAACTGAAGGCACACACGTGGGTAGACTAACGAGTGATAGTTTTGTTCTTGTTGCACAAAATAAATAACAAGACCAGTAAGAGGGCTAGTAGTTGCTTTATAACGAATATACGACGCTTAACTCGCCCAGAAAATGCAAATCATGAGCATAACGGCTGAGAGACGAAGCGCGTAATTTGGACTGAATTATAGAGAACCATAATAACAGGAAGGAGTGAACATAATACAACGAAATCATTTTGGCTTTGTAATAAAGCATCATAACCCATGCAATAAAACTAGTTAAAAGTTCATGCTTAGTCGGACTTTCGTTGCGCGCTTGATCCTTATTTTTTTTGTCAATTAAGCGCAGTATCTCCACTAAGAAGAAATAACTGTGCCCAAGCGATAAATATCGAGAAACCTTGTATCGTCACCTTCTAAGCACTTGTTGCTTGTGACGGCTTCTGTACACTGTGTGAAACCAACTCGTTTAACAGTGCGTGCTGCGCCAGGTGCAGCCATCTTATCCCCTTAGACTTCCTCATTTAATCTGCTCAACCCACCCCCGTCTGCTCGCACCTACATCCACCTTATCTTGGGATGTACGCTATTGCCCAAACGGTCTATCGGTTATCGCATAACCACATTATATGCCTTGCCCATGACTGTTACCTGAAATTATTTTGACCTAGGATGTTACCTCGGCTGAGTTGCCTAACGCATTCGGCTTTTGCACGGTATATTAGCGTTACTCCTAATATTTTCTTTTTTTATAGCTGGTTGCATGGTCGGACATAAACACTTTCGTGAAGTTGTGTTTTGAATTGGCAGTAGAACAGAAATACGAAGAGAGAACAGCATACGTAGAGAAGCTGCGATTACGAGATGTTCTGACTGCTCGAGATTATTGCAAGCCCATACAAAGTGAAACGCTTTTGATCTGGATTATTTTGACGCTACAGACAAAAGCTAGCCAATCTTGGTCGTTCCGAAAGCGCAATTAGGCTACCTGCGGCAGGGACCTTTCATGTTGCTTTACTGGCCTGAACTTTTGTAAACGCCATATTTTTTTCAGTTCTCTTATCACCCCAAACTCAATGGCGTACGTCCAACACAGCCTAACTTTTCCTCGACTAAGAAAATTTCCAAATTCATTCAGAGTTGAAAGAGAGCCAGTTATACGAAAACTGAGGACATGATGGACCGCGGGAGGCAAGCAGTTGTTTAGAGTAATTTCGGAATTAATGGCAACCGTGTGCTTTTCGATAGCTCCAGCTTGCCTGCGGCCAGCCAGCTCAGTGCAGTACGATTCACCGTTGTCCTCCGAGTTTGCTTTCCTGGAGCCCGTTGGCAAAAGGGATGACGGCCTGGACATGCTCTATTACGCACTCAACTACGTCGGCGCTTTCCTCGTCCCAGTGCCGGGTGTCCCCAGCGGTAAATACCCGGCTTTATACAGCATGTATGATCTACATTGCGTCCGCAGCTTATTTCATTAACGAGACCGGAAACCTAAATTAAGCTTTTCCAGATATATTGGCGATCTGTAAGGAGCCGTGCGGCATTCCAGCCTGCTTACCGTACAATCAGCTATTGAAGTCGGAAAGATGTCGATAACGTAACATTTCAAAATAACCCGTCGCTTTCCTTTAGTGCATAAGGAAACGTCAAGTTCTGATAGAATGTTCTAGGGCGATGGAAAGAAACGCAAGCAAGACGGCATCTAGACGTTCCGCTGTTCGAATTTCTATTCATCGCGCTTTTACCTGGGTGGCAAAAAAAAAGATGTTAGAGTCGCTCTAGAATGCATCATGGATGACCCTAACGCATTTTTGCTAACAGCGAAATAATTATGTGATGAAAAGAACTGCGAATAGCGGAGCGCCTGGGCTCCGTTCTGTTCGCGTATCTTTCCGTCACTACTATACATAGTTAGTGGTTTGGACGCACTAGAGGGCTTCTGGAAAACTGAATATATATTTTCTCTTCATTTCACAGTTCGAATAATTACAAGTCACAAAAATCAGGTTTTAAACGTACGATTTCGAAATACGGTTTTTATGTTAGCCGAGTGGGCACATCTTGTCAGCCTTGGCTTTGTTTGCCAGCAGTAATCTGTTAGTATGTGTTTGGCGTGGTAATTGCAGCAACTATGCTTTGTCTACATGTATTTCCAAACCCAGCAGTTTACGCAAATCAGCACTGTTCTTAACTGATATTTTTAAGCAGTTTCATCGTTTTGGTTATCTATTTTTACAAAGATCATTCAGAGATCATAAGTTGTTATATATGCGAAAAAATAAAATGTTCTTTATAAACAAGTTCAGTTTATACATAAATTTTAATGAAGGATCATATCGAAAAGTTTGCGAAAATGGATAAACAGCACATCAAATTGATGACGGCATTCAACAATTCCCATATTGCATGGCCGAAGGTACAAGCTCAAAAGAAAAAGGTAGCTTTTTTCTGAAGCATTGCTGCGATACAGACGTGATTGTCATCCTCATCATCAGCCTGACTACGCCCACTGCAGGGCAAAGGCCTCTCCCATGTTTCTCCAATTGGCCCTTGTCTTCGCCAGCTGTGGCCACCGTTTCGCCGCAAATTCTATGATTCTATGATCTGCCAAATAGTCGCGATCAGTCAGTTATCTATTTTCATAATTCCTTTGCTGAGGCTTCTGTCATTACATTATCGAATTCCGGGTCTGTAAATCTGCGCTAGGTCTAGGATAGCTTCCTGCATTGTACGCGGCTATTAAAAAGCAGTTTCACCTCTTAACTCTCAATGTGTATCCATCTGGGTAAACATCTGGAGCGTTATAATATGCGCAACGAATTACCGCTGAATATTTTTGAGGAATGACGCTACTGAAAAGGTTTCTCTTCATCTCTTCGTTCTCATACCGCTCTCCTCAATAACTAGAACACTGTAGTGTTGGGGAAATTATTAAAGCGCCAGGTGCACAGTTAGTAAAAAATAATAGCCTAAAGGGTCATCATAAACGTGGTGTGTGGCTTGTGGTGCATCGCCACCATTCCCAATCTTTTGAAGGTGTCGAAAACTCGTCTTCCACGGTCCTAGACATAAAAGTCTCCAGAGATGCTACAAAACCCTCAATACACAGCTCAGAAGCAAATCTCTTGGTCAATACATTATTGACTAAAGCTGTACGTTTTGCGTTGCCCTTTGTGTGGTGCTGTTTTTCCACATTTACTGCACAAAGTAGCGGTATAGTAGCGAAATGTTGTTCGTCTCATTTCAGACTATGCATTTTCTTGTGACCCAACCATATATATAGCAAGTTATGCTATTGCTTGCATGCATAACACGAATAAACTTCCTCCTTTTATTGCTTGCTTTTTATGAAAGAAGCGAAAATCATTTCGTTATGAATTTCGCAAATTTTTAACACTTATTCTTTCTTATGCGGAATTTAAGGCCTAAATACATTGCAAATCAGGGCACGCAATGCGAAACAACATCTACGAGGAGGTATAGCTCGGGTGTTAGCAAGGAATAATTTTGTGTCACTCTAAAGACAAGCAAAGGAGAAAGCTGTGTGGCATAAACAAAAGTTTCCTTCTCTTGTACTAGGAGTAAGCATATACAATGTGAACCCTGCTACTGCTTTGGTGGACTCCATTGCACAGGCAGGAATGGCGCATAAATTTATAGGCCTTAAAAACCACATTCTTATGACAAATATCGTCATATGGTTCTACACGTGTTTCAGTACTACTGTATGCATTCTATGGGCAAAGGAGAAGAAGACTTTTCTCCATTTGTTTCCTGCAGCTTCCCTGACCCCTGACGTTTTACGCAACCCGGCAGGAGTGATACGGCATGGCGCACCGAATGTAAGTTCGTGGGGTGATGAAGGCCGTATGAGCGGATATTAGGGGGCTACAGATAGCAAGCAGTGATTAGGAACGCTGCTCATAGGTAGGCGTAAATTATGGTGAGCTATTATCACTGGCTCAAAAGTTATCATTACCGGATAGTTCAGGGGCTCCAGGTAATCTCGAAGCACCCCTCTCTTATATTCTACTATATTGAGGCTCTACTATGGCACTTGTAGCACTCGGCTAGTTAAAACAGTGTTTTTCAAAATTCCGGAGTGAAATGCACCATATCAATGGTACACAATTACATCCAAAGAAGTTATACATTTTCCTCCCAAAATGTAACCCTGTGTATAAAAATCAAAATTCAGGCAGTTATCTCCAGTGACCACGGGAACCTGAACAAAGTGAGAGAAACAACTCACTTTGTTTGAAAATGCAGAAGGTTAAGTTTATCATGAGGAGATTCTCTTTGTTCTGATTAATCGGACGTTGCCAAACCATTGGTAGTGCAGGTAGATGTAATATTAAGTTTCTTTACTCTCTTTTAAAGCGAAAAAAATAGATATTTTTGACTTTAGAATGTGCTCTCCTGCTGTCAAGTTCTTAATTATATATCTCTCTTCAAAGTGCTCTGGCTGGTCAACCAAACTCATTTTTCTCGACTTTTCCACAAAATGAATAGGGATTTGTAATGAATCACAGCGATCGAGTCATGTCTTACAACTGATGGTTGCAAAAAGGTCACAGGAGACGTAGTATGGCAGAAAAACAAAGTACTTAAGCCGTTGCTCCTAAGCCGTTGGTAGAGACGCGTGAATTGCCATTTGTCAAATCTCTTATCTGCTTGTCGACAGTATCTAATCCTTCAGTTGGTCTTTATGCACGTATTTACAGAACGTTTTTAGCCCCGCAAAAGCTTTCGTAGCATAGGGCAACATTCGAGGATAACAACTCATGCAGACATAGGTGGTATGAGAATTTATTGGTACACTCGACAAATCTTACGTCGTATTCTCTGTCAATAGTTTTTGGGACAATAGTAGCAGAAGAAAACCCCGAGTCGATATGGATATGCATAAGAACTCGGCACCCATGTGGATCCCCAACCACATGCATGGAAGAAGTGTGTATTTGTGAAACGCAACAAAATTAAACTCGCCACAGAAAAGTTACAAAAAATCAAGAGGCATATGAAAATTATCAATAACTGCGACAGAAACGATCAGAATTGCTTTGGTAGATGGACTACTTCTGCTTTGCACTGTACTTAAATAGATTAACAGAACAGTGCCACAGAGTATGGGCCGTAATTTTTATTACCACCAGACAGCAGTTTACAGGCAGTCCTCTGGCGTAGCACAGGCCCTCAGCCTATCAGGCTCTTGACAGATTAAGGAACTCAATCCATTTAAGAGCACAAAATTTAATTGTTTCCCCAACAGACGCTCAGTGGCGCGGTTACGGAGTGTTAAGAATACGCTGTACACCACGAATTCAAACGCTGTTCTTTGAAAAAATGGCTTCTTGATTGCAGTAAAAACCAAGATCACCAACCGTCGTCACCGCATGTATGCTTTCGCGCCTCAGATTTTTCCGTTCATGCCGGGAATAATTCGGCGAATATGAGACGCGGCAACTATCAATGCTGCCTAGCTAGCGCTCGCAAATGCGGTACTTCTTTCACAATACAAAGCATCTTCATGGTGCCGGCAGATGTTTTCATTAAGAAGGAGTTCATGCAAGGAAACTATGGGCGCCGAAATTTGCTTCTCAGCTCCAGATCAAAATGAGTGCACTGCGTACGTTTTGCATGTAGCAAATCCAGGAACCTGGCCTGTAAATGGATAAGCATCTAGTGGTGAATAGCACCGCATAATAAAACGTAGGATCGCTTCAAAATAAACATCGCTTCAAAAAAAGTAGGATCGTAGCTGTGAAAACATAAACAATACAGTAACTACGAGCTAATTTCATCGGAACAAAAAACTGATTGTCAGAGACGCTGCGAGAAGAATGACGCCATTCGCACCGCTCACTGGAACCTAAACGAACTATCCCGATCAAAATTAGCGGGACGCGATGGTGCGAAGACAAAAAACTTAAGCACAATCACGTAATAAAGTCGCCTAAAATGTGCTGAGATGTGAGGGATCAGCCATGCTCAATACGCGAAATAATAATACGACGCGACTGGGCACGGAGCGAAGCTACAGCAGACTTTTTCCCACAACAATTGTCTGTAAACTTTCATTCATAAAATCACGATAAGAAGTGGGCTAAAACCTCATTTGGCAGTTTTTCCAAGGAAATGGCGCAGTATCTGTCTCATATATCGTTGGACACCTGAACCGCGCCGTAAGGAAAGGGATAAAGGAGGGAGTGAAAGAAGAAAGGAAGAGAGAGGTGCCGTAGTGGAGGGCTCCGGAATAATTTCGACCACCTGGGGATCTTTAACGTGCACTGACATCGCACAGCACACGGGCGCCTTAGCGTTTTTTTTTATGGAGGAAAAACGATAAGGCGCCCGTGTGCTGTGCGATGTCAGTGCACGTTAAAGATCCCCAGGTGGTCGAAATTATTCCGGAGCCCTACACTACGGCACCCCTCTCTTCCTTTCTTCTTTCACTCCCTCCTTTATCCCTTCCCTTACGGCGCGGTTCAGGTGTCCAACGATATATGAGACAGATACTGCGCCATTTCCTTTCCCCCAAAAACCAATTATTATTATTATTATTATTCCAGGGAGGCAGTGAAACTGATCGCATGAATTCTACTTTTCCATGAGCTGAGGTGAGATGCAGTACTGCGCACCTCTTCAACACCGTGTCAGTCTGATTTCTCACAAGCACTTCCGGAAATAAACGCCCATCAGATCAAATTGTTAGCCAGTTAGTCGGCTCATCAAGTATTTTGGTAAGATTTCTTACGCATTTGGTGGTTTAGGTTTTGGTAAACGATGTAGACCGCTCCTCGCTTACCGAGTCCCAGTTCCCTTCAAGGTGATTTTTGCCTGCGGACGCATGAGACTTCGGTTTCTCAGGAATTACCAATTTTCTCTGCACACCAATCTTTAAAAGTGCTCTGAATCGTGATTTTCTTAATAAACTTAGCTCCTATACTTCAAGGCTTTAACGATCTCGCACCTCTAGCCAGTGAAACAGAGATAGCATCAGCAAATGATCAATTAGTGTTCTGCTCTCCTCAGAAAAATCAATGACGCACCAGTCTCTACCGTATTAAGCTGCAACAATTACTGCATGTAAGAGCATTTGTTGCACATGCACTGTTTATTAATTGGCTCACACTTACGCAGAAAGCACAAAGCGCGTCGGGATACCGGCGGTCCGTTTGAAACAGTTTTCTGTGACAGGTATCAGTTTTCTTTGAGTGGCGAACGGCCGCCGCTTTGACAGTCGTGAGAACCTGGCGTACGGTAGAAAATCGCGTTTGCGTTCACGCTTTCAACCGAGTTCACTTTTGAAAGTCTGGTTGCTGATTTACTTGTGCGAGCTGTGAGTGAGCATTCGCCTCGTAGACAGGAAATCACGAAAGAAGGAGTGAGTTTCTCCAGTGTGAAAACTGCTCAAACTTTCGAAACCGTATTTCTCCGATGAAGAGAACACTTCGGCTTGAACACGAACTCTAGTACACCGTTTCAGGCTATGCGAAATGCGTTCAAAGTCGTGTTAGCTCACCATGCAAAACCGTCGTTTTCTGGTGAGATGGGTTTGTTAACTTGCAGCTGGTCGCCGTACTTTCGCCATAGGTACGACGATAATGCTTAGGTTGGTGTTTTAAATGTTTTGTGCCTTTATCACTCTAAGCTAAGGTTAATTTCAGCAGCTCACCATGTGCACCAACGCAAAGCAGCGCTGATACGGGTACGGGACGAGATGTAAGATACTGGACGGAGCGCTGGTTACCAGAAATAACTTTTATTCAGAAAAGCGCTCATGGGCTGCGCGTCCAAAGCTGTTGCCTTCATTTTCAGAACTCGCGAAGAGGCCCGCAAGGGCGAAGAAAGGACTTAGGAAACGCTGTTTGAACGAAAAAAAAAAATGAAGAAACGACTCGTTCATTAGAGATTCAGGAATGTTCTGCAGGCCATGATAGCGAATAAAAAAGCTGAAAAGGGCGATAAATGATGCCGAGGATGAAAATTGATGTTGGAATTGGTTATGGACAACCACTGCTTTATATGTGGGCATTTGTGACGTTATCTCGTCTCATCTGGGAAACCTTGATTCGGTAAAGTTACTAGCCTAATTTGCAGCCTTGTAAGCCAAGTTAAGTTCGTTCACCTATTAAGTATTATTTAATACGCGGTTCTGCAGCAAATTATGAGTCGTGGTGTCACTTACATGCAAAGGGTTTGCCAAAAATTTAAGCCCGCGCTTCAGAAGGTAGGAGCGGCTGTCTTCTGCGGCCTCAGAGGCGCCATCTCCCGGCGCCCGGGGCCTGCGAATATAGGCACTTTGAGGAGGCTCACCCATTTCACTCTAGTGCTCCCCTTCACAATCAAGCCTCAGAAAAGGTAGTGTGGCGTGTTGTTTCACTTCTCGTGCCGCCGGAGCGTTAGAGTACGTAGGAAAAGGAGCAAAAATTTCTCTATGTCAGCGCATGAGTTAGACTAGGTCAACAATACCTCTCCTAACTGCAAAGAGGAAGACTTTAATAACAAATAAACACTAAACTATGCAATCAAAACAGTTAAGCGAACATGAGGACGAGTTACATGAACAATGATGTCGTGATGCACTAAACTGCTACTAAGGGAACCCCAGTGCTTGTCTCTGCTTTATTTCCTAAGGGTCTTTAATCGGTTCGCCTTTTCCCAACGACGCATATATACCGCTGCTGCTTACTTCAGTTATCCGCTTCATAATTAACCACAGAGAGGATTAAGCACGAGAAAGGTTTACAGTATCTAAAAAAGATATAACATTTAAGTTTTTCGAATCTAACCTATTTTACCTCGCTACAACTTGTGCTTGACCTCAATGGGAAGACAATATAAAAAAATATTTATCATCAGATTAATCCACAAGTTATTTTCAGAGCCAATTAAGTGAAGCACTGATCCCGGCACTGCGTGGGAGTATCTATGAATTTGTTGTTTTTTAATACAAACTGATGAGCCAATTTCAAGCATGACTTTTTGACAACAACTTAATGTTGTCAATACTTAGCACGCAAGCCTTCCACGCCGAGTGTTGATTTCCACCGTCCAGGCATGGGGCCTAGGAGTTAGTCTTTGTACGTCTAGTCTGCGTTTCTCGACTCTTGTAGTAGGTGCTCGAATTTCACCTTGGAACATCTGGCTTTCCTGTCACTTGGACGACTCGCGAAGTCTTTTCAAACATGTCCATTTCATTTATTGCAAGCAGACTGGCTTGGTCACTCCAGATGGTCCGCGTTGTTCATCTGCAATCATTTTTTTACCAAGCGTACGAGAGTGCTTCAGGTCGTTGTTTAGTAGAGACGCCTATCAAAATCCTAAATATTTCCATGCCGGAAAAGTAAAAGCTTTCCTGGAGTTCCCTGAACAATCTCTTTGTCCACAGTTCATTGTATTACAGGATGCAGACGAACTCTGCGAGCGGAGAATCAGAAACCTGTTATTACGTTCCCGCCCCTGTGGCTTAAAGTTAGAAAGTTGTGACAAGGTCTATATCAAGTCCCACACGACCAAAAGTTCAATTCGCCTATTGAAATGACTCTTGAAATGTCTGCATATCCACACCACGCGTTCATTTGCTGACCTCATTCCGGCAGTACAGTTGTGCTCAGGGATGTGCAGATTTTGATCTGGGTCCTGATATTTTGCTCGGTTCATTGTACATGACGTCTCACAAACCATTCAGCCACTGTAGAGCCTGATACCAGGGAAGAATCTCAGTAAGTGTCGATAAAAGACAGTCCAGAGTTATTTCAACTGGCGAGAGCAATGCCTTTCGTAACGACTTGGTTGCTCGTTTTGAGGTGTCCAGTTGCGCAGAACAACAAACCTTCTCTGAATTTATATTAATTCAAGAAATGTGACGTTGCGGGCTGCACTGCTGCTGCGAAATGCTTCGCAAGCTGTATTGTTTCACACCAGATGTCGGGCCACGGATAATTGACATATGAAGAGGCTTGGTGACGTTACGCGCACCTTACACTACACCTATTCCTTTTAAAAATATGCAGTACTAAACGTAGCCTCCGAATATATTGCTTCAACATCACAGAAAGCTAATAATACATTACAAAAGATGGAAAACGAGCGCAATAAGTGTTCATGAATATATTGAAATGAAAAACAAACCGAAGGCAACAGTTTCATCCCATAGAATTACTGACGGAAGACAAGGGCATTATTGCGTCCAAATACAGTAAAAAATAAAGGGTTACTTATTTCGCGGCATATTTTGAATTTATGCGGTAAATTTGAAGATACATCTTTTTGGCCGTCAGTGCATTTGGGTAGACGTATATTCATCGGACATCTTGATGACTTGCTTAGTTTTCATTGCCTTTCTGCAGCTTTAATTTCTAATATTTTGCATAGTTTTCTAGGAACCACCATGCTTATTCGATGCTGAGAAGAACACAGTAGCGAGGAAAACCATGGTAGCTTTAAAAACTGAAACTCATAATCCGTCAATTGAGGCACCACAATACACGCAGGAAGAAGAAACGAGGCTATTATCTGGAATAAGTGCTCGTAGCTGACTCTCAGTCGGAGTATTTCGGCGACCTGACCTATATTATAGAAAATGTTCTAAGCCTGCGTATCCTCTGATGAACGCTACTCAACACGCGAGACACTTCATTCGTAACGTTGCATCGTAGTGCTAGCCATTCGTCTTAATGTCGCTTCAGCTTTGTTTCTGATTTCATATAGAGGAAGGGCACAGTTTGCGTAGTGTAATTCACCTCTTGAGTTCGACGAAATCTGCACCAGCACAGGAGTGCAACGGTATTAAACGCGTTAACAGACAAAGTAGACGCCGCAGTACAAAGAGAGAAAGTAAGGAAGAGAGAGGAGTTCCCTCGCACCATATATGCTGCGTAGTGCGTCTGAGTGCAGCGTCGCCAATGCAAAAAGCAACCGCTCATGCTACCGGAACGGTGACCACGAATCTTATGACAAACTCTCTAGCTCGCGTAACGACGGTACAGCAGCGCCTTCTCGGTAACTGCAGGCACTGCGTGAATACCCACGACTGTTGTACCTGGGCACCGCGGGCGTGGCTGTGGCGCTGGTGTTTCCGCTGTTCGGCTGCTTGCTGCTCGTCTGCCGCTGCTGCTGCGGTGCCTGTGGGGGCGCGACCAACCTAGTGGAGAGCAGGGCCGACGAATGCTGGCGCTTTGTGTGCTTCTTCAGCCTGGGCGTCTGCTGCGTGTTCATGATGTGAGTGCAGTCACCGACCAGCAGTTTTTGCCGTGTGCGTTGCGTAACCGCTTTTTTTACGTATTAATAAACTGTACTTTTAGTGCGTAAGCAGCACAAGCGGTACAATGGGAAAAGGCTGGAGTCTTCCTCTCTCCGTTTTAAGCCTCAGAATGAAATGTCCGCCCAACCGAAGCGCCACCAACAAGCCATCTTCCCACCGTATACCCCTAATTAGGCGCTGCCCACCCACCCCACGCTACCCTTGATCCATCAGCCGAGCCCACCCCCTACCACCTGCACCTTCTAGAAGCTCTGTCCACCACCCGACCTCTCGAACTCTACCCAAGAGAAGCGGCTCCCACCACCAACCTACCTACCTCCGTCCTCCGCAAATCCTCTATCCACACCAAGTCCACGCAGCAGCAGCAGCAATGGCGGAATTGAAATCAACGGCACAGTGGAAAACCCAGCTGCCCTCTCGAAGAACCACCCACCAGCCACCTTTTGGCCCCGAACCCTTAACTAAATCGCTGCGCATTGAAAGAACCACCCGCCGCCACCCTCAACGTACCTTTGCCGACAGGGTCCAGGAAAATTCTGTCACGTGTGTGAAACATCGGCTTAGATCAAAGCACTTATTAAAGTAAAAGTGTGAAAGTAATCATGCAGGGTGAATGCAACTGCTTTCGAAGAACTGTCGACGGAAGTAAGTGATCGCAAGGTAATTTTATTCAGTAATAGCATTTCTGGGGTAAAGCACAGTGAACAACACACGGAAGAAAAGAACACAACACAAAAAGACGGGGGCTTGCAATTAAGCACGATTCTACAGAGCTGACAATTTTATGCGGAAAAAACAAGAATAACGAACAGAGCAAACGAAGTGATTTAACATAGAGGGATCATGTGCAACGTGCAGGAAACCGATAGACAGGAAGAGACAAAAAATTTATGCTTTGTATTTCATTTTTTATAGCACAGATATATTTAAGGCCGGCCGATATATGCGTTTTTTGCAATAATTAGAAAGTGCGGCATTATGAAAGGCCTTCTTTGTTTATAAAACAAAGTATGTAAATCACAGCTAACCCTAAATTTGCTTCTGTTATATGGAACGGAAATTCTTTCTGGTATCATCGGTTTTCCTCTTTTCTCCGCTTTGGTTTTCTGCGCTATGCGGTGTGGGGACCTGCCCTGCAGCCCCCTGAGTTTGCTTTCCCGCGAGGCACCGTGCAGCAGCAGTCTCACCCCGAGGATGAACGCGTTCCCTTGCCAGTTACATTAACTGGCAAGAGAGGGCGCCAGCGTCGCTGCGCGGGAGACTGCTGAAGCCCGCCCGCGGTAGATGGGCTCTCTTCGGCCGGGATAATGAGCCTGTGCGGACGCGTCGCTCGGGGCTCCGCTCTTCGCCGACGGGGCGAAGAAGCGACGGGGAGACAGGCTCCCGTACTCGTCCCGTCCGGCCTGCGGAGTTTATATCCCTTGCCCTAGCGCGGGCGAACATTCGCTCGGAACCTTGCTGGTGAGTCGGACGCCCTCGATTCATTAGCGTACCTTGTTGCTAGCTGGCGTTATTGTTTCTGTAGCAATAAATGCCTGTTTGTGTCAGCCAATGTGTCGTTCCTTTGTTCCCTCAGAGCAAGGTCCGCCGTGGTCGGCGAGCGCTCGGTAGCGTACGCAATCACGGGGTGGGGTCCGGGCGGCTTTGAACCGTGTCAGCCGCGATTGAGTGGGGAGAACGTACTTATCTCCCCTTGTCAACCCCACATCTGGCAGCCCAACGTGGGGCCTGCTCTTGGAACATTGGAAGATTGTCGGTTCGGTTCGGGGAACGCTCCTTGTCCGGACTTGACAAGTGCTAGGCCTAGAGTGAATTTTGATCGCTAGGACCTGCGGCATGCTTTCTTGAGTGCGAGTATTGCGCTGCAGCATGTTTGAACTTTTCGACATGCTCAGCACATTTTTTTTCCCTGGAGTTTCTTCGTGAGAATCACTTGGTCCACATCGAGGGAGCGCGAGGCCTAGCGCCCGCGGAGTCGCCGAGCCCGAAGCGAGTGAGTACGGAAGCCGCGTGGGTGGTCCGAGTTTCTGTATATATTTTCTCTACTAACTCTTTTTCGACTCTGGGAGTCGCGGCTCCGGGAGCCGGGTGGCCTGGGGCCACGGGTGCCGCTACGAGCTCGCTGGTATTGCAGCTCGGCACCGGGCGCTCCGACACCGTCCGATACGGTGGGCGCCGACCGCTCAGAAGCTGCTTTGTGCAGTGAGCGGGGCAGGACCACCCCACAAAGCTGATGTCTCCTCGCGGCTGCGCGCACAAAACCCGTTTCGGGTCTTTGTTGTGGTCACGGTCGTTGTCGGAGTGGTCGTTAGGCCTGAGGCTTTTCGGAGCTGCCTGCACCACATTAAAAGAGACATGACCACCGGACCGTGACGTTGAGAGGGGGCGCACTTTGCTGCCCGTCCGTTTTTTTTGTAACCTCGCACGAACTGAGCAGCCTCGTTCAACTCAAGAAAGGGCTTCGTTCACTCGAACTTTGCGTTTGCACAGCCGCCGACACGTTTTGCTAGCGAGTTAGGCATTGTGCCACGAGGCCCTTGCAGATGCCGTTTCCCCTCCCGTGACCTACGTTAAAGGCACGCCGAGAGCGTTTCGACAATTTTGCAGATCCGGTGGAGCCACCCAGGCTTGCTGACCGGTGCACATCGTCTCGCTGCCACCTGCTGCGACGGAGCGGCCTGTATCCTGTTCGCCGCATCCATCCGGGGCAGCTGTGGCGAGACCAGTCAGCAGTAACCTCCGGCTGCTGCTGCCCTGGCGACTACTGCAGGATCCTGGCCTGCAGTTTTCCCACCGGCCTTCGATTCGCGGGCCTGCGGACACGGTAGTCCGCGTGCCATACGAGTCGTCCCAGCGGAGACCTTCACGCCGCCTTCGGAATACCGCGGAAGTCTGCGTGGACTCTGTCGGCGTGACCTCAGCTGCAAGACGTGCCTCAAGGACATCAAGACCAGGAGACTCCTCCATAGCATGTACTTTCAGGCGCTTGGGTCTATTTAAGGTTGGGAGGATGTGGGGACCTGCCCTGCAGCCCCCTGAGTTTGCTTTCCCGCGAGGCACCGTGCAGCAGCAGTCTCACCCCGAGGATGAACGCGTTCCCTTGCCAGTTACATTAACTGGCAAGAGAGGGCGCCAGCGTCGCTGCGCGGGAGACTGCTGAAGCCCGCCCGCGGTAGATGGGCTCTCTTCGGCCGGGGTAATGAGCCTGGGCGGACGCGTCGCTCGGGGCTCCGCTCTTCGCCGACGGGGCGAAGAAGCGACGGGGAGACAGGCTCCCGTACTCGTCCCGTCCGGCCTGCGGAGTTTATATCCCTTGCCCTAGCGCGGGCGAACATTCGCTCGGAACCTTGCTGGTGAGTCGGACGCCCTCGATTCATTAGCGTACCTTGTTGCTAGCTGGCGTTATTGTTTCTGTAGCAATAAATGCCTGTTTGTGTCAGCCAATGTGTCGTTCCTTTGTTCCCTCAGAGCAAGGTCCGCCGTGGTCGGCGAGCGCTCGGTAGCGTACGCAATCACGGGGTGGGGTCCGGGCGGCTTTGAACCGTGTCAGCCGCGATTGAGTGGGGAGAACGTACTTATCTCCCCTTGTCAACCCCACAGCGGTTGCGTCCTCTATCATTAATTCGTCAACGTTACAAACACCACCGTGAAGAAAGGCGGTGTCCGGAGTTGTGTTATGTACGGCACCTGCCAACCACATGCCGAACCGCACGGTTGACAAGTGGAAAGCGGCAGCGAGAGAAATCTCTCTTTCCACTTGAAGGAGGGAGGAGGCAGATAAAGGGAGGTTAATAATTAATAATTTGTTGTGGGGGGAAAGGAAATGGCGCAGTATCTTGCTCATATATCGTTGGACACCTGAACCGTGCCGTAAGGGAAGGGAAAAAGGAGGGAGTGAAAGAAGAAAGGAAGAAAGAGGTGCCGTAGTGGAGACCGCCGGAATAATTTCGACCACCTCGAGTCTTTGCCGGGCACTGACATCTCACAGCACAAGGGCACCTTGGCGTTTTGCCTTCATAAAAACGCAGCCGCCAGGGTCGGGTTCGAACCCGGGAACTCCGGATCAGTAGCCGAGCGCCCAAACCACTGAGTCCACGCAGAGGGTATACGGGGAGGGGCCACCTGCCAAAAACACCACCGTGAAGAAAAGCTTGCGTCCCGAGTTGCGTCGTGTAGACCACTTGCTAACTCACCCGGAACCTGCCATGGCTGGCAGGAGGCAAAGTGGTGAGAGGAAAAATCCCCTCTTCACTTTTTAATTCTGGTTTACACTTCGTTTAAAGGTGTTCAACTTCACATCAAACGGCAGAGTGGTTAGCCAGCCAACCATTAGCTTTAAAAGGGAGACGCTTATTCGGCGATTACGTTTGAAAAGCGATAGCATAGCCACTTCATATTGACGCCCATGCCGTAGGCGCCCATTGTGATGCCCGCTCCTATATATAACCTTAAATGTGTTGCTTGACAGTTCGATTTCCGATCGAAAGCTGGCGCAAGTTGCAACTAGCAATTGTGTCCGTGATCTGACTCAGAATGGAACGCAATCAGTGCCGCACTTGTCCCACAATTTGGCCTCCCACATTCTTTGCTCCAGAAACCTCCACCTTAACGATTCTGACAGCAACTCAACAAAGCCAGCAAAAAGGCCTCAACGGGCTCCTTATTCTATCGCATAGAATGTGTGCCCCATCAATGAAAGTTTTGAGACCGGAGTTTTTGCGTACGAGGCATCGAAGCTTGAAGCTAGCTCGCCTGAAACTGCCATATCCATCGCCCAGCTGACGTCAATTTCAACGTATCCTATAAAACATCGATTATAATCATTTGACATCAACCTGCACCCTGAAATCTAAGACAGTGAATTCGAACGATGCCTGGACTTCTACAATAAGATTTCAATTTAAAAGGACCACGCTCCTGAATTACTGGAGAAAATTATTTCGTCTGACCAGAGATGCTTCTGCAGAAATTCAACTGTCATCCTGGGCCAACTTAGGTGGTCCGTCAGCTTTGGGAGTGGAATTTTTAATTACAGGATTGTTGACCTATAAATGATTGAAAAACACTGACTGGGGGAGGGGGGGGGGAGGGGCTGTACACAAAAGCAATACTTCAGCGAGATGTGTACGACTGTACATCTTGCCTACCGCTTGGTGTACGGAAGCATACATGGATTCAGCACGACAGTGATCTAGGGCGTTCATTGTCACGTTTAGCACATCTTCGTGGCAGCAATTTTTCAGGAAAGTGGATGGGATGTTGCGGCCGCATTGCGTGTCCGCCACGATAAAACTGGTAGCAAGTCCTGTACGCGATCGACTAATGATGTGTAAGGCCACGTTCGGATGCACAGCACTTCAAACATATTTTGTTTTTGTTTTTTTTTGGAGAAGACTGTTTTTGTTTAAATTCATAAAACCGTCTAGTATACGCGCAAAGAAGTGGCACACCAAATTTTTTTGCATACTGTGTTTCTCAAGGAGTAAAATTGATCTTCCCGTCCACATGTGCGCTTCCGTGACGGCGAGGTGGTTTACCCTCGTACCTTTATTTTCTCAAAATGCAAATATGCCCTCAACCTGTGATGCCCTTTCATCATCATCGCACTTTATTGTTAGGATACGTAGGGCCTTTGCCGCGGCCTAGGAAGGCAAGCAAAGTTTCGCGCATAGGTGGCGCCGACCGCAGGTGCCATGATTGAAAGATGCCACCCGAAAGAAGAAAAGACAGGCGAGGGGAAAACAAGGTGATAGCTCTGGCAATGATGCCTGTATCACGTGGTACCGTGCTGCTTCAGCAGTGAAGCCGGAGACATCGCCGTCACCGTTTGACTTTTACCAACCAATTTAGCTTAAACACGAGTGCAGAAGTGAAATTAAATCGCCTGTAGAACCAAAGTTGTTTTTTTTGCCTTTCTTTCACCGTGCAACGGGGGCGTATGCAGGGTTCCCTTCAGTTTCGTTGTGGTTAAAGTGAAGATTTGAAAAGGTTATTGAAATACTGCTCTATTTTAGTCATATTGGTGTAAAAGTATACGTGTTTTAAGCGCTTGCCCCGCCCAGGAACCTATAACGGCAAAATAAAATTGCACTAATGGAAGCCTTCTTTTTTTCTTTTTTTCTTTTTGTACAAATGTTGCAATCTAAAAGAAATGTTGTTGCTGCGACGGGACGATGCCCTACAAGCTATTTCGTGGCTTTGGCGTGTCCTAATCCTGGTCTGTGGTTTTAAAAGGTATAAATTATTATTATTATTATTATTATTATTATTATTATTATTATTATTATTATTATTATTATTATTATTATTATTATCATCATTATTATTATTATGGTAAGCAGCAGTTTTTTCGTTGTGCCGACTGCAACAAACGTGTACACGCGAAGTGTGTCACTTGGAGTGACGACGAGCTGCAGCTTTTGAAGTCCGGCTCGCGACCATTCATGTGCAATCTGTGTTTGTCGTCTTGTGGCGGTGCTAAGCCTAGCGACGGTGGCGAGTCAGCGGCTGCATTCCTTTCTTCCACGGCCCACCAGCCCCATCACCCGACCGACCCGACCGGTTCCCTCGCTTCCTCCCCGACGGGCGAACCTGACGGTGCGCTTGCCTCGCTTCGGGCTCTCCCCCTCGACGCACTTGAGGGAATCTCGTTTCTGAGCGACGAGGTCGCCCAGCTACGGGAGGAGAATGAGCGCCTTCGTGGTGACAACTCGCGGGCGCTCGCTCTCCAGGCCGAGGTCGTTGCCTCTCTGCGGGCTGACGTTCGCAGCCTACGCGAGGAGCTTGCGAGGCGCCCTGCTTCATCCCAGCATGATCCGCCTTTCGTCGAGCCCCTGTCCGCGAGCAGTCCTTCCCATATGTTCCAGCCATCGAAGAGCTACTCTGCTGCCCTTCACTGTGGTAGGGCACCAGCTGATTTGGCCACCTGCCCGACATCTGTATCTGTTCCCGAATTTATAGTTAATTCGCCTGAGGCGCAGAAGAAGCACCGAAGCCCAGCCATCACTGGCTCGTCGAGCTCATCCAGTCTGAACGTCGCCAGACCTCAGAAGCGCCCGATGGCTATTTTCGTCTCCAAGCTGTGCCCTGAGACGACGTCGGCTGATCTGACGAATCATCTGAAGTCCGTGAACGTCACCCCCCTTTCCTGCCGGCAGCCGAAAACGAAATATGACTCTTACTTGTCCTTCTACCTCACAGTCGGCGCGGAATTTTACGATCAGCTTGTCGACTCTTCTATGTGGCCTACGGGCTGCATCTTCAAGGCTTTTCGTGGAAAGCTCCTGGATGGTATGTTCCATCCTTCCGAGCTGACGGTAGATCGCAGTCAACCCTAATTTGGATATATATTACCAAAATGCCCGAGGTCTTCGGACTAAGGGACCTGTATTTTTTTCCAATGTATTAGCCTCTTGTTATTCGGCTGTGGTAATTACTGAGACTTGGCTGTCTAGCGAAGTTAGCTCAGGTGACTTCTTTCCTAATAACTATTCTGTTTTTCGAAGTGACCGCCCTGAATCAGCTTCAAAACAAAAGGGAGGGGGAGTGCTCATTGCTATTGACAGTTCCGTGCAGTGCGTTCGGCGTTCCGACCTGGAAACCATCCAGGAATCTGTCTGGTTAGAGCTCACTTTAACTCGACATCAAAAACTTTTATTGGCAGCTTTCTACATTTCCCCTAATCTGCCTCCTCCTGCCTACGACGATGTACTACATTCTATCGAATATGTTATCACTTCTCATAGCAAGCACAAACTACTCATTTTAGGGGATTTTAATACTCCAGGTATTAACTGGAATACCTTTACATATTCTCACAACAATCATTATGTAGTTAGTAAGTGCAACCGGCTTCTAGATTTCACAGCTTTTAACACCTTGCAGCAACACAATTTAATTGAAAACTGTTGTGGTAATGTTCTTGACATTTGTTTATCTAATTTTGAAAATGTTCGAGTCTCGACATCTGACATCTCACTTACTCGCTGTGACAAATTTCATCCTCCAATTCTAATAACGGCTTCGGTTTCTGTCCCACCTTCTGCTAATTCAAATCGTGCGGGGAATTCCCCCCGTTTCGCTTACGCACTTGGCGACTATGTTGGTCTCTTCGGTTTTTTCTCTTCTGTCGACTGGTCCGTTTTAAACGAAATCAGCGATGTTGACGAACAAGTCAGCCGCTTCACTGAAATAGTTCTCAATGGTATGCGCCAGTACATACCTCTGCATACTCCTGCTCGCAGCAAGTTTCCGTTCTGGTTTTCCAAGGAACTTAGAGCAGCGCTGAAACTTAAGGAGCGGGCCCACCATAAAGCGAAATGCCCTGGGCTGGATACATGGGCAGAAGAATTTCGCCGCTTGCGTTCCCTTTGCAAACGCCTGTACAAGCGTGATCATGAGTCCTATCTTGAATATTTAGAGAATAGTGCCTCTAATCGTCCTATTGAATTCTGGCGATACGTTCGCAAGCGTTCGAATAAATCTGATAGTCATATTCACTTAGTTGACTCTCATGGAAATGAAATTCGGAATGTCGCTGACGGCTTTGCTCAACACTTTTCCTCCGTGTACAAATCTCCACGTTGCGATTCTGTATGCCTTCCAGCTGGCGCACCTAATTCCGTTCTTCTTGACGAGAAGTTAGTGAGTGAGAGTCTTAAGTGTTTGAAACCATCTTTGTCCCCTGGACCTGATGGCATTCCAGCCGCCATAATAAAAGCCTTCAGTAGTACCTTCGTTCCTGTTTTAACCACGATATTTAATAACTGTTTGAAAAATTCTGCCTTCCCCCGCGTGTGGAAAACGACGCGTGTTTTCCCTGTGTTCAAATCAGGAAACAAATCTGATGTTTCGAACTACCGCCCCATTTCTCTTCTTTGTGCAACCTCTAAGCTTTTTGAACTAGCTTTGCACAAAGTACTTTCCTTCCACCTCAAACATTTATTCATACATAATCAGCATGGTTTCATAAAAGGTCGTTCTACTACAACTAACCTTGTGACTTTTATGACGTATACATCAGCTGAAGTCCTTCAGAGGAGTCAGGTAGACGCTGTGTACTGTGATTTGAGCAAAGCTTTCGACGTTGTTACTCACTCATTACTTCTTCAAAAGCTTCTGCTGTTTGAGATCGACGTTTCAATTGTAGCCCTCCTACGCAACTATCTTCTTGATCGGTCCTGCTTTGTCAGTGTAAATGGACAGACCTCATTTGTTTACACTCCAACCAGCGGAGTTCCTCAGGGCTCGGTATTAGGCCCGCTTCTGTTCTCTGTTTTTATCAATGACGTTTCCTCCGTTGTCAAAAACTCCTCGTTTCTCCTTTATGCGGACGATATAAAAATGTTCAAGGCAATACATACTCTTCATGATTGCTTGTCATCGCAATCGGACATATCCGCCTTCTCTGATTGGTGCTTGAAGAATGGGCTCACTCTCAATTCATCTAAAACCAAGGTTGTCTCATTTACGCGTAAAACGCACAGTCTTCTCTACTCTTATTCTGTGAATGGTAGGCTGCTGCCGAGGGTTGATGAAATTAATGACCTCGGCATACTTTTCGACCGCAGCCTCAGCTTCTCCTCTCATACAAAACGCATTGCTCTGCGGGCTATGCGTACACTTGGCTTCATCTGCAGGCTTTCGAGAGAGTTTCGAGCCCCACTTCCTTTCTTAAAGCTCTACCTCTCCATATGCTTGCCGCTTTTGGAATATGCGTCTGTTGTTTGGAACGGCACTTGCCAGTCGAACTGTGAAAAAATCGACAGAGTTCAGCTAAAGTTTTTACGCATATTTCAACATCGGTTTTCTTGCAAAACTTCCAGCTCTCGTCCCAGGCGGAGTAACTCACTGCTGCTTCCTTCTCTTAGCTGCCGTCGCGTGAGGGCAGATATAATTTTCTTGTATAAACTTCTTCATGGTCACATTCTATGCCCTCAGCTCCTAGCGCGTATCCTTTTGCGTGTACCGCGAAAGAGCATAAGGGAATTCAGACCATTCCAAGTTTCTGCGCTCCTGCACTACCTCTCCCCTCTGGACAGAATGCAAAAGTTGTTCAATTCTCTTTGTCCTCACCTTGATATATTCGAAAATTCTCTCCCTTCTTTTATATTGGATGTCCGTGACGTTCCACTTTGAGCACTCTTTTTCTCATACATAACTTCCCCTTTCATGCATTTTGACTTTACTACACTTGTGCATTTGCACTGGTATTATATTGTTTTATTTTCTCCTTAATTGTTCATCACGTCTACTTGTTTTCATTAATGTTATTTCTTTAATACTGTGTACTCACGCCTGATTGTCTGTAACGCGTTCACTAATTACATTTCTTATTGTGTATGATTGTATTTCTAGCTTGTATTTGAGAGGTTTCTTATTCGTTCATATTAGTATTGGCTTTATTCTTGTTTGTATTTTGCTATATGCTGTACTTGGCTGTTATCGGTCGTTCTTGTGTTCATTCTCTTCGTTTATTGTTTCATTAGTTGTTTATATGTCTGTTGCCTGTTCTAGCTGTTTTCATTTACCGCTGTTCTCGCTGTTTTCTTGTTTTCACTTTTTTGCTTCATGCTTGCTGTCATGCCTAGTTTATATGTCTTTTTTTCTATCGCTTTGACTGCTGCATTACCTCCCCTGAGTGTCTTCCTTTGTGGAAGACAAATTTACATTTTGTGCGTGTGAATGGTGTACCAGCACCAAGACCTTTGGGTTGTTCCTGGGCACCGAAAAATAAAGATTGATTGATTGATTGATTGGTTATTATTATTATTATTATTATTATTATTATTATTATTATTATTATTATTATTATTATTATTATTATTATTATTATTATTATTATTATTATTATTATTATTATTATTATTATTATTATTATTATTATTATTATTATTATTATTATTATTATTATTATAGAAATAAAAAGATGCCCTTTGAACGCGCACTGTTCACTTGTGACTCTCTGGCGCGAGTACGCAAAACTAAAAAATGGGGTTATCATTTTTATGCTCTCTTCTAGGTAAGTCTAGACTGGAGTGTAATATGTCTTGTACTCTCTCGCTGTCCAGAGGTTTTGCACCTCTATTCTTAGGCGAGCGATGAGCGAAAAATTGGTGTACTGCAACGAAGCCCATTTCCGGGATTTCGAAATAAGCCTAATATTCAAAGAAATGCATAAATAAACAAACAATATTTTCTCCCAAAAAGAAGTAAGCGACGCAAAGAGAAAAATACCTGACGAGCTGATCCAGCTTGAGGAGTTCTTGCAAAAACAAGCGCCGTATGTAGTCGTCGCTTGTAACTCAAAGACTGAAAAATTCTCTTTTTTTTTCATTTGCGGTCACAACACGTGCAATCCACCACTTTATACGGGTGAGCCCCCCACGTTCATTAAAGAAAACGTATGCAGTACATTTCAGCAAGTGTGATTAGAGTGTTGCGGCACACGCTGCAACTCATTTCTGTCGTGGCTTTTCAGGGTGGCTGCGGGTGTTGCTATTGTGACCGAGTTATACACGTACGCGGGAATCAGCTCCCTCCTACCATACACCAAGCGTGTCATTCTGGACTTGGAGACAGGCTACCAGAAGACCCTGCACGTGAGCATGCATACGCAGAGCTAGTATGAGCAGCTTATGTTCACCACGCTCCTCCTGCACGATTCTCCTCATGCTTCTCCACAGGCATGTTTTGTACCCGAGTATTATGTTTATCCTAGACTAATATCTGCTAGCCATATACTGTCAAGGACTAGAAGACGACGAAGTTGGCCCTGCTGAAGCACGGAATGCTCGCGCCGGGCCCGCAGCCACTAAATCATTATCAAGGCCATCTGTCATATATCGTCCTTCAGCTTGCTGCCGGGTAAAAATATTTTAACGTAAGGAATATTTGTTTTCAGTATAGCCCGAGGTCCCACCCGGTAAGCTAAGCGGGCTAAGTTGAATTGTTTTCTAGAAATCAGTGGCAATTCAAAGTAAGAATATATGACACTATGTATTCTCTGCTTAATGGCGTTACTTGATTAGTGTTTAGTAGTTTAAAGAAAGTACAATAGTGCGGTTTAAGGTATGAGGCAACTTTGAAAACTCACTTGATTGCGAGAAAAAAATTGGTTTTTAAATATTTGTGCTAACAAAACACTCATTATTTCTTAATGAATTGCAACAAAATTACGTTCTTAATTACCAGCGTTCTAATGATGCAGGCAAGTTGCAAGTCCATGCGCGTCCCCTAAAGCGCAAGGAAATGATTCGGTTTGACGCACAGCAAAATATTTTTCTTATTTTGCGGTGTTAGGCATCTGTGCTAATTATCTCAGTTTGGATTATTAGGAATTGTTTCTTAACGTTTGTTTTTTTTTGTTTTCTATGTATGAAATCTAGCCCGCACATTAGAGACGAATGACATTTTTAACAGGGCAATTGTATATGTCAGTCTACCGATACTGAGCTTTGGCTTTTAATTTGCCGCATGTCACTTGTACAACAGCAGCAGAGATACCCAAGATATCCTGAAGCCAGATGTATAATTAGCACAATTTGAAAATAAAGTGAACAATTTTGGTTCATCTCTTCTAACATTTCGATGACGATAAAACTATGTTGTTTTTGAGAGAGATTACAATTGTTTTGTTTCTTTGTACTATTCAAAATTTTCTCTAAGAAATTGGCCTCATGTCTTACTGGCCACTTTTTGTTATGAAATGACTAAAAGCATTTTACTTTATATTTATAGCAAATAAGAGGCATAAAGCGGCGGCTACCCGCACAGAACGACTATAAAGCTCCTAATTCCCCAGAGGTATTTCAAATCTAGCATTCCAGCATGAAATATTTTTTTGACTCAAAGTTGAAATCGCAAATATATTGCTCCAAAACTAGCATGTTGAGTGAGTTGTTTGCGGCTTTTCTGTTCATTTTCAAATATGTTATTGCTTTTACCAGGCGGCGCAAAACTAATATAAAGGGCGTTTTACATTAGACTTTAGACAGTTAAAAATAGGCTTTTAACTTAGAGGAGCGATTTTTTTTGGCATAGCATTGTCAACAGTTTATTGCATCATAATTCAGCCAAGCCATTCTAAGTAGCTCTGGTTAACTAATATTTATTAGTTAATATTTGATTTATTACTATTGGGCGCCCTAATTATTGAGATGCGTGCAGCCTACCGTAAGTAATATCCATATCAGTTTTTATAATTTCAAAAACATGGTTGCCTTGGGTGTTGTGGCTCAACAAATTTTGGCTATTTCGACGAGTTGCATGAACTGGAGAGGTTGATTTGCCTGCAAGCTTCTCAAAAGCGCATACAATTTGGCGCGATGTAGCCATAATTTATTGTGGCGTCATACAGCCGAGGGCAACCGCGTTTTCAAAATTCTAAAAACAGGTATGGATATTACTTATGGTGGGCTACACGCCTCCTTATATTTAAAGAGCTTAACAGTAATAGTTGAAAGTTAAGTGTTAAACGTTAGTTAACCAGCCTGATAGTTTGCACGTCTTAGCAGAATTCTGATGTATTAGACTGCTGACAATGATATGGCGAAAAGAGCCAACTCAAAAAGCTTTTTTTAAAAACTGTGTAAAGTCGTAGGTGAAACACCTTCTATAAAAACAACAAAGAATGAGATATCTCTGGTACTTTTCTGACTGCTTGGATACGTGCTTTCAAGTTACTTCCATTTCTTAAAGAACCTCTCAAGGAATGTAAACTAAGCATGACGCTTCGCAAGACAGACGATTCCTCGGTAACAATGACGATGTTTTTGTGCGTGGTAAGATGGCTGTGCTGCAGAGAAAAAATCAAATAAACTTTTCGATATTCCGCCCTAATCATGTGTTCCCGAAAGCCAGGAAGGTAACATGATATTAAGATGTGTTCGCTGCAGCTGCTCGTTGAATCAGGGGCCCCACTTAGGAGAGTAATTGCCTTGTTGGCTTGCGGATCTTATTTGTTGAATGCAAGGCAAGGCATCGCTCTGAATGACTGTACTGAGTGCATATTTCTTGTCTCGTGCTTCTGTCCATTGTCAAGTGACCGTTTCCTAATTATGGAATTCGTCGCATTCTCTGATCCGCTCCCCGCGTTAGTTTCCTCATAACAGATGGTATTTTCCCAATGACTGTAAGACTGCGTTGCAGAAGCGAGAGAGAGGTCTATCGTGGCAGACCAGGAATTGTAGCGGCGTAGCGTTGGTCCCGGGCGGGGATGAACCCAGGACAAGGACGAATTTTTCTTTAAATACCAAGTTTCTGAGAAAGCTGCTTAACTTTTCTTTGTAGCCGTATGGCTGCGCTCGGGTGGATGTCAATGAGTAATTACTCCCTTATTACTGCCCAGTAATTCACGTCACCAAGCATAGTTCCACATACTTACGCGGCATTTCGCGAATCTCACTTCACTTTTGCGCTCTTCTCAAGGTGATGGAAGATCTCTGACACGCGTAAGGTGTTACGTGAAGGTTACCGATAAGCATGGCTGGACTTGATGTTCCCTTGTAGTATCCTTTTATTCATGTATGCACCATCCCAAGGGTGCGCAGTTCTTTGTTTTCCACGTAGATAAGGAGCTAATGTCATCGTTATAAAACACAATCATCCCTGCGGCCGCGTTTTCATTACAGGAAATTGACACATTACTACTCACGGACTACGAAATTTTTGAAAAAGAAATGGTGGAAAGACTTGACAGTGAGTATGACACCAGTACTGTAAACCTTCCTAACCACCTTCTAGGTAGATCTATGATAAATGCACTTTCCATAAAATTCTGCAGCTAACTAGCTTCACGTTGAGGAAAAGTACCAAATACAGTAATGAACACAAAGACACGATGCTTCAGCTTTTCGATTTCAACTCTTTTTACCTCACTAAAATTTGCGCATGAGATTGGTGACACGACAATGTGGTAGTTTTTACACAATAGCAAACTTAATGAACACGTTACAGCATATTTACTGAAAACTGTTTTCTGCGCTGCGTGAACGTGGCGGCAGTTACAATTTTTTATTAAAAATGAGGAAGAATTTCAAGAATGCCTTTTCACGGATACCATATGCGTCAGTACTTCACTCGCAAGCGTTTTCCGGCGATCACTGGTTCAGTCCTGCCCAAGCATGGAGTCTAGGAAGCTGTCTGTTAACGTTTATTCCATGTTTCTTCACTTGCATTTGGCGCTCGACTTTTAGCTCGATGATTCAGACTTTTTCGTCTCTCGGATGGTGCACGGTGGTTATGGAAATATATTGAATTGAAATAAACTCAGTGGGCGGCTTGGATACTTCACAAGGTCCACCATCTTCTCCTTCATGAAACTTTTCTCAAGCGTAGAGGAGCGCTTCGGGACGTAATTCTGTTCAAAAACATACTCAAATCTCAGATTCTTGCGTACGTGCAGAAGAAAGACCTTTGCGAAAGTTTTCTGATATATTTTATCCTTGATGGTACGTTGAATTCAGTCGAGGAGACAAATTCCACGAGTGGAGAATCATCCCTCAGCCGTTATGTTCGCGCCTCTGTGGTTTGACGTGGGAAGCTGATGACGAGGTCCATATAAATTGCGTTTGGAGCGACGTATATAACGAATCCAATCATTTACCGCACGACAAGAACTTTGATTCTTTTATTAGAATCAGTCTTTTCAATTCATGATCTATCCACACCAAGTGTTTCCTGACGTGCATCGTCCTGGAAACCCAATTTTTTCAGGTCGTCAGAGCTTCAGCTGGACACTGTCGTTTTGTGCAGCACATTGCACATTGCGCCCGACAGTTCATGCAGTTACTGAAGAGCGCGATAACAGGTCGAAATCTTCGAAAATATCGATAATGGGCAGTGTAGAGTCCGTTTAGTATTGCGCGAGAAATGTCTTTTTCGAAAACTTGGTTGGTCGTTCTGGCCTGTCACGTTTAAAGATCGTAAAACCAAACCTCCTGCGAACCTATATCTCTTCAAAATTTGTGAAGGCGTGGACTGCGCTACTCCAAAATTAGATGAAAGCTGGTGGTGTTTGATCCCGAATTTGTGGCGTCGGCGGATAATGGCCATTTGAACAGTCCTAATGATGTTATGTTAACATGACTGCGCCACTCTGAAATTCCATGAAAGATGACGGTGTTTCATCCCGAAGTGGGGGCGGCGGCTGATAATGACCATATGAACAGTCCTATTGATGTTATGTTAACATCATACTCCGCCTGCTGCTTACAAAAATGCCCAGTAATACACCTAAACGCAGATTACGTCGTCTCAATATGAGAGCAGGTTAATTCAGAACAGACGGAAAGTGAACGCAATGAGAAGTGCCCATAAGATGACAAAAGTGAAAAAAGAACTAAAAGAAAACATTGACGCCCCAACAACGCCCCACGGAAGAAGAGACCATTATTTAATCAAAATACATTCAGGAAAAGCAAATAGGTCTTTTATATCCGTGATATCTTGAATTGATGCGAAAAAAACTGAACATATATATTTTGTTCACTACTGTATTTCAATGGCTGCAGCTGAAGCAGGAGTCCTAGGTCGTCTGTTATAGATGCTAGATGACGGCTGAAATTTCTGTTAGCAACATTTTACACACAAATAGTTTGATTCAGTTAAAATAACGCAGAATACAATATCTCTATTGCTTCTATTTTCTTAGCATTTCCTGCAGGAGCAGGTCCCAGCTCAAAACGTGCCTATGTTCATTATATTATTGTCCTGTTTATGGAGAACTTCAATGTTGCTTTGCCTTTAACACTAGATTGCGTAATGCTTATCGGAGAGGACTTGGAGAGCATAATGGCTATAAACCCGGCCCTTCTTGCCAAGAAGCTTGTCGACCGTAAGTATTACAGCCAGCAGTACTTGCTGAGCGTGTAGTAACAACGAAAATTCATAGAAAATAACAAACCGTGGTGCTAATTAATTCACACATGTCTTGTGTGTACAGCGAATCAAGGAACCATCCTGAAAGAATTACACCACTAAGTTGTATGCAGAATTGGCTTTGATAGGAATTAAGAAATGTTTTGTTCTCTGTGGCTCAAACTGCAAGAAAACAGTAGGGGATCCGAACTAAATAACAGTAGACACGCAGTTTTAATAATTTTGTATTTTTAAGGCTGGAAGATAATAGTTGCAGTGGGGCTTTGTCTTCTCACTTGGCACTACGCATAAATCTGCACGCGTTTCCGTTTTTTCTGCCGAAGATGATATTTATAATTATTTTCATGCCGAAAACTTATTTCACCTCAGTCAAGGTGGGGTCTAATATCAATTTCTCATGAATTTCTTTTTAAAGAAGCCAATCACTAGGCCATGGAAGAACTTTTACACATTGTGTCAGTGGTGGGTAGAAGTAAGGTATGTGGTAGGTACAATTGTGCTCAGTAAATCTCGGCTTAAGTCGATATTACAGCCGCTATTTTGCCGTTTCCACTCTGCGGGAACAAAGCGACAAACTTGGTTGTTTCGCAGACATTGCCAACCTGACGGCTGAAGCACTCCCGTTGAGAGAGGCATCCGATCAGTACGTCGCTGCTGCAAGTGCGCTCCAGATAAGGACCAACTTCACCTTCGGAAATCTCGCAATTAAGGCAGTGTTGGACCAGTGCCAGTCGCAGCAGCCACCATTGAACCTTTGTGACCCCGTATTGGTTGCTCAGGCAAACCTTGAAGCGCAAGGTGCAAACTTTTCTCAGGTTAGTGCAACGCTCCTTGATCGACGAGTATTCAAACTTTGCTAGCATAGTGTGTGCACAGGATTATTTTATCATTTTTTCGGCATTGAAATCAAATCGAGAATAGCAGGAAAATTGGACGAAATCATGTAGCCTAACTGGCACCGTTCAACGCAAGCATCGCCGTGTTTCTCCTCATATGTATGCATTTCTGCTCCACAAAAGAATAGGAAAAAGTTGAAAACGAAACGAATATACATGCATTTAGAGTCGATAAAATTTGAAACTAGGTGGCTGAGACGGCAGTAGAAGAAAATGGAAATGGTTACTGCGGAACAGAAATTATGAGCAGGGTTTTTCAAAGTTTGCACACAGCGTTCTTGGTGCCGCATGTGTACGAAAAAAAAATTGAATCTTATACTTCTTTTTTAAAACAAAACCTTATTTCTACGTTGCTGTCGCAAGTATATTCTTCTTGTCTCATTTGACGCCAGGAGGTTGAAGATTTTAAAGACTAATGATTAATTATTTCTTTCTGATCGCAATGCACCAGCATACAACCTTTGTCCGTAAAGTTCCTAGACTGATTCAATTACAAAAATTTTGTTTAACATTGATATCATTTGTGCAGCACCCCTTCGAAATAGTCTCCTCTGCAGTCTATACACAGCTTCCGATGCGTCTTGAGATCTTGAAAACAGTTGGAAAACGCTTCTTTTGGCAGGGATATCAGCTCCTTTGTCGTAGCGTCTTGTATGGCCTCCACACTCCCCATCCAGCGATAATATATGGCTCTCTTCACACGAGAAAACAGAAGAAATTCGCATGGGGAGATGTGTGGCGACTATGGCGGATGGGAAAATACACTCATGCTGTGCTTGGCGTGGAATTTTTTTCAAACTGAGAGCAGTGTGCGGCCTTGCGCTATCGTGAAGGCTCCATTGCCCAGATGTCCATAAGTCAGGACGATGGAGTCGCAGTGCATCACGCATGTGTTGGAGAACGCGGATATAGAACTCTTGATTCAATATGTGCCCTTGTTGTACGAACTCGTTGTGTATGACACCTCTGGCATCGAAAAAACTATCAGCATCGTCTTTGTTTTGGTCTCTTGTCGCCGCACCTTTCTCGACGCCGGAGAGCTTGTGGACCGCCATTCGGCGCTCTACCTCTTTTTATGAGGATCGTATTGAAAACGTCATGTTTCGACTTCAGCAATGATGCTGTCGACGAATGCAGCACCCTTCTCTGCATCGGAGAGCAAATGAGCGCTCACTGATGCCCACATGTCCTCCTTGTCCTCTGTGAGGACTGCTGCACAAATCTGGCATTCGGCTTCCGTTTCGAAAGTTTTCACTCAAAATTTGGTGCCATTTTGTCTTACTAATTTTGAGAGCATCTTGTAGCTTGCGAACTGTAATGGTGCGGATTTGCGGTACGATTTCCCTGAACCGACCCTCGTTGTTTTCATTCCGTGAGGTTGAAGGGCGCCCCGGCCTTGCGTCGTCTTTCACGGACGTTCTCCCCGAAACTAAAGTCTTCTGCCACTAGAAAACTAGCGCCCGCGATACTGTCTCGTTGCCCTAAGCGTCACAAAGGAGCTCATACAGCTATGTGGCTGTCTTGCCAAGCTGCACACAGAATTTTATGTTTACACGCTGTTCGAGCCCAACAAACACAAAACCTGCTCAAAATATCTCAGAAATATCCCATCAGGACATTTGGAATCTCCCCAGGAGG
Organism: Amblyomma americanum; assembly: GCF_052857255.1. Classification (NCBI taxonomy): domain Eukaryota; kingdom Metazoa; phylum Arthropoda; class Arachnida; order Ixodida; family Ixodidae; genus Amblyomma; species Amblyomma americanum. Next base: position 83,814,174 of record NC_135498.1, on the reverse strand, counting down.
CGCTCATTTTTCCCGAAGACATCCTGAAACCGTCCCCACTATTAGCCGTGTCCAAAAAGTTTTGCGTCCCAGGGACAGCCCAAAAGGTTAATGCCAGATTTCTCAACTCCGGCTCAATAAAACTATTTCTTCTTTTTCATGCAGACTTCAGGCATCTAAGCGCACATGTGTGCCAAATTTCAGGCACATGCTTACACTACAGGTGGTGTAATACATCTGTCCACAAGTGTGATTGCTTGCTGGCTAGGCAATTCACACTTACCTGTTTACATGAAATGTGCTTTAGCAAGGTGAAAATTAAGGCTGGTTGGTGCATGATCTAGAGACGGGAGCAGCGCAGCACGAGACAAAGAGAGATCCTGTCATGATGAAGTTCAAGGCAGTTTTGACGCCCAGAACTGTCGGCTGAAAGCAGCAGGTTACCCGACGAGACTGCTGTCCAGTGTCACAGAAGGGATTCTGCAAGCACTTAGAGGCAGAAAATATGTCACAACCACATCAAAATAAAGGAAGCCGTACGCTGTCATTCTTTGCATTAATGACATTTCCCACAGTCTCAAAAAGGTAGGAGCAAGAGCTGGTGTAAAAGTGCTCATGTCAGCACCCAACAATTAAGTTAAGAAGCCTGTGCGCCAAAGTCAACAGCGAGCAAAGCAAAAATCAATGCAAGTAGAAACATGTGAAATGTGTGAAAAGCGGGGTTTTTGAAATACCTCTGTCATGCGGACCCACCTACATCGTTCAAACAGGGCGCTGTTTGTATAAACGGTTTCGAGAGAACAAAAGATCCCTAAAGGGCGCCATCAGCAGTGAATTAGCCAAACATTGCAGAAAGCCATGAATGTGACCTGCAGGTTAGCAACACAATGGTCATCATGTCGTATTTTAATCAACGGACACGGGAGATTGAAGCCTTCAGCATCCGACAAAAGAGCGACGTATATGCGTCAGCATACTTTCGATAGCGTTTCGTGACATCGAAAGTGATTTTTTGCGTGCGTTTCTCTAATATTTTACCACGTGTGTACATATTATGCGTTTGTCATGCTTCTGTCTTTTCCTTATTGCACGAGCGAGATGTATATATTCGATGAACGCGCATTAAAAATCTGGCTGTTAGTCAGCTTCGATTCTCGCCTCCCTCTTCTTTGTTTAGTGCTCCTCTGCTCCCGCCACAAAAACTTGAAATGTGCTAGAATTTAACACACAAAGGAAAGATGAATTCAAAAAGTCGCCCGATCCCGCCCATATAACAGAAAAAAAGGAGCGCAATACAAATTTAATTTCAGTTTATTAGATGTGCTTTTTGCATTTAAATGAATACAAACAGGAGACTCATATGTATGCACGATTTAACGCACAACGTACGGAGCACTACGGCGCCAGCATATAATAATGGCCAAATTTTTCTCTAGCTCTGAGAAATCTAAAAAAATGAAGCAACAAAAACATAATACAGGCTGAAAGTTGATGCACCTTAAGCAAACATTCTAAAGGTTACAAAAGCATATATGGACACGCAAAAGCAAACGCATGTAAAGAGCAACCTGGGTGCCAAAAGAAAAGACGAGATGGGCGTACAATACAGATACGCGGTTTCAGGTCACGGATATTCTGCAGGGTGAAAGCTCCCTCTCGCTTTGCCTCTCGCACGAGCCTCGGAGTAAGCTTTTTTGAGCGTGTTATCAAAAGAGGAAAAAAAATATTTCTACGAGGCGAAAATAAAAAACGAGCATAAACCAACATACCTTGACGACGTTGCCAACGGAAACCCGGGGATGAAATAAAATGCTGCAACTATATATATGAATTCAACGCAGCCTTCAGTCCTGCTCCTTCTCACGGCACAGCGAACGCTCAAACAAACACCTTACATCCTCGATACACCCACGTTTTATTTTCTTGTGTCTAAGTGTGGAGATAAGACTGCTTGTAGCCGGCCGATGGAAAGGGGGGACGTCTTGAGGTAGGAGCCCTGGCGCGCCGCACCCATGGTACAGCAGACCGCACGTGAGGCACAATGCGGCGTGGGAAGCGAGATCAAGGTGATCAAGGCGCAAGTAATCCGGTGGTGTTAGGATTCAGCGAAGCGAACACAACACAAACTATACCGCTGCGAAAAGACGGCAATGTAGGTAGAGCAGGTTAATCCATGGGCACTCGCATCAAGAGTCTGGTGGGCATCCGAAGATCTCTCCCGCCTATGACCGCAGCGGGCGGCCACGCTGCCACCAACAACACGCCACATTCGTCGGAGGCGCTAAGGGATGCAGAGTGGGCGCTAGGAGTCGCCCATTTCCTTGAAATCCGCTGCCGCGAACGACGCCTGTAAGAGCGCCATTATGATGTAGGGCCGTGAAGCTGCAAAAAAAGACTTGCAATGCGCCGCGCTCGTTTTCATCAGTTCCAAAAGGAATTATGTGGGCACGCCGAGGTGCGCGAGAAAGCTGCCATGAATCCGCAGCTAAGAAGTTCACGACAGCACAGTGATGAGAGCAAGAGCTGCTGCGCGCTGGGACTTGCGCGCGAACGGCTAGGGGCTGCGCGAATATGTGTGCGCAAGATGGCTTCCGTCCAGCGAGGAAGCCGGGCGAGTGACGGGAGTCTATTACTGCGCCTCTGCTAGACAGCGGCGCAACGAGGGGTGCTGGTATTTGGAGATGCCTGCAGGGACCGCCGTACCGTGCTGAAGTTGGAAACACTATATAGAAGACGGGCACGTTGGTGACCGCCGCTCCCGGCGGTGCGATGAAAAGGCAGACCACACCGCCTGCCTGCCTGCAGCATGGAGCCGACGGCCCAAGAGAATTATGCGGGGTGAACTGAGCTTCTTTCGGCTGTTCGAACAAAACTGTTTGATCTCTCAAAACGGCGAGTGCAAGACCAAAACCTTCTCTCTCCGTAGCTTTTGGCACGAGGGAGAGAGAAAAGGGAGCGCGGAGTGAATTTGTATTTTTTGTTGAAAAGCATTGGTCCCAAAAACGTTTTCCCGGTTACCTTTCTGGGACCAATTTGCTATGATTTGTTTTTGTTCCTGCTTAACCGCCTCTAAAAAACATTTCTAGGCCATTGGTGGGCGCACTCCCCTTTTGTTTCGGTTTCTGAGTCCTGCCTCTACGGCCTGGAAATGCTCTATAAATTTTGTACTGGAACTGGACATTCCATCCTTTCTGGGCGCACCTGGGGAGGTACGCTGTTTTCTGGGTATATAGAGTTCTGTTTTACCACTGCATTTTTTTTTTCTCTGGTGAGCTTGAAATCCGAAATTCCGCGTTCCAAACTGACACCGTTACTTCAAAATGGATGCATTCTGGCCTAGAAGGAGTACATTGATCCTAAGCAAGTGGATACCACTGCACTGAGTCACACAGACTAACGGGCGCAAAGCAAAGACATCGATCACACTCTCAGCGATAATTTCATTCATTCAGACGTTTGGCATGCGTTTAAGCACGCATCAACGAGATTGTGAGAGTTGTAACAAAGAAAAAGCAGCACGGAAAGAAATATGCAATTCGCGTTTGGTAGGACACTGTACCCTACATTCATTTGCGTGGAATTTGGAGCTGGCATTCATGCACAAAAGAGGTCGAATTTATTGTGATATATTAGTATATTAACGGCATTTTCATGGCATAGCGGTATCGAAAGCAAGAAGAGAGATTTATACTTGAGAGGCATTTCGAAGATAGCCAGATTTTAATATTCCTTTTCTGTACAAGGTGTGGCATTACACACTTTGTTTGAACAGGAGAGGACATTAATTATTCACAACTTCTCTTCCTGTCTAACGTGTGCCAGTCGTTCAAGCCCTCTCTTCTTTCTATAGCACGGTCTTCTGAGTGCCGAGAAAGCCAGTGGGAAGGGGTGACCAGAAAATAATTGTTTTATTAAAGCTAACACAAGTTTTGTTTTAATTTTTCCAGCTACTACCGATTGGAGATGAAATTAAAAACTACTGGGCTGTATTGCACATAGCCAATGCATCTCAGTTCCTGCCTGCAATAAACACGGTAAGTAAAGCAGCAAAATGCGATGTAACGGGATAAAAGCGTTTTAGAAAGAGAGTCATTGCGGCCCTCTACCGAGAGCTTGACGAAGCGGAGGTATTTTTCGCCGTTTCCTTTAGGATATTATATATAAACTGTATTCCTAAATGTTAAGGGCCTCGCATAAATTCTCTGCGTTGAGGCGATATTTTTTTTACATCAGAGACAAGAGATGCTTTTCAGGAGGGCTCATTACTAGAATCAGTTCTCTTGGCCTTCACTACGTGTGCAAGTCAATTTGAGGCCAGCGCTAATTGTTACAATGTGATGTCAGTCTCCAGTCTCATTTCACCGGCTAGTATTACCAGCAGCCAACACTCAAGAAAATTAGTAAGAAAATTTATGTCTTCAAAACAAAGCCCATAACTTCTCACTGAAGGCTCGTCAGAAGAAAAACCCAAATATAATATTTCAGGATTTCGGTGGATTTCATTCATTTACGCGCAATAAATATTATTTTCCTTGCACCCCGCTCGTGCCATGTAAGAGGAATTTAGATACTCCCACCTTGCCTGCACGTAATGTGTGGTGCGTGTTAGGGACAAAGTGCTCTAAGAGCGCGCACATGGATGAAAATGCCACAACATGCACTATGCTTTAAGTCCAATTAGTGAACGTTTCTGTTTTTAGAACACAACATCAGTAGTGGTAACTGAACGAAATGTGGTCTGTGTTATGACTTTCATTCTATAGTTGAAAACAATATAATGCAACACTTTTTTTTGTTCTTGAATTACCATGCCCTAAATGTATTCGAGAGAAATTTAAATGAAATTAGAAAAATTTTGAAAATTGTGTGGGATATTTGAACTCCGCATTGATGGTATGATGCGATAGCCTATTGGGTAAATTTACATGTACACAGGAGGTCATCCTGTAGTTTACATTGCCTGGAGTCCTCATTCCTCTGCTGGCGGAGTGGTGCAGACTTTAAGCGTTGCGATGGTAGATGCTCTCAGCGGTGGGCCCTGTGCGGCGCAGGTTGCTCTTCCCGAGCGACCAATCATTAATTTAGCTACCGCATGCAACGTTGGACAGTTCCCTCACTACTAGATGGCCAGGTTGTGATGACGCTCCACGTTGACGTGACCTAGGTGGCCCCCCTGCCTCCTAGGTTTCTCTCTGGGCACCACCTGCCAGTCATGCTCGTGATTTTTCGCTTACAACGTCGACGCCGGATTTTTCGTACAACGGGGCCTTTAACGCTATTACTTCAAAATAAAATTAACTAATTCCGTGTAATTCATTATAAATACTGTTTTTTAACATTAACCTCTATGAACATTGTCCTCACGTCTGCGTCTGCACTCCATCCTCTAACTCTTTCCTCTCGACGCTTGAAAGTATGCCCCTAAAGCGGGATTATTACTACGCATTGGTCGTACTCACTATCTCTGCCAATAAAACCATGGCTACAAGCTAGTTGGCTGCTCTCCTAGGTCTGGTCATGACTCTAGCGTCAATTTCTTGTCCTGGCTTTCATCTGAGAATCACATATATGTTATTTGTGAGACCTCCTATATGCCCTTTGCGACACCTACTCTATTGTGCTTTCTTCCTGTGTTGAATTGGCAAGCGTAGTTAATTTTCATGAATTTTTCATCAGTTGCTTCGCTAGAAATGACCACTCAGTCGGCGTACGCTACACTAGACTATTATTCTAGTAGTTTGCGGGTGGTGCTCCAAATAGTTCACGCTGTATAAAAATAAAAATAAAGAAGCGTTAACTCCTATTTGCTAATCCAGGCAGCTGATGCGTCTGCCAAGGATGTCTCGATGCGAATGGCAGAAGCTGGAGTAATGGGTAAGATTTTCTTTTTACTCTTTTTGGAATTTGATTTATTTGAACAGCCTTATTCTAAAATTCATGTTTAGCTTTTTCTTGATTGTTTGACCTGCGTTTTACTCCGAAGTGGTTAGAAAGATTCTAGCCCTGTCAAAATGCATACTTGGAGAGAGAATAATAAAGGCATGCAAGAGTAATCAGCTCCAATTTAAACGCTATTCTTAAGTGCTTGGAATTGTAAGGACATGCTGGTGAAGACACCTAAACTACAGGCAATGTGGACCAAAGTTATTAGGGGAATAATTAACGAAAGACGTGCCCAACATTTTATCTTTCCACTAGTAGTTTCCGATCGCCGCTATTGGCTGCGTCGAAATGGTGGCGGGAAAATTGGTATTCTACGGTTGTTATTGCCCAGACAGTGAACGGCAATGATCGCACTTGCACTGAACACTGAACCACGTGGATTCGGTACCTCTGAAAGAGCTGCGGCGAACTTTCATGGATGCTAATAATTTAAGTGCGCTGCGTTATGACACTTTCTCGCCGCTCTTACTGCAGGTGCTTAATTTTTGCTGGTGGTGCACTGAATGCCGCGAGTAGAATTACAAAAACAGTCCCCATACGCAGCGCTAGTTGCTTTGCTCATCGCTTGAAAAATTAGCCCTTGTCGTTCAGACAGCGTCAGAAGCGCTAACCATAACTGTTTCTAGCGCAAAATCGGTTTCCATTTAGGTGTAGCTTAAGATGGCCAGAATCGGCAGTTGCAAATAACTTGGAAGGTTGAGCCCTGCCCAGTTGCCGTTGAAATTTATTCGTGGATATAGGCATTTGTTCAAACTATGCGCATTATTAGTGTTTTTTTTTTATTATGAGGTTTAAGAAAGTATTCCTGCTCGAGGGTCCGGAGATGATCAACTTTCAACCACTGATTCTTTGGATGTGATCGCTCTCTAAGATAAATGTACAGCATATCGGGCGGTTGCTATAAGTACGTTGGACAAAACACTACCGCAATTCTAGTTACAGTCGTTTCAGGTTCGCCGTGATATCGTTAGGTGTCGCAGTTAGCTCAATAGCATGAACGATTGCTCTGGAGAGGCGTGGTCCTTTGTTCTGCCAAAGGAGCAGGAAAAATTTTTAACTATCATGTTTTCCGTGTTAGCTGTGCAGCTTTCGTTCGTAGTTGTATTGATGAATACAGGTAGACCCTATTGGTTGTTTCTAAGGTTTATGAACGTGGTTTAGTTTATGAGGGTTTAACGTCCCAAAGCGACTCAGACTATTAAGGACGCCGTTGTGAAGGGCTCCGGATATTTCGACCACCTGGGCTTCTTTAACGTGCACTGACATCACACATTACACGGGTCTCTAGGATTTCACTTCCATCGAAATTCCACCACCGCGGCCGGGATCGAACCGCATCTTTCGGATCAGTAGCCGAGCGCCGTAACCACTGAGCCGCCACGGCGGCGAAGGTGGTTTATGACTCAACTCAATTTTGTAGTAAAGCAGTATTCATTGAAATAGTGCATGTTTCGTGGTAGTTCCTTGTTTTAAATAAAAACTTCGAGTCTAAAACGCACACTGCGGTCATTAAGTACTTCTGCCTGGTTCATCAGCTGGACTGCCGCAGACATGAAATTGGTTATCTGTACGGGCCGTTCTACATCTAGGCTACCCCGTTTTAAGACACCTGTAATTCATTCACGCAGGAAAGTTTAGGCATGTATGGGTAGGCTGTTATTAGACAGCAATTGAAGGCGGCCGTTTCTTTTGTGTGTGTGTGTACAGCGAGTTCAATATCTGATGATTAGCTGCGGCACAAGACTGAAACTTGATCTAAACAACCATTTATCTGGCAGAGGATAATTCCTATAAAATTATGAGCACGTTTCTACCCAAATGCACTACATTCTCAGGTATAGGTAATAGCAAGGGAAACAGATGTAGGCAAACGCGACATATCGAGAAACGAATACTTGACTTGCTTAATAATTGTATTGTCGTCTAGAGGCGAAGAGGCGTTTGAACAACCTCGGTGACGAGCTTGAAGACAAAGCGAACACTTTCTACATTGATGCTCTCGAGTACCCAGAGGATCTGCGGGCAAAAGTGGACGTGCATTTCGGACGTCGCTACAAGTAAGCTGCCTGACCTGCGTCTGATTACAAGAAAGCGGCATTAAAAAGAAGTTTTAATTGAGTTGAAGTAATTTTGTCGAGCTATGGTAACAGGAAACTGTGTTTAATGCGGGGTTTCAAAAATAGGAACCGTCGCAAATTGCTTCTGCTCAATATTAATATATCTAAAAAGTTAAGAAAGCTTGATGCATTCGATTCGCTTCACTAAACCAATTAGTTTAGCGTTGTTGCTTAAAGGCAAAATAAAAGATGTTATACTCGCAGCCTGTTTTCATAGACATAGAAAATGTTAACAGAAAACTTTTTCGTAAAGATTAGTGCTTAAATTGCTCAGTGTGAAATAGGGTCTCTGGTCTCAAGCAATGTTCTACATGTAGGAAATATGGCATTATGTGCGAAATGTCGCACGAACATTGCTAGACATGAAAAACTACTGGCTAACATCAAGCAGCAGCGAATAGGTTTGCAAGAAAAGTGTTACCTCCGCTCAGAAGAGCCTAAAGAGCAATAAATGAACGTATCTCTCAGCTGTATCTGCGAGTAATGGGCGTCCATTTCTTCTTGGCCATCTGGCAGATTTGAGCGGCTGTTCCGTTATTAGGGGCCCCACGGCCGCTCTCACTCAGCTAATAAAATTTAATTTCTGTGCCTGCCTACGCAATACAGACCTTTCCGGAATTATACGCGCAGAGCAGACTGGTTCTGTCAAATTAACCGTAGAGATGGTCGAGCTAAAACTTTGCACACAAGGGACACTTGGTCGGCAAAATTGCTTAATACCGCATTTGTTTGGTTTACTAGCCTGAATCGATCAGAAGTCGGATATTCTCATCGTCTGCGGCGAAGGTGAAATAACAAAACTCTCTCTCTCAGCGAATGAACCTCTGGCGCCATTTCGTTTGTCGGCCGTGGAGATTCGACAAAAAAGGAGGGAGAGAAGGGTGTACCGCGGGAGATTTGAAGATGCTCTCCGAACTACTTTATCAAGAACATCTTCAAATGTGATATAAAACAAATGAGCCAATCAAATGTCAATTATGTGCGAAATTTGAGCTTTAACAATTCACCGGTTTAGCCGAGAGATGTATTTTACGTCGCGCTTTTATTTGTCGAACACGCTCTAACCTGATCGCTTTTACAACGCGATTTGCCATCTGAATGGCTTCAATAAAGGGAACTTCGAACGTTATCTATCGTTCGCATGTTGAAATAAATATTTTCTTTTGCCCGGAATTATGATTGGTTCACTTTCGCGCAGGAAGGCGGAGCCACTGCTGCTCGGCTACGTGGCTTTCAGTGCAGCCCTGGTATGCCTGTTGCTGCTGCCAACAATGCTCTACTTGGGTGGCCTGGCGATGGTCGCGTGGGGCAACGCCGACGGCCACATCACATACCGCTCGGGCCGCTGGTGCTTTTCACTCGGCGCGTGCATCTTCGTGGTGTCCTTTGGCGTCGTGGGTCTGGCCACTACTGCAGGCCTCGTGGTCACCTTCTTCGCGACCCGGTGCGGGTGCGCAATCGTGGCTGACCTGGCGAACCCCGGTGTTGCCATTCCTCTAAGGCGAGTATGCTGGCCTTTTGTCCTTTTTGATCCACTCATGCTACGCTAGAGTTTAAAAACTAATGAACTGCAATCAATTGTTAGGGAGGGTTGAGAAACTAAAGACGAATTGCAGTAGCTGGTGTTCCGGCATGACGCACATGCCCTTCACTGGTGTAGCAAGCTACGTTTGATGCGCGCATAAACGGGAACACTAAATTTATGGTCCCGTTATCGGTGTAGTGGTGATTCGAAGGGAATTCCCAGGTAATTGTGTGCAGATATGTTCGACAGGAGGAAAGAATTGGTTTCTTCGTTGATTATTTTCATCAACTGAAGTTGGAAAGGATTACACAAAGCGTTCCGTACACTGGAGTTCCGAAAGCTATCCAGCCTTTCAGTAACTGTGCTCATTCTTCGCAATAACTGCTTTGAAAAGCGGAGAACAGCATATGGGCGCCCATGATGACATTTATTTTCTACTTGGCTAAGTGCGTCAATTCTATCAAGTCTGGAGCTACATCTGTAGGAGAGCAGATTGAATTGCACAGCTTTTCTAACTAAATCTTTCGTAACAAACAATTACAAGTGTTTCAGTTTTATCAGGTTAGAAAGACAGCAGCATTTACTCGCTCCGTTGGAGACACTAAAATAAAGTTGCGGCTTTTTGTTTCATTTCCTTTTTGCACAGATGTAAAAGCTTTGCATCCATTTCTGCTGAAACCAGGGCTGCTTCGCAGGTTCCTGGTTGAGGCCGTGCAAGTGTACACAGAAGACGGCAGCATTCCCAGCAAGCTGGTGACAGCTGTCAGCGCCGACCACCTGTTGGGCATCGTTATGCGCTTCGGCGTGTGTCGATCCGAACCGCGCAGTGCCTACCACTTGGTGGGCGAGCCATTCGTGCGCAATGCCTCCAAAGCTATAGGAGTGGAGAAGGAGCTGTCTTTTCTGTGGAATGATTTTGACCACAAGCAGCTCGACAAGCAGATTGCAGGCATCGGCCTCCCTCTGGGCAACCTCATCAATGCGAGCGGGATTTCCGCTCTGGCCACCTCTCTGGAGCAACTGGTGCAAGTGCCGTTGGAAGCCATGGATGTGCGGGAAATTCAAAATCAGGCAAGTTATCAACTTTCACGTCAGCGAATAGAATAAAACACATCCGCCATGGGTACGTGTTTGTATTCATAGGTTTGTTTTGTTGTAATATTCACTTTAAAAAACTTTTAAGCACCGCATTCTAAAAAGAGAAATGAATATCAAGATTTCGCTACACGCGAAGTGGAATATAAAGACAGGCCTGAAGCTCTCAAGATGGCGAAACATTTAGGAAAGACAAAAAAAACTGACAAAAAATTGGAAAATATTGAGCCCTCCAGCTTAATGCAGCAATAAATATTATTGAAAATGTAATTTTTCAACGCATGTTCGACATTGTTTCGGCCAGAATGTCCACATTTACCCAAAGCCAAAAGACCGAGATCCTGGTGATAGTATACTGGATATAAATATATTAGTGGACCTCTCTAGCGCGAAAGCGTACAGGCCTCTATCGCAGAAATACCGGTATCGGCACTGCCGACACGCTCACATAGATGGCGCCAGCCACACCGGTGGCGTATCGAAAACCACTGACCGTCGAGCCATCGGGCTGTGAGTAAAGCAGGCTACCGTTACGCCCCGCGAACATTTTCGGATGGCTTCGTTAAAGCTTGGCTTTATATGCAGGCCCTGTGGTCTTTCACGTAATGATTGTGGCTGTAAAGAAGGAAACAGTGCACGTCTCTGCGTGGGAAAGAGGAACCGCGTTCGCGTCATACCTATAAAAGGAGGTTTAAGAGTACCTTAAATTTTTATTCAAAACATTCCTTGAAACAACTTGATAATAAAGATACGATGGAAATGTACAGCGCAAATAAGGACGAGGACACAAGGAAGACACATGGAACACACGAGCGCTGACTTGCAACAGTTTATTTCGAAATTCGGACCAGCATTTATAGCTGAAAAAATCAAGCAATTATCACACATGCGCCGTAGGTGACCCATTCATATGTTGGCGCAAATATAACAGCTCCTTACTAGTAAGAGCAATAGACGGCTTTTGGCCACGCAGGACCCACCCATCTGGTCTATCATTTCAGCCTCTTTTTCTCGAGTGAGTTGGAAACGGTTTTTGGCGATAACAAAGCAATCTTGGTAAGCAGGCTGACACATAAACTCTTCATCTGAATCACTATCATTTTTATCTTTACCGTTTTTCTTACATTTCCTACAGTGTGCGTCCAGAAACACTCCCCGGTGTTCAGACACATTGCACATTTCCATCATAAATCACCAACATTGCCAGACTGCCATCTTAGTGATAAAAAGTTTAACCGAAAATGCGATGTCATTTCTTAGTCGTTTTAATCAACTGTATTTCGAAATTGAGATATAATCATGGTTTCCAATAACAAATTTCCAAGTACACCAATCTGGAGCTGCCACTTAAGATCAGTACTAAATTTTCTGCGTGGACTCAGATAATTTCTTGATCCATAATTTATTGGATGATCATGGGTACACGTCTTCCCGTGTCATAAAAAGTTTGCATACGTATTTCGTATGTGAACTCTGAAAAGTCGTTCAAATAATGTGATGGTAGATTGCTTACAGCGGTATACCGCCAAGAAATTTAATGACACCTGAACTACCGACCTTGACAATATGTACTAAAGGTTTTGCCGGGCTCCTTGCGCCATCCGTCAGAATTCAGTGCGCATAATTAGCACTTCTAGAACTAACGTGGTGTCGTAATATTTAGACCCCCCTCCCCACTATTGTTCTGCAGCCTCAATGTTGTTCATTGGCCAGGAATATTCCGCATCAGCGCCGTGAAAAACTGGTGCTCCATCGAGACCCAAGTCTATTACTTTAATATATGTTATTGCGATCTCCTTTCGGGCGTTGTTAAGAGCTTCATGCCTATTTTGACTTGTTAACATTCATATCAGCAATAAAGATAAATCTGGCGTAATTATTAAATTCCAAAGCACAGAGCCGCTCTCTGTGGACATTAGCTGCTGCTAGGGAAACAGCTGATAATTTATTAAGAATTGCTGTCGTTGTTTGTGCTGGATTACTTTATCGCACTTTGTTTTAGATGCACACTTAGCCCCAATAATGTTGGAAAAAATCGATATCCCTGCTCGTCTTTGAAGAGCTCTTGTGCCATGTTTTCAGAGCGCAGTTGTTCCAAAGCGAAACAATTAGAGCGCTTTTAATTACATGGAATGCAAATGCAGAGTAAAATTAACAAAATTTGGTCCTTGATTATGAACATAGGCCGACTAATTTTTCTCGACAATTTTTGTGCACATTCTAGGTTGAAGGAATGACCTCGAAAGATCAAAACGCTGTAGAACTCAAAACAGCTCTGCAACAATTACAACAAGCAGCTGCAGGTCAACCAGCATTCGTAAGCAGCCTTTTTCGTGCAGTCGAGTGCGTTTTCGCTTGCACATTTGCTAGTCCTCGAGATTTAGCCCTCTCCACTAGTGTGGCATAGCAGCGGCATTTGCGCGTTGCTTAAGAGGGTATACGTGAAATATGGTGAGAAATCACAAGCAGCGGGTTCATAAAATTAGGCTTTCCTAATAATTAAACTCTTTCAAAAACTGCAGTAGACAGCGGACGGGGTTTTTAGTAGGAATGCGCGCTGTGCTTTTGCTTCCTTGCAACGTTGCGGCAAGCAGTGTAGGGTGATCAATTAGTATTGCAAAAAAATAAGTAAAAATGAGCATTGTATATATTTTCCCAAGTGCAGAAATGTCGGCCTTGAAAAAAATGCTAATTAAGAAACCATATGAATAACGCAATATGAGAGAACTACATGATTGCTAAATATTAGTATGATATATTTCTCTTTGGTGATTTAATTTTATTATACTGCTTTCTAAGACATTCTAAAGTGGCGGGGTGTCACAACACTCTTTATTAGTCATATAATTGCATGTGCTTTTTTTTCGCTGATACTATTCAACTTGCTGTACTCATCGGCTTCCACTCTGCTCAAATGAGTGACCAGCATTCAACGCCTTTCGATATTTCTGCAATGCTTTCCACTCTATCACGAAGCCACTCCACGTGCTCTGCGCCGGACTGCCGTAAGGTCCAAAGGGAGCCGTGCTCTACTTGAAAAGAATGCGAATGTCAAGGCTGAATGATTTTTTATAGCAAACCACAATTTTTGAAACAGTAAACCTAGAGTTCGAAGTGCAGCTTAGCTGCCGTGACCAGCCACTTTCCCACACACTGAAGCTGCGCCGCTGAGTTAAGAGGCGCACTAACTTTCAACGCTGCAGCTGGTGCTGCACGCAGCTGATGCCTCCTTCCTGGCGCTTCCGGCAGGGACTGAGCCCGGGGTAGGATAAATGCAGAGCCGGAAATATCCTAGATTACCCCCGGTATTTATCGCGACCCAAACTCTTCGCGAGGCGTTTCAGCCTACGGCTTCTATGAAACCCTAACCTGCTCGGTCCGTAACGACCATAACTGATTTCTAGCAGCAGTGCGCAATGGCCAGTAAGCCTTCGTAGTTGTGAACGTGATGCGTGGCAGAGGTATGTTTAAGAAAGTTTAAAGGAAAACTGCATAAATTTTAGAAATCGACGAAATTAAAGACGTCGAATGTGTGCAACTTACAGGTGAAGCATGCGAAATTCTGTCGGGCTATCATTTGAAATGGTGACATAATCTCCGATAAAAATCTCGACGGCCGTTTCTTCGCTGCGCACACCGCCAAGTGTGTGGGTGGGGGGTGGGCGCATCATCACGTCATCAACGGTACCGGTACAATTCCAACACATAAACGCTTGCTATCAAAGGAAAAAAAAACAATACCACCGAAGGGAAAGCCCATACCGCTTTCTGGCAGCATCCAACGAGAAACGACAGGTTGTTTTTGAGGGCAAAGGAAATTTGTAATCTTAACTTCGGTGACGTCACACCAATCTTCTGCGCACACCTCTTTTGCTGCGAGGAAAAGCCTAAATTTCAATCGTCGATTACGTCACTATTTCAAATGCTAGCGCAAAAACACTTGGCATGTTTTATCTACAGTCAATGTAAATTTAAATCCGTGAATAGCACGGGATTTTCAAAAAGTGGTGCAGTAGTCGTTCAAATCACCTACCGATGCTTCCTCAAACCTTGCTGGACATTATCAAGACACTTTCACTCTAGCCTTCTACAATAAAGGCCGAAAGCATCATGGTTAAGCCTTTCCATTTACACCTGCAAGAAACTGCTGGCAGCGCTACAGACAATGTAGAGCACACAAAGAGAATTAAGGGAAGGCCACATTGTTGGGATCTTTGCTCCAGCCTCCTCAGAGTCATGCCTGTTGTGGGACAGGGTCTGAAGCGACTATATCTGAAATGACAAGGTTGGTGGGCATTAACGGGTTTGTTCCGCAATGGGACTGCCTTTGAGCGCTGTCAGCGCAAGTAGGCGGCAACCAAGATACAGTGCCGCTGAGGAATTTCTTATTTGTAGATGTTGTTATAATAGGACAGGCTAGCTGTTGAGGCCGATCACACCCAACATCCATTTTAAAACTCTGAAAGCTTCGCATTCTTGTTTTCAACTCTATACATACGTTTATGTAACATTAATAAAAACAGTGTTGTGCTTTCATGTTTCAATGTTTTATGTGATACTGAAAATAGTAAGTGGCAAGCGATGGTGCGCAAATAAAGCAACTACGCATGTATGTAACACGTACACCAATGGGTTCAGAAATGTCGTCCACTGCTGAGCACTAACAAAGATATATGTTCCATGTTTCGATGCTTATTTTTTATGAAAGAACTTTCAGGACGACTGCACCAATTACCAAGGCTCATCGTTAAGTCACTCGGTGTTTAGATATACGCAGCTCTCATACGCGACGCCGTGTTCATTGCATACGCATTTTTATATGTACATTGTTTCTATCTTATGCTGCTGACGCAAAAAATTCGCGTTTAATTTTTGGTAACGTAATGCCGAAATGTTTGATAGAAGCGAAGAATCGGACAGGCTGGCCACCTGGTGGGCCGGGACTAATCACCCTGATTTCTCGTGAACTCGCTTATGAACAGCAGTTTCCGCTTGCCTACAGCTCTACGTGGTTTGCGACATTGCCGTAGATGTGGCAGTGCTTCTTCTAGGCCTGTTTGTCATTGCTTTCTCTGAGCGCCTCTGCAGTTTAAACTTCCCAAACGGCGTGCGCCTCCTTTCTACCGTGGCATGTGAACCCGATTATATATAAGAAAATAAATCTTATGACATTTGTGTCATTCCTAGCCCACTGAACTTTCTGTATTTGCAGCAAACGTCGCTGGCAACTGCAGTTACAGAGGTCGATGACATCATTAGCGACCTCGAGGACTGTGAATTGAAAAAGGTGCGGATTTCCAGACTTATTTTCCAGAACTGAGGATGAAAGCAGCGGTAATTGCTTAGAATTTTCTCACAATGAAACGAAGTGACAATTGAACGGGTTAGTCTAGGTTGTACTGTTTAGAAAATCTCAGAGCACTTCAGATAGCCGCTAAAATATTTAAGCACGGTTTTCTTCAGAAATTAGGATAACAAAGTGAGATGAAATATATGAATATCACTGTCGCGGTCATGTGACTCAATCGCCAAAAAAGAATCAATTACCAGTGGCATTTGAGAATATTTGAATGCCTTCGAATGCTAATGCGAGAGAATGAGGCAGGTCCAGCGCCCCTTTTGTCAGCGAAGTTTCGTCGTTTCGTTCAGGTAGAGCGTGCTGTTAAGGTCGCAGGAGTGGGTTAGTTGTAGGAAATGGGATATCGTGGGCGATTCCAAATACATAATCCACCCCTAAAGGCGTAGCCGATATGATTGGCATCCATGGGGGTTCCTAGGTACACGGCATCGAGGCATAAAAAATATACTCGGAGACTCTGTTTTAAACAGCCCAGATGTGGATAATAAAAGCATTGCAAAAGTTTATGCACTACTCGTAGGAGCTTTCATTAATTCATCTTAACTATATTTATTGCATATGCGCTGAAGTAGTCTACTTCGACGACCGAGGAAGCGCCAGAAAAAATAGAATCGTTTAGGGACGCTCAACTTCGCTATTTGTGCAATCTACCGCAGTAATCAGCTGCTGCGGTTTTATTTAAAGGTAATTCGCTGAAGCGGTTTTCAAATCGCATGAAACGTTGTGGATGGGAAGAAGGGACCTTTAAAAACATTTGTGCGAATTTTTTTTTCGATTATGGCCGCAAAAAGAGCTGCAATCGTTTCTCGAAAAACCGCCGCCGACACGCCCTCATCGGCGTCGGTGGGGGGACGGCAAAAAGGGGAACTGGCGGAAGTGACGCCATTCACTTAGAGTCGGCCATCCGTCCTGCTTTGCTTGCTCCGCTGCGGTCCACGCTTTGGTGAACGACAGATCAACGCAACCTTCTGCCATTGCCATCTGCTTTCTCTGGTTCGGGTGTTCTGTGTAATGCTTGAAGCCTGCATATAAATCAGTTTGGCATGGTACTTCTTTCAAACAGCTTAGTAGAATCCGTCGGTTGTTCTCCCCCAGCCTCCTGCAAGGTAACCAGACAAACTGGCGGTACGCAGCATACAGAAACTGCGACCGCAAAATATGTACATCAGTATTTCTGTTTTCGTTATATTACTTCCTTAATTGTTAGTAAAACTTTTGCCTTTTCCAGCTGGATCACATCCCAGAAACGTAGAAATTTCTATTGCAGGTTGAGAAAATATATATTTAAAGCTAGCATTTACATGTGCTGAGTACTGGTAACATCTGCGCTGAGTGGTCCCAAGTGTGATATCCAGCCTAAAATGCAGTTTTTTGATATTTCTGTTGCCTTGTGACCACATGAAGTTCAATAATGTGATTATTTCTTTTTTAAACGCCTAACACCAATAAAGTCCAAAATTTTACGTAATCATTCGTATTTACGCGCAAACCTATTTTCGAAAAACTTTCTCAAAATGTTGTCACATTATTTTTCTTGGGCAGGGCATGTAATGCGAAGGCAAGGTAACCGCTGGTCCTTAAGGGTAACGGAGTGGATTCCAAGAGAAAGTAAGCGTAGCAGGGGGCGGCAGAAGGATAGGTGGGCGGATGAGATTAAGAAGTTTGCAGGCAAAGGGTGGATGCAGCTGGCAAAGGATAGGGTTAATTGGAGAGACTTGGGAGAGGCCTTTGCCCTGCAGTGGGTGTAGTAAGGCTGATGATGATGATGATGATGATGTTTTGCAACTAACCATGCACTGATATTTTCCCATACGGTGTATAAGGTACCTTGAAAGCTAACGAAAATTCTAGCTATATAACATCGCCGTTATGTTCATAATGCGCTACTGAGCGTCTTTATGCAGAACCGATACAGATGCACTGAACCTTCCTTCTGGTACACTTTGCAATGCAGAGAGTATTCGAGGATGCCCTCAAGAAGCTGGAAGCTGCTATGGAGATTGACTCCAGGCCTATTGAGGTACGTATGCTTCGGGGGCTCACTTTTTCAAGTGTTGTTGCCAATAATTGCCATCCTCTTGCAGTTGCACTTTCTTGGGAAAGAGGAAGATGCAATGAAAGGCTCCAAATTGCTTGATTACCTGCGGTTTTTAAAGTGCAATCCGATATCTTGTGCGTTCTTTTTTTTTTGCGGCTTCATCGGAATCACCTCACATATTTTTGGAACCGAACCAGGAAATTCTCGTACAAATTCGGAATGTAGTATCAACTCAATAAAATTTACGGACAAGTTCCATAGCCGGGAATGCAAAAATTGACGCAGCTCTTCAGTCGTGGCAGCCGTCGCAGCTACGGCCTCTGCGATATTCCGGTTGTCCATTCCTCAGCTCTCGCCGCGGCAGGTGGCATTTAGCATTGCTACTACCTCCCAACACGCCACCTGTGACACGCCTATACACCTGCCAACTACAAGGTGGCGCGTAACGCCGATTACGACAACTACGACGCAGAACGCAGCAACGGTTGCCTAAGCGCTCCCATCTAACAGGGGAACAGTCTGTTCCCCACGAAGTTCTTGCTAATCGCCGTACAGAAAGAATTTTCAGCGATTTTGAATCCCATACAATGCTAATCATAGTGTGCAAAGTTCTCCCCTGCTTTTTTCTTGCTATCGCTCCTCTATGAAAGATCTACCAGGCCTTCTTTCCGAAATCCCCGGCGTCAAACACACATTATATGCGGATGATATCACTGTCTGGTGCAACTCGGGGAGTGACGCCGAGATCGAGGAGCGTCTTCAAGCAGCAGCCGACACGGTGGACCGGTACGCCAGGGAGAGAGGTCTCCAGTGTGCGCCGGAAAAGTCCGAGTTGCTCATCCTGAAGAACCCGAGGACACCCCTAGCGCAGAACATCTCGGTGTATATAGAGAACCACCCAGTACAGAAACCCACGGAGATCAAGATACTAGGGCAGTATATCCCGCAGGGGCGACAGAACACCACCACTATGAAGAAGCTTACAACATCCACCGAGCAAATCCTCCGCATGATACATCGTATCCGAAATAAACACCATGGCATGAAGGAAAGGGACACCATCCGCTTAGTGCAAGCTTTCGTGATCTCTCGGATAATGTACGGGACGGCATTCCTTAACCTCTCCAGGTCGGAAATTGAAAAGTTGGAGGTACTCATCAGGAAAGCCTACAAGACGGCACTGGGGCTACCAAACTCTACGCCAACAGCAAAGCTCATGGCTCTAGGAGTACATAATACCCTCAAAGAGATGTGGGAAGCACAATGGTTCTCACAACTGAATCGGCTCGCACTCACAAAATCCGGCAGAGAACTGCTCGATAAAATCCATGTTAATCTGCCCTATACAATTGACCAAAGGGAAGAGGTCCCACGCGATGTGAGAAGACGCATAAACGTGCACCCCATTCCGCGGAATATGCATCCCGCATATAACACCGAGAGGAGGAAAGCAAGAGGTGAATCCCTGCAGAAGAAATGGGACAAGCAAATTAACACCCTTTACGTGGACGCAGCAGGACCAAATAATGGAGTCATGACTATTGTGGTCTCAACGCCTTCAGGGTCGATGGTGAACTGCGCCTCGGTGAAAACATCTAACCCCACTCACGCAGAGGAGGCAGCTATTGCATTAGCTGTAGCATCTAACCCCAACGCCGTTGTGCTCACTGATTCCCAGAACGCCTGTCGAAACTTCAATAACGGATTAATTCACAAGTCAGGGTTGTCATTGCTGACTAAGCATCCACCCAACCAGGTCTCAGTAATCTGGTTCCCCGGTCACCTGGAACTACCAGGAGAAAACGAAGCCGCCCACAGGCATGCCCGAGCTCTTCTATACCGGACGTCTCCCCCTGATGACCATGAAGGGTGCCGCGACCTAATAGGCTTAGCAGTGTATGCTGACAATCTTGCGCCATACAGAACAGCCAGAAAGGAGTACCCAACACCACACAAATCCCTCAACAAGTTAGAAGAGAACACCCTTAGGAGACTACAAACCAACACCTACCCAACACCAGCTAAATTACACCAGTGGTACCCTACACTATACTCTCCACAGTGTCCACATTGTGGAGCGGTAGCTAACCTCTACCATATGGTGTGGGCATGCCAATATAATCCCTTAGTTGACCCCATTCCCAACCCCTCGGAGGAGCAGTGGGAGGCTATTCTGCTCAGCGATGATCCTGACCGTCAGCACTGGCTGGTGGGGAGGGCCAGCGCAGCAGCAGCAGCCAGTGGACTACCGGACTAGGCGGTCCACCCACATGTTCGGAGAACATTGAAGAAATAAAGACGTTTGTAATCAAATCAATCCTCGCTATCCTCAAGGCAGCAATTGCCGCGGCCAGCCAGATTCTTTTTTAAATAAATAATATAAAACACACACACACACACACACACGCACGCGAGGTGAAAGAGGGAGGCCGGGCTGGGTGCGCACGCGGCTACTGCGAGAAGAAAAAAAGAAAAAGAGAGAGAGAAACAAAAGAAAGAAAATAGGAAAATAAAAGAAAAAAGCGTGGTGGGGGCTTACCGAAAGAAGGGAAGTGTCTGCCAATTGTGTTCGTCTGTATCCCTCTGGCCGCGTATGTGTGGCCCCGTGCGAATCCGAAAGATGGCCTGGACGCGAGGCAGAACAGGTTGCGACTGCCCAAAGTGGCTCCACATGGTGATATATATATATATATATATATATATATATATATATATATATATATATATATATATATATATATATATATATATATATATATATATATATATATATATATATATCAATAGTGATTTCTGGCAGCTGATTTGGTCAATATAATATAAAATCACCAAAAATTGAAGAAACATAACAGGATTTATTTCACGGCGTTTCGGCTGGAGGACCAGCCTTTTTCGAGTGTAGTACAGCGTTTGAAACACGCAGTTTTTATAGAGAATGCGCGAGGTACAAAGTTTACAAGTTTACAGCAAAGCACGAGTTCAGAACACTTGGGGGGGAGGGAAGACATTTTTTTTAACAAAGGAAGAGAGAGAATCGGTGCAGGTGTTCCGGAGAGGCCGATTTTTTTTAAATAACAAAAGAACAATAAGATTAATATAATAAACATATAAAAAATGGGGAGATTCTTTCCCACCACCGCAGGGCTGCCTTCGAAAGGCCCTCGAGGTGTCGCTCCTCTCAGCATTTTGGTGACAAGCGTGAAGGGCTCCACCCCTGTACAAGGCGGATGCTACATTCCAGAGAAACTGGTTGGGGGGGGGGAAAGAGGGGGAGTAAAGAGGAATGCAAACGAGGCCTCTAATAAAGAAACAAAGACGAAAAAAGAAAAAAAGAAAGAAGAGCCATTGTACAAGGCTTGGTAATATGCATTCAGAGAAGGGTGGTGGCAACACGAGAGAATACAAAATAGGACATTAAAAAAGAAAAAGGGGGGATTCTTTTCCACCACCTCAGGGCTGCTTTGGAAAGGGGTGAAGGGCGTATTTTGGTGACAAGCGTGAAGGGCTTGACCCCTGTACATGCAGAAGGCAACATTCCAGAGGAACTTGTAGGGGGGAAGGGAGGGGGTAAATAGGAATGCCAACGAGGCCTCTAAAGAAAGAAGAGAAAAGAAACAAAAACACAAAGACAAAAAGAATAAGAAAAAGAAAGAAAATTAGGGGAAAAAAGGAAAGAAGAGCCATTGTACAAGACTGGGAAATATTCGTTCAGACAAGGGTTGTGGCAACACGAGAGAAATCAAATTATACAAGTTCCTAATCAATCCTTAGACGGGCACTCCGTACACACGCATACAGATACAGAAAAAAGACAAGGCTAACAATAAATCCAACACCAGAAACGAACTGCAATGAGTCGGAAGTACAATCTACCCCAAGACAAATGACCATTCGGAGTAAACAATTCATCAATGTGTGAAGCGAAGATCGACATGACAGCAAAAAAATGAGGGGGGATAACAGCAAATGGGTGACAATATAATACAATGCGCGACAATACAAGATTAGAATAGTAATTAAAAAAATGGCCAGGCTTAGCTTGGTTAAGCCAAGAATGCGTTGCATATTGCGCGGTCTTTTTTTGAGGGCGAGGTATTGCTTGGCGGCACTCGATTTTCTCGGCAATACTTGGTTATACTTGGTTTTACTCGGTAATACTTGGTTTAGCTATTTTAATTCTTGGTCATTCTGTGTGCAAGTACCAGTAGTGAGGCGAGAAGTGCTGTAGCGGCTATATACGTGGTTGACGGTGAAGCTAATGCAGAATGTACAAACGCAGCTCCAGCACCGGCTACAACGGCGTTTTTGGCACGCATGGAAAGTACATTGGAAACACCCTTGGTTACCCCACTACTCCCACTCCCACTCCCTAAAGGAGCGCAGCTCTTTTATACATATGCCGTGACGTCAATAATAGCGCAGCGCCCCTAGCGGGAGGAGCGGGAGTCAGGTGGTGGCTGCGGCCGCGCGCGACCGCGCCAGTTGGGGCCCAGCTTCCCCTCCGTGACGTCACGCGCCGGCGCCGCGCCCCTAGCGGGAGGAGCGGGAGTCAGGTGGTGGCTGCGGCCGCGCGCGACCGCGCGAGTTGGGGCCCAGCTTTTCCTCCGTGACGTCACGCGCCGGCGCAGCGCCCCTAGCGGGAGTCAGGTGGTGGCTGCGGCCGCGCGCGACCGCGCGAGTTGTGGCCCAGCTTTTCCTCCGGCTGTCGTGGCGTCACGTCACGTGGTTGCGCTAAAGGTCAATGGTGGCTGCCCGGCCGCGCCCAAGGGCTGAACTGAGTGATTGCAATATGCAACGCATAAAAGGGGAAAGAAAATAGCAGTAAATGTGGGACAATGCAGGTGAAAAAACTGGGGACAATGCAAGTGAAAAAAGGAAAACACGTCGGAAGCTAGGCTTGTTATGCATGCTGCCGCCCGTCCTATGAGTCTGGGATAATTATTTTTGATAGTCTGGGATAATTTTTATTCTAGGAGTCTGGGATAACTATTTGTCACATCTATCAGGTACGATTCAGTCATAATTTGTTTTGAACCCCGATTGGAGTACAATAGCTGTAAAGTTATCGAATGGGTGCCCAAGGTTGTTGATGTGTTTTGAAAGTGGGGGATTTGGCTGTGCCCGCACATGTGATCTGTGTTTGTTGATGCGAATTCTGAATGGTGTAACTGTCTGCCCTACGTACTGAGCTTTACAGGTGCCACATTCCAGGAGGTAGACAACATTAGCGCTGTCGCATGAAAAGTTACCTTTTATCTTAAATGAGAAGGATGACGCTGTGCTTTTAACACTGGTTCAATTCAATTCTTTTTTTTTGTTGTTATCATCATCGGACAGAGTTTGCACCTAGGTTTATTGCATGGCACGGATCCTCTGAAGCTACGGTTGCCGACTGTAGACGATGTTATCATATCCCGGATGTTCCTTGCGCGCAATACACAACACGTGGGGGATCAGGGATAACTTCTTTCATCTTTTCACTCTGTTGAAGGATGTTGTGGTGTTTTTAAGAATTGTGCAAACATTGGGCATTGAAGCCGAATGGGTAAGGACCAGATTGACTTGATAGTCCGGGCGTGGCTGCTTTTTGCCATTTATGAGTTCGCGCCGGTCATGCTTTGAAGCTTTCTTGACTGAATCGTCGATGACTGACAATGGGTGCCTCTGTCGTGCTAGGTCCACACGGAGTTGCTCGCAGTTTGATTCAAAGTCGCCTTCTTTAGAGCAAATCCTACGTAAACGTAGGGACTGACTCTAAGCGATGGATGTTTTACAATGGCGAGTGTGACTGCTCTGGTAGTGTAGGTACTGGTGACGGTCGGTGGGTTTTCTGTAGACTGTTGTCTCAAGTTTGTTATTCGTGATGGTCACCTGGACGTCAAGAAAATTCATTGTCGAGGCTGAATGCGACGAGGAAAACGAGATGTTAGGATGAGTGCTGTGTAAGTCCGAAATAAACTTAGTGAGTTTTTCTTCACCATGTGTCCAGACCATAAATATGTCATCGATGAATCTTCTGTAAAATATTGGTTTAAAGGGAAAGTTGTTGAGGAATTTCGTCTCAAGCACAGCCATGAATATATTAGCGTAATTTGGTCCAATTTTGGTTCCCATTGACGTTTCACTTATTTGCACGTAGTGCTGGCCATTAAACTCGAAGTTATTTAACTCAAGTACCAGTGTTAACATCTCTGCAAGTGTGCTGCAGTCAACCGGTTGTTTAGATTCTAAGCGCTCATAAGCATAGACGACTGCGTTGATGCCATCAGCATGCGGTATATTGGTGTACAGTGAAGCGACATCCAGGGTCACTAGTAGGGAATCATCTGGAATGACTAAGTCGAGAATTTCACTCAAAAAATGGGTGGTGTCTTTAACATAGGAAGGATATAAGGAAGGGATATCCCTGATGAGGCTCTCGACATAACTCGAGATGTTTTCAGTAACGGTTCCAATTCCAGAGACAATTGGTCTTCCCGGATTATTTTCTTCATGAATCTTTGGAAGAAGATAAAAACGTCCTGGACTTGAATGTAACGGAATTAGAGCTTTTGCGATCTTCTCCTCAATTTTCTTCTTTTTCGCCAAACCTAAAATAGATTCTGAAACTTTCTTATTATACTCTGGCGTAGGATCAGTAGGGAGAGCCTTGTAAAATGAGGAATCACTTAACTGCCTTTGGGCCTCCTCAAGGTAATCCTTTTCATTCATAACTACGATGGCGCCACCTTTATCCGCTTGTTTTATTACGATGTCAGATCGGCTGCTTAGAGCCTGCAACGCATTGCGTTCAAGCATTGTGAGATTAGGGCGATAAGAGCGTCGTTTTTGAAATTCGGAATGGATATCTTTTTGCACTGCCTTTATGTATAAATCTAGACAATTATCGCGCTGCGGAGGTGGTGTCCAATGAGTAATAGATCGAAGTTTTGGACCACGATCTAATGTTTGGAGGCGACCGTGGTAGTATTTTCTCAGGCTAAGGTTTACGGAGAAATTATCCACATCTTTGTAAAGTTGAAGTACATTAATTATACCGCTAGTGGGGCACAAAAATGCTGAGAGGAGCGACACCTCGAGGGCCTTTCGAAGGCAGCCCTGAAGTGGTGGGAAAGAATCTCCCCCCTTTTTTATATTTTTATTATCTTAATCTTATTGTTCTTTTGTTATTTAAAAAAAAATCGGCCTCTCCGGAACACCTGCACCGGTTCCCTCTCTTCCTTTGTTAAAAAAAATGTTCTTCCTGGTCTCTTCCCTCCCCCCCCTAGTGTTCTGAACTCGTGCTTTGCTGTAAACTTGTAAACTTTGTACCTCGCACATTCTCTATAAAAACTGCGTGTTTCAAGCGCTGTACTACACTCGAAGTCCTCCAGCCGAAACGTCGTGAATTAATTCCTGTTACGTTTCTTCAATTTTTGGTGATTTTATTTTACATATTACACACACACACACACACACACGCGCGCACACACACACACACACACACACACACACACACACACACACACACACACACACACACACACACACACACACACACACACACACACACACACACACACACACACACACACACACACACACACACACACACACACACACACACACACACACACACACACACACACGACAGTGTGTGTGTGCACGATGCTACAAAGACCCGGAGTGCGTAAATAAATTTCTCGAAATCATATGCCCTTCAGCCTTTTTTGTTATTATTTTCAAGGCTGCGCAATCCTCGTGCATTCGCATTCGCCGAAGAAACAAATTTGATGGCGTGAAATTTCGAGCTAGGCACGTCTAAGCACAACATCCGCAACATGCGATTTTGTTCGTTGCTTATTGAAAACAGGTCTAAACCTCTTGGCTGTAACCCTTCTCTAGTAACAATTTATTACGACACCCAAAGGAGCGATGCCTAACTCCATGCGTTCTTGCAGTGTGCGGGAAATATAGGCATCAAAACTGCAGTCTCTCATGAGTATTTGTCAAAATCGTCATCATACTCCTCATTCTATCTCAGCCCATTGCAGGATAAACACTCTCTCAAATCTCTCCAATTTACTCTGGTCTGTGCCAACTCCGGTCAGCTTGAGTCAGCAAACTTCAAACCTCATCCACTCGCCTGTCTTGCTTTTTGCCCCCTGCTACACTTGCGCTCTCTTGGAATCCATTCTGTTGCCGATTAGAACCAACGGCTGCCTTGTTTTCGCATTACTTCCCTTCCCAATTTCGTCTTCATTTAGACAAGGGTGTCCTTAATTCGATTAAGTTCCTTGCCTACTCAGCTTTCTTCATGCCTCTTGTTTCTTACACCTATCGTTTTCCGTTTCATAGTTCGCCGCGTTCTCGCCAATTTGTGTTTTATAGCCTCCAAATTTTTCCCCATAGGTGAGTGTCTGTAAATTGCGCCCAGCTATATTCGTATTCTTCTAGTTATTCACTCGCGTGATCGCGATCTGGAGTCACTACATGTTCCGAAAATATGTAGTCATTTAGCACTTAGAAAGCTTCGCAGCCTATCGTAAACCGGTTTTTCTGTCCAAGGATTTTGAAGACTACTGAAGTTTTCTGCATACTAATTTTCAGACCCGATGTTCCGTTTTCATCTCTAGGTCATTCACCATGCTTAGCAGTCGTCTCGTCCCGGGCGGTACTTAACAAGAAAATGTCATCAGTGAAACGCAAATTGCTATTGTCGTTATCATTATCCTCATCCTGACTGCGCCCACTGCAGGGCAGAGGCCTCTGATATGTCTCACCCATTAACCCGGTCCTTTGCCTGCTGCGGCCAGGCGTATCCCTGCCGCCCCTGCTACACTTGCCTTTTCTTGGAATGCACGTGGTAAAAAGACGAGTTCAGATTCCTGTTTAGTGCCCCTTTAATGATCAGCGGTAGTCCTGCCTTTGCTTTACATGCCCTTCCCAAACCAGTTTGTTCTTCATTTTGACTGGAGTGTCATTACCACACGGTTGTTCCCTCACCCACTGCCTTTGAAGTGGTTGAGGAAACACCTATCATTTTTCTTTCCATATTTTTCAGCGTTGTCCTTAAGCTAAACCCTTTTCCTTAGCCTCCACGTTTCTGCCTCGTAGGGGAGTACCGGTAAGATATAGCTGTTGTATACTTTTCTCTTGAAGCATATTGGTAACCTGCCATTCATGATCTAAGAAAACTTGCGAAATGCGCTGCACCCTATTATTTTTATTTTGGTTATTTCCCGCTCATGATCCGGATCAGCGGCCACTACTTGCCCTTAGTAGACGTATACCCCAACCACTTCTAGCAATTCGCCATCAATTGCGAGCTGCTTTTCCCTCGCTAAACAGTTGAACATTACTTTGGGTGTCTGGATGTTAACTTAAGGACCTACTGTTCTACTTTGCCTAGCTTATTTATCATGCTTTGCAGCTCACATGCATCGTGACTTTGCAAGACACTGTCATCAGTGGAACGCAATTTATTTAGGCATTCTTCATCAACTCTCATCTACAACTGCTCCGAATCCAGGCCACGGAACAGCTCCTGTAAGCAGGCGGTGGATATCATTGGCGATATCGCGTCTCTCTGCCTGGCACCCTCTTTACTGAAATTTCATTGCTGACTTTATGAAGGACTATGGTAGCTGTGCAGTGCTTATAGATGTTTTCCAATGTTTTCTCATAAGGCTCTTCTACACGCAGATTCCACAATGCTTCCATGACTGCTGACGCTTACACTGAGTCGAATGTTTTCTCGTAATCAATGAACGCCATATAGAAGGTTTGGTTATATTCTGCGCATTTATTTATCACCTGATCGATAGTGTGAATATAATGCATTGTCGAGTATCTTTTACGAAACACTGCCTGATGATTTCGTTCAATGTTGTAAGGTTGTCGAGGGTCTATTTGTAATTGCCTTAGTAAATACCTCGTAGACAACGAACGGTACAAAAGTGTCTAGAAAACCTTCACGTTGTTTTAACACGTTTCACGTTTTCCTAACATACGTTTGCCATTTTTTCTCTGCTTGGAAGACACCAGTCTTGCTATTGCAGCCCTATATTGAAGAGCCAACGTGTCGTTTTATGCCAAATAATTATCCAGTTACTTTGTTCTCATGTTTAAAAGTTATTCACGCATTATTACCAAAATTTCCCATTTTGTCCGAGGTAGAGAGTTATGCCAATCATTAATAATGCATTTCTGCAGCCAATGCGGAACAGGTTAAAATTTATCCCCAAATGGATTTCGCGTTTATGTGTAACTTCAGGGAAGGCGCTGCGACTGACGAGGTTGAGCTAAGGTGTAGAGAAATGCACCTTCTGTGTCCATTCGGTGGCAGTCCCAGGGTTGGCGAAAGTAAAATATTACTTGTCTTTATAGCTTTTTGTGGCGAAAGCCATTAATGGAAGTACACCCTAAGTCCAGTTGTTAGTCCAGTCGTCGTGTGTGACCCTCGTCTCGTCGCTGTGTTCCTTCTTTTGACTTTTTTTTTCTGAGCATGCAGCAACTGACCCAGATTTCAACTCTAATACAGCCTAAGTCCTTTCCTTGCCTTGGCTCTCTTTCGCTTGCTGCGTAAGCGCCAAGTAAGCGCAGGCCAAACCAAGAGCCAAGCAAGCAAAGAGGAGAGGAGCGGCTGAAGAGAAATAGCAAGAAAAATACGAACAAAGGAAGATAAGAAAGAGAAGAAAGAGGGGTAGGAAATCAAGGGGCGCCGTTTTTGTGTTGAGAGAAGTTCACACGACGGCTCTCGCGGATTTTTTTTTATTTAATCCATCGCCTAGTTGAGGCAGTTTCATTTTAGGAGGCAATGAGTTCTCGCATAAAATACAAATATGAGATATATCCGTACTGATCGTTTCCAGGACGCTGATTGTTCACTTCTGCGGTGTGTTCAAGCAAGGATTCACAGGTTTCGTTCTCGATTAAAGGTTCTCGACAAACATGTTTTCTTAAAATAAGAATAAATAAGTACTTTTGTAGCCATGTTCCTAATTCAGCATGATTAATACTAATTTTTGCGGAAATAATAACTTTGTAATATCAGCGCTCATTGTCACAAACGGCTCTGTAAGATATCAAATCTTTCAGCGGCTTTTTTCATTATGTGTTCGGGTTTGTAGGAATGATAATGCTAGCAAAGAATAATGTTCTGATTACCTACTAAAGATTGTTTTCATAGCAATGAACTTTAGCGACAGCATTGTTGGCAATCGTGTCCCATCCTGACCCCGCATTTTGGCCGGTTCGGAGGCTTAGTTCTTTTTTTTCATGTCGCAGCGTACTCTACGGGCTGATGGGCGACCGTTAGCCGGATCTTGGAGAAGACTGTGAGATACTTGCGGCATGGAATATTTGAGCCCATTGAATAGTTGAATAGTGAAAAATTTCTTAGATTCGCATGCTATTCTTAGGGCTCTTACACATTGTGAATATACTGTTTCATCATCAAGTGAAAACTAGAAGCCACAGAGTACGAAAGAGATCCTTCATTGTGTACTTTAAAACAGGTTTTCAAAGCCGAGACAATCAAAGCCCTCAAGGATACCAAGGCGCTACAGGACCAGATAGACAAAGTGGCAGCAATGATAGAGCCCTACAAGAAAAATCTGGCCGATGTCGTAAAAGGCTACGGAGATTACGTGGTGTCCCAGGTGAGGTTTCTACAATTCCTGGCGAACAGCATATTGCGGCGTAGCTCTGTTTTGTTGCGAATGAGGTGAAAGTTGAGTCGTATATCAGCTGCAAGCCGAACTGAGATAAAAGAAAGCGCCTTGAGAAGAAACCCTACATTCGCTTGGACAGAAAAAAAAGGCTACACTTTGCTGATGTGACGTATGTCGTAAGGCTCACATCCAATAAATTGCACACTTTCCCATTGGTAAGAACACAATAGAAGATATAATGTAATATTTGCTTAAGAAGACAAAAGTTGCACTCCCTCGGATGAGTTTCTCTTAACCGGGGGCGCAAATGCTGAGCAAGAAACTGAAACAGAAACGAGAAGCTTAGCAAGGAATCTGCGGGATTAAAACAATACCGCGAAACTTAATGAACGCTGGAGTTCAGGAGTGCCGTGAGGTTAGTTTAGGGTGTTTTTAACCGGAAGCGCACCATTAAATATAAAAGCACACTGTAGAGAAGAAAAGACTTTGATTTCATATTGTGAGAAGTACATGTGTAGCTTACTACTCGTGTTAAAATTTCAACTGATGAACCAAAGGCATTGACATGACATCAAGTGAAAGCGTTTAGTTCGGTTCTGCTGCAAGACCTATCAAGTGCTCATTTTCGTGTTCTGTGCTGTCACCGTGCGCGTGAAGCCACGTCTACGTGATTAGCCGCCATATAGGGACATTACCCTTAACGTCACTACAGCGAGCACTTAGACACTGAGTTGTCCCAACACAGTCATGTCACGAGTACTCAACAAAGAAACATAAATGTTAATCAGTAATCAATATTTTATTCATCACCACAAGCAGCTGTCGCTGAAGTATCTCCCGTCGTCTCCCTGTTGCCGATGTCAAATAGCTGCCGCGCTGAGCACGGTGTGTTCAGCATTACATTCGTTAATATCCCAGTTGACGGTCCACGCGCTTAACACTCTTAAATCGCCTGCGTGTCCTGTTTCTACTGAAGCCGCCTTTTTTTCTAACCGTGAAGATGCTACTGCGTTAGTTGCGTGTGTGATGTCAGTGCACTTTAAAGATCCCCAGGTGGTGGAAATTATTCCGGAGCCCTTCACTACGGCACCTCTTTCTTCCTTTCTTCTTTCACTCCCTCCTTTATCCCTTCTCTTACGGCGCGGTTGAGGTGTCTAACGATATGAGACAGATGCTGCGCCATTTCCTTTCCCAAAAATCCAATTATTATCATTATTATTATTATTAGTTGCGTGCTCCACTGCGCTTGCATTTTTGCATGGAGATGACGTCATGCTACAATATCCGGAATAGCATCCTTTGCTCCTTGCTTGCTTCTGACGTACTTCCAGACTTCTTTCGGATTGGTCTTTTATTTTTCGCGCAGAACGGCCAGATACGTACTTTCTGCCCTGCGCATTTCTTCTGCTACTCTTTATTGAGTTCTTCCATCTTGCCACGCCGCTCAGGTTTCGGCAATTTGCAGAACAGGCGGTATAAGCGGTGTCTCCTGTTTATCAATGCCCGAGCATTCCTGTTCATCCAAGGCTTATCTGTACGGCGTTTGGAAGAGATAACACGGGACGTAACGAATGACTTTGTTAGCGATAAAAGTATGGTTTTCAGCAGAAGCCATGCACAGTGTACATCAAGAAAAGACATGCGTTGTCTAAAATCGGGCAGGAATGCGTCTAATTTTCTATTTAGTGAAGCGTAATCTGCTCGATCACAGTCGAATACCAGTCGCGGTGGCGGACTGCGGCGATGGCTTTCAATGCAAGGAAGGCTTGCCACAACAACTTCATGGTCACTTATTGCGCGTATTAGATTGACAGAAGAAATGAGCGTGTGATCGGAGCAAAACAATAAATCTAACAGAGTTGCGCCAGTGGAGGTTATTCTCGTAGGACTTTTTACAAGTACAAATTTCTAGAAAAGTTGCACATTTCAACGTTCACAATTTCCGCGAGTGTCTTATTAGCTTACGTTGGAATGTTCTCGGGCATTCAGCTCTCAAATACAATTTTTGATGTGGCGAGAAAATCGCCAGTAAAGCAGAATGGCTCACTGGAGCCAACGTTTGTCTTAAAGGCAAATGCGCAGCGTCATAATAGCCCAGAATTGGAGAGGATGAAATTTATAAGGTGACAGAGCACATTAAACCCCCATTAGACAAGACACAAGGCTGTTTGCTGGTCGTATGCCTTAAATCAGTTCTCTCCGACCGTAAAACTTGCAGCATGCAGGCGAAAACATCACCGTACACCATGCTCAACACTTGATTTGACAGCAAGCGACGCATTATCGCTACGCTAAAGGCGCGATCACACTAGACCGATCTTGGTGGGCACAACTTCGAGAAGTGCATTTTCTGCCTTGTAATTGCCCTTTTCATGCTACGCTGACGCTGGTGGCGCGCCGATAGTCGGGCCTCGACGTTGTCGGTGGCGATCGTCGAGATCGGAGGAATCGGGTGGCAGTCGGCCAGCCCGATTTCTTGCTCTCCGCGCCGTTTTCACTTCGCACCGCCCACTGCTGCACCGCGCGACTGCTCACGTTGCCGTGGCGTTGATTTCGATATCGGCTTCCTGCATTTTTCTACTCCTTGCTTAGTAAATATCTAATGTATTCTCTAAGCAACTGCTTCAAGAAAATAGTACATTCAGCTCTTACCTAGTGTGCGCAATGTTCCCCCAGGAACGCGCCGATGTCGGCAACCGCAGCACACGGCTATTGTTTACATAACTTTGTGTTCGAAACAGATACTGATTGTTTACACAGCGTAAGTTGTAAACTAAGCTCTCCTTACATTAAATATTCATTTTTCTGTTCCGTTTGTCGCTTTGCCTGTTTTTCACAGTTGGATGAATCTGGAAGCAGAACCAATGAATGCAAACGCACGTCTTGGAAGCGTTTGAATGCCGGGTTGCTGACGCCGCGTATGACCGGTACTTCCCCTAATCTCATCTGCCTTTTCCAATGTGACCAATAACTGATTTCAAATTGCCTTAACCAGATGTGCATTCATCGACACCGTTCATTGATTAGGAGTCAATTTTTTTACCACAAGTGACGCCGATGACAGCTCCCGAACCCTTTGAACATTGCTCCGCAGATTGGGTAACATCGGCCCTTCCCGCTAATTGTACGCTCGTACCGAAATGTAAGCGATCGTCGAATTCAAGTCACCGTTGCCGGAACTGCACTGGATCGCGATTTCATTCGCTAAAACATGCGAATTCGCTCTTCTTGATCGCTGTGTATTCGCTATGTCTACTTGTCGCAGAAGGAGGCCGGTGTAGACTGGTTTGGTTTGGTTTTATGGGGGTTTATCGTCCGAAAGCGACTCAGCTTATGAGGGACACCGTAGTGAAGGGCTTCGGAAATTTCGACCACCTGGGGTTCTTTAACGTGCTCTGATAGCGCACAGTAAACGGGCCTCTATAATTTCGCCTCCATCGAAATTCGACCGCCGCGGCCGGGATCGAACCCGCGTCTTTCGGGCCAGCAGCCGAGCGCCGTAACCACTCGGCCACCGCGGCGGCTGTAATGGTGTAGGCTACCCTAAAGTTTTAGAATATGAAATGTTTTTCATAAAAATACACATATTTCGAGACAGGTGTGACAAAAACCTGTTTCTTGCCGTATTACTGCTCGCTTTGTTTTTTCCGGCAGCTCTGTATCACCGAGGTGCGAAACCAACGAGCTAGGCTTTCTCAGTACGGCCTCTGTAAACGGAACGGTAAATATAGAGATGCATAAAAAGTGCTCGACATTGTCCCACGCACGTACGTTGCACTACCTAAACCCACCAAAGCTTAGTGAACGTCGAATATTACCATCAAGCTAACAGCGGACGGGGCTTCCTTCAAAATCGCGACAGTGCCGAATACCTCTGACGATTCACTTCTGCAGACGCTGGCGCCGTAGCGCGGCAGTCGCAAGCATTATACTTTAGCATGACCCTTACATCTAGACCCGCTACCGCCATCCCCAAATGCGCATGCGCAGATTAGCCTGCGGACTCGAGATAACGCCACGTTCCCGTGACCAGCGCGCACGCCTTGTGTGTCGCGACCAATCCGCGCTTGCATGGTGGCAGGCCGCGGAAAGCGCGGTCGGTAGCGGATTCGTTAGCGTATTTTGTTGCTAGCTGCCGTTATTATTGTTGCAACAATAAATGTCATTTTGTGTGTTGTCCCTTTGCTTCCCTCAGAGCAAGGCCGGCCGTTGTCGGTGTGCGTCCGGTAGCGTGAGCGAACAAGGGGTGGGGTCCAGTGGTGTGTATAAGGTCAGCCGCGGTTATAGTATTGAGAATGTATTAGCCCCCTTGTTACACACCCACAATTTAAAAGAGCCTTACGTCCATGCCACACTGGCGAACTGGTGAGGAAGAATAAGGATACACTATGGGATGAGTTTCAGAAGAGTGACAACCTTTTTTATACCCACTTCCGTCGGAGGAAATCCTCCGTCATGATGATGCCTTAACTTAGTCTCCGTGGCACACCAGGATTGGATGCGGCTGAAGTAGGGCAGATTGTCGCAAATTAATCAATTGAAACGGACAAATGAAACTAAAATGAAATGAGACGTAACAGAATGCGGTCCCTAACTCACATGCGCCCCTGTGAGCCTTTACGAGGCAGCCCAGCTACCAAAGACATACTGGATGAAACAACGGGGAACGTATTGAAGTCAGCTCTATCCTACCGGCATCAGGTCTCAGAGCAGGCTTTTATTGTTCATTAAAATTGTTCTCAAGAACCATTGCCCGAAACATTTGTGAAAAATGAATTTATTATTTTTGAGAAAGTTCATGTCTATGAGTACTAAACCACTCTTGAGCATCTTGAACAGAAAATGTGCACACAATTTTTATCAACTGCGTTTAACTACATTGCGGCATTCCTTGTCACTGCTTTACGAAATGTGCAAGATCAAGGATACTGTCGGGAACTGTGCCCCTGCCTATGCGATGTACGAGTCTACCGTCAACGTTGTCTGCGACGGCATCGTAAAGCCCTTTGTGAGTAAAAGAACTCTTTTCGTTTATGTTTACAGTGTGGAAAAAACTGGTAGAAGGATTACGCTGCTTGTTGTAACACTTTTTCTGTGGAATCTGCAGTACAGTTTTTCTGCGCTACTTCATAATGTCCTCAAGTGTTCGAAATTTCCGCGTTAACGCAGACGTCTCTACATTATATTGGTTCTAGCTCTCAGTTAAAGACATTCACATCGCTACTGCATCACTGACACATAATACCACGATCCCAGATTGTGACAGCCGTCTTAAAACTACCTCAAGCGGCTTTGGAATTATGCTCACATCTGCGCCTGCTGACTTAATATTGAGAGGAAAGTTCGTAAATCAATAGTTTTTGTGTTCAACACAGCTGACTTCTTTTTAGCTACTGAGAACGTCGCAGTAAATGCAGTGCATAAGACTTCTGTCGGTTCTCGCGACCAGGCTGAACCTATTTCACAGTGCATAATTGGCACAGGGCGGCTTCTGGTTCAGCGTTGCCTCGTGCCTAGCCGTCGGAACTGTGGCGATGTTCATGGCCCTGTGCATGTCCACGTTGTACTCGAGAAAGCCAAGGCCACCGCTGCCGCCACCAGCGCCGAAGTCCGAGCCATACTTTGAGGTCCTGGATCAGCCGCTGTGAGTACGGCCCTAGTTCTTACCAGACAAAGCACCTAAAGGATGACAACATGCCATGATGTCTTGTCATAAAATTTCGGACTGAGGGCAGGAATCTAACAGCAATGGAGCGCAACAAGACGATTGAGGTAGCATGCGTTGGATGTAATTCGAGCGAGCATATCAATTCTAATGGCACGATCATTTGCGTAGCTTTGGAACCTTCAGCAGGTGTTTGTGGGTGAAGGTCATGATGATACTGAATAGGTCTGAAAAGACAGCTTGTAGGGTATATTGCGACATTTATTTTGTTGACATATTGCTTTACTTCTGCTGATTCCATGGGTTGCCGCTGATACTAGTATGGGCACCACACGTTTCTTTGGAGCTATTAGATCCGCCATGACATACAGCAAAGGGTAATGTTTAAGGAGGAAAGCACTGAAAAGGAAAAATTCGTTAAAAATGCTCCGAACAGAGAAGTGAGTCACACTAACTCCTGTCCAGTTAGCGCACCTAGCAGAATATATGGTTTGCGCTCAACACTGCGTACACATCGTTATTTCTCCAAACTTCACTGTGCCCTACAGCATCGGAACTGAAGAACATGGCTCCACAAACAGCGCATCATGGCGAGCCTCACTTCATGTAGTTCTTGCTTTGAGCGCTACCAAGTTTTATTGCCAACAGCAGTCTTTCCATATAACGCTCTTCTTATGAACCTGTGTAGCGTTGCTGGTGTGACTGCCTGCTCTCTCAGTTGCTGCACAACAGTGAGAGGCTGAGATCCTAAGCTACTTTTTGATTTCTCTTTCAAAGATGGAAATGTTACACACGTTGAAATTGGCAGTAGAAGAAACGCCTATCAAGACAAAGATTCAATACCTTCTCGGTAATATAACATTGTCTGAGGAGGGCAGCGTAGCTAGTGGATGTGTTTTGAAATGTTTTCTTTCAAGCTGTGACAAAATAGTGACTTAGTCATAAACGACTGTCTTCTCGTGCAACAGGTTAGATAGACGGTCCCCACCTCCAGAATATGCACAGTACCCACCGGAGCCGACCGGCCTTCGACTTCGGCGCCTAGTCACGGGGCAAAGGGAAAGTTGCATCATGGAGAGCAAGGTCATTAAGCAAGGTCGCAATGATTCTTCTGCGTATAGCTGCAGGTGAGTTTCCTGTTTTAGCAGCCATTCCGAGCGCATACACTTTGCTTTATGCAACAGTGCGTAGCGCAGTACAGTCTTTTTAAACTAGAGCAGGAGCAATTTAATAATCCGTCAGGCAACCATCACCCGCGCATTTCTGGCTACCGTGCACAATGATGGGCACTTCCACGCTCTCCTTTCATAATGACTGGTAATAAACGCGAACAAGAGACGTTACACTAAAGGAACTGCCTGAAAAGAGTGTTCTGGTATGTTCCAAACAAAAACCTACCTCACCGAATGGCTTTCAAGTTAAACAGATATATGTGAAGAATTAGCTGTGACCACTGCAGTTAATTTTCTTGTTTGCACTTTCTACCGGAGAAAGCTATCAGCGGCTTATCTCAGTATGTGTTGCATCTCCAGAAACCAAGGCACTCAAAAAGCGCATGTAAGTGCTTCAGTCCATAGGCTTTTATGGGAACTCAATTTTCATGGCGCGACCTCCTATAAAATGTTACAAAAACAAAAAGGATGCACCGCCGTGCGGAATAACCTACTGGCAGCCTACTCGTCCAGCTCTAAGACAGTAGCACGCGGCCTGAAACGCCACAAGGCCGCGTGTTGCTATGCCGAGAAATAAACAGTGGCAGCTGCAGAGTCGACAAATTTCAACAAGCAGGTATTCGAGGTAAGTGTTAGCTCAAGAAATCAACGTTTCCCGTATAAATCGACGCCAACATCGATTTCCTTGAGCCTGAGTACCTTGTTAAGAATAGCCACCTTTAGATTTTCTGGCTATTGAAGGGTCATCGCATACAATTTCCTCATTTTTCCATTTCTGATACACAAACGGCATACATAGGCGACTGCATGGACTGCAAGTACCTTTATTTATAGAGGTACATATCTTCCTACGTGAACAATTGCTGCGAAATATTGAATGCATCCTTTAAGTCTTTCACGCCGACGGACTTTGTCATGCACCTTAAAGCATTAAGGCTTCACAAAGGCATTGAGAAAGGTTCTTCATAGAGTAAACCTGCTCTTTAAAAACACGATGAATTATGGGCATGAACAGGGCCCTCTAGGAGAGTTTTTAAACCACAGGGCGGGTTATCATTTTCTTACTCTGAATAGAATGCCGCAAAGAATGCCTAAGCTGAAGACTTGTCGAACTTGTGCAATCAGTGCCTAATTATAATATGAACGATTCCAACGGAAAGACACAATCTGTGTAGTACAAACACTAATGTCAGCTACGTACGTCGAATATAAGCGGGTACACACAATCTGCATGTTATCAATGATTGCTTCACAAGTAGGAGTGAAAAACACACTTTTTTACTTTGGCCTAAATCGTTTTGTTCTGGACGTATAATGTCAATGAGACATTTCATCTTCAGTGTTGAAGGAACAAAAGATTACGTGCGAACTGACTCTTCTCTTTCATAATGGAATATCTGTACTTTTAGCCTCCCCCCCTCATCGGTCATTCTTATCCCTGCTATGTATTGTACGTTTACAAGATAACTGAAAGGAAAATTTGTGTCGTGGAAAAGCACTATGGTATAATAGAACCAGCGACTGATAAAGAAGGCTCTACGTCTGGAGTGCGGCTACCGCCGTCTATGAGCCATCCTTTTATTCGTGAGGCCTCTTCCGCCATGCAATTGATGCTTACATCTGCTCATGACGGCGGGATGGAGTGTGAGTTTTTATGATTGTTGATTTTGTTCTTTAGAGAATGTATCGTTTTCACAGATTTTGATTAAAAATCTCTCGGTTTGCTACTGTAGCTGCTTTTAAAGTTTTATTCACTGCTCGCCCATATTTGGTGTGTTTTTCTCTGCGTTACGTGGATTTACTCTGCTTTCTTAATGATTATTTTTGTTTCAGTTGCATTTTTGGAAATACGCCCCCCACCTACACGCTGGAAAAAATGCACGGAAATTTACGTAAAAAGAAGTGAGTATTCCTATAGTTTGTGTAGCTTAGATCATAAATTTTTCTTAGCCCTCTTCGTACACTTTCTCATCAAACACAGCCTTACTTTTGTGGAAGCATCATTGTGCGTGGCGGCAGTAACTGTTAGACTGGCTCGAACAATTATATTGCAGGCTGAAGTTGTGATGGCCTTTATGATTGTTGCAGTGATGTTAAGCGGCAGCATGAAAGGTGATTTTGTTCTAGCGTAAAGTAGTTTGCGGTGCGTATGGCCAGTGTCTAACGCTCTCATAGTGTGAACTTGCGGAACAGGATTTCTGAATTAAACATATATGGATTGATACCACTCGCCCCTCTTTCCTAGAAAAAGGAGGCGGCCTGTGCTCGGCCATGTCTTTTAGGTGCCTACGTCAACAGATGAGGATGGTAATCGTCGCTGTGAAGAAGGAGGAATATTGAGGTGCCGCTAGCCCGCCGCACGTGCTCACTTAACTATCTCGAGCCAGAGTACTGAGGCCTTGCCAGTATAAAGACTTTCAGGGCCTAGGGCTCAAATGCCTACTCTTTATTCTTTATTCTAAATAATGAATTTTTCTTGTTAAAGACGATTTTTGATTATTTTGCTTACCATAGTAAAAGACTCGAAATTTCAGGGGTTGGCTATCCCTCCCAAAAAACTTCCAAGGGCACTTATATCTTCTTACGTGGACGACTGCAAAATCAAGTGTTTTGAGGAAAGGAAACCATGCAGTAGAGCTCAGATTTCGGCATCTTAGTGGACACCTCAAGGGTTCCTCAAAACATGCGACTGAAGGTGCACATGTCATCGGTCCGTACCCCTGTCGCAAGTCTCAGAAAGCCTGCAATTGAAGGTGCATATGTCACTAGACCGCACCCCTGTCTCAAGCTAGCCTTCAACTTGACTAAAACATGTAAGCTACATTCAAAGAGAAAGACTATGACACCACCCAGAATGCTGTGCGACAAACGGTTGCTCAAAATTTCCGCCATATCCTCTCCTTGCTTCCAAGGGCATATGAAAAACACGCCGAAAAAGCTACGGAAGTTACTAGTAAAGGTTTCGTTGGAAGGGTCTTGGATTCTAGTCCCGCAAAGGTCATGGTATCGATTTCGGTGAAGGACATGAGTGCGATTCCCGAGAAGGTCGTTGGTTCGAGTCACGTGGAGCCCTTGGCAAATGAAGAAAGGACGGACAAAGACCGGAGAGGGAAAGGCTTGTGCATTTCCGCTGTTAATCAAGCAGACAATGCGATCGTGCAATTTTTTGCATTTCTCCTCCATCCAAACGCTCCTCCCGCACAATTAATAATTCCCAAGAGTGCAATATACATGCGCTTGACATTCCGAACGCTTAAAACAATAGTCATTTTCACTTGCCCTATTATATCCACGCAGATCATTCACCATTCCTTATGTGTGCTACCTGTTAGCTTATATTCTGAGATCCTAATCGGCCAAAACCGTCGTTTAAGAAAAATGTGAGAAAAGCAGGACACCTAAACTGGAGGAGGAGGTGGAAGAGGAAAGGCATAGAGATTAACCGGATACCGAATCCGAAAGTTTCTTGGTTTGCTTTGGGTTGTGGAGGTTTAACGCCCCAAAGCGACTTTATTCCTTCTCTTACGGTGCGGTTCGGGTGTCCACCAATATATGCGAGAAAGCTACTAGGTTATATCCTTTCCTGAAAACCAATTTTCTGAGGGACGTACCAGCCATGGTGGCTCAGTGGTTAGGGCACTCGTCTACTGACCCAGAGTACCCGAGTTCAAACCCGACAGTGGCGGCAGCGTTTAGATGCATGCGAAACGCGAAAGGCGCCCGTGTGCTCAGCGATGTCAGTGCACGTTAAAGATTTCAAGGTGGTCTGCATTATTAAAGCTAAAGCTTTACTTACCGCGAAAGCTTTACTGGCCGCGAACTTGCGATTTCACTGTGGCGGTGCTCCGAGGAGGCACATGACGTCACAAGGCGCGCCTCGCCGTAGAGCCGCACCGGTCTGGCCGGGCCGGCGGCGGCTGGCGCACTCGGTGCGAAATAGAAACATGCTGCAAGTCTCCGCCAGTGCGGTCAGAGTGCGCCGAAGCCGCCGAACGCGTCGGCGGTCAAGCGCAGTTGGAGTATACAGGGTCTCGCTTTGGCTGACGTGACGTCGCCGTGCAGCGCGCCCGCCTTACGCCGGAGAATAAACGCGCCTTACAGAGCCTGCGCTTAAGCGCTAACCAACGTATTCGGTGGCGGCATCTATGGGAGCCACTGAAACCCCCCGCAAACTCCCTCAATAAAAAAAAACTTGTGCCGAGGCTCGGAATTGAACTAGGTCCTTTGGCTGGCGTTTGAGGCGGAGACGCTACCACTCCGCCACGACGGCTTTTTTGTCTGTATTGCCTGTTTCGACAGCTTACAACAGAACACAAACATGTTCTGCGCTACATTCTCAAACATCAAGAGCGGACATGCGTTTCACTCAGATGAGAAAATCAAAGCCTTCTCAATGAACACAACTCTCCCGTCAACTCGATAACTTCATCTTCAAAACAAAGTTCCTTGTACACTTCAGGCAGTTTAAATATATTTTCTTTGAAGTAATCTCGGACAGACCGCGCATCTTCATCGCATTGTCATACAGCCATCTTGCTTCGCCAAATGCTGCGCAGGCCAAGAAGGAAAATTACATCGTATTTATAAAGATCTTGTTCAACGTCGAGGAATCGTATCCCATACAGCGCCAAGGGTAGGTCTTTATTGTACGCTGGAGCACGTCCCAGGAGAGTAGCGCATCCCAGTCATCAATAAAGACGTCTTCTATTGACTCTGGTTTGTGACACAACCAGCAGTCAGCACCCCATGGAAAAAAAATCTCTTCTCCTCCATCCATATTTTAACCGGCAACGTACCAGTGTGCAACTTGAAGAAAAACGTATTCACACCCGCTGGCACCATCATTTTCGTTCCTCGTTTTAAAACATTTCCTCCTTGGCCTCCACTATACGGAGACCGATATACTGGCTCGCGGAAGGCACAGTCAAGCAAATCTTTTAGCAATTTCTTACGCGTGACATTTGACAGGTATTCCAAAGCGAACCGAGCTTTTGGAAACCGGAAAGCAAAGATCACTTCTTTCAGAAATCTACTTACACTGTATCGCACCCCGTCTACAGTGAAAATAACATAGTTTGGCAAAGCCGAAGAAAGCCCTACTTGAATAAAAGTCCGCAGGAAAGGGTCGCGTTGATCTAGAAGAAACATAAATCTTGACGCCGCCTTCCTCAGGCACAAGTGTGGCAAGAAAAGACCCCCTTTTTCTCAAACGCAGAAATAAATTATCATGTTTAGTCGTCTCCCATGCGGACTGCCAAACAAAAACTGCAAAGAGACGATGAGGCATTTAAATGCTAAGTCGAGAGCACGAAAGCACCTGCAACAAATATCACACTTTTGAAACCAGGTATACACTACATATGTTTGCGCGCACGAAAATGAACCGTTCCTTACCTGACCATTTCTGTGTACGCGGGGACAGTTCTTGAATTTTCTCCTTCCAAAAGTCATCGTTAACTCGATACTTTTCAAGAGGAACTCCTCGGTATTTGGAAGGGACATGTGCCCGTTTTACACTTGCATGAAACAAAGGCGCTGATGTCCAGTTCCCATGAGAAAGGCCTGCACATTTGTCCAGATTAACAACGCGATTGGTTATATCACAAAACCTGCGAACAACCGACATCGCATGTTCTATGGTGCTGTCGTCGCTACAAAAAATTGCCACATCATTGGCATAATCCAGGAGTTTAATTTCACATGCTTCTAGTTGGAAACCATGAACAGAGTTGTTATTTATTACATTCCGGCATGGTGGCTCCAGGTACAGAGCGAGAAGTAGCGGTGACAATGGGCAGCCTTGCCGCACGAATGCTTTCTCGGCAGTTCTGTCTGTGAGCTCTCGGTTGACAACCAGATTCGTGGTACAGATACTATAAGCCATTTTAACCCCTTTTAGAAGTAACTTCCCCAAAACGGACATGTTCGAGGATTTTAAAAAGAATGTCATGACATACACGGTAAACGGCCTTCTCTAAATCAATCTGCAACATTGCGACTCGCCTAAAATCAGCGTCACAGCATTCCAGCATACTCCGAGTGACATGAACATTCGTGAAGGTGGTCCATCCTTGAATTCCACACGTCTGGTGTGGGGCAAACAAGGTGTCTATAACTCACTTTAAACGTTTGGCTAATATTTTCATAAATCTTTTATAATCGAAATTAGTAAGCGTCATCAGCCGATAACCAGTAACTTGCTTAAGCTTAGCAGGATTGTCAGTTTTCGGTATAAGTACTGTATGCGCACGAGAAAACGACGGTGGTTAAATACCAATTCGAAATTCTTCATAAACGCGTTGTAAAATGAGAGCAGTTTCGCGTTTGAACACCTTATGAAATTCTGCTATTATCCCAACAGGACCTGGCGATTTCCCCAAGCTCAGCTCATCAATAGCGTACTCAAATTCCGCTTTTGATAAGTCGGCAGACAGGATGTCAGTGTCTTCACTGGTCAGTTGGGGTAATAGATTTCAAAATTCAGCCTGAAAGGCCTGTACATCCGCCGATTTGGAAGCGGACAAATCATGGTAATTCTGACTGAAAGCCTCCCTTATCACCTTCGGATCATCCGTCAAAGTACCTTTGTTTTCAATTTCTACGATATCTTTCCTTCCAGCGTATCTTGTTTCTGTCCTCAAATTCCGCCTACGGGGCATATCATCTGCCAGCAAGCGATCTGTTCGTGCACAGATTACAGCTCCCTGAAACCTTGTCACATCGATAGCCTCAAGCTTGGCTGTAACTTCGCTGATAAGATCAGTGTATAGTCCCGGAGGTCTATATTCCTCTATAATTAACTGTTTCAACATCTGTTTTAGGTCCTTTTGCTCAGCTTTTTCGGCATGCTTGATTTCTACGGACCTTTCGATAGCCCTCATTTTGACATCTATTTTAAATTCCTCCCACTAATCTGCCGAACTTTTCTCATAACTGAACCAAACTTTTTCTAACACGTTCTTTGC
Source organism: Amblyomma americanum (assembly GCF_052857255.1). NCBI lineage: Eukaryota > Metazoa > Arthropoda > Arachnida > Ixodida > Ixodidae > Amblyomma > Amblyomma americanum. The sequence continues at coordinate 83,770,662 of NC_135498.1, read as the reverse complement.
TTCTAAAAGAAACATATCGTCCTTTAATAATTTTGCATTGAGCTTCCACAAGTCCAAGCTGAATTTCGCTTGAGGCGTTAGGTTCTTTCCATGGTGCATATGACACAACAGTGATCGGTAAATGTAACCGGTTCGACAATGTAGGTATCGCAAATCGCCGCTAGCTCAAGGGAAATGTAAGCTCCATCTTGCCTAGCATGACTACGCCCTTGGAAATGCGCCGCGACGGCTCAAGCTTTAACCATGATAAAGGCGCATCTAGTGAATGCACTCTTCCGATGCGGAAGTCGCCGCGCTTTCGCTACGTATATCCTGGACTAACAGAGCTAGGCCATCAGCAATTTTTTGCGGAGCCCTCCACTACGGCACCTCTTTCTTCCTTTCTTCTTTCACTCCCTCCTTTCTCCCTTCCCTTACGGTTCGGTTCAGGCCACCGATATGTGTGCGTCAAATACTGCGCCATTTCCTTTCCCCAAAAACCAATTTTCAATTTTTGCTGTGAGGGACGCTGTACTGAAAGGCTCCGGAAATACCGACTATCTGGGGCTCTCTAACGTGCACTGACATCACTCACTACACGGGACTCAAGAATTTTTCCTCGTTCGAAATTCGACCACCACGGCCAGGATCGAACCCGCGCCTTTCGGGTCAGCAGGGGTGCGCCATAACCACTGAGCCACCGCGGCTGCTTTGTTTTAGTTTATTTCGATTTAACGTCCCAAAGCGACTCAGGCTATGAGGGACGCCGTAGGAATGGCTCCGGAAATTGCCACCGCCTGGGGTTCCTACGTGCGCTGACATCGCACAGTATACGGGCCTCTACAATTTCGCCTCCATCGAAATTAGACCCCCGCGGCCGGGATCGAAACCGCGTCTTTCGAGTTAGTAGCTGAGCGCCGTAACCGCTGAGCCACCGCGCCGGATTAAACTGCAACGAAGCAAAACTGGCCGTTGCGTCGAACCCGGCCGCGGCGGCCGCGTTTCAATGGAGGCGAAACGCAAACGGCGCCCGTGTGCTGTGCGATGTGAGTGCACGTTAAAGAACCACAGGTGGTCGAAATTATTGCGGAGCCCTCCACTACGGCATCTGTTTCTTCCTTTGTTCTCTATGTCGTTCCTTTGTTTTTCCCTTCCGGCGCGCTTCAGGTGTACGCCAAGACGTGTGACAGATACTGCGCCGTTTCCTTTAATTAATAATAATAATTAGTTTTTGGGGAAAGGAAATGGCGCAGTATCTGTCTCATATATCTTTGGACACCTGAACCGCGCCGTAAGGGAAGGGATAAAGGAGGGAGTGAAAGAAGAAAGGAAGAATAGGTGCCGTAGTGGAGGGCTCCGGAATAATTTCGAACACCTGGGGATCTTTAACGTGCACTGACATCGCACAGCACACAGGCGCCTTAGCGTTTTTCCTCCATAAAAACGCAGCCGCCGCGGTCGGGTTCGAACCCGGGAACTCCGGATCAGTAGTCGAGCGCCCTAACCACTGAGCCGTTTCCTTTCTCCAAAAAACATTTTTAATGTTCATTTTTCGTATCATTAACAAAACGGAGTTGCGTGAGGAGATAAGACGAAGACGCAGCCAGAGCCCATTGGCGGTGCACGAACGCTCTCGTGCTCTCGTGTTCCAAATGTTCAGGCAACGTTTGCTTGGCTGCCGTTTCAAAATCTCTGATATCGTAGCACAGCTTCGAGTGCGATGAGACGGTGTGTTATCAAGATATCAGGCTGACGCACATGAAGATCGGGAAATTGTGGCAACAAGCAACCGTTGCTGTTCCCCGAATGACCACAAACGCCGTCTGCATCGCAGCGTGAGTACCAGCGCCTTGTTCGATAGCTGCACACATCGCAGTGGAAAAAACAGACCTGCTTCCTCTTATATTGAAGCACCGCAAAGTACTTATGTGACGAGTTGAATCCTGGATAGTAGCATGGACGGTGCGTCATGGTTGCTGCAGAAAAATATAGCAGCAGGCGACGCAGACCCTTGCCCTGGGCGCTGGAGCCTGGAACGCTCGCTACGTTGTCTCAGCACCGAGCACTCCCGCTCCGTGAACGCCTTGACAGAACGCTGGCCAGTCGTGAAGCTTGCCTCGTGTAACAAGGCTTTGTGGGCGACGAGGCTCGTGTTAAGAGTTTGTGCCGGGCAAGCTGCATCTGCACTACTATGACGACACATATGACTACTCGGCCAGGTACCGTCGTGGCGGCAGTACAAAAGAAGGCGCTTCTTTCGTGGCTTGGTTGTGCAGCCAGTACCATTGCATCCATGATGTCGGAGTCTAGGACCAAACCCACTTTGAGCGCCTTTCCTTCGTGTCGTCTTTCATCGTTGGACGGGCGGCTAACCTGCGATGCGTCGTGCTGCATCCCTGCTACAGGCGTAAGGTTGAGAACGGATTTCGCGATGCCTTCGAGCCGCCACGGTGCCTGCATAACCAAGACCTCACCAGCGTTAATGGCGGCGGTTCCCTTGAAGGCAGCAAGTTCTGCTCGAGTCTTCCTGCCAAAAGGACCCTGGGAAGCCTCGTTCTGCCGGAGGTCAGCCGCACATAGCCTATTATGCAGGAGGAAAATCCCACCCTTGAGCGGCTCAGGCTGGAGTGTCATGGAGGCGTTCGGTTTTCTGTGTTTGCGTACCAGCCGTCATTCGTGTCTCCAGACGAGGCCCTCGAATGCGCTGCCGAGCTGGGGTTCTGCGATTTGGGGCTTGTCGGCCACATCCTGCGCACCCTGTATGCCTCATGGGCTCGTGCAGGCTAGTGCATCCATGGACGATGCGAAGGAGCACGAGTAGGGCCTGTTCACCAAGGCAGCGCGATTCGTGATGAGCCTCGACGGAGGACCAGCGGCTTCTGCCGAACATCACTGCGCTGCCGCATTCGACGAATTGTGCGGCACAGCATCGCTACGGGAATACTTGATTATGCGGTTGGGAACGTCTTGGCTCGACGTAAAGGGGGCTTGGTGCTGTGTTACGGAGAACTCCCCGTTTGTTGCTATTATTCGGAGGCTGTCTGCTAGGGCAGGTGACAGTTGTAGGCTACACAAATGGATGCACGCAGTGTTGACTGATGGCGTGCCGTCAGATTATTCTGATGGCGTGTCCTCTGATGGCATGCCGTCAGCGACGCCGTCAGATTATTGCTTACTTACGTGGGACATTTGAAGCCCAACGTATTTTCTAGTTTATTTATATAACCACTCTGCATAAACATATGTAACGGTACATTTAAAATATTAATAAATGCATAGCACGGAATATGTTCGTACGATTCGTTATTTGAGTACGCTTGTCGGGCGACTCATGGGAGCGCGCTTGGCGAACGGGACCACACGGACACGCCGCAGCAGAAGCGACATCGAAGTGCCAGCCAATATAAACTGAGGTTGGCAGTGAAATTTTAGAAAAGTTTTTTCTTCTGGCAGCCAGGTTATGCGAACTTGTAGCTTGAAATCTGAGGGCTAGGCTGAACTTACACAAATGTTTCAAATTCTCAGCTTGTGATAGCTAAGCACTATATGCCAATTACACATTCGTGTTAATGAGCCTAATAAACGCCAGCAGCTTTCGCTTTTGGGGTTTAAGAAAATTATTTTTTCTGATTATACTTTTGGGTATTACGATTTAGCTCGTCCGTCTGTTACAGTTAAAATGAATGCACCTCTATCACAGGCAGATTAACTTGATGGTCCTGGCGTCTTTCACGGATGGCTTAGAGCTCACGCGCCCTCACCTCTGAGATCGCACACACCAAGTTTGGCCTCAGCCAGAGTCGGCCCAGTCCTCCGGGAGCCAACGCTGGTGCAAATGCGGCAGCTCTTGCTCCGCTTGCTAGCCCTGGCCGCTCGTTAACCTAATGTTCTGCACGACGTTGTTCCTCCATCCGTCTTAAGCAAGCTTCCACCGCCCATGGTAAGGCGGTACTGGCTGGGTTCTCCGGCAATGAACGTTCTCAAGCCGATGGCAATGCCCTAACACAAAGCTTACCCACCGTGAATTGAACTTGATTTTTGGAGAAAAGAAATGGCACAGTATCTCTCTCGCATCACGGCGGACACCTGAACCGCACCGTAAGGTGTGGGGATAAAGGACGACTGAAGAGGAAAGGAAGAGGTGCCGTGGTGGAGGGCTCCGGAATAATTTCGACCACCCGGAGATCTTTAATGTGTACTGACATCGCACTGCACACGGGCGCGTTTTGCGTTTCGACTCCATCAAAGCATGGCGGCCGCGGTCGGGTTCGAGCCCGGGTACTGCGGATCAGTAGCCGAGCACGCTAACCACTGAGCCACCGCGGCGGGTAGCGACCACAGGAAGTAGGTTCTGGGCGGCTCCAGAGCGGCACTTCGAAGCCACGAGTTATGACAGAGCTTGAGAGACGAGCTTTCTTCCTATACGCCGAGGCTGCCTCCGTTAGTCACGCTCAAGCTGCTCAAGCCCCAGAGTACACCTCTGCGTTTGAATTAGCAGAAATATATCAGTAGCAGTTTCACGCTGGACCTTAATGAAGAAAAACTACAGGTTTGCGCTGATATCTGCTTAAGACCGGAAATGCGAAAGCCTTTTTCGTCTCTCTTCCTGCGTCAATTTTTTATTTTTACTATGTGTCTTTGTTGTTTTTTTCATGCATTTTTGTTTTGCTTTTTCTCTTGTTTTATTTTTATTTTATTTTATAGTAAGGAATCCTTCTCACGCATTTAAATCGTTTTTCATCAAGTGAGTCACACAAAACCTGATTGAAACATAACAGGTATTTTCATTGTAATTATTTCACTAATGTAATTATTTCACTAATTACAATTCATGAACCAAGCTTTTAGCATTTCAAGATCAACTCACGCACTACGTAACACTATCAAAGTTTTGCACATTTATCCAAACAAAACGTAACAGTCGTGAGGACAAAATTAGCGGACACTTTTTGCTGACGCGACAAAAGCATATGATCCTTTCGCATTGAACACGAAAGCTTTCTGCGTTCCCTATGCATAAAAAATGCCGCTAAATTTAGTCGTTAATTCATCAAAGCGGAAGCCAGTCATCACAATCACGATTTGCAAGTGGCTTCTACAGCAATTATCAATACTTTTTGTGGCGACGAGCAAAATTAGTTTTTCTCTGCCTGTTTTCACGAACGTAAAATCAGCTGGAGTGATTTACCGGATTACTGATTTACTTTAAAGGATTGAAAGAAAGTGCTCAATAGACTGCTTGATTATTATTTTCAAAATTTTTAGCATTTCTAAGCTGAACGTGCTTCACTGTCAGTGTTGTATTTCTAGCAATTGTAGCTGAAGACTGTTTGCAGCTTTTTTTAAGGATCTGTTTCAGCAAATCTGATGCAAATTTCCGGTTCTTCAAGCTCGAAAACAGTCATTGTGTATGAGATGTGTATTTTGTGGCAGCCACTGGCTAGTGCCATTGCTTTTTAAGGACATTAAATGTTGCGGGATAAATCGAATCGCACGCCGAAAGCTAGCGGCGTTATCCTACCTTATTCATTGAAGTGTTTCATTGCAGCTCTGCAGAAAGGAAGTTTGGCGATGAAAGAAGTGGAGATGGTGGAAAGATGTGTAGGAGCGCCCAGACCCAGACAGGGGAAGCCAATGAGGGTCTACAGCCGCGCAACGCCGAAGAAACTCTTCATGTGGCAGTTAAGGTTAAAGAAGAACCAGTTGAGATTGAGGACTTGAGAAAAGACCACGCCGGACGAAAGGATGAATACAAGAAAGGGAACGCCGGAGTGCGCCGCATTCTTCCAAGAAGTACGGACGTGCGTGCGGTACTCTACGATCCACCCGAGACAACAATCCGGAGTGCATTGCGAAACCTTTCGCAGAGACTCATGCCTTTTGATCAAGGAACGTCACTCCTGCGCAGCGTGAGCAACAGCACCAACAGCATTCGGAGAAGGCTCTTCAGACGTTACCGCACTGTCGACCAATGCTCGTCGCAAGTCTCTCTGGAATGACGGTACATGGGCACTGCTCACTCAGTGAAATATGAAGTGGAAGCAAAATCACTTAGCATTCTTGACACTTGCAGAAGACTTATAAAATGTATGCCATCCTGGGCAAAAATACATAGTCGCGATACTCAGCTATTAAGAGTTGCGCTGTGCGAATTTGAAGAATCGCCGTGCGAAGGATTTGATGTCGGCTTGAAAGACATGTCTTTGACTTAAATAGTCTTGGTAATATTCGATTGCCCTCTTAAAATAATAAAATTTATTTGACGGTGATGACATATGCCGTTTTACCCTTTACCATGACAGTTTCCTGTTGCTCGTGAAACCAACAATATTTGTTCAAATACAGTCACCGATAAACACTGCAAAGTGGAAGACATAATGTGAATAAATTAGTGAAGAGGTGTAGCCGGAGCCGCTACGCAGCACCAACCTAAAGACCATGTACATATATAAAAAAAGACTTAAGACTCATGCTTTCAAAACAGGAGTGATTTTATGCGCTCTGTCTAGAAGACTGACTAAAACAAACCAACTCTCAAGTCCGGTTTTGTGATTTCCGGTGCTGTCCTTGTATCTTTACGATCAATTTGCTCTGTGAGAGCTGAATTTAAACTCCTGCATCTTCATACTCACCCTGTACATCGCCAGTTTCTTATCACCTGGGACTTTTAGTTCATAGAGTAGTGCGTAAGCGCATGCTCTCAACATCGTGACAAGCAGAAAACTGAGCTTGCATGACCCTTGCCATGCAGCCACACTGAGTAGGGCGACCAGCATTCAAGTGAGCTAGGAGGCTGATATTTCGAAAACCTGCAGTGTGTTGCATTTTAGCGTATAAAAATGAAATAACCATTACTACACTCGTAATGCGTCTGATTAAGACTAGACCCATGCATGATCCTTTGTGAACTGTTGTATTTGCTTTTGAATGCAGGCGCTCGATAGGAGTGACTACTGCATTTCTCTTCTGAGAGGGTTACGACAAGCGCTGTACGATGCCAGACATATGCTGTCGTGGTCTTGAGAACATTGTCCTGTAGCGCTTTGTCGGTCAGAGTACTGAGAGCGATCGTCCTCGAGAGCACGATGCGACGCCTCGGCCACACTGGTTGACATGTAGTGCTCTTGTAAAGTCCTCATAGAGGTGAAGCTGTGATAAACTTGAGGCACCAGAGCCTTGCCATAAAGAGAAAAATAAAAGTGCTGCATTGCTGTATATTCACCAGATTTCCCACTGTTTGGAGCAAGCAGGCAGCTAAAACTGGGTAGACGCTCTCCTTTCTGCACATAATGAAATAAGCACAATATGCCCTATGACTTACATAAGAGCAAAAGAAGAGGAACAAGCAATAAGAAGAAGATAAAGGAAAATAAATTTTGACTCGGAAATTTTTCCCCTGTGCTGATGGTGTGATGCATAATCTATCTTTAAGTTGCGGGGACATCATTATATTGGCAAAAAAACGAAGGTGCCGGAATGCGGACCTATGTCAGCGCGACAGTTTTTCGCGAGGTGCTTAATCCTCAAACCTAGCATTGCGTTGCAGGAAATGTCATCGTAACCACCCGCCTCCCATTCCCACTTGCAAACAGGGCTCTCTTGTTTTACAGCCATAGTTTATAAGCACCCGTTCCAGGGTTTCAGTGGACGTCGTTATAGTAGTTACACTAGTATTAGTAGTAGTAGTATTTGCAATGATAGTATGTCGTGGTCGTCAGCGTAAACGGTAATTGCGTTGCCACAGGAACCACCCGGAGTGTAGTTACCATGGGAAGAGGAGGATGTAACTTCAGTGGTGGAATGCATACCCAGTGTGTGGTTTTCACTGGAAGCATCCCGAGGGTGCTTTCGACGGGAACCAATCGGAGAGTGGGTCTCCTGGAAGGAGGAACAAGAAGGTTGGCGTGAAAAAAGGGTATGGCAAGAGCAGGGGCGTCTCCCATGGGAAGATTGTTACGCTTGGAGGAGGAGGGTATGGCTAGAGCCTAGGAAGGCGTGACCTAAGGTGGTTACCACGAAACCTTTCGGAAGGTGGCCACCGTGGAAGGAGAATGATGTGGCCAGCGAGATTAATCGACAACGCGAGATTGATTACATTGGAAGGATGAAGGCATTGCGAAAGAGGAAAGCGCAAGCGGAGGGTGGTGGACTGCAACCACCCACGGAACGGCTACCCTGTAAGGAGGAGGGTTATCGTAGAAGGAGGAGGGTTTAGTGAGTACCTCGGAATGCGTAACCCGAGAGTGGTTACCGTGAAAGGCGGAAGAGTATCGCTAAAGCGGAGGAATATAACACTGCCCGTGAGTGATGCAGAACGCGTCGCCCGAGACGAGGGTCATTGGAGGCGCCACGTGCCTAGAGCGGCGTACTGGAGAAGAGAGCTAGTTGAATAATTAGTATGTGTGGAAAGCTAGAAACACCGCTCCGGAACTACACAGATGTGAAGGCGCTCTCGCATTTTCTGCCCCAAGGTATCGCAAAACGCGAACACGTTCACAGCTGTCGCTGAATCTCAGGTTAGACAGTGGTACCCATCCTGTTAAATTTTAATGAATCTAATGTATTGTACGAACATGAAGATAAACTCACAAGAGAAATGTGTAAACCATTCATATTCATGAAACGCGCAACAAGTGTATACGCGCCCCTACTGTGCTGGTTCAGAACGGCAAGCTTCCCACCCTTAATCCACATATTTGATGTGTCAGCGTGTCTTTAGGCTCTGGACATGAACTCCTTCTGGTTACAAAAGAATATATTGTGCTGTTTATTTCTAAAAAAGTTGAGTGAGCAACCAGTGCCGGTCTTCTGTTCTTTCTTAGCCCTTATCACAGCTGTCCACGCGTGGTTAACCGTCCGCATCTCTGCTCAGGTAAGCTGCCTCGTGTTGCGTGGGAGTAACGTATATGAAATTGGGAATACACGTGCCTAGAGCGGCGTACTGGAGAAGAGAGCTAGTTGAATAATTAGTATGTGTGGAAAGCTTCAAAATGTGAATGAATAGTCAAACTTGTATAATATTTGCTAGAGCATATTCAATTGATCGTGATGTCCTGGATGCACTTAGGTTAAGAGCACTTATGTCAAAGTGTGTGACACCGAGAGAAAGAGGAGTGGCGTAAGTAATTGTCACAGTCGTGTCGTCTACTCCAAGGATATCTGCAACTTTCTCCTTAGCACAACAGCGGCAATGCGGTGGGCATAATTCTTTAGGACGGTATTTATTCTTCACCGCACATGTGACACGTGTAGAAGGTCGCACAAAAATCTGAATGTCATAAAGACTGTCGAATGCCTCACTACACATTGCGGGGTGTGCCACACAACGAGGCGCGCTCTACAAAGTCGTTCTAGCAAACCATTTTCTTTCAAGTGCTCGCGACGAAGTGCTAGATTCAAATTAATTTTATTGTTTAGAAGTGTATAAATCGCGTCTTCAACCTAACCTTGCCAGGCGCTCTTAATTACAGGCGGTTTCATGACAGTTTTAACCATGTTTTTGAAACCTATTAGCACTTCTGTAGGAAGACGAATGCTTCTGAAAATCTTGTGCCCAGTTATCCTTAGATAGGGAACTACAGAAGCAACAAGCTCTGACAGGAAAGCTTTAAATTCAGTTTGTATTTTTGACATTGTGTATAGACAGTTTTAGTGGAAGCGAAACGTTCATAAAATTCGTATAAAAGTTTCAGGTTTTTATCTTTTCCCAATGATCGTTTTCGCGTGCATTCAATTTGAGGTAGAAGCTAAGCCAATTGTAGTGCATTTTCTTGACTGCAAGTTATCGGCAGTGTTGCAGGCGCCGATAACTCAGTGGTTATGGCGCTCAGCTGCCGGCCCGAAAGACGTGGGTTCAATCCCGGCCGCGGCAGTCGAATTTCGATGGAGCGGAAATTTTAGAGGCCCGTGTACTGTGCGATTTCCGTGCACGTTAAAAAACCCCAGGTGGTCGAAATTTCCTGAGCCCTGCACTACGGCGTCCCTCATAGCCTGAGTCGCTTTGGGACGTTAAACCCCCATAAAAGAAACTAAACTCTTGCAGCATTGAAAGGCTTATGCTTCGAAAAAATTTAATTGGGTTTGTTACCTCATCACCCGAATGACATTCTCAGCTGTTTCTCTCAGACATGCCTCTATACACTGCACCGGTACCGGCAGAGATAACAGAGTTCGCGAAGTGTTGGAAATAAGAAGCAGAGGAATTCTTGAGTGACGTTAGGTATTTCGCAATTTTCAATTAGGACATCGCTGCCTAAATCGCTGAATCAAGAAGACAATATAAAAATGGCTTGCACACAAAGCTTACAGTGTTTTCGCAATTTTTCTTCTGGTAACTAAAACAGAACGCTGATTTAAAAGTTTCGCGAACAATCATAGCTTCGTTTATCTTTTTGCGTGCGTATCATACGACACGTTCGAGGCAGTATATGGAAAGATTCACGGCGCACAACGCGGTGGTAACTCAGTGCTACCAGCCTCTACATTTATTAATTCCGGGCGGACAGAATGCACCTTAAATAAAGTTAGCGATGAGACCGATGCAGTCTTAAAGCACAGTCGTTATCAAGAGACCGCTGGGGCAGCTTAAATTTATTGGGAATGTAGCGTTTTTTTATCTGCGCTTCAGCGGGACGTCAGCCTCTTAATGCGAAAAGAATGGAGCAATACAGCTTCAGGCATTTCAGAAATTTCTCTAATTGCCTAATCCCGCATATAGAAGCTGTGCAATAATTTTACCATGTCACTGGTACACAAGGCTTGATTATTTTTTTGGCGCAGAAGGATAAATTTAAAGAACACAAGCAGGCGCAGGCTACGTTCCACTGCGGAGGTTTTACTGTCGCTTACTTACGGTGTGGAGGCGAGGAAAATTTCATTTCCAAGTTTTTGTTTGACTCGTATATCTCAGCTAATGTGTTATCTTGATTATGGTAATCACTAATAGCCGTTTGTTAATAGATTTGATTAATTATTGGCTTGCTAGAGGGGATGCTTGTAGCACGACAAAAAAACACAAGGAACAGAGACGAATGGGACAAGCGCCACTCTCAACTGGTTTTGTTCAAAAAAACGATCGCAACATTTATACATTTCCCCTTCTTCTTCAAGAACCTGTACTCGTTACGAGTACAGGTTTTTAGATAAACTGATTTGATTCAAGCGTGATATTTGCGTGTCAATCGCATGTGGGATCGGGTGATTATGTTCTTGAAGAAGAAGGGGAAATGTATAAATGTTGCGATCGTTTTTTTGAATAAAACCAGTTGAGAGTGGAGCTTGTCCCGTTCGTCTCTGTTCCTTGTGTTTTTTTGTCGCGCTACAAGCATCCCCTCTAGCAAAATGAACCAACTCGCCCAGCAAAATGTTTTATTGAATTATTGGCTTACAGAGCGAAATTCTCAACCAAGCTATGGTAACAGTAACAGCCGTTTAGTAGTGTTTAGTCGACGTTAGCATGTATTAGCCTATAAAAAGTGGAAATAGTGGAGATTGTTTGACTGGTTTCCAGTCCACTGGGCCTCGAGCCGCCAAGACAGGTCGAGCAGCGTCAGCCAGTGTGAGCTTCCACACCCTGTGATGTTTCCCCGGCACACATGATTCTCTAGCACCAGAGTTTACTTTTGAAGTGACTTTCAAGAGTTGTCAGCCCCGCTTTTAAAACTGAAACTATGTCATTGGAAAAACATATGGAGCATCACCTGCTTGGTATCATTCAGGAACCGGTAATTTTACTGAGACGTGGGCGCACAGTAAACTGAGGACGGTCTTGACAGTAATCTTTACGCCCATAAAAGGGCTCTCGAGATAGCAGCGCGTGGAGGAGCACCGCGCGGAATAAACTGCGGACGATTTATCGGGGTTAGGCGAAATGGTAATTAAGTGCGCTAGGAATTCGGTTTCGGCTAAGGGCCGGTATTCAAGGTCAACCAGATTGTATACAAAGATTAAGGGTATGACACTCTAGTGTTAACGGTTTGATGCCCATATATGCGAAACTGGTTATTCCTTATACATGCAACACGTTATACAATTTCCTGAACACAAAAGAAACGTGTCGGGTCATTTGTATCGTGCTTGGTAAATTGTGTAAAACGTTGCCTGTATGAGGTACAATCAACAAGGCCTAGTTCGCGCACTTTTACTGGTTATTCTCTGCTTAACAAGCATAGATCACTGGTAGTCATCGTACTACTGGCGCAGCGGTGAAGCATTTAAGCGATACACTATTCACCTCAGATGGCAGGTGATGCCATCGGTGCAGCTTCTGAGACCAAGGTTGCTCTGTCTGGGCAACCTCTCGTGATCAATCTTTGAACTGCCAACTACCACGATGGGCAGTTTGCTCACAATTCTTTGGGCAAGGTGTGGCAACGTCTCAAGGTCAAGTGTCATAGACGGTGCACCAGCCACCTAGGAGGGGCGCCTAGGTGGTAGGTTGCCCATGACGCAGTGGGCAAAAGGACCTCACAAACAACGTCTAAGTGGCGGAGTGGAACATCTAGTGCTCACGCACTAAGAGTTTTTTTAGTTTTTGTCTGGCAACACTGACAAAGAGTAAAGAGCACATAAAGTCAAATTTTTGCTAGAGCTACTCACAAAAATATAAAGCTGCAAAGATGTTACGGAAATATGCACACTGCGTAATTTCACATTTTTGTAGTTTTTTCATCAAATATAACTTCCTGTACGATGTGATATTAATCTTTATTTAAACTAAGAAGCTTTAACATGCATCAGTATTTCTGTCACTCTTACCCTTCCGGGCCTGTATATTTATTTTGGTCGGAGACATTTTCCGTTTTTTTTTGACAATGTCTAAAGCACTATAAGCACCTAGTAAAAATTTGAAGCTCTTGTTGCAAGAAATAATTGATTTGCAGGTATGATGTCAAAATAGGACATCACGGCTCAGGTTTAAAAGCCAAAACGACCCGCTTTGGTTAGCGGAACTGAAAGCAAAAAAGTGAACGAAAAATTTTATTTGGCTGTGTGCAGGACTCTAATCAAGTTTGTTTTAGTTTTGTAAGGGATAGATGGATCTTGCTGTTGCCACAATAGACGCCGCTCAGTACTGTTTACGTTGCGTTTATCGATTCTCCTCGTCCTTGTCGCTGACAGGCGTTTGCTCCAGCTGATAGCACATAACGTCAACAACTCTCATGCTCAAAACTTGCATAGCCATCCTGGAAGGCCACTGTAGACAAGATGAAGTCTTTCCTCAAATCTGTCACGCCCGCCCTCTATTGAGCTTCACGAAGCGATTCATCGCAGCTCAGCGCGGAACCCAGCACAGTGCAAAGCTAAGCACATCTAAGTTCTCAGTTTGTACGAGGCGCACAGCATCTGGCTTGCGCCTGTTTTCAAGCCAGATGTTTAATCTGGAAGAATTCATAAACGTGAAGGTAATCTGTCGTGTCTGTATCCTGACAAAAATGCTGTTCTGTTCAAGCGAAGAAAGTTCCCTCTCATCCACGAGCTTATGCGGCGCAGATATCTCTAGGCCAGGGGAAAGAAGAAGCTCTTTATGAGCATACCAATCACGCGTTTTTTAAGAAAAACGAATTGATAGAGTTTTAACACTGTTAAACAGTTAAACAGAGTGGACGTGCGAAAGCTTGTGTTCAGCCTTACTGACTCATGGTTTTGCTTGGCTGGGTCGGTCGTCGATATGTCTGGCGATAATATTATTTATTTACTTCTAATACCCTCATGGCCCTGCGGACTTTATTGAGGGGAGTGGAAAAAGACGTACAATAACACAGATAACAAGAAATGGAAATACGTTCATGGGTTACAGCACAACATATGGCTCACTGCACTGAGTATTACAGATTTAAGCAATTGTGCACCTTCATGTAAAGCTAGAAGAAAGAAGGAGAAAAAAAACGAGAAACGAGAACAAGAACTAACAAGGCAAACTACAAATAAGCAAACGCAGAGTTAAAGTAGGACAACGAACAGAAGGGCACACATGTAATTAAGACGTTAATGCAGGAACTTAACTTTTTCTTAAAATGCCCGAGATCGTCGGTGAGTGCCACATCTGCTGGCAAGTGATTCCACTCGGATGATGTAGGTGGAATGAAAGAATTTAAGCGAGCACTAGTGTGACAAGGTGGAACACCCACTTAGCGTGGATGGTCAATGCGCGATGAAACATAGGTGCGTTGAAGGAGCAAAGCGATTTTTAAAACAGGATTCAGATTGTATGTCCTGAAAAAAAAAAAGACAGAGTCGTGAAATTTTTCTGCACAATGAAAGTAATGGTAGTGACAAAGTGTTTTTCATTAGTGTGACACTTGATGTGCGGCCATAGTTGTGGAGGATAAAACGAGCGGCACGGTTCTGAAGAGTTTCCAAAGGAGATATAGACTTAGCTTGAGGGTCCCATATCGACCCGGCGTATTCAAGCTTTGAACGAACCCGTGTTTTATAAAGACGGAGTTTGACAGAAATGGGTGCATTAGGAAAGTTTCTTTTTATTTAATCGAGCATACGGTTAGCGTTTCCAGCAATGTAGGTTATATGCTGGTTCCAGGATAAATTTCAGGTCAGATGTACACCGAGGTGTTTATACGAGGTAAGAGGGCTAACGAAGCATTGTTGATGCTGTAAGAGGGTGGGGGCGAGACGTCTTGACAGGAAAAGCGCATGGTTTTGCATTTTGATGCGTTAAACAGCATTTTCCATTTAGTACACCAATCAGTAACACAGTTAAGCTCTTCTTCAATAAGTGGACATCACTAGTGTTTTTAATTTCACGGTATAGTATGCAATCATCTGCAAAGAGTTTTATAGAAGATTTTATATTGTTAGGCAGATCATTAATGTACACAAGAAATAACAAGGGTCCGTGTACCGATCCTTGTGGTACCCCAGACGTAACCGTCATTGAAGATGATTGAAGACCGTTAACGTAGAGAAACTGCGAGCGATTAGATAAAAACAATGAATCCATGCTAGAACATTCGAGCCGATATAAAAATGAGCACCTTTATACAACAGCCGCTATGGGACACTTTATTGAAAGCCCTGCAAAAATCTAAGAAGATGACGTCGACCTCTAAACCTTCATCAAGAATGGAATAAATTTCGTTGGTGAAAGATGATAACTGTGTTTCACAGGAAAACTAATTCCTGAAACCATCTTGTGTAGGTGTGAGAAACGAAAATGGTTCAAGGAAACTAGATACTTGAGAAAATATTATATGCTCCATGATTTTACAGGAAATGGAAGTTAACGGGACGATAATTGAAGTGTGAATGCCTGTCGCCAGATTTATGGAGTGGTATCGCTTTAGCCAGTTTCCATTCGTGTTGTATATCTCCTGTTTCAAACGATTGCTCACATATCTTCAGTAAAAACTTGCGGAGTACACTTTAGTATTCTTCAGGACTCTGGTGTTAATGTTATCAGGCCCGCAAGAAGAGGAGATTTTCAAGTTGTAAATTGTGTTATTAATTCCGTCATAACCAAACCTGACAGGGTCCATCGGAAAGCTTATGTTACATGCATACTCTCTAACATCAGTAATGTCAGCGACGGTACTTGAAAAAGCTGCACTAAATGTCTGTCCGCGGCGGTGGCTCAGCGGTTACGACACTCAGCTGCTGACCCGAAAGACGCGGGCTCGATCCCGGCAGTGGCGGATGAATTTCGATGGAGGTGAAATTCTAGAGGCCCGTGTGCTGTGCGATGTCAGTGCATGTTAAAGAACCCCAGATGGTCGAAATTTCCGGAGCCCTTCACTACGGCGTCTTCTATAGCCTTAGTCGCTTTGGGACGTTAAACCCATCAAAAATCAAATCACTAAATGTCTCGTTAAGGATGTCAACGACGTCAGTGCTTGAAACAGGGTTTGACTGAGGGTCAACGTGGGATATAAGTGACTGGTCTCGTTTATTAACGTTAATCCAATTTTTTTTTTATTTCTCGTTAGAAGCGTTGGCAACGTCACATTAAGTAGTAGTGCCTCGGTTCCTTCAAAGACTTCTTGTAACTGCTAACAATTTTGTGGAGTTCTGACCAGTGCTCACGCTTTCCAGAAGAATTAGCTTAAAGTTAGAATTAGAAGAATTGGCATGTTGCGATATTTTGATCCGTGAGCGCCCTCTTAGAGCAGTTTGTCCCTAACAGGCAACACACATTACATGCGGGCATGGTTGGAGTATCTAAATTCCTCTGACACTGCACGAGTGGGGTGCGAGGATAATAATATTTATTGCGCGTAAATGAATGAAATCCACCGAAATCTTTAAATAGCTTATCTGGGTTTTTCTACTGACGAGCCTTATGTGAGAAGTAATGGGCTTTGTTTTGTAGACATCAATTTCCTTACTAATTTTCTTGACTATTGGCTGCTGTTAATACTAGCCGGGGAAATCAGATTGGAGACAAACATCGCTTTGTAACAATTAGCGCTGGCCTCAAATGGACTCGACACGTAGTAAAGGCCATGCGCACATATTCTAGTAATGAGCCCTCCTGAAAAGCAACCCTTGTCACTGATGTAATAAAATATCGGCTCGACGCAGACAAGTTATGCGAGGCCCTTAACATTTAAGAATACAGGTTATATCCCAAGCAGCACAAGTAATCTGCCCAATATTGCAACAGGATGGTTCAATCCTGATCCTTTGTAGGGCCAGCTTTTGCCAATACGATTTCGATATTGAGCCAATTGCTTGTGCTGCGTGAGATATAATATCCTAAAGGAAACTGCGAAAAATACCTCCACTTCGCTATGCTCTCGGTAACGCGCCGTACTTGACTTTCTCTTCGTAAAGCTTTTATCGTATTACAACGAAATTTTCTTTTTACTCACCGTGTTTATTGCAAGCAGGAACTGAGATGCGTTGGCTATGTGCAGCAAAGTCCAGTAGTTTTTAATTTTATCTCTAGTCCGTACTAGCTGCAAAAATTAAAACAAAACTCATGTCCGCTATAATTAAACAATTATTTTCTGGTCACCCCTTCCCACGGGGTTTCTCGGCAGTCAAAAGACCGTGCTATGAAAAGAAGAGAGGGCTTGACTGGCACACGTTAGACAGGAAGAGAAGTTGTGAATAATTAATGTGCTGTCCTGTTCAAAGAAAGTGTCTGATGCCGCACCTTGTATAGAAAAGGGAGATTAAAATCTGGCTATCTTCTGAGGATCTCTAAAGTATAAATCTCTCTTCTTGCTTTCGATACCCTTGTGCCATGAAAATGCCATTGAAATACCAATGTAGCACAAGAAAGCATAGTGTCGGTCTCCTTTGTGCTTGAACACCAGCATCAAATTCCACGAAAATGAATGTAGAGTGCAGCGTCCTACCAAACGCGCATTGCATATTTTTTTCCGTGCTGCTTTTTTTTTGTTACAACTCTCGAAAACTCTTTGACGCGTGCTTAAACGCCTGCCAAACGTCTGAATGAATGAAATGATCGCTGAGAGTGTGATCGCTGTCTTTGCTTTATGTCCTTAATACCCCTGTCACACGGGCATTTCGAGGGCCCTCGAACCGATAGTCTATCGACTCAAAGGCGATCGAGCGCTGCCACACGGGCAGTTTCAATGGCGATCGAGTCAATAGCCTATCGAGTCAACGGAGTAGCGCAGAACTCCATCGAGATTTCGAGGGCCTTCGAGCGCTGCCCAAGGTTGCTAGCGTTGCTTCGAGCGGCGCCAAGCGCACTTTCGTACACGACACATTCACGGTGAAAAAACATGAACAAACATTATTCGCATAAAATTTAATGCAAGCAGTCTGTAAAATTATTTTAAAATTATATTAGACTTGTTTTAAGCGCACTAAGCGCATTAATTTTGGGTTGCTTGCGTACTTAACGTTGACAACATGGCGGCACCCTGCCCGCCCGCTTCACAGCGATAACAGCTTCGTCGCTAATCCCTCAAAGCAATATCGTGTTCTAAGCTGTTGTATTCGCCTTCGATTTGCCCATTCTTACCCTCGCATAAGGTTTCAAGAGACAAATAGCTCTTGTTTTTCAGATATCATGGCGATTTCCCAGGTCTTAAGCCTGACGAAGCAGCGCTCCGACGCAGTTGGATTGGCTGGGTTTTGGCTCGTCTTGTATTAGAGTGGCTACAGCAGTGTCTGCATATGTCCGTCGCGTACGTGTAATTAAAAGGGTTTTGAACGACTTTCGCGTATGCGTGTATTTCAGCATTTAGTATACATTTATCAAATATCTTTGTTATTTTTGCAAAATCCAAAGTAGCGATTCTGGCGCCACACATCCGTGGCGTAAGACACGAGAACCATTTCAATGGCCATTGAGATTTGCCGTGTAGCAGCGGCGAGTTCGATGGCAATTGAAAATCTCGAAGACCCTCGACTCGAGGGTGATTGAAACTGGCCGTGTGACAGGGGTATTAGTCTGTCTTCCTCAGCACAGCGGCATCTTCTTACTTAGGACCAACGTACTCCTTCTAAGCCATAATGCGTCAATTTTCACTAATAGAGCCAGTTTCGAACGCGTAATTTCGGACTTCAAGCTCACCAGAGTAACGAAAAATGGCTGTGGTAAAGCAAATCATTTGTAGGCTTAAATTAGGCATACAATGCAGTCAGACCTTACCTCTCCAAGTAGCCTAAATTATTCCCTAAACTGCTTGCCTCGTTTTTAGTCTCTTAAAAAAGTTTATTTATTCACACAGCTAAAGCACTAATTTAGGCATTATAGTAGGGGGAGGGAAGGAAAAAATATGAAAGCACAAATTGCACTATATATTTAGTTGCGAAAGACGAAGAAAATAACAAAAAAAGCGTGTCTAAGTGTTTAATAACATGCAGGCATCTTTCAATCAAACCGTAACACGGAATTTAGAAGAGCATGCAGCTTGAAGAAGCAATTGTCAAATTCATACAAAATAGCACATTTTTGACCTCAGATAAAAGATGAAGAGGTCCCCGAGAGATTCTCTTCTCGCAAATCATTCCACCCATGTCTTGCCTCATACAAGAAGCTGTGTTTCAGTATGTGTTACTTCTGCAAGCAATTTCGCGCACTTATCTAGAATGGTCTCTGTGCGCAGATACATATATTGGTTTTTCTAGATATCTAGATTTGTAGATAAGTGTTCTGTAGTTAAACATATAAAATAGCGATAATCGCACATATTTCATTCTTATTTCAAGCAGAGATCATCCCAAATGTTAAGAAATATTCATAAATCTTTTTGAAAAGTCATGGTCTCCTGAAACAAAACGAGAAGCGCCTGCATGCGTTCAAGCTTTCCTCAAGCAATGCATGCGTATTCTAGGACGGGGAGTAGATTTCACAGATATAATGTTTTCTTTAGATTAGCAGGTGCATGCATACTATTTCCCCCGCGGAAGTTTAAAACTCGGCAAGCCTTGAACGTTGTGTAATCTACGTGCGCATTCCAAGACAAGTTTTCAGATAAAACAACCCTTAATCATTTATATTCTCTTGTGACTGATAGGCAAGTCGCATCCATTACTTAATAGGTGCGCATTGGTTTTTTTTGTTATGAAGCTCTTAAGAGTACATTTAGGTAAATTGAATTATGAGGCATCTTCCCGGAGTAGGACCAAAGTATAAAAAAGTTCAGCTTTTTCGGTTAATGTTGACAGTCCGCCGTGCTAGTAACCTCACGGAAAATACAGCAATCATCAGCACACAATCTTACACGGCTGGTGGTATGATCAGCAAGGTCAGATGTATCAATCAAGAAAAGCAGAGGACCGACAACGGAGCCCTGTGGGACAGCAGATAAATCAGATACACTTGAGCTCTCACCGTCTAGAACCGCGCACTGTTTTCTTCAGAAAATGTGTGCTTCAATTCATGCTATTAGTTCACCTGGTATATTAAGGAGGGTCAGCCTGAGCAAAAGAATTCCATGTGGAACAGAATCAAATGCCTTCCGGAAGTCAAAAATACACAGTAGATATGTTTTCGAACATGTATTCGCAGAAAATCACGAGAATTTCAGGAACAACGAAAAGAATATGAATGTAAAACTGTAGATATCTTGCTGCCCAGCAAACAATATTCTGAGGAAAGGCGTTTAAGACATTAATGAACCACTTGTAATCACCCGGTGTAAATATTTTGGGAATTATCAACGCAAAGATATAGGCGGAAACTATCGTGTTAAATGCTGCTTGCGTTGAAAATAATGCATACATAAATTTGGAATATGGTGAAATATCATTTGTTTGAAGCAATATGGATACTTTATTGCTTGTCGATCACCAAAAAGAATGAAATATTGCGCCTAAGCGAATTTTCTTTCATGCGAGCATTTACTCAACGCCTCCGCTCTTGCGAATGGCGAATTATTCTCTATTTAAAACAGTGGTGGGGGAGCACCGTACTACAAACTTTGTCCGTAAAGTATCGAGACTGATTTATTTTCTTCTCTAGAAATGATTCCCCAAATCAAATGTTAGTGCGCATGTGCAGCGCTATCGTTTCGGGCTGACCTGAGCTATATATGTTAATTGTTGTGGCAGCCGCTAGATGGAATTACATGCAGGTAGAAAAATACGTTGTCACTAGTCCTTTGCGCATTCTACTGAGAGTGAATGCGGAGAAGTAGACGTCAACCTCGAACAGCGTGTAAACATAAGATTCTGTGTGAAGCTTGGCAAGACAGCCACACAGATGTATGAGCCCCTTCGTTACCCTTACGGCAACGAGACATTACCGCGGGCGCGAGTTTTCGAGTGGCACAAGAGGTTCGTTTCGGGGATAACGTCGGTGGACAAAGACTCAGGGCAGGGGGGCCCTTCAACCTCACGGAATGAAAACAACATGGCTCGGATCAGGGAAATCGTACCGCAAGACCGCACCATTACAGTCCGCATGCTATCAGATGCTCTCGAAATTAGTAAGACAACATGCCACCAAGTTTTGCTTGAGAACTTGGCGAGACGGAAGCTGAATGCCAGACTTGTGCCGCACTCCCTCACACAGGACCAGGAGGACACGCGGGCATCAATTAGCGCTGATTTGCTCTCAGAGGCAGAGAAGGATGCTGCATTCGTCGACAGCACCATTGCTGATGATGAAACATGGTGTTTTTAATACGATCCTCAAACAAGGAGGCAGAGCGTCGAATCGCGGTCCACAAGCTCTCCGGCGTCGAGAAAGGTGCGGCGACAAAATAGCAAAACAAAGACGATGCTGATAGTTTTTTTTTCGATTCCACAGGTGTCATACACCACGAGTTTGTCCCACAAGGGCAGACGGTGAATTGAGAGTTTTATACCCAAGTGCTCCAGCACATGCGTGATGCACTGTGACGCCATTCTCCTGACTTATGGGCATCTGGACAATGGAGCCTTCTCCACGATAACGCAAGCCCGCACACTGCTCTCAGCGTGAAAAAATTTCTCGCCAAGCACATCATTACTCTACTTCCCCATCCGTCATAATTGCCTGATCTCTCCCCATGCGATTTTTTTCTGTTTAGTTTTGTGAAGAGAGCCATAGAAGATCACTGGATGGGGAGCGTGGAGGCCATTAAAGATGCCACGGCAAAGGAGCTGATAGTCCTACCAAAAGAAGCGTTTCCCAACTGTTTCCAAGGTCTCAAGAAGTAATGGAAGCTGTGTAAATTGCATGGGAAACTATTTCGAAGGGGTGCTGCGCAAATGATTTCAATGTTAAATGAATTTTTTTCTAATAAACTCCGTCTATTTACTTTACGGACAAAGGTTGTATGCTTGCGCATCGCCATTAAAAAAAATAATTCATTATTTTCTCTAAAATCTTCAAGCTCTCGGCGTCAAATGAGACAAGAAGAAGATACTTTCGATAGCAACGTAGGAATTAGGCTTTGTTTGAAAAAATATGTATATGATTCAATTTTTTTCGTACACATGCGGCACCAAGAACTCTGTGTGCAATTTTAAAAAAAACCCTGCTTGTACTTCCTCTTCCGCAGTAACTATTTTCATTTCCTTCTACTGCCGTCTCAGCCATTTAGTTTCCAGTTTTATCGACACTAGATGCATGTATATTTGTTTCTTCAGCTTTTTTCTATTCTTTAGTGGACCAGAAATGCATACATAGGAGGAGAAACACGGCGATGCGTGCGGGGAACGGTGCCAGTTAGCCTACATGATTCCGTGAAATTTTTTTCTATTTGCGTTTTGATTTTATTGCCGAAAAAAATTAAAAAATTATCTGCTGCGCACACAATGCTTGCAAACTTTGAATACTCCTCGATTAAAGAGCGTTGCAACTAACCGTAGAAAAGTTTGCAGCTTGCGCTTAAAGGTTCGCATGAGAATCCAATACGGGGCCACAAAGGCTCAATGGCGGCTGCTGCGACAGGCACTCGTGCAACACTGCCTTAATTGCGAGATTTTCGAAGGTGAAGTTGGTCCTTATCTGCAGTGCACTTGCAGGAGTGACGTACTGATCGGATGCCTCTCTCAATGGGAGTGCTTCAGCCGTCAGGACGGCAATGTCTGCGAAACGACCAAGTTGTACGCTTTGTTCCCGCAGAGTGGAAACGGCAAAATAGCGGCTGTAATGTCGACTTAAGCCGAGATTTACTGAGCACAATTATACCTACCACATACCTTACTTCTACCCACCGCTGACACAATGTGTAAAAGTTTTTCCATGGCCTAGTGATTGGCATCTTTTAGGAGAAATGCGTGATAAATTGATATTTTACCCAACCTTGAGTGAGGTCGAATACCTTAACCGCAAGAAAATAATTATAATCATCATCCTCGGCAGAAAAAAAATGAAAATGGTTGCAGTTTTAGGCGTAGTGCCTAGTTAGAAGACAAGTCCCTGCTGCAACTATTACATTTAAGGCTTAAAAATTCAAATGTATAAAACTTCATGTCTGATGTTCTTTATTTCAGATCCTGTGCTGTTTTCTTATAATTTGAGCCGCAGAGAACTAAACATTTCTTAATTTCTATCAAAGCGCGTTCTGTATACAACTTAGGCAGTGGTGCAATTCTTTCGGGATAGTTCTCTGATTTGTTGCCCACACAAGACATGTGTGACTGAATTAGCACTAGAGTTTGCGATTTTCCCAGAATTCTCGTTGTTACTGCACGCTCGGCATGTACTGTTGGCTGTAATACTTAAGGTCGACAAGCTTCTTAGCAAGAATTGCAGGGTTTGCAGCCATTACGCTCTACAAGTCTTCTCCGATAAGCTCTACACAATCTAGTGTTAAAAGGAAAGCAAAATTGAAGTTCTCCATAAACATGACAGTAATACAACGAACATGGGCACGTTTTGAGCTGGCACCTGCTGCTGCATGAAATTCAAAAAAAATGGAAGAAATTGAGATATTGTATTCTGTGTTTTTTTAACTTATAAAACTATGTGTGCACAAAATGTTGCTAAAAGAAATTTTAGCCGTTTTTCTGCATCTATAACAGACTATCAAGGACTCCTGCTTCAGCTGCACTCATTGAAATACCTAGTGAAAAGAATATATATATGTTCACGTTTTTCGTATCAATTCAAAATATCACGGATATAAAAGACCTATTTGCTTTTCCTGAATATATTTTGAGAAAATAATGGCCTCTTCTTCCGTCGGGGTTTGTTAAGGCGTGAATGTTTGCCCTAAGTTCACTTTTCATTTTTTCATCTTATGGGCACTTCCCATTGCGTTCATTTTCCGTATGTTCTAAATTATTAAGTTGCTCTCATATTGAGGGGACATAATCTGCGTTTAGGTGTATTACTGGGTATATTTGCAAGCAATATGCGGGGTATGACGTTAACATAACATCATTATGACTGTTCAAATTGCCATTAGCCGCCGCCACAACTTAGGGATGAAACAAAATCAGCTTTGATCAAATTTCAGAGCAGCGCAGTCCATGCCTTCGCAAGTTTTGACGAGATATAGGTTCGCAGGAGGTTTGGTTTTACTAACCTCAAAGGCTACAGGCCAGAACGACCAACCAAGTTTTCGTGAGAAACATTGTTCGCGCAATCTTAAAGGGACTCTACACAGACCGTTATCAATATTTCCGAAGATTTCGACCTGCTATCACGCTCTGGAGTAACTGCATGGACAG